>NC_090649.1:97880798-99080798 GCF_040937935.1 Hyperolius riggenbachi
CACTCTACACCTACTCTGTGCTGATATATTCCAAGTTCTAGCCAACAGTCCCCAGTTGTCCATACCAATGGAGTTCCCAAGTGGCAAACTGCAATAAGAAGCCAAGGATTCTCATAGGTACATTGGTTTAGACCAGGGCTATCCAGCTCCAGTCCTCAAGGGCCGAGGTCCTCAAACTTTTTTGGCAGAGCTCAAATGAATTGATGGGGCTGAGTCAGGAAAGGCGTGGTTCAACAATTAGAACACATTTCTCCATTTCTCTGTCCATCCTAAACACTGGCATGGATCTGGCCCTCCAGGTCGGGATTAAACTATCCCTGGACCCTGAACTAGTTCAATGGGGATCCTTAGTAGAAAATATAAATATGCCAGTGCAGATTTCTGTCATTTGAAAGTAGAAGTGCAATTAATGTAGATGTAAGTGTGTAATGACACTGCAATCAACAATCAAGAAAGCACGCATTAATAATTTGAAAAATAGATGAGGGTGTACATCATTGTCACTCTGAGTTTTGTTTGTTTTATTAAAACATGTTTTACTCCATGACTTTAATGCCTGAATGACTGTGTTATTAAAGTGGTGACCAGATAGCACTTTAGTTCCCCGTTGTATTACTCCCAATCACTTTTTATTGAACACAGATATAGGGAAGGGTCCCTTTTTTCTCAATGTTTGGGGGAAAAGTGCTTTGCCAATCGGCTCCACCCCAATGCTGAAGGTCATGTGGGAAGGTTGGCTTATTATTATTTATTGCATTTACAAAGCACCAATTTATTAAGCAGCGCTGAGCTATAAATAGGGTTACATTCAAGGATGAGAAGAGGAACAGATAGAAAAAGTAATATATATCCTATAAGGAAAACGGGATGCAAGATCATGCAATTTAGTAGAAGGTGTAGAGACAGAGTCGGTTGGTCGGTTGGATGGGTGCACAGTCATAGTGGAGCATGATCAATCAGAATACACCGGGGGGAGGGGGGAAGGTGTGGCTGCCAAAGGCTTACAATCTAAGGGAAAGGGGATATAAACACGATAAATAAGGTTCCAAATTAGGTGCGCAGGAGAGAGATTCAGGACATGGTGGGGGGGGGGGGTAAGATCATCTTCAAGAGGTGCATTTTGAGGGCTTGTTTGAAAGTTGCTAAAGGAGAGAGAGGGCGAGCCTGATGGGAGGTGGATGGTCATGTGAATGTGATTGGAGGATCCTAGAGGGTGACCGGGTTTGTATCTGTGTACCAGATCAGTAACATACCTCCATTGGCCCCTTTCCTGACTGGAGTCCAGTGTGTAAGGTCAGAGAGGGCGTTACTCTGCATATCTGTGAAGGGCTGGATTGCTTTTTGGTATTTTATGTATTCAAAAAATATGGAAAAACATATGTAGATGTTGTTTAAAAATGTGAGTGTGCAGTGATTTTTTGTTTTTTTGTGCTACATTTCATCTTTACAAAAAAAGGCAGCAGAACATTATTACAACCATATAATTAAGAACATTAAAAAACATAGCATTAAAAACATCCTCTGCATCCCTTTTACTGCATGTTTCCTTTAGAAAACTTGACAGGAAAGGAATATAGGTGATTTGCTTTTTAAACATTTCATTTTCCTTGCTGTAAAGCTGATGCTTTGCCTTTAAGAGTCCTGTTTTGTTTGTGTTCATTATTATTAATATCTTTCTGGAATTAAAATGTAATATTTGTTCAGAGCTCCACCTGCTGGACTGAGCTTTGTAAGTACAAGTATGACCTCATACTGCAGAAGTGAAAAAGATAGAAAAGATCACTCTGTGCAAAACAATACACTACAGCTTAGTTAAGGACTGTGGATTTTGCTCTTGTAATGAAAGAAATGTGTATGTTGTATGGTAAGGTGATGCTGTATTCTGCTTCACAAAACATTATCAGCAGATGTTCATAGAAAAACTGAAAGATTTGTTTTATATGTGTTCAATTTAAAACATAAAATTATTCTACTTTAATGCCAACCAACACTTAAAACTTATATAGTAATAAACCAAAATCAAAAACAAACCCAAAACTGCATTTTAATACTAATAAAAAAACTGAAAAGGAGTATGCAAATACAGTGCTGCTCGGCTACCCCTTTTCAAAATCCGCATTGGATCCAGATACCCAGATATCCGATCCGGGTCGGATATCCGAGTTCAAAATTTTCCAATCCGAATCGGATATCCGACCTCAGTATCCGGGGTATCCGGGCAAATTCGGATATCTGGATAGAAAAACCGGAAGTGGCCTTTGAATTGCTTTAAAAACGTTTTTTAGGGTAAATGAGGCATGTAGCATCATTATTTTTTAAAGGGAAACACTAATTGATGATGTGGGGACTTAAAATCCCCCCCCCCCCCCCCCCAAAAAAAAAAATGTCTGTCAATTAACATCAAGACTAGGTTCCAGACAGCAGTCGTGCAGCCCACATTGTGTCCAAAGTCCAACCGCACAACTGGCACATGGCAGTTTTAAGCCCAGACACCTCCAAAAAATTATGCAGCAATTGTGTTTTGGGTTAAATATAGGTGGTATCAGCACAGCAGCAGTGGCCTGTGGCACCCTGGTGGTGGGAGCAGCAAAGGCAGCAGGAGCAGGGCAATGCAGCAGCAGCAGGTGTAACGTCTCCCAGGAGCATGCCGGACGTGGCACTTGGCAGTGGCACATGGCACTTAGCACGTGGCACTTTGCATTTGGCACATGGCACTTTGCACGTGGCACTTTGCACATGCCACCTGCCACGTGCAAAGTGCCATGTGCAAAGTGCCATGTGCAAAGTGCAAAGTGCCATGTGCAAAGTGCCAATTGCCACGTGCAAAGTGCCAAGTGCAAAGTGCCATGTGCAAAGTGCCAAGTGCCACGTGCAAAGTGCCAAGTGCCACATGCAAAGTGCCACATGCCAAGTGCCACGGGCCATGTGCCAAGTGCCACGTGACAAGTGCCAAGGGCCAGGTGCCGAGTGACAGTCAGACAGCAGAGGAGAAGACACTAACTGTCACACTGTCACTGCTCAGCAGCGCAGCAGTTCTGTAGTAAGCTAACACAGTAGTACTACTACTCTAACAACTACTAGCACTGAGTTCAGTACTACAGTACTAACTACACAATAACACAGTAATCCTATTCCCTAATCCCTAACCTATACTGTAGCTAGCTAAGGCTAATAACTGGCCAGCAGGCAGCAGCTGGCCTGGTCTGTGCACAGCACACACACAGACACATAGCAGCTGCAGCAGCCCTGCAGCACACACTCTGACTGCCACACAATGAAATCAAGCTAATTAACAATACAACAATAGTGTAGTGATAGTGAAAGGGTTAATCACTGAACAGCTTTAGGTTTATAACTGTGTACAGCACTTGCTAGGCCAGCAGCACTAGAGCATGTCTCTCAGTGAGCATTCACAAGCAATGATGATATTTCTCATCATGGCAGCCCTCCTTATTATTCAGGGGGGCCTGGCCAGTGTTCCTTTCTGTGATTGGATGCCAGGGTTTAGGCTGGGAGCCCTCTGATTGGCTCAATGAGGTCAGGTGGGGCTTGCCAGTGTTCCCTTCTGTGATTGGTTGCTAGGGCTTCTGCTGGGAGCCCCTGAAAGCCCTCTGATTGGCTCAATGACGTCAGGGACATCATCTCCTTACTCAATAGTCGGATTTCTGCGGATATCCGGATTGTCTGCCAACTATCTGCAGATAGCTATCCGGATTTGGGCCTAGGTATCCCGAAATCCGAATCCGGGCGGATAGCTGAAAAAGTTTGGATAATCTGGGTAACCCGGATATCCGAAATCTTGCTGAGCAGCATTGTGCAAATCACCTGTTCTAATTCCTGTGTGATGTCACTGGCTGCATATTTGTTGTTCTAGGGGTGTAAGTCAAAATGCACCCCCCCCAAAAAAAAAAAAATTGCCATGCCAGTGAGACGCCTGACATTTTTGAAAAGAGAGTAAAGATGGCAGCCTCTGAATTCATCTCACTTTATTTTTTTCTTCATTGTGTTAGTGTACAGTACTTATATTTACATGTACTTTGAAGTGAGCCCTAACTGAAGGAAAAAAAAAGAGTTTAACTTACCTGGGGCTTTTACCGGCCCCCTGCAGCTGCCCTGTGCTCGCATCAGAACAAACCAATCCTCTGGTTCCCTGCAGTGAGCCAGTTTCGTTTTTTGCAACTGGACAGTCAGAGGCCACTGCGCCTGCATTGCCCTGGCTGCGTGCGTCCTCAATCATGCTCCCATCGCCGGGAGCATCCTATGCATGCGCAGTACAAGATTTTCTCGTACTGTGCATGTGCAGGGCGGCGACAGGAGCGTGGCCACCAACTGGCCAGTCGCCAGAAACGAAACTGGATCGCTGCAGGAGACCGGAGGATTGTTTTTTTCCTACGTGGGTAGCTGCAGGGTAGAGGCCCCAGGTAAGTTAAACTCTTTTTTTTTGTATCAGTTAAAGAGAAAGCATAACCAAGAATTTAACTTCATCCCAATCAGTAGCTGATACCCCCTTTCCCATGAGAAATTGTTACCTTTTCACAAACTGATCATCAGGGGGCTCTGTATGGCTGATATTGTGGTGAACTCCCTCCCAGAGTGTGATGTCAGGACCATGGTTCTGACATTACTCTGTGGAAGCCTTGTTGCATTGTGGGAAATTTTTGTTAAATGATACAGCGCTCACCACCTTACACATTTAATGTTTATGTCCAGCTTGCTGCTTGCTGCCAACAGTCAGATGGTTGCCCCTCTCACATACAGTTTTTATATCAACACAGCTGCGTGTCTGGTACTTTCTCACAATTGTGGGAAATAACAGCTGTTTACAGTTGTTTCCAACTGACAAAAAAACAAGCAGCTTCTCCATCCACTGACATCACCTGCTAGCAGTAAAAATCTCCCCATGTGATAAATGTCAGAATGTAAATCAGGGAGAGGAAAGATTTTGCAATGAGCAAACACTGACTAAATTCTTTAGACATAATTATTGTAAAAATGAAGCACTTTTTTATTACATTATTTTCACTGGAGTTCCTCTGTAAAGTGAACCCGAAGTTCCTTTAAGTAGAGGCTTCATATGCCACCATCCAGAGCTCCAGACTTACTGTGCAGGCGTGGCCTTGCTTGCATGGGCGCAGTATGGCCCTGCTTGAAGAGGAGCATAGTCATGAGCTTGGAATCCGAAGAGCTCTTGTTGGATCCCATTGGGTGTCTACCCTTACGCTTGTCAACGGTGTACCAGAGAATGACCTGAGAAGCCTCTACAGGATCCAGAGGCTTCCCTCATCTTAGTTAAGAATTTGACTTTTGACCCAAGGTTCCCCTCAGGTACACTTTAAATATCTTGCAGTGTGACCCTGATCAATAATGCAATACACTTGCATGATTGATTTTAGCCTTACTATATAATACAGGTATGTCACCTCCAGTATGTATAGCATAAGCTGTTACTCTGAGCCTATTCAGAAAGTAAATTAGCTTCAGTGGGGCAGATTCAGTAAATGGCGGTACAATTTACATGTGAAGACAGTAAACATACATTTTACTGCGCAACACTATGTACTGCATGCTACGCAGTTTACATACCTGGTATATTATATGCAACACATACTTTGCTTGGCCGCATTACACTATTTGTGCAATGAGCATTGTACAATGCGTGTATAATGCAAGTTACGCAAACTTTATAACATGTGAGTCTGTGCTCGTAAATTTTACCTCAGTTTAGTGAATGCAGCCCAATGTACATTGAAGCCTGTTTGATAAATGTGCTTCTAACATGTATTCCATTACTGAAGCATTTCCCTGGACCTGAACTCTTGCACAGGACAGAGGGAAAACATAGAGAGATGCACCCTGTATGTATTTAGAGAGTGTAGCCTGTCTACTTCCCCCTCATCTGTGTCTAATCAAAAGTTGTAAATTGAACTCTCCCCTGTGTCACATGACAGCCATGGCAGATAAGGCAGATAAGCTCATTTGAAAGCACAGGCTGCTTCCAATATGTCGGCTTCCATGAATCAGGATGTAGAAACAGTGCAGATTTATTTTAGGGTTTATATCAGCTGTAACAAAGAAATGTTTTTTGTTTAAAGGTTATTATTCTGTTGCGTATCTTTTTAGATCAGAGAGGACATTCTGAGTTCAGGTCCCCTTTAACCTCACTGTAGCTCTTATCATCACTTAGGCACTCAGTGAATACATGAGTACAGGATAGTGAGAAGTCATTGTTTAAACCCAGTATACTTGCTGGATTAAAGTTGGGTGAGGTGGCTGATAATCATTTGTGTGTACAATAACCCCGAAAGTTTCAAAAGATTGTACACCTTAAGTAAGGAACCTGTTGGTGCTGGACATTTATTTTGAGTGGTTTCTTGCTTACTGCTGGTTTAAAGTCTAAATATATAATCTAGGAGAAAACTCAGGAGAAAAAGTTAATTGCATATTGCAATTGCAGTGGGCAGCACGGGGCGTAGTGGTTAGCGCTCTCACCTTGCAGCGCTGGGTCCTCAGTTTGAATCCCAGCCAGGTCAACATCTGCAAGGAGTTTGTATGTTCTCCCATTGTCTATGGAGGTTTCCCCTCGGTTTCCTCCCATATCCCAAAAACATACAGATAAGTTAATTGTCTTCCCCCCTAAATTGGCCCTACACTACGATACATGCATAGACATATGATTATGGTAGGGCTTAGATTGTGAGCCCCTCTGAGGGACAGTTAAGTTACAATATATATACTCTGTATAGCGCTACATAAGATGTCGCTGCTATATACTGTAAATAAATACTAAATAATAATAATAATAATAATAATAATAATATGGGCCTTGGTTTCTGCTGCTTGGCCGGCAGGTGGATTTTCTCAGCTTCACACCAGTCCAGTCTGACCCCGGTTTGGCGTATGTGCAGTCCTCTAAATCAGTGTTCCCCAAACTTGTCCTCAGGGCCCACCAACTGTGCATGCTGTGTGGAAATCCACTCAGGTAGTTAATCAGCTCTGCTGAGACACTAATTACTTCACCTGTGAATGTTTGTGGTTTCCTGCAAAACATGTGCTGATGGTGGGCCTTGAGGACAGTGTTGGGGAACTCTGATCTAAATAATGAACCGTGTGTGTGTGTGTGTGTGTGTGTGTGTGTGTGTGTGGGTGTGTGTGTGTGAGTGTGTGTGTGGGTGTGTGTGTGTGTGTGTGGGTGTGTGTGTGTGGGTGTGTGTGTGAGTGTGTGTGTGGGTGAGTGTGTGAGTGTGTGAGTGTGTGAGTGTGTGTGAGTGTGTGAGTGTGTGAGTGTGTGAGTGTGTGAGTGTGTGTGAGTGTGTGAGTGTGTGAGTGTGTGAGTGTGTGAGTGTGTGTGTGTGTGTGTGTGTGCAGAACGCTCTTAGCAATGGGAGCAAGATCATGGAGGAGCTCAGATGGGACAGCTCATGCACAATAGGCGTGAGTGGAGCTCCAGCTGAAGACATTTCGGAGCTGGCAGTGGTGCAACAGAGAGGATACAGAGGCACCTGACACACTACGTGGGGCAAGAAGCCTCAGGTAAGTAAAAATCCAAGTTTGAGGCAATTTCAGGTGAACTAAAATAAAATTTGTAATGAAAGTATATTTCTGTATTAATTACCACCATAGATTTTAATGACAGTGCAAGTACACTGACACTTTAACCTCCCTGGCGGTTAATTTTTTTTGCCAAATTGGCAAAAAACCTTTTTTTTAATTTTTTTTTTTTGTTTCATGTAAAGCTACCAGAGTGGTAGCTGCATGAAACACCACTAGAGGGTGCATGTGTCCCTCTAGTGCGATCGTCGCCGGCATCTATAGCAAACAGGGGAACACGTATATAACGCGTTCCCCTGTTTGGCTTCTCCTGTCGCCATGGCGACGATCGGGATGACGTCATGGACGTCAGCCGACGTCCTGACGTCAGACACCTCCGATCCAGCCCATAGCGCTGCCCGGAACTCATTGGTCCGGGCAGCGCAGGGCTCTGGCGGGGGGGGCCCTCTTTCGCCGCTGCGTGCGGCCGATCGCCGCAGAGTGGTGGCGATCAAGCTGTGCGCGTGGCTAGCAAAGTGCTGGCTGCGTGCACAGCAATTTACAGCATGAAAATCGCCCCACCAGGGGCTGAGATCTCCCCCTGCGCGGCATAGCCCGAGCTCAGCTCGGGCTTACCGCCAGGGAGGTTAAAGGACACATGAGTCTAAGTAAATAAACTTTGATTTACTTACCTGGGGCTTCATCTACCCCTAGAAGCCTCTGTGTCCCTCGCCAAAGGTCCACTCTAAGCCAGTCTTCTATGGTCCCCTCTGCAGCTGCTGCAGACCCACCTGGGCCAAGAGCTTCTGCGCATGCGCAAGCACATGACTGCCGTGGCCATGAGCGTTCTGTGTGCGGACAGGTCGGTGGCCACTACAGAGGGGACCCCAGGAGACTGGCTGAGAGTGGAGCTGCGGCGAGGGACACATAGGCTTCTTGGGACTTGAAGAAACCCCAGGTAAGTAAATCTGATTTTATTTTCTTTGACTCATGTATCCTTTAAGGTTTTTGTTTTTTTCAACAACAATGTAAAATAAAAAAAAAACGATGCATTTCCATAGCTGCATCTCCCTGATCATTGTAATTCATAGCATTCCTATCAGCATTGCCTTTGTGGTTGGTAAATAAAATGAATAAAACACAAGAGCACAAGGTGCACTGTAAACTACATCAAGGAGGTACCATCAGGTTGTACATGGTGAGGTGGGCTTTTGCTGAGGCCTTCCCTCTACTGAAATCATAATTTTAACTTTCAACATGATTAGCTAACTGCTTTTTATGTAAAGAGAACCTGAGGTGAACCTCGGGTTGAGGCTTCCCATGCCATTCTCCAATCCTCTGCCACTGCTTGAGACCCTTCCTGCATATTGAGACTGCGCTCCTCTTCATGCAGAAGCTTGGCCACGTTGCACCCGTTCTATGGCATACTGTGCAGGCGTGGCCGTATGGCTGTGCTCGTACTTAAAGAATAGCACAGTCGCAAACATGGAAATTGACAAGAGCTTCTTGGATTTCTTTGGGGTGTCCACACCTGGCAATGGTGGATTGTAGGAAAGCATGGGAAGCCTCTCAGGATTCAGAGACTTCCTTCTCCTTAGGTCCAGAGAGGGGCTCATGCTTGCTACACCGCCATAGCAGTAAAGGCACCTGTTTTTTCACTGACCTGAGGAAGCGGGCAAGCACCCGCAAAACGTCTTGGCAATTTTATGTGCTCGAATAAAAGACCTTTTTAAATAAACTGGTCCAAATTCTTCAAGAGAGGTAAGATTACATCTCTGTTTATAAGGTTAACAGCTTATTTGCCTATCTTGTATGCATTGGGTGCCTCTACCCCTGTTTTAAGTGTCTTCTCCTTAGGTAAGTGTTCAACTTTTGACCTGACCAGTACACTTTAAGCCTACACTGGGGATAATGTCATAAGGGTTAGATGCATTTTTGTGTACACACTGAGAAGAAGCAGAGTGATACAACTTTGCTCAGCTGTAGTGCTGAAGGACTGTCCAGAAAGTTTAATGTTTATGAAAGAGAATGGAAATGGAAAGAGGGGTGGGGCATATTGTCTGTGCACACAAGCCGAGACTGGCTCCTCCCCCATCCCTGCCCCTTTCTGATTACCTTATAAGTGATGATGATGGGGAGGAGTCTGGACAGCTGTCTTTTCAATAAACTCCATTGTCATCTAAAGAAGGAAACAGAGCCATAGGAACCAGCCAGCTCTAAATTTCAAATGTATTTATTACAAAAATCACAGGCGGGCAATGCAATACAACATTCTGCATTGCTAATGAATGCAAATTTACTATCAGATGCATAAAAAAATGGAAGACTTAACGAGGGCTTTAAAAAACATTGGCTTATCAGTGAGAATATGCGATACCTAATTTTGGCAGAAGAAAAAAGCAATGCTGTAAGCTCTTCTCCGTTTTCACTTCTATGCCTTCTCTTCTTATTAGCAGCCCATGTTAATGACATGACACTCCATGTAACTAACCGCCACACGGCGCGATTTTATCAGCGCATTAAAGGTATTCCAAAGAGGAGGGTTTGCAGTTTATACCATCAGTAGTGGCGAAGCTGTGTTGTGGAGATAGAATACTTCTCAGTCTGTCATTCATGTGCGCTTTACGCTGTCATCTTTGCCTCTTTAATGAAAGGAAATATCAAGTAGAAAGGTGACATTGGAGATATAACCTTTCCACAATGCCTATTAACATATATAAGCATCCGCAGAGCCAGCTCACCAATATCCATGCTTGGTCTCTAATTCTGCTCGGCATGCAAAATCCAAAAAGGATGTGTGAAGAAGATATTTCTAAATTTGCAAAATGGTCCGGGCTTTAAATGTCATCGAGCATGTGCATTTTTCCCTTCACCATTAGTTATGGATGACTCAACTGTGATTTCTCTCAGATTACACATCCACTTTTCCTTTAATATGTTCTGTTCATCAATTTAATACCAGGAAGAAAAGACTGAGTGACTTTTATTATGGAATACATTTCACGGTATAAAAAATGAATGAAGCCCTAAATAAAAATGACTAGTAAGGCAGGTTTAAAAATAATGCAGCTGCCATAGAATATAATGGTGTTTTGGTATACACATGCAATGGTGAGGGATAAATGCAACAAAAAACAGCAAAAAAATAGCAGCAAAAACAACAACAACAACAATAATAACAATATATGCGAACACTACTACTACTAATAATAATTATGTTAATAACAATAATTTTAAATAGTTTTGCTTGCAAATTTTTGCCAAAGTCATTTTTGCATTGAAAATCCTATTGTAAGGGATAGCTCCTCTCGGCCGCAGTACGGTCTGAGGCGGCGACAGAGGTAGAGTCAGCTGACACTTAGGCAGGGGTTTATGTAATAAATAGTAAAGTATGATGCTGACCCTGGCTGGGATTGAACGCTGGTTTCTCACGTCAGACGCAGTGCTCTTAAACACCATGCTATAGCTGACACATAGTCAGTATGCTTTACTGGTTAGTACAGGTTACTCAGCTGACATGTATTGCCACCCGTGTCAGCTGATCTCTCTCTTAGCTGATACTTAAACAAGATTAATGCCTGCGTATGATTGGCTGTTGTGTGAATGTGGCTGGGCACTGATTGGATGCTGTCAGTATTTAAACCTTGCTGTGACACTTGGATCTTGCCTGTGATAGCGTCTAGCTTGCTGTTTGCTGGGTGTGCTGTTACCTACTGTTTACATTGGATTATCTGGACTTTGACCTCGGCTTTCATTACTGGGCCTCCCTTGTCTGCTGTCTGAACCGACCTCTTGCCTGGAATATCATGACGACCCTTGCTGCCTGGTTTGATCTCGGAAACGTTCTTTGACTATTCTCTGCCTTGCCCTCCAGTACTGTGATATTTCTGCTTACCCGTGTATGACCCTGGACTGTTTTTGGACTTTTTCATTCTGTATCCTTGTTTGGCCTGGAAGTTTATTTGCTCAACCCTTCATTCAGCTCCAATAGCTTGCACACTAAAAGGCCTGGGTGTAACCGAAGTCGGGCAGGTGTTGTCTCCTCACCTACCGTTCAAACGGGGACGCACCACATAGGGTGAAGCGTGTGGAGTTAGATTGGGGCATTGGAGCTGATTCGTGAATAGATATCCCTACAGGCCTGACATCTATTTTCGATTCCAGGAAAATTTTTGCAAAAATACATTTTTTTGTAATATGGTCAAAGGAAACAAAAATTTTCTGAGGCAAAAAATCTGCAAAAAATCACAAACTTATTACAAAATGATTTTAATGGGATTTTGCTTGAAAGTCGAATTTTACATTATTTGTTCAAAAACGAATGCAAAAAGAATATTGGCATTTTCACTCATTACTGGAAATAATATTCAAAATGGTATACATTAGCATAGCAAGACTCTCAACCCCCGTATGCGCTGCCACCGGCACCCACCAGGCCCTGCCGGCATCCATAGCACCCCTCCCTGCACCAAGAGCACACCCTGCCACCTACAGCAACCCAGACAGACCTTCACACCACGACACTCACGATGGGGTGCTCTGGGTGATGGCAGAGGAGGGGAGAAAGATGATTTTGCAGGTGCTTGCTATAAATTAGTCTTTGGCACTGGAGCTGGGGATTAGTCCCTTAACCATGGACTGGACAAGGCCATTGGAGGAATGGGGAAGAGGGGGAAACTTTGCTTCCCCACTCATAGCCTCCCAGAACCCACATCTCTGCTGTAGTGAAATCATCCTATTTTCACCTGAAGAACATCGCAGAAATCAACACCTCCTCCCCCCAGAAGATCTACCAAACTTAGTTCATGCCTTCATTACATCCCGACTGGACTACTGCAATGCACTCTACACCGGCCTTCCAAAAAAGCACAGCAAAAAAGCTGATACAGAATACAGCTGCCGGACTGTCAGGCCTGGTTTCTACTTGTGCGTTATGTGTCAGATTTTTCTTTTATTTGCATTGATTTTGCAACTAATAATAGTGAATGGGGCTGTTTCCATTCAATGTGAATTTTCGTACCACGTTCGTTCATGGGCGTGAAAAAAATCTGAGGTCCTGTATAATTTTTTTCGGACATCATTTATGATACAATCCTTTGTGTAGGCACTAGGCAATGTTTGCGCTCATTTTTGCGTTATTTGCCCGAAAATTCACATTAGATCCATGGTTACAGGAAGTTGTCAGCAGTCATGACTAAGCTGTTACTAGGCAGATTATGTTATATTTAACTAACGCAAATTTTTGCGTATGAAAATTTGCATAAAAATGCATAAAAATTGACATGCAAATTTTCACCAATCAGAAACATCTTATACGATTTTTTTGCAGGCGAAAATGTCACGCTACAGTGGAAATGTAGCCTTAACCAACCAGCCCAATCACTGCCACATAACACCAGTCCTGCACTTCCTTCACTGGCTACCTGTAGAAAGGAGGATCCTATTCAAAATCGGCCTACTGACATTTAAGTCACTTCATAATCTGGGCCCTGGATACATGAAAGAAAGGCAGCTGCGTATCAATCCCTGCAATCTCAGATCCACAGGTTCCAATAATCAGGAGTCCACCTGAAAACCTTTGGTCCAAGAGCCTTCTGTCATGCAGCTCAGCAGATCAGGACAGATCCATCTCTGGACGTGTTAAATCCAGACTGAAAACCCACCTGTTCAGTTTGGCATTTGCAGAAATATAACTTTTGTTGTGTGAATACTTCATCCTACTACCAATTACTGAATCTGAGAGAGCCTAAGCGCTTTGAGTCCTATGGGAGAAAAGCGCTATAGAAATGTTATTGTTATTGTTGTTATTGTTATATAATGGACCATGCGGGCTGGTATAGCTCGTCCCCTTGTTCTCACTATTCTCCTTAACATACTAGCAAATTTGGTGATGATAGCATGTATCGGGGCTTTGCTATTAACCACGAAATTGATTCCACACCATTGACTTCAATGCAATTTTCCCCACAAAATCTGCTAGCGTATTCATGAAACTGTACATTTTAAAGTGAAATACATGGTAAATATTAAACAAGTCAAACTTTAAAAATGTGTCCATCCTTACTAAACATACAGTGAACAAGAAACTATAGGAGAGAGAATCCTGCCACTGTGAGCTTAGACGCTAAGGGAATTGTGCATATCTTTACTGTATAATCAAATCGGTCACATGCAGGGAGCAATTAAATAAGAGAAACTGATCTTCACTACTGGACAGAATGTCAGAAATCTGATCAGAATCCACAGCACAGTGTAATTTATCTGTCAGTATTCCCCGAACAGAATTCAGAGTAAAGATTATCAATCTTGAATGACCCAGGCTGTTCTCAGTGTGTGGCAGCCTTTAGTTACAGTATTGTTTGTCACTCATGTCAAATCTGTGCTCTTTACAATCATGAGCTGACTGTCTAATAGCTTTGGCATTTTTTTACTTATACTCACAGCTAAACACGGATCTGGGTTGAACCAATCTGTTTAGAATCACAGGGTGGTGAAGTTGTTAATTTTAAAGAACAAGCGACACCCATGCTAACCTAGAAATAAAAAACATATATATAAGTAGATAAATACTACCTCTACTTACATAACAGATGTTTTGTGCTATCCACGTAATGATTCCTGTGAATTTTATAAAGGAAAAGCATAAAATCCTATTCTAGGCAGTGGCCATCTTGCCCAGCTAATGCTGACATCATATCCTCCCTGACTCTTGTTTCCCCCCTCCCTTCTCTTGCTCATTGTGTATTCATTAGCTGCCCTCCTCCCGGAGTCTTTTTTTTTAATTACACATCCAATCACTGAGTCACCTCAGCCTTGCTTGTAAACACAAGTGATCAGCTAGGCAGGGAAATAAATGGAAGAGGAGGAATATATTGTAGATAAAAAGAACTCCCAGCATTCAAAAGAACTCCCAGTATTCAAAAAAACTCCCGGCATTCAACTTTTTGCCACTGTTTGGCACTAGGGCAAGTGCTCCTAAAGTATGTAACAACTCCAAATCATAACAGCAGAAAAAAGTTTTGAATGCAGGATTAGCATCTTTATCACTTAATACACTTCGACAGTTGCTGTTGAAATTTGATTTTTATGGTGACAATACCGCCTTAACATTATTCTTTGTTTCTTTTTCATGTTAATGTTGCCGAGCATTTTTTGGACTTTCAGCCTGAGATGTGGCAGGGAGTGTGACTAGAGAAATGGCAGGAAACATAAGATGTGACCAGGAGAGTGGCTGGAGGTGCAGCAGAGAGTGTGACTGGAGGTGTGGCAGGGAGTGTGACTGGAGGCGTGGCAGGGAGTGTGACTGGAGGTGTGGCAGGGAGTGTGACTGGAAATGTAACAGGGAGTGTGACTGGAAATGTAGTAGGGAGTGTGACTGGAAATGTAGTAGGGATTGTGACTGGAGGTGTGGCAGGGAGTGTGACTGGAGGAATGGCAGTAAACAAAAGATGTGACCAGGAGAGTGGCTGGAGGTGTGGCAGGGAGTGTGACTGGAGGTGTGGCAGGGAGTGTGACTGGAGGAATGGCAGGAAACCCAAGATGTGATGAGGAGAGTGGCTGGAGGTGCAGCAGGGAGTGTGACTGGAGGCGTGGCAGGGAGTGTGACTGGAGGCGTGGCAGGGAGTGTGACTGGAGATGTGGTAGGGAGTAAGACTGGGAATGTAGCAGGGAGTGTCACTGAAGATGTTGCAGATAGTATAAATACATGGAATTATAAATGTATTAAATCACAACTATAATAAATAAAGCACCCCCTTATCAAACTTGCCTTAACCACTTCAGGACCACAGTGCGTTAGGCGGTCCTGGGGCTGCCACCGCAGCCACGCCCATTGGCGTGAGGTGGTCCTGGGGGGTTAAACACCTTACTCAAGGTCATTAGACCAACAAGATCTGATGGTGAAATTTGTTTCGTTCTAGAGGTATAGTGCAGAGGCAGGAGCCCCAACACATATTTGGAGGGCCTGCCACATAAACCAGGAGTTCCTGCCTACACTAGAGATATTTTGACCAAGCACCAAATAGACCTCTGTTGGTACAGTTTGCAGGCCTTTATAGGGGCAGGGGAAATATCTACTCAAAAGTTGGAAGTTGCCCTAACACAGCAGCTTTGGTGGGCAGAAACCTAATCGTAGTGAGATGGACGAAAACAACTGGCCCACACCTAACCTCATATATAGAAGAAGAATGTCTGGTCCTTGATACCCCATGTAATCAGAATGAAGGAGGCAATCCAATGGCTGAATAAACTTGCATTTCTGTATCATACCAGCAACAGCACATATGCCCTCTTCTTCTTGATACCCCACCACCAATGCTTTTAGTCAACAAAATATGTGGGGGTCATCCTCTCCACTTATTTTTTTTTTTTTATTTCTTTACACTGAGGAGGGCCCATCTTTGTTCTACGATAGGAGGTGGTTGAAGTACACTTTATTACTGATATATTATTATTATTATTATTACTGATATTGATTGTTCTCCTTTTTCTTTTTCTTTTTTTTCTCTTGTCTTTGGCAAACAATAATGATGCCAACCCCTTGAAAAAGAGCATGGTGATCCAGCCTTTTCCACCAGAAGTATCAAACAGCTGGTGCTTGCTAACAGAAAGACATAAAAAACAACAAAGAATATTTACTAGAATTTTTTTTTTATTATTTAACCCTTTGGGACCAATAGGCACTGCCCCCTTAAGGACCAGAGTCTTTTTTAACTCTTTCTGTGATTGGCTAACAGTGATCATAGAGTCAGGAGCTAATGAAATGAAATGAAAATGAAATTGACTCCTAACCAGTGTACGGTGCAGTGGTGACAGAGCCACGAGAGCGGGGATGGCTCACGTTTGCTAGTGATTTGGAATCTAGATGCAGTAAACTGGGTGTAGATTTCAATCACTTACATCCAGAATACAGTTACTGTGATAAAAGTAAGTATATATCAGTGCTGTTTCAAAAATTAAAGCACACCTGACCCTAGGCAAAGCTACCTAAGGTAAGCACAGATGTATGTTCATGCTTGATTCACATACCTTTGTGCATTGTCTATCCCTGGTTCCCCTCGGCCCTCCTTATCACTCCATCAAAAATGTGACTTCGCTAAAGTCAAATCTTCAGACAGGAAGAGTCTCACTTGCTGTGATGTTCCCTCCTATGACCTCCCCTTTCCATCTTCCCATCCTCTTCCCCGCCCCACTCCCTCCCCTTAAAAGGAGCAAGCCTGCCTCTACCCAACTTTCAACCTTCCCTTCCTCCAATAAAGGGGTTCATCCTTCAGATTGTGTTTTTGTGGCTACACTTGGGGCCTGATTTACAAAGCGGTGCAAAGTGTTTGCACGCGATTGAAAAGCCCTTTATCATGCCTAAACTCAGTTTAGGCATGATAAGAAGAAACTCGCGCAAAGTTTTGCGCCCCCCGCTTCGCGCGTAGCGTCCATTAAGCCCTATGGGACTTTGCGCGCGGGAGCTTCGCGCGAAGAGCAGCACAAATCGGTGATAACTAGGTGGTGCAAAGGTTATCACGCCTAAAGTCTTTTAGGCGTGATAACTGAGTTATCACCGCTTGTGAATCAGGCCCATGGTGTGAAGATTATGATGGCCTTGCAAGATGGGCCCCCCCCCCCCAGTCTATGAGGGTCACTATGGGTTGTCAAAAAAAAAGAATTGTGAATGTCAGGGAGCCCCATCAAAGTTTTTGAGGGGCCCCATGATTCATAGTTATGCCCCTGATTACAGGGGCTGGTGGTGGGGAACGAGGAGAGGAACGGACAACACATAGAAGTATGTGGATCCAGCATGAACCAATCTCTGTGCTTAGCTTAGGTATCTCTGCTTTGGGTCAGGTATCCTCTAGGCTTTGATGAGAAATCGTACTACAAGAACCTTAGTTATTTGTAACAGATGATATTTCTTTAATAATTTGATTTGTAAAAGAAAGAGAAATGATGATAGGCTGCGACGAAAAACTAAAACAAGGTGATTGCATAATGTGTTGCTTTAAACTTTTGTAGTCCCTCAAGATGACATTGATCAATGGCTCTCTGTGGCAGGCTGTCTCATGCGGAAGGCCGGAGTTTTTCCTGTAAGTGATTTTAGGCATGGCTGAAGTCACAAGCCCTTAAACACAACATACATAACTAGAAGAAAATATTACATGGTCCGATGTGCTAACAGCAAAGAATGGCATTCGTATATAACATGACAGCTAATGACATAAACAGACACAGGGCTTTACTAAGTACCCCCATTATTCTAGCCTCAAAGTTTATTATGGTGAGAGACTTGGACAGGAAAAGGTACACTATTTTGCTTTTCATTCAATTTTTATTTTACAGTTTTGAGATGATCTCAAGTCTGTAATGTGATTTATCATAAGACGTTTGAATTAATATAAATTAAAACTTTTATTTGGACATAAATGCCTAAAGCAAAACTAAAAGAAATAATTCATTTTTTCTATATGTATCTGAAAGCTGTTACTACTTTCCTCCTTCCTCCCAGCCGAGACCCTAGCAACCAATCAGAGGAGAAGGGCCTGGCCCTCCCCTCCTCTAGATAAGGCGGCAGCCGTCTTAAGGAGTCCATCCTTGCTTGTGACTCTGCGGTACTGAGAGCATCTCCAGTGCTGCTGTTCGTCAGAGCACATGCTTTCCTACTGTTAAACACAGCGTTTTTGCTAATTTACTGAACACATTGATAGTATTGATTTATAGTTAGTTAGTGATTTGATTGTTATAGTTCAGTTAGCTAGTGTAGTGTACTGTATACTGTGCTAGGCTAGTGTTAGGTCTGTGTGCAGGCTAGGGCCTGCTAGCCCAGGTAGCCTTAGCCAACTAGCTTAGGTAGGTTAGGGATTATAGTTAGTTTTGTGTACTACTAGTTTAGTTAATTTGTACTGTTAGTCTTTGAGTTTATTTAGTGACGCAGCTTCAGTACTGTGTTAGTTACTTTACAGGCCAGCATCTGTTGTGATCTGTGACTGGCATCTGCCTGACCCTATTAATTGCGTCCGTGTGTGACAGACTTTTATTGTCACTGTCTGCCACACTAGTTATTATCGACTACTGTCTGTAGACTTGGGGATTATAGTTAGTAGTAGTTGTTACCTATGTACTAGTTTACTTAATTTGTACTGCTAGTCTGTCAGATTATTTAGTGCCAAAGCTTCACTACTGTGTAATACTTACTTTACAGGCCAGCATCTGTTGTGATCTGTGACCGGCATCTGCCTGACCCTATTGATTGCGTCCGTGTGACAGACTTTCATTGTCACTGTCCGTCACACTAGTTAGTTATCGACTACTGTAGACTACACTACTACTAGTAGTGCTACTACTGTTTCAAAGAAAAAAAAAACTTCATTTTTTTGTCACTCACCACAAACCCAGACTATTTATTAAGGTATACAGCCACAGCATATATATATATATATATATATATATATATATATATTTTTTTTTTATTTTTTATTGTATTTCTATATTATTGCACAATAACTGGCAGAGGTAGAGGGCGAGGCACCACCAGGAGAGGCAGCGACATTGCTGCAGCCACTGCCAGCTCCAGCAGATATGTGACTGGTTCGCCGCCAGCCACAGACCGCAGAGTTGTGGAGGAGGGAGCAGAGGTGCAACAGCAGCGTGTTGCACCCATCTTTGAGACGGGTCGTCGCCCCCGGCCCATTGCGGAGAGTCAGCACGGGCTGTCGTGGAAATGATGGCGGAGCAGCAAGCCACCGTTTCCAGCTCAACCTCAAGTGCCACCACCACCAGCACTCCGGTCCGCAGCAGGCCTCCACCACCGCTTGAGGTCACGTCGACCCTGGCGACCAACCTGCCCTCACTGAGCTCACTCTTCACCCCAGAGACCACGAGCGTTTTGAGGGATGTTGTGGAACAGTTTGAGGAGGAGATGATGGGGGCATGCAAGGAGAAGGAGGAGTATGAGGTGGAGGCGCACAACAACCAAAATTTCATGAGGAGGAGGAGGGGCCTGATGCTGGGGATGTTGGTGCAGAAGATCTGGTTGGGGGCTCAGAGGAGATGTTTGGGGATGATGATGATGAGGTGGGGGACCATCCCTATGTGCCACCACCACAGTTGGGTGAAGGCAGCTCGTCATCGGAGGAGGAGGCATCACAGAGGCGCGGCAGCGTCATGGCGGCCAGCACAGGGCATGGAAGGCAGGAGCCACAGCCTGCTGCTTCAGCCGCTACTACCACCACCTGCACCAAACCTCCTCCAAGCAAAGGGGAAAAAAACAGCCCTCCAAGTCCAAAGGCAAAAAAACTCCTCAGCCCTCAAGCAAGACGGACAAGTTAAAATCCGAAGTCTGGCGGTACTTCACTGTGTGCGATGACGATGAGACCAATGCCATTTGCCACAGTTGCGGTGTCAGCCTGAGCAGAGGTCGCTATCTGAACAAGTTGGGTACCTCGTGCCTGCAGACCCACTTGCAGAGCAAACATTTCGAGGCCTGCACTGAGTTTGTGAGGCTGAGGGGCAGTGGCGCAGGCAGTGGTCAGAGCCAGACAGCCACTGCACAGTCTTCAGCAGCAGCAGCAGCTTCCCACCCTCCTGCTCATCCAGCATCAGCAGCAGGAGCACAGAAACACACTGCTCCCCCCCCCCCCCGGGGCAGCCAGCCCTCAGTGGCCTCATCTGCTTCCTCCACAGTCACCTCCTCTTCCTCCCGTGCAGGCAAACGATGCCAGACCCTGCTCAGCGAGTCGTTCCCCGGTGTGACCAAAGTTCTGCCTCCCACCAACAGGCGCATCCAGGTGCTGAACAGGTTGCTTACCCGGGCCATGTGCTACCAGCTCCTGCCATACTCCTTTGTGCAGGAGGGGAGTCACATGAGAGCGCTCCTACAGTACAGGATCCTGGAGTGGCAAATCCCAAGCCGCCACTACTTCTCCTGCATAGCGATCCCAGCACTGCACCGCTTTGCTATGCCGAACGTGGGCCGCTCGCTCGATCACGCCGTGAGTGAGCGGATCCACGTGACCATGGATTCATGGGGCAGCCATTTTGGGACAGACCGCTACCTGTCCTCCATGGCCCACTGGGTCAGCCTGGTGTAATGCGCCTGCGAGGAAGCAGCAGGTCCATTATCGGGCGCATCAGCGGCACCAGTAGCCCACTATATAGTGCCAACACCCGGGGTCAGGGGAGAAGCAGCAGCTCCCACAACCAAGCGACCCCGCCTCAACAGCAGCGTGAAGGCCGGTCACTGCCAAGCGCTGCTGGAGATGATCAGTCTAGGGAAAAACAGCTTGACTGCAGCCAACGTGCTCCACTACCTGAGGGAGCAGGAGAAGACGTGGCTGACCCCCAAAGGCCTCAGAGTCGGATTGGTGGTGTCCGACAATGCGACCAACCTGCTGGCTGCCATCACCAGGGGACACTAAACCCATGTCCCCTGCTTAGCCCACGTCCTGAACCTGGTGGTGCAGAAGTCCCTACCAGGGGATGGACAATCTGTTGGAAGCGGCTCAGAAAATTGTGCGCACTTTCCGCCGCTCAGCCGCTGCCGCAGCAAATCTGCCCGACATGCAGCAGCGCGAGGGCCTGCCACGACACCGGCTTGATTTGCCAACTCGCTGGAACTCTACCCTGGCGATGTTGGAGCGGCTGGTTGAGCAGAGGAGGGCTGTCAACCGCCACATCGTTAAGGCCACTCTTGCCGGCACCACCGAACTCCAGCTCCTCTCAAACGCACAGTGGGGGCAAGGCTCCCTTCCTGCAGGGAACCAACCTGGTGAGCCAGGAGCGGGCATCCCTCTGCCAGTGGGTCCCCTTTGTTTGTCTGCTGGACAGGGCACTGTGTGATCTGCTGGATGTGGGAGAGGAGGCCCTGATCCAGCTGGAACTGCAGCCACCTGCGCAGTCCACTTCTGTGCAGGATTTTGAGTTGTTGGTGGAGAAGGAGGAGTTGGAGGTCGTGGACATTGCTGTGGAGGGGGAACAGCGGAGCGCAGCTGCAGTGGTGCAAGGGTGGAGAAAGGAGGAAGAGGCTCAGGGGCCAGAGGAAAAGGACAGCGTTGTGGCCACTGACCCTGATGTCTCGGCTGGGCGGACCACCCTGTTCCCCTTGGAAGCGTACATGCTGCAGTGCCTGCGCACAGGCCCCAGGGTGAAGCAGATGGAAGCTCGGGAGGATGCCTGCATCAGCATGATCCTAGACCAATGGCTGGAGGGGGGGGGGTCAGTTCCTGCCTGCTGGAGACACTGAGCAGCTAACAAGGGAGTTGCAGCAGATCCTTGTTTGGCGATTGGAGGAAGCCTTCCCCCAGCCTTCCACCCCCTCTGTCCCTGTCCAGCCAGCACAGCAGCCGGTGCCTGCAGCCAGCAGCATCAGGCACCCAGAAGACCTGCTGTCCTTGACTAAGGCACTCTACATGACGGTAAAGCAGCCAAAAGAGGAGGTGCGTGCAGCAGCATGCGGCCGGTGGTGTGGTCACTAGGGATGGTCGCTGCATTCCGGACGGAATTTGGTGATTCCGGTCCCAAAGTAACAGAACGGAATTGCTATAGCCCTAATTTGGAATTTCCGCGGAACAAAACAAATTTCCGCGGAATTTTACGGAATTCAAATCCCCCCCCCCCCCTAACTGATTTCTGCCTAATAAGAAGTATTTCGCCTTCCAGGGAATTGTAGGATTTTAAAAGCCAGCTTACATACCTTGGCCGAAAATTGAACCCAGGTCTTAGCCAGGAATTGAACCCAGGTCTAGTGCTCGGTAGGTAGCTCTCTTCACCACTATACCACCACCAACACTACGTGCTGAAGCCAGCCTAGCATGTACCATTATGATATATCCAAGAGAAAAATGAGCTTGCTTAGGGATTTGTAGTATGCCAAAAGCCAACTCACATACATTGAACCCAGGCCTACCGCTCTGTAGGCTGCTATCCTAACCATTATACCACCAACACACTGCAATGCTACATGCTGAAGCCAGCCTAGCATGTACCATTGTGATATATCCAAGAGAAAAATGAGCTTGCTTAGGGAATTGTAGGATTTCAAAAGCCAACTCACATACATTGGCCAGGCCCAGGAATTTAACCCAGGCCTACCGCTCTGTAGGTTGCTATCCTAACCATTATACCACCAACACAACATACTACAATGCTACATGCTGAAGCCAGCCTAGCATGTACCATTGTGATATATCCAAGAGAAAAATGAGCTTGCTTAAGGAATTGTAGGATTTGACCGTTGTTCAGGTCTGCATGCTGCAGGACTCTGGAAAGAAGAGCTTCTGTCAGTTTTGCAGCTTGTGCTTGCTGAGGAATTTGCATACGTTGTCATGCAAATTGCCTGGCCACATTCATTGGAGGCGTGTACTATAAGTACTATGTGTGTCCCACAATGCTTCGCTGCTCATAGAGGTTTGTTCCTGCTGGACTCACCTGGAGTGTCAGCCACTGCTATCTTAGTATAGTTAATTCTTGGGGAGTGCTCCTTGCATTCCTAGTTAGTGCAGTCATTTTGTGTATAATTTGTACTGCCTATTCTGTCCTGTCTTGTCTGTCGCGATTGCGCTGTCACCAGCGGCGGTTGATAGAGAATCGCTCTGTCTTGTTTGGATCGCACTAGCCTCTAGCGGTAGTGGCTGTGGATCCTTCTGATCTGAGTTCCTGGAGTGTAAGCTGGAGCAGCGGTTGCTACCGGCTACCTCATCTGATCTGTCTTGTTTAGATCGCACTAGCCGCTAGCGTTAGCGGCTGTGGATCTTTCTGATCTGTGTTCCTGCTTGGATCACACTTGCTCTGGCGGAAGAGCAGTGGATCCTTCCTGCCTAGTTCCTGTTTCTCGTTCGTCTGTCTTGTCTGATACGGGCGCTTGCTGTAGGCTCGGTGAGGTAACCGTTAAGCAAGCGTTCACGTTCTTTGTTTCGTGTTTGTCTGTTGATGGTTAGTTAGGCGTGCTTGTCTCTATTGTGCTTATCATGTGGAGACCGCGCATAACCGCGTGCACTGTTGCGAATGAGTGCGGTGTTCGCGGTTAGTTAGCGTTTGTTATTTTCCGTATCTCCTCATTGTATGATTTGCTGTGCCTTTGCTATCCTCGTATTCTGTTCTGATCTGCCTTGTGTCACTCTGGCAATCGCCGTTCTTGCGGTTGCGTTCCTGTTTCCCATCTGCTGTTGTGTGTGCGCGGTCGTGGGGTGGCGACTAGATTGGCGCACACACATACAACCTGTCCCTTTGCTCGTTCTTATTTGCAATCACTTCTCTTGCGATTGCGTTCTGCGCTTCGTACAATTCCTGTCTGGCATTTGTGGAGGTACAGAGGATTGGTTCCTCTGCACTCCCCAGCGCCATTTGCCGACAGGAATTTCCCTCTACTGGTGCTTGCACCAAAAGCTGGGTTCTAGTATCTTGACACGCTTGTGGAGGACCTCCGCAGTGTCAGCGCACATCTTGGTGCGCTGAACACGGAGATATCCCACAATCGTTACACCGGCCCTCTCGGTCGCCTGCTGGGGCCGGTTTCTTTTTCGTTAAAAAGAAAGACGGGGGTCTTCGACCCTGTATCATTTACCGAGATCTCAATAAAATCACGGTGAAAAATCGCTATCCGTTACCATTGATAGACGATTTATTCACGCAGGTCACAACTGCAAAGATCTTCTCTAAGTTGGATCTAAGGGGGGCATACAACCTAATCCGCATTAGAAAGGGCGATGAATGGAAGACGGCCTTCAACACACCCGACGGGCATTACGAGTACCTAGTGATGCCCTTCGGGTTGTGCAATGCGCCAGCCGTCTTCCAAGAATTAATCAATGAGGTATTCCGGGAGGTATTGGGTAGATTCGTACTAGTATACCTCGATGATATACTAATCTATTCCAATAACCTCTACGAGCACAGGGTCCACGTGAGGTTTGTCTTGAACAAATTAAGACAAAATATGCTCTATGCTAAGGTGGAAAAGTGTATTTTCGAGGTGACCACGGTCACGTTCCTAGGGTACGTAATTTCCACCTCGGGCCTCTCAATGGATCCTGCCAAGGTCACAGCCGTGTTAGAGTGGCCACAGCCAGTGGGGTTGAAGGCCCTACAGAGATTTTTAGGTTTTGCGAACTATTACAGGAGGTTCATTAAGGGGTACTCCACGTTAGTTGCCCCCCTTACCAGTCTCACGAAAAAAGGGGCAGATACCAACCACTGTTCTCCTGAAGCCGTGGCAGCATTTTCTCATTTAAAGAAATTATTTTGCTCAGCACCAATTTTGAGGCATGTGGAAACGTCCTTCCCCTTTATCGTGGAGGTTGATGCCTCAGAAGTTGGGGTGGGGGCGGTCTGGGTTGCAGGGCAGATTACACCCGTGCGCCTACTTTTCCCGTAGGTTTTCACCTGCAGAAAGAAATTACGATATAGGCAACCGGGAACTTCTGGCCATTAAATTGGCGTTTGAGGAATGGCGCCACTGGTTAGAGGGGGCAGAACACACGATCACAGTTTACACCGACCACAAGAACTTGGAATACATCGAGGGGGCTAAGAGGCTAAGTCCCCGTCAGGCTCGGTGGTCTTTATTTTTTACGAGGTTCAGGTTTATAATCACGTACACTCCAGGCAGCAAAAACGTCAAGGCAGATGCCCTCTCCAGGTGTTTTGAACCAGAAACAGCACAGTCCTCCGCTCCTGAGTCCATCATCCCGCAGAAACTAGTGTTAGCCGCCACGGAAACTTGGGAGGATTGGACAGAGGTTTTGGGTCCTTTTCAGCAGGATGTTCCGGAGGGAAAACCCGAAGGGGTCATGTTTATCCCACTGCCATTTCGTTTACAAGTCTTGCAACTCTTTCACGCCCATAAGAATGCTGGTCATCCTGGAGCTGCCAGAACGCAGGATCTGATTGCCAGGTGTGCTTGGTGGCCTTCTTTGGCAACAGATTGCAAGGAGTATGTCAGGGAGTGTGCGGTATGTGCCAAGAGTAAACCCTCCCGGCTGGCATCGGTAGGAAGGTTGCAGCCTTTGCCCACCCCGAGTGAGCCATGGACCCACTCGTCCATGGATTTTGTGGGGGAATTGCCCAGGTCTGAAGGCATGTCGGTCATTTGGGTGGTAGTTGACCGTTTTAGCAAAATGGCCCATTTTGTGCCCCTGAAAGGACTCCCCTCGGCTCAAGAACTGGCCGAATTGTTCATCATTCACGTCTTCCGGCTGCATGTCATTCTGGAAGACATTGTGTCAGGTAGGGGAGTCCAATTTGTGTCTGGATTCTGGAGGGCATTTTGCCACCAAATGGGCATGAAATTGTCTTTCTCGTCAGGCTACCACCCACAGACAAATGGGCAGACGGAACGTATTAACCAGTCTTTGGAGCAATTCCTAAGATGTTACGTTGCGGAGGCACAGAGCGACTGGGTAAAATTTTTGCCCTTCGCGGAATTCGCACAAAATAATTTGAAAAGTTCCTCGTCCGGGTTCTCTCCATTTCAGATTGTGATAGGGAAGTCACCCAAATTCTCCCCTTTTCCAGTTGTCTCTTCTCCATTTCCAGCACTGGAGGATTGGCAGAGGTCACTTAGGGACAATTGGGGAATTGTTAAGGGGAATTTGCAGAAGGCATTCCAGAGTCAGAAGGGTCAAGCAGACAAGAGACGGTCCGTGGAATGGAAGTTTCAGCCAGGGGATTTAGTCTGGGTATCCACACGTCACTTGACCCTGAAGCAGCCATCTGCTAAACTGGGTCCCAGGTTTGTGGGTCCATTTTTCGTGTCCAAAAGAATTAATAACATCACTTACGCCATTGATCTTCCTGCCAGCATGCGGGGCATAAGGTCGTTTCATGTGTCCCTACTCAAACCTGCGGTGCATGTGGGTCCTACTCCTCCTCCTCCGGTGATGGTGGAGGACCAACCTGAGTACGAGGTGGAAAAGATATTAGACTCACGCCTTGTTCAGAACTCGGTACAATATTTAGTGCATTGGAAAGGGTATGGCATTGAGGAGAGACAATGGGTACCAGGGACTCGCATGCATGCCGATGAGTTAAAGAGGGAGTTTCACACTTTGCACCCAGAAAAACCTGGAAGGAGGTGTCCGGAGTCCACTCCTGGGGGGGGTACTGTGAGAAAGCGCGGAAGAGCCGCCGCCATAAGCCAGCGGCAGGCGGCTCTTTCCGCGCATAGGGACACTGCACACGGAGAGGCAGCCGCCTCCCCTCAGTTCGAGGCGGCTGTCTCCGTTCAGGGCTCAGCGGAGCGCGGAGAAACCGCCGCGTTGGACGCGGCGGTTAGCATGCATACCCCCGCTGCGGAGGCACCACAGAGCGGGGCTGGTGTGGCTGGGACACGTAGTCCCTCTGGAGTTAGAGTGACGCGCGCACGCGCACTCAGGCAGGCTTTATGTGGCAGCCAGAGGTAGTCAGCTGACCAGGCTGGTCAGCTGACTCTGGTTCCACTCCTCATTGGTCCAGCACTTAGGGAGGTGCTGGAGAGGTGCCTGTGTATATATACTGCAGGCTGTTCAGTTGCTGATTGTCTGGCGTTGCGATCACATATGTGGGAGCACCCAGATCCGTAGTCAGATCCGCAAGTGTGCCGGGACCAGCTGGAGCTGTAATCCTACACTTAGCTAGTTTCTGTTGATAGCTTAAAGTACTAGTTTGATTGTGATTATCTGTTATGACCGTTTGCCTGCCTGACTATCCTCCTGAACTCTGATCCTGTACCTCGATATTTCTGATACTCTGTTGCCGAACCCCGGCTCGTCCTTAGACTCTGTTTTTGCCACCTGATCTTGTACCTCGATATTTCTGATACCCTGTTGCCGAACCCTGCTTGTGCCTTAGACTCCGCATCTGCCTACTGTATCTGTACTTTCTCTGTCCGTGTGTTACGACCTAGCTTGCCCAACCTCGAGAACTGACCTTATTGTTAGAGGCGGTTCCCCGTCCTGTTAGTGACACTTCTTTCAGAGTGTCACTTTCAGACAAACCTTCCTATTTTTTCAGCCTGACTCCTCCGGTCTTTGAGAGTCCAGGCCTGCGAAAGGAATACGTGCAGTACTACTGACTGCGCTGAGGCTTTGCCCTCAAATTGTTACTGTTACACCAAATCACTACACTCTACCCAGGTGAACAGAGGTTAGCTGGTATATCGGATTATCGGTGATACTGCAGATCACTTATAATCTGGTATACATCTGTATTCCCAGTGATACTGCAGATCACCGGTAATCAGATCCTCTCTGTGCT
Source organism: Hyperolius riggenbachi (assembly GCF_040937935.1). Classification (NCBI taxonomy): domain Eukaryota; kingdom Metazoa; phylum Chordata; class Amphibia; order Anura; family Hyperoliidae; genus Hyperolius; species Hyperolius riggenbachi. Next base: position 97,908,540 of record NC_090649.1, read on the forward strand.
TCACCGATCTTTACAATGAACAAAAAAAATGAAGAAGAAGAAGAACCAGGTGAAGAAGAAGAACCAGGTGAAGAAGAAGAACCAGGTAAAGAAGAAGAAGAAGAACCAGGTGAAAAAGAAGAAGAACCAGGTAAAGAAGAAGAACCAGAGAAGAAGAACCAGGTGAAGAAGAAGAAGAACCAGGTGAAGAAGAAGAACCAGATGATGATGAAGAAGAAGAAAAACCAGGTGAAAAAGATGAAAAACCAAGTGAAGATGAACTAGAAGAAGAAGAGGAACCAGGTGTGTGGGAGTGGGAGCGCGCGCGGGAGAGCGCATGATAGCACCCAGCTCAGCGGCAGCAGTGCAGGCTATTTGGATGACAATATCCAGATAAAATTAAGTGGTTAAAATATATTTTATGCACTCTGCCATTGAAAAAGTACCAAAAATTAGGTGAAAAAGTGCTGTCAAAATTATTCAGTGTATTTTTTTTTTGTTCTTTTTGTGGTGCATTTCAGTAATAAGGTGTGCAAAAATGTTGGACCCAGCACTCAGAAATGGAGACCAGTGTGGTATAGCTGATTAGAACTCCTTGCCCACTACCCAAATATCAGCAGAACCACTTAAAGAGCAACTGTTAGCTCTAAAATGCCCCCTCAAAAAAACACATACATAAGTAGATAAATACATGCTCTACTTACATAACAGATGTATCTGGGTGTCAAAGTTTTCATTTCTGTTATAATCAGGTTTATATATTAGAAGGCTCCTGTTGCTGGCAGGGGCCAACTTGTGTCCGGCTAGATCTTCTCCCCCCCCCCCCCCCCCGCATCCCCCTCCTCCCCGCACTGACTCTGAGCACAGCGGGGAGGAATAAATGCAGCAGCCACGCAGCCACAGACTCACCTAATAATGGATCCAAGCGCTGTTGTTCCCATCTATTCTCTGCACTAGTGCAGAGTGTAGGATACTGCAGCGCCTGGGACCATTATTCCTGGAGTCTGTGTGTGTGCACCACCTTTATCCTTCCCCCAAAGCTCAGTGCAGGGGAAAAGGAGAATGCGGTGGCGGCGGGCGGCAGAACGGCGGGGGGGGGGGCGCGGACATGCCACTGGAGGAGGGGGGCAGAGGACAGTGACAAGAGATAGCCTCTGGCCCCCCTCCGTGGGCTCTAACAGCAGCGGCAACCAGGCAGACAAGGGGAGACCAGGCGGCCAATCGCAGTGCAGAGAGATGCGTGACAGAGGCATCAGCCAATCAGGCTGATTCAGCATGCCTGTCACTCTCTCTGCGGCCTTGCGTACACTTTTAGAGCCTGGGACATGAGGAGATAAATCTACTAAAGTAAGAATGATTTTAAACGTTTACATTGCCTGGTTAGCATCCTTTCTACTGCTCTATTAGCCTGCAGTAGAGAATGTATTGGGTATTTTCTGCCTAACAGTTACTCTTTAAGTGAAAAGTAGCTATTTTATTTATGCAATAATATCACATATCAAGAATACGCTGAGGGCAACTACAGCCCGCTGTTTTGAAGCGACACGCTTCTTCTTCAAGTTGCAAGCTCATACCATATATCAATATTTATTGATAAAGTGTTAAAATATTACCTGGGTTTAAAACTTTGGGGGGGGGGGGGAGTAAATTGAATGGCTCTAGTGTGCTCTTCAAGCAGCTCGGAGTCCATTATTTTCTCAGTATTTTAGACCTATATCTGTTGGGGTTATATGAGACATATAAAATGATTATTGATATATTGCAACTCATGACATAAAAATAAAATTGGATAAAAAAATCCACTGAGCACTGGGTATAATACATTTTTAAAAATGCTGCATTTCTTTAACCTTTTCGGGACCCGCCGCCTACCCCCCCTTAAGGACCAGGCATTTTGCGCGGGAGGGGGGTGCGCGCGTTTGGGGTGTCAGGCGGCCGGATCCCGTCTGTGGCTGGCTGGTTTTGTGTCCCCCCATGGTGGCCTGCGCCCCCCCTTCTGCCAGCAGCCTTCACTCACCTTCTAGGCTCCAGCAATGAGCTGCACGGGACCCTCTTCTCCGGCCGGCATCTCCGTTCTGTCTGACGATTAGTTCCGGGTCGCGGCTTCATGACGTCATCAAGCCGGGACCCGGCGCTAACGTCAGACGGAGCGGAGATGCCGGCCAGAGCGGAGGGGGGCGCCGATCGTCGTGGGAACGGCAGGGAGGTGAGTGGATCCTCTTCTTTTTCCCCCTTGCCGCTGCAGCTGTCAAACTGATCACTACGATCGGACGGCGATCGTAGTGATCACGTTATCAGCAGCCATACGCGATGGCTGCTGATCACTCGGGGGAGATGTCGGCTGTCATATGACAGCTTAATCTCCCCCTCCGGGTGCGCACGATCGCGTCGGGAGCGGAAACTGCGGGCCGGCGTAGATCCTACGCCGCATCAGGCTAGAACAGCCACAAGTGCGGCGTAGGATCTCATTCACATGGTCCCGAAAAGGTTAAAGTATAACTTATGTTAAAAAATAATAAAACATATATGCCACACTAGTCATTTTTTACCTTAATATTAAAAGTCATCTTTTGATCTGTAACCTTCTGTGTATTTTTCTTAAAATAAATATATGCCAATAAGTAAACTTTTTTTAATGAAAACAGACATTGATATAAGATGACCATGTGCACATTATACATTGTCTTTATTTGCATAGCAGTTTTGCTTGAAAGCAGAGTTAAGACTGTCTGGGGCATGCAGCGCCATTATCTGAAATAACATCTAATATTTAGCTAAATCTGTCTAAGTTCACATAAGTGCCTTCTTACACAAAGACATAAAACTATAAATAATAACATTTGTCAACAAAGCTGTAATAAACTAAAGCATATCTGTTGCTTCTGCTAATATGTTAAAACAATCTATCAAGCATTCTTCAAAGTCAACAGTGAAGTCAGCAGAGTCCTGTAACGGCAAACTAAATAAATTCTTTCAGGGAGGTAGACTAGTCTTAGTCTATGCTGACTTTCTGTTTACACTTAGGCATTGACTCTGTTATGGTTGTCTGAAAATTCATAGACCGAGCATAGTTCAAAAGTGGCCTTGCTCCATGGGAGGAAGAACAGTTCTAAACTGGAAACTGTGGCCAGATTGCTCGAATACATTATTGTATTGTTCATTGAATACGAGTAATTGTTCATTTTATGGAAACGAATAAATGTATCATTTGTACATTCAAAAAAACTGTACCTTTTATTAATTTGGATTTACTTGCTTTAAAGCCAACCTGAAGTAAAAAAAAAAAAGTATGAGATCATAAATTGTAGGTGTAGTACGGATAATGAATTTGAACTTTCCTGCAGTAAAACCTTATCTCAAGCTGTCTCTCACTGTTTCTTGTCTGTTTAAGTGCTTCAGTAAACAGGACTGCATTTGACCCAAATGGGTCGAATAGCTCAGAGAAGCTCTTTTGCATGGGTAATAATTGAAGTTTTTTTTAACTCTTCCTGTACTGAAAAACAATATGAGACTTATCTTTGCTACTCATGTTGTATTTCTTGGTTGTACTACACATACAAATCATTATCTTATACGTTTATTTTCACTTCAGGTTTCCTTTAAACCCTTTACAATCCTATTTCCTCTATGGATCCAATGTCCGACATAGTCTGGCACAGGAGAAAGTGGCTGCCGCTAGATGGAGCTGTTGAAATCTGGCACAACCTCATCCTATCCAGGTCAGAGTGGAGAGACTATGTCCTCCTTACTGGGACTTCCATCTCCTCCTCCGGTCTGCTGCATTTGAGCTGATTGTAGGGGTGTCCCTGCTGGATCTGGCATAGCATCCCCTTATGTGAATTAAAGTGTTGCCATGCAGTAAGGGGGCCCGGCTGGAGATCCCGGGCAAGGCTACAACATGAAAGCTGGTGCTGGCCCTAACCTTTACTGATGCCGGGTCACCTTCTTGCTCTAGAGCGAGGGGCTACAAAGCCTCTGGGTCCCTGCCATTGATCCTTTTCCCTGGTCACCCACATCCCCCACACCCCGCACACCAGAAAAAAAATTGTGTGCGGGGGAGAGGGGATTGTGGGTGATCATGAAAACGGATTTGAAAGAGTTAAGATGATATTAAGTTCAATAATAATTTATCACCACATATAAGCCCATGCCCCAATTTTTGTCTTGAACAAGAAGACAAAAAGTGTGACCTAACAATAAGGAGACTCTCAAATATCTCCCCACAGCCCCCAATGCAGAAGCATACATTTGCTGCTGAGCATGCTTTGGAGGCGTGACTAACTCGCTTCACTGTGGTCACGTGACAGTGAGTCCTGGAGGTTTTGCAGGGAGTTTGAAGCTGTAGGAAAAACGTGAGACTGCTGCTGCTCCAAGAGGTAACTATAGTTACAGCCACTCCAGTGGCGTAGCTAAGGAGCTGTGGGCCCCGATGCAAGTTTTACAATGGGGCCCCCCAAGCACTCCATACATAACAATTGATACGGCGCACCAAAACCTGCCAATGGCAACTACAGTGTCAGAGTTGCAAGAAGGGAATGGGGAGCAGCTTGTTAATGATTACCACTATTCAAAGTATCTATAGAAGTGATTATTATGAGCACAGGATCAATAGAGAGCTAATACTGAAGTTGAGGGCGGGCCCTTCGGGGCCCCTCTGGCCCAAGGGCCCCGATGCGGTCGCTACCTCTGAACCCCCTATTGCTACGCCCCTGAGCCACTCTTCCAATGTATGCTTTGCATGGGGATGGCAAACAGGACTACAGAGAATAGATGAAGTTTGCAACAGTTGTATTTAGGGATGCTCATTCGGATTCCACAGAAACACAATTTCCACATTTCTACATTTGGAAATCGGCATTTCCGATTGGAACTTCTGCGGAAATACTGCATTACCACAGCTCGGTAATTTTATCCCAATCGCAAATCTCAGAATCATTGGACCAATCACAGAATGTGGAGTCTACTCAGAAATTTTTGATCAATCAGAGAATGCAAAAAATGACCAAAATAAAGACTCCTCGGAAATTGGAATCGGAAATTGAGGATCTCGGTAACCGGCATTGGTGGAAATCGGAATTTCCACAGAACATAAATCGACATTTCCGGCCATCCCTAGTTGTAACTTCTGAAGATTAGATAAACGCAAGTTTATAAGCCTTTTCAGTGCCTTCACCTAGAGGCATAGCTAGGCCTTTCAGCGCCCGGGGACAAAGACAGTTTTTCCCCTCTCAACAAATTGGGCATGGCCACGCATCAGAATGTGGTCATGGGTAGAGCCAAATGTACAAATGCTGTTTACATAGCCAGATGTGCCCCCTTATCCCCATTTAGATAGCCAAATGTGCCCCCCTTTAGATAGCCAGATGTGCCTCCATTCCCCTTGTTTAGATAGCCAGATGTACCCCTGTAGTTAGCCAGATGTGCCCCCTTGTTCTGCTGCTGTTAAATCTTCTGAACTCCTTTGGAGAGGGAGGAAGAGAAGCAGGGGCAGTTTGGACAGCCAGCAAGCTGCCTCTCACTCACTTGGGGGTGCGGTGGCCACGCTCTGCACCCCTTTACAGTGCTGCGCCCGGGAACATGTGTCCCTCCTTGGCCACCCATAGCTACACCTCTGCCTTCTCCTTATTGATATATGTATTAGCATACCACTATGCTAAAAAAAAAAAATAGAATCACAGACTGCACCTAGAAATGTAGGGAAATATCTAAAGATATCTGTACTACCAAACAGACCATGAGACAGAGGCGCCCTGCCTGATAAGACTGACGTATTGTTGCTGCTTTTTATTGCCAGAGGAAGCGCACTGTTGACCTACAAAACACTTTGCAGCACTGTTGGCGTAAGTAATAAATATTTGTTCTTGTTTGAAACGGAATTATCGAAACTTCTATTTGGAGGTAAGTCCACTACTACCCCCCCCCCCCCCTTCATTTAAACGTACACTCATATTTTTATGTCTCTAAGACGGTTAATAAAGTTTTATTTTTCAGCAGCAAGCCTATATTGAATACAAATTTTGTATAGTAAATTCATGGCTCTGATGCGAACCCTTTGATTGGCTGTGATCACATACTGTCCACAGATCATTTATCTTTATATCAGCTTCCTGGTAATAATCATGCAGGTGATTGCTATTTGTGTATGTAAACTAGCCCAGCTGTTTATCAGCGGGAATATAATTACTACCTGTTTTCTTTTAAATGCTGATGGCTGTTGTAATAAATTAATTCATACCTTGATAGCAATGCTAATTTATAAGTGCATTGACATTTTTTCTGTGAATATTACAGTTCAAATACTTATCAGAAGTGATAGGCATACCTAGGTACAGTATGAAAGGAGTGATTTCATATCATTCAGCTGTGATATATAAAATTAGTTATTAGCTCATTTTTGTTTAGAGCTGCGGCTTATAAATGAAAATAATACATTCAGGTAAATGCTGGCGGTCTTTCTAATGGTGAAATTAAAGCACAAAAAAAAGAATATTTAAAATCCATAATATACTCAATATTTAGAAAATTAATGTCATCTTAATATACAGCAAGAACAAAAATAATGTTATTATTCCTTTAGCATTGGCAGGATAGTGTACTGGTTAAGGGCTCTGCCTCTGACACAGGAGACCTGGGTTCAAATCTTGGCTCATCCTGTTTAGTAAGCAAGCACTTATTGAGTGAGGAGACCTTGTGCAAGCCCAGATTTAGGCTAAGGCCACCTAGGCCATGGCCTAGGGCACAACAGGGGCAAGGACACCAAAGCAGCAGGCTAAACTGGTGCAGCATTTGTAAGCTTGTAAATGCTGCAATGCAGGGAGATCAGGCGAGCACCTGACCGTGATACTCTGCTGCTAGCCGCCTGTGCAGTGGCCACCTTGCTCTCTGTGCACATTTGCATTGTGGCCAGTGGTAATGGACTTGGGCAGCATTGGAGACGGAAAGGAAGAGGAAGCTTCTGCACTGGAGACGAGCGGATAAATGAGTGATAACTGATGGCTGCTGCGGTGTAAAGGTGAGCTGGCTACCTATACTAAAGGGGGGTGGGAAAAGGAAGGATTAAGGGAGTCATCTGGCTACCTATACTAGAGGGTAGGGGAAGTATTATCTAGCTACCTATACTAGAGGGAAGGGGAAGGGGCAGCTGGTGACAGTGGCCTTGGGTGGTAAAGAGTACAAATCCAGCCCTGGGCAAGCCTCCCTATCACTGCTACTGCCTACAGAGTGTGCCCTTGTAGCTGACGTTTTGAGTGCACCAGGAGAAAAGTATGATATAAATGTTCTGTGTCTTGTCTTGCCTTACTTTATGTGGTGGTTTGTAAAACTCAAGATGGCCACTAGGGCGGGGAGCTGATATCTGAATGGCTGTCACTGTCACTTGCCTGATTGGATGTTTCTCACCACTGTCACTTCCTGTCACTTGCCTCTCTACTTTCTGGACCCACCTCCCCTTGCGTGACACTCATAAAATCATTAAGGCTGGTAAACACAATGAAATTTCTTGTCAGATCGACAGGTCAAAACAATAATTTCTGGCATGTCTGATCTGCACCCAATCAACATTGATTTTCAGATCAGTACTGTACAAAATCCAAAATCGGGAGCAGATTGGACACAGTGGTAATTGCATAATGTGTAGAAGTGTTTAGGTGCACACATGAAGCAATGTGTGTGGTGGGAAATTAACATTTGCAAGTTTGGAGCATCGATGAGATACATTACTTAAAGGAGTTATCAGACAAAATAAAAAAATGAGTTTCACTTACCTGGGGCTTCTACCAGCCCCATGCAGCCATCCTGTGCCCTCGCAGTCACTCACTGCTGCTCTGGTCCCCTGCCGCCAGCTAGTTTTGTTTTTGCCAACCTCGGGGTCGGCGGGCCGCATTGCGTACATTTTTACGCATTCCCGCTAATGCAGGAACATTGACACATACATTTTTACGTGTTAGTGGTTCAACGCGTAAAATTTTATGAGTTGAACCACTAACGCGTAAAATTGTTTGCGTTAATGTTCCTGCACCAGCGGGAATGCGTAAAAATGTACACAATGCGGCCTGCCGACCCCGAGCTCGGCAAAAATGAAACGAACTGATGGAGGGGGACCAGAACAGCAGTGAGTGACTACGAGGGCACAAGATGGCTGCATACATGCGGTTTTTTTGTATGCATTTTTATAAAAAAAAAATGTTTTGTGATGTATTTCTGCTTCCTGTTGTCTTCCTAGTTATTTGCATAAAACGCAATTGAAAAACGCATGAAAAACGCATATGCGTTTTGTATATGCAAAACGCAAATGCATTAAAATGCATGCAAAAAGCTTGAAAAATGCATCTGTGGTAAAAAACCCTAATGCAAACACACCAAAAACGCAGTAAAAATGCAACAAAAAAACCTGCACATGACATAAAGCGCGAACTTTCACATTATGTTATGTGTGCACCTACCCTTAAAGAGATTTAAAATCTTAAGAGAACACAGAGACATGTCCTTTGCACAAAGACATGCCTCTGTGTCTCGCTATTGCTGCCTCTAGTCCCCCCGGGGTCTGCTGTGCCCCCCTGTAAAAAGCGCCAGGCTAGAGACAATCTGCTTGTCGCTAGCCTTCTATTTACCTGCAGCCTGTCAATTAGTCAGCGCTCCCACGCCTCTGTCCCCGCCGCTGCCCGCCTCCATGAGCTTCCTCCAATCGGAAGCTAATCCGTGACCCAGGAAGTACCTCCCAGGTCGCGACTTAGCTTCCGATTGGAGGACGCTCATGGAGGCGGGCAGTGGCAGGGACAGAGGCCTGCAGGTAAACAGAAGGCTAGCGACAAGCAGATTCCCACTAGCCTGGCGCTTTTTACAGGGGGGCACAGCAGACCCAGGGGGGACTAGAAGCAGCAATAGCGAGACACAGAGGGATGTCCTTGTGTTTTCCTACTTTTTATAACCCATACAATTATCATATTTGCTTTTGTGCACAAGTATTATAATTCATTTATAAATTATAACTTCCCAAAGTTTAGTTTATTTACTTTGAAAGCTGCTGGTGCATTTTATTCATAACTGTTTTATTTCTATTATAAATGCACCCAGTAATGATTTCTGAGCAGTGTTTCACTTCAGGACTCGTTAGCATAGGTTTTCTGCACAGCCAGAGAATGTTTACTTAATTGTATCAAGTAAAGAATGTATACAGAAGATAAGCTAATCACCAGTTCGGATGCGGCAGCCCCTGCAGGAGAAAAAGTCAGTCCTGTTATGTAACCCTTTAAATGCTGTTTTACTAAAAAAACAACATTGTGTTAGTATGTTATATGCTGTAAATAATCTTTTAGAGCAAAGAAGAAATACTGGGTTATATTCCACTTTAAGAGTTAAAATAACCGGCTCAGGTCCTCTTTAAAGAAAATCTGAAGTGAACAAAAAAGAAAATAGTTAGACAATTACCTATGGAGAGGGAAGGCTCTGGATAGAATAGAGCCTTCCCGGTCCTCTCTTCTCCCCTTCATTCAGCTAAGGTGCTTCAGTGAATGGTCGAATACCTCTTATTCCCTCCTCGCTCAGCCACATTGCTTGTGTGTGAGCAGTTTGGATTAAGTCCAATACATGAATAAATATAAATACAAATACAATATAAATACAATACATCTTGCAACGTGACTTAACAAATATTTTACTTATATTTTGGTGCCAAATATTACAAGGCACCTTCTGTAGTCTTGTAGAATTCCTGTCTTGACCAGCGCTATTTTAATGACAGAATAAGGACTTGCACATTATAAGATAATTGGTTTTAAGCTTCTGACTGATCACATTTTATTTGTATGCTTAGCTATTTTAAGGGCCAGCTTCAAGTATTGGTTTTATTTGTTATGAGGAAAAAATAATCTCACAAAATCAACTAGATTCTTGTACTCCCAAATAACATAATTAGTCAATATGTTCCCCTAAACAACATAATTAAGAAGCATATTTTCCTAAACAACATAGCCAGGAATTGTGTTCGTCCAAACACCATACTTATGCTGTTTGTACCCCCACACAACCTAAGTAGGGAGAACGTTCCCCCGTAAATAACCTAACTAGGCAAATTGTCCCCCAAAATTATACAATAAGACAGATTTTTCTCTGCAAATAACTTAATTAGGCAGTGTGTATACCCACTTTATTTCCTTCCCCCAGATAAGATGTAGGATACTCCCTATGCAAAAATTAAGCTCCCGGCACTTAACACATAAATAGACAATGTGTCCTCCTTTAAATGTAATTAGGTAATGTGTCCCAAACATTATTGGTAGTCAGTAAATAAAAAGGGTGTACACACCATATTCCCCTTCCAGCCCTCTTGCTGCACTGTGATGACAGTATCAGGTTATACAGTACAACACATATCAGTCCATAATACCAAAGTCTGAGACTATACACACAGCCTTGACACATGGGAGGATCATTTCCAAGTCCCACTTTCTCAATGGCCAGCTCATAAAATGCAGGACTATTGTGTCCTGTGGATGTTTTAGGGCATCACTGCTAAGTAATAGGGGCACAGACCCTGAATATTTATGTATTGAACCGCAGTGACACCACTGCTTCCACTCATTGCCCTGAAATTACTTTGTTGCTTTTTTGGAAATAAACACATTAGGTGTGGTCTGATGTTAGTCATAGAACGGATATACTTTTTGCCCAAATGGCAAAAGTTACTGCTGGTAATTAATGCCTTTGAATGACTAACTGCAGATAGATATTTATTGGAAGAATTAGATGACCTGTTCATCTTCGTTGGCCAAAATGACCTCATTGTGCATGATCTGATTGCTTAACGGAGATTATTCGATCATCTAAACCAAGCACTAGATCTCTATCTACAGTTAGTCATTCAAAGGTATTAACAACATACAGTACTTTTGTTATTTTTACAAAACGTATAATATGGTGTGCTTACTTGCAAGTGTCATCTGTTATAAGAAAGCAATACTGTACATATTGCTTTTAGGTTCCTTTTGGCCCATTGCACACAATCTTTGTGGGTTAGCATAACTTAAAGAGGAACTGTAAGGAAAATAACCTAATGCATTTTTTTACAATATTAATGTATAGATTATTTAGTCAGTGTTTGCCAGTTGTAAATTTTTTCCTCTCCCTGATTTCTATTCTGAAATGTATCACTGGTGGTGACATCTTTAGTCCTGTCAGCTGAATTGTCCGAAATGGTTACTTATTGAGAATTCTATGCACAGAGGGAGATAAAGCTTGCTTGGCAGTTGGAAACTGCTGATATTTCCAACAAGACAATGAGGTTCACAGAGAACAAACTGTCAGGACCATGGTCATGACATCACACTGTGGGAGGGGTTTCACCGCAATATCAGCCACACAGTCCCCCTGATGATCTATTCCAGAAAATGTTTCTCATGGTGACATGTAAATGTGTTAATGTTGCTTGCGTTTTTAGCTCAAATTATTGGTTAAGTTACCTTTTTGGAAATATCTCTTCTTATTTCCTCTCTGTCCTCTTTTCTAACACTAAGCCAAGTGTGCCCTACATACATAAATTAAGTAGCCTTGTTTCCTAGATAACAGAATTAACCTGATCTGAGGCCTGAGTGACAGGGAGGTACGGGGCAGGTATGGTGCCCATGGTGCTGTGGCGCCCATGGCATGAGCCATGCCTGCACCCCTCTAGATACGCCTCTGACTTCCATGTAATACTCCTAACAATCTTCCTCCCACAACTCATATATTGTCCCAATTTAAAAGTTTCTTAAATCAGGCCCTTTGACTTCTTCACCCCATTCTGTTGCAAAAGTTTACCTAAAGAGTGTGTGTGTTTCTGTGTGCATTTTTTATGCATGTGTAAATGAAGGAATGTGACTCAAGTAGCCAAATTTATGAAAGCTCATCTCTATGCACATAAAAATGTACCACATTTTTCGGACTATAAGACGCTCCTGACCATAAGATGCACCTAGGTTTAGAGGACAAAAACCAGGGAGGAAAAATATATACGAAACCTGGTGCAACCATGCTGAAGGGGCATCTTGTGGATTATGTCCCCTTTGTACCTCATGCCCCCTTGTACCTCTTGTGTCTCCCCGTGTCCTCCTTTGTCCTCCTTGTGTCCCCAATGTGTCTGTCTCTTTCCTCACTGTTTCCTCCCCGCATCACCCAGTCCCATGCACGCCTCCAGGACTTCTCGAGAGCTGCTCCAACACTATGGAACTCCCTACCTCCACCCATTAGGGCAGCCCTTTCACTCTGGCCAACCCCCCTTACAAGTGCTGTAAACCCATAGCTAAACTCTGGTGCCCTACCTTTCGTGTCCCTACCTCTCCCTCTAGATTGTAAGCCTTTGGGCAGGGTCCTCCTCCTTTTGTGTCCTTTACCTGATCATGCACCTCCATTACTGTGCACCCATGCTGTGCATTTGAGTGAACTCAAATTGCCTAATCTCCATGCTCCCATCCAGTGACTGACTAAGCATTACCTTGTACTAATACTGTGCTGTGTGATCTGGTTTTCTTGTATTCCTGTATTGTCATATTGCTGTATGTCACCCCTAAATATTGTCTGTAACCTAAACTAATGTCCAGCTCTGCTTAATATGTTGGCGCTTTATAAATGCAATAAATAAATAAATAAATAATAATGTCAGACAAATGCATCTTAAGATATCTGGGCCCATATGCAATTAACTTTTTTCTAATGGGTTTTCTATTAGGAGATAATTTTTCAAATTCCTTTTATGATAACTTTTCAGCACTTTGGCATTTAAAAAGTACCAAAAAGTAGGTGACAAAGTACTATCAAAATTATTTTGAAGGTTTTCTCGGTTGCTGGTGGTTTAAACAGTATTTTATTGACAAGGAGTGAAAATATCACTTTGAAAAAAACTCAGGAGTAAAAGATAATTGCATATGTATCGGTCATGAACTTGGAAACTGGGCATTTCCTGCACTGCAGACTGTTGGTACTACAGGCTGCAGTATTCTGTGGAAAATTCAGTATGTGCCGACCCTTTGGCAGTCTGAACAGCAGGATGATGCAAATCAAGCAGCAGCAACCTTCCAAACACATACACAACCTCAAATGGAAGATTGGCAGTTACGTTTTATACAACTTATGACTACTAGGGGGTTCACTTTTTCTACAGAGTATTTTTACACAGGTGTTGATGTACATTTTAATTAATTAATCTGTGCTCCTCATGTACAGCTTTAGCTGTTTTGCTGTTATATTAAAACGTTTATTTTAATATTTTAATTGCATTACATTTTTTTAAAGAAAAATACACCCTGGCATTTAAAAACAATATTTTTCCTAAAGCTGGAAATCCATTCTGACATGTCTGTGTTTTCTTTCAACATTTCCTACATTTCTTCTGGCCTTTGTCTAGTGAAAAAGATTAATGGTTGCAAATAATCTCCCATTAGACATATGATATATATACAATGTGTCACTACTGTTTGAGATTCTGTTACTGTGAAACCCCCGTACCTGTTCACACTGTGCCCCAGTTTAAGAGCCTTCAACAGCGATTAAATTAATCTTACTTTTCTAAGGACATTGCAACAATTAGTGACTAAATAATAATTCTATGAATCACTCTTTGTGTCATAATGTTTGGCGGTGAAATATAGATATAGTATGCTGTTTTCACTTACATGTGATAGTTAGCTGCAGAGTCCTACTGTAACTGGAAATGTAAGGCTATAGGCTGTATAAACATCTTGTACTATATTAATAAAGTGGGGCAGAGGAAAAATGGCTACTTGTGACAGCGGCCTCCAAACATCCAGAGATTACAGTGTTAGAACTGTCAGTGGGAAAATCAGTGTTTAGATTAGATTAGTGGCTGGGTGGAAATGTACATTTTTCTTGTTAACCAAAAATGTGTCTTGTCTTGTTCTGAAAGTGGATCTATCATCTGCTGCATGTGATGTGAACAGAACATTTACTAAAACTACATACAGCCATTGTTGAGACTAAAACTATGAACAGACAAGGGGATCTTTAATTACCTAGGGCTTCTTCAAACCCCCGTAACCTTCCAGCTCTAAGGATGGTCAGAAATGTCAATTTACGATTCTGCGGAAATTCCGATTTGCTTCAATGCCGATTAACAATTCCGTAGATTTCTGATTTCTATTTTCGATTTCTGAGGAGGCTTTTCTTTGTCATTTTTTTTTGTATTCCCTGATTGGCCAAATACTTCAGAGTTGACTCTGCATTCTCTGATTGGTCCAATGCTTCCGAGTTCTGTGATTGGGCTAAAAGAGGGATCATAAAGAAAAAAAACGTAAATTTATTTAAAAATAAATAATACAACTATTGCCACAAAATAAACAAACATCTGGGGGGCGATCAGACCCCACCAACAGAAAGCTCTGTTGGTAGAGAGGAAAGAGAGGGGATCACTTGTGTGCTGAGTTGTGCGGCCCTGCAGTAAGCCCTTAAAGCTGCAGTGGCCTATTTCTAGAAAAATGGCCTGGTCTTTAGGGGGGTTTAGCACTGTGGACCTCAAGTGGTTAAAGTATTACTATTTTACACATACAGTGAGTTGCCAAAGTATTCGGCCCCCCTTAAGGTTTTCCACATTTTGTCACATTACTGCCACAAACATGAATCAATTTTATTGGAACTCCACGTGAAAGACCAATACAAAGTGGTGTACACATGACAAGTGGAACGAAAATCATACATCATTCCAAACATTTTTTACAAATCAATAACTGCAAAGTGGGGTGTGCGTAATTATTCGGCCCCCTGAGTCAATACTTTGTAGAACCACTTTTGCTGCAATTACAGCTGCCAGTCTTTTAGGGTATGTCTCTACAAGCTTTTCACATCTAGAGACTGAAATCCTTGCCCATTATTCTTTGCAAAACAGCTCCAGCTTAGTCAGATTAGATGGACAGCGTTTGTGAACAGCAGTTTTCAGATCTTGCCACAGATTCTCGATTGTATTTAGATCTGGACTTTGACTGGGCCATTCTAACACATAGATATGTTTTGTTTTAAACCATTCCATTGTTGCCCTGGATTTATGTTTAGGGTCATTGTCCTGCTGGAAGGTGAACCTCCGCACCAGTCTCAAGTCTTTTGCAGTCTCCAAGAGGTTTTCTTCCAAGTTTGCCCTGTATTTGGCTTCATCCATCTTCCCATCAACTCTGACCAGCTTCCCTGTCCCTGCTGAAGAGATGCACCCCCCCCCGAGCATGATGCTGCCACCACCATATTTGACAGTGGGGATGGTGTGTTCAGAGTGATGTGCAGTGTTAGTTTTCCGCCACACATAGCGTTTTGCATTTTGACCAAAAAGTTCCATTTTGGTCTCATCTGACCAGAGCACCTTCTTCCCCATGGTTGCTGTGTCCCCCACATGGCTTGTGGCAAACTGCAAACGGGACTTCTTATGCTTTCTGTTAACAATGCCTTTCTTCTTGCCACTCTTCCATAAAGGCCAACTTTGTACAGTAAACAAAAAAATAATAGAAAAGGAAGAGCGCTCCTAGTGTAACAAGGCTTTATTAAAACAATTGCGCAAATAAAAATTCACTTACTAGATGTAAGTTCAATGCAAGCATATATAATCCTAAAAATCCTTCCTTGGCGGTTGCACCTCAAACTTCCGTGGCCATCGGAGTCGAGAGGATCTGGTGGAGAGTGACCCTGGATGCTCCCCCAAGGGAAAACGTGTACTGGCTGCATTATTACGCGTTTCGGCGTTCCACGCCTTCGTCAGATAACACGCCAGCTTGCACACTAAATGCTTATATACTCTCCTTTTGGAGGGAAATGTGTAATGAGGGGTGGGTGCTGGATTGACTTATCCCTCCCATTTTTGTGGGTGGTATTTGAATAAACCTGTCAATAGGTAAAAGACCTGTCATTCATTTGTATGTAACAGCCCTAATTTGGGCGTTTTTGTGGGGAGGAAAAGGATTGGATAAAACCCTTGTCTGTCAACATTATGTCGACAGTAAACATTAAGTGTGACCTGAGAGATCTTAGTGATCTTACCTACATTACAATAGAGCTGGTGACTACCCCGCTGTACAGTTGGTCCCGCAGAGACTGACTGTGATATTCGTGCTGCTGCCTGAATCCATTTGGGAAGGGAGGCTAACTGTTACAGCTCTTGCTCGGAGGGTGACGTCAGGCAGAGGCGTGTTGGGAGATTGATCGGGCACCTTTGGAGCAAACCTCGCCCTATATCTAAGGTATATTGATGATATCTTAATCATATGGGACGGGACTCATGAGGATTTTGAACAGTTCACAAGGTACTGTAACAATAACAGTTTTGGATTAGAATTCACATCAGTGAAGAATGATGAGACCATTGTCTTTTTAGATTTGGAATTGGGCCACAATGAGGAGGGAACAATAATATCTAGGACCCATTTCAAGCCCACAGCAGGTAATTCTTTCCTGCACAAAGAAAGCTGTCACCACCCAAGGTGGATTAACAACATACCCCGTAGCCAATTCTGCCGCCTCCGACGTAATTGCACACTGGATAATGATTATGAAATTCAAGGGGATTACCTTACCAACAAATTTTTAGATAAAGGGCACGATAAAGGGATAATACAGAAAGCCAAGACTGAATATCAAAAGAAAGAGGCAATCGGATCCACAAAGAGAAACATAAAGACAACCTCTGAAAAATACAAGGGTCCACAGTTTGTTACTCCCTACAATACCAACATTTCCAAAATTAATCAAATCATACAAACCAATAAAGTGGCAAAGAGCAATATTGGACATAAAAACACCAGTATACCAAACAAAGATAACAGCATTCAAGGGAAGTTTAGGTGTGGTAAAATCAGA
Source organism: Hyperolius riggenbachi (assembly GCF_040937935.1). NCBI lineage: Eukaryota > Metazoa > Chordata > Amphibia > Anura > Hyperoliidae > Hyperolius > Hyperolius riggenbachi. The sequence goes on from NC_090649.1 coordinate 97,925,337, forward strand.
TGTAAATGCTGTAAGTACATCAAGCATCGGTGCAACTCCATACAGGCAAACAACAACAAAATCCAGGTTAAGCAATTTATTAGTTGTGCCACCACACACGTAGTATACCTATTGGTTTGCGGGTGCCCAAAATATTACGTAGGTCGTACCACCAGACCACTAAGAGAACGGTTCAGGGAACACCGAAGAGGTATAGAGGATGGTAATCAGGGCCACAGTGTCCCCAGACATTTTGTGGAGAATCATGGCCAGAGCACAGACACTCTAGAAGTTCTCGGACTAGAAACTATTCCCTCAAACATAGCAGGTGGCCTGAGATTCAGAAAATTGTGTGAACAAGAAGCGCACTGGATCTTTAAGTTAAACACTCTGGCACCCTGTGGCCTCAAAGAGGAAGTTGAAACAGCTAACTTTGTGTGAAATATTTTCCTTGATCAACCAGCTCTCAATCTGTTATGATCCCTCCCCTTTCCCTTGTCCCCCCCCCCCTCCCTTCCATTTGTCATTTATTTTTATTTTTATTTTCATTTTTTCCATTTTATTTTATTTTATTTATTTTTATTTCAATTTAATATCTATTACTTTTTATTTATTATTTTGTATTATTTATTATTTATTCATTCTTTATTAATGGTTTAAAAAAAAATTCTGTAGGTCAATTCCATCCAATTCACTATTTGTATACATTATGTTTATGTATTACCATTTTAGTCTGTTTTTCAATAATGTGTGGTCACTTTGGGTACATGGATAAATCCATGTGCGACATATGCGTCTGACCAAGGTTACATCTAGTCATCCAAAGGCCCTGCCCCCATTTTCCCTGCAGATCCACACCAGCCACGTTTATTTGGTGCACTTTAGCTTAATAGGGCTTGGTTGCCATGACAGCGCTCAGACCAGTGCGTCCCGTACAAGGGACGCACCGTGACGTCAATCTGTCCTGTCACGTGTCCCCTGTTGCCATGAAAGTTGGGTTGCTATAAAAGCCACCGGAGCAGCAACCAATAACGTGACGTCGGGGCTCTAACCACGCCCCCTCTACATCTTCACACATGGTTGCCATGACAGTGCTTAGACCAGCGCGAGGGGACGCATCGTGACGCCATTCCGTCCTGTCACGTGCCCCCCTCCAGCTATGAGAGCCGAGCAGCAGCTAATTACGTGGCGCCGGGCGCTGTAACCACGCCCCCTTCACCCTTCCACCTCGGGCACACTCACCAATCACAGCGGTCATTGTCACATCATGACGCGTACCATTGGCCCATATGCGGACAGTAGGCCGCACCCACCCCATTCTAGACGGGCGGATTGGGGGAAAGCACTATGCTCCAAGCACGCCCCCTGCCCGATCAATCTCCCAACACGCCTCTGCCTGACGTCACCCTCCAAGCAAGAGCTGTAACAGTTAGCCTCCCTTCCCAAATGGATTCAGGCAGCAGCACGAATATCACAGTCAGTCTCTGCGGGACCAACTGTACAGCGGGGTAGTCACCAGCTCTATTGTAATGCAGGTAAGATCACTAAGATCTCTCAGGTCACACTTAATGTTTACTGTCGACATAATGTTGACAGACAAGGGTTTTATCCAATCCTTTTTCTCCCCACAAAAACGCCCAAGTTAGGGCTGTTGCATACAAATGAATGACAGGTCTTTTACCTATTGACAGGTTTATTCAAATACCACCCACAAAAATGGGAGGGATAAGTCAATCCAGCACCCACCCCTCATTACACATTTAACTCCAAAAGGAGAGTATATAAGCATTTAGTGTGCAAGCTGGCGCGTTATCTGACGAAGGCGTGGAACGCCGAAACGCGTAATAATGCAGCCAGTACACGTTTTCCCTTGGGGGAGCATCCAGGGTCACTCTCTTCCAGATCCTCTCGACTCCGATGGCCACGGAAGTTTGAGGTGCAACCGCCAAGGAAGGATTTTTAGGATTATATATGCTTGCATTCAACTTACATCTAGTAAGTGAATTTTTATTTGCGCAATTGTTTTAATAAAGCCTTGTTACACTAACAGCGCTCTTCCTTTTCTATTATTTTTGTTTCCTGATCAAGCCTTTCTGACAGCCGGGCTCTAAGAGGAGCAGCCAAAGTGTGACTCTATTCGGCCACCCCAGATCACCGCCCTAGCAGCGCAAGATTTCACATCTCTTTTGTTCAACTTTGTACAGTGCATGACTAATAGTTGTCCTATGGACAGACTCTCCCACCTGAGCTGTAGATCTCTGCAGCTCGTCCAGAGTCACCATGGGCCTCTTGACTGCATTTCTGATCAGCGCTCTCCTTATTCGGCCTGTGAGTTTAGGTGGATGGCCTTGTCTTGGTAGGTTTACAGTTGTGCCATACTCCTTCCATTTCTGAATGATCGCTTGAACAGTGCTCCGTGGGATGTTCAAGGCTTTGGAAATCTTTTTGTAGCCTAAGCCTGCTTTACATTTCTCAATAACTTGATCCCTGACCTGTCTTGGACCTGTCTTGTGTGTTCTTTGGACTTCACGGTGTTGTTGCTCCCAATATTCTCTTAGACAACCTCTGAGGCCCTCACAGAGCAGCTGTATTTGTACTGACATTAGATTACACACAGGTGCACTCTATTTAGTCATTAGCACTCATCAGGCAATGTCTATAGGCAACTCACTGCACTCAGATCAAAGGGGCCAAATAATTATGCACACACCACTTTGCAGTTATTTATTTGTAAAAAAATTTTGGAATCATGTATGATTTTCGTTCCACTTCTCATGTGTACACCACTTTGTATTGGTCTTTCATGTGGAATTCCAATAAAATTGATTCATGTTTGTGGCAGTAATATTACAAAATGTGGAAAACTTCAAGGGGGCCGAATACTTTTGCAACCCACTGTATACATGCGTATGCATATGTATAAAAAGTTAATTTGTTCCAAAGTAAAATGCACTATAAATTAGTTTTTTCCTACATTGCTGTTGCTTACAGTACAATAGGTTGTAAAAATGTTAGACTAGTCTCCCATCTCCTCATGGGAGGTACTAAGGGTCTTCTTTATTTTCAAAACCACTCACTGGCTGTTGTTGAGTCCAACTGTCAAAATAGTTTGCAAGTGAATAGGGAGGCTAGCTGACTTCTTTCCAGGGATTGCTTTTGCGGAGAACAAAAATAAATATTAAAACACCCCCATGAGGAGATGGACTAGGCCAAAATATGTCAGATCTGTCAAATTGTTACTGCTTATTCTAAGTGACAGCAACATAGGAGAAAAGTAATTTGCAGTGCATTTTACTCTAGAAGAAATGTATTTCTTATACGTATGTGTACAAATATATATTTACATTTTACAATTTTTTGTTAGGGTAGTCCTTTAAAAGTTGAACTCTACCGTTCAAGCAGAGACATTTCAGTTCCGTGCTAGTCATTCTTCTTGCTGGCCAAGATGTTCAAAACACAAGATGTTCCATAAGAGTGTTTAGCGGCGAATAGAGCTGTGCTTGACGTTCTGTGCCTAGAGGTCTGGCCATGGAATGAATCATTTCTTCTCTAGCAAGTAAAGATCACTTCAACTTCTTATCAGGAAATTGAATGTAATACTTCAGCTCCTTCTCTGCAGTGTCAGTAATTTATCATGACATGGAGCTTACAGCATCAAGTGCAACATGATCTGCCGTATTTATCTTTTGGAAAATAAGCATGCTTAAAAGCTTTTTGACAATACAAATGATAATGTAGAATTTTCATCAGGTTTGTAACCTCTCTGCTCTTCTCCTGTGCTGTAAAATGGCATTGCACAATTAATTTGATTTTTTCTTTTTCCCATGACTTTTTTCAGGCATGTTGTTTATTTGGCAATAATGAAGGGACAGGCTTATTTGCGTTAAACCCAGATTCTAGAATGTCCCTGGGCTAATCAAAAGGATAAATGAATGAGTGGAGTGGAATTGGTGTACAAGGCCCGAGCTTGCTAAATGATATGAACAGGGCCAGTTCAAGTAACAATTGGGCCCACATCATTAGGGGCCCTTTGTTGCAGCCAAATTTCCCTCCTGGGCCCCTGAGCTAGCTGCTGACCCTCCCCCAATCACCCCAACTTAACTGTGCTCCCCAGGACCTCTGCAGTGTCTAATTCAGTGTAGTGTCTCACCTGCCCGCCAGCACAGATGAGGCTACTCTGCCAAAGACTCTGCAGAGTTCCTGGGGAGCAACAGTTAAGATGGGGGAGGGACACCTTGGGGGCCCCTTTTGGCCCTGGGGCAATTGCCCATTTTTTCCTATGGTAGCACCGGCCCTGGATATGAAACACTTAGGAGCCCATTTAACCACCCTGGCGTTCTATTAAGATCGCCAGGGCGGCTGCGGGAGGGTTTTTTTTTATTAAAAAAAATCTATTCCATGCAGCCAATTGAAGGTTGGCTGCATGAAAGCCCACTAGAGGGCGCTCTGGACGCATCATTCTAATCACCTCCGGCGATCAGAATTACTGTAACAAGGAAGACCGCAATGAGCGGCCTTCCTTGTTTTGCTTACCTCGTCGCCATGGCGACGAGCGGAGTGACGTCATGGACGTCAGCCAACGTCCTGACGTCAGCCGCCTCCGATCCAGCCCTTAGCGCTGGCCGGAACTGTTTGTTCCAGCTACGCTGGACTCGGGCGGCTGGGGGGACCCTCTTTCGCCGCTGCATGCAGCGGATCGCCGCGCTGCGGCGGCGATCAGGTAGCACACGCAGCTGGCAAAGTGCCGGCTGCGTGTGCTGCTTTTTTTTTCATGAAAATCGGCCCAGCAGGGCCTGAGCGTCAGCCTCCGGCGGTGATGGACGAGCAGAGCTCGTCCATACCGCCCGGCTGGTTAAAGAAGCCAATTTTCAACCCATTCCTACTGTGCGATGAATCAGAGCACTTTTTAATGCAGGCTTTTGATTCATCTATTGAAAGTTGAAGTTTACTTTGTGAAGAATCTACATCTATAGTGCTCAGAAAAGTGCTTCTTCCAGCTATTCTTGTACTCATCTAGTCATCATTGGCTGTTCCATATGTGATTCGCCAGTGACCAGTGCTTAAAGGGGATTCTTAACCATTACTGTCGTCCAGACGTGATCCTCAACTCCGCGGCAGGTGCTGCTGCAGCAGCAGGGACGTGAGGCTTATATATGTGCAGTCTGCGGGCCTGCGATCGCAATGGTCCCGGCATCAGGGGGGGATTGGTGGCAGGTAACAAAAGTCCCCTGAGCCACTCTGTGCATGTCGGTCAAGAATGATCATTCTCAATTGGTGCCGCCGCACTGCCTCCCGCTTGCTCGTTTCTGCAGCTCCCACTGCCGATCGTTAGATTAATGAATGGGAACTTTGTTCCCATTCATCTCCCCTCTAGGCCACCATGATCAGCAGCATAAATGAGTTCCCTGCGTCACTTCCGAAGTAACACTGTAACGCATTACTTCCTATTACACGCACTTATTGTACGCTTATAGGCAGTAATGTGGGAGGACATCTTGTAGCCAAATAGTAAAATGATACCTCCATACATTAGGGACTAAAAATGTTTTAATATGTATGTTAACCACTTTGTGAACGAGTCGCGGTTTTATGTTTTATTGTAAAATGAAAAATTTTGAATTTTTTGAAAAAAAAAATATTTATGTCAAGAGGGTATATTATTATTAAATTATGGGCATGCGATTAGTTATGGATGTAAAACAAAAAAAAATTCACCTTTATTTGCAAATAAAATATTGTCACCATACATTGTACTAGGGATATAATTTAAAAGTTGCAATAGTCGGGACAAAAGGGCAAATAAAATGTGTGGCTTTTATCCACAGTAGAACATTTTATTTTAAATCTATAATGGCCAACTACTAGTAAATAATGAATTTTTTTTCTATTTTTTCTTCTTTTTCCCATTAAATTGTATATAGAATAAAATAATTTTTAGCATAATGTACTACCCAAAGAAAGCCTAATTGGTGGTGAAAAAAACAAGGTATAGATCATTTTGTTGCAATAAGTAGTGATAACGTTGTTGAGAAATTAATGGGAGGAGCGCTGAAATGTGAAAAGTCCTCTCATTCATAAGTGCTTAAAGTGAACCTTAAGTCACAAAAAAAAGCATTTTACTCACCTGGGGCTTCCCTCAGCCCCCTGCAGCTGATCAGTGCCCTCGCCGTGTCTCTCCGATCTTCCCGTCCCTGCCGGCGACCACTTCCGGTTTCGCAGTCAGGACCCGACAGGCTGGGAACGCGAGTGATTCTTCGCGTTCCCAGCCACAATATCGCCCCCTCATGCTGCTATTGCGGCAGGGAAGCCTCCAGAATCTGCAGAATCACCAATAATACTAGTATAGCTAGCTGAGAGTAAGGTGTGGTGTTTGGTGCAACAGTATAGACTTCTCCAGAGGAGCTAGAGGGTCTACCAACACAAATAACAATACCTTTACCAGAGGAGCTGGCAAAGTACTAATAATGAAAGAATTAACAAAGTTTGGCTAAACCTTACCAGAGGAGCTGGTAAGGTACTAACAGCACAAATGACTGAATAGTTTAACTAGACCTTGCCAGAGGAGCTGGCAAGGTATCAGTCACTGGAGCTATGCAAGTAAGTCTGAACCTCACCAGAGGGGCTGGTAGGTTCTAACAGCTAGAGCACCTCACCAGTGGCTAGTCTGCAAGCCAGAGAGTAGTTAATATCAGGCAGAGGTTCAGCAACTTAAGTCAGAAAGGCAGAGGTACAGAATTGTTTTAGCAATAGCAAGGTCAGAGAACAATGTAATAATAACAAACTATAGATAGATGTATATCGCAAACACTGCATATACATCTATCATCAACATGAACCTCACTAGGTCTGAGCGCTAACACAAGTGTATTCGCAACAGCAGACAAGTTGCCAATGATCTGTGAAGGCTTAAGAAGCCGAGGAGAGCCCAGCGCCACGCCCCCTAGCAATCAGCCAATCCGAGCGGCGCGAGTCACTCCTGACGCCAGCCAACTGGCAGGTCAGCTGACGCGCCTTCTTCCAGCATAAAGGTCCGAGATACAGAGACCCTATGAGCAAGAGACAATGCCGTTCCTGGCGTGATGGACGCCGCCGGGATGGATAAGGCCTGTGAACAGGGAACAAAGGCGGCTGCGGGCATAGCCTGCGTATACGCAGCCGCCATAGTTTCAGACGTTACACATAACAACAAAAGTTGTTTAAGTGATACCTTTAATGACTAACTGTATAAGATTTCTTTGCACGCTTTCAAAACTTTGCCTTTCCTCTTCAGGCATGATACGGAACTAGATTAGAACAATGGTTCTGATCCATTTCTGAAACATGCCTTGCAAGCATGTGTTGCACACTCCTTTCCAACATCTCCTCCTCTCCACACTCATCTCCTATGTTTTGTTTGTTGTTTTCAATGTGCTTTTAATGTGTTTTAAACTACTTACAGTTTCTACAATACTGTAACATTTAACCACAAAACTATATAATAAATTTGTATTGCATACATTAGTATAGTCTGTACATGAAGACAACTCTATTTGTATCTCTAAAACATTGTATCATGAGTTGTTTGTAAGCAAGCGACTGCTGGTACTGTCTTTGTATTATTTTCAATTCAATATAAGGTTTAAATGACTGAAAAAACCATCATGTTCTGTTTTTATTCCCAGGTTTTTTGGAGCGGTGGCTGTATTTCTCAAGTGTTGTTGCACAAAATCGCAATGTTTGCATTGCACTGATCACATTGAATAATATTCAAAACCCTTATAAAATTATTATGTACTCCTTTTAATACCATCCTTGCAGGGAACATTTGGGCATGAGGGTCATTCACTGCTCCCGTAAGCAGCGACCATTTGATTCAGAACAAGCTCTTACCTAGCAGGCAGCTGCTGGAAACAATACCCAGTGTGCCGCCTCTCCTTGCCTATTCTCATAGTCTCCCGTCTTCATAAAAGAAGCCTTTTCAAAAGCACTCAGCAGATTCAGAAAGCCTTCAATGACTGTGCAGCATTCAGCTGTAGTGGAGGACATCTGACATCAATTTCCATTTGTCCGTATAGTTCTTTTTTTTTAGCATGAGAAAAGCAAGATATTTCACTTTCGTAAGTATAAGGTATTCGGGCTCCAGGCCAGTATGATAACGAAAAACAGCAATCTGGCGCTGATGGAAAAATAACAGCAAGGTGTTTTGGTTGTGCCTTTACTGAAAACTTGTCTAGTGCAAAAAGGAAAACAAAAATGACATAAAAACAAATATCAGAACAGCTATTGCTGTCTTGTCTTCCACTGTGCAAGCTCCAGGGCTGTCACTCTAAAGGCCCGTACAAACTACACAATTTTGCCGATGATTTTTCCAACTTTTTTTATTGACTATTGATCTTTTTTGTGAACTCTTGACGTGGCTACAAGCACACAATTACGTAAGTGACGTTTAGTGATTTGTGGTGACAACGGATGGCATGGTTGATAGGATCTTAAAGATCCCCGATGACTCTGTGCAAAGTACCGCGATCACTTGACTTCCCTTTTGCACCTGTTGTGTGATTTCACCTGTACCCGCCGGCTGGATGATAGATCATGGAATGCTCGTTGTCAGAGGGACAGCGTAGGAAAAGGGGTTGTGCAGGTTACAGCTGTGATTGGGCCAGTGCTTCCAGAGTTGGCAGTAAAGATTTACTCAAATGTCTACTAACAATATCCACACTGCAGCCCCATCTCTCTTCTCGTGACCCGCCGACATATACGCCAGTTCCTAAAGGTTTGGTGAAAACATAGTAGGGGGCACCAATTTGGAGTCAGAGGAGGCCCAGGAGGCTGGAGGAAGGATTGGGGCAGTGAGATATGTACTCCACTGTGCTAATTCTGCACCTAATACTGCTCTCTGAGGTCTGCTATTGGTAGAAGAAAAAAAGGGTGCCGGCTGAGGGTGGACAAAGAGGGCGCCACCATAGACTTTAAAGCAATTATTGTGTAATGCTTGGGGGGCATACTTTCTGAGTCAGCGTGTGTGCTCAAGACTATGTAGCTGAGTAATGGAAGAGGCTACACAGATGGCCACAGGAATAATGAACAAGGGAGCAAGATTGCCCAGAGCAACTGCAGCTCTGGGCTTCTGATATCGCCTATCACGCTAGATGTTATGTGATACAATACACAACAGACGTAGTCGGTAACAGGCTAGGGTCATACTTGTTAGATCAGATGGTAGTGGTACAGTGGACTAGACAGAATCAGAGATTCGGTAACAGGCTAAGGTCATACACGTTAGTTCAGGTGGCTGCGGTAGACAGGACTAGGCGAGAGAATGGTCAGTAAAGCTAAGGTCATATCTAAGTCAGTCTGGCAGTCACATTGAAATACATTAATTGAGTAATGAAAGTCGCATTAATATACAATGGCTACTTAGTGCGACATCGCACTAAGCCTCAGGCTCAGTAACAAGACAAACAACAGACAGACAGATGGAATGCTTTGCCAATCTATTCGCTGCCCCAGAGACAGCAAACATTCCCATTGACATAGATAAGACAAACTGGTAGGAGCGTAACTAATGGCAACAGCTGTGATAGTTACGTCCTCAGGAACAGACTAGCACAATCACTACCAGTCACCATCGTGGTGATGGCAGAATCCAAGCTATCAGGATCAGAAGGACTTCACTGGATCCCCGCAGATACAGCAAACGCCCAAGCAAGAAACAAGGTTTAAACAAAGCAATCTACAATTCACATGAATGACCCAGCAACAACTTAGGGAGCTGAACGCTATGTCGGGTGCAGAGTCTGAAATGGGAGGCAGACTTTTATGTGGACATCAGCCAATGGATGCAGGCATGTAAATTCCCACACAGCTGAATGGTAATCACTCAATCCTGGGCTAGCTTGACCACAAACTGCCAGTCGACTGTGAAAAAGAACTCTCATAACAAATACATGCAATATTATGCAACAATATGCATGTAGGAAATCCAGGGCTATCTGGCTGCAGTTCAACTGCAGCAAGCAATAGGAGGAATCCTGACAGCATCCTGAGCTGCTCTGAACTGCATAGTGATTGCAAATGACAATGAGACTTATTGCGAATGCGCAACCGAATGCAAGCAGATAAGTCAGAACTGCCCGGTTGCATTTCTACTGCAACCAACAGAACATGCTACAGGAGAGATCCTGATATATCGTTAATCAATGAAAAAAAGCAGAAAAAAAGAGTGCCGCAATAAATATTATTAACAACATTAGAACATTACATTTCCTGAAATATGTTATCGTTTTAGAAGCTTGCAAAGTTATAGTTTTTGTCATATCATTTTGTTTGTATGTACAGATTTTACTTTATCAAAGATATTACTATTTCTATGTGGGAAAGGGTGTTTTTGCAGAGGGAGTGGTTAGGGTTAAGCAACACCAAGGGGAGTGGTTAGGGTTAGGCACCACCCGGGTGGCGGTTAGTTTTAGGCAACACCGTGGGGGTTGTTAGGGTTAGGCGCCACCAGTGGGGTGGTTAGTTTTAGGCACTACCAGGGGAGGGTTCTGTGTGAGGGTAGGGTTGGGTTAAGCTGTATTTTTGAATTACGTAATGATTTTTATCGTTGACAGCTTTTCGCTTATTTCCCGTCTGTTTTAAGAACGGTATTTATTGTTAACCAAGTTTGACAACGATGTTGATCGTTATCAGATTTTGTTATCCACCGGCGCCAATTCGTTATCTAGCTGGGCCTTTTTTCATGGACACCTGTTATTTGACTGGGGGCTACAATCAGAATCAGAATCAGAATCAGATTTATTTCGCCAAGTGTTGCAGTTACCACATTCTGAATTGTTTGTGGTACACAACGCATTGGACATAATGCACATTTACATACAGTGAGAAAAAAGAAAATAGAATCAAAACCTAGAATAAAAACATGCATACATATATAGTGGCCTAGATAACAGTAATGAGGGTACTGGGGTACTATGCTTGGAGGTTATACTGCATGAGGAGCTCGAGTTCAGAAGGAGTACCGATAATCCTTTCCGCAGCATTGATCACCATTTGTAGTCTGTACTTGTCGCTTGTGGTAGTTCCTGTTTACCAATCAATGAAAGGGGAGCAAAGAATAGACTCGATGGTAGCAGTGTAGAAACTTGTCATCGGCTCCTGTTGCATACAGAACGTTCTCAGTTGTCTCAGGAAGAACAACTGTTGCTGGGCTACAATACTAGGTAGGGCTAGTGTTGGGCGAACACCTGGATGTTCGGGTTCGGGCCGAACAGGCCGAACATGGGCCAGATGTTCGGCCTGTTCGGCCCGAACGCTGAACTCAATGGAAGTCAATGGGACCCCCGAATTTCCGACCCCCCCCCCCCCCGCGATCGGGGCATGCTCCCCCCTTATGCCTGCGACCCCATAGGGGGGCCGTATTGCGGCATGTTCGGGCGAACAGGGCCCCGGCGGGCATTGAATAGTTCGGGCGAACCCGAACTAAAAAGCCCGAACCCCATCAGGTGTTCGGCCGAACTCGAACATCACCCGAACAGGGTGATGTTCTGCAGAACCCGAACAGTGGCGAACACTGTTCGCCCAACACTAGGTAGGGCCCCTCAGATCATAATAATGAGTTTATACTATAATATGAGGGGCCCTAACTTATACTGCTATCCAAGGGAGGCTACCTAATACTGCTATCTAAGGGTCTACTTAACCACCTTACGACCACCTAACGCCAATCGGAAGCCACAAGGTGGCTCCCTCAGGACCGCCTATCACCGATTGGTGTCAAATCCTGGGGGTGGAGATTGCAGGGGATCGTGCGCGCAGATGCGCATGCATCCCCGTAAAGTGATGAAGATTAGCCTGCCTCCCCGTGGAGTCAGCCAACTTCGCTACGCTGGAACTACGCATATTTTTACGCAAATACGCTTCGCAATCTACGGCTATGTAATCAGATACTTCACTACGTTTGCATTTCGTAGACTACGTGTTAAAATACGCAAGCTTCGCGTATTGAGAAGCGTAGTTGATGCGACCGCTTATGCCCTTATGCGGAAAAATTTCCGCAATAATCTTCAACCTATTTGCAAATATAAACTAATATAAGCGTACATTCCACCTTCCAATGCGGAATTGTATGCGTATAAAAGGGCAATAATATTTCTGTGCATGCGCAATGATCCATATAGATGCAGTTACCGCACGCGTAGTTGACTTCGCAATACATACGTCAACTACGCGTAGCAGGCGAAGCTTCGCATAGTGGGACTACGACTACGCGGAAATGCGTACGCGTAGTTCTTAAACTTCGCCTACGAACTACGATGCGTAGTTGCGAACTACGACGCGTAGTTTCGCGCTGGCGTAGTTTGCGAGCAACCCTGCATCCCACCCTTCCCTAGCCAGGCAGAGTTAGGCAGCAGCTGGAAGTATTGCTGGTGAGTATTTCTTCCTCCTCCTGGTTCCTCCCACACTCTAATCTCATTGATCACACTAATGAAACTGCACGGCATGGAGGGAGATTTTACCCAGGGATGGGATGTTCCATGAATCTAAAGGTTTTATAAAATTCCTGTCAATAGAAAATGTACCATCTTTGGGCGAAGTAACAATGTAATAACGTTTTATCTTGGAGTTCCACGCCAATGAAAATGTTTCACATACAAACAAACTTACATCATTTTATTCCAACATTTTAAAGATAGCTTCTGTGTTAGAGTATGTATGGATGTTTGAGATGACATATGGATGGAGGTGGTGGGTAATGTGTAGCAGCATGTCGGCAAAATGTCCTTGCTAGTAGTGTGCTATTACCAGGGCCAGTTCTCGCATGAAGTAAGGTGAAATATTTAAATCAGGCGCAGAGATTATAGGGGCAGCATGTTGGTACTGTGTTTACACTAATAGCATGCAGGAGGAGAAGCGAGAGGAGAGCGAGGTGAAGAGGTCATCATTGGGGAAAGGCAGCTTGTTGCGCTGTGTGAGGAGTCTGACATGGAGTAAGGAATGTGGGAGGCAGGAGAGCAGCAGTATTTCATTTGATTTGCACAGCAGAAGGGAGGAGGTGGCACTGCTGTCCTGACTGAGGAGGAATGGAGTGGCTATTGTATTGAGCTGCAGTATGTCATGTGAGAACATTACATGAAGCAGAGAAAATTGTGGGGTGCTGTGCGATCATTCCAAATCGCGGGAGGGGAGGGGGGGCATCCTCACAAGTTTGCCGCAGGCAGCAAAAAGGCCCCTGGCTATTAGAGCATAGCTTCTTGATAAATCACCCATCACCCAACCATTCATAGCAAATCCCCCCATACATGCTATTGTCACCACAATGGGCCTGATTCACAAAGCGGTGCTAACAGTTAGCACCGTGGTGAAAAGCCCTTTATCACACCTAAACTCACTTTAGGCATGATAAGTTTAGGTGTGATAAGTTTAGGTGTGATAAGTTTAGGCATGATAAGTTTAAGCACCAACTGCGTTAGCACCGCAGTGCACAGCTGATCAAAAGTTTTGCGCTAGCAAAGTCTGGTGCACTTCGCATAGAGTTTAATGGCGCTGCTATGCGTGCGGGACTTTGCATGCTATCTACACTTATCTAAACTTAGCATGCCTAAACTTATCACACCTAAACTGGCTTTTCACCAGCGTGGTGCAATGGTTATCATGCCTAAAGTCTCTAACTGGGTTAGCACCACTTTGTGAATCGAGCCCAATGTGTGCAAGAATAGTGGGGACAAGTAGAAAAAGACATTTTTCAAAAATACCTTGTAGTTCTATATCTATATAGGAATTTCCTTCATTGCATTTGAACTAATGAAGTTATATTTGTACCGTGATCACATCACCTGTAACTCAAAATGGTGCATAGTTGAAACTACCTTATTTTTTCATTGCTTAGTTAAAGTGACACTGCAGTGAAAAAAAAAACTTATGATATAATGAATTGTATGTGTAGCACAGTTAATTAATAGTAGCAAAGAAAAGAGTCTCATATTTTTCAGTTACTTAGTTTTTTTTTTAACATTGCATCATTCTGTCATATTTGCAATTACAAACCACACTGTATTTTACACTATGAAACAGAGCAGAGCTAATGACCCTGTGAGCTCCGCTGCAGTAAAACCTTATCTGAAGATGCCTATCACTGTTTCTTTGATGTATAAGTGCTTTAGAAAATAGGACTGTCTCTGACCCGTGGGTCGGAGAGCTCAGAGAAGCTCTTTTACATAAATAACATCTGAAGTTTCTTAAAGGTGGCCATACATCAGGCGACTTGGTGGCCGATTGACCATCGAATTCAATTATTATAATCGAATTGGATGAAAATTGGTGCCGCCAAGTACATGCTCGACCTACAAAGCGACCAATTTTGGGACGGAAATTGTTTGCATGGTCTATCGCGCATGCTGCAAGATGTTGGGCCGAAGTTGGTTGGTCGGGTATGCGTTGGTACGTAGGTGATTTCCGGAACGAGCGAGCAGACGACAAAATCCCCGCCTCTACCGCCGCAATGTATAAATGTGCCCAGTGTGTGCATTGATACGTTACCTGGCCTGTAGCAGCCTCTGTGTGCTGTCTGTAACCTCTGGGCGGCTCTCCGTACACGATACTGGCGCATAGTGTCTGATGTCGGTGCGTAGCATCTGACGTCAGACACTAGGCACCAGTGGCATGTATGGAGAGCCTCCTGGAGGATTAAGGACACTGCGCGGAGGCTGCTACAGGTAGTACAGGACAGGTGACGTATAAATGCACACATCTAGCACATTATACATTGTGGGCAGCAGCGGTGCAGACTCAGCCGATTCCCTGAAGATTTCATGGTGAAATCGGACGGGAATCAGCCTGTAGTTTATGGGCAGAATCAACAAACAACAAATTTATCTCTAATCAGATTCGATTACAGATAAATTTGTCTCTTTGTCGAATCTGCCCATACCTCGCTAGATTTACTCTTCCTTTACTGGAAACAATAGAGACTCTGTTTATTAATAACTGATGCACTATTTCTAAGCTGTACTACACATACTGTACAGTTCATTATATCATTATATCATAAGTTTTTGTTTTTTTTTTCATTTCAGATTCTCTTTAATTAGCATTTTGTTCTGCATTTGCATGATGCAAAATATGATTTGGTGTTTCTTAGTTACAATTCCATGCTAATTGTCAGGCATTCCGCTGCCAAGAATACGCCGCAAATACCCCAACATGAGACATAAAACTGCAAATGTTGTGAGTATTTATGTCGTACAACCTTCCAACACTGATTCAGGCACGATTGCGTGGAGAGTGCAGGTGTTGAGAAATATGATGGAAGGAAATATTAGAGCTCGCTGGGAGTTAAACACTCATTACAGTAACAGGTGAAACATATAACACTGCAAACACGGAAAAGGGCTTCTAATTTAAAGGAGCTATGCTAGTAGAAGAAAATAATTATAGGTCAGTTATCAACAGATTAACTAATTGTATAAAGTCTCCATGGCTTTTTTCATTGACAGGCACATTTTTTTCCCTTCAAACAAAAACAATCTGTGTAAAGATACATTTTAGACCTCCTTAAAGAGGAACTCCAGTGAAAATAATGTAGTAAAAAAAGTGCTTCATTTTTTACCATAATTATGTATAAATGATTTAGTCAGTGTTTGCTCATTGTAAAATCTTTCCTCTCCCAGATTCACATTCTGACATTTATTACATGGAGACATTGTTACTGTGGGCAGGTTATTTAGCTGTTTCTAGCTGCTCTGGCTGTTAGACAGCTAATAACAGCTGTTTCCTGTCTCTGAACATTGTTACATTGTGGCTGTTTGCCAGGAGTACCGCGGTCTTCAGAGGTTCTTGTGGGAGGGATTTCAGCACAAAATCAGTCACACAGCGCCCCCTGATGGTCTGTTTGTGAAAATCATTGTCTTTCTCATGTAAAATGGGGTATCAGCTACTGATTGGGAAAAAGTTAAATTCTTGGTTGGAGTTTCTCTTTAAAGTGGGTTGAAACTGTGATGTAGCATTCAATAAAAACGTGTTTTCCTACTTTTTATTACCCCTACAGTTACCATATTTGGTTTTGTGCACATGTAATATTATTGTCTGTTTACAAATTACAAGGTCCCAAAATACAGTTGATCTGCTCATGAAAGCTGCCAATGCATTTTATTGCATAGCTGCTGTATTTATATATTCAAATCTATCTAGTGATCTCTTCTAGTGGCCCGTTTCCATCACACGCAGTGCGATGCAGCTACATAGACAGAGCACGGTGTTGTAGTGGTTAGCACTCTCCCCTTGCAATGCTGGGTCCCTGGTTGGAATCCCAGCCAGGTCAACATCTGCAAGGAGTTTGTATGTTTCTCCCCGTGTCTGTGTGGGTTTCCTCCGGGCACTCCAGTTTCCTCCCACATCCCAAAAACATACAGATAAATTAATTGGCTTCCCCTAAATTGGCCCTATACTACAAGACATACAGTACACGTCACTATACATACATAGACATAAGACTGTGGTAGGGATTAGATCCTTAGCTCTCTGAGGGACAGTTAAGTGACCAGACAATATATACTGTGTACAGTGCTGCGTAAGATGTTGGCACTATATAAATACAAAAAAATTATAAAATGATAATTGCACCGCATCTGGATTTTAGCCAATGCATGGCAACAGTTTCCTTCACGTGCTGTTTATGCGATCCTAGAATCTGCAGCATGCTGTAGATTTTTGCACGGCCGCATCTGCCTGCTGTCTCCTCTAATACACATAGCCGCATCATCAGCACCCATTCGCAAGTGGAAATGGGCCATAAGCTTTTTCTGTTTCTAAGCTCAGTACAGCTCAGTTTTAGAACTTTGCTAAATGTATCTTCAAAGGAATGTAAACAAAAAATAATGTTATCACCATTTTGGATGCAGCCAAAGGAGCTTTCCACTGAAGAACATAGTGTTGTGTTTAACACAGAGAGAGAAAGAGAGAGCGAAAGAAAGATTTTTTAGACAAGACCAAAAGGAGGGGGCTATACCAGAAAGCTAAAAGGTAGTAGAAGGTGAAGACAAGGTCAACTAGAGGGCAGTGGCACTGCTATGAAGCTGTGGGCCCAATCGCAAGTTTTACATTGGGCTCCTCAAGCACTCTACACTTAATTGATAGGAAACAGGGAAGGGGAATAGTTTGTTAATTAATACCACTATTCACAGCACATACAGAGAGTGATCATTACCAGTATAGCACCAATGAAGAGCTAATACAACGAACACAGGAGGGCTTCTGGCGGCCCCCTTTTTTATGACAGTGGCTGGATAGTGTAATGGATAAAGGCTCTGCCTCTGACACAGGAGACCAGGGTTTGAAGCTTGGCTCTTCCTTTTCAGTAAGCTGCACCTACTCAGTAGGACAGGGCTTTTCAACCTGTGGTACTTTGCTGTTGGCCAGGTGGTACACTCCAAGTTTGACTGCCACTTAATTGCCCGCCTGCTGCTTGTCCTGGTCCCGTCCTGTCTCCACAAAGGTTGACTACCCCTTGCTCTCTCCTCACTGTGGTGCCCTGCAGCATAATTCAAATCTCAGATCAGCAGTGAGGAGACAGCCAGTCACAGTGATGGCGGGTATACTTCAAATACAGGAAGTGACATCACTGCTTACTTCCTGTAATTGAAGTATACATACCAATACTGCACCATTCGCCTGGTTATCTCTTCACTGCAGCCGGGTTCCTACTGATCTGAGGTCTGGACTATTCTGAAGGGCAGCACTGCAAGGAGTAAGTAAGGGGGAACTGAACTTTGTGGTGAGTCACTGTCCAGGTATCTGGTGGTGGGGGGAGACTACCTATACTGAAGCAGGGAGGGGATTAAGGAACTGGAAAGGCTTCCTATATTGGCCATCTGTAGGCTAGCAATCTAATTTTAGTCCTTTTTTCCCACCAATGCCTCCTGCAATTCCCCTCCCATATGCTTCCTCCCTCCCTTTCTTAAAGTGTACTTGTAAGAAAAAAGTGCCCCTGGGTGGTACTTCCCTCTGGATCTTAAATAGGCTTTGCCCTTCCTCCTCAGTAGAGGGGATGCAGCGCTTGGGCCCCCGAAGATCTCCATGTTAACGTTAGCGGATGCACAGTAGTGGCTCTCCGCTTGGGCTCCGGCAGAAACAGTCGAACCTGTACGGGTCAGATCTACTGCACAGGCACAGTGGTGGTACCTGACATTTTTCAGGCGATAAAAGTGGTACAATTTGTGAAAAGATTGAAAAGCCCTGCAGTAGGAGACCTAGGGAAAGACTCCCTAACACTACTATGGCCTATAGAGTGCACCCTACTGGCTGCAGCCCTGGTGCTTTGAATCTGCCAGGAGAAAAGCATGATATAAATGTTCTGTGTCTTGTCTTGGTGTGGTTGCATCCTTTGCATCCCCTATTGCTATGCTGCTGCCAGAGATTGAAGGCCAAGGCATACCATGCTGTTCCCAATCTTTACTGTGCTCTAAGGAAGAGGTCCAACCAAGGGAAGAGCAACAGCACTGGAGTAGCCACATATTCCTCCTTTATGTCCCATGTTAGATAAGAAAATGGTACTGCCTCTTACTCGGGGGGAGGGGGGGGGGGTTCACTGTGTGCGGTCAGCTCTACACAGGCCATGTTTGAAGAAGGAGAGCACTGGCATGCTGAAAGAGACCTACCACCTCTTTACACTTACTGTGAGCTTAGCTCTGGTGCACAATAGGAGGTGGTAATCTTAGATGGTAATAGAAGGGTGCACTCTATTGCAATGCATTTCTGAGCGAGATGCACAGAAATCCATGCAACAGTCCATTACGAAATCACTTACTACAAAGCGATAATGTGAATGAGGTACATTAGAAAACTTTCAAATGTCCTTGCAGAGTGCAGATTATATGCGTTGCTGAAAGGCAGAAATAAGTATAGTGTGAACAAGGCCTTACATGCAAAACAGTTAAAAAGGGTGCAAGATGCATCCCGTTGAAAAGGGTGCCTGATAAAATAGGGAACACCCACTAGGCAAGCTACAGATAGCGGGTGCAATACCCTTTGCAACAGGATGTTGGCAGGCATGATAGGGTAAGTATGGAGAGGAGTTAGGCACCCACCGGGGGAGGGGTTAAGGTTAGCCGCCACCAGGGGGTTAAGGCTAGGCACCACTAGGGGGATTCTTGTGTGAGTAAGGGGAGGTTAGGTCATAGTAAAAATACACATAAATATCAGTAAATATTACTGATGTTTTACTATATGAATGAAATAGTGGAATATCAGTAAATTTACCAATACTCTACTTACTGGCTATTTCCTGTCCCATATCCAGTGGGTGCCTTTATCAAATGTACACGTTACATGATCATGGATTTGGCTACTGTAGTAAACCTCCTGATTTTTCCCCCTATTTACTACAATGGGTCCATATTCGGGACATCTGAATTCTGAACATTTTGACACAGGGCCGGGCCGAGGCATAGGCTGGAGAGGCTCCAGCCTCAGGGCGCAGTGTAGGAGGGGGCGCACAATTCATTCAGCTGTCATTCCTAATTGTGTTTGAAGCAGAAAGAAATAAGAAAAGGGGATACATGGCAGTGACTGCAAGCCAGATAACTAG
The DNA here is from genome assembly GCF_040937935.1 of Hyperolius riggenbachi. Classification (NCBI taxonomy): domain Eukaryota; kingdom Metazoa; phylum Chordata; class Amphibia; order Anura; family Hyperoliidae; genus Hyperolius; species Hyperolius riggenbachi. The sequence continues at coordinate 97,944,874 of NC_090649.1, forward strand.
ATATTAAGGTGTTGGGGAGGTTGTGGGCCCATGGGGGCCTCTTAGTCTAATAGTAATCAGTGTGTGACAGCTGGGGTGGGAGGGATGGAGGGGCACACTTTGGTGTCTCAGCCTTGGGTGCTGGAGGACCTTGTCCCTCCTCTGTTTTGACCTACTGGACTGAATAGCCATCTCACTAAACATAGACATATTCGAGCAACACCAGTTCACACCCCCTTGGCTTCTTCTTTCTTTAAACTGCACCACTCATTATTTTGCTGCGCCACTTTATGTTATAAAAGGCAATTAAAACAATTGTATGTTTCTCACAGAAATCCTGAATATAGCCTTTTCACGCCTAGAATAATAATGGCACTCATTGCTATATAAAATCACAAGTTAATTGCATTAAATTATACATTTAGCCTGTTACAACCATTTTGAGCTTTGTTCACACAATCAGTAAAATGGGGCATTTGATGCCCATTTGTGAAGCCAGTCAAATGCCAATATCCAATCACATTGCGGCTGTCTGATGGAAGTGCTGATTGAGCATGGCATTGTTTTCATATTGATGTCAGGCACAATATTCCAAAGGCTGATGCCAATTACATTTCTTTTAATGGGACCACCTATCAACAGCATAGAAGGCTTTTAACAGGTATTTAGACTGTTTGTTAAGCATTTAAATTGTGAGTTTTTTTATTTGTTTTGCAGGTTTTTTTAAGTTGATAAGTTTATTTAACATATTTCAGCTTAATGTGGCTTTTAACAAGTGCCTGGTAGTGGAAAGCTTTTGCAATTCCTGGAAAATGGAAACTTACTGAATATTAAGGCAAGGCTAACAACACTGGTAAAAGATTGTGTGTAACTTGCAATTTTACAAAAACGGGATCACTGCACAGCTAGTATCTTAATGGTGTCACATTTTATTTGTGTTTGAATGCAAATCTATAAACGAGTTTTTATAGGTAGAAAATTTGGAGGACAGGTTTGCTTATTTTTGTGTGCGATCCGTGTTTCAATGCGAGTCAATGTAAATGCAGAAAAAGCACAGAAAATTGCATTTTGCACGAAGAATCGCGTGCAATTTTTCAGATAATGAGATTAATTTTGCCGGTAAATCAAATTTAATTCACAGGAAAAATCGCAATGTGAACTCATGAAAGTTAGTTAAAAAAAAAAAAGAACTTGCAAACACAGAATCTGGGGTAGCAGGAAATTTGAAAAACGGAGGCGCCATGAAAGTGTCATAAGCCATATAGCCATCATTTGTATGGGTACTTATGGTGGCACCCACCTCATTTTTTGCGGGTAATGTGGTAGATATATCAGTGGGCTTGTGACCGGGAAGGCGGGAGGGGGATAGTCTGTTATAGTTGAGTATTAGTGGGAGTTTTATTAATGTTAGGTATTGCTAGGCATTGTAAGGGGGACATCGGTTAGGCATCAGTAGGGGGTTTGTTAGGGTTAGGCATCAGCAGGGGAGTGGTTAGGGTTAGGCATCAGCAGTAGGGTTGGTTAGGGTTAGGCATCACCAGGGGTGGTCCTTAGGGTTAGGCACTGGTAGGGAGTTGGTTGGAGTTAGGCATCGTGTGCGGGGGGGGGGGGGGGAGTTGGTTGGGGTTAGGGTAAGGCATCAGTGGAGGGAGGGCTCTGGGAGAGTATAAGGTTATGTTTAGTTATAGTAAAACAATGGTAATATTTACCTATATTTAACTATTTGAATTAGCACAGGACAGTAGTAGAATATTGGTAATTCTACTAGCGGCAATTTTCTTTGCCCAAATTTCACCGCTGTTTTATTTGCGTGTATGCAAATGTGGAAAATTGCATGTTTTAAATGAAAGGTCAGCCCCTATAAGATAATAATAATATTAAGTTGGGCATGTTTAATAGAAGTTGATTGGGTTTCTGAAAAATTGGAAAGACAGACAGATAACTTTTATATCGTGCTTTTCTCCTGGCGGGCTCAAAGCACCAGAGCTGCAGCCACTAGGGCGCGCTCTATAGGCACTAGCAGTGTTAGGGAAACTTGCCTAAGGTCTCCTGCTGAATAGGTGCTGGCTTACTGAACAGGCAGAGCCGAGATTCGAACCCTGGTCTCCTGTGTCAGAGGCAGAGCCCTTAACCATTACACCATCCAGCCATGCATACACTTGGCAGATCAGTCAAAATCAGTCTTATCAGTGTGACGACAGCCTGTACTCACGTGGAACTGTCGTCACACCTGCATGGACACAGATTTAGACTTACCATCTTTTTCAGGATATAAGATGCAGTTTTCTCCCCCAAAATTGCGCAGTTGTCTTTGCCTACAGGGACAGGGAGCTGACGGCTAACAGAGGGCTGAAGGAGGCTGTAGGTAAGTATAAATACTTGTGTTTATTAGTGCTCAGGTTTCCTTTGAGTTAAATTTCAGGCAGAATCTATTATTACCCAGCAAAGTTAGTGAGTGCCACAATTAGCAGCACCACATTCACACATACCAGTGTACATGACAAAGTCTCCCTAGCAGAACACCCAGCAGGGCACTGCTGCTGACATGGCACTTCCTCTCATAACAAGAGCAACTTTCTGGTGTCAAAAGTTTTCCTCAGACAGAAGAAATTGCTGCATGCTAACCAGTTTCAGACACAGTAATTGCTTTCTGTCACCAAAGGGTGGCGAACTCATACACCTGTGTGACAAGTCAGTGCCCTATTAGGCCAGGCTAGCTTCGTTGTTATATTTTGTGTGCTCTGGTGTCTTGCTGCACGGCTGTAGCTTTACCTTTAATCCCAGACGAGAGTCATCTTTAACACATTGTTTTCCTACCTAGTAATTTAGCAATAGGAACATTCAGCAAACCTTGACGAGGCATGTATGTGTGAATACATGTCAGAGATCACACCATGCTTTCAGCAGACTGGAAAAAAAATGAAGAAACCTGAGAGGCCTGCAAGCGTTTACTCAGGTGGTAGAAATGAGACAAGGATGGATGTAAACCTTAGCTCTACAATGCACAGCAGGCCTCAGCTCCCCTTCTCTCCCTTACAAGACGGGCTGAGAGGAGCAGGAGTGCAGGCCTGCAGTAATCTTGTGGTGAGGGCATGGACACAGGGTTGAAGAAAAGCAGCCTACTCATTATAATCCAGTCTCAAGGTTGGAATTAGACCCTTAGGGTAAACAGCTGTCAATTAGAGATAACTTCTAGTGAGGCAGTTCAAAATCTTTGGCTTATCGCCTAGCAACTAGTAAAGAACTATTCTTTCAGGGGTTCAGCCCTTAACTCTGCCATCAGCTCAAGAGTCATCTTGAAGGCACGCAAGTAACCTTTTCAATTTGGGCAGATGCATAAAGAATTACCCTGTCACTGTCTGGGTGAAGCCTTGATGACATTTGAAAGAAAAAGGCTCTTCTACTGAGTAAAATGTAAAATTTTCTTCTGTTATCATTACAGATGCTGTATTAGGTGAATAGGTAATGTTATTTGCTTACACCTAAAAAGTGCCCGCCGTAATTTGTGCACCAGGGAAAGCTGCTAGTAAACTATTGGTAAAACCTCAGATGCTCTATTATTGGTCAATGGGTAATACGATAGCAGAATAGCAGTCATTTCTACCAATATGTTATTATCGCCTTCCCCTATTCCCACACTGACCCTCCATTTAACAATAGCTAACCCTAACCACTCTTCATAACCACCCCCGATGCCAACATTTCTCTTAGTATCAGCGGCACCTTAGCCACTAAACTCACCCTACAGCAATATTAGTGGCACCTAATTCTGTTATTCATTGGGCACCGCTAGCACCTAAATTACCCACTGGACACCGATAGCTACAGCCACAGTCAGTGTTGGACTGGGGGGTGGAAAAACTGAGGAAATTCACCTGCTGGCCAAGTAGCAGAAACCCTGTGTTATCACTCCCAATAGAAACCTGCAGAAAATCTTCACTGTGAGCAGCAACACTTGATTACTGCTACTTGGCCAGCAAGTAGATTTCCTCTCAGTCCGACAGTTCACATTAACTTTGCAGTATATGTGGTGCCCATTTTACTGAAGCACAGCCGATGCCCAAATTACCTGCTTCTATGTTATTCTCCTCCACCAACGAAATGAGGTCCATACAGAGGCGTCTCTAGGGTTGGTGTCACCCGGTGCGGAAACTCATGGTGTCACCCCCTCTTACCCCATGAACCTCCAACCTCACCAGGTAGCAACATTTATTTATTTAAGTATTTATATATTGTCTGGTCACTAACGGTCCCTTAGAGGAGCTCACAATCTAGTCCCTACCATAGTCATATGTCTATGTATGTATGGTGTGTAGTGTATGTTGCTTGTTATAGGGGGATGTTAAGATGATCACCATGTGTCCCTGGTGGCCACTGAACTCCGTTATCGGCTCAACACAGAGCAGCCAGAAGGGAGAAGAGCAGGAGGGAAAAAACATCAGGCACTAGCCTGGTCTATATTTACACAACCTACTCCACTCTCCCTTAGCCTGGAGCTTGTAGTCACCCCCTCTGCTGGTGACACCTGGTGCGGACCGCACCTACCGCACCCCCCTAGTGACGCCACTGGGTCCATACCAGTATATTTATTCTGCCTTTTACTCCGGTGTTCCTTGTTTGTACTTATTGCCTTTTAAAATGTATGGGGTTTTATGCCAAAAGAATTTTACCATGAAGAGGGGCTTATCTTTTGTAGTAAAGGTGGACCCTCAATTCAAATGAAATTGGACCCTCCATTAAAATGAAAGAGGTTCGTAAGATCTCCACACCAAAAGGATACACCAGATGAACAGATCAAACCAGAACCACATATGCTGATTGCTGACCACACCAGTGGCTTGTGTCTAGTTTAAACATTCAGCTGTGTATTGTGGAGTTTGATTGTGGTGCAAATCTTTTTTAACAAGAGGGTCTTTGTCTCACCCGTATTGCCAGACTTCCCCCCCCCCCTTCTTTATACTTTTGTGATCCCATTGAAGTTTCAAACAAGGGCCTCAAGTCAATGCTCCTTTGTTTTATGGAGGAGGGTCATCATGTCACTGTAGTAGTCGAGCTTGTTAGCTTACCCAGTTGCATCTGGTGGAGGAGGAGTTTAGCAGACCCCTCTTTTTCCTCTGATTGAAGGGAGTATGATTTGGGGTTTTCAGCTGCTAACCTATAACTGCCCTTCAGGTACATGCAATGGGGAGAAAATGAAATGGTCGCGCATCTAACCAAGATGCACCTGATACATACACACTGCATAGGGCTAAAAAGCCTCTCAAAGGCACAAGTGTGCTCATTGCAGTGAAACAGGTGCATTAAGAACTAATGCATCTCACAATACAAACAATGGAAGCAAATCCATGCGTTACACATTATCCGGGGACCTTACCCTTCTCTTATTGAGAGAGACATCTGTTCCACGCTGCAGTGCATGTTAGCAGGGACGGCTCGTGCAGCCTTCTCTCGGGGTCCCCACCCTATCTAAGTTTAAAATCACCCAACATTATGGGAACATGCTAGCAACGTTGGCTTGGGAGCAGCAGGCCATATAAAGGGGAAGGGGTGCGGCGTGGGCGGCGCCCCAGGAACTCTCACTGCCCGGGGACACCGCCCACAACCACAACCCAACCCAAAGCGAAAGAAATACAATACTATGCAATGGGGAGAAAATGAAATGGTCGCGCATCTAACCAAGATGCACCTGATACATACACACTGCATAGGGCTAAAAAGCCTCTCAAAGGCACAAGTGTGCTCATTGCAGTGAAACAGGTGCATTAAGAACTAATGCATCTCACAATACAAACAATGGAAGCAAATCCATGCGTTACACATTATCCGGGGACCTTACCCTTCTCTTATTGAGAGAGACATCTGTTCCACGCTGCAGTGCATGTTAGCAGGGACGGCTCGTGCAGCCTTCTCTCGGGGTCCCCACCCTATCTAAGTTTAAAATCACCCAACATTATGGGAACATGCTAGCAACGTTGGCTTGGGAGCAGCAGGCCATATAAAGGGGAAGGGGTGCGGCGTGGGCGGCGCCCCAGGAACTCTCACTGCCCGGGGACACCGCCCACAACCACAACCCAACCCAAAGCGAAAGAAATACAATACTATGCAATGGGGAGAAAATGAAATGGTCGCGCATCTAACCAAGATGCACCTGATACATACACACTGCATAGGGCTAAAAAGCCTCTCAAAGGCACAAGTGTGCTCATTGCAGTGAAACAGGTGCATTAAGAACTAATGCATCTCACAATACAAACAATGGAAGCAAATCCATGCGTTACACATTATCCGGGGACCTTACCCTTCTCTTATTGAGAGAGACATCTGTTCCACGCTGCAGTGCATGTTAGCAGGGACGGCTCGTGCAGCCTTCTCTCGGGGTCCCCACCCTATCTAAGTTTAAAATCACCCAACATTATGGGAACATGCTAGCAACGTTGGCTTGGGAGCAGCAGGCCATATAAAGGGGAAGGGGTGCGGCGTGGGCGGCGCCCCAGGAACTCTCACTGCCCGGGGACACCGCCCACAACCACAACCCAACCCAAAGCGAAAGAAATACAATACTATGCAATGGGGAGAAAATGAAATGGTCGCGCATCTAACCAAGATGCACCTGATACATACACACTGCATAGGGCTAAAAAGCCTCTCAAAGGCACAAGTGTGCTCATTGCAGTGAAACAGGTGCATTAAGAACTAATGCATCTCACAATACAAACAATGGAAGCAAATCCATGCGTTACACATTATCCGGGGACCTTACCCTTCTCTTATTGAGAGAGACATCTGTTCCACGCTGCAGTGCATGTTAGCAGGGACGGCTCGTGCAGCCTTCTCTCGGGGTCCCCACCCTATCTAAGTTTAAAATCACCCAACATTATGGGAACATGCTAGCAACGTTGGCTTGGGAGCAGCAGGCCATATAAAGGGGAAGGGGTGCGGCGTGGGCGGCGCCCCAGGAACTCTCACTGCCCGGGGACACCGCCCACAACCACAACCCAACCCAAAGCGAAAGAAATACAATACTATGCAATGGGGAGAAAATGAAATGGTCGCGCATCTAACCAAGATGCACCTGATACATACACACTGCATAGGGCTAAAAAGCCTCTCAAAGGCACAAGTGTGCTCATTGCAGTGAAACAGGTGCATTAAGAACTAATGCATCTCACAATACAAACAATGGAAGCAAATCCATGCGTTACACATTATCCGGGGACCTTACCCTTCTCTTATTGAGAGAGACATCTGTTCCACGCTGCAGTGCATGTTAGCAGGGACGGCTCGTGCAGCCTTCTCTCGGGGTCCCCACCCTATCTAAGTTTAAAATCACCCAACATTATGGGAACATGCTAGCAACGTTGGCTTGGGAGCAGCAGGCCATATAAAGGGGAAGGGGTGCGGCGTGGGCGGCGCCCCAGGAACTCTCACTGCCCGGGGACACCGCCCACAACCACAACCCAACCCAAAGCGAAAGAAATACAATACTATGCAATGGGGAGAAAATGAAATGGTCGCGCATCTAACCAAGATGCACCTGATACATACACACTGCATAGGGCTAAAAAGCCTCTCAAAGGCACAAGTGTGCTCATTGCAGTGAAACAGGTGCATTAAGAACTAATGCATCTCACAATACAAACAATGGAAGCAAATCCATGCGTTACACATTATCCGGGGACCTTACCCTTCTCTTATTGAGAGAGACATCTGTTCCACGCTGCAGTGCATGTTAGCAGGGACGGCTCGTGCAGCCTTCTCTCGGGGTCCCCACCCTATCTAAGTTTAAAATCACCCAACATTATGGGAACATGCTAGCAACGTTGGCTTGGGAGCAGCAGGCCATATAAAGGGGAAGGGGTGCGGCGTGGGCGGCGCCCCAGGAACTCTCACTGCCCGGGGACACCGCCCACAACCACAACCCAACCCAAAGCGAAAGAAATACAATACTATGCAATGGAGAGAAAATGAAATGGTCGCGCATCTAACCAAGATGCACCTGATACATACACACTGCATAGGGCTAAAAAGCCTCTCAAAGGCACAAGTGTGCTCATTGCAGTGAAACAGGTGCATTAAGAACTAATGCATCTCACAATACAAACAATGGAAGCAAATCCATGCGTTACACATTATCCGGGGACCTTACCCTTCTCTTATTGAGAGAGACATCTGTTCCACGCTGCAGTGCATGTTAGCAGGGACGGCTCGTGCAGCCTTCTCTCGGGGTCCCCACCCTATCTAAGTTTAAAATCACCCAACATTATGGGAACATGCTAGCAACGTTGGCTTGGGAGCAGCAGGCCATATAAAGGGGAAGGGGTGCGGCGTGGGCGGCGCCCCAGGAACTCTCACTGCCCGGGGACACCGCCCACAACCACAACCCAACCCAAAGCGAAAGAAATACAATACTATGCAATGGGGAGAAAATGAAATGGTCGCGCATCTAACCAAGATGCACCTGATACATACACACTGCATAGGGCTAAAAAGCCTCTCAAAGGCACAAGTGTGCTCATTGCAGTGAAACAGGTGCATTAAGAACTAATGCATCTCACAATACAAACAATGGAAGCAAATCCATGCGTTACACATTATCCGGGGACCTTACCCTTCTCTTATTGAGAGAGACATCTGTTCCACGCTGCAGTGCATGTTAGCAGGGACGGCTCGTGCAGCCTTCTCTCGGGGTCCCCACCCTATCTAAGTTTAAAATCACCCAACATTATGGGAACATGCTAGCAACGTTGGCTTGGGAGCAGCAGGCCATATAAAGGGGAAGGGGTGCGGCGTGGGCGGCGCCCCAGGAACTCTCACTGCCCGGGGACACCGCCCACAACCACAACCCAACCCAAAGCGAAAGAAATACAATACTATGCAATGGGGAGAAAATGAAATGGTCGCGCATCTAACCAAGATGCACCTGATACATACACACTGCATAGGGCTAAAAAGCCTCTCAAAGGCACAAGTGTGCTCATTGCAGTGAAACAGGTGCATTAAGAACTAATGCATCTCACAATACAAACAATGGAAGCAAATCCATGCGTTACACATTATCCGGGGACCTTACCCTTCTCTTATTGAGAGAGACATCTGTTCCACGCTGCAGTGCATGTTAGCAGGGACGGCTCGTGCAGCCTTCTCTCGGGGTCCCCACCCTATCTAAGTTTAAAATCACCCAACATTATGGGAACATGCTAGCAACGTTGGCTTGGGAGCAGCAGGCCATATAAAGGGGAAGGGGTGCGGCGTGGGCGGCGCCCCAGGAACTCTCACTGCCCGGGGACACCGCCCACAACCACAACCCAACCCAAAGCGAAAGAAATACAATACTATGCAATGGGGAGAAAATGAAATGGTCGCGCATCTAACCAAGATGCACCTGATACATACACACTGCATAGGGCTAAAAAGCCTCTCAAAGGCACAAGTGTGCTCATTGCAGTGAAACAGGTGCATTAAGAACTAATGCATCTCACAATACAAACAATGGAAGCAAATCCATGCGTTACACATTATCCGGGGACCTTACCCTTCTCTTATTGAGAGAGACATCTGTTCCACGCTGCAGTGCATGTTAGCAGGGACGGCTCGTGCAGCCTTCTCTCGGGGTCCCCACCCTATCTAAGTTTAAAATCACCCAACATTATGGGAACATGCTAGCAACATGCTAGCAACGTTGGCTTGGGAGCAGCAGGCCATATAAAGGGGAAGGGGTGCGGCGTGGGCGGCGCCCCAGGAACTCTCACTGCCCGGGGACACCGCCCACAACCACAACCCAACCCAAAGCGAAAGAAATACAATACTATGCAATGGGGAGAAAATGAAATGGTCGCGCATCTAACCAAGATGCACCTGATACATACACACTGCATAGGGCTAAAAAGCCTCTCAAAGGCACAAGTGTGCTCATTGCAGTGAAACAGGTGCATTAAGAACTAATGCATCTCATTTTCTCCCCATTGCATGCCCTTCAGGTACATTGTGGGGACAAGATGAAATGGCCAAGTGACTAGGGGCATAGCATAATAAACAGTTTTGCAGGGATTTCTGGGTATAATATAAAAGGGGTTATGGCCATTCTACCTCTCTGACTCCCCCCCCTCCCCCCACTCCTTCTAGTGGATGGAATATGTGCAATATCAAGACAGTGGGATTGCTGTGCAGCCATTTTTAGGATCCTTACAAGGTGGAATTGTGTGAGTCCTGCAGTTGAGAACCCATGTTGGTGAGTGCAGAGATGTTTTGTGCGATAGGGATACACTGACATACATGTTACCTCTTATCTCTCCAAGCCCTGTGGCCTTCTACTTTTTATTGCCCAAGGCCATGGCATTTGTGGCCTTTCCATAGATCAAGCTCTGACCAGGAAGGCTCGATGGGATCCAGTGTCTTCCCTTTCCATAGGTGAGTACCTAACTTTTTGTTTTTAAAGCGGATCCGAGATGAAAAACTAACTATAACAAGTAACTTGTCTATATATCGTATCTAAAGTTTATAGATAGTTTACTCAGCAAATCCAGCTGCAAACAGCTTCAGCCATGTTCTGTTTCTCACACTACACTGAGGCAAGCTGATCTGTATCTACCACTCCTCCCCTTCCTACTCCCTCCTCCCCTCTGCCTCTGAAATCTTTGGCTAGTAACCTCCTCCTACCCAGACTGAGCTCCCATAAGCCCTTGCTACTAAGGCTGAGAGTGCCAAGGCTCTCTGGAGAAGCTGTGGGCAAGGCTGGTTTAGTTTATAGGGAATTAGAGTATTAAAATAAAACAAAAAGTATTTGGCTTGAGGAATGCCCTATAAACTATATAAAAGGAACACAATTATGCAATGAGTAAAAGTTTCTCGGATCCACTTTAAAGAGAATCTGTACTTTTTTAAAATTCTTAAAATAAAAAGCATACCATTCTATTCCTTATGTTCTCCTGGGCCCCTCTGTGCGGTTTCTGCCACTGCCTGCTGCAATCCTGGCTTGTAATTGCCATTTTTATGCAGTGTTTACAAACAAAAAACATGGCTTCTAACCACTCTGAGACCAGCTTACTGCGTGACTCATGAAGAGCTTGAAAAGGGTGTGTATAGCTTCTACCAGTGACATGCAGTGCTGCACATTCCACACATTCCAGCCTGAGCCTGACAGAGACGACAGATGAAAGGAGATAAGATTTATCACAGAGACAGTGCAATTAGGACAGGCTGCAGTAAGACAGACCACATTTGAACAGTAATAGGAACTTATAGGATAGAAGAAATAAGGCTCAAAATTTTGTTACAGAGTCTCTTTAAGGTGGCTTCAATATTGCTTTAAAGCCACTGCAAATATCAGTAGGAGAATAATTAAAATTAATATTTTGTGGTTCCCTAAAAAATTCCTTGAACTTGCAGGCAACAGTAAAATAAAGTAATCAGATGCAGTGCTGTGTTCTGTCCATGTACTGCAAGCCTGGCAAACATACCAAAAGAGAGTGCAGCAACAGTCATCTGCCAAGGCTCACTATATACTGTATACTTTATGTATGCAAAAGAACACTGAATTAGGCTAAAGTCGAGGGATAGGAAGGGTCTGTTGCTGACTCATTAAACCTGCTGGGACTTTGTGGTTTACTGCTAGGCAACACACCATTCCCAGCACAGCAAACATATAACCCAGAAAGCAATGACCTCATCTCCAAATCAGCTATTTGATATACAGATCTGGCTGCTCCCCTCTTCAATAATACAGCACAGCTAAGGCAGCAGGTGCAGAATCAAAATAAGTGGCTTTTTCGCATTTGAAAAGTAATCACTGCTTTGCCCAATCCCTCTGGCTATTTCAATTCCTGGAGCTTTGTTATCAGAATATTTTTTCCCCCTTTCTTTTTTAGCCTTAAGTCTTCCGCAGAAAGAAAGCCTAGACAAGCCTTATCATTTTATTATCTATTCTTCAAACTGAATCATGGCGCTGCGGTGTAATATTTTGATACTGTTTCAAATAAGATAAGTCTTTCAGCACTTTCAGTGCACCGAAAAAAAAATAGAATAAATCTAACGTATTGTCTATATACTTTATCCTTATATTTCACTGCATTTGTCACCCTCAGGGAGAGTCTTTTTTCTTCCAGTGTAGCAATGATATATGGTTGATCTTTCATGCTCTATAATTATCTTGAATACACATCCTATTTTAAAGTCAAACGCAGTTAGGATCCTACGAAATAACTTTATTGCTCAGACAGATTTATGGAACAATGTACATCCTGTTGTAAAGTTTAAGGAGAAGAGACAGCATATCTAAGTTATCGGGTCAGCGAATCAGGGGGCCAATATTTTAAGGATACCCGTGTTTTTCTCCCTTATCATACCAAGAGAAGTAGCATCTTGACGCATTTAGCAGCCATAACATCATTAGTGACCTGAAATGTAATGTACTGTCTTTTACGATTGTCTGTAGGGGGTGTTCTCGTGGAGAAAAAGTCATGAGACCCTACATTGATGCTGGGAAAAGTAACAGATCAAATTGCTCCCCAGTAATCAATCTTTAGACTAGAACCAATGTAAAATACATATCATTTTTTATGTTTTACATACATTTTTTTTTTTTGCAGCAGAGATCTCTAGCACAGGAATCCTAGCAGCACAGCCATAAAGACAGCTTACAATTCTGTTTCTGGTTATTGTCATACCTAAGGCACAGTCACCCCACCCATGCTACAAGGATACAATATTAAGATACAGAAATATAAACATTTTCTATAAGAAAAAAAAGTTTAAGCACTTGCCGTTGCCGACCGCCTAACGCACATTGGCAGCAACGGAGTTATTCTGTTGTTCATCAGCAATGCTATATGGTGTCATCTTGCAAGGAGCGTGATTTGACAGGAACTCTCATGAGCGTGCGCTCCCATCAGTAAACAGAGCGGGCCGGAGCGAACAGTCTGCCAGCCCGTATTGGAGCTGGCAGGCTGTTTTTTTTCACCAATAATGGATTATTTATTTATAAAGCACTGAGCTTACACAGCGCTGCACAGAATCTAGTCTTGTCACTAAACTGTCCCTCGGAGGGTCTCACAATCTTATCCCTGCCATAGCCATATGTCTATGAATGTGTAGTGTAGTGTATCTATCTTAGTCTATGGCCAGTTAAAGGGGAAGCCAATTAACTTATCTGTAGGTATATATGTATGTGTATTATCTATCTATCTATCTATCTATCTATCTATCTATATATATATATATATAAAATGTATATATTTATGTATTTATTTTCTAAATGTAGGTCTTTTTTGATCAAGAAAAAAAAAACTAAGACCAGCAGCAGCAATCAGATACCACCAAAAGAAAGCTCTATTTGTGGGAAGAAAATAAGGTAAAATTCATTTGGGTGCTGAGTTGTATGACCGAGCAATACACCGTTAAATTTGTGAAGTGCTGTATTGTAAAAAATGGTCTGGTCACCAGGGAGGTGTAAATCTCTGGTACTCAAGTGGTTAAAGAACTAAAGATTTACTAAATCGCTTCACTAAATTCTGCATATTTGCCTATTTGGGAATGGGGACTCTCAATAGTTGTTGCAGGAATAAAAAAGTTCTTCATTTTTTTTATAAAGTATAATAGCAGAAATGGTGCGGTAAGCACATCCGCTTAGGATGCGTTGACGTCCTTCACATACCTTCCCTTTTTCATCTGCTGCGTTCGTATCGCCACCTGTCCACCATCCGCCGCTCATCCTGAAACTGATCAGAGCCTGGCAGGAGCATGGGCTCCCTGTTGGATTGTAACAAATGCGGTGTCCCATACTTCTGCTGGGCTCTGACCTGCTTCAGCCTGAACAACAGGTGACAGCGGTGATGGACCTGAATCCACCGGACAGACAATTTGCCTTCCATCCATTCCCATAGGCTTTCATTGCATTCTTTTGCTGCATTTGCTTTGTTTCTACAGTATAACAGGCCAAACACTTAAAGAGGAACTCCAGTGAAAATAATGTAGTAAAAAAATGCTTCATTTTTACAATAATTATGTATAAATGATTTAGTCAGTGTTTGCTCATTGTAAAATCTTTTAAATCCCTGATTTACATTCTGACATTTATTACATGGTGACATTTTTATGTTGACAGGTGATGTAGCTGCTGCATGCTTGTTTGGCAGTTGGAAACAGCTGTAATCAGCTATTTCCCACAATGCAGCAAGGTTCACAGACAGGAAACTGGCAGGAGTACCATGGTCCTCAGAGTTTCTTGTGGGAGGGGTTTCACCACAATATCAGTCATACAGCGCCCCCTGATGGTCTGTTTGTGAAAAGGAATAGATTTCTCATGTAAAAGGGGGTATCAGCTACTGATTGGGATAAAGTTCAATTCTTGGTCGGAGTTTCTCTTTAAGCAGCTGCTACAACTATTTACATGTACAGGAATGTCCTTCTAGTGAAAGCAGCACCAATTGAAGAAAATCCCATCTTCCATAGGTGTCCTCAATGTGTAGCAGGTGAGGTCCCAACATGCCATGTGCAGGGGAAGTCAATTAAGTTTTGATGGGAAATGTAGACTGCTTTCAGGTGGGAGCATGCCTTATAGAATTTAAAAGAAAATTCCAAAGAATAGGAGCCAATCTAGTTAAATGTTGCAGTCACGTATCAAGGGGTAAATTGGGATGATATTGGCCTCAATTCACTAAGATCATGCTGGAGATAATAAGGCAAGAGAAAACGTACCTCCACACAGTGAGAGAGTTATCTTATCTCTTCATTCCTTAAGTTACCTCCTCAGTAGTTAATTTACCTCCTCTGTAGTTATTTTTACATGCAGGTAATTAACAACCTGTCTTTAGCTCTGGAGTTATTTTAAGGATTGAAGAGTTAACTTAAAGACAGAAGAGTTAACTTTAGGTTTGCATGAGGTAAAATGTTTCCTGAATACTACATGCCTCGTCACCATGGTGATAACTATAGAAATGTTATTTAAGACAAGAGATAAGCTTAGTGAATTGAGGCCATTGTCTGATAAGAGGAGGAGAACAGAGGGCAGATATACTGTAGTACACATACTTTGTAGGATGTTAGGTAAAGTACACATTTTGCAACTCTGCTCCTTATAGAAAAATATAAAGATAAGTTAATTGGCTGCACCAAAAATTGGCTTTAGTGTATGACATGGACATAAGATGATGGCGTATGGTTTAAGGTGTGTACACATCTTTGACGGAGGTCGCCCTTGGCGACATCGCTAGACTGGACTGTACACACATGTAGCTGATGATGCGCTATGATTTACACCTGATTATTAGCCGCCTCAGCTGACTTAAGTCAGGTGTTTATACGGTCCTTTAGATTGTGAGCTCCTTTGAGGAAATCAGTGACATGACTATTCATTCTGTAAAGTCATGGGGAAGATATTCAGTATAACAATAATAATATCGGCATAATAATAATAGTAATATTAATATATTGAAAAGGTTGCTTTTCTTCCCTATGTAAGAACCAAAGGTAATTTGTTATCTATAGACATCTAAACAGAGAATAACTATGAATACAGACAGAAAAAAAGGATTGCAGCAGCTTATGCTAATATGGTACAATCTTCACACTTAACTTGGAAACAAATAAGTGCGGCTGCATCGGAGTGGATTGTCTGGTGTAACATCAAACAGCCGACACGCGCTTTTGTTGGGGTGTGGAGCTTAGAGATGCAGTATGATCACCATTGTATGAAGCATATGGAATCCATCACCACCTCGTTCTGCTGAAGATATATGCTAACAGTCATCCCTTAGAACCTGTTGGGACAATTCCTGTTATGATAAAGAACATTTGCTTTGTATAATCTTCCATTATTTGCTTTACAGAAGAATAAAGAAGTAACCCAAAAATATATATTTTTTCCAGGCGGCAGAAGTTGAGTCATAATGATATTTTTTTTAAAAGAAAAAAAGCTAAAGCTTATTTTTTTAAAGGAAGCCTTAACTCATGAGAACATGGAAGAAAGCTTTGTAATGTACTGCTTGCTGGCTGGTGCATTCATCTGTATCTTTGTATCTTTAAAGTGAACCTTAAGCCTGTGAAAAAAAATGAGATTAACTCACCTGGGGCTTTCCTCAGCCCCCTGCAGCCGATCGGTGCCCTCGCAGCTCCAGTCCGATGCCTCTGGACCCGCCGGCGAACACTTCCGGTTTGGCCGTCACCGGCCGACAGGCATGGGAACGCGAGTGATTGTTCGCGTTCCCAGCCTGTATATCGCCCCCTATGCTGCTATTGCGACCTACTGGCCGCAATAGCAGCATAGGGGGCGATATACAGGCTGGGAACGCGAACAATCACTCGCGTTCCCATCCCTGTCGGCCGGTGATGGCCAAACCGGAAGTGTTCGCCGGCGGGTCCAGAGGCATCGGACCGGAGCTGCGAGGGCACCGATCGGCTGCAGGGGGCTGAGGAAAGCCCCAGGTGAGTTAATCTCATTTTTTTCACAGGCTTAAGGTTCACTTTAAAGCAGAGGATCATACTGTATTTATAAAGAATATAATTTACACTTTAATATTTTGGACAAATTCAGTGAGTTTTGCTTTGGCATAAGCAAAGTTTTAGCAATGTGGTTACTGATATGATGCTCTTTCAGGGTTGCAACTACATTTTTATTACTGTTTCGGCACATCACCACATTAGTCATCTAACCCTAACTGAGCCCAATGCTAGTGGGTCTCAATGTGGAATGTTGAACTGCTTATTATATATTTTTCACAGTATCTTGTTGTGATTACATCATGGGTCAATGGGACTATATAGGTGTATTTATGATGCCACAAGTAGTGATACTGTACTTCTATTTTATTGATGACGCCATATGTTTATGTCTATTCTATTGTGTACTTCTTATCTGGCACTTGGTGGTGCAATATGTTTGTCCTAAAGAGAGCTCCATTTGTTTTAAAGAGGAGCTGTTAGGTGTAGGGTCTCAGAGAAAAAAAAAACACATATATCAGTAGCTAGGGATGCTTATTCGGATTCCGCGGAATTGCAATTTCCGAAATTCCGATCGGAAATTGCATTTCCGCATCGGAATGCGGAAATCAGTAATGCAAGTGCATTAGGCGGATTTCCGCCGGAAATCGCGGAATTTCCGCCGGAAATCGCGGAAATTCCGCCCGACTTTAACATTGATTTTCTCAAAACCTATAAGGTCTTTTTGCATCTTGTTCAGGAGATTCCGTTTAATAAACCCTGAAAATATGGAGTTTCTAGGACTTACGGGGGCTTTGCTATTAACCGCTAAAGTCAGCGGATTTTAACTGTAATGTAAAATGCAGAAAATCTGCATCTGCCTATTTTCTGCATTTACATTATAGTAAAAATCCGCCGACTTTAGCGCTTAATAGCAAAGCCCCCGTAAGTCCTAACACCAAATTTTCAGGGTTTGTTAAACAGAATCTCCTGAACAAGATGCAAAAAAAAGTTTTCAAAAAGACATTATAGTTTTTGAGAAAATTGATGTTAAAATCGGGCGGAATTTCCGCGATTTCCGGCGGAAATTCCGCATCGGAATGCGGAAATTGGTAGCGGAAAGCGGAATCGGTATTTGGCAATGGTGGAATGCGGATTTACCACGGAATCGGAAATTGGCATTTCCGACCATCCCTATCAGTAGCTAAATATTGGCTGTACTTACATTACATATGCATTTCACTGTCCACATTTGGATTTCACAGAATTTTTATATAGTATTTGCAGAGAATGATGCTCCTGAAAGCTCATGGCAGGTTCCATGTTTGTCTGTCTCCTATGAAGCCAATTGTGATGTCATATCCTCCCTGCTTCCTGATGATTCGACTCACAAAAAAGATCCTAATGGTTCATGATCTTGACAACACTACTGTGCAGTGAATATTAATTAGCCATGTGGCTAGGAACAATAGCGGACTCATGCAGTATACTCTAACGGAACATGTGCCCTGTGATTTTTCAGTGCTGTGAGTTAGGCTGCTGTTACAAGCTGCTGTAACATGAGCCTGTAACTTCCCACTGTGAAAGCAGCCTTAGGACGGGATAGGGAAATGAAGGGGGAGGACCCAAGGTAGTGCAGTGGGGAGAAGAAGAAGCCCCAGAATGCTTTGCAGTATCAGTTATGCATCCTGCCGGCCTCCTTAGGAGCTTGGGAATAACGAGCCTTGCTGTTCAACACACGTCAAAGTAAGAGAGATTTTTAACTTCAGTATTGCCTTTTTGGCTTCCTTCTAACCTGTTTAACACAGGAGAATAGAGGTTTAAATTAGCTTTTGCAGCCTGACAGTTACTCTTTAAAGGCACTTTTACTGATATGAGGAAGCGGCTTAGGCGGTGAAACGCATTGTCAAGTGTGTATTACTACCAGCCCGCATGGTCCATGGATTGGGGGGTCTCGGAAGGGGAGGGGCAGCCAAGCTTTCCCCTCCCCCTCCGAGCCCTTGTCCAATCCAAGGACAAGGGGCTCTTCTCCACCTCCGATGGGCGGTGGAGGTGGAGGCCGCAATTTCCTGGGGGGGGGGGTGGGATTTATGGTGGAATCTGGGAGTCCCCTTTAAAAAGGGGTCCCCCAGATGCCCACCCCCCCTCCCAGGAGAAATGAGTATAGAGGTACTTGTACCCCTTACCCATTTCCTTTAAGAGTTAAAAGTAAATAAACACACAAACACTTAGAAAAAGTATTTTAATTGAACAAAAAACATAACCACGAAAAAAGTCCTTTAATATTCTTAATTAACCATTAATACTTACCTGTCCCTTTAAATAAATGATCCCTCGCAATAGCCTCGGAAATGTTCTATCAGTTACAATGTAACAAAGGTATTTACAATGTAACAACTTTGTTACATTGTAACTACGCCGCACCCGACGTCACTCGCCGCTCAGCCGCCGCATACGCGTCCTGCACGGACCCGACAGAGCTCTGAGCTATATAGATCAGAGCTCTCTAAGCATCTTTGAATTCGGGCTCCAAGGAGCCCCATTGGTCCTTAGCAGACCAATGGGGTTCCTTCTGATTTGAAGGAACCCCATTGGTCTGCTAAGGACCAATGGGGCTCCTTGGAGCCCAAATTCAAAGATGCTTAGAGAGCTCTGAGCTATATAGCTCAGAGCTCTGTCGGGTCCGTGCAGGACGCTAAGTCCCCGCCAGCTCCCGCTGCCCTCCCCGCCTCTCCCACATGTCACCCACATGTCACCCACATGTGGGTGACATGTGGGTGACAGATGTGGGCGGGGTGGATGGCGGGAGCCGGCGGGGACTTAGCGTCCTGCACGGACGCGTAAGTGTATGCGGCGGCTGAGCGGCGAGTGACGTCGGGTGCGGCGTAGTTACAATGTAACAAAGTTGTTACATTGTAATAACTTTGTTACATTGTAACTGATAGAACATTTCCGAGGATATTGCGAGGGATCATTTATTTAAAGGGACAGGTAAGTATTAATGGTTAATTAAGAATATTAAAGGACTTTTTTCGTGGTTATGTTTTTTGTTCAATTAAAATACTTTTTCTAAGTGTTTGTGTGTTTATTTACTTTTAACTCTTAAAGGAAATGGGTAAGGGGTACAAGTACCTCTATACTCATTTCTCCTGGGAGGGGGGGTGGGCATCTGGGGGACCCCTTTTTAAAGGGGACTCCCAGATTCCACCATGAACCCCCCCCCCCCAGGAAATCGCGGCCTCCACCTCCACCGCCCATCGGAGGTGGAGAAGAGCCCCTTGTCCTTGGATTGGACAAGGGCTCGGAGGGGGAGGGGAAAGCTTGGCTGCCCCTCCCCTTCCGAGACCCCCCAATCCATGGACCATGCGGGCTGGTATAGTCAGGGTGCGGAGCCCCACGCGGCCGGTGCTCCGCATTCTGGCTATCCCAGCCTGCATGGGGGACAAGGGGTTAAAGAGGTCTGGGAGGGGGGACCCCACATCGTTTTTTTTTATATTTCCCACACTCAGAACGAAGTAAGTAAAACTCTTCCCACTTGGGGGAATCTATGAAAATAATACACTATTGTTACCTGTGCAAAAAAAACTGACATTTTCCGCATTTAAAAGACATTTTTGCCCTTGAAACTTAAAAATCGATTTTCTCAAAAACTATAAGGTCTTTTTGAAAAAAAAAAATCCTCTTATTCCCACTGATCCCCTTAATATACCCTGGGAATTTGGTGTTCCTAAACTTTAAGCAGGCTTTGCCATTAACCGTTAAAGTCGGCGGGTTTTTAAATGTATACATTTTTCCTTTGAAACTTTAACATCGATTTTCTCAAAAACTATAAGGTCTTTTTGCAAAAAAAAATTTTCCTCTTATTCCTTTTGATCTCCTTAATATATTCTCCAAATTTGAGGCTCTTAGCATTTAAGGGGGCTTTGCTATTAACCCTTAAAGTCGGCGGCTTTTTTATATTATACGGAGCGTTACGGTTTAACGCGAAATTACGGTATGGTTTAATGCGAAATTACGGCATGAACTAAACGCGAAATTACGCGTTGAAAATTACGCTTACGGTATTTTCAATTACGATTTTAATGGCAATTACGCTACCATAATTTCGCATCGTAATCGAAAATTTCGCATGCGTAATTATGGTAATGCGAAATTACGAAAATTTCGGCTCAACTCTAGTCTAACCCTATAAACACCTCCCCGAGGGATGGCTAACCTCAATCTCCCCACCAACATATAACCCTTCCTGATACTATTATTATTATTTATTTATAAAATGTCAACATCTTCCGTAGCATTGAACCTAGCCCAAAGCAAATATTGGGGAACATACTGTAGCTACATTAGAAGTTCAGGACACTGCACAATCATGACATCTAGCAATACAAGTACAAATACAGACAAATAAAGCAAAATAACAAACCATAAGAGGAGGTCCCTGTCCTTGTGAGGTTACAATCTTGAGGGTAGAGGTGTGGAAACAATAGGGAAGGAGACACAGGGGTTGGTGGATGAGGCAGTGATTCTCCAATGCTACCTATAGCAACTTATAGGCTTGTCTAAAAAAGGTGTGTTTTCAGAGTACATTTGAAAGTTTTGAGGTTTGGAGTATGACAGACAAGCTGTGGGAGAGAGTTCCAAAGAAGTGGGGCTGCTCGTGAGAAGTCCTGGATGCGAGAGTGAGAGGAGGTGACCAAGCTAGAAGACAAAAGGGTCTCCTGGGAGGAGCGAAGGTTCCGGGACAGAGAGGGATCTGGAGGTTAGTGAGGAAATGTATGGAGGTGACAGCTTGCGTAGAGCTTTGTATGATAGGGTGAGGTAACCACCCTAACATGCCACCCTAATATTAACCCCTTCCTGTTTCTTAGCACTAATGCATTGCCTAAAGCTACTTACCCTTCCTTCAACCCAACTCAAAAATCCTCTACCAGTTGTCTAAACCTAATTTTGTTCAACAATACAAGCAACTTCTTGTTGCCTATGCCTAAACTCCCTCCTAACATGTTTCTGCTCCTTGAAATATCACCTTAACCTTCTGTCTTTGTCATCTTAGAGTAGTCCCCCTCTACTCACTAACATTACATCAATTTCAAAATCCTGTGCTTGGCCTACAAATCAGTGCACAAGACCTGTCCTACCTACATCTCTGATCTGGTCCACAGGCACATACCAGCCCGCCCCCTCCGATCCTCCAATGACCTGCGCCTAGTCGCATCTCGCATATCTCAGTCACATGCACGATTGCAAGACTTCACCAGGGCTGCCCATACTCTTTGGAACTCGCTCCCACCAGCCATCAGACTTGCCCCCACCTTTAATACCTTCAAACAAGCTCTCAAGACTCATCTTTTCATGCTCGCATACCCCCCTACACCAGCACCATAATATGTTCTGTTAGTCACCCTCTCAAAAGATGCACCTATTGTCTCCATCCCCACCCTTTAAATTGTAAGCCTCTGGCAGGGCCCTCCTCCCTAGTGTTTCCAGCTTGATTATGCAATCTGACAATCACCCCTCTTGTGGACTTGAACAGCCTCTATTTTGACCTATGACACTGTATTGTTATCAAATCATCAGCGCTGCGTAATATGTTGGTGCTTTATGAATACAATAAATAATAATAATAATTACCCTCATTGTCACTAACATTACCCTCATTATCATTGCTTAACCCTGACTGGTAACCCAAAGTAATACTCACCTTCTGTCATTGTTTCAGCTTCAGTGTCACCCACTTTGTCTTGGTATCCCGTGCTTACTGATAACTCTGGAACTGGGTGCCCAAAGGTCACTTGATCCTATTTTGCTTAGCACCTGGCAGGGTGTTAATAAACTCTCTTGGGTGATTTTATTGTCCAGTGAATTTTTTACACCCTATAATATTCCCCTTTTCACGCCGCTGGTGAGTCAGACATGAGTACTAGCTTAGACCTGCCAAGGAGCAGGTCTAAAGTTCCTAATGCACTTCTTCCCCCACAGTAACACAGAGTTGTAAAAAAAAAGCAAAAGCGAAATATACCACTACTTACCTATTGGCATTCATGAAAAAACGCGCCTGGAAAAAAGAGTGCAGAGCATTGCCGCTAGCAGAATATAGTTACAATTAGCGCCAGTCTACTGCTGGATTCCAATAGTAAAATATGTAAGTAAAAATGATTACCGATATTTTACTATGGCTAAACATATCCCTACTCTCACACAGAACCCTCTACAGATGCCTAACCCTAAGACCCCCCTGGTGGTACATAACCCTAAGACCTCCCCCCTGGTGGTGCTTAACCCTTAGACCCCCTCTAGTGGTGCCTAACCCTCCCCTCCCCCCCCCAAAAAACCTTCCTTCCTTCCCAAATCTTAACCCTCGCACTGTCGCAAAGCCACAAGGCAAGCAAGGTAAATTTTGGCGCCCAGAGAAGCCTGGTTAGCGGCAATGAAAGTCAATTTTGGCGCCCAATGGCATCAAGGGCACCAGGGGCTTCTAGAAATCCTAATCGTGGCATTGCATAGCGGACGCTTCTGTCCATTGCTGCAAAACTTGTTTTTTTACAATAGGCGCCTATGGTGATGTCATATTTTCCATAAGGGATAGAAGGAGTGTAGCCCTGTGATTATCTCCCCAGCTGAGTGCTGGTGGCTAGGAGAAACAATTGAGAGTATGAAGCCAATGGAAGTTAGCATGGATGTAGTAATTGGTCAGGTGCCACACCTTTTTTTTACTTTTTGCCATTATACTCGACTGTGCAAGGAATGATTTAAAGAGACACTGAAGTGAAAAAAAAAACAATTATGATAGAATGATTTGTATGTGTGGTACAGCTAAGAAATAAAACATTAGGAGCAGATACATAAGTCTAAAATTGTTTCCAGTACAGGAAGAGTTAAGAAACTCCAGATGTTATCTATGCAAAAGAGCCATTGAGCTCTACGATTTTCAAGGTCACAGAGAGCTCTGTCTTCTGAAGCTTGTTATCTCAACTGTCAGTCATTTTATTGTTTTTTCTTCTGCAGAGCAAAGGTCAAAAGTTTTCTAACCTGCTCTGTAAAATCATTTAGAATGCTGAGTAGTGTGTAAACTGCAAATATTAGAGAATGATGCAATGTTATTAAAAAAAACACTATAGAACTGAAAATAAAAATATGAGAATATTTTCTTTGTTTCTAATGTTCTAGTAATTATCCGTACTACACAACCAATTCATTATATCATAATATTTTTCAGTGTCTCGTTAATGTGATTGAACAAAAATAAGCCTGTTTTATTTTATTGCATTGTATTTATAATTCAGGAATGTTTGAAATAGTTCATACATGCCCTTCTATTGTCATACTGCTTGTAGATTTATAATATGTACTACAATGTTGCTGTCTTTATTATGACTGTTTTGTTTATGCTATTGTTTCCCTTCTGAAAATAAGATTTTTTTTCAAACCTTGAAAAATGCTTGTATTGTCTCCGAGGCAAAATGATCAAAAACGTTTAGATTAAACCTGGGTGCTTCTGATAAAGTGGTATGTGCAAAACTATAAGACCAGGCAGGACATCCAACATTTTATATTGCGCCCAAATCAGGTGTAGCACATCACCAAGCAGGCGACAAAACATCTTGACTTGCCCAAAAAACATAGTTTGTGTGAGGTTACTATATGTTTGGTAGTATCGGATTGCTTTAGATTGTACGCTCACAAGGGCAGGGCTCTCTCACCCTTTTATGTCTTGGAATTTGTTATAAGCTTTATTCATCATGTTTTTGTCACTGTAATTACTATGTATGCCAATTCTGTATTTTGTCTATACTTGGTTCATACCATTGTATTATTACGTATTCCATGTTTGTTCCTTATCCTGTATAGCGCCACAGAATATGTTGGCGATTTTAAAATCAATAATAATAATGCTTCCTCAGTGATCTGGATGTCATCTTTTTCCACTTAAAAAGGTGAATGAAGAGAAGTGGGAAACTGAGTGACTGGCATTTCGCAATGTATGGGCAGCACGGTGGCGTAGTGGTTAGCTCTCTTGCCTTGTAGCGCTGGGTCCCTGGTTCGAATCCCAGCCAGGGCACTATCTGCAAAGAGTTTGTATGTTCTCTCCGTGTCTGCGTGGGTTTCCTCCGGGTACTCCGGTTTCCTCCCACATTCCAAAAACATACAGATAAGTTAATTGGCTCCCCCTAAAATTGGCCCTAGACTACAGTACTTACACTACATAATATAGACATATGGCAATGGTAGGGATTAGATTGTGAGCTCCTTTGAGGGACAGTTAGTGACAAGATATATATATACATTGTACAGCGCTGCGTAATATGTCGGCGCTATATAAGTACTAAATAATAATAATAATAATAATGTATTATCTGTAGACTGCTTTTTACTTTATGCACCTAATGTTTTGTAAATGAGAGCTTTCTTTAAAATATGTTTTCTCATTCCCAAAGACTCAATGCATTTGGTGAAGATGTGTTTTCACATGTACACAGGCTACAATACGTTTACTAGGAAAAAAAAATCTGTTTTCTCTATTCCCTATATTTTCATGAATATTCTCATCTGTGAACTTTTTGAAAGTTATAATGAAATAAAAATGACCATATTCACTCATCACTATACATCAGATACATCAGATCTTACTCAGAGGTACACACCTAGCCGCTCATTCCGCACCTCCAATGAACTTGACCGCTCCCCCCCCCCCCCCCCACATCACCCAATCCCATGAACGCCTCCAGGACTTCTTAAGAGCTGCTCCAACACTATGAAACTTCATACCTCCACCCATTAGGGCAGCCCCCTCCTTCAACATCTTCATGAAGACCCTCAAAACTCACCTTTTTACTCTGGCCTACCCCCTTCACTAGTGCTCTAAACCCGCAGCTGAACTCTGGTCCCCTACCTTTTCGTGTCCCTACCTCTCCCTCTAGATTGTAAGCCTTTGGGCAGGGTCCTCCTCCTTTTGTGTCCTACCTGATCATGCACCTCCATTACTGTGAACCCATGCTGTGCATTTGAGTGAACTTAACTTGTCTAATCTCCATGCTCCATCCAGTGACTGACTAAGCATTACCTTGTACTAATACTGTGCTGCGTGATCTGGTTTTCTTGTATTCCTTTATTGTCATATTGCTGTATGTCAACCCTAAATATTGTCCTAACCCTAACTAATGTCCAGCGCTGTGTAATATGTTGGCGCTTTATAAATACAATAAATAATAATAATAATTGATTTGGTATTGTGATGGATCAGTAAGAAATCCTCTTATTAAAATCACTTTACTAGAATCCTTGGTGTGGTCTACCACTGGCGAACTGAGGGGGCTATTCCGGGTGTCTGGAACCTCCCCCCTGCACTGAGCTGTGTATTCAGCCAGGGAAGCCTGCATAATATAAACAGCCTCATTCTCCCTCCCTTCTTACTTCTGGTGCTTCCCTCCAGCTAATAGAATAAGAGAGGCAGCCCAGCTTCCCTCACAAGAAGATGCAGCCTGCAGTGAGAGAATGTTGATTATGGAGTCCTGGACTCTCCACAGCACAGAAGTGTCCGACATGATGAAATTAGAGTGCAGGCAAGCTGGTAAATATGCACAGCATGATGCAGAGCTTGCCTGGACTCAGGGTCTGTGGGCAAACATCTGTCTGGTCTCTCCCCATTGTTATAATGACTGCATGTGTGGGTAAGGTGTTTAACAAGCTGAAAAGTTTTTGACAGTCCCTAGACTCCAGGAGGGCTTCTTTCTGACTTGTGTGAGAGACTGACAGGGACAGGAGTCCGATTACAGGCAAGTAGCCTGTCTGATGTGGGACTGCAATACAGATAAGTTCTCTGCTCCATCTCAGGCTATTCTCAATTTCTCCACTCCTCTCTCTGGGCTAGTGCAACGCCAAAATGACAATAGCAATCGCTAGCAATTTGTGAGTGTGATTTTGTGAAGTGATTTTCAGAGCGATTTTTGAATGAATTGCTCAAAAACATGCTACATGCAGTATACCTGCGATTTTGAAAAAATCACAACGCTGCTGTGGGAACACCCACATAGGGTAACATTAGTCAAGCGCTTTTCAAATCACTGTTGATTTGAAAAACGCTCAGAAGCACTCTTGGTGTGCACCAGCCTCCTTCATTCACCTTTGTTTCCCTCTTCCCCTAGAGCTGGCTGTGTGTTCTTGTCATACAGGAAAGCTAAATAAAAGTGCAATCCTGGTGAGGCAAAATATTATTATTTAGTATTTATATAGCGCCGCCATCTTCCGCAGATGCATATATCCCTGCATCATATGGGTATCGCTTGCGCTATGTGACACTATGTAGCATATTCCACTGAATTGTCCAAACTAAGTCTATCTCCTGTTCCTCTCTTGGGGAGTTGTTCCAGCGCTGTACCCCGTTCACATTTGCTGCTACCAGAAGCCCTCAGAAACACTCGTGTCCTTGAGTACTTCCAAAGATAGGCAGCTCCGTAATACGCCAGCGCACTTTTGTGCATGGGCAGTATGGAGCCACCTGTATTCGGAAGCACTCGGGGACATACGTGCTTCTGGACCTTTCAGGAACCCCCCCCCCCCCCTTAAAAATCCTGCGTTTGCCCCTGGTCTACTGCCAACTTCCTGTGATCTTATTCCAAGATTCACCATCGTAGGTTTACTTCAAGAATTAAATCTCAGTTGTTGTGAAATATTCCTTTTTTTCACCTGCGGAACATTGCACAAATTAAGCACCTCATACCTTTTCCAACCCTAGTGCATGCCTTCATCACATCACAGCTTGACAACTGCAATGCTCTACAAGCCTTCCAGAATCCAGATAAAGACCTGCAGTGCCTGCAAGTAGCACAGAATGCTCCCACAAGGCTTCTAACAAACCAACCCCATAATTGCTCATTACGCAGAGCCTTTGCTTACTCCACTGGCTATCCAAAAAATGGACAATCGTCTTCCAGATTGGCCTACTAACATTCAAATGTGTACACCATTTAGCCTCTGAATACCTGAAGGATTTATTACATCTGCATAACACCTCCCACCCGGAGCGTAACTACTTAAACCAGGGAGGCCCAGAGCTGTAAGGGTGTCCAAACTACTCACTTTCACTTCCTCCCATTTAGGGGTGCATCCTTTAGATAACTTGTTATTGGTGTGAAGATATAGGGCCTGATTCACAAAGCGGTGCTAACAGTTAGCACCCTGGTGAAAAGCCCTTTATCATGCCTAAACTCTGTTTAGGCATGATAAGTTTAGGTGTGATAAGTTTAGGTGTGCTAAGTTTAGGCATGATACGTTTAGGTGTGATAAGTTTTTAGGCGTGATAAGTTTAAGCACCAACTGGGTTAGCACCGCAGTGCACAGCTGATCAAAAGTTTTGCGCTAGCAAAGTCTGGTGCACTTTGCATAGAATTTAATGGCGCTGCTTTGCGTGCGGGACTTTGCATGCGATCTAAACTTATCTAAACTTAGCATGCCTAAACTTAGCATGCCTAAACTTATCATGCCTAAACTTGTCATGCATAAACTGAGTTTAGGCATGATAAAAATGGTTATCACGCCTAAAGTCTCTAACTGGGTTAGCACCGCTTTGTGAATCGAGCCCATAATGTCCACATTTGTTTTATGATCCTTGCAAGACGCCCCCCGGCTGTAAGGGTCTCAGGCAAAGAGGCATGGGAATGGGTGTTAAAATTGGGGGGTCCCATCAAAGCTTTGTTGGGGGGCTCATAGTTATGCCCCTGCCCCCTCCAACCTCAGATCAGCGGAATCTAATAACTTGGTTACCCACAGAGTCCGTCTCTAAACCTTTGGAGCCGGAGTTTTCTGTCATGCTGCCTCTACCCTTTGGAACTCTTTTACGCACTCGGTCAAGAAATTTCCCTCCCTGGAAGCATTTAAGTCCAAACTGAAAAGCCACCTGTTTAGTCTGGCATTTGTGAACACTTAACTATTTCCTCAGTAACGCAGTCCACCATGCACCGATGTATTGATCTAAAACATATGCATGTGCTTTGAGTCCTATTGGAGAAAAACACTTTACAAATTTTATTGTATTGTATTGTATTGTATCTTTATTATTAGATTTATGTTGGGTTCTAAAGCACTACAAAAGGATTTACTCTGATCTGTGCATCCACTAGACCTCCCCTCTATTTATTATAGGTTGTTGGGCTGTGTCATTACTATTACTCTTACTAATTCCTACAATTGACTTCCTGATTATACAGTGCATATTTGGTATCACTACCAATGTAATATTTTAGGTTTTTTTGTCACCTTTATGATTTTCATAACCTTTTTCACAAACTCAATCACTTTTTCTGCATTATTAAAAATCATTTTCTGCCCGTTTAGACAAACTGCACGGCTGACGTCAGGCAATTTTTTACAATTAAAACTGTATTCTGCCGTTTTAAGAAAATGGTGGATGCCATCTCAAATCTCCTCCTTTATTGTTTTTAAAGTGGTATAAAAGTCAGCATTTCCTCTTTGTTCTAAAATATTATTTACTGCATAAAATCTACTAACACGAAAAACATTTGTAGCATAACAGCATTCAAACAGTTAAACACAGCACTTTTGTTCTTCAGTGGAAAGCTCCTTGCTTGTAATCACCGAAGAGGTGATAACAGTATCTTTTGTTTAAATTCCTCTGTTGCTACACTTAGTATCCAGCCGGCAAGTGGCAACATCCTGAAACTGAACTGCACTGAGCTGAGAAGCAGAGAGAGGTGAGGAATGATCACTAGATAGATTTTAATATATAAATACAGCAGCTATGCAATAACATACAATGGCAGCTTTCAGAGCAGATAAACTGTACTTGGGAACTTTGTAAACAGGCAATATTACTTGTGCACAAAAGCAAATATGGTAACTGTATGGGTAATAAAAAGTAGGAAAACACATTTTTATTGAATGTTATGTCAGAGAGTTTTAACCCGCTGTATAAACAAATTTATCATTCAAATGATTCTACGCTTTATCTCACCTGCCCCCACTCAGAAATGTCAAGGTCTCAAATGAGTTTGTCAATGTGGGATTTTTCTTTTCCGTGTTATAATATTACTCCTACAATGAAGTCATTTACACAGAGTCAGCCTCCCACAGTTGGTAATAAAACAAATGGAACTATAAGTATTCATGGTTATTAGAAGCAGGAGACTTCCTATGGCCCTGTCTACTGCTGATGCCATGACACATTAAAGAACCATTACAATCGCTTGAAATCCGATATGTTTATCATAAAGAATACATTGATCTAATTTAAACCTGTTTTACATGTTGAATTCATACAGGGTAATGCTCAAAAAAGGATCCCTTAAGTGAATAAAATACCTTTTTTTGTTTTCTCTGTTTTCATATATGTCATTCATAAAAAGAGGCAGAAAATGTTCTAATATTCTGCCAGAAAAAATCAAAAGGCAAAAACATTCAGAAACATTTTGCGGAAATAAAAGACAGATGACTTACAGGAGATGGATCCGCGATATTGGGAAAGCAGATGAGAAGAATGAAGTATTATAGGGTTATCCACTTGAAATTAAATTGCGCACAGTCCTTCTCTGCTACTAGTCATGTAAAAGCTGGAAATGCGCCATGTGGGTTTTGGTGGGTTTATAGGGAATAATACAGCCTTAATCACAGAAAATAGCTTCTGAGTGCAGGATAGCGATAAAAAAGAGTCAATACTGTAGTTCATAAATTATAGCTTCTGGGACACCGAAAGACTGTGTCAGTAATATGAGACAATACAACATGAAACATACTTTTCTTTTTTTTTAAGCTGTTACACAGAAAATAAAACTGTGGGATTCTAAAAAGAAGTCATTTCTAGGAGTAGGAGGATAGCTACAATTGTGTATCTCATCAGTGTATTTACACCTCTGGTTTTCTTGAATCCCCTTTACTATCAAAATGAATAAAGAGGAAACATTGATTGCGGTTCCACTTTAAAAAAAAAATGGCACTTATACAAAAATATTTCTGCATTCTAGCTTGTGATGTCAGCAGGACTGACACTTCCATCAAGGCAAGGGGAGGCAACTGCCTCTGGGCACCCAAGTGCTGCAAGGCCCCAGTGCTTCTGGTCCCCTGACCTCCCCCTTAACTCTTATATGCACTCCGGGCCCCTGAAGCATTGGCATCTCAGCAGACCATTTGATTTGATCTGATTTGAAGGAACCCCATTGGTCTGCTAAGGACCAATGGGGCTCCTTGGAGCCAAAATACAAAGATGCTTTAGAGAGCTCTGAGCTATATAGCTCAGAGCTCTGTCGGGTCCGTGCAGCGCAGACGCGTATGCGGCGGCGGCGAGTGACGTTGGGTGCGGCGTAGTTACAATGTAACAAAGTTGTTACATTGTAATAACTTTGTTACATTGTAACTGATAGAACATTTCCGAGGCTATTTCGAGGGATCATTTATTTAAAGGGACAGGTAAGTATTAATGGTTAATTAAGAATATTAAAGGACTTTTTTCGTGGTTATGTTTTTTGTTCAATTAAAATACTTTTTCTAAGTGTTTGTGTGTTTATTTACTTTTAACTCTTAAAGGAAATGGGTAAGGGGTACAAGTACCTCTATACTCATTTCTCCTGGGAGGGGGGGTGGGCATCTGTGGGACCCCTTTTTAAAGGGGACTCCCAGATTCCACCATGAACCCCCCCCCCCAGGAAATCGCGGCCTCCACCTCCACCGCCCATCGGAGGTGGAGAAGAGCCCCTTGTCCTTGGATTGGACAAGGGCTCGGAGGGGGAGGGGAAAGCTTGGCTGCCCCTCCCCTTCCGAGACCCCCCAATCCATGGACCATGCGGGCTGGTATAGTCAGGGTGCGGAGCCCCACGCGGCCGGTGCTCCGCATTCTGGCTATCCCAGCCTGCATGGGGGACAAGGGGTTAAAGAGGTCTGGGAGGGGGGACCCCACGTCGTTTTTTTTTTATATTTCCCACACTCAGAACGAAGTAAGTAAAACTCTTCCCACTTGGGGGAATCTATGAAAATAATACACTATTGTTACCTGTGCAAAAAAAACTGACATTTTCTGCATTTAAAAGACATTTTCGCCCTTGAAACTTAAAAATCGATTTTCTCAAAAACTATAAGGTCTTTTTGAAAAAAAATTTTTCCTCTTATTCCCACTGATCCCCTTAATATACCCTGGAAATTTGGTGTTCCTAAACTTTAAGCAGGCTTTGCTATTAGCCATTAAAGTCGGCGGGTTTTTAAATGTTTACATTTTTCCTTTGAAACTTTAACATCGATTTTCTCAAAAACTATAAGGTCTTTTTGAAAAAATAATTTTTTCTCTTATTCCTCCTGATCTCCTTAATATATTCTCCAAATTTGAGGCTCTTAGCATTTAAGGGGGCTTTGCTATTAACCCTTAAAGTCGGCGGCTTTTTTATATTATACGGAGCGTTACGGTTTAACGCGAAATTACGGTAGCGTTTAATGCGAAATTACGGCATGAACGAAACGCGAAATTACGCGTTGAAAATTACGCTTACGGTATTTTCAATTACGATTTTAATGGCAATTACGCTACTGTAATTTCGCATCGTAATCGCAAATTTCGCATGCGTAATTTTAGTAATGCGAAATTACGAAAATTTCAGCTCAACTCTAGGCCCAAGGGCCTGATGCGGTTGCAACCTTTGCACCCCCTATTGCTATGCCCCTCTTCCACGTTTGTGCCCCACGTGGTTGTCGGCGTACTGCGCAAGGGGCAAGTGTGTGACATCCCACATGCGCCCCGTGTGCAATGCGCCGGCAACCACGTGAGGCATCAATTTGGAGGAGGAGTGCGGACAGTGGACAGATATAGTATTTATGCAGGAGCACCTGGGGAGAGGGGGGGGGGGGGAGGGGGGGTATGTACATTATGTGGGGCAGCGGCTGGGGGTTTCCATTGTATTTGTCGTTCACGATTATCGCAAACCATTACTGCCACGCACCCGATTGTGCATGTCAGCCTGAGATTTTCCAGCATGCCGATTGACCAAATATCGGTCACATTGTCAAACGGCTTTTGGCTGCACCGATTTTCATCCGATGCAATAATAATTATCGAGCTGGATGGTCGATTGCCCACCAAACCTCTACATTTTAAAACTAGCAGCCGCAGAATGTTTACAATGCACAAAGTTATAAAGGTGGCCACATTCTGTGGCTGCTAGTTTTAAAATGTAGAGGTTTCTGTAACTTTTTTAAAAGAAAGTGCTGGTATAAAACAAAACTAATTGTTTTTCAGTATAAATGATTTAGAAAAACAAACCCAGGCAAGTGAATGAAACTTGCCTTCTATGAAACCGTAGATTATGCATAGCTCTGCTTGTTGAGCAGTATATATATATATATATATATATATATATATATATATATATACTGTATATATATATACAAATATATATATATATACATATATATATATTTATATATATATACATTTTTGTCAACGTTTAAATGATCCTGCAAGTGTGACAGAGTTCTTTCTGACACTTTGCTTATTGTGCTGGGAGAAACAGCAGCAATATGGGAAATATATTGGTATCGATTTCTTCTGCTTTAGCCTTCTCGGCAATGAAAGGGGCTTAAAACAACTAATGATGACATAACTTGTAACATCCTCATCTGTGGCCTTCTTAGAAACATGCTGGCAACACTTTAAAACAGCCTGAGTGTTCTGCTGCTTGACTCTCCTCTCACTCATCACATGTTGCTCCCTTTTTCCAATCCTTATCTAGCTGCCACCTACTTGGAGAATCCACTTCAAACGTTAAACTCGAGCTTACAAAGCTCTTTGCAATCTGTCTCATCCACATATTTCCTCACCAGTCTCCAGATACCATTCCAGCCACATCTCACGCTGTGCACATGACCTTCTCCTGTCCTCTGCTTTGGCCACCTCCTCACATTTGCATCTTTAACTCCTCGTGGGCTTTTTCCCATTCTCCTTAGTACCTCTGAACAGGTCTTCCATACATAAAGATTAGGTGGTTTGCAAAGACATGCTAGGATGCTACATTATTTATTTGCAGGAATAACACATCGTCTACCAACCTATCCCTAAGTCATCCACTTAGTACAATATCAGTGCAGTGCCGAGTTGCAGGACAGAGGAAGCTGGCTTATCTATTTGATCCATCAGGGGATGTTTCCAATGTTGGCGCCAACAACTATCCATATTGTTGTGTTATCCTTGACGTGCATAACAATAAATTGGAACAGACACGACAGCCACTGGTGGAGACACTTGCCAAAT
Source organism: Hyperolius riggenbachi (assembly GCF_040937935.1). NCBI lineage: Eukaryota > Metazoa > Chordata > Amphibia > Anura > Hyperoliidae > Hyperolius > Hyperolius riggenbachi. The sequence goes on from NC_090649.1 coordinate 97,978,502, forward strand.
GGTCAGGTAAAGTGATCAGGCAGGTCTTCACATTTCCCAGTATCTCTGCGTTGTGTGTTTGCGTATGGGTAATGAATGGGTGGGGTTTCTGCACTAACTACGTGGGGGATATAATGAAGACATATGTTATGGAGGATTGGAACTCCCTACCTCCCCCATTAGGGTTCCCCCTAATTCAACATCTTCAAGAAGGCCCTCAAAATTCACCTTTTCACTCTGGCCTACCCACCCGCAGCTGAACTCTGGTCCCCTACCTTTTGTGTCCCTACCTCTCCCTCTAGATTGTAAGCCTTCCAGTCGGAAGTATTCCTGCAGGAAATACTATCCTACATTGCTTTCACTCCTCCCATGGACCCCCTGGAAAGCGTACGAGAGATAATGGCGCTGGAGACTTTAGCGCAGGATACAGCCGGTATATGTCTGATCCTGCTGCCGCACAAGTCCCGGCCGTATTAAATACTATTCCCCCTCCAGGCCGCCATGGATAGTGGGGAATGAAATCATTCGGCTTCCAGCTGGAAGCTGAATTATTATGTTTTAAAAGTAACTTCAGCTCCGTTTTCTGACGGCGCTGAAGTTACTCCCTGTGCCTGCTATAGCTGTAATTCCTATTACAGCCTATGGGGGCGCTGGCTGCGCCCAAATCTCCTGCGCTGGTTTCAGCGTGTTCACCTGGAAACCCCTCCAGAGCTGAAACACTTTGTCCAGGGATCGCTATACAGTTGCAATATGGTTGTATAAAGATCCCCGGCATCTTTACCTACTTTTTAAAACTTTTTTTTTTTTATAATAATCGGGGCATTAGGGGGTTAACATAGGCGGTAACTCTCACAAAATCGGATTAATTGCGGATGACGTGATTTTAACGTTGACGGAACCATTGTCCTCTCTTCATAACACGGTGGAAGCGCTGTATAACTTTTCACAAATATCATACTATAAGGTCAACCACTCTAAGTCGCTGATGCTGGATTTAAATCTACCCCAAGATCTGAAGATACTAATTTCTACTAAAATTCCCTTTCACTGGGCGTCCAAATCTATCCCATATCTTGGAATCCAATTGACCTCTTCAGCAGCAGGTTTATTCGAGGCTAATTATGCTCCCTTGTTATCTTCTGTGAAGACCGACCTAGAGGGGCTAGCTAAAGTGGAACTCTCCTGAGCTGGAAGGCTGAATTCATTCAAGATGCTGATTTTACCAAAAATCTTATATGTATTTAGATCTAATCATATACCTATAAGGAAATCATTTTTCCTTAATCTCAACAAACTAATCTCGAAATTCATATGGGCTGGCAGGAAGCCCAGATTACAAATGGAAAATATGTATACTCCTAAAAATAAGGGAGGCCTTGGCCTTCCTAATTTGGAACTATACTATCACGCGTGCATTTTGGACATGTCTAGGTATTGGTGGAATAACAACCAGAATAAAAAATGGGTTGATATAGAAAGCGCATGCTATCCTCCATCTCTCAAAGATGCGCTATTGGGCATACTTATGGGGAGTGTCCCCCCTCCTCCCACTTTAATTACATGCAAGGCCACCTTAAATTCTTGGCAGTTTTTCAAAAAGTTTATAGCCCCAACTGACACCCATAATTCCAAAATCAGAGTTGACTTAAAAACAGTTGCTAATTTAATGGGGAATATAGGATTTTCGAAATGGACCCAAGCAGGAATCTTGCATCTAAGCGACATCTATGTAAACAACAATTTATGGGATTTCGATAAGATCAGACAGATATTTAAACTAGACTCCTCCCAACTATTTACATATTTAAGGCTTAAACATTGGGTTTCTACGCATAAGATAAAGCTCCCCTCCTTACCTAAACAGGTCTATGCGTTTTTAAATAGTCCAATTTCTTTAAAAAAAGGAATTTCGGTCTGGTATGGTTCCTTCATGAGGAACTCTCACCTATCTCTAACAAAATATGCTAATTGCTGGGCGTATGATCTCCAGTCTAATATTGATGTTAATCAGATTATTAGATCTACGCAGCTTGCCTCCAAGCTCTCGTTCTGCCTCACGCACTGGGAGTCACTCCAAAAAATCTTCCTCAAATGGTATTTAACCCCTAGAAAACTGGCTGCCTTTTCTCCTTCGCAATCTCCACTTTGTTGGAGACAATGTGGCCAGGTGGGAACACTGATTCACTTACTATGGAATTGCCCCAAATTGGAAGACTTCTGGTACAAAACTCAGGAGAAAATATCTGCCTTCATTCAACATCCTACGGCACTATCCCCTAACCTAGCAATTTTAAATATAGGCATAGAAGATTTCGAAATCAAATACAGAATGGGGATCTTTCATATCTTGGCAGCAGCTAGACACCTCATCATCTCGAATTGGAAGTCTTCTGACGCTCCCTCATTTTCCCAACTAATGCAATTAGCACAATATAATTTGTCCTTGGAATCAAATATCGGAGGTTATAGGGGTCCCAATGGTTCTGTCTATGTTATGGATATCACATAAATTACCATACTTTGCCCCCATGATATGCCTCCAGCAAGTAAGATTCGCAGGCCCATGGTTCACACAAATCTGAGATTAATGGTCGGTTACTAGTCTTCGTATCCTACATAGTTCTATCCGGTATAAAGATTTAAGGCTGGAAAAGTTAGCAGATCATAGGAAGGCAGAGGTGTATTCTGTGTTCATGTTTTTGTAGAACTGGGTAGTCCCAGTATATTTTAGCCTAGTTTAATTCTGTGCATTGTAAGGTACTCTACTTCATTTAGCTTAATTAATACACTTTATTGTAGTATGCTAGCATAGGTTATACATTTGTACTTCAAATATCAGTGGTAACCAGCCCCTTGGTACATCTGGCTAAGGGACTGTAATTACAGGAGGCTTACCTCACTCTGCTACGTATGTGTTGGCATGGCCAGTATCTACTTTATACTCGTGTGTAACCCTCTTTGACCGTACTGTATGGAAAACATTGCCACTGTGTCATTTGTATCAAGACAGGTTGTATTGCTTTCTGCTACTTGTAATTTGTAAAATTTTCAATAAAAATTATTGAATTATAAAAAAAAAAAACTTTTTTTTTATGTTCAGAGGGTGGGAATTTTTTTAAAAAAATGACATGAGGTCCCTCCTACCAAGCATATTTAACCCCTTGTCCCCCATGCAGGCTGGGATAGCCAGAATGCGGAGCCCGGCCGACTGGGGCTTCTCACCCTGATCTATACCAGCCCACATGGTCCATGGTATGGGGGGGATTCAGGGAGAGGGGCGGCCAAGCCTTCCTTTCCCCCTGGAGCCCTTGTCTAATCCATGGACAAGGGGCTCTTCCCCACCTCCAGTGCCCCAGGAGGAGGTGGGTGCACTGACTCCCGGGGAGGGGTGGTTCATGGTGGCATCTGGGAGACGACTTTAAGAAGGGTACCTCAGATGCCTGCCCCCCTCTCAAGAGAAATGACTGGGGCTTCGCACCCTGATCTATACCAGCCCGCATGGTCCATGGTATGGGGGGGATTCGGGAAGAGGGGTGGCCAAGCCTTCCTTTCCCCCTGGAGCCCTTGTCCAATCCATGGACAAGGGTCTCTTCCCCACCTCCAGTGCCCCAGGAGGAGGTGGGTGCACTGACTCCAGGGGAGGGGAGGTTCATGGTGGCATCTGGGAGACCACTTTAAGAAGGGGACCTCAGATGCCCGCCCCCCTCCCAAGAGTAATGAGTATAGGGGTACAAAGTAACCCTTACCCATTTCCACAAAGGGTTAAGTAAAATAAAAACACAACTACGAATAAAGTCCTTTATTATTGTAAATTAACCAGAAATATTTACCTGTACCATTAAAAAAATGTTCCCAAGCCAATATTCTTTGAAAAGCTCCCTCGCCAATATCTTCTATCTTGCAACCTTCTGTAATAACTTGATTGAAGATCTGCGCCGGCCGCCGCCACACACCACTGCAACATGGCTGACAGCTTCGCTATACTAAATATAGCAGAGCTCAAAACATCTTTGAATTTGGCTCTAAGGTCCCCCATTGGTCTATTGGGAGCCAAATTCAAGTACAGCAGAGCTGCGTCGCTCTCTGCCCTCTTGCGGCTCCCGACTCCACTATCCTCACTGCACCTATAGCACCCACCTATGCTGTTACCCTGGAGCACCGATAGCACCCTGATATGCTATTGGTGCTCTAGGGTGACTGCATAGGTAGGCGCTATCGGTGCAGTGAGCAGGGAGGAGAGTGGAGCCGGGAGCCGCGGAGGGCAGAGAGCGATGAAGTTCTGCTATACTTATAGCAGAGCTGTCGGTGGTGTTGCGGCGGTGTGTGGCGGCGGCCGTCGGAGATCTTCAATCAAATTGTAACAGAAGGATATTGGTGTGGGACCTTTTCTGAGAATATTGGCATGAGAAATTTTTTTTAGAGGTGCGGGTAAGTATTTATGTTAATTGAGAACAATAAAGGACTTTTTTCGTAGTTGTCTGTTTATCTCATTTAACCCTTTATGGAAATGGGTAAGGGGTACCCCTATACTCATTTCTCCTGGGAGGGGAATGGGCATCTGGGGGTCCCCTTCTTAAAGGGGACTCCCAGATGCCATCATGTACCACCCAGGGAGTCGTCACCCCCACCTCCTCCTGGGGCACCAGAGGTGGGGAAGAACCCCTTGTACATGGATTGGACAAGGGCTCTGGGGGGAGGGGAAGGCTTTGCCGCCCCTCTCCCCCAGAGCCCCTCCATACCATGGACCATGTGGGCTTGTATAGCTCAGGGTGCGAAGCCCCAGTCAGCCGGGGCTCCGCATTCTGGCTATCCCAGCATGCATTGGGGACAAGGAGCCCTTGTCCAATCCATGGACAAGGGGCTCTTCCCCACCTCCAGTGCCCAAGGAGGAGGTGGGTGCACTGACTCCCGGGGAGGGGCGTTTCATAGTGGCATCTGGGAGTCCCCTTTAAGAAGGGAACCCCTCCCAAGAGAAATGAGTATAGGGGTACAAAGTACCCCTTAACCATTTACATAAAGGGTTAAACGAAATAAAAACACAACTACCGTACGAAAAAGTCCTTTATTGTTCTCAACTAACATAAATACTTACCTGTACCTTTAAGAAAATGTTCCCATGCCAATATCCTCGGAAAAGGTCCCATGCCAATATCCTCTATCTTGCAACCTTCTGTTACAACTTGATTGAAGATCTCTGCCAGCCGCCGCCGCACACCCCTGTTCACTGTTCTTCTTAACCTCTTGCCGACCGCGTCACGCCGGCAGGCGTGGCCGCGGCGGCAGCACCAGGACCGCCTAACGCCAATTGGCGTAAAGTCCTGGGGCTCTGTTTTGCAGGAGATCGCGCGCAGGCTGTGCGCGCATCTCCTGCTTGGGGGGCGGAGCTCCGCCCCGCCTTCAGTCTCCAAGCGGCTATTGCCGCTCGGGAGACTGTTAGACGGCGTGATCGCCATCTATTTACTTTGTGCAGTGCTGCGATCAGCAGCAGCGCTGCACTGGGGACAGCCGTGTGACACGGCTGTCCCCCTGGGGGTCAAGAGAGCGATCGGCTCTCATAGGCAGAAGCCTATGACAGCCGATCGCCGTAATTGGCCGGCTGTGGGGAGGGAGGGAGCGAGGGAGGGAAGGGATTTAAAGGAAGAGGGTTTTTTTTTAAAAAAAGCGGCAACACAAATATTTATAAAAAAATAAATAAACATGGGGGGAGCGATCAGACCCCACCAACAGAGAGCTCTGTTGGTGGGGAGAAAAGGGAGGGGGAATCACTCGTGTGCTATGTTGTGCGGCCCTGCAGCTTGGCCTTAAAGCTGCAGTGGCCTTTTAAACTAAAAATTGCCTGGTCACTAGGGGGGTTTAGCCCTGCAGTCCTCAAGAGGTTAACATAACCTGCAAATTTGGTGATTCTAGCATGTAAGGAGGCTTTGCTATTAACCGTTAAAGTCGGCGGGTTTTTAATCACGAATAATGACTCGTGATTAGTGATTACATGCAGTTATTCGCCTCGAAACTGCACTCGAGTCGGATATCCCTTTCTACTCGTGATCATGATCACGAGTCAATAAGGAAGTGGGCGGAGTCATGCTTGTGATCACTCGTACTCGTCGTGATCAGGGCTATCAGCCCTGGTTGTAGTAACCATCAAAAGTAAAAGAAAAAAAATGGTATTCTTTTTTTTTTATTTTTTTTTACCAGATAATTTCTATGAACTGTGCAGTGCCAGCAGGATTGTGTGAAGTTCTTTGTTTTTTTTATAAGCTACATTAATAAGCTTATCTCAGTATGAAAATAACAGAAAACTTCCTATTTAAGATAAGATAAGTACATTATGACCGGGAGGTTATTGACAGGGTCGGTTCTAGAATTTCTGCTGCCTGAGGCAAACTTGTGATAATGAGAAATCCCCCTCCGCCACCTTGAAATGATCACGTAGCACCTGACAGTTTGCACCAAACGTTAAAGCTGCGGTGAACCCCCCAAAAAAACCCTCAGTATAGGTAGGTAGCCAGTTATTAGTGCCCCTAGTATTGGTAGCTAGGTACGGTTGCCCCCAGTATAGGTTAGCCAGATACAATTGCCCCCAGTATAGGTCGGCCAGGTAGTCTTCACTTCCTGTTTCTGCCTGGTGCTGTCCCCCAGACTTCTGCCACCTGAGGAAGTTGCCTTACTTGGCATAATGGGCGGACCTGGTTAGTGAATCTCCTCCCTTTGAAGAGTTTTCACAGTAATTTAAGCCGGTTGTCTAGGTAATGTTTGCTGTGGGAAACAGTAAGCTGTAGCAGTGGGGAGGGAAATTTTACACTGAGCTGGGTTAAAAAATGAAAAAAAGAAAAGGGCAGAAGTGATTTCACTTTTGGCATCACAGAGAAACAGTTAAAGTAACCCTGTAACAACATTTTCAGCCTTATTTCTTCTATCCTATAAGTTCCTATACCTGTTCTAATGTGGTCTGGATTACTGCAGCCTTTTCTAGTTGCACTGTCTCTGTAATTATCTAATCTTCTTTTCTTTGTCAAGCTTTATAGACCTTCTGTTGTAATGAATACAAGTTATGCACGCCCCCTGCAGGCTCCGTGTGCTTTGTTTACTCCTCACTCTCTGCTCTCATTTTTGGCTTGTGCAGTTTGTGAGGCTGAGGGGGGAAGGGAGCTGCCTGTCACATGCTGAGAAACTGTGGGAATCCCAGACTGGAGTGCAGATAATTCACTATGTAATGAAAACTTGTAGTATACTGTATAAGTGTATACTAGTGTGTGTGTTCGTGTATGTATGTATGTATGTATGCATATATACTTTATATATGCCGTGATCCTGGCTCAATCACCAGTTTTAGGCAGAGTTTACAAACAAAGTTATGTGTGTGTATATTCAGTGTATATATATGTATTAAAAGCTAGGATCACGGCGGGGAGCGGCAGAAACGGCACTGATGGATCCAGGGGATAACAGTGAATCGATTGGTATGTTTTTTATTGTACAAATCGGACAGTACAGATTCTCTTTAAGATGGAAAATAGCAGAAATAGTCTGTTCTTTTTTTTCATATCACATTTCTCCTAAATCTGACAGTGAACACTAAAAACAACAGGATAGGTTAACTAAATAAGCAATTTCTTATTGAATGAGTTTTGTTTTTATTTTTGCAGTGTTTCATAGTGTTATCCCACTTTAAATCTTACCCCCTTAAGGCCTGAAGATAATCTGCACTTTTCAGACATTGATCCACTTCTGCTCCCTCCTGCACACACTGGCAAGGTACCCGCTGTGAGTACATTTCAGCTCGTCCTCAGCGGTAAATTGGGCTTCATATTCTGGCATTGTAAGACTACAAAACATCATCGTCGGAGATGCTGACACAAATGTTTTTGGGCCACGCTGAGTTTGGTGCAGTGCTGTCAATGAAATGTGCCTGACCGGAGTGAATGCTTTCAAATCATCTTGTTGTTCCTTTCATCTGTCATCGGTAATTGTATGAGATGTATGAGCGGAGCTGAAAGTGAATTTAGTTTAAAAAAAAAAGCTTATTCTATGTAGTATCCAAAAATAATCAATAACTAGCTAAATAAACTTACACATATGGCTTTGCTTCCTGCCACGTAAGTGATTCTGAGATGGAAGGAAATGGGGGCGAGGAGCGAAGGAGGCAGAATCACAATGTTGGACATTTATTTAGGATGCTAAGGTCAATAACGAGTCCTGTCTGCCTTCTATTACACAAGATTAGCATCCTCTGATCAAAGCGTTTACAGTCCTGAACAGACTCAAGGACAACTTTCAGAACTATAAGATTCCAGTCTAGCAATGGTCGGAAATGCCCATTTTACGATTATGCATAAACTCAGTTTTTCTGATTTTCCATTTTTGGATTTTGTTTTTTGTTTTTTTGTTTTCATTTTTTAGATATTCGAGGAGTATTTTATCAGTCATTTTTTTTACATCAGAGAAAGCAAAAAATGTAAAAATAAAACCAGGAAAGCAAGGGGCGGGCTGTGGGCAGCAGGGTGACAGTAGCAGTTAGTCTGCCTAACATTTCTCGTATTACACCGAGTTTGAACATAGCGGTGGGCAGCTGCCAACAGCCGATTCTGGCACTTAAGGGGTTAAGGGGCAGGGAATTGGCACTGACAGTGATCTCTGAGCTGCCTGTCACTCACCAAGGAGCTTACAATCTAATCTCTGCACTCATATCACTAACTGTCCTCAGAGGAGCCTGCAATCTAATCTCTGCCGTGTTGGTCCGGGGGCAGGTGGTGATAGTGGGCCATGGGCGGAAATACTACAAATCTGGCCATGCCTGTATTCCTTTATGGTGCGTAAATGAAGGCTCATTCTTTTTTTTAAAAAATTGATGTTTCCCTTATGTGACATCCATGGTCACATGTATTGCAATTTGCATAACATTTCCATAAAAGATTAGATTATTAGCTTCTCATTGACCATTTCTAATGTGAATGCTACTGTGAAACATACAAGCTACCTAGGGAATGTTGCAGACCACAAACGCCCCTTCGTTGAAATGGTATTTTCTAAGCGCAGCGGACTTAAAGTGAACCCCTGGTGAGAGTGATATGGAGGCTGCCATATGTATTTCCTTTTAAACAATACTAGTTGCCTGGCAGTCCTGCTGATCTATTTGGCTGCAGTAGTGTCTGAATTACACCAGAAACAAGCATGCAGCTAATCTTGTCAGATCTGACAATATTGTCAGAAACTCCCGACCTGCTGCACGCTTCTTCAGGGTATATGGCTGAAAGTTTTAGAGGCAGAGGACCAGCAGGGCAGCCAGGTAACTGGTATTGCTTAAAAGGAAATAAATATGGCAGCCTTCTTATTATTCTCACCTCGGGTTCCCTTTAAAGAGACACTGAAGTGCAAAAAATGATCTAATGAATAGGTTGTGTAGTACAGATAATTACTAGAACATTAGTAGCAAAGAAAATATTCTCATACTTTTATTTTCAGTTATATAGTTTTTTTTCATAACATCATTCTCTAATATTTGCAGTTTACACACTACTCAGCATTGTAAATGATTTTACAGAGCAGGCCAGTGAACTTTTGAACTGTTCTCTGCAGACAAAAACACAACACAGTGCCATACACTTGAGATAATAAGCTTCAGAAGACAGAGCTCTCTGCGACTTTGAAAGTCGTGGAGCTCAATAGCTCTTTTGCGTAGATAACAACTGGAGTTTCTTAACTCTTTCTGTACTGGAAACAATATTAGACTCATGTCTCCGCTCCTAATGTTTTATTTCTTAGTTGTACTACACATACAAATCATTATATCATATATTTTTTTTTGTTTCAGTGTCTCTTTAAAGCACACCTGTGAGATTCCCAGGGGCAGAGAAAAGCTTCTGAATCCATTCTGAGGCTTCCCACATTCTCCTCCTGACAACTAATCCAGGGCTAGGACCCTTAGAAGTTTGTGGCTGTGCTCCCGTATCTGAACAAGCGTAGTCGCCGTGTGCAAGTTCATGGCAGCTTGCCTCTGCACAGTACCAAGGAGCTGCTGCTCAGGCTTGGTGGAAAAAGCCAAGCCCATTTGGCTCCATGCTACTGCACAGGTGCGAGGCTCTTTGCCTGCGCCTGCACAGTGCATCCAAGCTCGTTCGCTATTGTCAATGTGGTTTGTGAGGTCCCATCACTGGAACTGCGAGGTAGAAGGGAACAAAATAACCCTCTGGATTATGCAGAGGCTTCCCTCTACTTAGGTAAGTACCCATTTTGTTCACTTTTTCCCCTTCAGGTACACTTAAAGTGAACCAGAGACAAAGCACCCTCATGCATTTTACCATATATATCAGTGGGAACTTTAGAGAAAACACCGACCCTGCTCTCTGTTTTATCCTTCACTACTCAGCCTGCCTGTTATCAGCCCTGCTAAAATCCTTGACTGAGCATTCAGTCTGGCTTTGCTCAGGAATCATTATAGCGGAGTCTGTCTTTCCTGATGTCTTTTCAAGCCCAAGCCTGCCCCCTTGTGGCTCTGCTATAATGACTCAGCTATAATGATTCCTGAGCAAAGCCAGACTGAATGCTCAGGATTTTATCAGGGCTGATAACAGGCAGACTGAGCAGTGATGGATAAAACAGGGAGCAGGGTAGGTGTTTTCTCTAATGTTCCCACTGATATATATGGTAAAATACATGCAGGTGCTTCGTTTTTGGTTCACTTTAAATAGACGTGCTGCTTATACCTTGTTGCTAAATACTGCCGGGCACTTTCAGAAGTCTTGTCGAGACATTTTGTTCTAAGCAGCTGCAAATGATAAACTACTCAATGGAGCACTTATACTGTATCTCCTCATATTGCAAACAAGTTAAAAGCAAATTGTATTGTCAGTGACTCACTCAACTGTCAATATCTGTGCAAGATGCAGTGCTCTAGAGCTCTGTCTTCAGCACCACCCAATTTTATTCATTGTTTCCCCTTTAAATGTTAAAGAAAACCCCCACCCCACTGCCGACACCACTATTCTCTCAGCACTCTATAACCCCTCATCTCTCATGCTAGCTGGTATGGTCAGAATTCAGGCTGCATGGGGCTCCGTCACCTGAAATGATATTGGTCAGCATGGTCCATAACATTTAAAGTGAACCCAAGGTAAGTGTGATATGGAGGCTGCCATATTTATTTCCTTTTAAGCAATACCAGTTGCCTGGCTATCCTGCTGATTCTCTGCCTCTAATACTTTCAGTCATAGACCCTGAACAAGCATGCAGCAGATCAGATGTTTCTGACATTATTGTCAGATCTGACAAGATTAGCTGCATGCTTGTTTCTGGTGTTATTCAGATACTACTGCAGCCAAATAGACCAGCAGAGCTGAGAGGCAACTTGTATTGTTTAAAAAAGGAAATAAATATGGCAGCCTCCACATACCTCTCACCTTGGGTTCATTTTAAGTGATTCCGTAAGAGGAGGGAAGAAATTCTTTCTCTCTCTCCTGCAAAGTCTCTGAATATGTCAAGGAGATGGGCCTCATTCCAGTTTGTGCTTGGGGGGGGGGGGGGGGGGGATAATTACACCAACAGATGTGGTGGTAGGTCCTGGGGGGACTTATTGGGAATCTGGCGGCCACTTCAATAATAAGGGGCCCGCCAGAGGTCAAGCCCCAAATCCCAGGTAAATTGTGTCATTTTTGACCCCATACTTATTTAGGAGAAATTTGTGAACTTCTGATGTTATCTTCTTTATACTTCTCCCTTCTTCTGACATCTGTGTACTTCCAACTTCTGTCTTTCCTTCTGTCTTTTTTATTCTTTTAAACTTGATAGCAGGGTCGGCTGCTGCTCCCCTTCAGATTACTTCAATGCACTTCCATGGTACCCACCAACACAACAACTACCCTCTGCAGCACAGTTGCTCCACTGCTGAGCATCCTGAGACTACTGATCCACTTCCAGGCTCCCCAACACCACTGTTTATCTACCGGGCTACCCTGTGACCGCTGCTACCCACTGCCGCACTCTTGCCATAATAGAAGGGAGCCCTGGCAAAAAGCATCAGTGAATTTCCTGCCAGGGCTCCCCATTGGTCCATAGATTGAACCAATGAGAACCCTCTTTTAGTGGGGTTTTTTCTGCTGTGAGGTGTTGTCAAATCTTTCATCCAACTCAGACATGAAAAGGCTTGCACACACTAGGGTGCCACTTGGCTCCCCATAGCCATCCCCAGAAGCTGGAGGTAGATGCTACTATCAAAAATGAAGTAATTATGGTTGAAGATGTATTGAACACGCTTTGTCACATCCTCGGGGTTATATTTTTAGTTTGGTAAAGATGACAGAAGTCTGTCACATGCCTCAGTCCACTCTTAAAGGGAATATTACTATACAGAGCTTCTACACCCACTGTAACAAGCAGTGTATTTAGTGGTAATTTTTTATTGTTGTGCAGTTTATTTAAGAAATCTGGTGTATCCTAAAGGAAACTAGCAGCATGTTTTACCTTTGGCTTCAAGATGTTCTCTACTATACCTGTCTGATATGTGTTCAGTTAGTGTATTTGTTGTATTTTGCCTTCTTGCACACATTTATCATTTATTAGTATAGCAATGGAAAATAGAGCCTCCCTGCATCCTCAATTTAAGGGGTTAAAATGCACAGCAGCCATGCCAGTGTGACCTGGACTCTGGGTTATTCAGCTCCTAACAGAGAGAATTATTCAACATTTAAACTTAAAGAAAACCTGTATTGAGAAAAACCTCCCCTGGGGGGTACTCATCTGGGGTGGGGGAAGCCTCAGCATCCTTTTGAGGCTTCCCCCTTCCTCCTCTGTCCCACGGCAGCGGAGATAAAGCTCCCCGAACAGCAGGGATGTGAGTATTTACCTTCCTGGCTCCAGCACAGGCACAGTATTGGCTCTCCGCCTCGGAGATAGGCGGAAATAGCCGATCACTGTCGGGCCGCTCTACCTCGCAGGTGCAAGTCTCATGCGCCTGCGCAGTAGAGCAGCCCTACGGAGATCGACTATTTTCGCCTTTCTCCATGCGGAAAGTTGCAACAGCGCCCCGGCTGGAGCCAGGAAAGGTAAATAAATCAGCGCTTATCAGCGCTTGTCAGGCTTGTCGAAGGGAGGATTCCGGGACACTTCTGGGGAGCCCGCGCTGGACTGCCTGCAGCTACAGGGGATGGGGAGGCCTCATTGGGACCCTGAGGCTTCCCCCTCCCAAGGTGAGTACCCCCAAGGGGAACTTTTTTTGATACAGGTCTTTAACTCTCTTTTGTTATCAGCAATGTTTGCTCAGCCAGATAAAATTAATTTGCTTCTGTTTACTGTTTCAATAATAATAGTTGAATTCTACTCACTGGTGGACTACTTCATTTGCATATAGATAACACCGCTCTCTTAACTCTTTCAATACAGAACATTTTTAATGTAAACACAGGCTCTAAGTAGACTGAGTACTATATGTGCCAACATTTATTTAATCGTGTCACATGTAAGTTCAGGTGCACTTTGAAGAGCAGTACTGGGTATACACAATGTTATGGACTTTGCATGCAGCATTGTTTCACCCCTTTGTAGCATTGTTTTACCCCCACCTTTAGTCACCAAAATAAAACAAAGTGACATAATTAAAAAAAATACAATAATAGTTACCTTAGGGACTTTAAAAAAAAAAAAAAAACTATCTATAGATAATGTTGGTGTGATAAGTAGTGATAAAGTTATTGGCGATTGAATGGGCGGATGTGATGTGAATATTGCTCAGATTTTTTAGGGGAAAAAACTGTGGTTGGATAGTAGTTAAACGTCACTGCAGCGGTTGCTTTTGATGGATTCATTTTAAAGCTTCATTAATTTGCCTAAAATGTCCATAAAATTTGAATCAGCTCTGAAATAATTGCATCTCCTTGGCCATCTGTGAGATGCTAACTTTTGGAATTGATGCAATTTTTGTTGGCAATCTTGTTCAGGATGGAATTTGGTAAAAGCATTTTGGCAGCAAACCTATTGGACTGGCCCGATTTTAAACTGCTTAGATATTGCAACAAAATTATCATCAAGTGAAAAAAAAATGATTTATTGATCATCTTAAGCAGTGATGAGCTAAAATGTCATTTTTAATTTTTTTTGCATTCAATTTTGCAAAAAATCATGTTAAATTCGACTTTTGAGTGAAAACGCCATCCAAAATCACTTTTATATTTTTTGTGAATTTTTGCGCTAAAATAAACACATTTTTTGCATTTTCACTGTAAAAATATCAGTTTTCGCGAATTATCACGATATTGCGAGAATACAATTTATTTTTGTGATAATTTACTCGGAATCGAAAATACCATTTTCTATGCGAAAAGGATTTCAAGTCATCATACAGGACATTATTTATGTGACCAATGATTACAGTATAAAAAAATGAATAAAATAAAACTGTCCTTATCAAATATTTCCTTAATTATAATCTCAACACAAATGTAAATGTAACATTTTCTTTTTTCTTTACTATTCACTTTAGTACTAGGCAGAAAATGATTAAAATATTATGATGTTTTGCGAGACAAAAATCCATTTCATTATTTTCTGCTGTCTGTGGGTGGTTAAAGGGGTACAGCTGATTTGCATAACAACATCCTTATTTTTACCGTAATAAGCCTAATTGCCTCTGAGCCAGATGGTAAATGAGACAAGTGAAGGAGGCTATTTGTCAATTTATATATATGCTACACACCATGAGTAAGACTTTTAAAGGGCAACCCAGCTTACAGACGTGACAAAATGCCTTGTGTTGGAACATTGAAGGCAGTGGTATTTATTAGAAAATCCAATCACCTTTACGGAGAAATATTTCATGTTTGCAACCACAATGTTAAGTGATTTGCTACTATTTAGTTTTCAGTTTGTTTCAGTTTAGGATGATAATTACAGTACAGCCAGTTTGCATAAAGTGCAATGGCCTACAATTTTTTAAATCAGAGTTGTTAGCAGGAAAGCACTGGCAACCCTTGCCTGGGTCATATGGGGCCCGAGCGAGGGTTGTTGGGAGTTAGGGAGCGTTGACACTTGTCCTTGT
The DNA here is from genome assembly GCF_040937935.1 of Hyperolius riggenbachi. Lineage (NCBI taxonomy): Eukaryota > Metazoa > Chordata > Amphibia > Anura > Hyperoliidae > Hyperolius > Hyperolius riggenbachi. The sequence continues at coordinate 97,993,503 of NC_090649.1, forward strand.
AAAAAACACATGCAATATTTCATATGCAGGTTTCTGCATTTTTTATTAGTTTTAATGAACTTCCAAATCCTATGCACTTTTTGGTGCTACTCCTGCTACTGCTGAAATTCTGTTTGTACCCACATTTATTGCCTGATGAAGCGGGCTTGGCCTGCGAAACGCATTGCACTTTTGGGGTACTATATAATAAATGTGATTACTATTATACAGATTGTCTTCCGTGTCTGCTTTATGGAGGTAAGTCCACCGCTTCTTCCAAGCAAATTTTAAAGGTTTTATCCACTTTTATCCTGCTGGCGCCTCTGTTCCCCTTTTGCTGTACTGTGTCCACCCCTGGTGGAGGGGTGTTATCCCCTTTTTTCCTCATCTACAGAGAGCGACTTCTTAATCCTGAGTGGGGTCAGGTCTAATCTCCTCACCTGCCTATACAGTGGTTGCCTTTGTGGTAACCCACGTGTTCTCACTAATTATCTTTACTAATTATATGCTGAACATACTACACTATATTGGGCTCTCGGTTTCTCTAACTTTATCACTACATTGTGCTTCCCATAACATTAGGGATGGTCGGAAATGTCAATTTCCGATTCCGTGGTAAACCCGCATTCCGCCATTGCCAAATACCGATTACGCTTTCCGGTACCAATTTCCGCATTCCAATGCGGAATTTCCGCCGGAAATCGTGGAAATTCCGCCTGACTTTAACATCGATTTTCTCAAAAACTATAAGGTCTTTTTGAAAACTTTTTTTTGCATCTTGTTCAGAAGATTCTGTTTAATAAACCCTAAATATTTGGTGTTTCTAGGACTTACGGGGGCTTTGCTATTAACCACTAAAGTCGGCAGATTTTTACTGTAATATAAATGCAGAAAATAGGCAGATGCAGATTTTCTGCATTTTACTTTACAGTAAAAATCCGCCGACTTTAGAGGTTAATAGCAAAGCCCCCGTAAGTCCTAGAAACACCAAATTTTCAGGGTTTATTAAACAGAATCTTCTGAACAAGATGCAAACAAAAAGTTTTCAAAAAGACCTTATAGTTTTTGAGAAAATCAATGTTAAAGTCGGGCGGAATTTCCACGATTTCCGGCGGACATTTCCGCGATTTCTGGCGGAAATCCGCCTAACACACTTGCATTACCGATTTCCTCATTCCGATGTGGAAATGCAAATTCCGATCGGAATTTCGGAAATTGCATTTCCGCAGAATCCGAATGAGCATCCCTACATCACATACAGGAAATAGTACAGTGACGCATACAGTCAATGAAAAGTATGCTTCTCTGTCAATGTTAACTGTCACTGTTAACATGCTTATTTTACAATAATGCATTGCAAGCAGTGCATTATGATGCCACATGCCGGTATACCACAATGCATCTCCTGCACTGTCAATGGCCTCAATTCACTAAACTTATCTACTGTCTTTAATAACGTTTCTAGAGTTATCACCATGGTGATGAGGCATGAAGTATTCAGGAAACATTTTACCTCAGGAAAACCTAAAGTTAACTCTTCTGTCCTTAAGTTAACTCTTCGATCCTTAAAATAACTCCAGAATTCTAACGTTAAAGACAGGCTGTTAATTAACTGCGTGAGAAAATAACTCCAGAGGAGGTAACTTAACTACAGAGGAGGTAACTTAAGGAATGAAGAGATAAGATAACTCTCTCACTGTGTGGAGGTAAGTTTTCTCTTGCCTTATTATCTCCAGCATGATCTTAGTGAATTGAGGCCAAAGTCTGCACTGTCAATGTCACAAAAGTGGTGCACTGCAAAACACCACTGTGAACATAGCTCCAGGCAAAATGGGATGTGTGTGTCTGCAGAGATGTGCAAGCACCCTTGGAATGATGACTTATCTGAGTTGATGCAAGATTATGCACATTTTGCAGGCACATTTATGCAGCTTGAAATTGACCAATTGAATTCCACCTTTGAAGGATCTGAAACTCCCCATATTCGTGTTTGACACGTTGTACAGTTACCCGGAAGCCAAAATCACATCGCATTTGAACGCAACTGCACTCATTTGTGACTCACTGCCAAAGCCACCAATGCATTACCCATGCCGAGTGCTGCCAAGCCCTCACCCAGTGCATGAGAGCAGCTGAAACGTGGTGGATTCATTGTCTTCAGATTTCCATGTGAAAGCGACCTGAAAAAAAAAACAGTGAAGTGACAATTCATGTAATGTGACAGTTATTATTTATTTATATAGCACCAACATATTCCATAGCACTTTACATAGCACAAAACAAAGTGAGACATTCAAAACTCTGTGCAATCAGGATGCCCACCAATACAAGTACAAATACATACATAGCTGATGTGTGGTTTGAGACATCACCAATAATGGTACATGGTACAGCACTCGCCTACTACCTCCCTGTTTCACTTCTCCTGTTTGCATCCATATTACTTGAATGCCATATCCATGCTGAACTAAGACATTATTTTTCTGCTAGTTAACTCCCTGCTTGATCATTTCCAGTCTGGCTTTCAATCTAATCACTCCACAGAAAAAAACTCTAACTCTTGTATTATTATTTTTTATTTATATATCACCAACATCTTCTGTAGCACTGTACATAGTGCAAAACAAATATTGGGGGACATATACATGAGAATCATCCAGCAATACAAGTACAAATACATACCTAGCTAATGTGTGGTTTTAGATAGCACTAAAGTTGGTACACGTTCATATGATAAATTACAGTAAAATAAGAAACAATAGGAGGGTGTCTCTTCCCTTTCAAGCTTACAATCTAGAGGGTAGTGGGGTGGAAATAGGGAAGGAGAGAAGCATATGCTCTAACTTAGCCCCTTCCTCATTTTACCTCTGGCCAAGTTGTACTTCTTACTAGATAACCTAAAAACACACTGCCTCTAGGTATGGATATTGTTTACTACCCCACTTCTTGTTTCCCCCACACACTACTTTAAACTCGACCAAGGCGGCCACTAAAGATCAGACCACCTTTGGTGAGTATCTAGTGTGTGCACAGCCAACCTTATAAGTGAGAAAGCCTTTGTGCCAGAGCATCTCATCACCCCCCCCCCCCCCATATTGACAGCATGTATCACTAGCCTGCAGGCTAGGAGCGTGTCTCTACATCCCCCTCTGTAAATCCCTGCACTGGCTCCCTTTCAGATTTAGGATAAGTTTCAAGATTCTATAAATCTGTGCACAAAACCTGCACTACCTACTGTACGTCTTGGAGCTTGGTCACAGGTATACACCAGGCCACTCCCTCCTGGCCTCCAACAACCTTCACCTAACTGCCCTGCATATTTCCCACTCCCATGCGCACATGCATGGCGTGGCCATGACATGATGTGGGTGGAGCCAAATACTAGTGAGATACAGGTAGTCCCTGGTTAAAAAATGTGATAGGGACTGTGTGTCCATTCTTAACCTGAATCCGTTGTCTTTTGTCCCCCTCTGTTCTCCCTGCGTCTCTTTTATCCCCCTTTGTGTCATCTCAGTTTGTGCCTCTTTTGTCCTCCTCTGTATCACCTCCGTTCCCCTGTGCCTCTTTTGTCCTCCTCTATGTCCCCCTGTGTCACCTCTTGTCCCCCTCTGTGTCAGCTCTTGTCCCCCTGCCCTAGCCAGGTATACATGCCCACTCTATGGGTTAGCCAGGTACAGGTGCCCACAATATAGGTAGCGAGTTATAGGTGCCCCAGTATAGGTAGCCAGATAGAGGTGGTGCCCTCAGTATAGGTTAGAGACTTACATAACTCCGTTCCAGAGCTGACTCCTCTTGCTGTGCTCTCCTCAGGTCTGCGGCCACCAACAACAAAGCAATGCCCCCTCTAAAGTGAGGCCCAAGGCAGGGTCGTGCCTCGCTTGTATGCTGGCGGCGCCCCAGTATGTATTAATTGTCCAGCACTGCGTAATATGTTGGCGCTTTATAAACACAATAAATAATAATAATAATACAGACTAGGCCATGAACTGTTGCACAAGAGATCACACTCCTATCCCTGACAGTAGTCTCAGGTGTAGTACAGGGCCACAGACTTACAAACACAAACAGCATAGCTTAACATAATACATCCAATTCCTTTATCATTAACCACTTCAGTGCCAGGGGGGGGGGGGGGGGTTGCCTGATCGGTGCTGCGTGGGCTCTCCAGCCCGCAGCACTGATCAGCTGGCAGCCAGGGCGATCAGACTTCCCCCCTTTTTTCCCCACTAGGGGGATGTCCTGCTGGGGGGGTCTGATCGCCGCCAGCTGCATGCGCTTGCGGGGGGGGGGGCTCTTCAAAGCCCCCCTCCGCAGCGCTCCCTGGCCTCCTTCCCCTTCCCTCCCTCTCCCTCCCTCTGTGAGCGGCGCAGGACGGAACTCCGTCCTGCGCCGGATAGGATAGGCTTCAGCCTATCAGGTGCCGGCAGTCCCACGGCCAGCAGCGCCGTTTACATGTAAACACCGGGGAAGATCTTCCCCGTGTGTTTACATTTACCCTGCGAGCTGCGATCGGCGGCTCGCAGGGTGTTCACGGAGACACACTCCGTGAACTGACATGGAACGGCCGCTCATACGAGCGGCCGTTTCCATGGCATCCACTTCAGGATTCAGGGGCGTAGTTAAGCGTACGCCGAATCCTGAAGTGGTTAAGAGATCAGTGTTTGTATTTATTTCCTTTCTTTGCAGCCTGTCATATACTTTAGTAAATACCGGTACATGTTGGTAAATTAGGTCCACAGAGTGTTTTGTTTTTCCTTTTCTGACTCTCACTTTCGCAATGCTTATCTATAGTCATTTAGGTTGTAATAGGCAGAAATAATCAGACCCCCTTCAGATTATCTCTCTAGATCCTAGACCCAAGCTAATACTATTTTGAATAGTTTAACCCAAAATGACAATGATATTTGTTATATATCCAATTCAAATTATTCACGTAAAAACAATCTTTATCTTTTTCAAGAAAGATAATAACTGACAGATGCAGAAATGAAGGCCCATAATGAAGATGAACAGAGTTTCTGCTAATCTGTTCTGAATACAGCAACATGTCCAATGGGAAAGTAAGCACAGAAGGTCAGAGGTCACTCTGCTCTCCAATTAGACCCTGGTGAGGGTCAAGGGTCACTGCAGAGACCTAACATGAGAAAGTTTTCATTATGCAGCTTAGCCCTGTAAGACGATCGGCCCAATTCAAGGGCTGTGATCTCTCACTCTGCGTATTTGTTATTGTTAATCATCTTTTTTATGCTTTTCAGTTATATAGCCTGAGCTTTCTTTAAACATTTCATTTGTTTTTTACCCCTTTCTTTTTAATCTTCAAAGCTGAATTAAGAAATGACTATTCACCGTCTGCAGCATTGTTTTTTTTGTATCTAATCTATAGTGAGACCAGAGCAGTTGATTTCAGGGGTAAATGTCTCCTAGCCCATCGCTGGACGCCTGTTTTATCAATTTCATGTTCCAGTTCTGCATCCAGAGCTCTTTGATCAGAAGTTTTATTTTGCTGTTTGCAATGAAGATGGACATTTTCGTAGGATTCACATAAGATCTTGTGTAAATACAAAAAAGGGGGAAAGCACATGAACTAAATATGCAGGAGGAATTGTTAAAGGAAACCAGAGACCAGATCATATAAAAGATTTATGCATACCTGGAGGTTCCTCCAGCCCCATTCACACGGTTCGCTCCCACGCCGCCGTCCACAGCCTTCTCCAGCTCTGGTACCGGGTCCTGTAACTTCAGCCAGTTGCGGCCAGTCTGACGCAAGATAAATGTGCTCTCTACGTATCACTCCAGTAGCCGCCGGAGAGATATGTAGAGGGCCCCTCTTCTCTTGCCCAGACTGGCTGCGACTGGAGGACGTTACGGGACCCGGTACCAGAGCTGGAGAAGACTGGGGATGGCAGCGTGGGAGCGATAAATGCGGATAGGGATGGAGGAATGTATGGTGGAATCCAGGGATGTATAAATCTTTTATATGATATGATCTGGTCTCTGGTGCACTTTAAGCAATGGCTCCTCATTTTCCTGTTGGCTACTAAAACAATTCAGGAATGTCAGTCCAAAGGGATTGGTAACTTCCTGTGTGTATACTGAGGTGCTAGAGGAAAAGGGCATAGTCATGATTGAAATTTCAGCATTTCGGATAGGAAAATGGAAAACAGAAATCAGAATTCTGGGGAAATCCAATTTACCGCAACTCAGTAATTTTACACTAAACTTAGAACTCAGAAACATTGGACTAAACAGACAATGCAAAATGTTTCCCCAAAATTCCGATTATATTTAGGAATAAGGTATCCTTTAAGGCAAAGGGGAGGGACAATTGTCTCAGGGCTCCTTACTGCTGTAGCCCCCCCAGATCCCCAGCTTTACACCTGACTTGTCCCAGTGGCCCCTGACAGCCAGTGCACTGCTCCGTTCGTTGGCTGGATCACGGAGAGGTACCACCTCATAACGGGCATGTTAGCTGGAAAGAGGTATGCTCACACCGGGACTATTCCTGGATGATTCAGCCCACAGAAACTTCTCTTAAGGGGATCCTTATCTTTACTAGGTACCCCTCTCTGAGAGACACCTCTAGGACCACTTATTCCCACTTTCCCTTCTGCCCAACGGAGAACCGTGCTGACCATGCATCAAACTCAGGCCATGGCAACTAATTGAGGCCATGGCTTTACTCGGCCCACTAAGCCTTAATTTACAAAAAGGCAGCCACAGTCCTGAAGCAGAGAGGGTGCTGGAAAGTGGAAACACCCCAGACAGCTGGGCCAAACAGGGAGAGTAGTATGTTATACTCACAAGGATGGGTTGCACTCCTGCAACCACCGTCAGAGCTTATGGGTTATTAAACTACTTAGTCTAGTATGCAGGTGCTAGTTGGTCACTCTCCTCGGATTACTGAAACACGTGGTGTACAATACTTTCGGGTTGGACTATTACTAGAAAGGACTGTAGGAGGTGCCCTAAAAGTGGTTAAATGTAAATTGTGGATATTAGAGTAGGAGTAGTTTGGTCTTACCCCCGTCAAACAATATTTATTGATGCACATAAGACAATGCATTTCACAGGTACTGGCCCACCTCCTCAGGTCAATACAAAGTGCCTAAGTTGCAGCAGTCGCAGCTGATGGTGCCTCTGAATTACCTATGTATAGTGGCTTTATAGTGTAATGGTTAAGGGCTCTGCCTCTGACACAGGTGACCTGGGTTTGAATCTCAGCTCTTCCTGTTCAGTAAGCCAGCACCTATTCATAAGGAGTCCTTGGTCTAGACTGCCTAACACTGCTACTGCCAGTGGCGGTGCCAGGGGGGTGCTGAAGTACCACTAAAGCACCCCCCCGTGTGAATTGACTTTCGGCATCTTATAGACGCTGTGTCAGTTTACCGGCAACAGCAGCCTGCAGCTCTGGCAGCGGCAGAGCAGGGCTACGGTAAAATGGCGTCCGAAGCCCTGCTCTGGAGACTTAGAGTCTGCAGTGCAGGGCTTCGGGTGCCATTTTCCCGTAGCCCTGCTCTCAGCGCAGGAGTTTCAGTTGCTGGCTGGCAGAGGAACGATTCCTGGAAGCTGCACGCCGGATGGAGGCCTGGACAGGATTTTTACTCACTTCTGCAGGTGAGTAAATGTTTTTTTATTTATTAGCAGGTGTATTTTTTTGGGCAAGTCTGCCACATGATTGTGTTTTCTGGTTAAATCTGCCACATGATTGCACATATTTTCTGGTCAAATCTGCCACATGATTGCATGTATTTTCTGGTCAAGTCTGCCACATGATTGCATGTATTTTCTGGTCAAATCTGCCGCATGACTGCACGTATTTTCTAGTCAAATCTGCCGACCTGATTTAACTATGTTCTGGGCAAATCTGCTCATATTACGTGTATTTTCTTGAGAAAACCTGCACAATTATGTGAATTTTCTGGGGAAAGGGTCACCAAAACTTGAGCCCTCTGTCTTTGTGTTGCACTTTTAAAGGGAACCCGAGGTGGGAATAATATTGAGGCTGCCATATTTATCTCCTATAAGCAATATCAGTTGCCTGGCTGCCGTGCTGCTCTTCTGCCTCTAATTCTTTTAACCATAGACCCTAAACAAGCATGTAGTAGGTCAGGGGTTTCTGACAATATTGTCAGAACTGACAAGATTAGCTGCATGCTTGTTTCTGGTGTAATTCAGTTCACTACTGCAGCCAAATAGATCAGCAGGGATGCCAGGCAACTAGTATTGTTTAAAAGGATATCAATATGGCAGCCTCCATATTACTCTCACCTCGGGTTCACTTTAACCACTTAAGCCTATCTGGATGAATATGTTTGTCCAGATAGGCTGTGCTGCTTGTAATGTGCAGTGCGCGCGCTCTCTCGCGTGCGCTTCTTCCGCTAGCCCCCCGATCAGTGAATGGGAATATAATTCCCATTCACCGATCTAAGGTCCCTGCAGAAAAAACAATGGTCTCTTGACAGAGACCGCAGTCTTTCTGCAAAAAAAAAAAGTTCCCCGTCTTCATTCTAGTACCTGGAAGCGTCATCGTACGCTTTCAGGACTTTTTTGACTGTGGCCATCTTGTGGCTAAATAGTAAACTACACACACATACATTTTTTATTAAATACATTCAATTACATTTAAAAATTAGCTGTTTACTTCCCCACATTAAAAACTACCCAACTAACTTTTTTAATAAAAAAAAAAAAAAATTACAATTAAAAAACAAACAAACACATAAATAGTTACCTAAAGGTCTGAACTTTTTAAATATGCATGTCAGAGGAGTATATTAATATAATTGTTTAAATTATGGGCTCGTAAATAGTGATGGACTCAAATTGAAAAAATGCACCTTTATTTCCACATACATTGTGATAGGGACATAATTTAAATGGTGTTATAAGCGGGACAAATAAGCAAATAAAATACATGGGTTTTAATTACGGTAACATGTATTCATTTTAAACTATGATGGCCAAAAACTGAGAAATAATGAATTTTTTCCATTTCTTTCTTACTATTCCTGGTAAAATGGATTTAGAATAAATTAATTCTTAGCAAAATGTATCACCCAAAGAAAGCCTAATTGGTGGCGGAAAAAAACAAGATATAGATCAATTCATTGTGATGAGTAGTGATAACGTTATTGGCGAATGAATGGGAGGTGAAAAATGCTCAGATGCAAAAAATGTACAAACCTGTGGGCTTAAGTGGTTAAATTACAGTTAGCTACGCCCTCATCTGGTCATGGCCACGCCCATTTTTTGCCACGGCGCAGGTCATCAGCTACCCCAGAAGTTGGTCCAGCACCTACATAGCACCCCCCCCCCCCAAAAAAAAAAATATCCTGGAGCCGCCACTGGCTACTGCCTAGTAAGCACACCCTTGTGGCTGCAGCTCAAGCACTTTGAGTTTGCCAGGAGAAAAGCGCAATATAAATACATCTTGTCTTGTCTTGTCTAATATGAAGGACTACCTAAAATATCCATCCCAAGATGCTTTGCAGCTACAGTCATCATAAACCTGTTGATTTATAAGAATAAAAGAACAAAACATCACACAACAATATCACAGAATAGGGTTGTAATATTTTATCAACTAGCTGAAAATGTTTTTTTTTTTTTTATAAAGTACAGGTTTGCTGAATCAATAGATTTAGAGCTGGATTACCCACTGAGGTAGTTGCCTCACACTTCATTGGTGCTTAATGGGTGAAGTCAGAGTGTGTGTGTGTGTGTGTGTGTGCGTGCGTGCGTGTGTGCAAGAGAGTGTGTGTGAGAGAGTGTGTGTGTGTGTGTGTGTGTGTGTGTGTGTGTGTGCGTGTGTCTATGTAATGTGTCTGTGTATTTGTCAATGTGTGTGTGTGCTGCTGTCTGTCTGTGTATGACAGACACTGTATGTATGTGTGTGTGTGTGTGTGTGTGTGTGTGTGTGTGTGTGTGTGTGTGTGTGTGTGTGTGTGTGTGTGTGTGTGTGTGTGTGTGTGTGTGTGTGTGTGTGTGTGTGTGTGTGTGTGTGTGTCTATGTAATGTGTCTGTGTATTTGTCAATGTGTGTGTGTGCTGCTGGTATGACAGACACTGTATGTATGTGTGTGTGTGTGTGTGTGTGTGTGTGTGTGTGTGTGTACCATGTGACAGTGTGTGTGTGTGTGTTCATCTATGTGTCTGTGTGTATTTAGCTATAAGTGTGTGTGTTGCTGTCTGTGTATATTTCTGTGTGTGTGTCTGTGCCTTGTGGCTATGTGTGTGCCGTGTGACAGTGTGTGCATGTGTTCTGTGTGTGTGTGTGTATGTCTGTGTGTCTATGCCTTGTGGCTATGTGTGTGCCGTATGTGACAGTATGTGCATGAAATCTGTGTGTGCGTGTATGTCTGTGTGTGTGGCTGTGCCTTGTGGCTGTGTGTGTGCCGTGTGTGTGTGCCGTGTGACAGTGTGTGCATGTATTCTGTGTGTCTGCGTGTGTGTCTGTGTGTCTGAGTGCCCCCCTCAGATAATTTGCTTGGCTTCCACTGTGAACATTTGCTGTAGTCTGTAGATTGCACATATAACACCAGTGAGACTTCACACGTATGACAGAAAAATAAGCTACCAGCAGGCAGATCACATCCAGTTTAAGGTAGCTGGAGAGTCTCAAAGGACCCTCTTCTAATTATGACTCCACAGAATGGTTCACCCTAGAGCCTTTGTCCTTCCCTGCAGCTGCTGCTGCCTCTCTGCATGTAAATGTAGCTTACCCTCGCAGTCTTCATTATTTTTTAACATATGTCTGCCCTGTTTTTGGCTATCCGCCGTGAAGGGGTATCAGAAACAAATGAATTCAGCGATCTATAAATACATTATTGGACAAAAACTGTCACCTCCGTTCACAAATCTTTCTCCTCATTATGATAATCAAATGGCATACATATTAATATGGCCACATGTAAATACAGGCCTCCTGTTTGGTTATTATTATGTGCCGCTCTGAAGGCTGTTAATGGATGTCTCGGTATAATGTCCTTTTACATCCCTTCCTGCAGAGTAATGGAAGCATTTTCTATATTTAGTGGTAGGCATGCACTTTCGCACTCTTTATACTTTATGTGATTGCATTGCGCATTTTCAGGATACTGACAAGTAGGAAGTCAAATATTCCTGTATTATGATATGCAGCTAAAAATGTTGCAAATGTGATTTTAAAAAAAAAAAAAGGGAATACTGGCAGATAATGTGACATAAAGCTGTTTCGCATTTCAAGTGTAACGGCAATGACAGTTGGATTCTAAGGGGAAGCTAAAGTTTTGTTAAATAACTGACTCAACACATATTAGTGCTATGCAAACTGTTTCATAAAGTGCATCTTATCAAACATTGCTTTTCTATTCCAGTGCACAGCCATATTTTCAGAGACAAGATAGATTATCCGAATTATATCTCCTTCCATGTACAGGTAAAAAGATGCTGCTGTAAAAAGGGCGTAGAAGAAAGCCGCTAGCAGCCATGGGCTCAAATTCGGATTCGGGTGATCCGGATAGTTGCTATCTGGATTTCACCCAGTAATGCTGTGCGGGCTGGGCAGGGGGGTCAAGCTTACCTGGCTGACGTCTTCTTCGGTCCGTCCCTCGGCGCCTACCACGATGCGCTCCAAGCGGCGGTCACGTGATTACAAACACTTCCTCCTTCCGGGTTGAAGGAGGAAGTGTTTGTAATCACGTGACGCACGTGGACCGCATCATGGGAGGCGCTGAGGGACGGACCGAAGAAGATGTCAGATAGGTAAGCTTGACACCCCCGCCCATCCCGCACAGCATTACTGGGTGAAATCCGGATAGCAACTATCCGGATCACCCAAATCCGAATGTGAGCCCATCGCTGGCCGCTAGTAGAATTTTGGTAAAATGACTGATATTCTACTATTTAAAGTGGATCTAAATTCATAACTTTTTCTCTGCTTTAAAGGCAATCCGAGGTGAGAAGGATATAGAGGCTGCCATATTTATTACCTTTTAAATAATACCAGTTGCCTGGCAGTCCTCCTGATCCTGTGTCTAATACTTTTAGCCATAGATCCCAAACAAACATGCAACAGATCAGGTTCTCTGACTCAGCTGACTCAGGTTTTAATGGATTTGCTATATGCTTGTTCCAGAGCTTTGACTCAGACACTACTTTTGCCAGAAGATCAACAGGGCTGCCTGACAAATGGCATTGTTTGCAAGGAAATACAATAACTATGTCAGCCTCCATATTCTCTCACTTTGGGTTCCCTTTAAATGATTAAGCACACCATGATAACTTTTAAGGGAAAGAAAAATCTTCATCACAAATAATGTAAATCCTAAAAAAAAAAAACCTGAAGTTTTAATTGGATCAACTGTCAGGGCTCGTTCACACTAGGGGCGTTTCCGGCTTTTTTTCAAACACAGGCGATTTTTCAAATTGCCCACAAAATGCTTGTGCAAGAAATCTCTATGAGAAGGTTCATATCAGCGCGGTTCATGCGCTGTGCGTTCTGCAAAGTGGTGCCTGTACCATTTTTGGGGCGTTTTTGCTATAATGGAAGGTATAGGAAGAGCGCAAAACACTCACAAACCGCTTTATGCGGCTATTGCGTTCACGGGTTTTTAGAATAAATACATTGTATTCATTATTTTCCGGGTCAAAGAGTTCACTTCCTGACTTGCATCAGGGAGTAAATTACAAAACCGCTATGGAAAAGTGCTTAGAAAAGCGCTTTTACCAAAAACGCAACACGCAGTGGAGCGCCAGGAGGGGGGGGGGAAGCGCACAAACATGCGAAACTCTTGCGTTAGCATTTTTAATTTTAGGTGTGAATGAGGCCTCAAGGAGCACAGAAAGGATTAAAGAATCTGTCTTTTAATGTACAGCCAAAGCCAGTGAATAACTGCCTCTGACAAAGCTAATTACACTCTGATGTAGCTAAACAAGCACACCCAGCTCAGTGCAGTAAAGCTCTAAGGCATTGATACGTGAAATGAAAAAGTTTCATTGTGTGCTGTGCAAGAGTTTGGGTCCACTTTAATTCCGACAGTAAAATATGGGTAATCTTTACTGATATTTTACTATGACCTGACCTAACCTTACCCTAGCAGTAGTTCTCCCTCTCTATACCTAACACTAACTGATCTCCCCTGGCATTACATGACCACAATCTCAGACAAGGAGAATAATAGAAAGAGGAAGATTGCTTCAGTAAAGTTTCATAGAAGCTGTGCAATGTATATAATTATCTGGGAGGGAATTGTGCACAAGGATTTAAATACCCTTGAGGTATAACCAAAACAAAATAATTTAAACTAGCCGACCCACGGCGTAGCATACGCCGCATAAGAGGGTAGAGGGCAGGAAGGGGGTATTGGGCACAGCGGCGGGGAGGGGGGTTGGACCCCCCTCAACTGGGTCCCCCATGTGTGCTCTACTTCCAGCTTAAGTTCAGCAGGACCCCCCCACCCCTGACCTGGGTCCCCCATGTTGGCTCCCCCTCCTGCTTAAGCACAGTAGCAGCCGCCACTATTAGTAAGAGGCAGCGGGCAGAGATGACTCACCTCTTCCGTGTTCCATCATGTGTTCCAGTGTCGTCACTTCCTGCAATGCCGCGCACTGTATTGGTGTAATTTGCCTTTTTAAAACAGAAGGAAATCTGCAATAATTCAGCTATAAGTGAACATTTGTGGTTACCCACAATGCACTGCTACTAAATATGCAAATTACCTCTTTTCCCCCTTGGTAAGCCAAGCAAGCATCCAGAGCCGCTGGCGTAAAGCAAGCATATAGCTTTACATTTTACAGTCATATCAAACCCACATGTAGACAACCTATTTCAGACTTTTGGTCCTCATCAGTACATGATGGCAGAGATTGATACAGCTGTATGAGATAGGGCTTGGACCAGTACAACAGAGTAACCACGCAGCTCAGGGTGACCCAAACCACTCGGAATGTATAGGGGGATAAAAGGGACCAAAAAGATCTCCTACTAAAAAAAGCAAAGCTTGGTGTAATTTGCCTTCCTAAAACAGAAGGAAATATGCAATAATTCAGCTATAAGTGAACATTTGTGGTTACCCACAATGCACCGCTACTAAATATGCAAATTATTCCTTTTCACCCTTAGTAAGCCAAGCAAGCATCCAGAACCACTGGTGTATAGCAAGCCTATAGCTTTAAATTTTACACAGCCATATCAAACCCACATGTGACAGCCTGTTTTAGACTTTTGGTCCTTATCTGTACATGGCAAGGATTGATATGGCTGTATGAGATGGGGCTTGGACCAGTACAACAGAGTAACCAAGCAGCTCAGGGTGACCCAAATCACTCAAAATGTATAGGGGGATAAAAGGGACCAAAAAGACCTTCTACTAAAAAAAAGCAAAGCTTGGTGTAATTTGCCTTCTTAAAACAGAAGAAAATCTGCAATAATTCAGCTATAAGTGAACATTTGTGATTACCCACAATGCACCGCTACTAAATATGCAAATTATTCCTTTTTACCCTTGCTAAGTCAAGCAAGCCTATAGCTTTAAGTATTACACAATCACATCAAACCCACATGTGACAGCCTATTTCAAACACTTGGTCCTCATCAGTACATAGCAGGAATTGATAAGGCTGTTTGCGATAGGGCTTGGACCAGAACAACAGAGTAACCAAGCAGCTCAGGGTGACCCAAACTACTAAGACTGTATAGGAGGATAAAAGAGACCAAACAGCCCTCCTACTAAAAAAAGCAAAGCTTGCTGTAATTTTCCTTCTTAAAACAGAAGCAAATCTGCAATAATTCAGCTATAAGTGAACATTTGTGGTTACCCACAATGCACTGCTACTGAATATGCAAATTATCCCTCTTTGCCCTTGGTTTGATTTGACACTACTTCTTCTTCTTGCTTGGACCAGCCCCTTCTTCTTGCTTGGACCAGCCCTGGGGGCAGGGCACTACTCATTCTTCTTGCTTGAAGGTTGAGGCACTTACTCTATTATATATATAGATACTCTCAGGGGTGTAATCAAAACAAAACTCTAATGAGGCCCCATAGCCTTTCCACTATAACAAGTGTGGCCAACTTACCTCCCCTCTTCAGCCATAGCTTTACCATGTCTAATGTGGCCACCATCATCAGCCACCTCCTCAGCAACAGAAACCATGACAAGAGTGGCCACCACAACCCTTTGCCTCCAACCCCAACAAGTGTAGCCACCATACCCCTCCTATGACAAGAGTTTCTACCATTGCCCACAGACCCCAAAAAGCTGGGCAACAGAACTTCTCTCCCACAATAAGAAGTACTGCAGATAGCAAACTTACCCAATTCCTTCTCACAACCTAATAACAAATGTGTTCCATACAACTTTATTTTTACCCCAATAACACGTGTGGCTGCCTCCTTGCAACCACAGAGTATGTGTCCATTTGTCCACTCTTTGCATGAGGGGAGGGAGACGTCTTCCATCCCTCCTAGGACCCCTCCTATGTTCCCCCAGTAGACACCTCTCATCTTCTTTTCCCCATTAGCAGAGATGCACATTGTGGCGTTGGAGTATGGCCAGAGTGTGTCAGGTGCCCAGAAGGTAGATCCCAAGCCTACAAACACTGTTAGTGATCCCCTTCTCAGGAGTTTTCCAGTAAGAGCAGAGCAGTAGCTGGAGCAGCAAAACGGCTTTGGTACCTAATAAGAAGCTCAGAACAGAAGGTAGTTGCTGGACATATAAGAACTGTCAGGAAGACAAGGGGTAGAAATCGATGTGAAACTGTTGCAGTAGAAGCAAACACAGAATGCAAAAAAGAGCTAAAATTAATTCAACCATCTTGGGGAAAGATTAATCAGAACTGTTGCAAAAATGGAACACAGGCAAATAATAAATTCTGATTGGTCGTTCTGAGCAACTGCTCCACTTCTGTGCCTGTTTTGCAACATATTCTCTTTGCATTGATTTTGATTAGGGATGAGAGAAATCATCAATTGCAAGTTTGCAAGATTTGCGTTGAACTTTCAATAGGCCCTCAAGAATCTCATGAATCAGTTTTGAAACTGACATATTTATTTGGACAAAACAATTGTGAATCGAAGTGTAACAACTTCACATGACTGGGTTTTTACAAGACCTGGGACATTTATATTGTGCTTTTCTCCTGGGGGACGCCAAGCACCAG
The DNA here is from genome assembly GCF_040937935.1 of Hyperolius riggenbachi. Lineage (NCBI taxonomy): Eukaryota > Metazoa > Chordata > Amphibia > Anura > Hyperoliidae > Hyperolius > Hyperolius riggenbachi. The sequence continues at coordinate 98,009,619 of NC_090649.1, forward strand.
AGCTGCAGCTACTATGAAGGGCTCTATAGGCAGTAGCAGTATTAGGGAGTCTTGCCCAAGTGCTCCTACTGAATCGATGCTGGCTTACTGAACAGGAAAAGCTGGGATTCAAACCCTGGTCTTCTGTGTCTGAGGCAGAGCACTTACCCATCATCATTACACTATCCAGCCACATACCCTTGAAGATTCCTGACAATTTTAGCATTTTGGCTGTGTTGCTATTGATACAGCAATAATGTTTTATTACTTACGCCATCAAAGTGATACATATATTGTTTTTTGAGGACAATCTGGACTTTCTTTTGGTAATTCAGTATTTTTTTTTAAGAATTGTTTAATTTTACAGACATGTTATCATGGAAATTTAGGCATAAAAGCAAAGATTACAAAAGCAAAGATTACACATTTTTTCATCCACAAACACCTCAAAGTACATTATTTGGCTCATCCCCATAAATACAATACCATACATGCCATATGTCAGCACTAGTTGGGCATGTAGGGTACAATTATTGCTATCCTGGGCATCTGTAGCGATTGCAGGCAATTTCTAGGGCGCACAGTTTGAGAACCCCAGTGCTGTACAGATACGTTGCTAGGCAACAACATAGCGGTGCATTTATACAACATTGGGTCCTGGAGCTGTCGCCCTAGTGATCACATCCGACCGCAATAAGTTGCAAGCTTTATAGGTGTCCACGAATCTTAATGCCAAGTATAATCAGTTAATTAGTTAGTTAGGGGTTAACAAATCACTACAAGAAGAACAAACTCTTTATTTTTTTAACCTTTAAATGACTGCTCCACGATTGGCGTGAGCAGCGCAGTAGCCCCAGGACCACTCCACGCCGATTGGCTTGAATGGTTGCGGGCGGAGATTGCGTGTGCCGATGCGCGTCCATCTCCGCTTGGATGATGGAGCTCTGCACCGCCATCAGTCTTCCATCGGCGACTGCTGCTCGGAGACTGTTAGACACCATCTATTAACACTGTACAGAGCTATGATCTAAGGCAGCGCTGTACGTGTAACACGGCTGTCCCCCTGCGGAACACTGGAGCTATCCGCTGTGATAGGCTGACAGGGGGAGGGAGAGTTATTAAATGAATAAAAAAAAATAGGCAAATTTAATGTAAAAAAATGAAAAAAATATTTATAATAAATAAATAAACAATCCTGGGGGGGGGGATCACTTGTGTGCTGAATTGTGCAGCCCTGCAGCGAGGCCTCCAAGCTGCAGTGACCTAATTAGGAAAAAATGGCCTGGTCACTAGGGGGGTTTAACACCGTGATCTTCAAGAGGTTATTGTGATACTGTCACTTTAACTTGTAAAAATAAACTTTTGAAATTTTCTTTTTATCAATCATGAATGATTGATATGGGCAGGAGCACGTGCACACGCATGTACAATCGTGACAGTGGTTGCTATTAGTACTGGACATGAGTCTCACATCCAGGAATCTTCAGGGTAGCTGACCAGAACGTGAGCCTCACGTCATGAAATCTAAAGTGAGTACCGATCAAAAATCGAAGTCAAATGATTGTTAAATCACATCTCATCTTTTGATCAATGTCAAGACCTAAAGTAGAGTAAAAGATCATACCAACACCGTCAAAGTATAATTCATGATCGTTTACATAGAAAAATCTTGTTCTAGCCTAAAGAGGCCACATGACAAAAAAGTCTCACTAAGGCCTTGTTAACATTATAGGCGTTTTTGTAAAAATTTAAGCGCGGCTGATTTTCAAAATTGCCCTGAAAATGCTTGTGCAATGATTCTCTATGAGAGAAATCATATCTGAGCGATTCGTTTGTGATCCGCTTAGAAAAGTGGGGCTTGGGCCATTTTTGAGCCGATTTGCCTCAATGAAAGGTATATGAAAAATGCAAAACGCTCACAAAATCGCTTTGGCAAGCGATAGTGTGAGCGTTTAAAAAAAAAAATACATTGTATTTATTGTTTAAGGATTTTTTTCCTGATCAAAAGATGGAAGCACTCTGCAAAAGCACTTACAAAAACACCCACAAAAATGAGCGAACGTGCAGAAAATCGCCGGAAAATGCTTTAAAAAAACGTGGAAAAAAAGCCCACCGCGGACGGACACGCGAGCCGAACGCAATGTGAACAAGGCCTTAAAGAATTTTTTTTGAAAGAATATTTTTATTGTCTTTTTTGCTTTCACTAAAAGATTTTGGTGCCAATTCGCTGTGAGACAGAACTGAAGATTTTCACTCACTCATCCTTACAAAACTTCCTCAGAGTGTCCGTAGGGTTTAAAAAACAATGCTAATATGTTGTTATTTTACAAATTAAATGGACCCTGAAGAGAGCATAAAAAAGGAAATCTGAACTTACCCATGGCTTGCTCCAGCCCCCCTCCCCCCCAATAAGCCAGTGAGGTCCATCTGTGTCCCCCCTGTGCTCCAGCTAGTACATACTGGGCCGTCCACACACCGGCCTCGATCATGCGCCCGTTGCCGTGAACGTTCTCCACAAATGTGGTCAGTCTTTTGAGAACATCGCTTGTGCAGAACGCACACGACAATGGGCGTGTGATCGAGGTGGACACACAGATGGCCCCACATGCACAGTTGTGCATGACTTCGAGCGAAGTTACGTATCTAACGGAGCTGCCAGAGAACCACAGAGAGGACCCAGAGAACCCCAAAGGACCTCACGGGCTACGGGGGGCTGGAGGAAGGTATGTTCAGATTTCCATTTTTATGCTCTGCTCAGGGTCTTTTTAAAAAGTAATAATGCAGTAATAATAATACTACTGCATTGTTGCTGGATAAAAATGTGGGAAAATTCTGCCCATTAAGAAAAAATTCCCACAAGCAAATGCTCGTAGACATTAAGCTCTTCTTCCCAGACAAGCGGGCTTCCTTTAATGCTAGATTATAGGTTACTTTTGTTCAGGTCACTTACTGCTTTACTGAATAGCTCTGGGCAAAGGATTTTGGTATGGAACCGGATGCCTAAGTTCCTCTAATTCAGGTGTGGAAAGCAAATTACAAATTTATTAAATACAGACCAGTTTTAGCCGTGTCAAAATGCCTCGCTCAACTCATCCTATTAGGTGGCAAGTGATTGGATCCCTTACTTGGGTCATACTTGACTGCTGTAAGTTTAACCAGCAGCTAAATGAGTGCAATCTAATGCAAAGACATACCTGCTGTGTGAGCGGACCCTGCAACCACAAGGGACCCAGGGCTTTGGGGTGGGGAGCACAAAGATACTTATTGTCTCTCCAATATAGGCTCCGCGCCCACAAAGCAGGTGTCATCTTGGTCACACTTGTTATGGATGGAGGGAATGATGGCGGGCAGCTGCACAGATATTGGGGGGGATCAGGGTGGCCATACTTGTTATTTGTCTCCTGGCAGTAGTGTTCCCAGATTGTTAGGATCATCATATAGGGACGGGGTATAAATGTCAGAGGAGGGGGGACATAAACATTTTGTTTGGGTGCTTGGGAGGGATGGGGGTGTCATGATTTGATATGCCCTCTAGTCAAATATCAGTAATGTCTACTCTTTTTTTTTTATTGGATAAGCAACAATAATTAACACAGTGAAGCACCATCTTCTAGTATCCCAGAGTACCAACAGCTATAGAACAAGATGATATAAGGGTTCGGCTGAGTAGGAAAACAAGAATCTAAAATAGGTACGTAGTATAGTACCAGCTAGTGTAAAAAATATGGTAACTGGTAAAAAAAAAAAAAGAACCATCTAAAAAACTGTTTAAAACTCTGCCGCCATTGCTAGAAAAAACCATAGTGGGTGCCACAACTGACTATATATCTCTTAACCTCCTGGGCAATACGGACGAGCTCAGCTCGTCCAGTAATGCCGCAGTGCACTGCTCAGGCCCTGGTGGGCCGATTTGCTAAAAAAAAATTTCAAACACGCAGCTAGCACTTTGCTAGCTGCGTGTTTGCTGCGATTGCCGCCGCTCCGCCACTACCTGCCGCTAAAGAGGCCCCCCCCCCCCGCAGACCCCTTGCGCAGCCTGGCCAATCACCGCCAGGCTGTGCTATGGGGTAGATCGTGACTCCCCCTGACGCCATGGCGACAGGGGAAGCCCATACAGGAAATCCCATTCAGAAGGTGATTTCCTGTTGGGTATTTGCTCCGGCGGCGATCCGAGGGGTGGGTGGGAAAGTGAAGGAAGGAGGAAGCATGTAGCTAGCACTAGGCTAGCTACATGTTAAAAAAAATCAAAAAAAAGCTCCGCGCGGCCGTGCGCCGCAATAAATCAGAACGCCAGGGAGGTTTTTAAACAACTTGTAGGGATTTATTTATTGTATTTATGAAGCCCCAACATATTATGCAGCGCTGAGCATTTTTTAAGGTTACAGACAATGAGCTTGAATTCTCACCAAAGTCATTTTTGGATCAAAATTTACATTTTCGCCCGATGCAATTTTTTTTTTTTTGGGGGGGGGGGGGGGGTAAATAGGATACATTTTTGCAAGATAAATATTTTCACAAAAAATTAGACCTTTCCTCAAAACTCTCATGCCCACTAACTTCAATGCATTTGGTAAAAATGTGTTTTCAAATAACTCTATATTTTTTGTGTATATTCTCATGTATGAAAAAAGTTTTCTCATGCCTTTTTGTTTTCATGAATATTGTCATATGTGACTTTTTTTTTTGCAGAAATTATGGTGAAAAGAATATGGCCGTATTTGATGGAAACTTCCCTCCACTTTGGTAAGTATGTAACTTTTTTTAAATTTAACAGTTTTTCATTTAAGGCTAAATTCACACTGACGGTTGTTTTAAATATCTGGTTTGCAAGCATTTCCAAGGTGCGGCTAAACCAGAGATTTAGTTGTTCTCCACCACTTCTTCTACTGTCTACTTCAGCTCACCGAAATGGGACAACTACCTGTGATTTACCATCCCCAAAAATCCTTATCAATGTAAACTCAGCCTTAGGCATTTGTTCTCATACTCTTATTTTTTTCCCCTTTTTTTTCTTACTAAGTCCAGGCCAAGTTTCAGGATCACTTAGATGCTGCAATTATATTCAACCATAGTCAGTCCTCCGGTGTCTTCTAAGTCTTGGCTAACCATATTTCCACATCTCAAAGCCTCGTGACACGCCTGCTGCGAGGTGCTACAACAGTTTTCAGCACGGCGCAGCATATGGCCCCAGAGCATGGAGTGAGAACGTGACAAGGTGATCAGCCACACACTGTGAAAATGGTGTACTGTTGAATATGCATCTATGCAGATTAGAGGCTGGTACAGAGCGGGTATATAATGTTACAGTGAAGCAGAAAGCCTAATTACTACTCCGATCAGCCACTTGTCACATTCCGAGAACTTGGTGAAATATAGGGGGGAGAATTCGGTCCTGGAACCCAACATGACATCAGCCCAGTAAGGGCTGCTGTGACAGGATGCTATCTGTCACTAAGTCTGAATACTTCACTACAAAATAAGTTATTTTAAGCCTAATGCTGGCCACACACTGACTGGCAAATATGTATCAGTGTAATACAATTTACCAACACTGCCAAGTGCCAATGATCAAAATTGTAAAGTACATGTGTATCCATGTACAGTGTATATGAGGTAATTTTGTCCCAGTGTGTATATATATATATATATATATATATATATATATATATATATATTTTCTTCTTCCCTATGTAGCTATCATAGTAGGTAGGTAGTGCTGTAGATTTTGTACGTGAAGACAACTTTGTTTGTATCTCTGAAACGTTATAACTTGAGTTGTTTGTAAATAGGGGACTGTCTGTATCCTTTATTGTACTTGGTTTCTGATTTAAAGAGGAACTGTAACGACAAAACGTCCCCTGGGGGGTACTCACCTCGGGTGGGGGAAGCCTCCAGATCCTAATGAGGCTTCCCACGCCACCCTCCATCCCTCAGGGGTCTCGCTGCAGCCCTCCGTGCAGCGGTGACGTCAATATTTACCTTCCCGGCTCCTGCACAGGCGCTCTGACGGCTGTCGGCTCCGAAGTAGGCGGAAATACCCGATCGCCGTCGGGTCTGCTCTACTGCACAGGCGCAAGTTTCCGGCGCCTGCGCAGTAGAGCAGACCCGACGGAGATTGGGTATTTCCGTCTATTTCCGTGCCGAAAGCAGCCACAGCGCCCCCGCTGGAGCCAGCAAAGGTAAATATTGAATCTACAGTCGGCTCTGTCGCCGGCTGTTCAGAGGGCTGCAGCGAGACCCCCGTGGGACAGAGGACAGCGTGGGAAGCCTCATTAGGATCCGGAGGCTTCCCCCACCCGAGGTGAGTACCCCCCAGGGGAGGTTTTTCATGTTACAGAGTCTCTTTAAGTGAGTTGTTATATATAGACATGTATGACCCACAATTGTATTGCTACTTTCAAATTTGAATTTACTCCTTTATTTTACGTGTTCACAAGATTTATGTATGTTTTTGGTGTACTTGTTATATGATTTGTGCTACTTTGCAATAGGAATAAATAACTCATACATAATGGAACCCTCTTTCTTCTATGTTCGATAGATTGTTTGTTTTCTTGGGCAACCAGTATTATATACTTTTTTGATATTTCTGTTTTTGTATAGACATCTGTGGGTTCTCTTAGTGCTCTACAATATTTTAGTCTTTAGACCATGTGGGGTGGTATTTCTTAGATGGGGAGATCCATGCTATAGGCTCTAAATTTCCTGGGAAATTCCAGACTGCAAGGAGATAAGGGGTTAAGGAGGCTTTGGAAGAAAATATTAGCAGTTCCAAGAATATCTATCATGTGGAGTCTTGGGATAAGGGATACTTCATTTGACAATCGTTGGAATTCATTTGGTAAACTTCTGTATAACACAATGGGCTATGAATGCATGTGGCTGGTTTTTGCTTTGTTAAATTATGAATCCAATTTTTGGTGATCATGCCCTTACAACATTCCAGTGAATCACCCTCTTTGCTGTCTCTAGACTCCCCACTTCCTGTTCTAAACAGGAAGTGAGGGAGTTTCTCCAAGATGGGGACTCAGGACAGCAATACACACCAAAGGAGTTTCCAACCCTTGACCACACTATACTTGAAACTGAAAAAAAATCATATATATATATATATATATATATATATATATATATATATATATATATATATATATATATATATATATGCATATATGGGATCAGTGAATAATGGCGCACAGCGCCTGTGCATAAAAATGGCGCCGCATTAAAAAGATACGCTTATCGCTATTTATCGTTAGTACTGCATAATAATGGCGCACAGGGAAAAAAAGAAGAAAAACGGCACACACTAACGTTATTTATCAATAGTGGCACACACTAACGTTATTTTTATCAATAGTGGCACACACTAACGTTATTTATCAATAGTAGCACACACTAACGTTATTTATCAATAGCGCCCTACATAAGCCAAACTGCAGATGTTATTTAACTGCAAAACGGTGAATGGATTTAATGTAACACTGTCATGGTTAGGGTTAGGCACTGGGGGGGTCTTAGGGTTAGGCACCACCAGGGGGGTGGTTAGGGTTAGGCACCACCAGGGGGGTCTTAGGGTTAGGCACCACCAGGGGGGTGGTTAGGGTTAGGCACCACCAGGGGAGTCTTAGGGTTAGGGATAGGTACAGGGAGGGTTCTGTGTGAGAGTAGGGTTAGGTATACAGTACAATATACACAACCAGGGGGTGGTTAGGGTTAGGCACCACCAGGGGGGTGGTTAGGTTTAGGCACCACCAGAGGGAGGGTTTATGGGTTAGGGATAGGTACAGAGAGGGTTCTGTGTGTTAACGCTAAATAACGATAAGGCTTTAACGCTAAATAACAATAAGGCTTTAACGTTAAATAGCGATAAGCGGCAAACGGATTAGCGGCAAAACTGTGTGCCATTATTCACAGGCGCCATTTTCAGATGGAAGCATGTATATCGAGTGCACTAAAAGATTTTATACTTACACAGTGCTTCCTCCAGCCCCATGAGCACTGATGCGTCCCTTGCCGTCCTCCCAAGTGCCTCCGTTCAAATGGTATCTGGCTCAGTTGTGCCAGTTAACTCTTTTGCGCTTCCGATCAGAACTCAGAAATTGGAAAATGGAACTCAGAAATTGGATTTTGGCGAAAATACCGCATTACCACAACTCTGTGATTTCAGACCAATCACAGGGCTCAGAAGCAGTGGACCAATCAGAGAATGTAGAAACTACTCAAAAGTATTTGGCCAATCAGAGAATGCAAAAAAATTCTCAAAAAAGGTACTCCCCGGACCTCGGAAATGACTCGGAAATCAGATTTGGTGGAAATACTGCATTACATCAACTCAGTAATTTTAGCCCAATCACAGAACTCTGAAGCGTTGGACCAATCGGAGAATGCAAAAACAACTCGGAATTATTTGGCCAGTCAGAAAATGCAAAAAATAACCCAAAAAAGGCAACTCGGAAATCGGAACTCAGAAGTCGAACGGAAATCTATGAAATCGGTAATCGGCTTTGGCAGAAATTGGATTTCCTGCGGAATCAGAAATTGGCATTTCTGACCATCCCTAGGGTCTGATCCCCTGTTGCCGTTAGGAGACCCTCCAGCTAATCGGGGTTGCACTTCTCTTCTTGCACAAGGAAAGCTGTGCAGTAGCACAGAGCAAGTTATACACAAGCGGTTCCAGCTTACTGCGCAGGTACGGCCATATTTGCGAGGGAGCAATACAGCCACACTTATGCTTAAAGGGACCCTGAGCAGTGGATGAAAATCTAAATCGGGATTTACCTGGGGCTTCCCCCAGTCCCCCAGCATCTTCCTGGCCTCTTCAGTGGTCACGCTGTCTGGTCCATTAATCCAGTGACTTCCAAGCAAGTCGTCCAAGCATGCTCCCGAATCGCGCCTGCCGCATCATCATGCTGGGTGGCATCAGCCTCATGCTCAGTACAGTGTTTAGAGAGCCACGCATGTGCAGGAGGCTGACAGCGCCCAGCGTGATGACGTGGCAGGCCAGAACCAGACAGCAGGACCACGGAAGAGGCCAGTAAGATGCCGGGGCACCTCCAGGGCTATGGGGGCTGCGGGAAGCCCTCAGGTAAATTCTGACTTTAATTTTCATCCACTGCACAGGGTCCCTTTAAAGAGGAGTGTGGCCCCAATCAGATTACCAACAAGCTCTTGTTAGTAATCTTTGGAGGGTCCGTGCTTGGCGATGTTGGAACAGAGGACAGTGAGGGAAGTCTCATTAGGATCTAGAGGCCTCCCTCTTCTTAGGTAAGTATGTAGTTTTTTACCCAAGCTTCAGTTCAGGTACACTGTGACTTAAAGAGACATTGTAACTAGAAAAACGGCCCCTGTGGGGTGCTCACCTCGGATCCTAATGATGCTTCCCCCATCTTCATCTGTCCCACGGGGGTCTCGCTGTAGCCCTTCAAAGCCGGCCCGACAAATCCGTCAGCCTGTTCAATATTTACCTTTCCAGGCTCCAGCGGGGGCGCTGTTTCGGCTTTCGGCTCAGAAGTAGACGGAAATACCCGATCTCAGTCGAGTCCGCTCTACTGTGCAGGTGCCGGAGACTTGCACCTGCGCAGTAGAACGAATCCGACTGAGATCGGATATTTCCGACTACTTCGGAGAGCAGCGCCGCTACTGCGCCTGCGCTGGAGACGGGAAGGTAAATATTTTACATTGCCGATGTTCAGAGGGGAACAGCGAGACCCCCGTGGGACACAGGAGGACGGGAGAAGCCTCGATAGGATTCGGAGGCTTCCCCTTCCCGAGGTGAGTACCCCCCAGGGGGCCATTTTTCTCAGTACAGGTTTTCTTTAAGCATCATGCATCATCAAGCTTTATGTTATGTACTGTAAATATCTGTTTTCACAGCACTTTATTGGATGTTTGAAATCAACACAGTGAAGCTTCATCGCACATTTGGTTCAATAAGCCACCTGCTAGTACAGTGGTTGATGGTACATTCAACTAATTTAATAATTGAAAAAAATTGTCAGGCCAATCTACCAGGATGTGGTCAGCATAAATGCGAAGGTCAGATTTTTAATAAACATCTTTTCCTGTTCAGTCACACTCAGTGATTTCTGTTGTCCACAAAAGAATTATTCCAAGCTACATTAGCCAGTCAGATTGAGCTCTTTGTCCAATTTCTCAATGCCTTATTGAGTACGTCAAACTAGCCGCTATAGACCTTCTATGTTTTTCCACCCTGTTGACCAGCTCTTTGTAGCCTTTCTCCCCCACAGGTGTTTTAATTGCTATTAGATTTGTGTCCTAAATATCTCTCACCAACGACTTTCACCTAGAATGACATTAAACTCGACGAAAACAAAGAGAAACCATTCAAGGCTCTTCAGCCGTCAATGGGTTAAGCTCCTCGTATTGTTCAATTGTTACGGGACTTTGAAAAGTGAGTTTGCAGGCAGCTCCGTTCAGCACTTTTCTCCCGTTTTCAGTCCTTTGGCAGGATGTGTCACTGGGGGGTACTTTACAGCATTGTTGTAAAACGTTTCTCGTTTGCTTTCTCCCGCTGAATGAACATCGGGGGCCTCATTACATTTCATCATAAACGTGAACGGCTCGCTCCTTTACATTAATTGTGCAATTATATCTAAAAAATGTCGTCCTGGTGCAATCGGAGAAAATACTTTGGAGCAGTCAAAATAAGCACAGTTTGAGGCAATTTGAGACTAAAAGTTTTATGTGCAACTTCTGTGTTTATTACTTTATGCCTTATTTAAAGAGGAACTCCAGACTAAACAAACATACTGTCATTAAGTTACATTAGTTATGTTAATTAAAATAGATAAGTAATATAATCTCTTACCCACCCTGTTTTAAAAGAACAGGCAAATGTTTGATTTCATGATGGCAGCCATCTTTTTGGTTGAAAGGAGGTGACAGGGAGCATGAGACACAGTTCCAACTGTCCCGTGTCCTGATCACCCCTCCCAGTTGCTAGGCAATGTGAATAACAACATAGGAAATCCCATCATGCTCTGCACAGCTTCAGGGAAAAAAAGCCTGGGCTTTTTTTCTTTGATGGGTGGAGCTTAGCTAAAAATGCAGCTACAAATGATGCTTTGGTAACAAAAACAAAGTTCGGATGCTGTGAAACTGTTAAAGAAACACCAAGCCTTTTCAGTTCTGCTGAGTAGGTTTTTAGTCCGGAGGTTCACTTTAAGAATGTCAGTTCAATATTGGGTCATGATTTAGATACTTATGGCAACGTCATAATGCCACTTCTACAATGGGTTTTGCACAGGGAGTAGTAGGGAGGAAGGGATAGGGGGGTTTATTGACCATACTTATGGGAAGGAAGATGGGGGTGGGGGGTGTCTTATACTGGACATACTTGTTATAAGGGAGCAGTGGCATATCTAGAGGGGTGCAGACATGGCTCGTGCCATGGGTGTGACAGCACCATGAGCACCATGCCTACTCCTGAGCTGCGCCACCATGCCTGCCCAGGTGCTTCCCTGCCACTCAGACTTAAAGGGGCACTACAGTGAAAAACTGTAAGATGTAAAATGTGTGCAAACATACAAATAAAAAGTACATTTTTTTCCAGAGTAAAATGAGCCATAAATTACTGTTCGCCTATGTTGCTGTCACTTACAGTAGGCAGTAGAAATCTGACAGAAGTGACAGGTTTTGGACTAGTCCATCTCTTCATAGGGGATTTGTAGTAAATTTGTAGTAACCGTGTGTGGAGTGGTGACCCACAGAGGGATTGTGCACCGGCAACATAGACCTGACTAGGCCTATTCCACAGGGACTCGCTGCAGTTTGCTTGTTGTGGTCTTCATAGGGGATTCTCAGCAAGGCTTTTATTCTTTAAAAAGACATTCCCCGAAAAAGGATTTAAACAATGATGCTGACCAGCTTCCCTGCTCGCTACACAGTTTTTGCCAGTTGTCCAACTGCCATTCACTAAGTGCTTTTGAAAATAAATATATCCCTGAGAATCCCCTATAAAGAGATGAACTAGTCCAAAACCTTCCACTTCTGTCAGATTTCTACTACCTACTGTCAGTGACAGCAACATAGGAGAAAATTAATTTATGGCTAATTTTACTGTGGAAAACATATACTTCGTATTTGTATATGTTTGCACATATTTTAACCACTTTACCCCCGCGCGTACGTATTTCTCCGCCCCTTTTTCCATCCTTTAACAACCAGGGACGGAGAAACACGTACTTTCCGCGTTCCCGACGCTGCCCGCGCTCCCGCTCGTAAACACGCCGCCCGCCGCTAGTAAACACGCCGCCGCCCGCTCGCCCAGAGATCAATGAATGGGAAAATCCATTCCCGTTCGTTGATCTAAGCCCCGCAATGATCAGCTACTCTCCTATGGGCAGCGCGATCATTGTGAGAAAAAACTCACGTGTCCAGCCTCCTTATACTTCCTCCAAGCTTCCGGAAGGAAGCTTGGAGGTCACATTAAAACAAAAAGTTACTGTGGCCATCTTGTGGCCAAATAGTAAACTACACCCTACACATTTTTCACATACAAATAAATGACTTTTACACATAAAATTAACTCATTACCTCCCACACTCCCCATTTTTTTTTTTTTTGTAATTAAAAAAAAATTAAAAAATTTACAATTAAAAAAAATACATAAATAGTTACCTTAGGGACTGAACTTTTTAAATATTTATGTCAAGAGGGTATAACACTGTTACTTTATAAACTATGGGCTTGTAATTAGGGATGGACGCAAAAATGAAAAAAATGCACCTTTATTTCCAAATAAAATATTGGCGCCAAACATTGTGATAGGGACATAATTTAAATGGTTTTATAACCGGGACAAAAGGGCAAATACGTTTCATGGGTTTTAATTACAGTAGCATGCATTATTTAAAAACTATAATGGCCGAAAACTGAAAAATAATTATTTTTTTCCCCACATTTTTCCTATTTTCCCATTAAAACACATTTAGAAAAAAATAATTCTTGGCATAATGTCCCACCTAAAGAAAGCCTAATTGGTGGCGGAAAAAACAAGATATAGTTCATTTCATTGCGATAAGCACTGGCATGTGGGCAGCTCGGGACAACAGCAGATCCAGCATGTGGGCAACTCAGAGGGTGGCACCAGTCTCTGGCATGTGGGCAGCTCTTGGAATTTGAAAAAAGTGATGACTAAGCTGATTAGTGGCAACTAACATGGGGACCTGAAAAGTGCCATTATTTTTGCACAAGTTATGGAATTTTTATTACTACTTTTATGAATAAGCCCCTAGTTCTTAGGAAAATAAGCATGATGGACATGTATGGGCATGTACAGTGGGGTGCGAACGTTTGGGCATCCTTGTTAATCGGCATGATTTTCCTGTATAAATCGTTGGTTGTTACTATAAAAAAGTTAGTTAAATATATCATATAGGACCTGCATCCGCTTAACGCACTTCTAGACCTTCCTGTTAAGAATCTCCCTCGTAAGCGGTGGAAGCTTATGTTACATATATTATTTGCAGCAAAGAGGTTAATTGCCCAATTTTGGAAATCCACAACGATTCCTAGTAAAACAATATTAATAGATAAGATTAATGATGTTAGGAGATTGGAAGATCTAACGGCCAGAAGCCATGATAATATCGAGGCACATGGCGAGCTGTGGGGTCCATGGGAGGACTGGGATATGACATTGTGGCTCCAGTCACGTAATCGTAAGCCCCCATAATTTTTTTTTGTTTATGGAATACCTTTTGATTAGCTTGGATGGTTTGGGATGTGTTCACTATGATATTTTGGTATCTGTTGGTTTGTGTTAGTAATTTAACTATTTGGTCGGTTATAAGTCTGTGTTGTTTGTTTTTGTCTGTTTTTTCCTAATATGGAAGTGCTGCCATATTTACATCTTATTTTATGTTCATCATTATACATGGATTAGCGAGCCTATTGGATCTACAGGGTGAACTATGCCACTATGGCTTGAGAACCTTTCCCCTGTATAACTTGCGTTCATTGTGAAGATAACTGTATTCATCCTGCTTGCTATTCTAACCACTTTACCCCCGCGCGTACGTATTTCTCCGCCCCTTTTTCCATCCTTTAAAAACCAGGGACGGAGAAACACGTACTTTCCGCGTTCCCGACGCTGTCCGCGCTCCCGCTCGTAAACACGCCGCCCGCCGCTAGTAAAACCGCCGCCGCCCGCTCGCCCGGAGATCAATGAACGGGAAAATCCATTCCCGTTCGTTGATCTAAGCCCCACAATGACCCGCTGCTCTCCTACGGGCAGCGCGATCATTGTGAGAAGAAACTCACGTGTCCAGCCTCCTTATTCTTCCTCCAAGCTTCCGGAAGGAGGCTTGGAGGTCGCAATAAAGCAAAAAGTTACTGTGGCCATCTTGTGGCCAAATAGTAAACTACACCCTACACATTTTTCACATACAAATAAATGACTTTTACACAAAAAATTAACTCATTACCTCCCACACTCCCCATTTTTTTTTTTTTTGTAATTAAAAAAAAATTCAAAAATTTACAATTAAAAAAAATACATAATTAGTTACCTTAGGGACTGAACTTTTTAAATATTTAAGTCAAGAGGGTATAACACTGTTACTTTATAAACTATGGGCTTGTAATTAGGGATGGACGCAAAACTGAAAAAAATGCACCTTTATTTCCAAATGAAATATTGGCGCCAAACATTGTGATAGGGACATAATTTAAACGGTTTTATAACCGGGACAAAAGGGCACATAAATTTCATGGGTTTTAATTACAGTAGCATGCATTATTTAAAAACTATAATGGCCGAAAACTGAAAAATAATTTTTTTTTTCCCCACATTTTTCCTATTTTCCCATTAAAACACATTTAGAAAAAAATAATTCTTGGCATAATGTCCCACCTAAAGAAAGCCTAATTGGTGGCGGAAAAAACAAGATATAGTTCATTTCATTGCGATAAGTAATGATAAAGTTATAGACGAATGAATGGAAGGAGCGCTGAAAGGTGAAAATTGCTCTGGTGCTCAGGGGGTAAAACCCCTCAGTGGTGAAGTGGTTAAATTTTACAGTTTTTCGCTGTAGTGCCCCTTTAAATCAGATTAAAACTGTTATTTAGGGAATATGGCTATTTAATTTATGTACCATATATAGGGCTATTTATTTCTTTTATATCACTGCACCTGACTTTTTAATTGGTTTATCATGGCTACTTGATTACTTAATTATTTTATGACTACTTAATTATTTTATCTGGATGCTTATAACTACTTAATATTTTTATTGAGGGGCATGGGACTACTTGATGAATTATCTGGAGACATGTGGCCACTTGATTATTTAATCTGGAAGCATGGGAATATTTGATTCTTTTATCTGGAATCATGTGAGTACTTTTTTTCATATTCTGGAATCATATTCTGGAAGCGGCGGGCCATCTCTTGAAGCCCTGCTCTAACTACAGACATAGCGGAGAGACCAGCGAGGAGAGAAGAGTGACGTCAGTGCTGGAACGTGGTGTGCTGGTGAGGGAGCCACCACCAGATCATGTAGATAGGGAGCTGCCGCGGCAAGCACGAGGCCCTGCAGAGTATGAGGCCTCAAGCAGCCGTGTGCTTTGCTTGTTGCTGACGGTGGCCCTGTTGATCACCATTGCTGGTCATTACATTTTCATGTCAATTCATTTGGTTGTTCTTCAAAGATTGATGAACGGTCAGGGATCACTCATTTTCAACAACTTTTTTAGTGTATGTGTGTATGAGGCTTGGAAGTGAGCAGTCCTTTAACCTCCCTGGCGGTATATTAAAAACCGCCAGGGGGCAGCGCTGCCGTTTTTTTGCTATTTTTTTTTTCGCTACATGATAGCCGCTGCTCAGCGGCATCCCCCCAGCCCCTCCGATCGCCTCCGGCGATAGGCGATCAGGAAATCCGTTCAAAGAATGGGATTTCCTGGAGGGCTTCCCCCGTCGCCATGGCGACTGGGCGGGATGACGTCACTGACGTCATGGACGTCGTGACGTCTAAGGGAGTCCTGATCCACCCCTTAGCGCTGCCTGGCGCTGATAGGCCAGGCAGCGCAGGGGTCTAGGGGGGAGGGGCTGTACGGCGGCGCGGATAGCGGCGATCGAGCGCGGGCGGCGGCGATCGGTGTGCTGGCGCAGCTAGCAAAGTGCTAGCTGCGTCCAGCAAAAAAAAAATTACGCAAATCGGCCCAGCAGGGCCTGAGAAAATTTCCTGCGCGGCTTACCCCGAACTACGTTCGGGGTTACCGCCAAGGAGGTTAAAGGACAACTGTAGTGAGAAGAATATGGAGGCTGCCAAGTTATTTCCTTTTAAGCAATATCAATTTCCCTGCAGCCCTCTAACCAGCATGCAGCTAATATTGTCAGATCAGACAATAATGTCAGAAACTCCTGATCTGCTGCGTGCTTGTTCAGGGTCTATGGCTAAAAGCATTATAGGCAGAGGATCAGCAGGACAGCCAAGTAACTAGCATGGCTTAAAAGGAAATGAATATGGCAGCCTCCAATCCCTCCAGCTTCAGTTATCCTTTAAAGAAAGCACTTGAATTTGTTGTGCTATCTGTTCATGGGTCCATACAAATCCTTAATTACCTCTAAACACACAAAAAACTACCATCTATAAAATGAGAGAAATGGAAAAAAATCGAAGCAAGTAATTTGGGCTTCAGTGGCCCTTCGGTAAAATGGTAACCGCATAGACCGCAACTTTAATTGCAGCTATAGCGGCACCCAGTGGATGATTTATGTGCCAGTGGCTCCCGAAAAATGGCTGAATTAGGCAGTGCAAATATCAGCACAAGGGGCGAGTTTAGCAGTGAAGACAGCTCTGATATCGGCAGATATTGCGTCATGGTTAGGATTAAGCATCGGTAGGGTTAGTGTGAGCAAAGGTTTAGGTTTAGTGACTGATAATAAAATATTGGTAAAATGTGCAATGCTCCACTATCATATTAACTATTGCCCAGTAGCGATGCGAGCGAACCATTCGCCCGTGAATCTCTATGCGCCTGCATTACTTCCGGGTCACTATAACCCGGAGTAGCATGGCTGCGCTGGGCCGGTGGTGCGCGTCTTTGATCGCGCGCCTGTTGCCAGGCACTCTCTGCGCATGAGCGTGGCATCACTCATGACGTCACACACATGCGTAGAAAGTGCCCGGCAACAGATGCGATAAAGGACGCGCACCGCCGGCCCAGCGCAGCCGTACTACTCCTGGTCATAGCGACCCGGAAGCAGTACTGGCCCACAAGGATTCGCTGGCGAACGATTCGCCAACATCTCTAACTATGACTACTTCAATGAATCTGACTCTTGCTTCCGTTTTCTAGCCCTAGTTAGGGATGCACATTCGGATTCCACGGAATTGAAATTCCCGCAAATACAGATTTCCGATCGGAATTCAGAAATCGAAAAATGGAAACCGGAACTCTGCAGAAATCCGGTTTACCGCATCTTGGTCATTTAACCCAATCGAAGAACTCGGAAGCATTGGGCCAATCAGAGAATTTGCAAAAATCGGATTACCACGGTACTTTTAGACCAAGCACAAGATTCTGTTTTTCTGATTTCCAGTTTTCTAATTTCCATTTTTTGTTGTTGTCATTTTTGCATCCTCTGATGCAAAAAGGAAAAATACAAAACACCTCTGAAATGCAGAAAAATGGAAAATCAGAAATAAGAGAGATGGAAATCGGAAAAACAATTGGTGAAAATTGGAATTTCCACGGAATCGGAAATGGCCATTTCCGGCCACCCTAGTGCTAGTAGCTCTGGATCTATCTGTTTATTTTCATTTGGTATTTATGATTCATTGCCTCTTGTGTGATATTTTACTCAATGGTCACCTTCTCCTCTCTCGCTCTCTTCTTTATATCTGTAGATTATTTCTGTTGCAGATAGTATGGTGTACTGTTTGTACTTTCAGTTGAAAAGAGAGACCATTCTCCCAGCAGCACAGCGGGTCTAGAGATAACAGAACCAGTCAACAGGGGTCACACCAGGCCCATGTATTGCACTGCTATGTGTGTGACCAGACGTAGCCTGAACTGTGGACATGTCTGGGCTCATCACAGACAGGGGAGGCAGGAAGCAAGGCCAGTCACAGGGACAGAGCGTGTCACAGCATAAATGCTGCTGCTCCGTGAGACATCTCTGTGCACTGACTTGTTGTGAGGGATTCGTCATGCCGACTCACAAAGGTAGATGGAAAAAGCCTTCATCTCACAGTATTTCATCTCTAACCAGGCACATCAGTGAGAGAACATAAAACAGGCAGCACTGCAGAACCACCTGGTTTACTTGAATCAATTAAATCCATGAAGAATAAGTTAAAAAACATGAGTTACATAACGTAAGAACTAAAATGTAAACCAAGATTTTCTGTCTAAAAAATGCCATCTTATATCAAATCTCAGTTTATTAAGTATCTGTACCAGGGCATGCTGGTCTTGTTGTCCGTTTGATTCTTCCACTCCAGTCTGATCGCCACAAGCAGGGCAGGATCATCCGCAAGGCAAACTAGGCAGGTGCCTTGGGCCCAGTGGGTATCAGGGACCCACCTGTCACCTTCTCTGACTTCTCTCTACCTCAGATTACCAAAAGGGGGGTAGCCACAGCTAATACTTTGCCTAGGGTCCAGTGGCCCTGGACTAAAGGGGCCCACTAGGTGCCCTACTTTGTCCATCTTATTAGCGTTGCATTGATGCTATGCTGTTTATGATAAATTATGAAGACCTCTATATGTATTATATATTTCATAGTGGTAATCCCTAACAAACTGTTTCCTTACTCTAAATACAACTCTGATACTCTAGCTGTCCTTGGTAGGTTTTGGGGCTCCATATCAATAGAGTTCTTTGGGCCCCCTATAAAACTCACATTGGGGCCCCAAGCTCCTTAGTTACGCCACTGCTAGTCCGCTGCCATTAGCAAGTAGCCTTTTCCAGACTTTGAACTAAACCTGCATCACCCTGAGTGCCAGCAGGTGTTTTTTTTAAAGCCCTTCAAATCTCTATTGTTGTGCCAGCAAGTGCTTAACATTAGTCTGGAATTAATTAGGCAATATAAGGGGATTCT
This sequence comes from Hyperolius riggenbachi, assembly GCF_040937935.1. NCBI lineage: Eukaryota > Metazoa > Chordata > Amphibia > Anura > Hyperoliidae > Hyperolius > Hyperolius riggenbachi. The sequence goes on from NC_090649.1 coordinate 98,028,670, forward strand.
TTTTATGAAGGCTCTTGCATCTCTAAAGCTTTAAGCACTGGTTCAAATGACAGCTGGGGCCCCCAGACTCTCTCACTGGCCGGGGTCCCCAAACCACCATGCGATACCTAGAGGGAAGTGCGGGTGGGCCCCAGGAACTCTCACCACCAGGGAATTCACCCACACTGCCTCTATACTGAATGCTGACTGCAACACACACAATTGCTCACTCCCAGCTCTAGCAATTTCCAACCTTTATCTGGTCAGCAGGCGCCTGTCAGCCAATCAGGTGCACAGTTATACACCCTTTGCCTGCTGTACCAAATCTAGCAGTAATTGCATAAATTAGGCAGCATTCAGGTGGGAGGCTTCGGTTGGATGTAATCATAGATTATGTCGCTAGCAGGACCGCCCCGTGCAGGCATCCCTCCCACAGGGGTCCCTCCCTAACCACTCACCTGTCACCTGCATCCTGGAAGCTGCAAAAAAAAATGTAAAACCACAAACACTGGTCCACATGACAGCTGGGGGCCCCAGACTCTTTCACTGGCCGGGGCCCCCAAACCACCATACAATACCTAGAGGGAAGTGCGGGTGGGCCCTGGAATGCTCACCACCAGGGAATTCACCCCAACTGCCTCTATACTGAATGCTGACTGCAACACACACAATTGCTCACTGAAGCCTTGCCAGAGTATTTTGTGACTAGCCCTGAGTAATGCTGAACCTCTGGACACTCTTGTTTTAGTGATCTGTTTTTGATTTCATGCCTATGACCTTTTGAAATCTGACTAGTGATCCTGCTATTGTCTGATGATATCGGATTATGCTTCCTTGTATTGGATTGCATAGCTCCACATATTGTTGTGCCTGTGCTTAGTACGTTTTTTGGGTGATTGCAGAGTATTGCTTTTTATTGTTGTTTCACTTAAAGGATACCTGAGGTGACATGTGACATGAGGAGATAGACATGGGTATGTACAGTGCCTAGCACACAAATAACTATGCTGTGTTCCTTTTTTTTCTTGTTCTGCCTGAAAGAGTTAAATATCAGTTATATAAGTGGCTGACTCAGACAGGAAGTGACTACAGTGTGACCCTCACTGATACGAAATTCCAACTATAAAACATTTTCCTAGCAGAAAATGGCTTCATAGAGCAGGAAAGAGATAAAAAGGATCAATAGTTCATAGATTTTAGCTCTGGAATACTTCAATGTTTGTGTCATTGAGCAAAAACAATAAAACAATTAAAACTTAAAAAGTAGATTTAAACATAAAATAAAACGGTGGAATATCTTAAAAAGTCATTTTTAGGAGAAGGAAGACAGATAAAATTGTTTATTTCATTTGTGTATTCTCGCCTCGGGTGTCCTTTAAGTTGGCCATGGCTTCACTCATATATAGAGCACTAATCCTTAATAATTGGGGGGGAGGTGCCCCCCAAAAATAAAATGGTCAAAAAGAGTTTTAAAGGTGAACTTATCTCAGGAATGAGAGTGTCAGTTCAATAAGCAAGTAGTTTATTAAGACCCAAAAAAACAACGCGTTTCACGGATCAAACATGGTTCTCAAAAATTAAATTGACCAAACACATCTTGGAAAAGAACTGAAAAAAAGGAGATGTTAGGAAAATCTGGCTAGGAGTGAAAACCTTACTTTAACCAATGATAGCAAATCTGGAAGACTTTTTTTAACCGATCTATGCGCCAATGGTAGTTAAAGAGAGACTCCAACCAAAAATTGAACTTTATCCCAATCAGTAGCTGATACCCCCTTTTACATGAGAAATCTATTACTTTTCACAAACAGACCATCAGGGGGCGCTGTATGACTGATATTGTGGTGAAACCCTTCCCACAAGTAACCCCTCCCACAAGAAAAGTTCAAACTTTTGTGGGAAATAGCTGTTTACAGCTGTTTCCAACTGCCAAAAACCATTCAGCAGCTACATCACCTGCCAACAGTAAAATGTTCACTGGAGTTCCTCTTTAAAAAGGAACCCGAGGTGTGAGACCTATGGAGGCTGCCATATTTATTTCCTTTTAAACAATACCAGTTGCCGGGCATCCTGATCTCTTTGGTATCAGTAGATTCTGAATCACACACCTGAAACAAGCATGTTGGTAATCCAGTCAGACTTCAGTCAGAACACCTGATATGCATGCTTGATGAGGGGCTGTAGCTTAAAGTATTATAGGCTGAGGATCAGCAGGAAAGCAGCAAGTCAATTTGCAATGTTTAAAAGGAAATAAACATGGCAGACTCCATATAACTCTTGCTTCAGGTCCCCTTTTAGTCTCAAAAATCATAGAAGTTAAGACTCACCTAGCCATGCAGAATCTGCATAGTCTTCACATGAGGCTACAGTTACTGATTTCAGTTATTTTAATCTCTTACAAAAAACCCCAGTAAATGATTATTATTATCAGTATTATTATTGTTACAGCATTAAAGCAACACATATCTCCTCAGACATCAGACAGCCAAGACAGAAGAAGAAGTAATATGAGGACAGCTCGGGTACATTGTATGTGAATCACACAGAGACACAGCTACTGGCACCCAGTGCTATCCAGAAGGTCTGCGGGTGCAGAATGTCCATATCAGTCAGAGTTGTCTGTCACTGCGCTTGGCCAAATCTCTTCCAGACTAGCCCTCCTGCATTACAACGCAATCTGCTTGTTTGTATGAATAGACTGGCCATGTTCTGTGCCTTCAGTGAAAGAAGTAGGCAATGAGTTATTCATGCATTACTAAGCTTGTGTGTTCAAAATATAGCAACAGTTCAAACTAGGCCTCATTATTAGTGTGTACAAAATATACGGTAGTGTACAAAAATATAGCAACAGTTCAAACTAGACCTCATTAGTGTGTACAAAATATATGGTAGTGTACAACAATATAGCAATGCCTGTAATTTCGTCATTTTGTGCAGGCCCAGATTTACATCACAGGAGCCTATAGGGACAGATGTCCTGGCACCCTAGACTTTGCCCTCCATGAACCTACAAACCCCCGCTGAACAAGTGTGCTGGCTGGCCAAGCTATTACTTCCCCCTTATTTCCCTTGCCCATCAAAGGTAGCTACAAGTGTCCCTTAGCACTAGGAAGCTAGAGGTACCCTCATGATTAATGAGCTAGAGGTGCCCCTAACTGAAGGGAGATCTCGTCAGTGGAATGCTGAGAGCTGGGTGAGCAACCTTTCAATTATGCTCTGCTCGGGACTCTGCATAGGAAGGAAGGGCGGGAGGCACTCTGCATAGGAAGGAAGGGCGGGAGGCACTAGGGGAGGAAGCCACCTTTCCATCATCAGACGCCAGTAGGCACGTGCCTACATTGCCTTATGGTGCTGATTTTTGTGTAGTTTTCTTGTTTTGCAAGAAATTACAAAATCACGAGTGACACAAAATTTAACACAAAAATACAATTAAACGCAAAATTACGACATGAAATTAGGATATTATGAAATAGGAATTTACCGACAATTACAAATTACAATTTTGTGTGGTAATTGTAAATTTTGTGTCTTAAATACGAAAGTGCAACATTTTGGCTCACTACTAGGCCTCATTTGCCGTAAACAAGAAACACGCTTGCACGCTAGTGCGCACACACGCATGTACTGCCAGCCCTCACCTTTCTAAGCAGCGGGGAAAACAATCTCTGCTGTTTTATTGATGTGTAATAGGCGTTAGATTTCAGCCTCAAGGCACATCTTACACAATGATGTCACGGCTAAACTTGTCTTATGCAAGTCAATGAAAATGTGCATGTAATGTTCCAGGCCAGTGCCTTTTTAAATCTGACATTCTTCTTATTCATTACTACAGCACATTAACCACTAATTACTGTTGCTAATATTATCTCTTGGTGGCATAGCTTTTAAAAAAGAATTACCTAATTCCACATCAAAGGCAAAACTTTTTTTTGTCTTTAAAAAATTCAAAACTGAAGTGATGATGATGAAGGGTGTAATTACTTTCACATATGGCTGTGAGGTACCTAAATACCTACCTTCCACATAAAACAGCTTCCTGAGACAAGGAAGGTGCGTTTCTCACTGGGATCTGACTTAATGCCAGCAGGAAATGTGTGCGAATCTCAAAATCCTCACAGAAAGCAAAAAGAGAACAGGAGCCAATTAAAGTGGACCTTTCATTTACTCTTGCACGAGACAGAAAGAAAACAAAGAGAAATGCACCCTGTATGTATTTAGAAAGTTTAGCCTGTCTAATCCTCCCTCATCTGTGACTAATCACAACTGTAATGTGATCTCTCAGCTGTGTCAGCTGGCTGCCATGGCATTGCAATGAATTGGTAAACACAGGATGTTAACAATATGTCTGTTTCCATGAAAGCAGAAAGTAGACACAGTGCAGATTTATTGCAGTTTTTGTATCAGCTGTAACAAAGAAATGTTATTTTTCTTTAGAGGATACCTGAAGGGACATGTGACATGATGAGATGGACATGGGTATGTACAGTGCCAAGTGCACTTAGGGCTTATTCACACTTGTGCGTTTTCAGAGCGATTTCAGCATTGCTGAAAATCGCTAGCGATTTGAAAAACTTGTGCACAATGAAAGTATATGACAGTGTTCTCATCTAAGCGTTTTGCGATTTGCTGAAACACAAACGCGCTGCATGCAGCGTTTTCTGAGCGATTCTGGGGCGTTTAGAGATTCAATAAAGTATTTGAATTGAACTAGAAAACGCAAAACGCTAATCGCTGGAAAAACGCTCTCTATATAGTGAAAAAACGCTAGGAAAATATGCCAGAAAAACGCTCAGCGTTTTGCGTTAGCGTTTAGCGATTTCTAGTGTGAATGGGCCCTAATAATTATGCTGTGTTCCTTTTTTCTTTCTCTGCCTGAAAGAGTTAAATATCAGGTATGTAAGTGGCTGACTCAGTCCTGACCCAGACAGGAAGTGACTACAGTGTGACCCTCACTGATAAGAAATTCCCCCTTTTTATCTCTTTCTTGCTCTCAGAAGCCATTTTCTGCTGGGAAAGTGTTTTATAGTTGGAATTTCTTATCAGTGAGGGTCACCCTGCAGTCACTTCCTGTCTGAGTCAGGACTGAGTCAGCCACTTACATACCTGATATTTAACTCTTTCAGGCAGAGAAAGAAAAAAAGGGACACAGCATAGTTATTTGTGTGCTAGGTACTGTATGTCTATCTCATCATGTCACATGCCACTTCGGGTATCCTTTAACCACTTAAGCCCGAAGGGTTGAAATTTTTTTACATCCGAGCAACTTTCACCCCCCATTCATTTGCCAATAACTTTATCACTACTCATCACAATTAATTGATCTATATCTTGTTTTTTCCGCCACCAATTAGGCTTTCTGTGGGTGGTACATTTTGCTAAGAGCCACTTTACTGTAAATGCATTTTAACAGGAAGAATAAGAGAAAAATGGAAAAAATTCATTATTTCTCAGTTTATCAGCCATTATAGTTTTAAAATAATACATGCCTCCATAATTAAAACTCACGTATTGTATTTGCCCATATGCCCCGGGTATTTCACCGTTAAAATTATGTCCCTATCACAATGTATGGCGACAATATTTTATTTGGAAATAAAGGTGCATTTTTTCCGTTTTGCGTCCATCACTGTTTAGAAGCCCATAATTTATTAAATCATATTGATATACTCCTTTGACATGCATATTTAAAAAGTTCAGACCCTTAGGTAACTATTTATGTTTTTTTTTTTTTTATTATTGTAAATTTTTTTTTTTTTAATTTAAACTTGTATGTGGGTATTTTTTGGTGTGGGAGGTAAACAGGTTTTTTTTTAATATATTTATATGTTTATTTGTAAAACTTTTTTTTTAGATGTAATTTGCTATTTGGCCACAAGATGGCCAGAATCAAAAAGTCCTGGGAGCGATCGATCTCGCTCCCAGGCAGAAGAAAGGAGACCAGAGCTCAGAAAAGCCGCAGCGTCTGAAGAGACGCTGTCGGCTTTTCTCCGGGGGGGGGGGGGGGGGTCCGATCAGCGAAAGGGATTTATAATCCCTTACACTGATCGGTGGGCTAGCGGCCAGCAGCGGGGGCGCGCACGGGGGGGGGGCGCACGGGGGGGCCCGCGGGAGCGCGCGCGACCCGCGGGAGTGCGCGCAGCCCAACTGGACGAGAAATCTCGTCCAGTTGGGCTTAAGTGGTTAAAGACTATTATGCTGTTGCTTATCTTTTAGAGCAGAGAGAACGTTCTGAGTTTAGGTCCACTTTAAAGTGAAAGCTACTTAAAGGGAGCCTACACTGAGAAGAATATGGATTTTTCCTTTCAAAATAATACCAGTTGCCCGACCCTCCTGCTGATACTGTGTCTCTAATACTTTTTTCTACAGCCCCTCAACAAGCAGATCAGGTGCTCTAACTCAGGGGTCCCCAACCTTTTCCGGCCCGGGGACTACTTTCTGACCAATTTTTTTCCGGGGACTGCGGGGGGGGCTGCGAGGTGGGAATTAAGGGGGGTATGGGGAGGCGCGCATCCTAGCGGACAGTGTCGTGCGCAGCGGGTTGCGGGAAGGGGGGGTGCGGCGGCATAGCAAGCATAGTTGCCCCAGTATGGCTAGTATAGTTACCCCAGTATAGCTAGTATAGTGCCCAGTATGGGTAGGTAGTGCCCCAGTATAGCTAGTAAAGTGCCCTAAAGTGCCCAGTATAGCTACTATAGTGCCCAGTATAGCTCGTATAATGCACAGTATGGCTAGTATAGTGCCCAGTATGGCTAGTATAGTGCCCCAGTATAGCTAGTATAGTGCCTAGTATAGCTAGTATAGTGCCCAGTATGGCTAGTATAGTGCCCAGTATAGCTAGTATAGTGCCCAGTATAGCTAGTACAGTACAGTGCAGTATAGCTACTATAATGCCTAGTATAGCTAGTATAGTGCCCAGCATAGCTAGTACAGTGCAGTATAGCTAGTATAGTGCCCAGTATAGCTAGTATAGTGCCCAGTATGGCTAGTATAGTGCCCAGTATAGCTAGTATAGTGCCCAGTATGGCTAGTATAGTGCCCAGTATAGCTAGTATAGTGCCCAGTATGGCTAGTATAGTGCCCAGTATAGCGCCCTAGTATGGGTAGTATACTGCCCAGCATAGCTAGTATAGTGCAGTATAGCTAGTACAGTGCCCAGTATGGCTAGTATAGTGCCCAGTATAGCTAGTATAGTGCCCAGTATGGCTAGTATAGTGCCCAGTATAGCTAGTACAGTGCCCAGTATGGCTAGTATAGTGCACAGTATAGCTAGTATAGTGCCCAGTATAGTTAGTATAGTGCCCAGTATAGCGCCCTAGTATAGGTAGTATAGTGCCCCTCGCGGCTGCTGCTGCTGTTACCTTAGCCGGCGGCCGCTTAATCTATATTCCCCTCTCATGTCCATGTAGCAGCGCCCCGCGGCTGCTGTGTGAGGAGACAGGAAGTAGGAGAGAGCGGTTTCCATAGTAACGGCGATACACATCGCCGCTACAGGAAGCCGCTGCCCTGCTTCTTGCCTCCTCACACAGCAGCCGCAGGGCGCTGCTACACGGACGTGAGAGGGGAATATAGATTAAGCGGCCGCCGGCTAAGGTAACAGCAGCGGCGGCCGCGGGGGGATCGGGCGGGTGCAAGAGGACAGTCCTGCGGCCCAACTGCAAACGGCCCACAGACCAGCAGTGGGCCGCATACCGGTGGTTGGGGACCCCTGCTCTAACTGAAGTCAGAGTGGAATTGCTGGCTGCATACTTATTTCAGGTGTGTGATTCAGCCACTACTGCAGCCAAAGAGATCAGCAGGACTGCCAAGCTATGTGTATTGTTTAAAGGGAAACATCCATATCCCTCTCAGTTAAGGTTCCCTTTAAAGTCCCATTGGAAGTGGAAAGTTTTCTTAGTCTTTTGTAGGTGGTCAGTCACACGGCTTGTTTTTAAACAGTTACTTTGGTTGCTCAGCTGATATAGAATAATCCAGTGTTGAAGTACCTAGTTAGAACATCCTTCAGGATTCTCTTCCTGCTCCACAGACTTTAACAGCTGCAGTTGCAATCTTCTCAGACAGCGCTGTCTGTGCCCGCCCCCTTGGAGTCTGAACTTTATGATGACACTGATCTAAGCAGCAGCAGTCCCTCCCATAGAGCTCTCAAAAGCCTCCTTGAGCTCTGCTGCTGAGGTCAGGTGACCAGTGGAATTTTAGCAGCAGAAAGTCCTTTTGAAACAGGGAAACAAACCAGGAAACTCTTCAGTATTAAGTATACTAAGCTATCAGATAACATGTATAAAGCCATGCCTGGAAAATGGCTTGATAGGTCTCTGTTCTCTTAAAGTGAACCCAAATTAAAAATACAAGATTTCAGAAATAAAATCTATTTTCTAAATTATAATAATAAATAGCAGCCTTTTTTCAGCTGTATGATGACAAATATAAAATATTCTACATTTATTGGAGGAACCCCTCCCTTCCTTTCATATTGCCGGGACAGAATCCGGCAAACTGGTGGAGTAGATGGTGTCCGGCAAAGGAGGAATTGCTAATGGCTGACACCTGTATAACCCTAGTTATGAACAGCGACGGGTGAAAAGCATGCACTGAAATGCTCATAGGCTTCAAGGAGTGTTTATTTACCTTTGTATGTGTCAGAGTGGTGCAACTAAATATTTTGAATTAAAAAAAATGTTTGGTTTGGGTCCGCTTTAATGCCATTCCCATCAGAATTCTGCTGCAGATCATGGGTAGACACTCTGCCCTTCAGGGGACAATATAATTTAATGTTTGGACTTTGGTAAGGTGACCTTGGGCATTGGCCCGACCCTGTGAGAGGTAGGTTCATGGGTAATATGAGGCTATTGGTTTTACTTGCTTTGTACACTTAAGGAAGGAGGAGACCCTGAAACACATTGTGTACAATTTGCGTAAATACGTTTTGCAAAAATACAAAGAGTTTTCACAAACATTTTCGCAAAATCAAACATGCCAGGTTTGCGAGCAACACTAGTTGTGTATCAAACAGAATATTCATATACAACAGTCTGGAAAAATGCAATGCCTTGCTATATTTTGTTATGTTAGGATTGCAATCCTGATGATTAGCATTGGGGTTCAGTAAATTCAATGTGTTGAGTGCTGAGTCCGTCATACCGTAGATGAAGCCATCACAGAAATCTGTATAGTGCAAAGAGGATCTGCACACCAGATGTTCCAGTTCTTGGTAACATCAACAGCGTGACCAATCAAACGTACAAGAGCTTTTTCAGGGCTGCACAGTTTCCCCCTTTACAGGTAAATGAAAGTGATCAATGTACGTGAGCGAAAAAACAATAAAGTTGGAACGTGTGAAATCCTACTGAAAACCTTCTGAACATCACCCAGAGTGACAAACATAAATCTGCAGTATAACCTAACTTGCTATTATTATTATTGTTACTATTATTACTTATTAGATAGAGCCAACATCTTCCTATCACAATTTGTGCCATTTCCCTGGTGACCACAAATCCATCAAGTCCTGGCACCACCCATTGTTCACTGATAGCTCATACACGCACCACCACCAAGAGGGCAACCAAAGATGCTTTTCCATTTCTTGTCAGGTCATAACCATGGAGCCAACCTTCAGTGGCATCACTGCCACCACTCAACGGTTTGTTTATGGACATATTTTTGTTTAGCTGCACTAGGTTCATAAAGTGAACTTGAACACAAGTAAAAAATGTCATACAGAACTTACCTAAGGCTTCCTCCAGCCCCCTGTAGTCAGTGAGGTCCCTCAGCACCCTCTAGGCTCCCTCCATTTTCCAGCTGGTGGCTCCGTTAGCTGTGCGGCTTGGCCAAGAATCGTGGGCAACTGCACATGCACGGCCTGTCCACGTGCCGTATGTGTACTGCCCATGCTCGATTCACAAAAGAATGAAACATGCAAACTCAGAATGGGGCTGGAGAAAGTCCTAGGTAAGTTCAGGATTACATTTTTTTACTTGTTCAGGGTCACTTTAAAGCAAAAAAAAAACAAACTTGTAATTGTAAGTTTGACTTTCTAAACTGTCAGACAACATATTTAGATCTGTGTCTGGAAATGGGCAATAAAATGTACCTGTACTCTGGATGTCTTTTTCAAATAAAATGTGTAAGGAGATTGACAGCGGCATAGCTTTTTACTGCATTGATCGGTAAAACTGTAACAGTGGTTTTATTAATCATCAAACAGATTTTAGCTGTAACCTGTCTGTCAAAATAAAGTGGTAGAACTAAAATGACACTCCCCAATTATTATTATTATTATTATTATTATTATTATTTATTTATTTTTTTGCTAGATTTGGTGCATATATGGCAACCCTAAGCCACTTCACATAGGTAGTTAACAGTGGCGTAGCTAAGGAGCTACAGGCCCCGATGCAAGTTTACACTGGGCCCCTTCTAAGCACTCTATACATAACAATTGATAGGGCGCACCAAAACCTGACAAGGACAACCACACAGTGTCCGAGGTGCAAGAAGGGGATGGGGAACTGTGTGTTAATGATTACCACTTTTCAAAGCATCTATAGAAGTGATTATTATGAGCACAGGACCAATAAAGAGATAATACTGTTGTTGAGGCTGGGCCCAACGGGGCCCAACTGGCTCAAGGGCTCCAATGTTGTCGCAACCTCTGAAACCCCTATTGCTATGCCTCTGCTAGTTAAAAGTGTATCTGCCTCTAATGGAACAACCTCAACTGCCGAGTACCAAAAAAAAAAAATAGTTAAGTCGCATGGCTCAGTACACAACATATGCATTCTGGCAGTGAACAGGTAATGTAGTTGACACAGTTGCCAAAATGTGCCCTGTCATATTTGGGCAGCAGTTAGCTGGCACATGGCCATGCTACATTTTTCAACTTAGTTCACCCACCCACACACTCACACTGTATTTCCATCCCCCTTCCTTCTCTGTCAGGAACACTGGCAGTCACCGGGGGAACACGTGTGGGGATGGATATGTGACTTGATCTGTAGCTAATATGTGTGATGCATGAGTTTTGACCATTGGACACTGTTAGTTTCAGCACTAGAGCAGTCAGTGCATAATGTAATCCTGATGGGTGCATCAGCACCAAGGCAGTTTTGGTGAAGCTCACATATATGCAGCACATGCACCACAAGTGAGATCCTGTGCCAAAACACATCAGTGTGGGAACAGACTGTCTTTCCCACATATCTATGAGATCTGGCCCTGCAATTTATACATATGCCAGATGGTTCTCTCGGCCATGCTGTCTTTTGGAGCTGCCTCTGCCGAGAATCTAACATGTGAACAGTGGCCCTCTGATCCCCTCCCGAAACATTGGTAAAAGACCATCTCACCTAAGCCCTGACCAACACCATTGTTCTACCTCTTTACCCCTCCCCCTCCATGCCACTACATAGTCTGCCACACGCTGTCCCTTTGCCTCCCTACATAGTACCGCATCGACCCTGTTCTGCTGCCAAAGCAACAGTCACACATCTGCAACAGTGGAGTCTGGATTGCATGCTCAGTCTGATCTAGAGGTGCTCATTCAGATTCAGCAGAATTGAAATTTTTGTATTTCGGATTGGAAATTGGCCTTTCTGATTGAAAAACGAAAACTGGAATTCTGTGAAAATCCGATTTACTGCAACTCAGTAATTTTAGCCCAACCACAGATCACACAAGCATTAGACCAATATTGGAAATTAGAAAAAAAAAACAAATCAGAAAACAGAAAAATGGAAAATCGGAAATTGACATTGGTGGAAATTGGAATTTCTGTGGAATCGGAGATAGGCATATCCAACCATGCCTATCTAGTGTCGAAGTACTAGCAGTGGAGATTCAGCCTGATAGCCCGGCATAAATATGGCAGTGACTATAGCCCTTCCATTATAGGCTGTCTTTAAAGATTTTCTAAGTGTAGTTTACTTAACCTCTCTTTAAAAAAGAACTTAACGCAGTAAGTGGAAACAAAAATAATCTGATTCACTATAAAGAGCCACAGGGCCATAATTTATGAATGTCATTTATGTCAATATTTTGGTACTAGCCAGTGTTGTCTTTCTGCCAGTTTGATTAGTTCAGTGTAGCTGTAAATCAGGATTTTAATGGACAAGTGAAATCGGAGATGACATTTATTGGCTGTGGTGCTTCTATGCAATGAGTTTTTAATCAGGATGATACCATTTGGTGCTTCTATGGTGACTTCTGAATTTTTTCCTTTCATATTGTCATCTCCATTCTCCACCCAAAAAAACAAAACAAAAAAAAAAATCAAGATGCACTGAATAAAATGAGCAAACATTATTTTAGTTCTTTGCTTTCAATCTATGTAGTTTTTTAGCAATGATTGCGGCTTTTATTATTATTATTATTATTTATATAGCACCAGCATTTTCTGCGGTGCTTTACAAAGTAAAAAAGAGGCGGCACACCACTGGCTGCAAGAGTTCCTTGGATTGCGGGACAGTGACACTGCATGTTAAGGACACGCAGGTCCTTCATCAGGTGCATAACAGCAGCTCGACACACATTCAATGTAGATATAGGCTCCAAGTGAACTGCCCCACCCGGGGTGGACACCCGCCCTACCTTGCATAACATTAACACTTTGTGTGGCATGAGTACAAATACAAATTTATGTGAACCACCAACACCTGCTTGAGACAACAGGATGGCTTGGCGGGTTTATCAACTGCTTGTGGATTATTGGGAGCAGATACAGCAATGGTCTCTAAAAAGAAGCAGGACACAATGTGATGCAATTAAAATGGTGGTCCTTGAAGTTGTGAATATGCCTGCCAATGGTAGTGATTTTTACAAGATCTTAAAACAAAGAGAAGCACGTTGGATATATTCTGTGGATGTTGTATCTCCAAGAGGGATGAACAAGAGATTGCCTCTGAGATGCTTTTTATAAAACACGTCTGAATTTTAACATTGATTTGTGCAGTGTTAGGGTGCATTGTTTCATTGCATTAACCTTTATTTTTACAGGTCACTATGGGGTAGTCTAATCAGAAGTGCCCAGAATCACGGTCACTCTTAACAATATTTTAGTTGGTAGCCCGCAGGAGTGCCATTGATCGTTTATGGACTTTTGGACATTTTAATTGATGTTGGTGGTTCACATAAATTTGCATTTGTACTCATGTCACACAAAGGGTTAATGTTATGCAAGGTAGGGCGGGTGTCCACCCCAGGTGGGGCAGTTCACTTGCAGCCTATATCTACATTGATTGTGTGTTGAGCTGCTTTTATGCACCTGATGAAAGACCTGCATGTCTCAAACATTTAGTGTCACTGTTCTGCATTTGCAAGCAACTCTTTGCAGCCAGTGGTGTGCTGCCTCTTTTTAATTCTTGGTTGTGCATATGTGCAGTAATGGACAGCTTGACGGGACCAGGGAGCGAGGCGGGCGAGCGAGGTGGGCGGGTGCGGGCGCGCGCGGCAGTTGCGTGCGAGGCAGGCGCGTGAGGCGGGCACACGCAGCGCACTGGCGGCGGCAGTGTGGGCAGACGGAAAAAGACCTAGAGTCCATTTTTAAACGGCTTGGGACTACTAGTTTTTCATAAAAGCAAAAGCTGAAGGTATTCGGTGCCATAAATAAATTATCCTTCAACTCTCAAGACCTTCACTTTTTACTTTGCTTAGCATTAAAATAATGTAGGGTTAAAACCGTTTGCAACTAGCAACATGGCCAAAGGTGCCGATTGCGCTCCATCTTCACCTAGTTTTCTAAACATCAGTGTGGAAGGTACCTGTAGCCAAAGTATCATTAGGCATCAGTTTGTCCTTATGTAAAGAGAAACTTAACCCAGGATCGAACATCATCCCAATGAGTAGCTGATACCTCCTTTCCCACAAAATTCTTTACCTTTTCTCGAATAGACCATAATGGACGTCTGTATGTGTGATATTGAGGTGAAACCCCTCCTACAGTGTGATGTCATGACCATGGTCCTGACAGTTTGCTGTCTGTGAATCACGTTGCATTGTGGGAAATAACAGCTTTTTCCAGCTGTCAAGCAAGCAGTTTCTCCCTATGTGCGTAGAACTCTCAGTAACAAACATTCCATATGGATCATCTAGCTGCTGTTTATCACTGGTAGTGACATCTTTATTCCTGCTAGATTCTATCAGGAATAAAGATGTCATTGTCAGTGATAAACGTCAGAAGTTAAAGAGACTCTGTAACAACATTTTCAGCCTTATTTCTTCTATCCTATAAGTTCCTATTCCTGTTCTAATGTGGTATGTCTTACTGCAGCCTTTCCTAGTTGCACAGTGGCTGTATTATCTCTGTTATATATTCTAATCTTCTTTCCTTTGTCAACTTTGTCGGCTCAGGCAGGAATGTGCTGCTCTGCTGTGATAGGATAGAAGCTATACACACCCTCTCCATGCCCCCTCCAGGCTCTGTATGAGTCACAGACTGACCTTCTCTCAGCCTATCACACTCTGGTTAGCAGCCATGTTTTTTGTTTGTAAACACTACCTAAAACTGGCAATTACAAGCCAGGATTGCAGCAGGGAGTGGCAGAAACAGCAAAGAGGGGCTCAGGAAAACATAATGAATAGAATGGTAGTCTTTTTATTGTAAGAATTTTAGAGTACAGTTTCTCTTTAAATCAGGGAGAAGAGAGATTTTACAATGGGCAAACACTGACTAAATAATCTATAAATGAATATTGTAAACAATAATCAGTTTTATTCATTATGTTTTTTTCACTGAAGTTCCTCTTTAACTAGTCTGGACAATTCCAAAAGACAGAGTGTGGACATGGTTTTCTAAGGAGACTACACAACTGAGTAAAAAGTTGTTGAGCAAGGAGGGGTAGGGTGTAACCACCCTCTTGGTGGAGAGAGTTACATTTGATGTCCAATTTAGATGGCTGCCCAGGCACAATTCTACTTTGTAAGGAGCCAGCACAGGGAGCTTTGGAGGGCCGATACATCTAGATGGCACCTCTGCCTTCCACACCCTTGAGCATCTATTCTGCCTTAAAGCCTAAAGTTAATTTCTGCCAAGTAAAAGTCTGTCCTTGAGTGTTACTGACCGACCATATGACAAGACAAGACAAGACAAATAACATTTATATTGCGCTTTTCTCCTTGCGGACTCAAAGCGCCAGAGTAGAGCAGCAGCCACTAGGGCGCGCTCTATTGGCAGTAGCAGTGTAAGGGAGACTTGCCAAAGGTCTCCTACTGAATTAGTGCTGGCTTACTGAATATGCAGGAATGCAAGCAGGAGGAGGTCACACCAAGAATGAGATCCTCTCGTCTTATGTCAAATAGGATTCCCTAACACTGAGAATGTATTGCTAAGAAGGACTGTCCCAGAATCTCACACTGTACCTCAGGTATTGAAATATTTAGAAATGTACTGTTCCTTAATCTAAATATGAACAACATTTTAATTGCACAATTTTGAGGGTCCTTAATACAGCGCTTAAAGGTGCTTTAGAGGGCCTCTTTACCATGTTCCACAGACACTTCTCCAAAAGACTGCAGCCATTTATTATTGATTTTATTCAATGGACAACATAAGGAACAACTATCAATGTATATTACCACTATATTTATTTTTCCTTTAGTCTGCTACTGATTTCTCTGGGACATTGTAACCAACGTCATAGAACAAAATTAAAACCTGTCTTTAGTGTTGGATCACACTTTTTCTGGACATTGGTCTGTGTTCTGACATGGGTTGGGGTTCTCTGATAATTCCTCCCATCATGTGATACAGAGAACCCATAAGTAAGCATCATAAAGGCAGACCGAAGACTACCTGAAAAACCAGAGATAAAGGTAGCAGTGAAGACGTTGAAGTTTGTTTTTGAGCTAATAATAAATACTGTCGATGACAAGTACGCAAGGGCATAACTAGAGGGGAGCAGCCCCTGCAACCGCAGAGGGGCCCAGAGCTGTAAGGGGAACCCAACTACTAACCTTCCCTTCCACCCATACAGGGGACTACACTTCAGATCAGGTGTTTTTGTGGCTATACTTTTTATGGGTGTGAATATCATGATGGCCACAATTGTTTTATGGCCATTGTGAGATGGGCCCCAAGGTTGTGAAGGGTACCAGTTGGTGTAAACATTGGGGGGGCATCAGAGTTTTGCTAGGGGGCCCCATAAATTGTAGTTATGCCACTGCAAGTATGGTGATTAATTGGTGAGAGCAGCTTTAGGATTATAGGTGAAAACTTCTCAAAGAATGCTTCATGCATGGATTTTGTATGTTTTCCATGTATATGTTATGGCCAGAACCTGAAGTCTGGGCCCAACTAGAAGTGGCTGTGCCACCGGGGCCAATGCCCAAAATGAATCAAATCCTAGTGACTTCGGCTCTGGCTCCTCCCCCTGCCCACCTATTATTGAGTTCTGTCAGCCGGGGACACGTGTGCACCCAGAGTCATGACATTCATAGCGGCAGGGAAGCAGGGATACGTGATGTTCATTCCTGCAGAGCGGTTGCCAGCAGAGGCAATGTCTGCAGCGTTCCTGCTCTTCTTCCCCGCTGTGACGAACGACTCTGGGTGCACGTGTGTCCCCGTCTGCCAGAAGTCAATAGGAGGGGGCAGGGGGGAGAAGCCAGAGCTGGAGATGAAGAACCGGAGCCACCAGGAATCGATTCATTTCGGGCATTGGCCGCAGTGGCACGGCCTCTTCTAGTTTTGACTGAAGTGGCCAGACTTCCGGTTCTGGTCGTAACATATATATGGTTTTCTTCCAGGGATGTACTGATGGGTTAAATGGTTTCTGACCTATTTTAGGAACATTAAACTTCATTCTCTTTTAGAGTCGGGGACAGATGTGACTGATTCTATGCATCTAAGCTCTGCATAATATGTCAGTATGATATAAATAAGGGACATAAATTAAAAAAAAATGTTCTTTCATGCTGCCTTGTGGTCTATATGGCCCTATTATTATGCAGCACGGGCCTAAATTTCTGGTTGCACAAGACCTATAGCAATTCTGACTATAAGTCATGAAGTATAAATATGTTATATATCAATTACTTTGCATAAACATCCAGAATAAAGAATTAACAAAGCCACAGTAAACAGCATTTTTGCAGTTGGGTTTGTCAAATAAAATTTGATTTACCTAGCCATTAATGCGTCTTGCTAGGTCAATTTGCTAAACTAATTGTCTTTGTAACATCATGTTCAGGTGATTTTATGTCTTCTGAAATTCCTTTTCTGCATTGTCTTCGGTGATTTGTCACGGCGCCTTATGAATAAAGATTCCCATTTGTCATGAAGCAATTTCCTTTATTTATAATGACTTTGAAAATTTTTATTTTTTCAGTGGAATTGCTTATGCTTACATCATAGTCAGCTTTTTGTTGTACATCTGTTTATTTGATTTAAGTTCACGTTAATGCAAGCAATGATCATCGAAATGTGGACTACAAACTGTTTAGTCGAAATACTTTGGATAACTACTGTATTATGCTGGAATTGGAAGTTTAGCTAATACATTTTTGCTTATAACAGAAGTTTTTGGCTGCTGTAGATACGTTCTTTTGTTTGTTTTGTCGTGTTTTGTGGGTTTTTTTGCTTTATTTTTCACAGCACAATATACTTTTATTTTAACCCATTGTGTTTCAGCAGTCTCTGGCCCCTTAAGGACCACAGACTGCTGGTACCAAAAATGTGGTTTACTGACGTCTCTCCGCACAAAGTCGGACACTGTTGCCATTCACTCTGTTCACCCGTCACTGAAGCCCGCTCGCTCTGCTGTCACTGTGCCAGCAGAGCTCTGTGAGCCAGTCAGGAGCCTATTTCATTGGTTCCTGACCCTGTGATCAATGTGAGCCAATGAGATAGGCTCACAGTGATCATGGGGTTAGGAGCCATTGAGAAGAGTTACGAAAAACCATTTTATAAAAACAATAAAAGTATTTTTTGATGATGATGATCATAATAATAATTAATAAACCCTATTTACAGCATCATCAAATAAAACAATGATTTAGGAGTGCTTTAAATGCTAGCAACTCTATATTTTGTGCACAGATAGCTGGGGCACGTGACTGTCTATTCCAAAGGGATTGTTTCTGGAACTGCTGCATCAAATGCAAAAATTGTGTGTGTAATGGTATAATCCCCTGTTCAGCCTCTGTTCAACAATGAAAAGTTCTGGATTATGGATCAGGGCTTGAATTAGATATGTATGTTATTTTTTTCATAGGTTGTCTGTTTTGCCTATAAGCGGTCCTGTTTGCTTGCCAACACAGGTAAGCAAGCAGGATGAGCGCAGGCAGGTACCCTTTAAATTGTTGATTACAACTTTCCCTGAAACAACCTATGCTGTGGGCTGCTTCACTGCCCAGTACAAACCCCTAGAAAGTTAATTTGCTTCATTTTAATCTTGCTTTTGAATTGTGGTCGAGTGATCAGCATTCTAAAAAAGAACACAGAAACAATGGGAGCCCAAAGGTGCAGTATGTCACTAGTTAAATGGCAAATGTAAAGAGAAAATGTTGTGGTAATCACAAAGGAAGGTTACACAGGGGGCGCTCTGTTCTTGGCTCTAGATATATCTCTGGCCTGAGGAAGTATGTGTTTGACCCACGAAATGCATTGGCTGTGCATAAATAAACTTCATATGTGTATGAATGTGTCATTATTGACGTAACTACCTCTCCCTTTATTATTTTATCTGTTTTTAACACAGTTGTATCTGTAATTGGGTGCATCTTTTCCCCTTTGTTGCTTTTTAACCACTTAAGGACAAGCAGGCGTATTAAAACATCCTGCTGGAGCCTCTTAATGGCTCCAGGACGTTTTTATAAGTTAAACAGCGCTGCAGCTGCTGTGCGCCTGCACGCTCCCACGCGTGCACGTGCACACTCTTGCGCGTGCATGCGTGATCCGGTGCACGTGTACATGGCTCTTACCCAGAGACCAGTTAAACAAAAAGCACAACATAGAAAAAATACACCTTTATTTCCAAATAATATATTGTCACCATACATGTCCCTCGCCGCAGCTCTCCCCGCAGCTGTTTACCTCCTCTGCCTTCCGGTCCGCGGTGATGACGTCAGGCCGACCTGGAGGTCGTCCTGTACTGCACCTGCGCGAGCGTTGCTGTCAATCACCGCCAAGTGGACCAGAGCGTACTGCGTAGGCGCAGTAGGTCGGCCTGACATCATCACCGCGGACCAGGAGGCAGAGGAGGCGAACGGCTGCGGGGAGAGCTGCGGCGAGGGACATGCTGGGAGCTTGGGGTTGAACGAAGCCCCGGGTAAGTAGCCCTTATTTTACTACTAAATGCCTGATAACTCCTTTAAGCTATTGACAAATGAAAGGGATGAGCACTGAAAGGTTAAAATCGCTCTTGTCCGTTAGGGTAAAAACCCCTTTGGGGTGAAGTGGTTAATTCATAGTCTATATCTCCGTAACTACAGCTCATTCTCACAAGCAGTTTCTACTAAATATAATAACCTCTAATTATTTGTGACAGGTTTACTTTAAACAAAGGAAAAGTTACTTATGAACATTTTATTTACTTTTAACACATTATTAATTCTGTACATGCGGGAGTTTAACACATCTTAACTTTGTATTAGACATTGAAACATATATTACATTTTAATTAAAAAAGTTGCAATGAACTTAATTTAAAATGTAAAAAAATAAAAATAACTTCTGCAACTTTGCGGATTTTCCGTCTTCACGTGTCATAAGGTCCTTTTTGCACCATATGGTACCAAGGTTGACTATGGATCATGTCTGCCATATGTTGACCATGTTTCTCGTATCCTTTATGGAGCAGGTGCAAATTAATTTTTAGCAATCCGACAGCTGCAAGGTCTTTTAGCAGAGTTACAGGGAAAAACAGTTATAAAACCGAGCTGAAACGCACTTACAATATTAATTAGCTGGGAAATAAAGGGAATAACCGGTGAGAGGGGAGATATTCACCGCTATTCATTTATTCTGGTTGGCCTGTCACCTCATGTCATCACACATATAAACGAGGCTGCAGACAGGATGTCAAGACATCGCAGCGCATCATTCCTGACTTAAATGTCAGTTGACCTAGATCGTGTGCAAAGGGTTCAAATTGTGTAACCTTTCAAAGTTACCTACAGTACATAAAACATGGATATAAAAATTTATATAAAAAATAGTGTAAGTATCATACCTTAAAGAGACTCTGTAATAAAATGTTCATCCTTATTTCTTCTATCCCATAAGTTCCTATGCCTGTTCTAATGGGCTCTGGCTTACTGCAGCTTTTCCTAATTGCACAGTGGCTGTGTTATCTGTGTTATATGATCTAATCTTCTTTCTTCTGTCGGCTCTGTCGGCTCTGTCGGGCTGAGGCTGGAATGTGTGGAATGTGCAGGGCTGCTTGTGATTGGATAGAAGCTACAGTATACACATCCTCTCCAGCCCCCCTGCAGGCTCTGTATGACTCACACACTCTGCTTATGTGAGCCTATCCCAAGCTGGTTAGTTTGTTTGTAAACACTGCATAAAACTTGGAATTACAAGCCAGGATTGCAGCAGAGAGTGACAGAAACAGCACAGATGGGCCCAGGAGAACATAATGAATAGAATGGTATGCTTTTTGTTGTACGAATTTTAGAATACAGATTGTCTTTAAATGACTAACAAAAAAAGGATTGGAATGCAAGCTTTCAGGGATCTAGTAGCCTTTTTCAGGCATGTTTTCAGATGTTAGCCGAAGAACAAGAGTGCAGAACATTTATTGCATTGGAAATGGACTTCTGATTGTATGTACAGCATATTCTGTTCTAGAGCCACTAAAGGGAATTGCTTTTATATATGATTTACTTCGCTGCCCTCCTGCCATACTCCTAAGTATGGGGTGTACTCAGTGGGGGTATGGCCGGGGTGAATACAGCCATATATATTTTGTCATAATTTTCACAAAAATGTCACCTTTTTACACAAATGCAAGTATTCATGGAAATATAGGATAAAAAGAAAAGTAATTTCTATTTATCATATATTTGTCTTGAGAAAACACATTTTGGCTGAAGTCTGTAGGTATATAAGAAAATGTATGGACAAACATGCAATATATATATATATATATATATATATATATATATATATATATATATATATATATATACAAATGCTTCAAAGTCAATGGGCTTGAGAAAAACATTTTCAAGAAAGTTCTTATTTTCGTGAAAGTGTGTATGTTATGAACGTCAGGGGTGTAACTAGAGAGGGAGCAGCCCATGCAATTGCAGGGGGGGTCCAGAGCTGTAAGGGGGCCCCAAATACTACTCCATACGCTCTAATAAAGGGGTCCATCCCTCAGATCAGGTGTTTTGGTGGCTACACTTGTTATGGGTGTGAAGATTATGATGGTCAGGCTTGTTTTATGACCATTGCAGGAAGGGCCCCCAGCAGGGGCGTAACTAGATTTAATAGGCCCCCTCCGCAAAAATGTTAGCATGGGGCCCCCTTGGTCCCCGATCCCCATGCGGGTCATGTGATCAGGAACCGGCGAATGGCAGTAGAGAGTGTTCTGCTGTGAAGTAGCCTCTGGAAGTAGGAAACAATTTCACATGCTCTTGCACATGGTTTTTGTATGCAAACAGGGAGGGTTTTTTGTTTTGCTAATTGGTTGCACTTGTGGTTGGGGAGTGGGAGAAGGAGGGCCCACATAAGCCTCTGGGCCCCCCTGCAATGGAGGGGGTCGTGGGGTGATTGCTACGCCCATGGCCCCCAGGCTCTGAGACTCTCCAGGTTTAGGCAAGGGAAACAGTGTGGACCTTGGGGGGGTCCCATCAAAGTTTCGTTGGGGGGCTTTATGATTTGTAGTTACGCCCCTGAGGAACAGTTGAATCAAGTGAAAATGCAAATTTTGATTTGAAAATGACTGGAAAAAATGTAAGCTAATCCATACTGTCTTCTACAGCCACACATCTACTCCTATCAAGCTCAGGGCTGAATGTCCTCCCGGCTTGCACTGAGAGAGGTCAGGCTGTTGTGATGACATTGCCCACTTCCAGAATACTCCACAACCAGGCCAGAAGATGCTACATGATCTTATTTTAGGAATTAGATGAGTTTATAGGTTTTTGGAGAAGACTCTTAAGGGCTGGTTTACGCTCAGAATGCAAAACGCACTCACCTAGCCAGGGCTGGATTTACAATAAGGCACTGTAGGCATGTACCTACAAGCGTCTGATGATGGAAAGGCAGCTCACTCCCCGTACCAAGTGTCTTCCACCCGCCTTCCCTATGCAGAGTCCCGAGCAGAGTGTAAATAAGCGGTTACTCTCACCCGGGTCTCGGCATTCCACTGACCAGATCTCCCTTCAGTTGGAGCACCTGTAGCTACCTAATACTAAGGAGCACCTGTAGCTACCTATAATGGACAAGGACAGTAAGGCAGAAGTTACAGCTGGGACAGCCAGCACACTTGTGGTGCAGTTAGGTGGGGGTTTGTAGGTTCATGGAGGGTGAAGTCTAGAGTGCCAGAACATCTGTGCCTGTAGGCTCTTGTGAGGTAAATGTAGGCCTGCACCTAGCAATTGCCATTTTGCTGTGATTTTACAGTGACTGTGTTTTGCATTTCCCATTCAGAGAGTGAGAATTGTATTATGATCTCTCCAAACATCACTCCGCTACATGCAGAGCATTTAGGATTTATACAAAATTGCAAATGCTGAAGTGAGAATTGATCCATAGGGATACATTGTACACAGTGCTTTGCTGATTGCCTGCAGAAAAGCACCCTAGTGCGAATGAGGCATAAAGGAGCATACATCTTTCTGTACAGACAAATTCTGCTGCTATAGAGAGGTGAGGAGGAATTTCAGATTCTGGGAGGAGTGCGCAAACCAGGTGTGGGGGGGGGGGGGGTAAGGAAGGGAACAATGCGCTTGTTCAGAGACCTCTTGGCACTGTATTGAGAGGCTATACGCCTAATCGGCTTGCTCAACCTAAAACCCTCTAGCATGTTTAAAAGGCTTAAAGGACACCTAGACTGAGAGGAATATGGAGACTGCCATATTTATTTCCTTTTAGGCCTCTTTCCCACTAAGACGTTGCGTTTTAGGGGACGTTAAGGTCGCATAACGTGCACCTAACGCAACACATGGTGGTGTTGAAGTTGGACGTCAGATTGAGCCGCGTTATGCAGCTCTTGGTGCGCTGTTTTCTTTCTATCTATACTGATAGAACAGCCGCTCCAGGATAGTAATGGGAAGTCCGGATCTTTTCAAGGATTCGGATGATTAGAATCGGATCATTGAAAAAATCCGGATCTTTGAACTGAATCATTTGAATAATTTTACTAGGGAAGCAGATTGGGAGTGAAATGACTAGCAGGACAGGACTTTCCCTGCACTGTACATTCTGTATGTTCCTGTTTCTTCCAGACAGACATCCACTGTGAACTGAATCGTTCCTTGTGATGATCCGGATGATTCGACTCAAAAAATATCCAGAACAAATGAACGATTAATTCATGATCTGGACAACACTATGGCCCATATGCAATTCACTTTTTTACCTGTGTTTTCTCCTAGGTGATATTTTTAAACTTGTCAATAAAATGCCTTTTAAGCCCCCAGAAGGCAAGAAAATGATTAAAATAATTTTGATAGTACTTTTTCACCAACTTTTTGGTACTTTTTTTAGTTAAAAAGTACTGGAAAGTTATTTAAAATCAAAGATGAAAAATTATCTCCTAGGTGAAAACTCAGGTGAAAAAGAGAATTGCATATGGCCCCATGAGTCCAGGTTACGTCACCACAGTGCAGTGAATATTAATTAGTCATGTGGCTAGTCACTGAGCATGTGCAAGCAGTCTAACGCAGCTAAAGCCCAGTATAACGTACAGCATGCTGCACTTTCATTCAACGTGTAGCGTTACAATGTAACGCAATGTGGGCACTGTGAACAGCCCATTGATTTTTCATTACTGTGAGTTGGGCTGCGTTACAGGCTGCTGGAACGTGGGACTTTAACGTCCCACTGTGAAAGCAGCTTTAAACAATACCATTTGCCTGGCATCCTGCTGATTTTTCACACACCTGAAACAAGCATGCAGCTAATCCAGTTAAACTTTAATCAAACATCTGGTCTGCATGCTTGTTCAGGGGGTCTCTGGCTAAAATTATTAGAGGCAGAGGATCAGCAGGATGCCAGGCAACCGGTATTGTTTAAAAGGAAATAAATATGGCAGCCTCCATATCCCTCTCGCTTCATGTGTCCCATAATGCTTCGTCAGGGGAAAGAAATCCTGACCGTCTGCTTGAGGGCCCTTTACAGTTAAAGTGAATGGGAACCGCATTTTTTAAAAAAATGAAGCAAATACTTACCTAAGGAGAGAGAAGGCTCTGGGTCATATAGAGCCTTCCGTCACCTCTCTATCCGGTGCTCTCTATCCTGTGCTGCCCCCCCCCCCCATTTCATTCCCCCGCCGAAAGGGTATTTGGAAGTCTTCGGGAGCCGTGTCCTCCCAAAGACATGCGGCTCCATACTGCACAGGCGTGAGCGTGCAAGAGAGCGTACTTGCGCAGGTGCAGTACAGGGCTGCCCTTCTTTAGGAGCACTCGGGCTCCCTAAAGACTTCTGAAACCTCCTTCGACTGGGCGAGCCAGCACTGGAACGAGGGGACCAGGAGAGGAGCCGGAAGGCTCTATAGGACCCAGAGCCTTCCCTCTCCTTGGGTAAGTATCTGTCTCATTTTTTTAAATGCGGTTCCCATTCACTTTAATGCATTGCGCTGAGTTGCGTCTCATCCCATTTGCTGCAAGTCAAGGCACCTCAATTGGTAAAAGGGCACATAAAAATCATTCAGCACTTTTAATAATAATGTCCACTCTGTTTTTGGCTGCCTTACTAAAATGTGGTTCTAAAGAGTTATTTTTAAGAATTACATTTTAAAGTTCTGATTTTATTTTTTACTATTATTATTCTGTCTATTCTAAAAGTGGTTCCACAATATTCAGTACTTCCTGGTATTTATATTATTAATTTGAGACTTGAGTCAGAGTCTTTCAAACGTTAATCTATGCGCTGTGTATAGTTCCAGAATTTATATGCAGAATATTATTACAAAAGCTGCATTCTGTGCTTACTAATCACAAAATTGGATTTGGCTTTCCATATTCTTTTCGCTACTAGAACGCCGTGATATTTGAGGATTCATTATTTGTATCTGCTAGTAATTATTTTCAGTCTTGAGTGAAGGGGGAAAAAAAAGCCTTCCTAGAATGAAATTTTAGATTTGTTTTTATGTGCTTAATTCTAAATATGCTTTTAGAATTCATCATATTGGCTTTTCTGCACATTCACATTACTAATCCTATTCTCCTTTATACCTACTGAACGCGCTAATGCATGCATTGTATACTGTCCCACCTTTAAGGCGCACAATATTATCATTATGGAAAGGATGTACAGTGCCACGGTAATCATGAAAATTGGATTCCAATCATTACATTCTCCTCATTACAGCATGCTGTTCTTCAGGGAATGATTATTTGTATTTGCTAATGATTTTTCCTTCTCCTTGTATCGCAAACACAACAGCAGCGCCAACGCCAGCAAGAAATTCAGGAAACATACAAATATGTCTTTAGTGTGCATAATGGCTTCATGTGTATATTGTTTTTCAGGCTGAGAATAGATTATAAATCGATGCTGACAAGAATAAACGGAAGTAAAGGAAGGTTCTGTTCATTCAGTTTTCTTTGACGTAACAATGCTTGATAGACGAGTCTAAAAGAGAAAATGGAATGATTAGTCAATGAGTATTCAATTTTATTCATTGTTATATGCCAAGAAAATCGATATGTTGCTGTTGTTTTGATCCTTTACAGTGGATAAAAAAAAACGGTTTAAGTACACAACAAGTTTGCATACAATTGTATGTGGGTGTGGGGTCATTTATTTTCTGTCTGACTTGCCACCACAAACTGTTTTACAATTGTTGTAATAGCACATTGCATAGCATATTTTGTGTATATTTGTAGTCACACAGTGATAGGTACACAGCAGCAGCAGCCAGGTTGTGAGAGTGATGAACAGACATAGGGGGTGTTTATGGAGAACTCAAAACAACCAGAGAGAAAGGACAAGGAAAGGACTTTCTTCTCAGCAGGAAGACAGGAATACCACAGGCCATGAATGAAGAGGGAGTGTTTACAAAAACAGAAATGTTTACAGTACTTATTGTGATCTCCTCTCTGTTTGGGAAGAGGAAGAGGAGGCGGTGGAGAAGGAAGAAATAGTAGATAATGAGGTGCTTGATGCAGCATTCGGTTGAAGGTATGGGCCAGCAGAGTGACCAATGTAGTTAGGAGGAGGAGGTAAATGTACAGAAGCAACAACCTGGGGAAGGTAGAAGGGAGTCCAAAAAAACAGGAGTTGTGACTGCTAGTAGAGGTACGCAGGAAATCTGCAGCCCCCCCCCCCCCCCGCCTGTTCACAACTCTGCTATCTGGATGTTGCTTAAAGGGAACCTAAACTGAGAGGGATATGGATGTTTCCTATTAATCAATACCAGTTGCCTGGCAGTCCTGCTGATCTCTTTGGCTCAAGTAGTGGCTGAATCACACCCTGAAACAAGCATGCAGCTAATCCACTCTGACTTCAGTCAGAGAACCTGATCAGCATGCTTGTTCAGCCTATCGCATTGTTAGGGGGTGTGGTAATAGATAATGGCAGTTAGTGTCTACCAGTAGTAAAGATGATGATGTGCAGGCTGATTGTGGATCAAACAATAGGAACAAACTACATGGCAAATATCAATCATTTCTTCATCTCTTTTCTATTTTTTAACTTCTCACTTTACAATGTATTGATTTATTTCTTCCCCTCGTAGCTAAATTTCCTCTTTAAAACCTTTTTATTTGACAAGAACAATCAGCTAACATTTATTCAGACAGAAACAAGCTCTCCCTCTAAGTGCACAAACAGGAACAGGAAAGCATTTGTGCCTGAAGGTGGGTCTTGCTTTATTTACGTTTGTCCTTACGCCCCACGTTTGTCATTTAACATTCTATCTTTATATAATTAAACGTTGGCTGGTACCACTTAATAGCTGTCATTCTGCAATGCCCACACTGAAACCTTAGAACAGAGATTAACTCCCCATCTGCGAACTTGTTTACCTGTGAGGCCAAGTGTAACTAAAGCAAATTCCCACAGCTAGAGGTGGGAGACAGGCCTGGGAGTGGATTCAGGAAGCACTGAGGAGATAGAAAACTTCAAAATATTCCAAAGCCTCCGCTGTTTAATTATCATGTGAAGTCTTGTGTAGAGGAGAGAACTGACATGTTACAAAGATTCTCACACTCAGCTTCCAAAGGAAAATGACGTGCAAGAATGGCAAGAATATGTCTTGAGATATGTTGGACCTGTGTTCTAGGATTTTCTCTCTACAGTTATTAGATACATTTCAGCTTTTAACTACAAGGCTTCAAAGCTTTAATAGAACTGAAGTCTGTCACACAAAACACGTTCAGCTAAAGTCCTTCTAGCGCTGTCATCTATAGACAACAGCAGAGACATATTCTGAGGGATCCATGAAAGTCGGCCTATCAGTTCATTAAGAATTATAGAATCATTCTATCACAGCTGACACCTGAAATGTAATAATTGCTGTGGTTTCCCTTAGTGCCGATGTTCAGATTTGGGTTAAAGTAAAACTCTCTCTGAGTATCGGGTATTAACCAGCTGAGCGGTCTGGACGAGCTCAGCTCGTCCAACACCGCCAGCGGCTGCCGCTCAGGCCCTGCTGGGCCGATTTTAATGAAATAAAAAGCAGCACACGCAGCCGGCACTTTGCCAGCCGCGTGTGCTGCCTGATCGCCGCCGCTCTGCGGCGATTCGTCGCGAGCAGCGGCGAAAGAGGGTCCCCCCAGCCGCCTGAGCCCAGCGTAGCCGGAACAAAAAGTTCCGGCCAGCGCTAAGGGCTGGATCGGAGGCGGCTGACGTCAGGACGTCGGCTGACGTCGATGACGTCACTCCGCTCGTCGCTATGGCGACGATATAAGCAAAACAAGGAAGGCCGCTCATTGCGGCCTTCCTTGTTTATTCTGGGCGCCGGAGGCGATCGGTAGAATGCCTACGGAGCGCCCTCTAGTGGGCTTTCATGCAGCCAACTTTCAGTTGGCTGCATGAAATAGTTTTTTTTTTATTTAAAAAAAACCCTCCCGCAGCCACCCTGGCGATTTAATCAGAACGCCAGGGTGGTTAAGTTCAGAACTACCTAAGCCATGGCAATGCTTGCTGGAAAATTTGTCAGTCTATCCCATAATTCCCGGGGCCTCTACAGGAACAAATCAGCAACTGTCTGCCGACATGGACTTCAGAAACGTTTGTGGTTCCATGAACTTCCTATCCAGGAAAGTGGCCCTCACAAGCCATTTACTAGCCAGAGTCACAGAATTGTAGGCAGCACCTGAAACGGATCAATGGACTTGAGCAAATGTATTTGAATTAACATTGTATGTTTCATTCTATGTAGTAAGGAGTAGTGTTGGGCGAACAGTGTTCGCCACTGTTCGAGTTCTGCAGAACATCACCCTGTTCGGGTGATGTTCGGGTTCGGCCGAACACCTGAAGGTGTTCGGCCAAACTGTTCGGCCATATGGCCGAACTAAGAGCGCATGGCCGAACGTTACCCGAACGTTCGGCTAGCGCTGTGATTGGCCGAACGGGTCACGTGTAGTGTTGGGCGAACATCTGGATGTTCGGGTTCGGGCCGAACATGGCCGAACTCCGAACATAATGGAAGTCAATGGGGACCCGAACTTTCGTGCTTTGTAAAGCCTCCTTATATGCTACATACCCCAAATTTACAGGGTATGTGCACCTTGGGAGTGGGTACAAGAGGAAAAATTTTTTAGCAAAAAGAGCTTATAGTTTTTGAGAAAATTGATTTTAAAGTTTCAAAGGGAAAACTGTCTTTTAAATGCAGGAAATGTCTGTTTTCTTTGCACAGGTAACATGCTTTTTGTCGGCATGCAGTCATAAATGTAATACATATAAGAGGTTCCAGGAAAAGGGACCGGTAACGCTAACCCAGCAGCAGCACACGTGATGGAACAGGAGGAGGGTGGCGCAGGAGGAGAAGGCCACGCTTTGAGACACAACAACCCAGGCCTTGCATGAGGACAAGAAGCGTGCGGATAGCAATTTGCATTTTGTCGCCATGCAGTCATAAATGTAATACAGATGAGAGGTTCAATAAACAGGGACCGGAAACGGTAACCCATCACAGATGTTCATTGTTCATGTTACTTGGTTGGGGTCCGGGAGTGTTGCGTAGTCGTTTCCAATCCAGGATTGATTAATTTTAATTTGAGTCAGACGGTCTGCATTTTCTGTGGAGAGGCGGATACGCCACCGATCTGTGACGATGCCTACGGCAGCACTGAAACAGCGTTCCGACATAACGCTGGCTGCCGGGCAAGCCAGCACCTCTATTGCGTACATTGCCAGTTTGTGTCAGGTGTCTAGCTTCGATACCCAATAGTTGAAGGGTGCAGATGGATTGTTCAACACAGCTACGCCATCTGACATGTAGTCCTTGACCATCTTCTCCAGGCGATCGGTGTTGGAGGTGGATCTGCACGCTTGCTGTTCTGTGTGCTGCTGCATGGGTGTCAGAAAATTTTCCCACTCCAAGGACACTGCCGATACCATTCCCTTTTGGGCACTAGCTGCGGCTTGTGTTGTTTGCTGCCCTCCTGGTCGTCCTGGGTTTGCGGAAGTCAGTCTGTCGGCGTACAACTGGCTAGAGGAGGGGGAGGATGTCAATCTCCACTCTAAAGTCTCCACAAGGGCCTGCTGGTATTCTTCCATTTTGACCTGTCTGGCTCTTTCTTCAAGCAGTTTTGGAACATTGTGTTTGTACCGTGGATCCAGAAGGGTATAAACCCAGTAATTGGTGTTGTCCAGAATGCGCACAATGCGTGGGTCGCGTTCAATGCAGTCCTAGGCCGAAGAGGTCATAGCCTAGGGTCACAAAACCTGTTTATTTGGGCAATTTCAATGGTGGCGAGTCTGACGTACATAAATCGCAGCAATGGCCGTTAGCAATGTCTGAATCTCACGAAATGTCTCATGCAGGTAGAAGACATATTGTTAGACTTGGGCTCCAAAGATGGGTTCCCTACATCTCTGCAAACCAGAGTTACAGGGCTCCAAATTTGGTAAAATCCCCCATAGGCTTTCATTGGGCCTCCTATTTACAGTTCCAAAATCTCACATCTTTTCAAAGGGCAATTACTCAGCAGTACCAAATTTTCTAGCATTGTAGGGACCCTTAGGGGGAACATGACTGGTGAGTTTCGGGACCCTAGGCCAAAGAGGTCATAGCCTAGGGTCACAAAAACCTGTTTATTTGGGCTATTTCAATGGTAGTGATGGTGACGTACATAAATCGCAGCAATGGCCGTTAGCAAAGTCTGAATCTCACGAAATGTCTCATGCAGGTAGAAGACATATTGTTAGACTTGGATTCCAAAGATGGGGTCCCTACATCTCTGCAAACCAGAGTTACAGGGGGCCAAAATTGGTAAAATCCCCCATAGGATTTCATTGCCTCCCTATTTCACTTTCCAAAATCTCACATCTTTTCAAAGGGCAATGGCTCAGCAGTACCAAATTTTCTAGCATTGTAGGGACCCTTAGAGGGAACATGACCGGTGAGTTTCGGGCCCCTAGGCCGAAGAGGTCATAGCCTAGGGTCACAAAAACCTGTTTATTTGGGCTATTTCAATGGTAGTGATGGTGGCGTACATAAATCTCAGCCATGGCCGTTAGCAACGTCTGAATCTCACGAAATGTCTCATGCAGGTAGAAGACATATTGTTAGACTTGGATTCCAAAGATGGGGTCCCTACATCTCTGCAAACCAGAGTTACAGGGGTCCAAAATTGGTAAAATCCCCCATAGGATTTCATTGCCTCCCTATTTCACTTTCCAAAATCTCACATCTTTTCAAAGGGCAATGGCTCAGCAGTACCAAATTTTCTAGCATTGTAGGGACCCTTAGGCGGAACATGACTGGTGAGTTTCGGGCCCCTAGGCCAAAGAGGTCATAGCCTAGGGTCACAAAAACCTGTTTATTTGGGCTATTTCAATGGTAGTGATGGTGACGTACATAAATCGCAGCAATGGCCGTTAGCAAAGTCTGAATCTCACGAAATGTCTCATGCAGGTAGAAGACATATTGTTAGACTTGGATTCCAAAGATGGGGTCCCTACATCTCTGCAAACCAGAGTTACAGGGGTCCAAAATTGGTAAAATCCCCCATAGGATTTCATTGCCTCCCTATTTCACTTTCCAAAATCTCACATCTTTTCAAAGGGCAATGGCTCAGCAGTACCAAATTTTTTAGCATTGTAGGGACCCTTAGGGGGAACATGACTGGTGAGTTTCGGGCCCCTAGGCCGAAGAGGTCATAGCCTAGGGTCACAAAAACCTGTTTATTTGGGCTATTTCAATGGTAGTGATGGTGGCGTACATAAATCGCAGCAATGGCCGTTAGCAAAGTCTGAATCTCACGAAGTGTCTCATGCAGGTAGAAGACATATTGTTAGACTTGGATTCCAAAGATGGGGTCCCTACATCTCTGCAAACCAGAGTTACAGGGGTCCAAAATTGGTAAAATCCCCCATAGGATTTCATTGCCTCCCTATTTCACTTTCCAAAATCTCACATCTTTTCAAAGGGCAATGGCTCAGCAGTACCAAATTTTCTAGCATTGTAGGGACCCTTAGGGGGATCATGACTGGTGAGTTTTGCCACTGCTGAGCCATTGCCCTTTGAAATGGTGTGAGATTTTGGAACGGTAAATAGGAGGCCCAATGAAATCCTATGGGGGATTTTACCAATTTTGGACCCCTGTAACTCTGGTTTGCAGAGCTGTAGGGACCCCATCTTTGGAATCCAAGTCTAACAATATGTCTTCTACCTGCATGAGACATTTCGTGAGATTCAGACGTTGCTAACGGCCATGGCTGAGATTTATGTACGCCACCATCACTACCATTGAAATAGCCCAAATAAACAGGTTTTTGTGACCCTAGGCTATGACCTCTTCGGCCTAGGGGCCCGAAACTCACCAGTCATGTTCCCCCTAAGGGTCCCTACAATGCTAGAAAATTTGGTACTGCTGAGCCATTGCCCTTTGAAAAGATGTGAGATTTTGGAAAGTGAAATAGGGAGGCAATGAAATCCTATGGGGGATTTTACCAATTTTGGCCCCCTGTAACTCTGGTTTGCAGAGATGTAGGGACCCCATCTTTGGAATCCAAGTCTAACAATATGTCTTCTACCTGCATGAGACATTTCGTGAGATTCAGACTTTGCTAACGGCCATTGCTGCGATTTATGTACGTCACCATCACTACCATTGAAATAGCCCAAATAAACAGGTTTTTGTGACCCTAGGCTATGACCTCTTTGGCCTAGGGGCCCGAAACTCACCAGTCTTGTTCCCCCTAAGGGTCCATACAATGCTAGAAAATTTGGTACTGCTGAGTAATTGCCCTTTGAAAAGATGTGAGATTTTGGAACTGTAAATAGGAGGCCCAATGAAAGCCTATGGGGGATTTTACCAAATTTGGAGCCCTGTAACTCTGGTTTGCAGAGATGTAGGGAACCCATCTTTGGAGCCCAAGTCTAACAATATGTCTTCTACCTGCATGAGACATTTCGTGAGATTCAGACGTTGCTAACGGCCATTGCTGCGATTTATGTACGTCAGACTCGCCACCATTGAAATTGCCCAAATAAACAGGTTTTGTGACCCTAGGCTATGACCTCTTCGGCCTAGGACTGCATTGAACGCGACCCACGCATTGTGCGCATTCTGGACAACACCAATTACTGGGTTTATACCCTTCTGGATCCACGGTACAAACACAATGTTCCAAAACTGCTTGAAGAAAGAGCCAGACAGGTCAAAATGGAAGAATACCAGCAGGCCCTTGTGGAGACTTTAGAGTGGAGATTGACATCCTCCCCCTCCTCTAGCCAGTTGTACGCCGACAGACTGACTTCCGCAAACCCAGGACGACCAGGAGGGCAGCAAACAACACAAGCCGCAGCTAGTGCCCAAAAGGGAATGGTATCGGCAGTGTCCTTGGAGTGGGAAAATTTTCTGACACCCATGCAGCAGCACACAGAACAGCAAGCGTGCAGATCCACCTCCAACACCGATCGCCTGGAGAAGATGGTCAAGGACTACATGTCAGATGGCGTAGCTGTGTTGAACAATCCATCTGCACCCTTCAACTATTGGGTATCGAAGCTAGACACCTGGCACAAACTGGCAATGTACGCAATAGAGGTGCTGGCTTGCCCGGCAGCCAGCGTTATGTCGGAACGCTGTTTCAGTGCTGCCGGAGGCATCGTCACAGATCGGCGGCGTATCCGCCTCTCCACAGAAAATGCAGACCGTCTGACTCAAATTAAAATGAATCAATCCTGGATTGGAAACGACTACGCAACACTACCGGACCCCAACCAAGTAACATGAACAATGAACATCTGTGATGGGTTAGCGTTTCCGGTCCCTGTTTATTGAACCTCTCATCTGTATTACATTTATGACTGCATGGCGACAAAATGCAAATTGCTATCCGCACGCTTCTTGTCCTCATGCAAGGCCTGGGTTGTTGTGTCTCAAAGCGTGGCCTTCTCCTCCTGCGCCACCCTCCTCCTGTTCCATCACGTGTGCTGCTGCTGGGTTAGCGTTACCGGTCCCTTTTCCTGGAATCTCTTATATGTATTACATTTATGACTGCATGCCGACAAAAAGCATGTTACCTGTGCAAAGAAAACAGACATTTCCCGCATTTAAAAGACAGTTTTCCCTTTGAAACTTTAAAATCGATTTTCTCAAAAACTATAAGCTCTTTTTGCTAATTTTTTTTTCCTCTTGTACCCACTCCCAAGGTGCACATACCCTGTAAATTTGGGGTATGTAGTATGTAAGGAGGCTTTACAAAGCACAAAAGTTCGGGTCCCCATTGACTTCCATTATGTTCGGAGTTCGGGTCGAACACCCGAACATCGCGGCCATGTTCGGCCTGTTCGGCCCGAACCCGAACATCTAGATGTTTGCCCAACACTAGTAAGGAGTTAGGACTGGACAACAGAAAATGATAAAGCCCTTAAAGTGACACTTAAGCCTACAAAAAAAATGAGATTTACTCACCTGGGGCTTCCCTCAGCCCCTTGCAGCTGATCGGTGCCCTCGCCGTGTCCCTCCGATCCGCCTGTACCTGCCGGCGGCTACTTCCGGTTTCGCCGTCACCGGCCATCAGGCTGGGAACGCGAGTGATTCTTCGTGTTCCCAGCCACAATATCGCCCCTTATACTGCTATTCCAGCAAGGAAGGCCGCAACAGCAGCATAGGGGGAGATAACGTAACACGATCGCGAACGCGAACAGTAGTAGCTTTGGACGTGCAAACTACTTTGAACCCTAGTTTGCACGTCCAAAGCCTTAAGACGAGCTAACTGAGTTAGCACCGGTTAGTGAATCGAGGCCTGTATATCAGTTTGCCTACACTATATTTAGATTTGCTTCCAAGGATTTCTTCAAACCTCCGAAATCATAACACAAACTCAATGAGTGTGTATTCAATTAAATGATTAAGTAGCACATTCTCCTTGGCCATACTGACATCACAGTTTTGCTGCATACAGATGCTTCCCAATTACAACACTCTTTAGCGGGCCTCTTGGGCATGCTGTCTGCCTGTGGATGGTTTGTGTCGGCCCTCCGGGGATTAGCTGTGTCTGCATGGCAGCGCGGTTACACCTAATACTCAATTACAGAGCTGCCAGGCTCAAGACAAGTTGTAAGTATGATGAACTTTATATTTAAACTTATTATCCCTCTTCATGTAAATTATGGATTGTTCTAATACCATTGCGGGATCACATTAGGGCTGCACTAGTCAGTGTAAAATTCATTAGTAGGTATTCCTAAATTCAGATGACATGCATTTTCTGTTGATGTCTTGTATTGAGATACATCTGCAATATCCAGGCAGCACTATGTCACATGGGCCCTGATTGTAATCTTGTCTCATGAGTTTTCTCATCTTACCATTTTCTCCGCGTATCTGTATTCTTTCCCTAACAAGTGAAACTATAGTAACAATTAGGGGAAATATGATCAACCTTTAGTTAATTAGTTCCAACTTACTTTGTATTTTTTTTTTTTTTTTGCTTACTGGATGTTGAAAAGGCATTAAATGATTGAAGGTAAGAAAAGTGTATTTACTTAGCATTTTCACCCTTACATCCAAAAGCCATTTTCACCTTACAGTGCTCCTCCCATTCATTTGGCCAATACTTTATCACTGTTTATCACACCAAAATGATCTATATCTTGTTTTTTTCGTCACAAATTAGATTAAATTGAATTCTCCAATTCCATCCCTTAAAGTTTTAAAATAAACAATACTACTGTAAATAAAACCCACATTTTATTTGCCCTGGCTATCAAAACATTTAAATTATGTTCCTAGTTGACCAAGCTCTTCCATATAAAAAAACTGGTGTACCTCCATAGAAAAGCTACCGCTAATTTGGTATGGGACAGATGGGAGACTCCTTGTTTCATACTCCCTGAACTACCTGCCTGTCATATGTGCCCCCTTCTGTGCCCCTCCTGGTTAGCTATGCATTTAACTGTATTATATAATGTTTAAATGTCTATTTATGCTGCAAGATCTGTGCCGAGAACAAAATCAGCCATAGAGAGCAAACATTGTATTGTTTCTCCACCCATCTTGGCAAAGTTGTATGCTGCACAGAAAGGCGATTGGTGTATTACAAATGTCTGGACCACATTTTACTCAAAGCCTAGTCTAGAGGCCATGCATAATTTACACTGATGGTTGCCTTCAGATTGCAATATTTGTCTTATGTCTTAAGAGCTTCTCAACAACTTGGAAAGTAAAAGAAAACACATATGAAATGTTCCTTTCTCTATTATGAATTAAATTCTGTTCTAGAGAACACCACTGTTCCCAAAGTGTAATTACTACTGAGGCAATCTGTTCCTTTGCAACATGTAACTTACTGCATCTCAAAGCAGCTTTGGGTCGTAAAACAAGTTCGAAAGTGCAATTGCTGTTCATATGTGGATCCAGTTTACAGCCTACAGCTGGTCTATGGTTTCGCTGTGTGGTGCTCCTGCCATAATCCATAGACCATAAAAGTTACAATGGTCTAATTGAGCTCCAGGGATGCAGAGAGGTTCTGCACGACCAGTATGAAACTTCTACTTTGCAACTGTTTCATTAGAGGTATTCAGACTGCTACATGCTACGCGTTGTGTGACAATTGTTTTATGTTTGGGGCTGTACACTTTTTCTTTGTGTTTAATCACCACTGCGCTACCTTCATTTCATGCTGTGGCAGTAGTAGACACACACACAGATTAAACTTGAGATTTAAAATATTCTCATATCTGTTTTCACTAATAAATGGCGAGCTTGTCAAAGAGGCTGGGAATAAAGAAAAAGTAAAAAATACAGAATGCATTCAGCAAGCGTGATGACTAAATATGGTTTAAACCAGGTGAAGGCGCTAGGAAATGTGGCCACTGGGATATAGCCAACAGTAGAATTTTGATAACATTTACTGATATGTATTTACAGCGCTGCATAATATGTTGGCGCTTTATAAATACAATAAATAAATTAATTAATTAAATAAATATGTGACTATTTAGCATCATCATTTTTGTGCTACAGCTAAACCTAACCCTACTCACTCACACAGAACTCTCCCTCCTCCAATGCTTAACCTCAACCACCGCCCCAAAGACTAACCTTAAATCCCCCCCCCCCTCCTGACGCGTACAGTCAAAAATGGCGTGGGGAAAAAATGGCGCACAGTGATAAATCTTTTAAAACGGTATTTATAGTTTTAAGGATATGCAGTAACTTTATTTAAAACGCTATTTATCGTTGGTCTGACCCCCGCCCCTCATGTCCTGCGGTGTCCCCCGGTTCCTGTCTGCCTCCCCCGCCCCCCCTCGCACGTCCAATTTTGTCTCCCAGTGATTTCATCTCTGCCCCGGACTGGAGTGTAATGCTACAACAGTCCTACCTAAGCAGATCTTACGAACAGCTGGTGGATGTATCTGCTCGCTGCCGCTGATGACTTTCTGATGCACCAATCACGCTGGGGGCGCTGCTCCAGAATTGCCAATCACCGCTGCTCATTTCTCTGCTCCGTCTGCTAATTGGACCCACTGCTCCCGCCTCCGAGACCATCGCGTCCAATTAGCAGACGGAGCAGAGACATGAGCAGCGGTGATTGGCAGTTCTGGAGCAGCGCCCCCAGCGTGATTGGTGCATCAGAAAGTCATCAGCGGCAGCGAGCAGATACATCCACCAGCTGTTCGTAAGATCTGCTTAGGTAGGACTGTTGTAGCATTACACTCCAGTCCGGGGCAGAGATGAAATCACTGGGAGACAAAATTGGACGTGCGAGGGGGGGCGGGGGAGGCAGACAGGAACCGGGGGACACCGCAGGACATGAGGGGCGGGGGTCAGACCAACGATAAATAGCGTTTTAAATAAAGTTACTGCATATCCTTAAAACTATAAATACCGTTTTAAAAGATTTATCACTGTGCGCCATTTTTTCCCCACGCCATATTTTCCTGACCCGGTCCTGACACCTAACCTTAACTGCCCCTTCTATCAAACCCACTTCTTAATGCCTAACCTTTGCAAACCCCCTTCCTGACGCCTAACCTTAAAAGCCCCCCCACACTGTGAACCCCCTTGCTGATGCATAACCTTAATTGACCCCCCCCCCGTGCAAACCCACTTCCTGATGCCTAACCTTGACCATCCTTCCCTCCGCTGCAAATCCCCTTCCTGCCATATAACCTTGAAACCCCCCCCCCCCCCCACACACACACACACACACATATGCACACAAAACACACCCCTTGCCTAACCTTTACCTCTCACCACGCCTCAAATCCACAGCAAGAATCAGAAAATACCAGAGTTATTACATAAATGATAATATATACGATATCATGAACGATACATTTTACTGGGCGTCCAAATTTCAGCTTGGACACCCATTTGCTGCTAATTAACATTTGTGCCTAAGGCAGTGACCGAATTATCCATTTACCGCGGGCGCCCAAGTTTCCTGCTTCCATGAAGAACTGCTTCCAGTCATGTCAAGGTATTTATTACAGAACAATTATACGTTTTGTTCAACATTTTCATAAAACATGAATTGTAATTTGTAATTTCATATCATTAAAACCTTTGCTTTGTTTTCAAAGTGCAGCCATTTATGAATTTCCAGAATCGACAGCAAACTCAGCTTTTTTGCCACTATGGCAACAGTAGCTCCTAAAACGTGTACCAATCATGAGGGTGTGAGTGACCTCACATAAGAGGAGGGAGATTCTGGGAGTGCTTCATCATAGGGAGAATATAGGACTAATATGACCCTTCAAAAGTATGTAGGCTGAACATAGGTACATGTTAAATACTAATCTACACTCTACACTATATACTATATTACATTATTATCATTTTGTATTTATTTAGCACTAACAACATCTGCAGCACTTTACAGAGTACATCATTATGCCACTGACTGTCCTCACAATCTAATGCCCCTGCCATAGTCTGTACCATAGTCCAAAGTTAATTCTGGGTGGGGGAACCATTACTCTTATCTATAATAGGATGTGTGGGAGAAAAGCTGAGTATACATGTAGGCCCATATGCAATTCACTTTTTCTCCTGAGCTATCTCCTAGGATAAAATTGTCATATTCTCTATAAAACAACTTTTAACCTCCTTGGCGGTAACCCCGTGTGTGACACGGGGTAAGCCGCCGGAGGGTGCCGCTCAGGCCCTGCTGGGCCGATTTTCATAATTTTTGCTTTGCTGGACGCAGCTAGCACTTTGCTAGCTGCGCCAGCACTCTGATCGCCGCCGGCCCCTGCCCGATCGCCGCTATCTGCTGCGGCGCGGGCCCCCCCCCCCCCCTCCAGACCCCAGCGCTGCCTGGCCAATCAGTGCCAGGCAGCGCCGAGGGGTGGCCCGGGACTCCCAATGACGTCCCGACGTCAGTGACGTCGGTGACGTCATCCCGCCCCGTCGCCATGGCGACGGGGGAAGCCCTCCAGGAAATCCCGTTCTATGAACGGGATTTCCTGATCGGAGATCGCCGAAGGCGATCGAAGCGGGCGGGGGGATGCCGCTCAGCAGCGGCTATCATGTAGCGAGCCCTCGGCTCGCTACATGATAAAAAAAAAAATTTTTTTTTTAAAAACTGCTGCGCTCCCTCCTGGCGGTATTTTTCATACCGCCAAGGAGGTTAAAGGACAATTGAAGTGAGAAGAATATGGAGGCTGCCATTTTTATTTCCATTTAAACAATACCCGTTACCTGGAAGCCTTGCTGGTCTATTTAGCTGCATTAGTGACTAAATAATACCAGAAACAAGCATGCAGCTAATCTTGTCAGATCTGAAAATAATGTCAGAAACACCCGATATGCTGCATGCTTGTACAGGGTCTATGGCTAAAAGTATTAGAGGCAGAGGATCAGCAGGGCTGCCAGGCAACTGGTATTGCTTAAAAGGAAATAAATATGGCAGCCTCCATATACCTCTCACTTCAGTTGTCTTTTAAGCATTTTACAATTCAAAAAGTACCGAAAAGTTGTTGAAAGGGTACTATCAAGATTATTTTGAATATGTTCTTGCTCGCTGTTGTTTTAAACATGCATTTTATGTCAAGGGCCCATATGCAATTAACTTTTTCTCCTAAGTTATCTCCTAGGAGATAACTTTTGTATTCTCTTTAAAATAACCTTTAAACATTTTGCGATTGAAAAAGTACCAAAGGTAGGTGAAAAAGTACTATCAAAATTATTTTTAGTATTTTCTGTTTGCTGGTGGTTTAAAATGCATTTTATTGACAAGTTTGAAAATATCACCTATGAGAAACACGGGAGAAAAACTGAATTACAAATGGACCATATATTCTATTTACACCTTCATCCTTCACCTCATTTGATGGTACACACCTCACACTGATGGTATTACTTGGTCAGCTGTGAAATGATTTCAAGGATACAAACATAATATGTTCATTTGAAACCATCTTATTTTCCTTGGGAATTATGAACTACTTTACAGACATTTACAAAGTACACAACTTTGTTTACATGTTATGAAGATACCCTCCTCAGGGGCGTGGGGGAAGACATTTTCCCTGTCCTGAGAGACTGAAAACCAAGGGCACAGAGAGAAAAAACTTTCTGCTCTCTGCATAGTTGTTCTTATGACTGCATCTGCTCAGCCACTAATAATGAAACATACAAAGTTTTGTAGATAAAGATTTGTAGACAGTTCCTATTAAGTGTGCAGCAGGCTCTTATACACAGCGCCCAGCCCCCAACCTCTCTACCCCTCCCCAAGTACTCTGTACCAAGTGTGCAGAGCCAGTTCTGCAACATCAGAGATGCACAGAGCGAGTGTTATAAGCTGAGGCTGGGAGCACACTTCGGTTTTCTATATGCTTTTTCTGCATATCATGTGTGTCTGTATGTGTGAAAACATGCATGTTTTATCACAGAAGCTAATGTAATTGATAGAGAAAATGCATGCAGTGCTTCACTGCTCTCAGTATTTACAGTGGGATGCGAAAGTTTGGGAAACCTTGTTAATTGTCATGATTTTTCAGAATAAATCGTTGGTTGTTAGGATAAAAAATGTCAGTTAAATATATCATAAAGGATACACACACAGTGATATTTGAGAAGTTAAATAAAGTTTATTGGATTTACAGAAAGTGTGCAGTAATTGTTTGAGCAAAATTAGGCAGATGCATAAATTTGGGCACCACAAAAAAAATGAAATAAATATTTAGCAGATCCTCCTTTTGCAGAAATTACAGCTTCTAAATGCTTCCTGTAGGTTCCAATGAGAGTCTGGATTCTGGTTGAAGGTATTTTGGACCATTCTTCTTTACAAAACATCTCTAGATCATTCAGGTTTGATGGCTTTCGAGCATGGACAGCTATCTTTAACTCACACCACAGATTTTCAATTCTATTCAGGTCTGGGGACTGAGATGGCCATTCCAGAACATTGTACTTGTTCCTCTGCATGAATCCCTTAGTGCAGGGGTCTCAAACTCAATTTACCTGGGGGGCCGCAGGAGGCAAAGTCAGGATGAGGCTGGGCCGCATAAGGTATTTCACAATCGCGGCGCATCGCCGCCTCTGCCCGCCCCTCTCACTCTTCCTTCACAGAGAGGGGCGGGGAGAGGCGGCGATCCGTGCGACGATTGACGTCAGGAGGGGCAGAGCTGAAGCTGAAAGCTCTGCCCCTTCCAGGAAATGCCGGCGGATTGCCCCCCGGGTGATTTGGCGGCTCTGCAGCCCTCGTTTAGTGGCGAGGATGTGGCGGATTACTTGGGAGCACTGAAGCGCACTATAAGGAAGCTTTTGCCGGCGAGGGCCACAAAATATTGTATCAAGGGCCGCAAATGGCCCGTGGGCAGCAAGTTTGAGACCCCTGCATTAGTGGATTTAGAGCAGTGTTTAGGGTCATTGTCTTGTTGAAAGATCCAGCCCCAGCGCAGCTTCAGCTTTGTCTCTGATTCCTGGACATTGGCCTCCAGAATCTGCTGATACTGAGTGGAATCCATGCGTCCTTCAATTCTAACAAGATTCCCAGTCCCTGCACTGGCCACACAGCCCCACAGCATGATGGAACCACCACCATATTTTACTGTAGGTAGCAAGTGTTTTTCTTGGAATGCTGTGCTGTTTTCCCTCTACGCAAAATGCCCATTGTTATGCCCAAATAACTCAGTTTTAGTTTCATCAGTCCTCAGTACCTTATTCCAAAATGAAGCTGGCTCCTCCAAATGTGCTTTAGCATACCTCAAGTGGCTCTGTTTGTGCTGTGGGCGAAGAGAAGGCTTCCTCTGCATCACTCTCGCATACAGCATCTCCTTGTATAAAGTGTGCCGAATGGTTGAACGATACACAGTGACTCACCTCACTCTGCAGCAAAATTATGTTGTAGGTCTTTGGTGCTGGTCTGCAGGTTGACTCTGACTGTTCTCACCATTCGTCACTTCTGTTTATCGGACATTTTTCTTGGTCCGCCACTTTGAGCCTTAACTTGAACTGAGCCTGTGGTCTTCCATTTCCTCAATATGTTCCTAACTGTGGAAACAGACAGCTGAAATCTCTGAGACAGCTTTCTGTATCCTTCCCCTAAACCATGATGGTGAACAATCTTTGTCTTTAGGCCATTTGAGAGTTGTTTTGAGACCCCCATGTTGCTGCTCTTCAGAGAAAATTAAAAGAGGAGGTCAGAGGTGACTGAGCTTACCAAGCCAATTTGGGTTCCAATAGTTAGTTCTAAAGTTTTGGAATCAATAAAATGACAACAGTGCCCAAATATATGCAGCTGGCTAATTTGATTTAAATAATTATTGTGCACTTTCTGTAAATCCAATAAACTTAATTTCACTTCTCAAATATCACTTTGTGTGTCTCTTATATTTAACTGCCATTTTTTATCGCAACAACCAATGAAAATCATGACAATTAACAAGGTTTCCCAAACTTTCGCATCCCACTGTATCTGCTTGGGAAAACACATTCAAGTGTGCACTAGACAATTGAATAACTTTGGTTCTCAGTTTGAGAAGCTGGGGGGGGGTGGGGGGGTTAGGCATCCAAAGTTTTGCAGGGGGCCCAGTGATTTCTAGTTACACCCTTGACCCTTCTAATTAACAAATAAATTGGTACAATATACCAATTATTGTTAATGTAAATACCATTGCTGCCATCACATTATTAGATCATAACTATGAGTCTGTCAGACTGACTGTAGCTTTGAAAAGTTTCTGTACATATAGGATATGTATGCTGCTGAGTAAGAGGAGCAAGGAGCTATGGCCCCAAATGCCTGCAGGCTAAAGTCAGGTATCTCCATCTGTCAAACTAATGTTAGATTCTTTAGGCTAAGGAGCAAAGGGAGAGCAGAAACCAGCCATGGAGAAAAGGGATTAAAAATCAATGTCTCTAAGAAGCTTAGCCTTACCTGTTTTGACACATGTATAAGGTACAAAATGACTTTTATAGCTACTGATGGGTAAGAGTAAGTGAGGTGAATAAAGTTGAAAGAATGTTTGAACTGGGAATTATTGTAGCTTTATAAAATGTGTTATCAGCACAAAGCATCGTGCATTACATTCTGTATAATATAGAACGAAAAACTGCAGTTTGGGCAATAAAGGAATACTCTACTTTTATTGAATAATTTATAA
The DNA here is from genome assembly GCF_040937935.1 of Hyperolius riggenbachi. Classification (NCBI taxonomy): domain Eukaryota; kingdom Metazoa; phylum Chordata; class Amphibia; order Anura; family Hyperoliidae; genus Hyperolius; species Hyperolius riggenbachi. The sequence continues at coordinate 98,071,986 of NC_090649.1, forward strand.
AATATACATTGCTACATAAGCCATTTAGTAATTGAATTCAGTTTAGATATCACCAACTTTTTTATTTAATTTTATAGACGACTCGGAATTCTTTTTTTTATAATTACCGGCAAGATACGTTTATGTCCTTGCAACCATGGCAACAGTAGACTGTGTACAAGCATGGCTAAAAGTTTTAAAAATGGCACAAATACCGTTTTTTACAAAGTTTGCTGTTTCAGTTTTTGTGTTAGCAGTTTTCGTATACTCCACAATGTTATGAAGAGTGATTAGATGAATTGCAAAGTCCTTCTTTGCCATGAAAATTAACTTCATCACAGAAAAAAACATTTCCACTGCATTTCAGCCCTGCCACAAAAGGACCTGGTGAGATCATTCCAGCAGTCTTGTTATTTAGGGCTGGATCACACTTGTGCGAACGCAGCAGAACGGAAACGCTAAGTGCATCTGCGAGGTGGATGCGTATCGTCCAGTCTGCATCTGCATGCAACAATTTTTACTGTCCGTTCCACATCCGCACGCCTTCAGTTTCATGTCCGCATATCCGCAGCGTCAATCCCGTCTGCCTGTATGCATCGCCACTCATCTGTTCCGCTGCATGCCGTTCTCCATAGGCTGCAGCAAGCCAATTCTATTTAGCAACAGGGAGAATTTTTATTGGTCCAATTTGTACCAATAAGAGTCCTCCCTGTTGCTGAGGATTCCCATTAGTCTTTTGCAGCCCAATGGAGATCCCTGGCCACCGGGCTGTTTTGAAAAAAAAACAAGCGATGGGTGGTGGGACACGTGACGTAAGTATGATGTCACCGCGGCGACAGGATGCGGGCGAAACAAGCAACGCGGATGTGGTGACTAGCCTAGTGAAAATGGACTGTGTCCATTCTCATAGGCTTTCATTGGACACATTTTCCCGTCCAGTCCGGAAAAATGTGCCATGTTGGGACTCTGCATTCCATCTCGCGTTCCGCGACACACGGATCCATGTTTGTAACAAGTGAAAGCGGATTCTATATTTAAGATAGGATCTGCTTCCTGTGCTTTAAAGAGAACCCAAGGTGGGGATCGTAGAAAGAAATCTATACACAGAGGCTGGGTCTGGCTATAGTGCCCAGCCTCTGTTGCTAGGTGAATCCCCGCTAAGTCCCCCCTGCGCTCCACTCTCCCTCATAAATTACAGCCGCGCTGGCGACATGCAGTGTGTCGCAGCGGGCTGTATTTACCTAACTAGTGTCACTCACGGCGCTCCCACGCCTCCTGCAGAGCGCCGGTCCCCGCCCACATCCCTTCCCTCGCCGCTGATTGCAGGGAAGGGACGCGGGCGGGGACCGGTGCTCTGCAGGAGGCGGGGGGAGCGGCGTGAGTGACATTAGTAAGGTAAACAGCGCGGCCGTAATTTATGGGGGAGAGCGGAGCGCAGGGGACACTTCAGGGGGATCCAGCTTGCAACAGAGGCTGGGCACTATAGCCAGACCCAGCCTCTGTGTATAGATTTCTTTCTATGATCCCCACCTCGGGTTCTCTTTAAAAATGTATCACACTGACATGTTTTTAAAGCAAGCTTGAACCAGCTCTAACACAGGTGTGAGTGTTGATGAGCACAAGGCTGGAGATCATTCTGTCATGCAGATTGAGTTAGAAAGCAGACTTGATGCTTTGAAAGGAGGATGATGCTTGAAATCATTGTTCTTCCTCTGTTAACCATGGTTACCTGCAAGGAAACAAGTGCAGTCATCATTGCATTGAATAAAACGGGCTTCACAGGCAAGGATATTGCTGTTACTAAGATTGCAACTAGATCAGCCATTTATTGGATCATCAACAACTTCAAGGAAAGAGGTTCAATTGTTGTGAAGAAGGCTTCAGGGTGCAAAAGAAAGTCTAGCAAGCACCAAAACCCTCCCATAAAGATGATTCAGCTGCGGGATCGGGGTACCGCCAGTGCAGAGCTTGTGAGTATGAGGTGGAGACAGTGTCAAGGAGGGCAGCAAAGAAGGGTTCAAGCAACACTTCCTAATTGGCCAGTACTGGTTTTAATGTAACTATAAGCATTTAGAATATTTAAATTATTGGAAATAAATTTAAAGTGTCAAAATGATGACAATGCTCAGTGACTTTTGTGTGACTTTTGTGTGACTATGGCTAACGTAGAAAGGAGGATATAATTCCATAAATCTAGATACTAAAGCTATAACTTTTGATAATAATAATAACAACAACAACAACAATAATAAAAAAGAGCTAACAATGAATGCCTTGTATGTAGTCCCCTCTATCCATACACAACACCTGGGGCTTGATTCACAAAAGGGTGCTAACTTAGTTAGCATGCCTAAAAGTCCCTTAGCACACCTAAAGTCCTTTAGGATGCGCAAAGTTTAGCATGCTAAGTTAGTGCACGCAAAGTTTAGCGGTGTGCATGAAACGTTGCACCGGGGGCAATCAAACTGTTGCACCAGGTGCGCCTAAACATTGCACCAAGTACGCCTGAAACAGCGCACCGTGTGACGTTTCGGGTGCGCCAAAACGTCACACCGGGAGCGCCCGAAACGTTGCACGGTGCGACATTTTGATCGCACCGGGTGCAACATTTCGCGCTAAACTTTGCGCGCAATGAATAAAAGCTTTGGGCGAGCTAACTGAGTTAGCAACCTTTTGTGAATCTCACCCCTAGAGTGATATCTAAAAGAAAAAAAAGCATGCCCTATTTTCTAATTATATTATGGAGCACATTTACATCTTTGAAAAGACCTACCTTCTTGCTTTCTTGTTGTACACAGATTTGTTACTGTTATCTATGTCCTTGCAGGAGAGATAGTCCCCTACTTCCTTTACATTGAATTCAATGGTGTCACAAAGGAAGGAAATAAGTGGCAGCTGCATATTCCTTAGGGCCCATTCACACTAGGGTGATTAGTGGGTGATTCCAGCTAAGCGCCGAAGCGCTAGGGCTTTTTTGTGCAATAATAAGTATATAAAAGTGCTAGTGTAATAATAAGTGTATAGCAATGATCTCACTGCCGCGTGTGCTGCAGATCACAGTCGATTTGCGATTTGCAGCAATCGCCAAACGCGTTACCTGCAGCATTTTTGGGCGATTCGCGAGTGATCGCGATTAGCATGCTATAGAAGCGCTCCAAGAACGTGTATTTGTCCAGTGATTTTTCCGCTAATCGCTACCATTCTTTTGTATTTTATTTTTTTGCTTTTAAGTGTGAAAAACTTAGAGAGTTTTTTCTGTTTGTTTGTTTTTGTTTTTTTGCTTTTCTTTGCTATCTCCAAGGACACTATTAGAAAAGTACAGGTAGTACTCCAGTATCAGATACAAAGTAAAGAAGAACATTTAGCTCTTATTTTGAACATGAAAGTTGGGGAAAATGTTTACATAATTACTAAATAAACAACTGAACTGAGAAGACTATGGAGGCTGCCATGTTTATTTCCTTTTAAATAATACTAGTTGCCTGGCAGCCCTGCTGATCTATTTGGCTGCAGAAGTGTCTGAATAACACCAGAAACAAGCATGCAGCTGATCTTGACAGATCTGACAATAATGTCAGAAACACCTGATCTGCTGCATGCTTGTTCAGGGCCTACGGCTGAAAGTATTAGAGGCAGAGGATCAGCAGGGCTGCCAGGCAACTGGTATTGCTTAAAAGGATATAAACATGGCAGCCCCCATATACCTCTTGCTTCAGTTGTCCTTTAAACAGTATTTGTACATTGCAGTTTATAACACTTTGTGTAACGATCGGTGTCAGCACGCAGAGAGAATCTGATTATTGGTGACCTGCAGAATCACCAAGAATACAGATATACACCTGATTATGGATGATCAGCAGAATCACCAATAATACAGATATATCACTAACCTCTGGACACCTATATAGTGTGAGTGTTTGGTGCAACAGTAATAACTTTGAGTGAGGACCACCCGAGGAGCAGGTGGTCCTTGGCAGTATGAGAAATACCTCCCTTTGGAAGTGCAGAGATCTTGCAGCAGCCTGAGACATCCAAGGGGGCGGAGTCCCAGGCTGAATAGCAAGAAGACCCGGTGGCTAGTGACCCCTGGAAGATGGGAGTCACAAGCAGGTCTGGAGAATAACACAAATGATAATACAGTTCCCTAGTCCTATGTGCGAGGTCCGTGGTCTCAGCACCCTGGAACTAGTCTGGAGCATAACACAAAGATAATACAGTTCCCTAGTCTTGGGTGCGAGGTCCGTGGTCTCAGCACCCTGGAACTAGTCTGGAGTATAACACAAAGATAATACAGTTCCCTAGTCTTGGGTGCGAGGCCCGTGGTCTCAGCACCCTGGAACTAGTCTGAATAATATACAATGATAAACAGAAGTAATCTGGCCCAGTGTGAATTCCCAGGTCCTCCTGGTTCAAACACACTGTAGGATCTGACTATGGTCTGAATGCTTCCATGTAAGTGTTCGCAATGGCAGACAACCAGCAACTGACAAGCAAGCTGTATATATAGTTGCAGGACTCTGCCGCCCCGCCCGAGCCACTCAGCCAATCAGGAGTCCAGCAGGAATCAGCTGATCGTCCGGATCAGCTGATACCTCTGCTGCTGGTATAAAGGTCCTGACTTCTGGCGCGCTCGCATAGCTCTCCATCCATCTGTGTGAACTAACAGACCCAGCCACACCAGACGCATGCTGCTGCGTGCAAACCGCCGCATTGGACGCGGAAACAGCCGCCTTACTGCCAGTACATGCAGCTGCTTTTTCCGCGATCTCTCACAGTACCCCCCCCCCTTGAGGAGTGGACTCCGGACACTTCCCAACCAGGTTCCCCGAATGTGGGTCTAGAATCTTTTTGGTCTCACATTCCGATTGGTCTTTTACCATCACAGGGAGGGAGGGAGGGGAATCCATGTGCACTGCCGGCTTCAATAGAGACACATGGAGTGATCTTACACCTCTCATACCGGCTGAGAGATCGACAGCATAGGTGACAAAATTAACTCTCCTGGTCACTGGGAATGGTCCTATGAATGTAGGATCCAGTTTGGTTGACAATCGCTTCAGGGCCCCATGCCGAGAGGATACGTACACCAAGTCCCCTGGGGAAAACTCCCACTCTACAGACTTCCTCCTACTAGTCTGACCTTTCTGAGTCCGGGGTTTCCCTGGCCCTGGTAAATGTTGCAATGTACCTGGTGAGGTCTGACGAGAAGTTTTACCCTCTAGAATGTCTCGCTGGCAAGGGCCCAGATGAGGCATCCAGTCCTTCACCGTCTCTGCAGGTGCCCTGACCACCTTTCGAGGTAGGCCGGTCTCAGGCTCAGGACTTTTAACTAAGTTTCTGCTTTGACCTGCTCTGCCACCCCTCCCACCTGTATCTTGGTAGCACAAACTGCCACTCTCTCCAAGCAATTCTGATGGCAATAGGCTGACCATTCCAGTAAGTGACCTGAAGCCCAGTCAATCTGTGGGGAGTGGAGTTGCAACCAAGGCATACCAAGAACAATGGTGGAGGTTGTCATGGGCATAACCAGGAACTGTAATCTCTCGTCATGCAACACCCGTAAACAACATGACAACAAAGGGGTTTGAAGAAGAGAATGACTACTCTGCAACGGAGAGTCGTCCACTGCAGTGACCAGAATCTGTCGGTCAAGTGGGGACAAAGGTATCCCCAATTTTTTAACAAAATCGAAATCAATGAGGTTTGCCGCAGAACCGCAGTCCACAATGGCTTCTGCGGAACTAGTCTGACCCTTCCATGTAATAGAGCAGGGAAGGAGCAGACGATCATTGTTTAAAGGAAACGACTGCTCGCCTATGGTGTTGAACAACCCCAGACGGCAGCATTCTCCTGGCCCCTTAGCACCATAAAGATTGCATTTTCTTGGCCCTCTGTGACTCTTTTTCACCTGACTCAACCCTGAATACCCGATTTGCATCGGTTCGTCTGCGGGTGATGGAGATTGAGAAGAGTCGTGTAAGACAGACCTTCTAGCATTCCTACCACGAACCTGTCTCTGGTAGCGCAAACGGCGATCTATCTGTACGGCCAACAAAATTGCCTCGTCTACAGATTTGGGCTCAGGATGTCCAATCATCACATCATAAACTGCATCCGACAACCCTGCCAAAAAACAGTCCAACAGTGCAAATGAGCCCCATCTCGCAGATACTGCCCGCTTCCTAAACTCCGCTGCGTAATTTTCAACCGGATCCTTGCCTTGCCGCAACGTCTTGAGCTTCCGCTCAGCGGTAGAGGCAATGTCCGGATCATCATAAATTATAGCCATGGCTTTAAAAAATGCCTCAACCGAGGCCAAAGCCCCATCTCCTTGCTGGAGATTATATGCCCAGGTCTGGGAATCCCCTGACAACAGAGTCTTAATAAACGTAATTCTCTGTGCCACGGTTCCAGATGAATTAGGCCTCAACTCAAAGTATGATAACACTCTATTCCTAAAGTTCTGAAAGTCAGATCTGTGACCAGAAAACCTTTCGGGTACAGGCATACATATGTCTGTGCTAGGAGGAGATCGCACTGAGTTTATAGCTGATTGAAGTTCCTGAATAGCCCCAAATAGCTGGCTGATCTGGGTCTGTTGGTTCAAAGTTACCCCGGAAAGATTGTTTACCGCGGTAGTCAGGACTTCAACATGCCTATACAGTGCGTCCATTTGGTTTGGGTCTGCCATTCTGTAACGATCGGTGTCAGCACGCAGAGAGAATCTGATTATTGGTGACCTGCAGAATCACCAAGAATACAGATATACACCTGATTATGGATGATCAGCAGAATCACCAATAATACACATATATCACTAACCTCTGGACACCTATATAGTGTGAGTGTTTGGTGCAACAGTAATAACTTTGAGTGAGGACTACCCGAGGAGCAGGTGGTCCTTGGCAGTATGAGAAATACCTCCCTTTGGAAGTGCAGAGATCTTGCAGCAGCCTGAGACATCCAAGGGGGCGGAGTCCCAGGCTGAATAGCAAGAAGACCCGGTGGCTAGTGACCCCTGGAAGATGGGCGTCACAAGCAGGTCTGGAGAATAACACAAATAATAATACAGTTCCCTAGTCTTGGGTGCGAGGTCCGTGGTCTCAGCACCCTGGAACTAGTCTGGAGCATAACACAAAGATAATACAGTTCCCTAGTCTTGAGTGCAAGGTCCGTGGTCTCAGCACCCTGGAACTAGTCTGGAGTATAACACAAATGATAATACAGTTTCCTAGTCTTGGGTGCGAGATCCGTGGTCTCAGCACCCTGGAACTAGTCTGGAGTATAACACAAAGATAATACAGTTCCCTAGTCTTGGGTGCGAGGTCCGTGGTCTCAGCACCCTGGAACTAGTCTGAATAATATACAATGATAAACAGAAGTAATCTGGCTCAGTGTGAATTCCCAGGTCCTCCTGGTTCAAACACACTGTAGGATCTGACTATGGTCTGAGTGCTTCCACGTAAGTGTTCGCAATGGCAGACAACCAGCAACTGACAAGCAAGCTGTATATATAGTTGCAGGACTCTGCCGCCCCGCCCGAGCTACTCAGCCAATCAGGAGTCCAGCAGGAATCAGCTGATCGTCCGGATCAGCTGATACCTCTGCTGCTGGTATAAAGGTCCTGACTTCTGGCTCTCCATCCATCTGTGTGAACTAATAGACCCAGCCACACCAGACGCATGCTGCTGCGTGCAAACCGCCGAGTTGGACGCGGAAACAGCCGCCTTACTGCCAGTACATGCGGCGGCTTTTCCGCGATCTCTCACACTTTGTTAATGAAAGTTGTCCTTTAAGACCAGCATACTTCTGTGGTTCCCTGTCCATCAGATTATGTCCTAGACATATGCCTATCTACCTAGGTTGCACAAATGATGATGGTTTATGATGGTTTCCTTTGCAACTGCTTATTTAATGGTCAAACCTGCTGCCACCACTTGTTCAGATAAATAATTATTCCAAAAAACTATTGTCAAATCTGTTATTAGCTGTCAGAACTTTAGTAGGACAAGGTCAATAACGCTAACCTGTTGACAGCACTTAGACTTAGAGCATAAGTACGTCTCACCTGCAAAACTGTGATAATATCTAAAAAGCAAATCACTTTATATTAGACTCTATGGATAACTAGTGTTTAATATAATAATGTAATACAATAATTTAATTTAACTGGTGTCAATGATTTTGACATAATATATAAGACTATATTGCAGTTACATCATAACAGCCTATTCAGCAGATTTGTTCAGCTGTCAGGTAGCTGAACTGGGAAATCTCGGGCATTGACACACTGAGAAATGTATAAAGTTTGCATAATTACATTTCTAACACATAGGTGGCAGATTACAGCATAGGTCAGTCTGTAATGCACTAACAGCCAGGCAGCTGCCAAAGAGCTTTTTTTCGGTCTCTTTTAACCATGTCCACCTTTTCAAAAGTGGTGTAAAAGGCAGAAGATATGTGTGCCAAAATCTTATTTCATAGGATGTTGTACTTGGTGTTCATTTTTACAGTGACACTGTCTCTTGTGCTGCTTTAATGCGATGCAGAGAATGTACAGTTGGGGCCAAAATTATTACCCCCCTAAGAATTATGGGACATTTTCCTAAACATCTTCACAAAGTTTGCAGCATTGATGGAACTTTTTATTATTTAGTATTTATATAGCGCCGACATATTCCGCAGCGCTGTACAGAGTATACTGTCTTGTCACTAACTGTCCCTCAGAGGGGCTCACAATCTAATCCCTACTATAGTCTTATGTCTATATTGCGCAGTGTATGTATTGTAGTCTAGGGCCAATTTGGGGGGAAGCCAATTAACTTATCTGTATGTTTTTGGGATGTGGGAGGAAGCCGGAGTACCCGGAGGAAACCCACACAGACACGGGGAGAACATACAAACTCCGAATTCCCTGGCTGGGGTTCGAACTGGGCACCCAGCGTTGCAAGGCAAGAGCGCTAACCACTACGCCACCGTGCTGCCCCACTTGATACAATCAAACATTCACCTGTGCCATTTAGTAGGTTTTGGTAGATTTTATACTATAAGATACTGTTTTAGGCTTGCATTATATGAAATATAGTAAAAAAGGGGTGGTCATGTAAATGTTTGCTTTTCAAAAGCTACAGTGAGTATATATTATGGTGCCCCCTCGGTGAGCTGGGCACAGAGTAAGCCGAATGATGGCTCATCTTGCTCCCGCTCAAAGCCCCGGCGGCATTAAATACTACTACTTGTAACGATTGTGGAATTATCTCCGTGGTCAGCGCACAAGATGTGCGCTGACACTGCGGAAGTCCTCCATAAGCGTATGAAATGACAGAACCCAGCTTTGGTGCAATGCACCTGTAGAAAGAAAGTAAGCACAGAGACAGAATGTATGTGTGTCCACCAATCTAGTCGCCACCCGGCGACGGTAAACAAACAACAGCGGAAACCAAGTGGGAACGCAATTGCAAGAGTGGCGATTGCCAACAGTGACACAAGATTGAGTAAGACAGAGCACAAGTGTAGCAAGAAAGACACAGCAAATAACAATGATCAGAACGCCAAGGAAAATACCAAAGCACTAGCTAAGCACGGTAGCCGCACGAAAAGTGCAACAGCAACAAAGCACGCTAATGGCGCGGTCTCCGCACGAAAAGCGCAACAGAGACAAAGCATGCCAACCCTAACTAACCAATGTAACATGAAAACGAATAGAGAACGTGAACGCTTGCTAAACGGTTACCTCACCGAGCCTACAGCAAGTGTTCATTCCAGGCAAGACAGACAGAAGGAGTAGCCAGTAGCAACCGCAGCTCTGACCTACACTCCCAGACAGAGTAAAGAAGGTACCAACGCCACTACCGCTAGGGCGGATGCGATCCAGACAGACAGACAGATGGAGCAACCAGTAGCAATCGCTGCTCCAGCTTGCACCACCAAAGACAGAGTACAGAAGGAACCACCGCCACTACCGCTAGGGCAAATGCGATCCCAACAGACAGAACGATTTCCTGTCGACCGCCGCTGGCGACAAGACAATCGCAACAGATAGACAGTACAAGGCAAAACAGATAATACAACCTGACTACGCTAGAAGGAATGCTAGTGCACTCCCAAAGAATTGCTCTAAGATAATCTTAGCAAACAATTAGCAAAAGCTGAGACTCCAGGTAAGTTAGCAGGAACAAACCATCATGACCAGCCAGGAATTCTGGGAGGAAATGGTTTTTATACTGCAAGCCATCAGAGGAAGCAGCTAAGCAATTTGCATGACAAGTGGATGCAAATTCCTCCCCAGAACAGCAACTCTGCAGCTTGCAGAGTGGAGACAGGTCTCTTTTCCAGGGACCTGCAGCACTCAGACCTAACAAATGGTCAAACAGCTGTCTGCCTGTGCAGACAGCAGCGCAGATCATTACACTACTACTACTACTACTACTACCGAGTTGTAGCAACTTGGAGGGAGATGTAATTTGGGGTCTGGCAATCGCGGCATCCCCCAATTTACTCTTGCATGGGGCGCGCGGTATAGTGGCACCAAGATGACCTGCTTTGCCTACAGTAATTAACCAATCAGCTTTGAAACCCATCTGTGCAGTTAATTGGCTTCCTAACAACTCCTGAAGTCAATTGGCTTCCTAACAACATTTAATCATCATAAAATGACACCAAGGAACAGGGCACCTGAGCACATGAGAGGGACTACTGTTACTCACCATGCCAAAGGAAATCAGTCTGGAGCTCAGAAAGAGGACAGTAGAGGCTCATGATCATCGGGAAGGCTCTTCCATTTCCAAGCGATTCACAATGTCAAATGCGCGTCCAGTGAAAAATGGTGCTGGTTAAATAATGGCGCCCCCTTCTGCCCGATATTTGTTTAAAATGATATTTATCGTTTTAATGGTGCAGACCTTGTGAACGTAATATATCATTTTAAAACCTGCTTTTTTTTTGTCCTGCCTGAACAATATTTATCATTTTAAGCCCTGCTTTGCTGCCATTTAGAAAATGTCTGCCCGCCGACTTTAACGTTTAATAGTACAACCCCTTAAAAGATAGAAACACCAAATTTGTAGGGAATGTTAAGAAAAACAGTGGGAACAAGAGGAAAAACATTTTTCAAAAAGAACTTATACTTTTTGAGAAAATTGATTTTAAAATTCTCCTTCTGACCATGGGAAATTTAAACGCCCGCCGACTTTAGCGGTTAATAACAAAGCCCCCTTAAGAAGAACAGTGGGAACAAGAGGAACATTTTTTTTTCAAAAAGACCTTATACTTAAAAAACGATACATTTAAATGCTGCTGGTCAGCGTGTGGGAAATATTTCCCAGCAGTTAATAGCAAAGGCCCCTTACATCTTAGCAACACCAAATTTGCAGGATATGTTAAAAAGATAGTGGGAAACAATATTTAAAAAATATATATATATATTTTTGGGGAATGTTCTGAGTGTGGGAAATCTGAAAAAAAAATGTCTGGGGTCCTCCACCTGAGCCTCTGTAACCCCTTATCCCCCATGCAGGCTGGGGTAGCCAGAATGTGGAGCCCCGGCCAACTTGGGCTTCACACCCTGAAGCCCACCAGCCAAGCCTCCCCCTCCCCTCCCCCCCGGAGCCCTTGTCCAATCCATGAACAAGGGGCTCTTCCTCACCCCCGATGCCCCAGGAGGAGGTGGGGGCGACGACTCCCACAGGACGCATTCTCCGCTATGTGGGGGGCGACGGAGATCTTCAATCAACTTAATTGAAGGTCGCAAGATAAGAGGATACTGTATATGTTGGACCATTTACCAAGGATAATGGCATGGGAACATTTACAAGTTACAGGTAAGTATTTCTGGTTAATTAAGAATATTAAAATACTTTTCTCGTGGTTGCGCTTTTATTTCATTTAACCGTTTGTGGAAATGGGTAAGGGGTACTTTGTACCCCTATACTCATTTCTCCTCGGAGGGGGGTGGGCATCTGGGGTGCCCTTCTTAAAGGGGACTCCCAGATGCCGCCATGAACCCCCCAGGGAGTCATCGCCCCCACCTCCTCCTGGGGCACCAAAGGTGGGGAAGAGCCCCTTGTCCATGGATTAGACAAGGGCTCCGGGGGAAGGGGAGGCTTGGCCACCCCTTTCCCCCGGAGCCAGGGCCGGCCTGCTCATGAGGCGGGGTGAAACATTTGCCTCAGGCGGCAGATCTGGGGGGGCGGCACCCGCCTGTCCTTGGATGCTGGGGGCCGCCCGCCCAGCTGGAGGGGTAGCTGGCAGAAAGGGGGTATTGGGCCTAGTGGTGGGGAGGGGGGTCGAAACCCCCCTTACTCGCCTGGGTCCCCCGATCTGCGCTGCTCCTCCAGCGTTAAACCAGCGTGCATATCATTAAGAGGCAACGGGCGGGGGAATCACTCACCTCTTCCGCGCTCCATCGTGTGCTCCACTGACGTCACTTCCGGCAACGCCGCCTACTGTATTGTAAGTGGATAGCCTTGCCGGAAGTGACGTCAGTGGAACGCACGATGGAACGCGGAAGAGGTGAGTGATTCCCCCGCCCGTTGCCTCTTAATGATATGCACGCTGGTTTAACGCTGGAGGAGCAGCGCAGATCGGGGGACCCAGGCGAGGGAGGGGGGGGTCCGACCCCCCCTCCCCACCGCTAGGCCAATACCAACTTTCTGCCCGCTACCCCTCCAACTCGGAGGGGGGGGGGGGGGGGGCGGCGATTTTTTCTAATTTTGCCTCAGGCGGCAAAAAGTCTAGGGCCGGCCCTGCCCGGAGCCCCCCATACCATGGACCACGCAGGCTGATATAGCTCAGGGTTCGAAGCCCCAGTTGGCCTGGGCTCCACATTCTGGCTACCCCAGCCTGCATGGGGGACAAGGGGTTACAGAGGCTCGGGAGGGGGACCCCACACCATTTTTTTTCAGATTTCCCACACTCAGAACATTCCCCAAAAATAAAATGTTTTAATTTTTTTTTAAATATTGTTTCCCACTATCTTTTTAACATATCCTGCAAATTTGGTGTTGCTAGGATGTAAGGGGCCTTTGCTATTAACTGCTGGGAAATATTTCCCACACGCTGACCAGCGGCATTTAAATGTATTGGGGTTTTTTTTGAACTTTTAAAATCGATTTTCTCAAAAAGTATAAGGTCTTTTTGAAAAAAAATATGTTTCCTCTTGTTCCCACTGTTCTTCTTAACATTCCCTGCAAATTTGGTGTTTCTGGCATTTAAGGGGACTTTGTTATTAACCGATAAAGTCGGCGGGCGTTTAATTTTCCCACGGTCAGAAGAAGAATTTTAAAATCGATTTTCTCAAAAAGTATAAGGTCTTTGTGAAAAAAAATCTTTCCTCTTGTTCCCACTGTTCTTCTTAACATTCCCTGCAAATTTGGTGTTTCTATCTTTTAAGGGGGCTGTGCTATTAAACGTTAAAGTCTGCGGGCAGATATTTTTTAAATGGCAGCAAAGCAGGGCTTAAAACGATAAATATCGTTCAGGCAGGACAAAAAAAGCAGGTTTTAAAACGATAAATATTGTTTTGACGGTCGGCACCATTTTTTAACTTTATAAAACGATAAATATTGTTTAATAATGGTTTTCAATGAGGCGCCATTTTTATAGCACCTACGCCTGGCGCCATTTTTCACTGCTCCTGTCTAATACAGCTGTACAGTGCATCATTGCCAAGTACAAGGAGACAGATGGTAGCAATAAGCCATGGACATCTGCCAAGATGATTGTTACCGATCTGTCCTCTTCTGGAGTTGATGTTTCAAGAAACACAGTTGTGATTTGTGAGGGCTCTTCACCGTGGTGGGCTTTAGGGCCATCGTTCTAAAAGGAACCCCTTTACTCAATGAGTGACACATCACAGCCCAGCTGACGTTTCCTGTGAACATTTGAAAGGTAAACATGAGTTTTGGAAGTCTGTGTTTTGGTCTGATGAGACTAAACTGGAACTGTTCGGGCACATGGATGTTGCTTATGTTTGATCAAGAAAGGAAGAGGCCTTCAACCCTAAGTGCACACTTCCCACAGTTAAACATGGTGGTGGTGGGGGCATCATGCTGTGGGGCTGTTTTGAAGCCTCAGGCACAGGGAGCCTAGTTTGTGTGCATAGCATCATGAGAAAAGAAAATGATGTTGACATTCTGCGGAATAATATGCAATAATATCGTCCTGTAGTCTAGGCTTAGGTCAACAAGTCAATGATCCAAAGCATACATCAAAATGAGTCCAACAGTTCCTCAAGGATACCAAAACCAAGCTCCTGGAGTGGCCTGCACAGAGCCTTGACCTCAATCCTATTGAGAATTTGTGGTGGGTGCTCAAATTAAATGTCCATGCTTTGGAAATTATGCAATTTGGACCAGCTAGAACAGTATGCAATGGAACAACGGGCAAACATCCCCCAGGAGACTTGTGCCAACCTAGTAAAGAACAACTCTTGTTGTTAGTTGTGGCTCACAAAGGGTGCACTATTGACTATTAACAGGCCAGGGGGCTAATCATTTTGGATGTCTCATTTTTGCCCTTTTTTGTTTTTATTATCGTGTATTTGTTTCTGTAATAACAAACACTTGTTGTTAATGGTCATTTTTATGGCGCAATCAAGAATGTTGTCTGATTTCATAAGGAGGGGGGCAATAATTTTGTCCTCAACTGTACACAGAAATTGCAAAGATGATTAATACAAGTAGTAATCAGTCATACAATACATCAAGCTGCATGAACGAATAGAGAAATCACATTCATATATAAAAATATTAACAGGAAAGAAACCATATGTATAAGCTTACTGTCTAAGGTGATAAGAGGAGGAACAAAAAAGATAAAGGGAAAAAATTAGAATAGAAAATTGGCCACAAGTTGTAGTGTGTGCCATGTCAGATATTTTTATTGCTATTACACATTCATATAGTGATGACTCATTACCTGCATTACAGAGAACATCGACTAGCATCACTATCTTTTCTCAATGGGTCTCACTATTCAGTGATCAAGGTGGGCCTAGGGTGGACATTAGGCCTAGGCCATCTCCTTTACCCGATCCATTAGTGCCATATGTGTCCCTCCCCCACCCTTTAGATTGTAAGCCTTGGCAGGGCCTCCCCCCTCCCTTAGTGTGTCCTTCTTAATTTTACTACCCCAGCAATTACACCCTTCTCATGGACTAACTCGTACTTGATTTGCCGGGTCTCTGTAAACCGCATTTTATACCCTGATTGTATGTATAACCTTGTGCTATGTTGTATAACCGTTTGCTACCTCTCTGTCTGTCACCCTTTGTTGCAATGTATGTATCCCTATTTATTGGCCAGCGCTGCGTAATATGTTGGCGCTTTATAAATACAATACATAATAATAATAATAATGTTGCCCCGTGTTATAATAGTGTCCTTGTAGTTTCCTCAGACACCCCTTGTTGCCCCAATCATAGGCCCCATGTTACCCTTCAATGTCGCTTCAGAGCACCATATAATTCCTTTCGATGTTTGCTGAACTGCTCTCCATTGCTCCTCTTCCTGCCTTGCTCAGCAGCAGACTGTGCTGTAGTATATAGTTTTCTCATCTGTCCTGCTGACATACTCCCTGCCCTCTCTAATCACTGCCTAGGCATTCTCATTGCTCCCTGCTGTGCCACACCACTGTTCCTGACCTAAGATGACCACATAGTAAAGAGTGTTGGAGGCTGGCACTTCCAAAAATAGAAAAAGCTCTTTATTGAAGCATTATTGAAGCATAAAATCAGTGGTAACACAGCAGTGCTGTGTTACCACTGATTTTATGCTTCAATAAAGAGCTTTTTCTATTTTTGGAAGTGCCAGCCTCCAACACTCTTTACTACATGGATTGGATCTGATGGTGTGAGGATCTTTTGAGGCTTGGGCACCCTTATCCCATTCCCTGTGTCTAGCGAGTGCCACTCTTTTTATCATTGTTTCTCTAAGATGACCACATGGCAGGACTAGTGAGTAATACAGCTTTGGGGAACCATGAGGAGACCTAGGGCCTAGGCAATCATCAGAGGACAGGAAGTGTCCAAGCGGGACAGGTAGAAAATAATAATTAAAAAAAACTAAATACTTCAGATTGCTTCACTGCTATTGCTCTGTGGGAGTCCAACAGACAGCGGCCACTGCCCAGTCAGGCTCTCTGGAAACCATGGACCTGTTTGTGATTATTGTAATTACAAATTTACAACCTCTGTGACCTGTGTTCCTACACAAACTGCTAGTGATAGGAGATGAACCAAAGCTAGCTCAGTAACTGTACAAAATGTCATATGGATTGTGAGGGACGGCTCAAGTAATAAACAATGGCAAAGAAATCATGTTCATCATCCTGCGAGGACTTAAGGTAGCCATACACTGGTCGATTTGCCATCAGATTCGACCAACAGATAGATCCCTCTCTGATCGAATCTGATCAGAGAGGGATCGTATGGCTACCGTTACTGCAAACAGATTGTGAACCGATTTCAGCCTGAAACCGTTCACAATCTGTTGTGGTGGTGGTGCTGCTGCTGCCCTCTACTGTTTAAACTTCCTGCTGGGCAGGAGGAACTGAAGCATGCCTGAGACCAGCGCGGACAAGGAGCAGCGGTGACCGGGGATAGTCACGTCGGCGGAGCAGGTAATGTATTGCCGCTCTATTGCGTCGGTCGTCGGGCAATCGAACGCCACTAGCGACGCGCTCCCTACCCGCGGGTGATCGACGTTAATTTTCCGCACGGAGCGATCGACGGGATCAGACGAAATGGATCGAAATTCGGCGTGTAGCGCGAACGATTGGCAGCAGATTCGATCCCAGTGATCGAATCTGCTGTCAAAATGGCGGCAAATCGGGCCAGTGTATGGCCAGCTTTAGATTTTAAGGGGCTTTGGGAAGCGGTCAGTTACATTCAAGAAATCATTAACCCTCTGCACTCAAAACACACAGCGAGCTGGAACTCTAGTAATAAAAATAATTAGGGTGCAAAATGGAGGACCGTAGCTTCTAAAATGGTCTACAGCAGTGTTTTGGACTAGACAATTTCATCCGCATTGAGGTTCCTTCTGTAGAAATAGTGCCTTCTTTGTCTATGCCAGTCAGCAAGCAAACCAACATTTCATGCCCCTGAACATGAGATTTAAGCTGAGGAAAGACCAAAACCTTTCAGGGATGTCAGATTTTTACTGGCTATTTTAAAGAGGACCTGTAACCAAGTATTGAACTTCATCCCAATCAGTAGCTGATACCCCCTTTTCCATGAGAAATCTTTACCATTTTCTCTAATAGATCATCCGGGGGAGAGGGGGCCTGTATGGCTGATACTGTGGTGAAACCCATCCTACAGTATGTTGTCAGGACCTAAGTCCTGACAGTTTCCTGTCTGTGAACCTTGTTGCGTTGTGGGAAACGTCAGTTGTTTTCAACTGCCAAGCAACAAGTATCTCCCACTGTGCATATGTATATCTATAAAAAAAAAACACAGCCTTTTAAGGTGCGTACACACGCCATACTTCCGCTAGGCGGACGTACTTCCGGCAGTAGCACGTGTGTACGTGCTGTCGGCAGACTGATAAGACTGTCTTATATCAGTCTGCCGACAGCGCGTACATATGTGCTACTGTTGGTAGAACGTCCGCCTAGAGAGAGGGTCTGACGGACCCGTCGTTTGCTGAAGTATGACACGTGTATGCGCCTTTAGCCTTGTTGCTGTCTTTTTTTTTCATGTCTGTCAGTAGTAAAGATGATTATGTGCAGGCTGATTATAAATCAAATAATATGAACATAGTACTTGGAGAGTATTAATAACTTCTTGATCTCTCTTCTATTTTTTTACTTCTCACTTTGTAGTGTATTGATTTTTTCCCCGTTCTTTTTGCTAAAGTTCTTCTTTAAGTGATAGGTAAAAAAGTAAGTTATGATGCATTTTACAAAGGTACATCTTGATGGCATGCATACACATTTATTCTACACTGGAAAAAAAATCTGAATAGTTTTCCTTTAAGTCAAATTTTATTTTATAAATATGCCAATCAAAAAACGTCTGCTAAAATAACAGATTTCTGGTAATTAATCAGCTATAGGGGTCAATATTGGACATTTTTTTGTAGTAGCTGTAGAGTATTGTACTGTGTTGGCCACTAGTTAAGGTCTTGAACCAGGATACCATTTATTGGCTATTGCTAACTTTATAGATTACATTTTAGTAACATTTTTTTATATGTATATTTTTCTACAAGGCCTAGAATTATTTGACCAGATCACCATGCTGCGCACCACGCCAATACCATAAAACCAGCTGAAAATCTACTTCTCTGTTTGCCCCAACAGCAAATATTATCAGCAATTCTCACTCAAGCTGATCTCTTCTTGACCTCAGGAGAACAGTTGGCAATTAACTTCAGCCAGACACTCGGTTAAGGCTTTACTTTGCTCTGCCACATATTGATCATGCTTGGCTGTAGTTTTCCCCATCTGTTGTGTCTCTATTCTGTGCACACATGAGGCAGAGCCACAGCCATCGCACCAGATGGTAGGCACTGCCAACAAAAATAATGCCAACAAACATGCTGTGCACAAGAACAAGCAAGTGGCAGGCCAACCAGAACCAGTGGATCCAGTGTGTCCCTCTCCAATGACATCACATTAGCGACAGAGTGGTGATTAAGCCAAAACACAGACAGCTGGGCTGAGCATAGACTAGCATAGAGGGCCAATCCAGCTGCCAGAGTATAACCATCTCCATGCTGGGCTATTCTGAACGTTTTGCTGGCATGAGCGAGAAGCTCACCAGATGAAGCATAACATTCTCCTGCTATATTATGAATTTGTATCCAACACGTAGTAAACCAAGTGCAAATGTTTCCACAAGAAAAAACATGCTGATCTCTGAAAATTCCAACTGTCCATCCACAAAGCAAAAGTTATGCTATAAAGTGAAGAGGATGGCTTTAATATTATTATTATTATTATTGATTTACTGTATATAGCACTATTATCTTAGGGAGTTGCAGATCCCTATTTGTTCCATAGTTATACAAGAATAGCAAAGTATATGATTAGTTGCGGCACACTATTATTGATGGACCTCTTGAAATATTGTCACTGTAATATGTTTATACACATGTCTGCATGGGCTTCCTCTGGGCACTTCAGTTTCCTCCCACATTTCAAAAACATACAGATAAGTTAATTGGCTTCCCCCTAAATTGGCCCTAGACTACGATACATACACTACATGATACATACATAGACATATGACTAGGATAGGGATTCGATTTTGAGACCCTCTGAGGGACAGTTAAGTGACAAGACAGCATACTTAGCATGCTTTTTAAAACATTTTAATTGGTAAATCTGATGGCAACAATGATGCTTCTTGTGCTGGATAAACACCATGAGTTTCCACGTCGAATGCGTCTGTCGATACGCGTCGATTCGATTATTTCCGAGCATTTCCGAACGAATTTCGATGATTTTTAGGTCAATTGCCATGTAAAGTATGGCAAATCGACCTAACGATCCATCGAAGCTTCAATCGGACATGTCGGAAATAATCGAATCGACGCGTATCGACGGCCGCATCAAACGCGGAAACGCATGGTGTGTATCCAGCATTGGACAAATAGCATCTTTGTTGTGATTACCGCAAATAGTCAGAATTTTGATCTGTCTCAAGGTACCCATTTATGTTTTAAAAAAAACAACAAGATTAATGTTAATGACAAAGGGGGCATTGCATATCCAGCCAGGGCAGATTATCCCTTTGCCGACTGCTCCACACCGATTGGCGTGAACTTGGCGGCAGCCCCAGGACCTAGGGTGGCCACTTGCCGAACCCTAAAAAGGAGGACATCACACCCTGAAAAGGAGGACATCGTACCGAGGACAGTGGCGCACAATAGTCCACATGGTGAAGGGCTGGTTGACCACAAAATGCAATCAGATTCGCAGAAGATTTCAGATTTCCCCACTTATCTTATTGGCAGCTGCCAATCTTATTGGCAGCAGATTTCCCCACAAATGCAATGAGATTGGCAGCAGATTTCCCCACAAATGCAATGAGATTGGCAGCAGATTTCCCCACAAATGCAATGAGATTGGCAGCAGATTTCCTCACAAATGCAATCTTATTGGCAGCAGATTTCCCCACAAATGCAATGAGATTGACAGCAGATTTCCCCACAAATGCAATGAGAGTGGCAGCAGATTGTCCCACAAATGCAATCTTATTGGCAGCAGATGTCCCCCACAAATGCAATAAGATTGGCAGCAGATTTCCCCACAAATGCAATGAGATTGGCAGCAGATTTCCCCACAAAATGCAATCTTATTGGCAGCGGATTTCCCCACAAATGCAATGAGATTGGCAGCAGATTTCCCCACAAATGCAATGAGATTGGCAGCAGATTTCCCCACAAATGCAATGAGATTGGCAGCAGATTTCCGCACAAATGCAATGAGATTGGTAGCAGATTGCCCCACAAATGCAATGAGATTGGCAGCAGATTTCCCCAAAAATGCAATCTTATTGGCACACACCAAACCACCTTATTGCCAATGCCTGGAGACATGCAGATTCACCACCTGGGTGGAGGATATAGGGAGTGGACTCTGGCTTCTGGCTGTGACTGTCTAGTGGCGGCACTCACACACTGCTGGGCAGCCCTGGCTGTGTCTGGGCCTGGCTGCGGCTGCCTCTGGCTGTGTGACCACTGGCTGCTAGTGCTAGGCCTACTGGCTGTGGCTGCCTCTGGGCTGGGCTCGCCTCTGGCACTGTCAGGCTGAGACTGTGACGGTCCGGTCCAGTGATACTGACTAGCTGCTGATGCGCGGCGCATGCCAGCGGCACTCACACATGCTGGCTGCGGCTGCCTGGCTCTTAGGGCTTGCGTCATCGGCTCCTCCCCCCGTCACCCGGGCCAAGCGTGAGGGTGGGGCTGCCAGTTTACCGCTGTGCGGCGGTGCACGGACGTGACTATGTGGCCTACATGTGACGTCAGTCACGTCACTGTGTGTTGAGGAGCAGGGGAGATGGAAATCGGTGGGGTAAGGCGGCTGCCGGCCAAAAAGGAGGACAAATGGCCATCCGTCCTGGCCTTGCGCCGGACAGAGGACCACTAGTCCAAAATCCGGACTGTCCAGCCTAGATCCGGACGGATGGCCACCCTACCAGGACCACTCCACACCAATTGGTGTGAAGTCCTGGGGCGGGGTTTTTCAGGAGATTGCGCATGCTGATGCCATCAGTCTCCCAGCGGCGATAGTGAATTTGTGGGATGCACATATCCAGGGCACGAAGCTCCCATTCCATTACATCCCAAAGATGCTCTATTGGGTTGATATCTGGTGACTGTGGGGGCCATTTTAGTACAGTGAACTCGTTGCCATGTTCAAGAAACCAATTTGAAAGGATTCAAGCTTTGTGACATGGTGCATTATCCTGCTGGAAGTAGCCATCAGAGGATGGGTACATGGTGGTCATGAAGGCATGGACATGGTCAGAAACAATGCTAAGGTAGCCTGTGGCATTTAAATGATGCGCAATTGGCACTAAGGGGCCTAAAGTGTGCCAAAAAAACATCCCCCCACACCATTACACCACCACCACCAGCCTGCACAGTGGTAAAAAGGCATGATGGATCTATGTTCTCATTCTGTTTACACCAAATTCTGACTCTATCGAGACTCATCAGACCAATCAACATTTTTCCAGTCTTCAACTGTCCAATTTTGGTGAGCTTGTGCAAATTGTAGAATCTTTTTCCTATTTGTAGTGGAAATGAGTGGTACCCGGTGGGGTCTTCTGCTGTTGTAGCCCATCCGCCTCAAGGTTGTGCGTGTTGTGGCTTCACAAATGCTTTGCTGCATACCTCAGTTGTAATGAGTGGTTATTTCAGTCAATGTTGCTCTTCTATCAGCTTGACTCAGTTGGCCCATTCTCCTCTGACCTCTAGCATCAACAAGGCATTTTTGCCCACAGGACTGACGCATACTGGATGTTTTTCCCTTTTCTCACCATTCTTTGTAAACCCTAGAAATGGTTGTGCGTGATGATCCCAGTAACTGAGCAGATTGTGAAATACTCAGACCGGCCCATCTGGCACCAACAACTATGCCACTTTCAAAATTGCTTAAATCACCTTTCTTTCCCATTCTGACATTCATTTTGGAGTTCAGGAGATTGTCTTGACCAGGACCACACCCCTAAATGCACTGAAGCAACTGCCGTGTGATTGGTTGATTAGATAAGTGCATTAATGAGAAATTGAACAGGTGTTCCTAATAATTCTTTAGGTGAGTGTATTACCTCAACTGTACTAAGGAGAACTAATTCAGGATATAAGCATTAAACAGATAAGAAGAGCTAATTCAGGGATTAACAGATAAGGATCCTTAGTCAACTTTTTCTCCTGAGTTTTCTCCTACACAATTTTTCTTCATGTCTTTAAATAACTAAATAAGCACTATCAAAATTATTCTGAGTATTTTTTTGCTTGCTGGTGGCCAGGGGCATAACTAAAAATCAATGGACCGCTCAGAAAAGCTTTTATGGGGCCTACAGTATTTACACCCTTCCCCTTGTCTACCCTAGGTGATCCTCACAGCCCGAGGGCCGATATTCCAAGGGTCCTAAAACAAGTGTGGATGTCATAACCCCCCCCCCCCCACACACACACACACACACACACACACACCCTGGGGATACTTGCTTCGGGAGGAGGAAGCCTCTGGATCTTTTTGAGGCTTCCCCCATCCTTCTAAGCTCAAAGAATCCATCACTGGCAGCCCCCGAAATATACTTTTTCTCCTAAGTTTTGTCCTAACTGATATTTTCACACCTCATCAATAAAACAGTTTTTAAGCCACCAGAAAGCAAAAAAAAAAAATACTATTTTCTATTTCTTTTCTCCTCATCTTTCTTTTTTGGTACTTTTCAATTGAGTGATGAAAAGCTGTAACCCGATGTATCCTTTAGCACTCAGCCCCAGCTGAGAGGAATTCACCAGACACTGACTCAGATGCGAATATCAAGGATTTATTTGTGACCTAACAGTGGTAACTTTTCTCAACCAGCAACACTTCAACACAAAAATACACTTTCCATGCACATCACAGGTCAAAGTACAATCTTCTCCTCTTCACAGTCGAGGCACTGGTAAAAGCTGCAGGATAAAAATATTAAGTTACACAGAAACTTTTAAATACAATTGAGCTACAACAGACCTTCTTGTACAATCATCAACCATTTTTCAGCACAACACAGTACCATTCACTGAGGTATAGGGACTTTGGTTAGGTCAGTCTACTGAGCAATTCAGTTCCTATACAGTCTCAGTCCCTTGTAGCCAAGTCCAAGCTATATTGCTCAGCAAAACCTTAGGGGACTTGTGACTCTCTTTACTATGGTACTGAAGCAATTTCCCCAGTTTGTTGGCTGGCAATTTGGCATCCAAAAGAATATTCACTTTACTCAGAAAATCTCTTTGCTCTTTTATACTGTATAATACTCAAATACTGTATCTCCTAGGCACAACTGGTTTGGATAGGCTTCCCAAAATAATAAACAAAATAAAAAAATAATTAAATGATCAAAAGGGGGTTAGAGAAATAAATAAAAAAATAAAATCACAAAAATTACCAACGCACCCAGCTATACCATCAATATCTCACTCCTTCAATAGCGCTCTTCTCATATGTTATTTGAACTCTATGCTGAATAAGCTCTAATTTTGTTATAATGCAAAACTTCTATTTCCACTTTGTTGACTCATTATCTCTGTCAGATGTCACTCTGCTGTTCACTGTAATTATCTTAGTAACACAAGATGCAGGGACATTCCTCCTCCAATATTCTTCTTTAATGCTGACAGGTTAACAGATTTAGTTATTTCTCACTGACAGGCTCTCTTTATCTCCACGGCATTTGCTCTCTTTCTCTTTCTTAGGCTGTGCACTTAAGTTACACATAAATAACACTTTGGTTCACTTTTCATATCAGGCTTTTAGTAGATAACTGGTGAACACATCAACTGAAGAACTAATGACTTATAACTGAACAGGCTGGCAGGAAAAATGACTCTGAGTCAGGATCACTGCTAGCGACTGAGCTGTATTAGTTCTGAGGGGGCTATTAGAGGCTATTCACTTTTCTAATGACAAAAGGCACTCACACTTTATATACTTAGTTACAGTCTCCGTCTCTTTGGCAGGGCAGCACTATCTTGTATTAATAAGCTGATTAACATCACAATGTTACTGTCTCTTTAAGGCTTTATCAGACAGGCAGACTATAGTCACACCACTTCCATCAGAATATGCCCTTCAGTAACTTGGGTTAACTGTCACTATACTCAGAAAACCTCCACTGAACTCTGGCCCTCTTCTGATCACAATCTGTGGCTTGATACTGGCACAAGGCCTATACTCATCTGGCCTGACAGGATCTCTCTCCTCCTGTGCCCACCTGGATCTTGCCTGCTGTATCTCCAACACTGCCTCCGGTCACTGCCTGGGCTCTCTCACTGCTGCTCCCGCTCTGCTGGTGGTCTGGATGCTGCTGCCGGGCCCCTGCTCTGCCTCATGGGGTGGCTGCTCTCACTGGCCTCCTTCCTCCCTCACCGCCACCTCCTGACTGACTGAAAATCTTTGAGGAGAACTGGTATCAACCAGTTCCCTCAGCCTCTGCCACGCCCCCTCTGCCTCTGCTCTGTCCTCTCCTCCCCGTTTCTAGAAGGTTCCCCGCTGTGTGTACTGGGTTGTCTAGCAACCCAGTCTATGCGACTATCTGAGCGCCTGGTCTCTCTCTGTGCACCATTTTGATTCCACAATACTGCTGTTAAAGGCGCAGGGCACACAGTATGTCAATTTCACAGAATAAAAGCAAATTACATTCCAACTTCACAATACTCCCTTTTAAAGGCACAGTTAACTTAACATGCTAATTTCACATTACACATGTACATTACACTCCCACATTACAATACTCTCTTTTAGAGGGTTACAAAGCTATTTTAAACAAAAGATAAAAAAAGTATCACCTAGGAGAAAACTTAAGAGAAAAATCGCCATATGCAGTTCACTTTTTCTCCTAAGTTTTCTCCTAGGAGACAATTTTTCAAGTAGTTTAAAAAGTACTATCAATATTATATTGAGTGATTTATTGCTTGTTGGTGGTTTAACCACTTCAGGATTCTGCGTACGCTTAACTACGCCCCTGAATCCTGAAGTGGTTTCCATGGAAACGGCCGCTCGTACGAGCGGCCGTTCCATGTCAGTTCACGGAGGGTGTCTCCGTGAACACCCTGCGAGCCGCCGATCGCAGCTCGCAGGGTAAATGTAAACACGCGGGGAAGATGTTCCCCGTTGTTTACATATATACGGCGCTGCGCAGCAGCAGCGCCGTAGAGGAGATCGGCGATCCCCGGCCTCTGATTGGCCGGGGATCGCCGGCATCTGATAGGCTAAAGCCTATCCTATCCGGCGCAGGACGGCTTTCCGTCCTGCGCCGCACACAGGGGACGGGAGAGGGAGGGAAGGAGGCAGAGGGAGGACTAGTGCTGCGGAGGGGGGCTTTGAGGAGCCCCCCCCCCGCTAGGCACAGCAGCACGGCAGCGATCAGACCCCCCCAGCAGGACATCCCCCTAGTGGGGAAAAAAGGGGGGAGGTCTGATCGCCCTGCCTGATTTCTGATCTGTGCTGCGGGCTGAAGAGCCCCCGCAGCACAGATCAGCCAAACCACCCGGTATCCGGAAGTGGTTAATATCCATTTTATTGACAATTTTAAAAATATCACCTAGGAGAAAACCCAGGAGAAAAAGTTAATTGCATATGGCCCAAAGTGCATTGAATAAGGGCCACAAGGAGAAATAAATGATGAGTTAAGATAGTTAACGAGAGATAAATTATTAATTAAGAAAGACAAGAAGAGATAGATTGTGAGTAAATACAGCTAGTAAAGGTGCTTACCAAACTTTTTCAAATTACGGGTCGTCAGACCCACCCATGGGGCAGTCGCTCTGATGACAGTTGCACAAGAGTACAAGCTGTTGTGAGACTGATAAGACTGGTTTTGACTGATCCACTCTGCGGATCAGTCAAAACCAGTCTTATCAGTCTGATGACAGCTTGTACTCATATGCTACTGTCGTCTGAACGACCGCCCCGTGGGCGGGTCTGACTACACGAAGATTGAAAATGTGCGGCGTGTGTGTACGCGCCTTAAGTAAGGTGAGATTTTCATGGAAAAAAAAGTGTTTTGAGTTGACCCCAATGCCTATTCAATGTAAGTGACTTGCTTTGTAAACCAATTACAATAGATAATATCCCTTTTATTATCCCTGATAAGGGGAACTCAGTTGAGTGGAATCATCCCCTTTGCAGAACATGTGTTATAGTTTTACAGCTCTGTGCTTTTCATGTTTGCCACAACACCCCTGTAACCAGAGACCTTCCCTTTACACTCTACAACACACCTAATACAGTTTCACTTGTGGCATATGGCTCAATGCTTTTCTGCTTTTCACACATGCCTCGCGTATTGCAAAGTCATGATCTAGGCCGAACAATGACTCCTTAGTGCTTTCATTTACCGAGCGGCCTGTTTTTAATGTCTTTTTCTTTTCTTTTTTTTTTACAACAAATTCACTGAAAAGCACTTTTGAATGGTTCATATTAGCCCATCTGTTGCATCTTGCTTTTTAATCTTGTGTATTTTATCCCCTCCCTCCTCCCCTGCTGTCTTTACACCCCGATCAATAGAAACAGGAGTCCACAATCATGATGACAACAGCAATTCCTCCCTACGTAAATATGGTCAGAAGAAAAAAAATCTGCCAAAATTAGCTTGCTGTTGGCATTAGTGGCAGAAATAATTTATACCCAGAACTTATTACATGCCTCGCTGTCAGCGGGAAAAAAAAAAATGAAATGCAGTTGAACGCTGTGGAAAGAAAAAAAGTGGAAATATATTTTTACAAGCCATCAATCTCTTTTTCACAATCAAAATATCACTGCTTGATTAAGTATTAATGAGACAGTGTTAGTTTTAGGTCTCTGACTCAGATGCCCTTGACATCTGTAAAGCCGGTGAATTACGGTATTTAAAACAGCTTTTCATTTGGCTATCAAATAACCCTTTTATTAATAAATGATTGAGCTGTATAATTTACCGCCGGCTGCATTAATTATTATTCCCCCATTACACCAGACTGTAAATTAAGTTAGCGGTTCAAAAAAAAAAAAAAAAAAAAAAGTAACAAAGATTCTAATTTTAAATATATATATATATATATAGTATGTGAAAATTTTGGTGGAAAATCCACATTACCGTTATTGGGTAATTTAACCCTCCTAGCGGTCTATTAAAAACCGCCAGGGGGCAGTGCAGCAGTTTTATTGGGTTTTTTTTTAAATCATGCGCAGCGGCATCCCCCCACCCTCTTTGATCGCCTCCGGCAAAAAAGCCCATCTGGAAATCCCATTCTGAACGGGATTTCCATTAGGGCTTCCCACGTCGCCATGGCGACGAGCAGGATGACGTCACCGACGTCATCGATGTGGTGGCGACAAAGGGACTGATCGGCCAGGCAGCACATGGGGTCTAGGGGGGGGGGGCATTGCGGCATGGCGGGTAGCGGCGAATCGGCGCAGAGCGGCGGCGATCGGTGTGCGCACGCAGTCTAGCAAAGTGCTAGCTGCGTGTAGCAAAAAAAAAATACGCCAATCGGCCCGGCAGGGCCTGAGAAATCCTCCTGCGTGGCTTACCCCGGGGTTACCGCCAGTAAGGTTAAAGCCAATCAGAAGAATCAGAATGTCAGAATGACTTAGCCAATCAGATAATGCATTTTTTCGCAGAACTCCGCTTACCGATATTCAGTCATTTTAAGCCAATCAGAACTTTAGAAGACTTACAATGAATAAGTTGATCAAAGAACATTTTTGCAAACATTTTGGGGAAAATCTGCATCAGAATGCAGAAATACATGGAAGGCTAAAAGCGGTAGTGGTAATCGGCATTGGTAGTAAGAGGAATTTCCCCACAGGCGGAAATCAGCATTTCCGACCATCTCTAATATATACTGTATATATACTGTATATATACTTATACTGTATATACAATGATATACATCAAATATGGACACTGGTACAAATACAGAACTGGTGATTACAATAGCAGATGTAACATGATGACTAAAATGGATAACAGAGCGCAAATGAATAAAATTCCAAGACACAAAAGGAGGAGAGGGCTCTGCCCTTGCGAGCTTACAATCTAAAGGAATGGGGTGGAAACAAGAGGTGCTTTATTCATTCTGATTGTCTTCTGATTGGCTTAAAATTACTGCATATCGGTAAGCGGAATTTCCACGTAAATGTTCGCATTTCCACAAAAAAAACCCCAAAATTTCGCATTAGTATTTTTGCGATCCGCATTCTGATGCGGAAATGCGTATTTCCAATCAAAAATACGTTAATTGCATTTCCGCGGAATCCAATATGGATACTGTACTGGTTAAGGGCTCTGCCTTTGACATGGCTAGACCAGGGTTCAAATCCTGGCTAGTGTCAGTACCTATTCAGTAGGGAGTACAATGCAAGGTAGCCATACACTGATCGATTTGCCATCAGATTCGACCAACAAACAGATAGATCCTTCTCTGATCGAATCTGATCAGAGAGAGATCGTATGGCTGCCTTTACTGCAAACAGATTGTGATTCAATTTCAGCATGAAACCGATCATAATCCGTGGTGGTGCTGCCGCTGCCCGGCCTCCTGCATACATTACCTGCTCCGCCGGCACGTGTCCCTGCTGTCACTGCTGTCTTCTTCTCTGCTGGGCTCCAGGTTCAGGCTGGCTTCACTTCTTTCTGTCCGGGGAAGTTTAAACAGTAGAGGGTGCTCTACTGTTTAAACTTCCTGCTGGGACAGGAAGAAGTGAAGCCTGCTGGACTCGGAACCCTGCGCGGAGACGGAGCAGCGGTAATAGTGGGGATACGCGCCGGGCGGATCAGGTAATGTATTGCCGCTGTATTGCGTCGGGCATTCGAATGGCGCTATCAGCGCACTCCCGACCCGCCGGCGATCGAGAAACATCTTCCGCACGGATGGCTCGATGGGAACGATTGATTTTGGACGGAAATCGATCGTTCTGTCAGCATTTGCGCAACAATTTCACAGCAGATTCGATCACAGTGATTGAATCTGCTGTATATCGGCGGGAAATTCGTTAGGTGTATGGGCCCCTTAACACTGCAGGGGGGCCTCTTGAGTGGACCTTAGTGGCTGCAGCTCTTGAGCACTTTGATTCCAACAGGAGAAAAGCGCCATACAAATGTTAGGATTATAAAATATATATATTTGCTAGTGTTACTTCTTTTGGATTCTAGCTTCTCCTTGCAACATATGGTACTGTTTAATATGTTCATGTTTGACACTCTTGGCACTTGGAGTAAGGTCTCACAATTATAACCAGTCTGGAGTGAGGGATTTGCTTTAACAGCAGAATTCATAAAAATGAGGCCGAAAAAAAAAGTTTTCTTGAATATATTGGCTGCAGTAAGCTCTCCAGAATGTAGACGTCTCGTCTAGCAGAGCTCAACAGAATTCTATTCACCGCTAGTACAAGAAAAAAAAGAAAGAAAGAAAATGACTGGTTTATAAAGCGCGTGGATGTAATAAATTGCTGCAGAGACACTGACACTCCAGAGGAGTTTGGCTGAGCAGAGATCTGCCATCAAAAACAATTCTGGCCTGATTTGTTGCGCAACACGAACCTGATAATTGTCAGTCTATTGAATTATTATGATAGGGGCTACTGAGCTGCCATATTATCGTCCTGCGATGATCCGATCTGGCCCAGCAAATAAGGAAATGAAACCAGATAGTAATTTTATCTTAGGCATGTAAGTGAGGGAAGTGTAGTGCAGTCTGGGCTAGGAAGCCTCTATACATTAATATTTCATGATCTTCAATGCCCAAGGTATTACACTACTGTATCAAAACAAAAAAATGAACTGTTTTAATCTGAATTATCCATGAAGCTGAAAATAAAGGTTTATCAGTCAGGTTCAGCTCCAGAATTAGACTATATTAAAGTGGACCTGTCACTGAGAGAGAGGTGTAAAACTGAAGAGGAGAGAGCTACAAAGGTAGATACTACATTTGTTTATACTGGAATCAAATTTTAGATCACTAATGAAAAGAAGATATTTAAAGAGGAGGTCCGAGGAAAAAAAAAGATTTACTTATGTAAGGCTTCCTCCAGCCCCTGGCAGCTGTTTTGTGCCCTCGCTGCAGCTCCACTCCCAGCCAGTGTTCCGGGGTCCAATCCGTTTCAGATGCCGACCTCGCCAAGTCTGCATCTACTCCGCCTGCACAAGCACCACTTGCAATCGTGCTGAAGTGATCTGGAGTGTTCTGCACAGGTGCAGTAGTTCTGCACCTGCGCAGACCACTCCAGACCACGTCAGCCTGATCGCGAATGGTGCTCGCGCAGGCGCAGTACATGCTGGTTGGCATCTGTAATGAAGAGGACCCCTGGACACTGGCTGGAAGCAGAGCTGGGGCAAGGGACATATCGGCTGCCAGGGGCTTTTTAGAAAAAAAAAAAACTCCTTGCATCTGTCCTTTAAGCATAGTGTTTGTGTTTTTTTATTAAAAAAATATACTGAAAAACCACAAAAAACTGTAAAAATTAAAATACATATGTATGCATACATATGGGATGTACATTTGTCTCAGAGTAAAATACTCTATAAATGTATTTTTTTTCCATACAACAGGTTTCTGACCAGCCCATCTCCTCATGGGGGTTTCTCTGGGTTATTTTAAAAAGCACTTGTTGAGCTACAGTTGCCCAAAATGGGCTGGTGGAGGAGGAGGATCCAGAGGCTTGCCTCTCCCAAAGTGAGTACCCCACAGGGGCACAAATTTTAGGTAGGTTTAAGCTTGAGCATCTGGTGGAGAAACTTATTGGCATTCAGTGTTGTGTTTAGGCACACAACTTGCTCAGCTATAAGGTGTCTGCCCCATTAGTGTTTGGGGGGAGCTCAAATACTGCTACGGTGAGGTCACCATTATTGTCAATTCTTGCACCCGAATCACGGTGATTGCCGCTAATATTGCTCTCTATGGCTGCACCCATATTTGACGCAGCGTGGTTTCTGAGCAGGCACCGAAATGACCTGTTTTGCACCTACCTCTATAGGAAAGAATCTGAAGAATAAACAAGATACAACAAAGTCCCCAGTATCCGGCACCAGCAGGGATTACCTGATGTCAGATACATGTGCTTGCCGGTGGCTTGAGCAACCAGATGAAAAAGCACAACTCCCCTTGCAGGATGAAATACTCACTGAGCGTCCAGCAAAGTCCTGTGGCTTCTAGCAGGCTCCTGACAACCCTTGACAGCCAGAAAGCCGTTAAGAGCCACAGGCAGGGATGCTCATCCGGATTCCGGATATCCGGGTAACCCGGATATCCAAACTTTTTTACACTATCAGATTCGGATTCCAGATTTTTTAAAAAAAACGGATCGCTATCTGCGGATATTTGGGCACATTACCCGGATATCCACGGATATTGCAGATATCCGGATCCAAAACCGATTACAAAGATAAAATCTCTCCACCCTCCTCCTCAGGGATCTTGTCTTCCAGGGATTTGTAGGATGTCAAAAGCAAGCTCACATCCATTGGCCAGGAATCTAACCCAGCTGTTAACCGAAAGGTTGGTGGTTCAAGCCCACCCAGGGATGACCTTGCCTTTTGTGTTCAACAGTTGTCTGAAGAGAACCCCAGATAGCCATGCGCAATCTCTGTGGTGAAATTGGTTAGCGCATTTGGCTGTTAACTGAAAGGTTGGTGGTTCAAGCCCACCCAGGGATGGACTTGCCTTTTGTGTTTTGTGAAGGGAACTAATGTACCCTTCTTAAACTTGAAGATTGTATACAAATGTAAGCAGACTGCAGAGTGGTGCAGCGGAAGTGTGCTGGGCCCATAACCCAGAGGTCAATGGATTGAAACCATCCTCTGCTAGGCATGATTTCATTTCTGCACCTTGCTTTATCGCATGGGCAAAACGGTTTCCATAGCCCTGTAAGAGAAAGTGTAATAAGGGCCCTGCCGTAACATAGATATTACGGTTGCTAATACTACTCCTGGGCCTTTCTTGTAGTTGAAGAGATGAGTGAACTGGCTGGCTTCAGCATGTAACGTTGGTGGTATAGTGGTGAGCATAGCTGCCTTCCAAGCAGTTGACCTGGGTTCGATTCCTGGCCAATGTATGTGAGCTTGCTTTCGACATCCTACAAATCTCTGGAAGACAAGATCCATGAACAGGGAGGAGGAGGGTGTTTTTTTACCTTCCTAAACATTTTGGAAGCATTTTAAAGGGCACTTCCATTTTTTCTATCCAGCTATCCGAATAGGTCGGATATCCGCGGATAATGCGTCCGGATATCCGTGTTCAGATTCGGGTATCCGGATCCAAATCAATTTAGATTTTAAAAAATACCACCACAGGAGCAGGGCCGGTTCTCTCACGAAGCAAGGTGAAACATTTGCATCAGGCGCAGAGATTACAGGGGCAGCATGTTTGTACTGTGTTTACACTAACAGCATGCGGTCAGAGTAGGAGGATAAGCCAGAGGAGAGCGAGGTGAAGAGGTCATCATTGGGGAAAAGCAGCTTGTTGTGCTGTGTGAGGAGTCTGACAGCGAGTGAGGAGGGGGGAGGCAGGAGAGCAGCTGTGTTGGGGGGGGGGGACATCCTTACAAGTTTGCCTCAGGCAGCAAAAAGTCTAGAACCAGCCTGCACAGGAAGGTTATAAGATGTCGCTGAAGGCTCAATGAGTATTTTATGCCTGGCAAAACCCCACAAAAACCAGCCCCCATTATCCCCTCAGGCATGCCGGTTACTTGAGATTTTCATTTGCTTGAGTTCTTCATAATGGAGACTTTGCTGTACATGTTACACAGCACTGTAAAATAATACTACTAATAATAATACTTGTGTTATACAGTGCAGATGCAGTGCACATGTCTGTCACACAGTGAGGATCTCTGACACCACATGAAGAGAATATAAGCAAACAGCCTATCTGTTAGCAGGAAGGCTAGGAGTGTCCATGAGCAGTGTGGCCAGTGCTGAAGAGGAGGGGATAGATCAGCAATGACAAGCTTGCTCCCAAGACACTCCACGATTCCTTAAGCACACAGTGCACATTACTGCTATTCATATGATAATAATGACATCTGTTCACTTCACAGAACTGACTGGTTTGGATACAGCTGTGAGAGCCTGTTTCAGCTACAATTTGCTGGAAATCTAAAAATGTTATTATGCAAGGTGACAAGCATTGTCACTTTTCATCTAATTTATTCTACAGAATGTTGTTTCATATGTATGAGTGCATCAGATCTGGAGGCACGGCTTAGGAAACAACTTTAGCATAGCTGCCAACTGTCCTTCTTTTGGAGAGACAGTCCCTCTTTGGGAGCTCTGTCCCTCTGTCCCTCTTTCCTCCTCATTTGTCCCTCTTTCGGGACTTTGCCCCTCTTTGTATGTAAATATATATATTTCTCTATTGAAAAATGTGATTGACTCTAAACTTTATTCCCATCTTTTAAATTGATATATTTCTTATTTTCAAATTATAATATGAAGGAAAATGAACCAGGATAGAAAGGACCAGTGTGGTTGGAATTATAAAACAACATATTTTTCTTGTGAAATCTTTATGGTATTCGTGACTAGGGGTGTGACAGGGGGCGTGATCAGGGGTGTGGCAGGGGCGTTGCTTAATTGTCCCTCTTTCTCATCTCAAAAAGTTGGGAGGTATGACTTTAGATCGAGTACTGCAAGACTTCTGTTTGGTTTACAGATCCTGAGATCCACCCTGATTTATGTCATTCTCAAAGCAACAACATCAGGGAACAGGTAACACAAGGATGTACTCTTCCGAATGCTCGTTTACAAGCCCATCTCTGCCTCATCCTCAGGCTGATATACTAAAGCTACCGCCCTCAAACAGCAAGGGTATTATTAGTGATGGTCCTGTCAGTGCAGCGTGCGCTCTTAGCTTACGTGCAATTCTTGCTGCCGTGCAATGTGCTGGTAGCGTGACTGTGATACTTCACTAGTGTGGCCGCTACTATGTTAATTAACCTCCTTGGCGGTGCATTTCTGTCTGGAATTACGAGTCAAAAGCAGGTAAATTTTTTTCAAGAATTTTAGGCCTCCAATTCTTAAGTCATACTTCACCAAAATATGTCAGAATAAAAGCCTGGTAGATCTTCTGCACATAGAAAAAAAAAACACAACTTTGTTGAATTAAACAAATTTATGAATAAACTTAAAAAAAGTGAAACTGTACAAATAAGGCAGGCAGAGAATAGTCAAAATCCAGGCAAAGGTCGGTGTAGGCGGCAGCTAGAAAGTAGACAAAATTCAGACAGAGGTCGGTGCAGGCAGCAGGCAGAGAGTAGGCAGAATCCAGGCAGAGGTCGTGAAGGCGCCAGGCAGAGAGTAGTCAAAATCCAGGCAGAGGTTGGTTCAGGCAGCAGGCAGAGAGTAGAAACAAATCCAGGCAGAGGTCAGTGCAGGCGGCAGGAAGAGAGTAGTCAAAATCCAGTCAATGGTCAGTTGGGAGCCAAATGGCTATATTTTTCACATCCTGTGCTTTCAAATAAACTTAAAAACAAGGAACACCAAGAGCCCCAATAGTGTAATATGTACTGGTAAATGGTTACTAGATAGAGTAAATATTAATACTCACAAACCAGGGTTATCATTGGGCAACCACTGTAAAGGCAGGTGGGGGACCTCACTCAGGAATAAGAAGTCGCACTCTGTAGATGAAAGAAAATGCAATGCTAATTACACCAGAAAGGAAATGTGTGCATCAACCAAGTATTAGTAATTAGCACTCTGTAGATGAGAAAAAGGGGGTTCAACCCTCCACCCAGGGTGGACTCAATATTATGCAGGAGAACAGAGGCGCCAAAAGGATAAAAGGAAGCTAAATGAGCTTAAAGAGAACCCGAGGCGGGATTTAATTATGTTAGTGGGGCACAGAGGCTGGTTGTGCACACTAACACCAGCCTCTGTTTCCCCATGGTGTGCCTCCAGGACCCCCCTGCGCACCGCTATACCCCCCGCAGTGCTAGCGACACGCAGCATGTCGCCAGCACAATGTTTACCTCTGCCTGTCTGTTAGCGCCGCTCCCCCGCCTCCTCCGTATCGGCGCTACCCTCCCGCGTCACTTCCCTCCAATCAGCGGGAGGGAAGGGACGCGGGCGGGTAGCGCCAATACGGAGGAGGCGGGGGAGCGGCGCTAACAGACAGGCATAGGTAAACATTGCTCGTGACATGCTGGTAATGCTGGTACTTATCGTGCTTTGCTGAAGGTGGGAGGGCAACTGTGGGCGCCAGAGGGTGCACGGCCTTACAGCCGTTTCACGTTGGGGTGAGCCTTGCTTCTTCGGAGGCTATTCGTGCACACTGTGTTGGTTGGAAGCGGCCATTATATTGCCTACTTCCGTGTAAAGTCCCGCCTGTCTGTGAGGAGCGACGTGGGACCCGAGCATTGGCCAGACCAGACGCGTCATCCTGAGCGGCGCGTGTGCGTCACCTCAAAGCGAGGGCGCAGGCGCGTCGCTGGTATGGATGGGGCGTGCGTTGTGAGCCATAGAACGTTGCCCCAGCAACCTAGACCGTCCCCAAACTAAGAGGTGAGCGGCGGTAAACGCCACCAATCGGACAATGGGCAGGGGGCGGGTGCGAGAACACGCAACAGGCTGCTGAGCAACGGGCAGTAAACAAAGCTCAGTTCTATCCACGTAAGGAAAAGGATGTATTATCCATATTCATAAGCTTAATTAGCTATAATACGTGGAGGGGACTATGTGGCATAAATGCCACATATTCAAGGCATAAATGGGTGGTCCCGGGTCAAAAGAAACAGGAGAGGAGGGAGAAAAAAGAGGAGAAAAGTGTGTGTGAGGAAAGGGTAGGTGAGGAGGGGAACAGTGAGGCGGGGCACAAACCCTAGATAAAAAGGCCCCCGGGGGAGAGAGAGAGAGAGAGGTGGGGAAGGGAATGGACCAAAAAAGACCACTCCAGATAGGTAAATACCTGGAAGGGTATATAGAAACTTATTCGTCACATAGACCTTCCCAAAGAGTATATAAATATAAATAATCTATTACAAAAGTTTTCTCTAATACAAAAATTTATTTTAAAAGGGGTATTAAAACCAACCATTTAGAGCGGTCAAAAAATGTGGCGAAAAAGGGGGAAGGAAGAGAAGGCGTCAAATACCAACAGGTAAAAAGGCAGAAGCAGGAGCCGGCATGCAGAAAGGAGAACCTATGGGTCAAGGAAGCAGGCTAGATCCAGGTGATCATTCAGACCAAGAGGGCCCAACTCTTAATGAACTGCTTAATGAGTCAGTTCCGGCTGAAGTGCCGCTACATGACCCCAGGAAGTTCCAACCCTGCAGATCCACCTTGCCTTTTCCTACACAGGCTGGGTCTGCTATAGACATCTTTGAGCAACAAGTGGATAGGGAGGTGAGGGCCCTGCTGTACCCCAAGTCGCAACCCAATCTCACTCCCATCGAATCCAGAGCCTTAAAATGGCTCAAAAATCGTCCTGATCTAACGATCAGGAAAGCGGATAAAGGGGGTGCAGTGGTTGTTTTAACCACTGCAGCCTATAAAAAAGAGGCACTGCGGCAGCTTTCTGATGCCTCTACGTATAGACCCCTTAAGAGTGATCCCACTGTAGGATATTTGTCCGCTTTGAGATCCTTGTTGCGACAGGGGGTGGAGCTGGGCTTCCTCACCCCTAGATTGGCCAAAGATCTACTGCCCGATTTCCCGGTTAGACCGGTATGGTACCATCTACCCAAGATCCATAAATCCCTGACCGACCCACCGGGCCGACCCATTGTGTCGGGCCTGGGGTCGGTCACGGAGAGACTCTCTAGGTACCTGGACCACATCCTCAGACCCCTCTTATCCCATGTTCCCTCCCATTTGAGCGATACCCTCGATGTTTTGGAGGGTCTGGAGTCCACCTCGTGGTGTGAAGGGGACCTGTTGGCCACCATTGACGTCACAAGTCTGTACAGTAGAATTCCCCATCTGGAGGGCCTCAAGGCCATCAGGATGTTTCTTGACAGGGGCGATAAAGATCCCCTATACAATGAATATATTTGTGACTGTCTGGCTTTCATTCTTACACACAATGCATTTTTGTTTGGTGACACATGGTACCAGCAGGTCTCCGGCACCGCGATGGGGACTCCAGTCGCCTGTACCTATGCTAACCTTTTCCTCGGGGCTTGGGAGGAGAGATACATCCACGCCGTGGACAATCCTTTCAGGCCGTGTCTGAGGATGTGGTCCAGGTATGTGGATGATGTCTTGGCCTTTTGGTCGGGTGATATGACGTCTTTGCTTAGTTTTTTGAACTATCTAAACACAAATGACGTAAATATGCTATTCACAATGGAATGTTCATCAGATAGAGTGTATTTTTTGGACCTTGAAATTAAGATTAATGAAGGTGCTATTCTAACTAAGGGCTATCGGAAATCGACGGCCTCTAATACTATTTTACACTCTAAAAGCTACCACCCTCGCCACATCACGAGGTCTCTCCCATATGGCCAATTTCTGCGGTTACGCAGGAATAATGCCAGTTTGGAGGACTTCGTGGAACAGGCAACGGAGTTAAAATCACGTTTGCTCTTGAGAGGATATGATGCTAATGGGCTGGAGCTCGCGTTTAATGAGGCTTTGAAGAAGGATAGATCCGACCTCATTAAGAGGAAGGCTTCTATTCCTAGCCATTCGAAGAAAGGCTCAGGGGTCTTTACCTTTGACTTCTCTCCAATGGAGAGAGAGATCAAAAAGGTAGTTGCAAAGAATTGGCCTATCCTGTTACAGGACCCGATCCTTAAAGAGTGTTTACCCTCTAAACCTTTGGTGGCTTTCAAAAGAGCACCCACTATCGGCGACCTCTTGGTCCATAGTGACTTCCATGAGAATCCACGCCACACCTGGCTTGATAAAATGGCTACTGCAGGTAACCATCGTTGTGGGGCATGCAAAGCATGCCGACATATGAGGACAGGCAGTTCCTATAAACTCGGCCCTATACAGGTCAAAGTCCCCTTTTTTGCTACCTGCAGAACCACCTATGTAGTCTACGCCCTATGGTGCCCTTGCCAACGGTTCTATGTGGGTATGACTACCAGAATGGTGAAAGAAAGAATCTTAGAGCATGTTCGCCTTTTGCCCAAAGGAAAGGGTTGCCCCAGAGTGGTGGAGCACATGACTGCTGCCCACGGCTCTGACCCTAACCTTTTGTCTTTTGCCTGCGTGGATCATTGCGTTCTTCCACGCAGAGGCGGCAATAGGAAGAAGTTGCTCCTTAAGCTTGAATCTAAGTGGATTCTCAGGACGGACGCTATGGGCCCTCTTGGTCTGAATGATCACCTGGATCTAGCCTGCTTCCTTGACCCATAGGTTCTCCTTTCTGCATGCCGGCTCCTGCTTCTGCCTTTTTACCTGTTGGTATTTGACGCCTTCTCTTCCTTCCCCCTTTTTCGCCACATTTTTTGACCGCTCTAAATGGTTGGTTTTAATACCCCTTTTAAAATAAATTTTTGTATTAGAGAAAACTTTTGTAATAGATTATTGATATTTATATACTCTTTGGGTAGGTCTATGTGACGAATAAGTTTCTATATACCCTTCCAGGTATTTACCTATCTGGAGTGGTCTTTTTTGGTCCATTCCCTTCCCCACCTCTCTCTCTCTCTCTCCCCCGGGGGCCTTTTTATCTAGGGTTTGTGCCCCGCCTCACTGTTCCCCTCCTCACCTACCCTTTCCTCACACACACTTTTCTCCTCTTTTTTCTCCCTCCTCTCCTGTTTCTTTTGACCCGGGACCACCCATTTATGCCTTGAATATGTGGCATTTATGCCACATAGTCCCCTCCACGTATTATAGCTAATTAAGCTTATGAATATGGATAATACATCCTTTTCCTTACGTGGATAGAACTGAGCTTTGTTTACTGCCCGTTGCTCAGCAGCCTGTTGCGTGTTCTCGCACCCGCCCCCTGCCCATTGTCCGATTGGTGGCGTTTACCGCCGCTCACCTCTTAGTTTGGGGACGGTCTAGGTTGCTGGGGCAACGTTCTATGGCTCACAACGCACGCCCCATCCATACCAGCGACGCGCCTGCGCCCTCGCTTTGAGGTGACGCACACGCGCCGCTCAGGATGACGCGTCTGGTCTGGCCAATGGTCGGGTCCCACGCCGCTCCTCACAGACAGGCGGGACTTTACACGGAAGTAGGCAATATAATGGCCGCTTCCAACCAACACAGTGTGCACGAATAGCCTCCGAAGAAGCAAGGCTCACCCCAACGTGAAACGGCTGTAAGGCCGTGCACCCTCTGGCGCCCACAGTTGCCCTCCCACCTTCAGCAAAGCACGATAAGTACCAGCATTACCAGCATGTCATGAACTTTGTTCTTTGCGTGTGTTCACTGCCACTTTACTGTACACCTGCCGTGTTGAATTAAAAGCTACAGTGCCAATTGCTTTCCAATTTCTCCTTCGTTTGATATGGTCACAATGTTTGAACTGCATGTGTCGTGAGCACGTAGCTTTTGCTGAAGCTGTTTTGCACTTGAATTGGCGGAATTTTTTTTTCCATCTGCAACTTATACTGAGTGCCTACCTACCCCTCTTGAGTTTGCATAGGTAAACATTGTGCTGGCGACATGCTGCGTGTCGCTAGCACTGCGGGGGGTATAGCGGCGCGCAGGGGGGACATGGAGGCACACCATGGGGCAACAGAGGCTGGTGTTAGTGTGCACAACCAGCCTCTGTGCCCCACTAACATAATTAAATCCCACCTCGGGTTCTCTTTAAAAAGCAAATTCTTGGTAAATAGAGGACGTAGTGGTGGACTTACCTCCTCCAAGTAGACACACAACGACTGTAGTAAAGATAGTCAATATATTTTATTTATGAACTCCAAATATGCAACACGTTTTGCAGGTTTGATCCCGCTTCATCAGGCAATAACAATGGAGCAGTAGCATATGTGGTCAGTAGAAGAGCCAGGCACCTCTGCACCACAGAGGTGCAGGCAGGCTGCATTTCTCTGTGTGTTTACCTTCCGTCCTGTGCAGCAGATTGTATGTATATGTATATGTATATATATATATATATATATATATATATATATATATATATATATGTATATATATATATATATATATGTATATATATATATATATATATATATATATATGTATATATATATATGTATATATATATATATATATATATATATATATATATATATATATATATATATATATATATATATATATATATATATATATATATATATATATATATACATACATATATTACATATATCCTACTAATATAATAAATGGGAAAGTTTGGATGTTTGGATGTTTGGATGTTTGTTACTCGATCACGCAAAAACGGCTGAACGGATGTGAATGAAATTTGGCACACACATAGTACAGTACCTGGAATAAAGTATAGGATACTTTTTATTCTCATAACCAAAAAGAGACAAATACAAATTTCACTGGAAAATGTAAACTGCAGCCACTCTTACACTGTTACACTGGAGGTGTGTTTAGATTCTAAGGGTAGAATGGTTAATTTGCATATATTTAGCAGTGATGCACTGGGAGACATCTCAAGCTCACTCCAACCTGAATTATCGCAAATTCTTTCTGTTTTAAGAAAGGAAACTTTTTGTTTTTCTTAACATCTTAGTAAGGGGGCTTTTAGGACCATTGTAGTCCCTTACACACTCCAATGAGTTCTGGGTCACCATGAGCTTGCTGGTTAGTCTGTACCTCTCGGTGTACTAGCCCTACTGCATAGAGCCAAATTAATCCATGTCATGCACTGATGAGGATCAAACAATCCAAAACAGTCTGTATGCATGTTGGATTATTATGGCTCTGTGCAAACTAACAAGCTGACACATCATTTAATTCCAGCAGTTCTGGAGGTGTGTTTAGGTTTCAAGGGTAACAATGGTTAATTTGCATATATTCAACAGTGATGCATTGGGAGACATTTTAAGTTCACTCCACCCTGAATTATTGCAAATTCTTTCTGTTTTAAGAAAGCAAACTTTTGTTTTTCTTACTCTGTCAATGGCAGGTTTCTTAAACTTTGCACAGTTGGTCACTGGGTGACTGGGATTAATATTTAGAAAAGTGGGTGGGGCCTACAAAAGCTAATCAAAATTCACCTATTGATTTTCAAAGGAGTGGAGCCACAGCCAATTAGATTCATTTCAATGCCAATTATTGATGCCAAAGACTGCAAAGCTCACAAACTAGGTCATCCTTGAGTAATTGTGTCTTAGGATTAGAAAAAGTGGGCAGAGGTACCACTAGCCAATTACATACCTGGGCAACGCCGGGCGACCAGCTAGTATATATATATATATATATATATATATATATATATACATACACATATATACACACACGCACACATATACACACACATAAATATATACATACTGCATATACTGTATAT
This sequence comes from Hyperolius riggenbachi, assembly GCF_040937935.1. Lineage (NCBI taxonomy): Eukaryota > Metazoa > Chordata > Amphibia > Anura > Hyperoliidae > Hyperolius > Hyperolius riggenbachi. The sequence continues at coordinate 98,113,565 of NC_090649.1, forward strand.
ATATATATATATATATATATATATATATATATATATATATATATATATATATATATATATTAAAAATATACTATTTATGTCAAACCAGGGTACCTTTTTCCCAGTTAAAGCATCGTGACTGCTCTACAGAACTGTTTATATTTATCTTCAACTGGCCAAACATTTTTTTTCCCTCTGATTTATTCTATCAGGTCTGATAGTGCATCTATTCAATTAAAGGGATGTTTAGCTAACTTGTTTTTTTCTCCTTCTCCAATCTACTTGATCAGTATGTTCCCATATCTGTACATTAGTTATGTGCATTAATGTGGCCTAGTATGCTTCATATATCAGGGGTTCGCTTTATTTCCATTATCCCTCTTCCATTATTTTTTCTTTTTCTGTATGTTCTGTATTAGCAGATGTTATATTATATACAAGTGCATCAAAACATATTTCCAGGCCCTAAAGGATCTAACAGTGTTATATCAATATATACATATAAACATACCTATGCACATGGTAAAGCCAGTTTAATCAGACAAAAGTTTATCTACTGGTTATATGTTTATGGGTTTTAAGATAGCTTAAAGGGAACTAAGCACACTTGTCCCCCCCTCCCCTTCTAGCTGCTATTTATCCAAAGGAAAGGTGTGAAGATAGCTTCTGTGACTTCTGTAAACTCTTTGAAGCAGTTGTCCTAATTACCCACCTCCTCTGTTGATAAAAGGTTTTAATAACTCTCTGCTAATATGTGCAATAAAACAATTACATTAATCCTTGGCTGCCTGAAATTTCTGTGGTCGGGCAAGGCACGGAAGTAGGCTAATAAAACCCCTGCTAAACTTTCAAATGTAAAAAAAGTTAAATGTAAAAAAAAAAATTGAAGGTTTTTTTAATAATGTGCCACATTGTTGGCATGCATTTTTAATGTGCTATTGAGATGCCCTGGGTGCTAAAAATGGTGCTCATTTCACTTTAACAACTCAGAGAGAAACCATGAAAACACAGAGAGAATGTGCATATTCTATGCAGACAGTATACTCTCCCATCAACAAACCTCTGTAAATCAATAAAAAATATCCGCTGCTCTTTTCCCTTTTACATGCCAGTAGTGTGAGAAATCAGACTAAATCGGTCCATGGATATTTAAAGGACATGGAAATATTTCAACAGTGACAGTTGTGATAGGATTAGCCTGGTTGAGGAGGACAGTAGAAGGCTGTTGAGGCTCCAGAGGCTTCCCCCTCCTGAGGTAAGTAATCAAAATTGCCCATAGCATTCCTCACAGGTTTGCTTTAAACAAAAACTTTCAAATGTGAAATTGAACCATGCTTGGTGACCCTAAGAATTTATGGAGTAGACAAGAAACTTGGACATCTTTCCAGAAGGTCTGGGGAGGAGCATTATGGCAAAGTAAGGAATTTGGGTGCCTACACTTTTAGTGTTAGGCGTAGGTATGTGTGTGTGGGGGGGGGGGGGGGAGGAGGGGGATAGTGTATGCCGTAGGTAGGTGTGCATGAGATAGGGGCACAAGGAAAAATGGGCATCCATTTTCATTACTAAAATTATAATTATTTCTACCGATATTCTTAGTTTTAAAATACGTATTTTTTAAAAAGTTTAAAATATAAATTGTGTAAATTATCGTAATAAAATATTGGTATATATTAAAAATACTTTACTACCACTTAACCTAACCCTGCTCTCACACAGAACCCTCCGCTAACCCTAAAACCCCCCTTCCTGAGGCAATGGCACACGACGGGCGTGAATAAAAGTTCAAGCAATCGCAGTACTTTGCGCAGGAATTGTAAGGGACCTTAAAGATCTGAACCACTGTGACAGTTACTGTCACCGTGCATCGCCAAGCACCATTCACTTAACCACCCTGGCGTTCTATTAAGATCGCCAGGGAGGCTGCGGGAGGGTTTTTTTTTTAATAAAAAAAAACTATTTCATGCAGCCAACTGAAAGTTGGCTGCATGAAAGTCCACTAGAGGGCACTCCGGAGGCGATCTTCTGATCGCCTCCGGCGGCCAGAAATAACACGGAAGGCCGCAATGAGCCATGGCGACGAGCGGAGTGACGTGATGGACGTCAGCCGACGTCCTGACGTCAGCCGCCTCCGATCCAGCCCTTAGCGCTGGCCGGAACTTTTTGTTCCGGCTACGCTGGGCTCAGGCGGCTGGAGGGACCCTCTTTCGCCGCTGCATGCGGCGGATTGCCGCACTGCAGCGGCGATCAGGCAGCACACGCGGCTGGCAAAGTGCCGGCTGCGTGTGCTGCTTTTTATTTGAGCCAAATTGGCCCAGCAGGGCCTGAGCGGCAGGCTCCGGCGGTACTGGACGAGCTGAGCTCGTCCAGACCGCTCAGCTGGTTAAATCGTGCACCTGTACGCACGTAGCGAGATCGGTGAAATGATCACTCATCGTTCAAAAAATTGCCGATGATCAGTAAAAAAACACATAGTGGATAGAGCCTTAACCACTTGAGGACCACAGGCTTACACCCCCCTAGTGACCAGGCTATTTTTTACAATTCAGTGCTCTGCAGCTTTAACAGCTCGCTGCAGAGCCATACAACTTAGCACCCAAATGAATCCCCCCTTTTTCTGCCCACCAACTTTTTCTTTTGGTCGGCTCTGATCGCTGCTGCAGCTTCTCTTTTTTTTATTAATTTAATTGTATTTAATTTGTAAATATAAATGTGTATTTTTTGTTTTTTTTTCTCCCCCCGAGGACCAACCAGAGCGATTCTCTCTCATACGCATCAGCCTATGAGAGGGACTCACATTCGGAGTCTCCCCAGGGTACAGCTAAGAGACAGGGCTGTCCCCAGTACAGTGTTGCGGTAGATCACAGCGCTGTACAATGTAAATAAACAGTGGTTTCACCGTCTACCAGTCTGCCAACATTCGGCGTTAGGCGGTCCTGGGGGAGCCACCTTGTGACCGCCAATTGGCGTTAGGCGGTCGCATGGTAGTTATGTAACTGGAAGATTCCAATTTGCTGGCATCTGCTCATAGAAATAAATAAATGTAAGATTAGAGTGAGTGATAGAATGAAAATCTTTATTATTCAGGAGTTTGTGCATTTGTCTTCTAAATCTCATAAACCTCAGCTACTGGATTGGGAAAAACCTCCAGATAAAGCAGTTATCACTTTGCCGTCACAAGAACTAACAGCAGAAAGTGTTCAGCCCCTTTATCTTTGCACAAGAAAGGCACAGCCAGGCCTGGTTCCCACATTTAAAGATAGACCAGCTACATGAATGCAAGCTGCAAACCATATGGCATGTGTGCTTATTCACAAAGAGGCATTTCATGTCTCATAATTATCCATATGCTGCAGGTGTTTCTTGATGGCCAGGCCTCGCTCACTTTACAAACCACATACACTGGCGTATAGTGTAGATCAGATTTCATAGGCAAATCCCAGAAAAGTCTCACCTTTCAGTTTATGATATAAGGTTATATTGAAACCCCAGAGAGGCTGCTTATATCTTTGCTGGAATCTCTTCTGTGTACCATAAATTAAGCTGCCACTAAACTGCTTTGAACTGAGAACGTTTGTGTTACGCTGAAACGTAAAACTCGGTCCGTGTGAGCTGGAAATGGAACTGGATGAGGATTATTGGAAATTCATCTGCCGCTTGGTAAAGGTTGCATATTATGGGAAGAAGAAGGATTGGCCTGCACTACTATTACAGGATTTCCCATAATTCCCAAAGACAGGCCTTTTGAAGTAGAATAAAAACCTGTCTCCCTACTACTTGTTGACTACATAGTTATCCTACCAGCCTTTGGTTTAAAGTAATGTCATTTGTGTGTAGATCACAATTTTCCTGCTCCACATTTACCTGGCACTGAAAGCTACCATCTTGCATAATAGTGTAAAAGCTTGTTCAATCTGTAAGCAGATCACTGCTATTTTCAGACTGGACAGCTTTCTAGTGGTCTAGCTTGCACAAAGAAACTCAGTGCTGCAAATCAAGTCTTATCTCTTCCATTCAGAGATCCAAAAACAATCTTTGTAGCCTAGGTAAAGCAGTAGAGTAATTTAGACAGCAGACACTGGCTATAATGTGGCTGGGGTACCAGAGCTTGGCTATTATAAACGTGAGTTCTGGATTGCGCAATAGTGAAATAGAATAAGGTTACGGCTAGCCTTAGCATGATTAGTATTAGGGAATAGGGTAGGGGAAGAATAGCGTTAATAATCAGGTAGAGTAGGTTAGAGTTAGGTATTTAGGAAGGGGTTTGCTTTGGGAGAGGAGTTAGGGTTATAGGATTTTTTGGGGGGAAGGGGGTTAGGTGATAGACAACACCCCACACCCACTTCAGTTATAAATGTACATGCCTGGGGAGTCCTGTACTGTGACTTGGTGTGGAGTAGCCAAGTGATTGATACGGCTCCCAGATGATATACCTATTATCCCCTTCAGGCACTTTTTATTTAGACAAGTTTAGTTTGTCCTAATAAGGTATCATGTTGTGGATGGTATGGATGGTATGGTCTGATCGTGTGGATGGTATGGCTAAGCTTGGGGCAGAGAGGAGCTTTTGACAGTAGTAACATTTTAAGGTACAGTACAATTAGTATGAAGATGAAGAGCATCTCTAAAGATCACAGAGGAATATGAAGTCTCAAAGACAATCCAATTTGAAGAAACAAGCGTGTTTTGTTAACACATCCATAGTTTAGTTGCAGAGATAAAATAGTATTTTTTGGTTATTAACCTTGAGGACCACAGTGTTAACCCCCCCCCCCCTTAAAGACCAGGCCATTTTGCTTAAAAAGGGCCACTGCAGCTTTAAGGCCTAGCTGCAGGGCGCAAAACACAGCACACAAGTGATCCCCCCCCTTTTCTCCCTACCAACAGAGCTCTCTGTTGGTGGGATCTGATCGGTCTCCCAGTGTTTGTTTGTTTTTTTAGAAATATTTTTGTATTTATTTTTAAATAAATGTCCTTATTTTTTTTTCTACAAACCAGCCAGCCAATCACTGGCTTCATCCTATGACAGCCGATCACCTCTGATCCCCTGGAGGGGACAGTCCCCAGTACAGCGCTGCTGTAGATCTCAGCACTGTACAAGGTTTCGCTGTCTAACAGTCTCCGAACGGCGATTGCCGCTGGGAAGCTGAAGGCAGATCGGAGGTCCGCCTACCTAGCGGAGATGCGTGTGTATCTCCTGCAAAGCGATCTCCTGCAAAGCGAGCCCCAAGGACTTTATGCTGATCGGCATTAGGCGGTCCTGAGGCTGCCGTGACACGGTCGGCAAGCAGTTAAAGAGAGTCTGAAGCCATATAAATTACCTCTTTTTCTTGCACAGTTATCTTAAGCATTAAGCTCAAAGCTGATATGCCACATTCCCGCGGCAGAACGGGGTATTTATCCCCCCCGAAACCCAGGGGCAAAATTCTGCGATAGCAGAATTTTGCTTCCTGGAAGAGGCAGAGTTGTGCGCAGTAGCTCTGCCTCTGCTCCAGTCAATCTCTGCCTATGCCCAGCTCTCCCTGCCCCTCTCAGTCTTCTTTCAATGAGAGGGGCAGAGAGAGGCGGAAATCAGCGAAAATCAACTGGACTGGAGGCAGAGCTACTGCACACAGCTCTGCCTCCCCCGGCAGCAAAATCTATGACCTGAAAAGTCATGGAATTTTGACCTGGGATTTTGGAGGGATAAATACCTCGTTCTGCCAGGGAGATACGACAAATCAGCTTTGATCTTAATGCTTAAGATAACTGGGCAATAAAAAGAGGTAATTTAAATGGCTTCAGACTCTCTTTAAAGGACCACTAAAGCAAAAAAAAAAAACTAAGCAGTTAAAAATCTGACAGTTTTGGACTAGTCCATCTCCACGTGGGGGATTCTTAGGGTTTTCTTTGTTTACAAAAGCATTTCTTGAATGGCAGTATAACTGCCAAAATAGTAACATAGCCAGCCTCCCTACTTGTACACTATTTTGGCAGTTAGACTTAGCAACTGCCATTCAGAAAATGCTTTTGAGAACAAAGAAAACCCTGAGAATCCCACATGAGATGGACTAGTCCAAAACCTGTCGGTTCTGTTTTTAACTGATTACTTTTTTTTTACTGGAGGGGTCTTTTAACAAATACTGTATATTTTGCAAGACATGGATGACATGCTGCACTACAACAGTGTCCAGCATCAACACCTCTTCTAGGTCTTTGAATTTGGCACAGTCAAACTGGAATCATTGACTGAAACTCTGCTAGCCTATATATATATATATATATATATATATATATATATATATATATATATATATATATATATATATATATATATATATATATATATATATAATGTGTGTGTGTGTGTGTGTGTGTGTGTGTGTGCAAACCACAGCTTTACTCAGGGTTCCTATCAAAAACGGATACGGGAGTGTTCAAGGTTCGAGGTGTTGAAAATAAATTATAACTAACTCCTACTCATTGCAGCTAATTACCACCCTCTCATAGTGCATCCTCCCATGACTCCCACCCTTTAAAAAAAAAAAAAACTTTTATAAAAGCTCATCTCAAGGATATGTTTCTTTGGGAACACATCTCTAAAAGCCTACATGCTTTTTTTCCCCAAAGCCTTTTAAAGCAAACTGGTGCTGGCTGGGGAACAAATAGTTAGATACTTACCTAGGTAAAGGGAAATGGATTGTACAGAGGCTTCCTCAGCACAATTGCCGCTGACCAGAATCCTCTGACAGTTTGCTCCTCTTTGTGAATGAGCGCGGCTGTGCTGCCCCGCCACAAGTGCGGCCACGCCTGTGCAATAGCACAGAGTCGCACTCGTACACAGTGAGGAGTGCGGCCATAAAAACATACCCATCAAATAAGGATAAAACAGGTAAAAACAGTTTACAAAAGGTGGAGGTGGTGGTGGACTTACCTCCCACAAGTAGACACACGATCAGTTATTCACTGAAAAATATCTTTATTCAAATAGACTCCAAAGTAATAGCAACGCGTTTCACGGGCAACATCCTGCTTCATCAGGCAGTATATGGAGCTTGTAAAGATACAACCAAGTATGAATGCCTCTCCTATTCTTATCTGGCACCTCTGTTTTGAACAATTGTTTATCCTGAGTGTCCACCCTTGGTGAAGGCGTGTGAGTATATTCTTATATATTAACTCTATTGACCAATTGATTAGATATATTGCACTGTTGGGGCTTTCGATCGGCTTTGTTTTTCAAATACCCATCAAGCTCTTTTTGTTCAGAAAATCCAAGCTGGGGTGCTCGGATAGTACTTTTTAAAATCCGAATTAATTTGGATCCGGATACCCAGATATCCGGATCCTGTTCGGATATCCGAATTTGACCTTTTAGATATCCGTGTGAACGCAGATATCCGGACGCATTATCCTATCTGGATAGAAAAAACGGAAGTGCCCTTTAAATAGCTTTAAAAGCGTTTGGGAAGGTGAAAACTACCTCCACCCTCCTCCTAACTGTTCATGGATCTTGTATTCCAGTGATTTGTAGGATGTCAAAAGCAAGCTCAAAAGGAATCTAACCCAGGTCAACTGCTTGGAAGGCAGCTAGCTATGCTCACCACCATAGATATTACGGTAGCTAAGATTACTCCTGGGCCTTTCTTGTAGTTGAGGAGATGAGTGAACTGGCTGGCTTCAGCCTGTAATGTTGATGGTATAGTGGTGAGCATGGCTACCTTCCAAGCAGTTGACCTGGGTTCAATTCCTGGCCAATGTATGTTGAGCTTGCTTTTGATGTCCTACAAATCCCTGGAAGAAAAGATCCATGAACAGGGAGAGGGAGGAGAGGGTGGAGGGTTTTTATGTTTTTAATTAGTTTTGGATCCGGATATCTGCAATATCCGCGAATATCCGGATTATGCATCCAAATATCCACAGATAGCTAACCAGATTTTCAAAAAAAATCCGGAATCCGATCCGAATCGGATAGTGTAAAAAAGTTCGGATATCCGGGTTACCCAGATATCCGGAATCTGGATGAGCATCCCAGGGTCCAAGAGCAGGAACTGTGAGGTCGAGGAGAACATTCAAAAACTCTTGATTATTCAATAGGTTCCAGGTTAGGGTTGCAGCTTTTTGCCACCTAATAAGAGACATTGGGCTGTATTCCTAAAAGAGCAAGACAATTTACATGTGCAGATAGTGCATGTAAATTTTAGAAACCTTTTGTGAATACATCCTGTTGCTTAAAAACCAAACAAGTTCAGTTTTTTTGGGTGGCGTCTGATGTCGTTTCTGGAGATGCTTGCAGATCGATGGAAATGTCCTAAGTAATTGAAACCCTAACACTTTAAAATATTGTCGTTATCATGATCCTCCAATAAGCTGGGCTGCTTACATATTTGGTTTGGAAAAAGAAGAAAAAAAAACAATGGAGCTCCTGCCAATCTCTTCGACCTTCTATATGATCCTTATAACTGAGGTGAGCTATTATCTGTAGTTTAAGACCACAGGTAAGGATTAGAAGGTCGAGTGATTGATAGAGCACAAAACCTGTCTGAAGAAGACTCAGCTTGTGCTTACATGCCATGGACCACACAGCTACAAGGCCGACCGGTAGACACTCTCTGCTAATCAATCTTACATTAGCACTTTCTGCAGGATCCCAAGGTGCCTGAACCCTCCACAGAAGGCAATGTTTTCCCATACAAACTGGATTTTATGCTGCAATAAACTCAACCTCCGAAGCATCTCATGCATTTTAATACAAAGTGTAAAGATTATCCCTATATGAAATGATGCTCTTCTTAATTTGACTTAATTTTTTATTCTTCTATTCTTTTCATCCCTTGACAGCTTGCTACTTTTTTTTCCGTTTGCATATTTATTTTTTCATCATTGATTCTGTTTATTCTGTTTAATTCCTATCTTAATTTCCCATAAAACCTGCCCTTTACATATCATTGTTACTTCAATGCTTAGAATGTGCATTTGCTCAAATCTTGATTCCCTGCAGTAATCTAAAATGCTCTTCTCAATTCTTTTTCATACCTTCCATATATTGTTTTCCTCTCATTCAAAATATAATTAACATTCACTTCAGAAAAAAAGCCCTGGATGAACTGCCTAATTTTAAATACATGCTTATTATATAATATTAATATTCAGCGAGATGGTAAAGATAGACTTGATGAGCATATAAAAACCTTCTGCTACTGTAAACAACTTTAAGCAAACCAGAAGCGGAAAAATGTATGATATAATGAATTGTATAAGTAGTACAGATAATGAATAGAACATAAGTAGCAAAGATATAAAGAGTCTCATTTTTATTTTCAGTTATATTGCCTTTTTTATAACATTGCATCACACTGTCACAGTTACAGTTTTAAAACCAATCTATCTTTTAAGCAATAAAAGAGAAATTAAAATAAATAAGGCAGAAATAATGACCCATTGAACTCCCCTGCAGTATTACCTTATCTCGAGCTGTCTCTCATTGTTTCTTGGTTGTTTACATGCTTCAGAAAACAGGACTGTATTCGACCTAAGTTGGTCAAATAGCTCAGAAAAGCTCCATTGCAGGGGTGCCTCTAGCCTTTCTGTCGCTCCAGGCAGGAAAATCTTTGGCGCCCCCCTCCCCCCTCCCACACACAAACACTCAAAGGAAGGATAAACACACAGGCTTTTTTTCAGGAACCTGGGCCTTGACAAAGAGAACCTTATTGGCTCCGAAATGATTGTTGGTTATAATAGTCAGATGCCTTTAATGTGTGCGTGATGGGATGATAACCTTGCACAATCCTAGTAAAAAGCCTGTGTGCTGACTCTTCCTTTGTTCTCTTGGATGTTCTTCTACAAGGGCTCAACACCAACACTAACTCTCTCTAGGTGTGCGATCCTTTTGATTGCACACAGACACACACACATCAAATGCAGATAATGTCCCCCCAAAGATCAATGCAAATAATATGCCTCCGAGATATCCCATATCATGCCCCCCATTATTTAACATGCAGATATCCCCTACAGATCAAATACAGATAATATGCCCCCATATGTAAAATGCAGATAACATGTCCCCCACATCAAAACCAGATATCATGCACATCATGATACCCCACAGTATATACATTGGTAAAGATGGAATCACCATAAAAACTGCTAGGATAGCTGGGGGTGGAGAGGATCATTTAATTTTGCCTAAGTGCCCAATAGCCTCTTTGCCAATGTGTATCCTGGAGTGCAAATACACAAAGATCAGCATTTGGATGGGGTCTCCTCCCTGGCACTGCTCTGTCCCTTGTTCTGGACTCTGACTAAAGGCTGCTGGACTGAATCCGAGAGAGTGTAGCATGCTCTGTATACTACACTCTCCCAAAATGTCAGTGCCTTCACCGGGCTATGCACAGAAGCCACTGCAGGGAGTGTTCCGCCACGAGTACTTCAGAAGTGTCACTGAATGCTCCAGCCAGTGGCTGTTGTGCACAGCCAGAGGGAGGGCTGACATGCAGGGAGCATGGAGTGGAAGGAACAGCAGCCTCCAGTCAGAGCCACATGGGAATAAAGTAGCACTAGGGAGGGAAGTCTATCGAATAGGATCTTAGAGTACATACCTTGACAAATAAAGGGTTATAGGGTACACTGGCCAAGTTCCATGATGTTACCCCCAACCTGGCTATAATAGCAGTTTATGTTAACTCTCTTCTTTGCACTGTGAGGTCCAAGTACTGTAAGGTCTCCATTTAAATGGGTTCCCCGGCATCGCTCTGCAAGCCCCTTGTTCTGACTGGAGACAATTGAACAGAAGCTGAGATAGCATGGCATGCTCTGTCCACTACTCTCTCCTTGTATGTGAGCGCTCCCACCTACCTGTGCACAACAGACGTTGTTGAGAGCGTTCAGTACTGCTTCTGGAGTAATCACAGCCTGGTTGCAGCTGCTGTACACAGCTGGGCGAGAGAGCTGATATATAGGGAGCGTGGAGTGGAAAGAACATGCCGCGCTCTCTAAGCTTCTATTCAACTATCTCCAGTCACAGCTGGGGGGGGGGGGGGCAGAGTGACGCTAGGAAGGGGAGCCCATCCAAATGGGGACCTTTAAAGTGTACCTGAGATGGTGAGAGGATAGAAATGATACATACATGGGGCTTCCTCCAGGCAAATCGCTCCCTCGCCATCCTCCGCCTGGATCGTCTGGAATGCCCAAAAGTCCTCCAGTCGGTGCATACATAATACTGCCCAGGTGCAGAATGCTACCGGCAATGGGAACACAACAGGGTCACGCATGCGCAGAATGCGTCAGACTGGAGGAGTTTTGGAGCCAGATTCCAGACAATCCAAGCGGCAGAGGAGGACAGCGAGGGAGCAATCAGCCTGGAGGAAGCCCCTGGAACATATAATTTTTCTCTCCCTAGCTGTTTCATGTTCACTTTAAGTATTCGGACCCCACAGTGACAGAGATAAAGGGGAACACATTCAAACACAGATGTTTGGCAATTAAGAGGTTAAGCTTTGAAGGCATTACATTTATTTTCACACATGAGATAAATATATATATATATATATATATATATATATATATATATATATATATATATATATATATATATATGCATTGCCAGTTCTTCAGCAGTACATCAAACCTGTCAGAAATTCTGCAGCAGCAGCTGAACAGCAGCAGGCGATGCACAGTGGCTCACACACTGTGCAAACATATTCCCATGCTGTGCTCGTTTCCAGCAGCTGCTGCTAGTACTGCCTCCCAGAGTCCCCGGTGTCTGTGATGTCACTGGCTGACTCACCATGTGACCGCCGCCCACCGAGTCCCCGGCGCTCGCTCTCCTCTCCTCTCCTCTCTCTGGGGTATGGCTCCCTCCTTGTCCCAGTCCCTCAGTCTCTTCTCCCCGTTCGCACACTCAGGCATGAGGCATGCCGGGCAGGCAGCATCATAGATCCGTTGCCCTGTCTGGCAATCTGTGCGGCGGGGGGCGGAGTTAAAAACGGAGGAGTTTTCTATTGGCCCAGAAGGAAGGGGTGTCCTTAAAGGAGGGACAGAGCCGATTTCCTCTGTTCCTCCATTGGTCCGGGGGGCGGGGAGTGCACAACGGCGCTGTTATGGCAGCGATTTCAAGTTACTCTTTGCTGCGGCCAGCATGAGGGTAAAAAACTTGTCGGCAGTCGCACTACAATACCCAGCCGTCGCGCCCTGACCACAGAGGGCGCTCCAGGCAATTTCCTAGAGTGCCTATGCCTTTGGGCGCCCCTGCTCTATTGCATAGATAACAGCTGAAGTTCTTTTAACTCTTCCTTTATTTGGAAAACAATATGAGATTATTTTCTTTGCTATTAATGTTCTTTTTCTTAGCTGTGCTACACATACAATACATTATTAGTGGTGCTCATCAGGAACTCGTGATCACGAGTCATTTTTTTGCGATCACGACGTCGTAATTGGCTCTCGATCACCAATGCCGATCACGATTGCACTCCTGATTGCACTTGTTACCCGACTCGTGATCACTAGTCGTGATTCGTAATTAAAAACCCGCCGACTTAAATGGTTAATAGCAAAGTCCCCTTACATGCTAGAAACACCAAATTTGCCAGATATGTTCTCTGTGTCTCTCCCCTCTCCCCTTTAGATTGTAAGCCTATGGCAGGGTCTCTAACCGCAATAGTGTGCCCTTTTTGATCTTTCAACTCGACCAATGACACCCTTCCCATGGGCTTGGACTTGAATTGCTGGGACTGGTAAAATCACATGATCAATCATGTATCTTATACCCTGTTTGCGTGTATAACCTTGTGCTATGTTTTAGGTTGTACAACCTTGTGCTACTTCTCTGTCTGACACCCCTTGTTGACATTGTATGTATCCCTATTTAGTGTCCAATGCTGTGTAATATGTTGGCGCTTATAAATAAAATAATAATAATAACAATAATAATAATAATAATATCATCGTGCTACAATGTAGTATGACTTCCCCAATGAGAACAGCCAGTAACTTTCAGCATCCATGGCATTTGGCTACTATTTATATGAAAGTAAACTATGAAAGCAGCACTCTGATTGGCCAGAACTACTAACCAATCAGGTCTGCCTGTGTGGTTTCTGGGCAGGTCTAGTAGGCCAATAGTTCTATTCAGAATACAACTTTAACTGGCAACAAATGGTAGTGGTAGCCTGATGTTGTTTAGATGTTTTATTGCTTTAGAATTAGACTTTATTGAAAGACTCATAATTTTACACCAAGAGCATCGAACATTTCATCAATCTGTCTATGAAATGAAGCTGTGGCTCTGAGTTAGGCAGCAAAGCAATTATCCAAAATCTCATTGTATGCTTATTTCTGAACAGCTGATAAGAAATAGAATAAAAGTTTGGATTAGTCCTGACGTGATCCCCATAAAGAGGATGTGTCAGTGCTAAAGGAGTACCTATTGCACTAAAATCTACAGGTAACTCTAAACTTCAGCTGTTCAAGCGAGAAGTGATGTGGATAACTAATATAAAATGATAAAAAGTGTTTGGTAGCAAATATACCTACCTAAAGTGCTGATACTAAAAGTCCAGACAATGCACCTTAATGGCGATCAAACATACACTACTTTTCACCACCCTTGTAAAGATGCAGAATGTTGAACATTTTGAGGCTATCCATTGAATGTTACGAAAATTATGTTCACATATTTCAGTCTTTACTACACCTGATCATAGTATCAAAGCCATGGCAGAATTAAACACTTGCCGTACATATTACACTTAGATATTAGATATGTGTTGTCACCTTCCCAGACGGGCAGAAGGGGGCAGTACAGATGTACTGCAATATTTAAAATACATAACTTTAAAATGTACATCTCTCCCAGAGTAAAGTCCACTATAAATTATTTTTTTCCTATGTTGCTGTCACTTACAATAGGCAGTCAAAAGCTGACCGATCTGACAGATTTTGGAGTAGTCCATCTCTTCATGGGGGATTCTCAGTATTACCTTTGTGCTTTACACTGCCGCAAATTAATCTATACAAAGTGGTCAGCCAGCTTCCTGCCTTGCTTGCTCACTATTTCAGCAGTTGGACTAAGAAACTGCAATTCAGTAATTGCTTTTTTAAATAAATACTTGAGAATCCCCCATGAGGAGTTGGACTAGTCCAAAACCTATCAGGCTGGCCAGATTTTCACTAGCTACTGTAAGTGATAGCGACATGGGAAAAAGTATTTTATAGTGTATTTTATATGTATGTATTCTATATTACGATTACGATTTTTCACTATGGTTGTCTTTTAAACTAAATTCATTGAATTTTAAAATTTTAATTGGATTTGGACTTCTCTGTCTTTAGCACCTGTCAGAGTCTATGGAGAAGTGTTGTAGGGAAAAATACTTGGTGCGAATACTTAAGCTGGACAGAATTCAGAGGTAGCAGATGGCACTAAAATTAGCTGGTACTCTCTGTAGGCTGAGACCCACAGTGCATGAGAAATTGTATGTATGTACTAGCTTTGGGTATGCTGGTAGCATTATGTAAAAGCTTAAATGTCATTATCATCTGTGCAGTGGGAAACAATATGTACACAGGCAACAAAGGCATCCTTCTTCTCTTTATTTATAGAAGAGAAATGATGTAGAAAGTGTTTACTTGCGGATGAGTGTCTATAAACAGAAACTCTTCCATGTAGGCTGCCGGGTGCTGGAATAAAGAGACAAGTAAACACCGACCTATAATAGATGTTTAACCAACACATTATTAAGGGTTATATACAGTACTTAATGACCGCCACCTCACCCCCCTCCTTCCTTCCCAAGCCTTAAAGTGTGACTCCAGTCATAGAAATGAGGCACTAATACTTTCGATTTGAATTGGACAGGGTAAATTGTAGATCTTCAGAAACCTAGGTATGTAAATCTTGCAGTGGTTTTAAAGATCAAGCCTGATCTATAACTATAGCAGCAGCTACCCCTGCTGCATCGAGTGGCAGTAACCTGGTTATCACTGGGCTTTTTCAGCTGTTTATCAATGCTCTCTTCTAGTATTATCTTCACCCAGCTTTGCCACTGTTGCAGGTTCTCCTGTCCACAGAAGTAGGACCTTTAGTAATTCAACTATGCTGCAATATTCACTCGACAATTTTAAAGGACTGAGAAACTACCTTTAGATTGTACACCTTTGGCGGGGTCCTCCCTTCCCTAGTGTAGTCTACATGATCATGTGCTCCTTTCCAATGACAGCCTCGTACTTGTATTACTGGGTCTTTCCAACCAGCCCAAAATCGCATGATCATGTATCTTGTACCCTATTTGCTGTAACGATCGGTGGGCGCAGAGAGTATCTGATTACCGGTGATCTGCAGTATCACCGGAAATACAGATATATACCAGATTATAAGTGAACTGCAGTCTCACCGATAATCCGATATACAAACTAACCTCTGATCACCTGAGTAGAGTGTAGTGTTTGGTGTAACTGTAACACTAAGAGGACAAGGCCTCAATGCAGTAAGGAGTACTGTACAGATTCCTTCCGCAGACCTGAGCTCTCCAAGACGGGAGGAGTCAGACTGACAGTAGGAAGGGATATCTGAAAGTGACCCTCAGGAGGAAGGATCGCTAACAGAGCGAGGAACCGCCTCTAACGGTAAGGTCGGTTCTCGAGGTCGGACAAGCCAGGTCGTACACACACGGACAGATAAAGTACAGGATCATGAGGCGAAGGCAGAGTCAAAGTACAGCCAGGGTTCAGCAACGGGGTATCAGAAATAACGGGGTACAAAATCAGGAGGCAGAAGCAGAGTCAAGGAACGAGCCGGGGTTCGGCAACAGAGTATCAGAAATATCGAGGTGCAAGATCAGAGTTCAGGAGGATAGTCAAGGCAGGCAAAAGTCATAACAGATAATCACAATCAAACTAGTACTTTAGCTATCAACAGAATCTAGCTTAGTGTAGGATTACAGCTCCAGCTGGTCCCGGCACACTAACGGATCTAACTACGGATCTGGGTGCTCCCACATATGTGAACGCAACGCCAGACAAGGAGCAAGTGAACAACCAGCAGTATATATACTCTAGGACCTCTCCAGGACCTCCCTAATTGCTGGTCCAATGGGAGCAGTGGAATTTGTCAGCTGACCCAGCTGGTCAGCCGACACCCTTCTAACTGCTATTTAAACTCTGCCTCTGTGCTCGCGCGCGTGTAAGTCTGAATCTTGGTGGACTATCAGTCCCAGCCACACCAGTACTGTTTTGCAATGTATCTAATGCGGGGGTCGCCTCTGATGTATATTCCGCCGTTACCAATGCGGATTCCGCCGCACTGCCCATGCGGCATGCAGCGTTTTTTCCGCGTTGTGACGCCATGCTGGACGCGGAAACAGCCGCATCACCTCGAGAGATGGCGGCTTTTCCGCGTTTCCTCACAGTACCCCCCTCCCGAGGAGTGGACTCCGGACAACTCCCACCAGGTTTCTCGGGATGTACAGCATGAAATTCCTTCACTAACTCGTCCGCATGCATGCGGTTCCTAGGTACCCATTGCCTCTCCTCAATCCCGTACCCCTTCCAATGTACGAGGTACTGTACCGAGTTCTGTACAGTACGTGAATCTATGATCTTCTCCACTTCGTACTCGGGTTGGGCATCCACCAACACGGGAGGAGGAGGAGTGGGACCCACCTGGACTGCTGGTTTAAGAAGGGACACGTGGAAGGACCTCACCCCCCGCATGCTGGTGGGAAGGTCAATGGAATAAGTAACATTATTAATCTTCTTGGTCACGGAAAATGGGCCCACAAACCTGGGACCCAGTTTGGCAGATGGCTGCTTCAGGGTCAAGTGACGTGTGGACACCCAGACTAGATCCCCTGGCCGAAACTTCCATTCCACGGACCGTCTCTTATCTGCTTGACCCTTCTGACTCTGGAACGCCTTCTGTAAATTCCCCTTAACAATTCCCCAATTGTCCCTGAGTGATCTCTGCCAATCTTCCAGTGCTGGAAATGGAGACGAGACAACTGGAAAAGGGGAAAATTTGGGTGACGTCCCTGTTACAATCTGAAATGGGGAAAACCCAGACGAGGAATTCTTTAAATTATTTTGAGCGAATTCCGCGAAGGGCAAAAATTTCACCCAGTCACTCTGCGCCTCAGCAACGTAGCATCTCAGGAATTGCTCCAGGGATTGGTTAATGCGTTCTGTCTGCCCATTGGTCTGTGGGTGGTAGCCTGACGAGAAAGACAATTTCATGCCCATTTGGTGGCAAAATGCCCTCCAGAATCCAGACACAAACTGGACTCCCCTATCAGACACGATGTCTTCCGGAATGCCATGCAGCCGGAAGATGTGAATGATAAACAATTCAGCCAGTTCTTGAGCCGAGGGGAGTCCTTTCAGGGGCACAAAATGGGCCATTTTGCTAAACCGATCGACTACCACCCAAATGACCGACATGCCTTCAGACCTGGGCAATTCCCCCACAAAATCCATGGACAAGTGTGTCCATGGCTCACTCGGGGTGGGCAAAGGCTGCAACCTTCCTACAGGTGCCAGCCGGGAGGGCTTACTCTGGGCGCACACCACACACTCTCTAACATACTCCTTGCAATCTGTTGCCAAGGAAGGCCACCAAGCACACCTGGCAATCAGATCCTGCGTTCTGGCAGCTCCAGGATGACCAGCATTCTTATGGGCGTGAAAGAGTTGCAGAACCTGTAACCGGAATGGTAGTGGTATGAACAAGACCCCTTCGGGTTTCCCTTCAGGAACCTCCTGCTGAAAGGGACCCAAGATCTCTGTCCACTCTTCCCAAGACTCCGTGGCGGCTAACACCAGTTTCTGCGGAATGATGGATTCAGGTGTGGGGGGCTGTGCTGTCTCAGGTTCGAAACACCTGGAGAGGGCATCTGCCTTGATGTTTTTGCTACCTGGAGTGTATGTGATTATAAACCTGAATCTCGTAAAAAACAAGGACCACCGGGCCTGACGGGGACTAAGCCTCTTAGCCCCCTCGATGTACTCCAAGTTCTTGTGGTCGGTGTAAACCAGGGGTCTCAAACTCAATTTACCTGGGGGCCGCAGAAGTCAGGATGAGGCTGGGCTGCATAAGGGATCACAATCAGCAGCAACTATATCCCCCCCCACCCCCGTCCCTTGCATTGATTTTTATTTCAAAATCAAATTCACACTGAAGCGAACTGTTTTGCCTATTTTACCTTATAGTTCGCTTCAGTGCTCCCATTACAAGTAATCCGCCGTGTCCCTGCAGCAAAACGAGGGCTGCAGAGCCCCCAAATCGCCCAAGGGTCAATCCGCCGGCATTTCCTGGAAGGGGCAGAGCTTTCAGCTTCAGCTCTGCCCCTCCTGACGTCAATCGCGGCGCATCGCCGCCTCTGCCCGCCCCTCTCACACTTCCTTCACAGAGAGGGGGCGGGGAGAGGCGGCGATCCATGAGGCGATTGACATCAGGAGGGGCAGAGCTGAAGCTGAAAGCTCTGCTCCTTCCAGGAAATGCCGGCGGATTGCCCCCCCCCCCGGGCGATTTGGGGGCTCTGCAGCCCTTGTTTAGCGGCGGGGATGTGGCGGATTACTTGGGAGCACTGAAGCGAACTATAAGAAAGCTTTTGCAGGCGAGGGCCACAAAATATTGTATCGAGGGCCGCAAATGGCCCGCGGGCCGCGAGTTTGAGACCCCTGGTGTAAACAGTGATCGTGTGCTCTGCCCCCTCCAACCAGTGGCGCCACTCCTCAAATGCCAATTTAATGGCCAGGAGCTCTCTGTTGCCTATATCGTAGTTTCTCTCCGCCGGAGAGAACCTACGGGAAAAGTACGCACAGGGGTGTAGTCTTCCCTGTAACCCTGATCGCTGAGACAGTACAGCCCCTACCCCGACCTCCGAGGCATCGACCTCAACAATGAACGGATAAGCGGTGTCGACATGTCTCAGGATTGGTGCGGAACAAAACAATTTTTTCAGACTAGAAAATGCATTCTGAGCCTCCGGAGACCAGTGGGTAGTATCTGCTCCCTTTTTTGTGAGACTGGTAAGGGGTGCAATGATCGTGGAGTACCCTTTTATAAACCTCCTATAATAATTTGCAAAACCCAGGAATCTCTGGAGGGCTTTCAGGCCCACAGGTTGCGGCCATTCTAGGACAGCTGTGACTTTAGCAGGGTCCATTGACAGACCTGAGGTAGAAATCACATACCCCAGAAACGTGACGGATGTCACCTCAAAAATACACTTTTCTAACTTGGCGTAGAGTCTATTCTGTCTTAATTTGTTTAGGACAAATTTCACATGGACCCTGTGTTCGGGGAGGTTATTGGAATAAATTAATATATCATCGAGGTATACCAGTACGAATTTACCCAATACCTCCCGGAATACCTCATTGATTAGTTCCTGGAAGACGGCGGGCGCATTGCACAACCCGAAGGGCATCACTAAGTATTCGTAATGCCCGTCGGGTGTGTTAAAGGCCGTCTTCCATTCATCGCCCCTTCTAATGCGGATTAGGTTGTATGCCCCCCTCAGATCTAACTTAGAAAAGATCTTTGCAGTAGTGACCTGCGTGAATAAGTCGTCTATCAATGGTAACGGATAGCGATTCTTCACCGTGATTTTATTGAGACCTCGGTAGTCGATACAAGGTCGAAGACCCCCGTCTTTTTTCTTAACGAAAAAGAAACCGGCCCCAGCAGGTGACCGAGAGGGCCGAATAAACCCCTTGGCCAGGTTGTCACGAATGTAATCCTGCATGGCCAACTTCTCGGGACCGGACAAGTTATACAGGTGACCCCTAGGGGGCATACAACCAGCACGGAGATCAATGGGGCAATCGAACGGGCGATGAGGAGGTAATTGATCAGCAGACTTGGGACAAAAGACATCAGAAAAATCGGAATACACCTCGGGAACACCCTCCACGTACACCTTGGTCTGACCCAATGTCACCTTTCCTAGACACTGTTGGTGACAACTAGTGTTGGGCGAACAGTGTTCGCCACTGTTCGGGGTTCTGCAGAACATCACCCTGTTCGGGTGATGTTCGCGTTCGGCCGAACACCTGATGGTGTTCGGCCTTTTAAGTTCGGGTTCGCCCCGAACTTCTAATGGCCGCCGAACAGGGCCGAACAGGGCCCCTGTTCGGCCGAACAGGGCCCTGTTCGGCCGAATACTGCCCCCCTATGGGGTCGCAGGCATAAGGGGGGAGCATGCCCCGATCGCGGGGGGGGTCGGAAATTCCCCCCACCCCCTCCGCTAGCGCTCCCCCCTCTGCCCGCTTCCCCATTCAAAAGTTTAAGCAAAGTACCTGTAGTGGATGGCCTGGCAGTGGGCGGCACTGTGGAGTGAGGAGGAGGAGTCCGGAGAGTGACAAGTTGAGGGAGGCCGGGCAGCGGGCGTGAGGTCAGAGAAAGGGCGGAAGTACCACAAGGGTACTTCCGCTGAACCGCCCGCTGCCCGGCCTCCCTCAACTCGTCACTCTCCGGACTCCTCCTCCTCACTCCACAGTGCCGCCCACTGCCAGGCCATCCACTACAGGTACTTTGCTTAAACTTTTGAATGGGGAAGCGGGCAGAGGGGGGAGCGCTAGCGGAGGGGGTGGGGGGAATTTCCGACCCCCCCGCGATCGGGGCATGCTCCCCCCTTATGCCTGCGACCCCATATGGCCCCCAAAAGCTGGATGTTCGGAAAGTTCGGGGTTCGGCCCGAACATGCCGAACATCTCGGCCATGTTCGGCGAACTTTCCCGAACCCGAACATCCAGGTGTTCGCCCATCACTAGTGACAACGAACAGACCATCTGGTTACCTCACCCGTGGCCCAGTCGATTGGTGGAGAGTGGGCCTGTAACCAAGGCATGCCTAAGATAATAGTGGAGGTTGACATGTTCAAAATGAAAAACTGTAGCTGTTCCCCATGCAAAACCCCTATCGTAACCCTCACCTGCGGAGTCTGAGACAGGGGACGATCCCGTTGCAGCGGGGAATCGTCTACTGCCGTGACCTGAATGGGGGGACTTACTGGAGTGAGAGGAATACCCAACTCCCGAGCAAATTCAAGGTTCATAAAATTGGCCGCTGAGCCAGAGTCAATAAAAGCTTCAGTGTCCACAGACTTATCATCCCACGTAATAGTACAGGGGAGAAGTAACTTCTTCTCTTTTTGGGGTGAGAATGAAGTGCCTAGGGTGTCACCCCCCACTACTCCTAGGCAGACCCGTTTCCCGACTTGTTAGGGCAGTTTCGCACCCTGTGCCCTGCTTCTGCACAATACAGGCACAGTTGTTCGGTTATTCTCCGCCTACGTTCCACCTGGGTCAATCTTGATCGACCAATTTGCATGGGTTCGGGTGGTGGTGAGGCTGGAGAGGGTGACACCGGTGGAGATGCCGTTACTGCGGGTGTACCAGAAGGTGCCACATACGAAGTCACCCTGACCCAGTGACTGCCCCTAGTCTGCCTCTGATGGCGTAGTCGACGATCGACTCTGATGGCCGATGATATGGCCTCATCGACTGTTGCGGGCTTGGGTAAGGTTAGCATCAAATCAGAGACCTCCTCCGACAACCCAGATAGAAAATAATCCATCAGAGCAAAATTGTCGAATCTGGCGGTAACAGACCACCTACGAAATTCTGCTGCGTAATCCTCGACCGACCCTCTGCCTTGCCGCAAAAGTTTGAGCTTCCGCTCTGAAGTTGCCGCAAGGTCAGGGTCGTCGTATATTACGGCCATAGCCTTAAAAAATTCCTAGACTGAGGTCAGAGCTAAATTAGTGGGGGACAGGTTGTATGCCCAGGACTGGGAATCACCAGTTAACAGTGTTTTAATGAAAATGACCCGTTGGGTCTCAGTCCCCGAGGATCGGGGTCTTAACTCGAAGTATGACAACACTCTACTCTTGAAATTCCGGAAGTCAGACTTGTGGCCGGAAAATTTATCAGGTACAGGCATACGTATGTCATCACTAGAAGGGGATCGCACTGAATCAACTGACGTCTGGAGGGTTTGCACAGAGCCTGAAAGGGCATCAATCAAAGCTTTGTGCTGGCCCAGTGCTTGATGGAGGTTATCCACCGAAGTGGCAAGCATACCCAGACGACCAGTGTTTGCGTCCATTTTGTTTTTTGGTCTGGCGTTCTGTAACGATCGGCGGGCGCAGAGAGTATCTGATTACCGGTGATCTGCAGTATCACCGGAAATACAGATATATACCAGATTATAAGTGAACTGCAGTCTCACCGATAATCCGATATACAAACTAACCTCTGATCACCTGAGTAGAGTGTAGTGTTTGGTGTAACTGTAACACTAAGAGGACAAGGCCTCAATGCAGTAAGGAGTACTGTACAGATTCCTTCCGCAGACCTGAGCTCTCCAAGACGGGAGGAGTCAGACTGACAGTAGGAAGGGATATCTGAAAGTGACCCTCAGGAGGAAGGATCGCTAACAGAGCGAGGAACCGCCTCTAACGGTAAGGTCGGTTCTCGAGGTCGGACAAGCCAGGTCGTACACACACGGACAGATAAAGTACAGGATCAGGAGGCGAAGGCAGAGTCAAAGTACAGGCAGGGTTCAGCAACGGGGTATCAGAAATATCGGGGTACAAAATCAGGAGGCAGAAGCAGAGTCAAGGAACGAGCCGGGGTTCGGCAACAGAGTATCAGAAATATCGAGGTGCAAGATCAGAGTTCAGGAGGATAGTCAAGGCAGGCAAAAGTCATAACAGATAATCACAATCAAACTAGTACTTTAGCTATCAACAGAATCTAGCTTAGTGTAGGATTACAGCTCCAGCTGGTCCCGGCACACTAACGGATCTAACTACGGATCTGGGTGCTCCCACATATGTGAACGCAACGCCAGACAAGGAGCAAGTGAACAACCAGCAGTATATATACTCTAGGACCTCTCCAGGACCTCCCTAATTGCTGGTCCAATGGGAGCAGTGGAATTTGTCAGCTGACCCAGCTGGTCAGCCGACACCCTTCTAACTGCTATTTAAACTCTGCCTCTGTGCTCGCGCGCGTGTAAGTCTGAATCTTGGTGGACTATCAGTCCCAGCCACACCAGTACTGTTTTGCAATGTATCTAATGCGGGGGTCGCCTCTGATGTATATTCCGCCGTTACCAATGCGGATTCCGCCGCACTGCCCATGCGGCATGCAGCGTTTTTTCCGCGTTGTGACGCCATGCTGGACGCGGAAACAGCCGCCTCACCTCGAGAGATGGCGGCTTTTCCGCGTTTCCTCACATTTGCCTTGTATAGCTTTGTCCTGTGTTGTATAACCTTGTTACATCTGTCATCCTTTGTATCATTGTATATATTTATTGTCCAGCCCTGCGTAATATGTTGGTGCTTAATAAATGCAATAAATAATAATAATCTACATAATTTTTTTGTCATTTACAAACCAGACTAGTTGGTAAATTTTATTTGGTCCAGCACAGATCCGACCATGTGTTGTGCAGGTAAGAAGATGGACATCAGTTGGTGTGAGAGGGATTCGTCATGGCTTGTTGCTCGGCACACAGCTGAGAACAGCCACATGGTTTTGGCTCTCCTCCCTGTTTCACTTCTGTTCTCCTAGGTGTTCCAGGCGAAGTAGACAATTTGGGTGCCTGCTAGCGGGAGAAGTTAGGCTGCCGCCATAGAGGCCTATTGAAATGTCAGCATTGAGAGGTAATTTGGGCACCTGCAGCATCAGATAAATATTGAGAGCAAAGCCTCAATTGAGCCTCAATGCCGATGTTTCAATAGTCGCCTATCATGGCGCCCAAGAATTTGTTTTTTTGTGACAGGGGTGGGGCGGCAATTGTCGGCCGTTAGGGTTGGGTGTCATGTAGGAAGTAATCTGTACCCTGGTAGTGCACCAGTGACTGGATAGTGTAATGATTAAGGGCTCTGCCTCTGACACAGGTGACCAGGGTGCTATCTCAGCTCTTCCTGTCCAGTAAGCCAGTGCCTACTCAGTGAGGAGACCTTGGGCAAGATTTCTTAACACTGCTACTGTCCAAAGAGCATGCCCTAGTCGCTGTAGCTCTGGCGCTTTGAGACTGTCAGGAGAAAACACAATATAAATGTTCTGTGTCTTGTCTATCACGCGTGGGGCCTGATACATGAAAGGCTGGTAATTTTGCTGTGAGCAGGTAGAGCATGGGAATTTTACAGGTCCTAATGCCAGGGAAGTGCTGCCCGTTACTCTATTCATGCCCATGGCTTTAGGTCCGGCACAATCATTGTACACTGGCACTGAACTCAATGAAAATTAGTGCAGATTAAAATATGTCAATGTCCTATGCAGATGTGCATATCTAAATGGATTTTCTGTCACTCCCTGTTTACACTAAAGCTGTCCAGGACAGGGTAAAGCCTTCCTTCTTCAAAAAAAAATAAAAAATTGTTAGAAATCACTTTGTGTTTTAACCGCTTCGCGTCCCTGGGGTTTTCCCCCTAAAAAAACAGAACAATTTTCTACATTGCATACTCCTCCCATTCATTAGCCAATAACTTTATCACTACTTGTCACATATAAATGATCTATACCTTGTTTTTTTCGCCACCAATTAGGCTTTCTTTGGGTGGTACTTTTTGCTAAGAATTATTTAATTTTGTACGAATGTTAAAGGTAATAAGAGGAAAAAATGAAAAAAGTAATTATTTCTCAGGTTTCAGCCATTATAGTTTAAAAATAATAAGTGCTACTGTCGATTAAACCCACACATTTGATTTGCCCATTTGTCCTGGTTATTACAGTGTTTAAAGTATGATCCTAGTACAATGCATGGCGACAACATATTATTTGGAAATAAAGGTGCATTTTTCCATTTTGTGTGTTTGGATTTTTCTTTAATTGATATGGTACTTTTTAATCCTCCACCCCCCTAGTTAGCCAGATGTGCTCCTTTATATCCCCCCTCCCCCATAGTTGTCCAGATGTGCCTCTGTACCCCTCCCTAGCCCCGATGTGCCTCTGTAACCCCCATGCTCCACCCCACCTCAGTAAGCCGGACGTGCCTGTTACTTCTCCCCGCCCCCTCCATAGTTAGCCAGATGTGTGTGTTTTTTTATTACCCCCCTCCCCCATTCATAGTCCCTTTATCCCTCCCCCTCCCCCATTGATAGCGAACTGTGTGCCCTTTAATTTGTGTCCCCCCATGGATTGCCAGGTGTTGGCCCTTTAAGATCTTCTCACCCCCAAATGCCAAATGTCTTCGCCCCCCTCTGCAGAGTTGGGTGCAGAGAAGCATTACTAGTAACAATCTCTCACCTGACCTTGTTCCTGCGGCGATCGTGATCCTCTCCCTGCAGTCCCGCTGTCATCAAGCTGGGACCCGATCCGTTCGACACAGTGAGGCTGATAGCGGGACTGCAGGGAGAGGATTGTGATCGCCGCAGGAACAAGGTCAGGTAAACATTGTTACATTGTAATGCTCCATGCTGCCCGATCGCAGCATGGAGGGGGGGGGGGGGGTATTACAGAGGATAGGGCAGGGGGGTGGGAGGATCAGAGCCCCGGGAAGGGATGCCTGTATAGTGTAGTTAGGGGGAGGGGGGTTAATGAGCCCAGGAGCATGCTAGCACGCCCGCTGTGTGCTTTAAATGACAGCAACTTATATTCACGCCGGGTGGCTTTCAGGAGCCACTTGCAACGACATGAATATACTGTATGCAGGATGTAAACGGGTTAAAGTGCAACTGTTGGGCAGAAAATCAAAAATCAATTCTTTATTTTTATCTGGTAAACAAGTAATAAGGATTCTAACCAGACAATCCAAAAGTTAAAAATCTTAATTTTTCTTCTCCACAAAACATCATTTCCCAGTTTCCCTGGCTCTTATTTGGTACATCTGCCGCAAAAAAGAAGTTGCAGGGCATGTCGGGTTTTCTTTTTTTTCCCTTACTTTCCTCCCCTTTTCCCCTCAAACATAACTAATGCAGCCTGCTTTGCTAAAGCCTCTTTCCCTCCCGCTTTCCCCTCCCACACCTCTGTTCATCTCTGATTGGACAATATTTCCCATGCTGAGACAATGCACTTTCTACTACAGAGCTGGGTGGGAGTGTCTGAAGACTGGGAGGAGGGCGGGCAATTCATACACAATCAGGCAGAGGAGAGTAAGGGAGGAAATGACATCAGGATTGGCTTCAAGATAGACACAGTTAAAATGGAAGATCCTAAGAAGGATTTTTTCTTTGCTTACTATAGAAAAATCACTAAAATCAAAACAGGGACAGTGCAATACATATGTTATGTAAGTAGAGCAAGTATTTATCCGCTTATATATGTGTTTTTTTTTCTAAAATAGTATAGCTGACAGCTGCTCTTTAACAGGTTCAGATTAAAGGCTGCTGTATTGATTACATTTTATTTTAGAGGAGGGTAGACTACATTTTATTATTAGCAAACATTTTATCTTAGTTGTGAATATGTGTTCTATGGCTGTGTGTCTCCCCAAGGGAAAATTGTGCATACTTCTTGTCCTGATGGTAAATTATTTATATCTCTCAAACCAGTGCTGGTGCTTCCATGGGGTCAAACTAGGCAATTACCCCAAGATCTTTGTGGCCCCACAAGGCAGAAGCTGTAGAGCTAACAGGTTACTGTCAGTACAGTATGAAAATGTAAGAGGCAAGAGATCTGATTCAACAAAATATGGGGCCCATGGGATCGCCATTTTGCCAGGGATTGATTGCAATATACTAATTCTGGCAACCTTTACCTACCCTAGGGCTTACCTTATGCATTTATTCAGATCTCACCATGAATCCCAATTGATCTAGGAACCAACCTGCCTCATTGCGGTCGTCATGTATGATGGTCACCAGACTAGTTCTGGTAGACCCACAATCCCCCAGAACAACCTCTACTCCCCCCCCCCCCTCCCTTGGGTTATATTTCTCAAGTATTTGTATGCTGCCTTTCTCCTCCATACAATAGGTTTAGGAAAATCAAGTTTTTATTTTCTGTATTGATTAGCTCGTTGGTGGACTTGCCAAGGCACGTTTGAATGAGTTACGGTGTCTCCTCATCGCACTGAGTCTGTGATATGTAATTTTAAGCGTATCTTTTTGTCATAAATCAGCTAGCATCCCTGTGAGACCCTCTTGATGTTGTAATTATGACATTCGATGATATTTGTTTATGGTTGCAGAACAATGTATCTCCTTTTAATGTACAGTGTTTTTAAGCTGTGTGTTCTACATGTTGTCAATATATACAGGAATCAGTCTGATGAAGGCTTCATAGCCAAAAGCTCATTCCTTTTCTTCTAAGTTAGCCAATAAATGGTATCATCCTGACTCAATACTTATGTCTCAAACTAAAAAACAGTTAATAATACACTTTTTCTTTATGTTCTTCCTTTGCAGCACGGATACATATAAGAAATCCCTCTTCCCCAAGTTGTTATCGCTGTTATCTGTCTCTAAGGCCACACTGGTCCATGTAAAAGCCATGGAGGTCCCTAAGAAAAAAAGTGAGGAAAGGTCTCAAAACTAATGGGTGAATGAGCAGATAACAGACGCAGCATTTGTTCCTGGCGTTATCAGCTTGCTCACCTGTAATGTTATGTGTTATATAATTAAGGGACAATAAGCTTTGTGCATGAACCTGTGTTAAAGAGACACTGAAGCGAAAAAAAAATATGATATAGTGAATTGGTTGTGTACTATGAATAATTACTAGAAGATTAGCAGCAAAGAAAATATTCTCATACTTTTATTTTCAGGTATATAGTGTTTTTTTCTAACATTGCATCATTCAATAATATGTGCAGATTACACAACACTCAGCATTCAAAATGAGTCTTTCAGAGCAGTCTGTGAAGTAATGACATCTCCTCTGGCAGAGGAAAAGTAAATAGTTAACTTACAGTTGAGATAATAAAAGTCAGAAAACAGCCCTCTCCACGACTAACTTAGTCGGAGAGCTTAATGGCTTGTTTGCATAGAGATAACAACTGGAGTTTCTCAACTCTTCCTGTACTGGAAACAATTACACTGATGTATCTGATCTTAATGTTTTATTTCTTAGCTGTACTACACATACAAATCATAATATCATCATTTTTTTCCGCTTCAGTGTCTCTTTAAACAAAGTACATAAATCCATTACAGCATAACTCTGCTTTGTGAATCAACCCCAAAGTACCACGCACATCAAATATTTTAGTTTTACAAAACCACAAAATATAATTTGCAGTAAGGAATGTTACTGTTTGGTCCCATGGCAGGTTCATAAAAACAAACACATTAAGGTTGCCTAGGCATGAACGTGCTCTTATCTGTACTGCGGAGTCTCCCACTCCATGATGGCTGAGTCTTCAGTGAATCCTTGATATTTGGCCCTTGGGATGTTCAGGAATTCCCAATGCCCAGTCTGCACACTACTGTAGATAATTGGTTCATTCATTCTATAGAGAGCTGTATGGATACACTGTTACCAGGCTAGGTTTGCTACCAGCCAATGAGTTGTATGGTCTCTTCTTCTTTTAATATACAGTATATTTATATACATATTAGAACATTTTCATATGATTTATGCAATTTATGTATTAAACATTTGCCCCACCAGTTTAGAGACTGTTAGAGACTAGGGATGGTTTTCTGCTTTTCCGATTTCCAAATTTTAGAGGAGTATTTTATGCAAAAAATGAAAAACAGAAAAACTGAAATAGGAGAAATGGAAAATTGTAACTCGGAAAGTCTTCTGATTGGTCTAAAGATACCACGGTGATCTGATTTTTGCAGACAAATTTTGCATTCTCTGATTGGAAATGTGGAAATTTCAATTCTGCGGAATCCAAATGAGCGTCCCTATCAGTGACTAACTGGTGCTTGCTATCATCCAGCCAGTTTAAAGAGAAACTCCAACCAAGAATTGAACTTTATCCCAATCAGTAGCTGATACCCCTTTTTACATGAGAAATATAATGATTTTCACAAACAGACCATCAGGGGGCGCTGTGTGACTAATTTTGTGCTGAAACCCCTCCCACAAGAGGCTCTGAATACCGCGGTACTCTGGGCAAACTGCCACAATGTAACAATGTTCACAGACAGGAAATGGCTGTTTAAAGCTGTCTGTAACAGCCGGAGCAGCTAGAAACAGCTACATAACTTGCCCACAGTAACAATGTCACCATGTAATACATGTCAGAATGTGAATCTGGGAGAGGAAAGATTTTACAATGAGCAAACACTGACTAAATCATTTATACATAATTATTGTAAAAATGAAGCACTTTTTTTTATTAAATTATTTTCACTGGAGTTCCTCTTTAAAACCCCCCTCCTTTAGGGCGGGTACACACAAGAGGAGCTGTGAGCAATAATTGACCAGGTAAACTTTCTAATTAATTTTCCCCAGTGATAAATGGCTGGGCACATACAAGGATTCTCCCTTCAAGTTTTATGAACCTAGCCAGTTCTATTGCAGTTGGGCTTTATCTATTGAATGTTTGCACAAAAACATGATGTTTCATGTAAAAGACTGATTAGTATTTACTATCGTCTAGGAAAGTGTCCATTTCACAAGAACATTAGCTCTCAAAAGAGCAGTTTTGGGGTGCTTTTCATCAACAAATATCAGCAAGGAGCAAGCTAACAGACCTCCTAACTATTGCTTTCCCTATCTCTCCAATGTCTTTCCCTTTTCTCACTAATACAGCAGCACACAGAGTGAGAACATGGCTGACGCTGCTGCCTTATATAGGGGGGAGGGGTTCCAGGAGGGAGTGCAGCCTGATTAGCTGCCATGGGTCTGCTAACTGTGGTGTAAAGGGTCAAAGTTTAGCCCAATGATGTAGTATAGGGGGCGGGTCGAACCGGCATAAAGTTTGTGATCCGATGCGATCCGATGCGCGTTGTTCACGCGAATAAGTTCGCGTGCGAACCATTTGGGACATCTCTAATTATTATTGTTATTATTATATGTTATTATTATATCAGTCTGCAATAATACCAGTTACCTGACTTTTATGATGGTATTTTGCCTTTAATACAATGAGTCACACACACATAGGCAAAGACATTAAGCCAGTGGAGTCATAGTTACGACAGCTGATCTGAATACTAAGTCCATGGCATTCTTGGAATAAGTTTAGCAAGGGATGCTCTCTTACGGCCCATACTCGCGGGCTACAATTGTCGCCCGTGAGTATGCGGCGTTGCACGGACGCGCACCCCGAACTGTCGCTCGTCGCTGATGTCGCCAGGCGATTGAACCGCTCAATCGCCTGGCGACAGTTGCCGCCACAACTGTCGCTAGTCCGCGTGAGTACGCGGACTAGCGACAGCAACAAGATAGGAATACATTGGGCTTCCGGCGGGGGGAGGAGCAACAGCGACAGCTTCCGCCGCATCAGTTGCCAGGTCCCTCGGCCATGTGTATGCGGAGGGACCTGGCGACGAGCTGTCGCCGCTCACGTGTGCTGGCGACAGGCCAAAAAAGTTGCCCGTGAGTATGGGCCATAAGTCTCCCAGAACTGGTCTGCCTTAAAGGACTTACGAGTCCAAATAGGTAAAAAAAGAGAAGTACCTTAATCACTTTTAAATGCACAGAGGACGCCATCCGCGCCCTCCGTGCAGTTCCGCTGGGTCCCCGCAGTGTGCGGACGGGGTCGGGCTCTCCTTCCTCTCCTAAGATTGCCGCCGGAGCTGGCCGCGGCTGCGCAGTCCGCATACACGTTAGTGCGGCTGCGCAGTTCTAGCCCCCCCCCCCCCCCCCCGATCCAAGCACAGTATTCTTATCATATGGTGCCTAGGTAAGAAAAGTGATGTATTAAACTTAAAGTGAACCTTTAAGTGAAAATAAACTGATGAGATTAACATTTGTATCTATTCTCCTACTCCTAAAAATTACTTTTAGATATCCCACAGTTTTATGTTATGTTTAGAAACTTAAAAAAATAGAATTATTGTTTTATCTTATCTCAAGGACACAGTCAGTACAATGTCTCAGAGAGCTAAAATTTATGAACTATTGATCTTTTTCATCTATCCTCTGCTTTCAGAAACACAATTATCTGCCAGGAAAGGGTTTTTAAGGCTGTATCTACTTATCATTGAGGGACACTATAGTTCCACTATGTCTCGACTGAAGAGAAATTGTCAGTTGCATAGCTGAATATTAACTCTTTCAGGCAGAGAAAGAAAAAAAAAACACAACGTACGTATCTGCATGCTTGTCACTGTACATATACATGTCTATCTCATATGTTATGTCACTTAACCTCCCTGGCGGTAATTCCGAGTGTAACTCGGGCTAGCCGCTGGGAGCTCAATGTAAAGTATAGCGTGCAGTGGGTGCTTTTACTCACCTCCTAGGGGAATCCAGATGTTGGTAACCGTTCTCCTTCCTGTCCTCTGAATCACTCCTGTTCTCCTTCCTGTTCAGGCGCTGAATCACTCTGTGCGTGGATCAGGGGGGAGGGCCCTAGAGCTGCGCAGCCGCACTAACGTGTATGCGGACTGCGCAGCCGCCGCCAGCTCCGGCGACCATCTTAGGAGAGGAAGGGGAGCCCGACCCCGTCCGTGGGGTCGTGGGGTCGGGAGCGGCATGGGGGGCTATCACACTGCGGGGACCCGGCGGAACTGCACGGAGGGCGCGGATGGCGTCCTCCGTGCATTTAAAAGTGATTAAGGTACTTCTCTTTTTTTACCTATTTGGGCTCGTAAGTCCTTTAAAGCGGACCCAAACCAAAAATGTTTTTAATTCAAAATATTTAGTTGCACCACTCTGACACATACAAAGATAAATAAACACTCCTTCAAGCCTATGAGCATTTCAGTGCATGCTTTTCACCCTTCTCTTTTCATAACTAGGGTTACACAGGGGGCAGCCATTAGCAATTCCTCCTATGCTGGACACCATCTACTCCAGCATTTTGCCGGGTTCTGTCCCGGCAATATGAAAGGAAGGGAGGGGTTCCTCCAATAAATGTAAAATATTTTATATTTGTCATCATGCAGCTGAAAAAGGCTGCTATTTATTATTATAATTTAGAAAATAGATTTTATTTCTGAAATCTTGTACTTTTAATTTGGGTCCACTTTAACACATCAGTCTTGGTAAACTGGGTGAGAATGAGCCACTGTATAAACGAAAAATTCTTAGAATATGTAAATCAAATTAGAAAGATGCAGTACTCTCCTCCCCAAAGTCTCACACACTCCATGCAGCAACCCCAGTCCATCAACCTGTTATCTGCTGGTCTGTTATTCATTTTCAGCAGAGAACTTTGTCGACACTACTCTAATACCTGGTACAAACCATGCAATTTTCTGTCAGACAGACAAGTCGAAATGATTATTTCTGGCAGGTTAGATTTGATTTCCGATTGTTTTTCTGTTCGATTTTATGATTATTCCTATAAAAAAATCAATCAGAAAAATGATCGGAAATCAGAGCAGACGTGTCAGAAATAATTGATTTGACCAGTCTATCTGATGGGAAGTTACATGATGTGTACGAGGCATAAAACTGTGGTTAACGCCACAGTGGTTTGTGATCACAAATTTTCGATGTGTTTTTAAGGCTTGAGAGCTTTTCAGTAGTACAATGGATCTTTTCCAATCTCATGTAAAAAAACAAAACAAAAAACAAAAGAAACTAATTGAATACAGTTTTTTTTTTGTAGTTTTCTCACCGGAAAAAAAGTAAAACAAAACCTATTCCAAAAAGTTATCCAAAATGTACTTAAATGGAACCTTAACCTCCCTGGCAAAATGATTATTTATGGATTTTAGGGTCTTTTTTAAAAATTTCAGATGCTAAAATCAGGAAAAAAATCATGCCGCCAGAGTCTCTGCAGCAGCCCCTGCTCTCACTCACCTATCTGGGCTGCAATTTTACCTCCGTCCTCCGTGTGGCACTGTAACTCTGTAGTGAGATCACTGACAGCGATCTCACCAGAGTGATTCAGCGCCTTAACAGGAAGGAGAACAGGAGTGATTCAGAGGACAGGAAGGAGAACGGTTACCAACATCTGGTTTCCCCTGGGAGGTGAGTAAAAGCATCCACTGCACGCTATACTCTACATTGAGCTCCCAGCTAGCCCGAGTTACACTCGGAATTACCGCCAGGGAGGTTAAGTGACATAACATATGAGATAGACGTGTATATGTACAGTGACAAGCATGCAGATACGTACGTTGTGTTTTTTTTTTCTTTCTCTGCCTGAAAGAGTTAATATTCAGCTATGCAACTGACAATTTCTCTTCAGTCGAGACGTAGTGGAACTATAGCGTCCCTCAATGATAAGTAGATACAGCCTTAAAACACTTTTCTGGCAGATAATTGTGTTTCTGAAAGCAGAAGATAGATAAAAAAGATCAATAGTTCATAAATGTTAGCTCTCTGAGACATTGTACCGACTGTGTCCTTGAGATAAGATAAAACAATAATTCTATTTTTTTAAGTTTCTCAACATAACATAATACTGTGGGATATCTAAAAGTAATTTTTAGGAGTAGGAGAATAGATACAAATGTTAATCTCATCAGTTTATTTTCACTTAATACATCACTTTTCTTACTTAGGCACCATATGATAAAATATCTCCTGTGCAAAAACTCAGGAGAACAGTTTACTGAATCCTGACCAATATGACAAATATGCTCATACTGGGTAAGACCACAGCCAGGGGCGTAGCAATAGGGGGTGCAGCGGTAGCGACCGCATCAGGGCCCTTGGGCCAGAGGGGCCCCGAATGGCCCTCCCTCAACTACAGTATTAGCTCTATATTGGTCCTGTGCTCATAATAATCATTTATATATATACTTTGAATAGTGGTAATCATTAACAAACTATTCCCCAGCCCCTTCTTGCACCTCTGACATTGTAGTTGCCATTGGCAGCTTTTAGTGCGCCGTTTCAATTGCTATGTATAGAGTGCATGGGGGGCCCCATTGTAAAACTTGCATCGGGGCCCACAGCTCCTTAGCTACGCCACTGACCACAGCCATAAAGTTCCACTGTGCATCTTTGACTTCCAAAGTGGAGTCCATTCCTAGAAGACAGAGACGGTTACATGCTAAAAACAAGGAACACCAAGAGCCCCAATAGTGTAATATATACTGGTAAATGGTTACTAGATAGAGTAAATATTAATACTGACAAACCAGGGTTACCATTAGGCAACCACTGTAAAGGCAGGTGGGGAGATTTTCCTGACCCCACCCAGGAATAAGAAGTCGCTCTCTGTAGATGAGAAACAGGGGTTCAAACCTCCACTCAGGGTGGACTCAATATTATGCAGGAGAACAGAGGCGCCAAAAGGATAAAAGGAAGCTAAATGAGCTTAAAAACCAAATTCTTAGTAAATAGAGGAGGTAGTAGTGCACTTACCTCCTCCAAGTAGACACACAACGACTGTAGTAAAGACAGTCAATATATTTTATTTATGAACTCCAAATATGCAACGCGTTTCGCAGGTTTGATCCAGCTTCATCAGGCAATACCAATGGAGCAATAGCATATGTGGTCAGTAGAAGAGCCTGGCACCCTTGTGGTGCCTCCTCTAATTACCAAGAATTTGGTTTTTAAGCTCATTTCGCTTCCTTTTATCCTCTTGGCGCCTACGGTTACATGATATGTCGTTCACTTTTTTTTACTAGTACACAAAATATAATTATATAAAGAGAAAGAAAAAAAATGCCCTTTAGTTAATATCATGTCCTATTATTTCCTTTCATAAGTGCACCAAAGTCACATCTCCATTCTCAGTTTCATCAATAGTAATCCATTTGGTAATCTTGACCGAGGCCCTTGGTCCTCAACTTAGTCAATATTAATCTATTTGGTTATAAAAACAATGGTAATTGAAGCCCAGTCTCCTCAATCTTCATCTGACAGCCAGTGGCCAGAGGCTTGAGGAGTAAGATGAGAATACTGGGAATATTATTGCTGCCAGCCAGTGTTCCCAGAGGAAATAACTGGACTCATCAATGTAAAGAAACATGTTCATTTCAGTAACTGTAGACCTCAATTCCAGCATCAGCTCATCTGTGCAAAACTGTTCAAGGAACTCCTGTCAGGATGCATAAACAGTGTTAATGCCAGATTCTGGACTTGATTTACTAAAGTCCTGATGAGCAGTGATCCAATGTGAATCTGTGATGCTGATCGAAATCATATCTGCCCTTTTTACAGCTATGAGAACCACAAGGGTGCCCACACTATCGCATCTCATGCACTTACTACGTTTTGCCAGCCCTTTACTGTGGCCTTATATGACCTAGAGCAGGGGTTCCCAAACTTTTTCGGTCAAGGGCCGGGACAACATACTTCATACTGCTGGGGGGCCAAAGTATACATGAAATGTAGAAAACATTACATTAAAGGGGCACTACAGCGAAAAACTGTAAAATGTTAAATATGTGCAAACATATACAAATAAGAAGTACATTTTTTCCAATGTAAAATAAGCCATAAATTACCTTTCTCCTATGTTGCTGTCACTTACAGTAGGTAATAGAAATCTGACAGAAGTGACAGGTTTTGGACTAGTCCATCTCTTTATAGGGGATTCTCAGGGATAAATTTAATTTCAAAAGCACTTAGTGAATGGCGGTTGCTCTGTCCAACTGCCAAACAAACTGTGTAGGGAGCAGGGAAGCTGGCCAGCATGATTGTATGAATCCTTTTTAGGGAATATCTTTATAAAGAATAAAAGCCTTGCTGAGAATCCCTTATAAAGAGAGGACTAGTCCAAAACCTGTCACTTCTGTCAGATTTCTACTACCTACTGTAAGTAACAGCAACATAGGAGAAAAGTAATTTATGGCTAATTTTACTCTGGAAAAAAATGTACTTCTTATTTGTATATGTTTGCACATATTTTAAATTGTACAGTTTTTCGTTGTAGTGCCCCTTTTAAGCCTAAGTAGTATAAACTATTAGCTGCTAACATGTGCATCACTTATGTCTCCCATTTAACCAAATCCAATAGTTTGCCCCCCAACACAGCATGTGCAGATAGTATGTCCTGCAACACAGAGGAGAACACCTCTGGAGGAGAAGAAGCCATTCCTGTGGTGCCCGAAGAACATCTTTGCTACAGATAGTGTTGGGCGAACACCTGGATGTTCGGGTTCGGGCCGAACAGGCCGAACATGGGCCAGATGTTCGGCATGTTCGGCCCGAACGCCGAACTCAATGGAAGTCAATGGGACCCCCGAACATGGGGGCCCTATGGGGTCGCAGGCATAAGGGGGGAGCATGCCCCGGTCGCGGGGGGGGGGTCAGAAATTCCCCCCACCCCCTCCGCTAGCGCTCCCCCCTCTGCCCGCTTCCCCATAAAAAAAGTTATAGTACCTGGTGCCTGGTGGCTGGCAGTGGAGTGAGGAGGAGGAGGAGGAGTCCGAGTAGCAGAGTGGCGTTGAGGCCGGGCAGCGGGCGGTTCAGCGCTAGTACCCTTGTGGTACTTCCGCCCTTTCTCTGACCTCACGTCCTCTGCATACGAGGGTACGCATCACGCGTACCCTCGTATGCGTCATCACGCAGAGGACGTGAGGTCAGAGAAAGGGCGGAAGTACCACAAGGTACTAGCGCTGAACCGCCCGAACCGCCCGCTGCCCGGCCTCAACGCCACTCTGCTACTCGGACTCCTCCTCCTCCTCCTCACTCCACTGCCAGCCACCAGGCACCAGGTACTATAACTTTTTTTATGGGGAAGCGGGCAGAGGGGGGAGCGCTAGCGGAGGGGGTGGGGGGAATTTCCGACCCCCCCCCGCGACCGGGGCATGCTCCCCCCTTATGCCTGCGACCCCATAGGGGGGCAGTATTCGGCCGAACAGGGCCCTGTTCGGCCGAACAGGGGCCCTGTTCGGCCATGTTCGGCCATGCATTCAACAGTTCGGGCGAACCCCGAACAGTTTGGCCGAACACCACCAGGTGTTCGGCCGAACTCGAACATCACCTGAACAGGGTGATGTTCTGCAGAACCCGAACAGTGGCGAACACTGTTCGCCCAACACTAGCTACAGACAGTGAAGCATACCCAAGTGACAACCTCTGTCCAATTGATTAGTATTTGTACAGAGGCGCCAATGCAAAGTAACATTTTTAAAAACAGTTTAAGAAGGGAGGTAGTGACGCCTCTAGAGGCACTTTTTATGGCTGAGAGACTCCAACAGTTACTCCGCTTACCGCCTGATGAAGCGAGCTTAGACCCGTGAAACGCATTGTATTTTTTGGAGTTACGAATAAAGTGATTTTTCAACTGAATATTGTCTGCTTTAAGTCTGTTTGGGTAGGTAAGTCCACCACTACCTCCCTTCTTAAATTATTTTAAAATATTTTATCCTACATTGGCGCCTCTATACAAATACTAATCAGTATGCTTTATATTTATGTCTTCTATATGCAAGATCTTACTTTACACAGAGTTCCAATATCTTACATCTTGAATACTCAGAAGATTTGTAATACCTAATTATCTGTTATAAAGTGATTATACTACCTTCTTTAATTTTCTTCCTATTCTCTATTGTTTAAATGCAGTACTTAATTTTTTAAATAATTAATTAGTGTTTATGTTATCCCTGGGATACAACATTTATTTCTAGAGCAAGTTAAATCAAGAAAAAAAACCAAAATGATTGTATATTGTAGCTCTGCAAGTATCATTGCAAAGCCCAGTTTTAGGGTATGTACGTATAGAAATCAGCTCACTGGTCAATTTTTTTAAATGATTAGATTGTTGGTGTATACTACTCCTACTGTATACTACTTGCCTGAAATGCACATGTGCTGCTATGGAATGTGCATGAGCACATGTTATTTTTAATGGAAAGAGGTAGATTATGATTCCATGCTCATTAAATGCAGTAAGATAATGTGATTTTTTGGGGGAAATGGTTTGATAACCTAATTCAGTGTTTAGAAGGTTGAAACAAGGACAGAGCAGTGACTTGGTCGGTGGTTATGCAACTCAGCTCAGGAGAAATCAGAAGAGTCACTCTTGCATTTGGTTCACACCAAGGACACAATCTGTGCGGATTTGTATGTTCTCTACATCTTTGTGAATGTTTGCAGCAGGCTCTCCGATTTATCTACCACATACTCAAAAAAT
Organism: Hyperolius riggenbachi; assembly: GCF_040937935.1. Lineage (NCBI taxonomy): Eukaryota > Metazoa > Chordata > Amphibia > Anura > Hyperoliidae > Hyperolius > Hyperolius riggenbachi. Next base: position 98,151,585 of record NC_090649.1, read on the forward strand.
AAAACAAAACATACTGGCATGTTAAATAGCTGAATTGGTATAGGACTTTGTTTGTTTTCATACAAATGTCAATAAACAATTCACAGCCTCCTCAACTGAAATACTTGTTTCCATTTAGTCACCTTCTCTCACTCTCCTATCCAGGACTTCTCACAAGTTTTACCCCTCCTTTGGAACTATCTTCCACGTCTCTCATTCTTCCACCATGTTACAAGCCTTCAAGCTCAATGTTCATGTCTGCAGGCAAACAGAAGTTTGTTATAGCCTCTGTTCAGACACATATCCACCTCTGCACCAGAAGTGAAAAGACTCACTGCTAGGTTTGTTGTCACCTTGTGTCTTCACCCCATTCCTCTCTAGATTGTAAGTTCACAAGGGCAGCGTATTTCTCGTCTCTGCAGTACTTATTTTGTCAAATGAATATGCATCTGTATCTTGAGACTTCTCCATACCATGCTTCAACTATGTATGTACTTTTGTGCTTGTGTTGCTGAATGATCCAATTGTACTCTGTATGAACTAAGTATGTATTTATGGTACCCGTTATCTGTATTACACTCTGTATTAGTTATAGCTAATATAATTTATAATAATCTTACTGCAGGGCCATGCTGTTGTAATACTTGCAATTTAATCTGAATCTGCATTGTCTTTTCTGATAAACATGTCACCTGGATGGAAGCTTATGTTCCTTGAAAATACATACATATTATCATCTTTTATGGGAAAGTTTAAATTGCAATGTGGATTTATCAACAAGTTCTTTTTAAAACAAGTGTTTTGGAAACCCATACAGTGATTTCTACTACAGAATCATATCTGTATTTGATGCAAAGTTGCTTGTGTGTCCAATACTGGCTTTCCTTCTCAGTTGTATTCAAGGATTTTCCTACATTTCCTGAAATCATTTAATGATATTTTGCACTGTAGTCGAGGATGATAAAATCCACAAATGATTTGCTATTTTTTGTTGATGAACATTATCCTCTATAATAAAACCTGTGTCTCTGCGTCCCATGTCCGTGTGTGTGTCCCTGCGTTTGCGCTAGTGCACATGTGCCACAGGGACACCCTTTGGACAGGGAGCAGGACAGGCCAGGGGGCCGCTGGGTGGGCGTGTGTGCGCGCAGCGTGTACATGCGCGGCGGGTGTGTGTGCGGCGTGCTCACGCATGCGCGCTTACTGTGCGCAGTGGCGGTGGTCACAGGGGAGGGAGGGGAGAAGGCATTCCAACACAGACCTAGAGCCCGTTTTTAAACAGGCTTAGGTCTACTAGTCCTTAAATAATTGTACTATTTACTCTAGCAAATGTTTCACAGAGTAGTTTTCTGCTTCTCTTTTTTTTTTTCCCCAAGAGACTTTACCTCTATGGAATACATTTTATTTATAGCCAGTGGTGTTACTGACTTGTTACCAGTTAATCAAATTTGTTTTGAGATGTTCCACCAGAACTTGTTTTTTAACTGTACACAACTTATACTTTTACTACCCTGACCCTACTTGTTATTGCCGGCATCAAATTAAAAATTTGCAAGTAAAACAATAAAATGCTTCTGTTCCATCATTTGATATGTGATCTTTGCAGCTTTTTTATTATTAAATATCAGGATTAAATGAATTTAAATCATTCTGCTTTGATTTATGTTTTTTGAGGTTGTTGTAAAAGCATTTTAAATAATTTAAAAAATAAGAAAAAAAATAAGGTTTAAAGGACCACTAGAGCAACTGACAGGTTTTGGACTAGTCCATCTCCTCATTGGTGAGTCTCAGGGTTTGCTTTGTTTTCAAAAGCATTCCCTGAATGGCAGTTGCTAAGTTTAACTGCCAAAAGAGTGTGCAAGCCAGTAGGGAGCCTTGGCAACTGCAGTTAAAGGACCACTATCATAAAAATTGTAAAATTTAAAATACATATAAACACATACAAGTAAAAAGTATGTTTCTTCCAGAGTAAAATCAGCCATAAATTACTTTTCTCTTATGTTGCTGTCACTTACAGTAGGTAGTAGAAATCTGACAGAACTGACAGGATTTGGGCTAGTCCATCTTTCCATAGGGGATTCTCAGCATGGCCTTTATTCTTTATAAAGACACTCCCTGAAAAGGGTTTACTCAAAGATGCTGGCCAGCCTCCCTGCTTGCTTCATACTTTTTGGCAGTTGGATGGAGCAACTACCATTCACTAAGTGCTTTTGAAAATAAAGAAAACCCTGAGAACCCCCCATGAGGAGATGGAATAATCCAAAATTTATTTAAAGACGCACTTAAGTGAAAAAAAAATGAGTTCTACTTACTTGGGGCTTTCCTCAGCCCCCTGCAGCTGATCGGTGCCCTCGACGTGTCTCTCTGACCTCCTTGTCCCGCTGGCGACCACTTCCGGTTTCGCCATCAGGCCCCGACAGGCTGGGAACGCGAGTGATTCTTCGCATTCCCAGCAACAATAGCTCCCTCTATGTTGCTATAGCAGCTCTCTATGCCAATCGTGTTGAACGCGGAGAATCACTCGTGTTCCCAGCCTGTCGGGTCCTGACGGCGAAACCGGAAGTGGTCGCCGGCGGGACCAGGAGGATCAGAGAGACACGTCGAGGGCACCGATCAGCTGCAGGGGGCTGAGGAAAGCCCCAGGTGAGTAGAACTCGTTTTTTATTTTTCACTTAAGGTTCACTTTAAGCAACTTACCTTTTTTTTGCTGTAGTGGTCCTTTAAAAATTGCCAACAAGCAAGTAGACGAATTTTCTATAGATAAATGCATTTGGTATCCAGCAGTGTAAATCATGCACATTCCAGCTGTATGTATACTGGTTTATTTTAAATGATGAACACCGAAATGCATTCAACTATGGAAACAGAAATACCTGAGCTCATACAGGGGCAACGTAATTAACCCATGCTATGCAAAACAGAACTCCCACGTGTTTGGCATCCTAGAAGTAAAAAGAAACAGGAGGATATTTTTTAAACTTTCCTAAACATACCTAAGGCAATATATTACGCCATTTTTCTAATTCTAAAGAAGAAATTGAAGAACATTTTGCATAATAATAAATTTAAACACACATTTTTTTTTTAAATGAGCCAAAGGAAAGCTTCATCTGTCCCCTAATGCCCTTACACATTACCTTATGAGGAGTAGAGACATGATGACCCGTGATCTCAGATGGCAGGAAAATGCTTTTGGATCAGACTAAATCATGTGCTACAGGTTATGAAAGATGTCAGCAGAAGTGACACAAAAAAACCTGATTGTTTCCGCTTCATGGAAATTTTCAATTTACCGCTTATACTGCTTCCATGATGAAATGTAATGTGGTGAGAAGAAGAAATAACATCAAGAATCTCAAGACCCTCATTAGAGCACATTGAAGGCTCCTACATTACATCAGACTCAGAAGCAGACTCCTCCACGTCAGTCTCTGGGCCATACTGAACACAGCTGACAGCAGCAAACACTCGTAAAAAAAATTGGCATGTAATATAAGCATTATTAAAGGCATTCTGAGACCTTTTAAGTAAGTATTGTGTGCCCCGCTAGAAGGACCACAGTGACCAGGAGGTCCAAGCAGTCCTTCTCTTTCACTGCTCTGCAGGCGCAACGGTCTGTGCACTAATCAAACTCTCACACTAATGAAAGGGCCTTCAGTTGTAAAATTTCTAACTGGTTAAATTAATCAAGACAAACAGTGGCATAACTACAAATGGGGCCCCCCCAATCTTCATATCCTTTTCACTTGCCACCCCTGGTGACCCACTCAGTTGGCTGGCCTATCTTGCAAGGGTCATAAAACAAGTGTGGTTATCATCATCTTCACAAGTGTAGCCCCAAAAACACCTGATTTGAAGGATGGACCCCTTTATCAGAGGGAGTAAAGTAGTAGTTAGGGCCCCTTACAGCTCTGGGGCCACCTGCAGGCACAGCCCCCTCAGTTACACCCCTGATGATAAATGTCTTACTGACCTGGAAAACCTTTTCAGAGGAGTCCTGAGTAGAAGTGAGCCCAGGATCTGAAAAATTAGAAGACCCAAATTTCCCAATTGTTTTTGTAAAATTGCATTTGTCCCTTTGACTTCAATGCATTATGATGAAGTCAAAGGACTTATTATACCAAGATAAAATGGTTTCCTGAAACACTTTAATAATGAATAACTTCATTATTATTAAGAAAATAACACAACAACCTTTGGCCTGGGAGGTGGAGATCTATGTCCCCAGGAGTATAAATTGGCTTTCCTTGGCATGTGCTTCCACCATGTCCTCAGTTCACCTCCAAAACAAGCAGTGCCATTATGAACCACTACATGTGCTGTTGGAAAACCTTACAGTATCTACCTCTGTAAGATCACTAACTCATTAAAAGGTATAACTTTTACAGAGTTGCGATCAAAAATATTGGGTATAGTGGAGTTCCTTCCCTCTACAACAGTAAAAGTTATAGATGATGGTTTCTCTTGGAATAATCTCAAAGCACTCAGTTTGGATTTTTATATAAATTTGTATTTTTCAAAAAGCAATATATTTACAGCAGCATCATGTCCTGCATATAACAACTACAGTCATTACATTCCCTACACTAGTACTTAATAGGTTGCATGCAAGCTGTTACAGGAAACCAACATCCTCCTCCAGTGGTAGACAGGTCATGTGTATGCTCGGTGTGTATTCGACCCCACAAGTGGGGCTTGCACTCTTTTACAGGTAGGTACTAGTCTGTTTTTAAGTAGCGCTGCTCATTTCCTTGCTATGTACTAATTTAATTCGTTTTTGGTCAGCTGCTCCCACTTAACAGCCATGCTTTTGGTGTATATGCAGAGCTTCTGTTTGGGTTCAAGGTGCGTTTGTAGTTCCTGGGGGGGCTCAGCGCATCTCTGATTGGAGGCCATTCGGAGGCGGCCTGGTGTTGCGCTGATCCACCTTTTGCGCAATTTTCGATTTTTCAATTTTATTTGGTAGCGCACCCAGGCTATGCATATACATAGGTTAGGATTTAGTTAGTGTTAGGCCCCTCCCATGGAGGATTGACTTCTTCGCAGTGGGAGGGACGAGTACTTAATAGGTTGCATGCAAGCTGTTACAGGAAACCAACATCCTCCTCCAGTGGTAGACAGGTCATGTGTATGCTCAGTGTGTATTCGACCCCACAAGTGGGGCTTGCACTCTTTTGCAGGTAGGCACTAGTCTGTTTTTAAGTAGCGCTGCTCATTTCCTTGCTATGTACTAATTTAATTCGTTTTTGGTCAGCTGCTCCCACTTAACAGCCATGCTTTTGGTGTATATGCAGAGCTTCTGTTTGGGTTCAAGGTGCGTTTGTAGTTCCTGGGGGGGCTCAGCGCATCTCTGATTGGAGGCCATTCGGAGGCGGCCTGGTGTTGCGCTGATCCACCTTTTGCGCAATTTTCGATTTTTCAATTTTATTTGGTAGCACACCCAGGCTATGCATATACATAGGTTAGGATTTAGTTAGTGTTAGGCCCCTCCCATGGAGGATTGACTTCTTCGCAGTGGGAGGGACGAGTACTTAATAGGTTGCATGCAAGCTGTTACAGGAAACCAACATCCTCCTCCAGTGGTAGACAGGTCATGTGTATGCTCAGTGTGTATTCGACCCCACAAGTGGGGCTTGCACTCTTTTGCAGGTAGGCACTAGTCTGTTTTTAAGTAGCGCTGCTCATTTCCTTGCTATGTACTAATTTAATTCGTTTTTGGTCAGCTGCTCCCACTTAACAGCCATGCTTTTGGTGTATATGCAGAGCTTCTGTTTGGGTTCAAGGTGCGTTTGTAGTTCCTGGGGGGGCTCAGCGCATCTCTGATTGGTGGCCATTCGGAGGCGGCCTGGTGTTGCGCTGATCCACCTTTTGCGCAATTTTCGATTTTTCAATTTTATTTGGTAGCGCACCCAGGCTATGCATATACATAGGTTAGGATTTAGTTAGTGTTAGGCCCCTCCCATGGAGGATTGACTTCTTCGCAGTGGGAGGGACGAGTACTTAATAGGTTGCATGCAAGCTGTTACAGGAAACCAACATCCTCCTCCAGTGGTAGACAGGTCATGTGTATGCTCAGTGTGTATTCGACCCCACAAGTGGGGCTTGCACTCTTTTGCAGGTAGGCACTAGTCTGTTTTTAAGTAGCGCTGCTCATTTCCTTGCTATGTACTAATTTAATTCGTTTTTGGTCAGCTGCTCCCACTTAACAGCCATGCTTTTGGTGTATATGCAGAGCTTCTGTTTGGGTTCAAGGTGCGTTTGTAGTTCCTGGGGGGGCTCAGCGCATCTCTGATTGGTGGCCATTCGGAGGCGGCCTGGTGTTGCGCTGATCCACCTTTTGCGCAATTTTCGATTTTTCAATTTTATTTGGTAGCGCACCCAGGCTATGCATATACATAGGTTAGGATTTAGTTAGTGTTAGGCCCCTCCCATGGAGGATTGACTTCTTCGCAGTGGGAGGGACGAGTACTTAATAGGTTGCATGCAAGCTGTTACAGGAAACCAACATCCTCCTCCAGTGGTAGACAGGTCATGTGTATGCTCGGTGTGTATTCGACCCCACAAGTGGGGCTTGCACTCTTTTGCAGGTAGGCACTAGTCTGTTTTTAAGTAGCGCTGCTCATTTCCTTGCTAATTACATTCCCTACAACACGTGTTGCCTTGAAGAACCCCATGTAACAAGTGCCACCATTATTTCCCCCCTGTAAGTCCTACTACTATGACTCACATATGTGTGACACTATTATACTTGCCATGTAACAAGTACAACCATTCTATAAACCATAGAAAATGTGCCACTATTATATCCCCACACATGGGGCTTGATTCACTAATAGTGATGTCGCGAACCTCCGATTTTCGGTTCGCGAACCTTCGTGGAAGGTTCGGTTTGCGGAAAAGTTTGCGAACCGCAATAGACTTCAATGGGGAGGCGAACTTTGAAAAATAGAAAAAATTATACTGGCCACAAAAGTGATGGAAAAGATGTTTCAAGGGGTCTAACACCTGGAGGGGGGCATAGCGGAGTGGGATACATGCCCAAAGTCCCGGGGAAAAATCTGGATGTGACGCAAAGCTGCGTTATAAGGGCAGAAATCACATTGAATGCTAAATTGCAGGCCTAAAGTGCTTTCAAATATCTTGCATGTGTATACATCAATCAGGGAGTGTAATTAGAGTACTGCTTCACACTGACACACTAAACTCACTGTGTAACGCACCGCAAACAGCTGTTTGTGTTGTGACGGCCGTGCTGGACTGATGCGCAACATGGCCAGAGTGCAGGCCGTGGCAGTTTTCCAGCCCAAATGGTCGCCGGGCTGTGGTAGCTCAATGATAGAACAATAGTGATTGTCAAGCTGATCAAATTTGGTCTGTCCACAATGAAGCAACGACCTTATTATCTTCTTGTATGTAGGTAGGCATAGGTAGGAGTCCCAGTATAGGTAGGTAGGCATAGGTAGGTGCCTCAGTAGTTAGCTGGGCATAGGTAGGAGACCCAGTATAGGTAGGTAGGCATAGGTAGGTGTCCCAGTAGTTAGCTAGGCATAGGTAGGAGTCCCAGTATAGGTAGGTAGGCATAGGTAGGTGTCCCAGTAGCTAGCTAGGCATAGGTAGGAGTCCCAGTATAGGTAGGTAGGCATAGGTAGGTGCCTCAGTAGTTAGCTAGGCATAGGTAGGAGTCCCAGTATAGGTAGGTAGGCATAGGTAGGAGTCCCAGTATAGGTAGGTAGGCATAGGTAGGTCCCTTAGTATAGGTAGGTAGGTAGGTGTCCCCGTATAGGTAAGTAGTTGCCCCAGTACTTAGGTAGGCATAGGTAGGTGTCCCAGTATAGATAGTTAGGCAGGGCCTGGCTGGCACAGTAATAACAATTACCAAGGTCCAGCTGCAACAGATAGGGCTGTATAATGTCAGTGTCAGTGAGCAACACACACACAAAAAAAAACACATCAGGAAAACATTAGCTCTCAAAAGAGCTGTTGACGGGTGCTATTTTAGCAATAACAATCAGCCAGAAACAAGCCAAGAGCCTAACTAATCTTTCCCTAGGAGAAAAAATCTGCAGCAGCTCTCCCTAGTCTGTCTATTTGCAGCAGGCACACGAGTGAGTGTCATGGCCAGCGAGCCTGCCTTATATAAGGGGGGGGGGGGGCTCCAGGGCTTAGTGTAGCCTGAATGGCTACAATGTGCCTGCTGACTGTGATGCAGAGGGTCAAAGTTGACCCTCATAGTGCATTATGGGGCGAATCGAACTTCCGCAAAAGTTCGCCAACCACCAAAGTTCGCCTGGAACCGTTCGCTGGCGAACCGTTCGATACATCTCTATTCACTAAACCGTGATAACTCGAATATCACACCTTATCAAAGATATCACACCTTATGAAAATATGTCACACTTTATGAAAAGATATCACACCTTATCAAAGTTAACACGCCTTATCAGAGTAGCATAGCAAGCCCTACGAACCCGCAGGGGCTCAGGGCAGAACAAGTGCTATTAGCAGGCATAAGTTCATAGCGCTTGCTATACTACTCTGATAAGACGTGTTAACTTTGATAAGGTGTGATATCTGTGATAAGGTGTGCTATCTTTTCATAAGGTGTGATCTTTGATAAGGTGTGATATTTAAGTTATCACGGTTTAGTGAATCAAGCCCATTGTGTGCTGTTGTTGCATTCCTCTTAATTCTGACAGTTTATCTCTAACAATAAGTAGCAAGTTTCCAGAATGTGGCCTTCAGCAGCAGGATTATGTTTTCTTGCTGCTTCTACTGAACTCTCTTCCAAAACGTATTTGCAGCTACCACTTATTGTTCCTGAACTTTTTCTCCAAACTGTTTCCAAGCAATATAATGCACTGTATAAAAAGGAACTTTACTGAATATAACTTAATGAATAAAATTGATTTTTTTTTCAATAATCATTTATAAATTCATTTTTTGCCCATTGTAAAATCTTTCCTCATCCTGATTTACATTCTTATATTCATCACAGTTGGCATCATCTCATATACTGGCAAGTTACAACACTTGGGAATGTTTGTTTGTGGTGTGTTCCAAAGTGAGCAAAAACAACACCTGGTCTCCCAGAGTGCACTTTATAGGAAAGATAATTAACCTAAAATTGGATATCCTGACTTGTGTATTACATTCTATGATAGGTCATTACTGTCCTTCTTAAAGTAAAACTGAGATGGGGGGACATTTTCTATTGTATTTACCTGAGGCTTCTTCCAGCCCCCATAGCCTTACAGCTCTCTCTGTTTTCTCCCGCTCCGCTCCGTTGTGTCACTATGCCCTGTGTCACTCTGAAAAAGGTAGTAGTGGGTTACTGTCCCCTGCCGAGTGCCTCCTGAAATGTGCTCCTTTGGCCAGGAGCGTGATCAAGGGTCATGCATAAACAGCAGGGGCATTGCTAGGATCCTAAGACATCCGGGGCACTTTTGGGCACTCAAGAAGGAAAATGTGTGTGGCCAATCCATGCAACAATGTGGGCGTGGTCATGGATGGAGCCCAATTTACATGAACTTAACAGCGGTCTAAGTAGGCTTGCCCAGCAAAATGTTGGATGAAGCCCACTCTCGATTAACCACTAAAGGACAGTGTCACGCCAATGGGCGTGAACGCGATAGCTCCCCCAGGACCGCTTGACGCCGATCAGGGTAAAGCACTGGGGGAGTGTTTTGCATAGGCTGGCGGGGAGGGTATGTAAAATAAATTAAAAAATAAGTAATTTTATTTAAAAAATAATAAAACAATTATTTGTGTAAAAATAAATAAACATTAGTGGAGCGATCAGACCGCACCAACAGAAAGCTCGGTTGGTGGGGAGAAGAATCGCTTGTGTGCTGAGTTGTGCAGCCCTGCAGCGAGGCCTTAAAGTTGCAGTGGCAAATTTAGCTAAAAATGGTCTGGTCTTTAGGGGGGTTTAACACTGCGGTCCTCAAGTGGTTAATACAAAAAATTCAGCATATCACATAAATAGGCTCCTGTGCTGGCTGGTCTGGCTTTCTGCTGGGCAGGCTGGCCTGCTGCCAGGTGATCCAGCAGTTCCTCCATACCATTCCCTGACTCTTTCTAGTGGACCCCCTCTCATGCTCCCACGGGCCTCCTATTGAGGCATCACAACTCCCAGCATGTCCCCATACAAGAACCACAGCCAGGGCCGGTTCAAATAACAATTGGACCCTAGGGCAAAATTAGCCTGGGGGCCCCCCAACAGACACCCCCGACCAAAAAGCGCCATTAGAGGCCCTTTGTTGCAGCCAAATTTCCCTCCTGGGCCCCTGAGCTGGCTGCTGACCCTCACCCAATCACCTCCAAACTTAACAGACTCTGCAGAGTCTCTGGGAAGCAACAGTTAAGATGGAGGAGGGACACCTTGGGGGCCCCTACAGGCTCTGGGGCCCTGGGGCAATTGCCCATTTTTTCCTATGGTAGCTCTGGCCCTGACCACAGCTCCCTGCATGCCCCCATAAAGGGGCACAACCTTCACCCAGTATGCCAACGCAGAAGCACCACAGCGCCCAACATACCCCTGATTGATGCACCCCAGCCCCCAGCATGCCCGCTATTGAGGCACCACAGCTGACTCTTCCTGGGGGACATCCGGGGAACATGCCACTGATCTTTGGGGCTAGCAACGCCCTTGATGCACAGTAGCCTGTGACTGGTCCAGTGGGTAAGATTTCGGAGGGGTACAGTGGCACAAAGATGGTAACCCAGAAACCGGTAAGGCTACAGAGGAGGCTGGAAAAAACCCCAAGTAAGTGCAATAGAACTGGTCCCCCACACACACAGACATCGTTCCCCCCAACTTAGGTACACTTTAAAGAAGAACTTTAGCAAAAAGGGGCAATAAATAAATAAATACAATGCAAAGTAAGAAGTTAAAGTGGATCCGAGATGAACTTTTACTCATTGCATAATTGTGTTCCTTTCCTATTGTTTATAGGGCATTCCTCAAGCCAAATACTTTTTTTTGTTTTTGTTTTAATACTCTAATTCCCTATAAGCTAAACAAGCCACACCCACAGGTTTTCAGAGAGCCAAGGCATTTGCAGACAGTAGCAAGGGCTCATGGGAGCTCAGTCCGGGCAGGAGGAGGGGGAGGTATTACTAGCCAGAGATATCAGAGGCAGAGGGGAGGAGGGAGGAGGAGGGGGGATTCGTTTTTTTTTTTTTGCTCAAGATGCAGATAAGCCTGCCTCGGTGTAATGTTTACATACAGCATGTCTGCTGTCATTGTATCACAGGAATAATCAATCATACTCTGTTAAAGCTGTTTGCAGCTAGATTTGCTGTGTAAACTCTCTAAACTTTAGGTAACATGTATAGACAAGCTGCTTGTTATAGTTAGTCTTTCATCTCGGATCTGCTTTAAAAAATAGAGATAAAAAAATGATTGATAATGAAATGTAATTTGTTCATATTGTTTGATCCACAATCGACCTGCACGTAATCATCTTTACTACTGGCAGACATGGAAAAGAAGCAGACATCACCAACTGCCATTATCTACAACCACAGATTCACAGAAAGGAAAGTGTCAGGACCTCATTGTAGGAGGGGTTTCACCACAATATCAGCCATACAGACCCCCTTAATGATCTAATCGAGAAAAGGTAACAATGTCTCATGGGAAAGGGGGTATCAGCTACTGATTGGGATGAAGTTCAATCCTTGGTTACAGTTCCTCTTTAAGTTCTTCCACTAAATCATCTGATTATATTTATCACTCCCCAAGAATGATGCAGCTAGTTATAGCTTGGCAGAGAAAAATCGCAAAAAAATAAATAAATAAATGTGACTGTAACAATGAAATCAAAGCTGAGCCCAATTGTATATTAAGCAGGGAATGCCTTTGTTTGGCTCTACTTCTGAACTGTGTTCTGTAGTTTGAGGCTTAAGGAAAATATAGCAAAAGCTGCTTTAACTTTAATGAATAATAACCTGTTCTTTCTTGCTAAAACCTCCTACCTTTTTTTTCTGCATCGCTTTTTTTTCCCACGCTGAATGTTTTCATTTTGCTGCAGGCAAGTTGCCAATTGTAACTGTGCTCAGAGAGAGCAGATGCAGACAGCGCTTCCTCTCAATGAGCTGTGGGAGATATTATACATTATACAGAAACCTAAGAAGCAAGAATGATAATGAAGGTTAATAATGTACAGAGAGAAGTAGCTAAATGTTCTATTTTCATCTTACGCTGCTGGTTCGGTGAAATTACAATGTCCTCATCTGCACAGTGTTTTGTGCATGTTTTTCAAGTAATTAAAGGTTTTAGCTCTTTCTTTCGCATTCAGGATAAGTTTACTGGGCGTGAATCTGAAATGGGTTTCAGCCCCTGTGCAAGATTTTAAAGTGTAACTGCAATAAAAAAAAAAAAAAAAACATTTTCAATGCCACTATATTGCACTTGAATTATTAATTTTGCTTCTGAAAATGTATACGTCACTGTATCTCTTTTCATTGTTTACATAAGGCAGGCTGCTCTTCTGCTGCTGCTAATGTGTTGCAGCTGCTAAGGACTCCAAAAATCCACCGAAATGATTACATTATACTTGCTGCTCTGTGTAAGAACTCATTCATTAGCTACATTGAAAGTTTTGCATTTCCTGAGCTAGCCCCCCATCTCCTGTTGGAGTACCACAAGGCTCAGTCATCAGACCTCTGTACTTCTCCAACTATAACTATGGCCTTGATTAGCTTATTAGCTTTCCTGATAAAACCTTAACTTTTCAATACGGTTTCTCTATTCTAATATGGATACACTAAACTTCTAATAGTCCTCGCTTCCATACTGCTTATGCTCTCACTTAAAATGTATACACACATATAATATGCCCACAATTTGTGTCATCTGCCAGGATCAAATTCGACTCTACGGGAGACACTGATGGGCCCCAATGCTGTACGGATGCATCACTAGGCAACTGTGGAGCGATGATGTCTGTTACTCTGTGTGTATGAAGAAGGGAGGAGGGACAACAGTGCTGGGAATGATGGAGCGAAAAAATTGACTTGGCCATCACTTAAAGAGGAACTCCAATGAAAATAATGTAACAAAAAAAAGTTCTTCATTTTTACAATAATTATGTATAAATGATTTAGTCAGTGTTTGCCCATTGTAAACGCTTTTAAATCCCTAATTTACATTGTACGTTTATTACATGGTGACATTTTTACTGTGGGCAGGTAATGTAGCTGCTGCTTGCTTTTTTGGCAGTTGGAAACAACTGTAAACAGCTATTTCCCACAATGCAGCAAGGTTCACAGACAGGAAACTGCCAGGAGTACGTACTTTTCTTGTTTCTTGTGGGAGGGGTTTCACCATAATATCAGCCATACAGCGCCCCCTGATGGTCTGTTTGTGAAAAGGAATAGATTTCTCATGTAAAAGGGGGTATCAGCTACTGATTGGGATAAAGTTCAATTCTTGGTCGGAGTTTCTCTTTAGGCTGGTTTCACACCAGGACATTGCGTTTTAAGGGATGTTATGGTCGCATAACGTGCCCCTAACGCAACGCCTAGTGCTCTCTGATGTGGACGTCAGAGTGAGCCGCGTTGTGCAGCTCACTCTGGCGTCCGTGATGCCGCAATGTGTACTCTTGGACGCATGCGGCATCACGTGGTCCCGCCTGGCCAATCGCCGCACAGAGCGGTCGCTCCAGGAAGTAAACACTGCACGTCACTGAGTGCAATGAATATTAATTAGCCATGTGCCTGGCTGCTCTCCGCTTCTCCCCAACATTACTGCGCATGTGCAAGCAGTCTAACGCGGCTCTGCCGCTTATAAAGTACTGCATGCAGTACGTTGTTTTATGGCGCAGTGTTACTGAGTAACGCAACGTGGGCACTGTGAACAGTCCTTTGATTTTTCATTGCTGTGCGGTGGGGTGCATTACAGGCTGCTCTAACGTGCGCCTGTAACGTCCCACTGTGAAACCAGCCTTAAAGAGAAACTCCAACCAAGAATTGAACTTTTTCCCAATCAGTAGCTGATACCCCATTTTACATGAGAAAGACAATGATTTTCACAAACAGACCATCAGGGGGCGCTGTGTGACTGATTTTGTGCTGAAATCCCTCCCACAAGAACCTCTGAAGACCGCGGTACTCCTGGCAAACAGCCACAATGTAACAATGTTCAGAGACAGGAAACAGCTGTTATTAGCTGTCTAACAGACAGAGCAGCTAGAAACAGCTAAATAACCTGCCCACAGTAACAATGTCTCCATGTAATAAATGTCAGAATGTGAATCTGGGAGAGGAAAGATTTTACAATGAGCAAACACTGACTAAATCATTTATACATAATTATGGTAAAAAATGAAGCACTTTTTTTACTACATTATTTTCACTGGAGTTCCTCTTTAAAGATCTCTTAAAGACCTTGGGGTACACACTAGATTCTCAGCCTAGATGGCCCCAACCATCAGCCTAAACCAAGAACAGTCTAGTGAGAAGACTTCTCTTTAGCACATTCTGGAGTTCCCTTTTAATGAAGATCATGCATGAGAAGTAGATTATAGTTGGACTATAGGTGGAAAATTACTTTTGTCTATGGAAATAGTAACTTGACTGCTGCTCTCCCAATATAGCAGTCATTATTTGGCAACAGCATAACAGTCACCTTAGAAACCTAAACTGCCATTAGATATTGAAAACACATGGATAATTGGAATGCACTCTACAAAACACAGGTAAGAAAAACATATACACTTGGTATCACCTATAACAACTCGACACTTTGAACTCTTGACTGACACAACCATTTAGTGTCATCGCGGGTCAATGTTATTCTAGACACGCCGCCATAATACCTGCTGGTTCTTTTCTTTTGTATACCTGAACGCTGTCAGCTCGGCTCACATGAAAGCAGTTGCAGTGTTTGGTTAGCAATAAACATAGAAATACACATAATGAAAGAAGGCATGATGGCATTAGCAAGGACATCATAGCTGCCTGTTTTAAAGGCCCACATAAATGAGGAGGTGTTTAGGATATGCACGGATGTATCTGAGGTATGTGTGAGATTTTCTGTACTGCTGGCATGTGCAGAGAATTCAGCTTCTTGTCTCACCAGCAGCTGGGCTTTATGCTCAGAGTTCCGTTAGCTTTAATACTGTGTATGTTTACAAAGCAATGTCACAGCTATAGGTGGAGAAGTATTTCTAGGATAATGGTAGCCTGTAAGGCAAGTGGTAGACCAGAGTGTATAGCACAGAGGCTGTATCTTCTTAGAAGACACATTTAGCTGTTTATCGTCCTCTTTAAAGCAGACCTGGACTGACGATTTCACTCCCTGCTTTAAAACTTAAGCAACAGTATAATAACCTTTAAAGAGAATCTGTACTGTAAAATTCTTACAATAAAAAGCATACCATTCTATTCATTATGTTCTCCTGGGCCCCTCTGTGGTGTTTTTGCCACTCCCTGCTGCAATCCTGGCTTGTAATTGCCATTTTTATGCAGTGTTTACAAACAGAAGACATAGCAAGTGATAGGCTGAGAGTAGCTCAGTGTGTGAGTCATACAGAGTGTGCAGGGGGCCTGGAGAGGGTGTGTATAGCTTCTATCCAATCACAAGCAGCACAGCACATTCCAGCCTGACTGCCTCAGCCCGACAGAGCCAACAGAGGAGAGAAGATTAGATCATATAACAGAGATAATACAGCCACTGTGCAAGTAGGAAAGGCTGCAGTTAGACAGAGCACATTAGAACAGCTATAGGAACATATAGGATAGAAATAAGGCTCAAAATTTTGTTACAGAGTCTCTTTAAAGAAAAACATTT
The DNA here is from genome assembly GCF_040937935.1 of Hyperolius riggenbachi. Classification (NCBI taxonomy): domain Eukaryota; kingdom Metazoa; phylum Chordata; class Amphibia; order Anura; family Hyperoliidae; genus Hyperolius; species Hyperolius riggenbachi. The sequence continues at coordinate 98,167,360 of NC_090649.1, forward strand.
CTTTGTTACAGCTGAAAGAAATCCTGCAATAAATCTGCAGTGTGTCTACATCCTGCTTACTCGGAAGCAGTCATGGGGCTTGATTCACAAAGCGGTGCTAACTGTTAGCACGCCTGTGAAAACCCCCTTAGCACGTCTAAACAAGCTTTTCGCGCATAAAACTTTACGCGCGCAAAACTTTATGCGCGTAAAACTTTACGCGCGTACTGCACAGAGCGCAGGGCGCTCCGCGCGAAGTGCATATTAAAGCCTATGGGACTTAGCGTGCATAAAACTTTGCGCGCGTAAAACTTTGCGCGCGCAAAGTTACCGCGCGATCTGATTGAGAAATCCGGTGCTAACCTACTTAGCACCCTGGTTAGCGCGTCTAAAGACTTTAGACGTGCTAAGTAGGTTAGCACCGCTTTGTGAATCAAGCCCATATTGTTAACATCCTGTCTTTACAAATTTACTGCTCTGCCATGGCAGAGGGGATTCCTGAGCTGACACAGCTGAGAGATTAAATTACAGTAGTGATTAGTCACAGATGAGGTGGGATTAGACAGGGTGAGCTCTCTAAATACATACACAGTACATTTCTCTCTGTTTTCCTCCTCTCCTGTGCAAGAGTTCAGGTCCACTTTAAAGAAAGGCTTTAGAGCACAGATGTATTACATTATTGCATTGGGAGTTTTTTTAATCTATATCTCTTATTATTGTTATTTTTTATTATTAATTTATTGGACTGCGCTGTGTAATATGATGACACTAGGGGCTTGATTCACTAAACCCTGATAACTGATATCACGGTTGCGCTAGCATTTTGTATAACGCACATAACGTTTTTCACGTGCAATCACAAATTTTCAGTGCCAAAACGCAACCTTTTTTGCGTGAAAACACAACCTTTTTTGCGTAAAAATTTGCGGAAAAATAAAAAATGCGCGAAAAACGTTACACGCTTTATAACGCACAAAAAATTTTAGCGCGACCGTGATATCAGTTATCACGGTTTAGTGAATCAAGCCCTATAAGTGAAGCTATAATTAGAACACAGCATACCATGCCTCCAATCCTGGTTCCTCTGGATGGCCACCTCATATTTTGTTTTATCAGTTTTCATACACAATGGCCTTGATTGACTAAAGCGTGCTAACTAGTGTTGGGCGAACACCTGGATGTTCGGGTTCGGGAAAGTTCGCCGAACATGGCCGCAATGTTCGGCATGTTCGGGCCGAACCCCGAACTCCCCGAACATCCCGCTTTTGGGGGCCCTATGGGGTCGCAGGCATAAGGGGGGAGCATGCCCCGATCGCAGGGGGAGTCGGAAATTCCCCCCACCCCCTCCGCTAGCGCTCCCCCCTCTGCCCGCTTCCCCATACAAAAGTTTCAGGAAGTACCGGTCCGGTGGTAGTGGGTGGCTGGCAGTGGGCGGCACTGTGAAGTGAGTGACTGAGGAGGAGGAGTCCGGAGAGTGACGCGTTGAGGGAGGCCGGGCAGCGGGCGGTTCAGCAGTAGTACCGTACTACTGCTGAACCGCCCGCTGCCCGGCCTCCCTCAACGCGTCACTCTCCGGACTCCTCCTCCTCAGTCACTCACTTCACAGTGCCGCCCACTGCCAGCCACCCACTACCACCGGACCGGTACTTCCTGAAACTTTTGTATGGGGAAGCGGACAGAGGGGGGAGCGCTAGCGGAGGGAATTTCCGACCCCCCCCCCCCCGCGATCGGGGCATGCTCCACCCTTATGCCTGCGACCCCATAGGGGGGCAGTATTCGGCCGAACAGGGGCCCTGTTCGGCCCTGTTCGTCGGCCATTTAGTAGTTCGGGGCGAACTGGAACTTAAAAGGCCGAACACCATCAGGTGTTCGGCCGAACGCGAACATCACTCGAACAGGGTGATGTTCTGCAGAACCCGAACAGTGGCGAACACTGTTCGCCCAACACTAGTGCTAACACAGTTATCACGCCTAAAAAGCTTTGAACGTGCAAACTAGGGTGCTAAGTAGTTTGCACGGGCAAAGCTTTTACTGCTTTTACTGATCGCGTGCTATTTGGTGTGCCAAAAAGTTGCACCGGTGCGCACGAAACGCCGCACTGTTCGCGTGCAAAGTACGCTTATCAGGCTAATATGCACGCGGACGGTGCAACGTTTTGTGAGCTCCGGTGCGACGTTTTGCTCGCAAAGCGCAGCGCTTAAACTTTGCGCACGCAAAAGTTTGCGCGCATATTAGCGCGTGCAAAGTCACTTTGCACGGACTAAGGGGCTTTTCACTGACCGTGCTAACACTTAGCATGCTTTATTGAATCAAGCCCAATCTGTTCTCATAAATGCAGGCTCACCAGGCAGGTGTCTGGGGTGACACATAGAGGAGGAGACATCACAGAGCTCTTAACACTGTGCTTTACGGAATTCTTACACACTACCTATAATTGGGGCACCTACACCTGGCTAATCTATACTGGGGGCACCTATACCTGGCTTATACTAAGGGGACACCTGGCTACTTTTACTAGGGAGAAGGAATTTAGCCTAGAAACTGTCCTGATGATTTTACTCTGTGCAATACCAGCACTAAAGCAGGTATATACTGTCTAACTGGATATCACATTTTATGAATAGTGGTAAAAAGCATGGAATTGAGTGCACTATGCAAAGAGAAGGGGGTCCGCACATGCCCTTAAATGAGTCCTTTATTTAACGTATCCAAACAACACCAAGTCACGCATCAGCAGCTGACATGTTTCAGACCTACTGGTCCTTAATCATAGCTAGAGTTAAAATGACACACAATACCTATATATATCTCACCACACCCTGTGAAGGGGGCGGCCCCGAGTATCAGGGATACGCCCTCAAGCTTCACAGAGGGAGGGGATATTCACAAAATCCATGGATAAGAGGTTACTGAGTGTACGAGATCTGAAAGGATCAACACAATGATTGATAATACAAAACTCTCAAGTAACATCCCCAATCAGATATTGTAGAAAGTAAAAAAATAAAAACAACAAGTGTATATAGAGTAAAAAGAGAGAAAAAAGAGAGAAAAAAGAGGCGGGCTCATTAGCAAGATTATGTAATTAAAGTTAAATCCCATCGAGAATTCAGACCCTGAGGGAGCCTGGTCCCCAACCTAAAGATCCACAAAGCCTCTCGGCTCTTTAACCGCTTAGATGCGTCACCGCCCCTCACACTCATAGAAATCCTTTCTAGGCCATGGAAAGAAAAAGAGGACATGTCGCCCTGATGTACTTGACGAAAATGCTTCGCCACATGCGACACATTTGAGCTCAACCACCCGGGGCCGCAATAGTGTTCTCCAATTCTGGCACGCAAAGGTCTAGTAGTGCATCCAACATATTGCAGGGCACAAGCGCTACACGTGATCAGATAGATAACGTGATGGGTGCCACAGTTAATGTACTGTTTAATAGGAAACCTGCGACCATTAGAGGCAGAAATAGCCTCCTGAGTCCGGGTATGGACATTACAATAACGGCAAGTCCCAATACCACAACGATACGAGCCTGTGGTATTAAGCCAGGTGGGAACCCTCGACCTAGAGTTATAGAGACTTGGGGATAAAGATTGGGCCAGGGTGGGTGCACGCCTACTCGCAAATCTAACCCCCTGCTGTAAAACACCACGTAGATCCTCATCCCCCTCCAAAATTGGAAGGTACTTTTTCAGGATCGAAACGATCATGTTAAATTCCACACTGTATGTTGTCACAAACGTGGGTTTGGGATTGTTTTCTGTGTCGCTCTGGCTAGCACCCTCCAAAAGTTGGCCTCTATCCCTAGAACTGGCCCGCATTTTGCCCCTCCTAATCATCCATTCTGGGTACCCCCTCTCACGTAGTCTCATCTCCACCTTCTTAAACTCCTCTCCGAGCCAGGCTGCCTCCGAACAATTACGGCGGGCCCTAATGAATTCCCCAACGGGGACCCCGCGAATGGTATGTGTTGGGTGACAGCTAGTGGCTCGGAGGGTGGTATTCCCACTGCAAGGTTTTCGATATGTTTTTGTCTGTATTGTTCCTCCAATGGGGTCACCCACCAAAGTAATGTCCAAGTAATCTATGGAGGTGGCGTGCCAATTGGAGGTGAATTGTAAATTGAGAGCATTCGAGTTAAGGTAACTCAGAAAAACGGGGATATCACCAGAATCCCCTCTCCACACCAGGAGGAGGTCATCGATGTACCTCCCGTACCACGCAACACTCCCCAGAAGGCGGCCCCCGCCCCCAAAGACGTAGCGCTCCTCCCACCACCCCATGTAGAGGTTGGCGAGGGACGGGGAAAACTTGGCCCCCATGGAAGCGCCACACCTCTGGAGGTAGAAGCCGCCATCGAACATGAAGTAATTGCGGGCCAGGAGGTACTCGACAGCCAAACAGATGAAGGCCCGGAGATCTTCAGAGTAGGTAGAGTATCTGTTTAGATGGTATTTAATGGCTTCCACAGCGGGACCATGAGGTATACATGAGTAAAGGGCCTTAACATCAATGGTGATCCAGATATAATTTTCCTTCCAAGTAAACCCCTCCAAACTTGAGAGGAGATGCTTGGTATCCCTAATATAACCTGGGAGACGTCTCACCAATGGCTGGAGCAAAGAGTCAACCCACTCACTCAGGCGCTCCCCCAGGGACCCAATTCCGGCCACAATGGGCCTGCCCTCTGGGGGAACGCCTGGTTTGTGGATTTTAGGGAGGTGGTGAAAAATAGGGGTGACCGGATAGGCCACACTCAAATGATCCACCATCTTCTGGTCCAGTACACCCAAACTATGACCAAAGGATAGCAAATCCGTCAGCTCCCTCTGAAATGGCACCCGGGGATCCCCACCCAGTTTCTGATACACAGTAGGGTCATCTAATTGTCTTAATGCCTCAGTCCTATAACCGTCACTATCGAGGACGACAACAGCCCCCCCCTTATCCGCATTCCGAATAACGATATTCGAGTTATTTTTAAGTTCAGAAAGGGCCTGCCGCTCACGATGCGACAGGTTGGACCCACCAGGTAGTCGACTACTCTCCAGTTCAACTAAATCCCTCTCCACCAACTCCTGAAAGGTCTCCACATGGTGGGTTCTGCTAGTTAGAGGGTAGAAATCTGGATTGCGGGTCCGGATTGGCCTAACATCATCAAGGGAGACTATTCCAGTGTTTTCAGACGCCAGATGATCCAAAGCCCATCTAGCACTTGTCTCATCAAAGTCCCCAATATCAGTAGTGCCAATCATAGTCCCCTGTTCACCAGTTCTGCCTGTGTTCTGATCTAAAAAGTGTTTCCGTAGTAAAAGACTCCGCACAAACCTGTTCACATCTATAATTGTGTCAAATACATCCATGTGATTGGTCGGTGCAAACGAAAGACCCCTACTCAAAACTCGCTCTTCCACCTCAGAAAGCACATGGCGGGAGAGATTGACTACACTGCACACCCCATGACCCCCCACTGTGGATCCACCAGATCTGTGTTTTAAACCTGCCCATCTGGTCTTCCTTCTCCTCCCCTCCTGCCCTTCCTGCGACCCTTCCTCTGTCTCCTGTAATAGGTGGCCTGGCCTAAGGCGTTTTTTGTAGGCCCCGATGCAGCAGCAGCCTGTGTGGAGGAACTTTCTCCTACTGATTCAGGGGTGTCTGAATACTCAGAGGCCTCAGGTGAACTGAAACTTACTCGTCTATTCTGCTGTCTATAGGGTCTGCGTAAGATGGGTCTAGGTGATTTGGGGGACCTCGCCACAGACTCCCACCTTCCCCATTCATAGACAACATTGGACTTGTAATCACCCACATCCCTTAAATATTTAGATCTTTTTATTTCCGTAATGATAGATTCTAATTTAGTGATGTTATCCTGCAACCTTTTGTTCAGGACATCAAACTGTTCCATGCTTCTAAATTTCACAATATTTGTTTTCAAATCCGTGATTTTAATATTTAGATCAATGAGTTTTTCTTCCTCATAGGAAATAATAAGTCTCATCAGGGCCAGGGAGCAGTCTGTTAGGATAACATTCCATTCCATGATAAATTGATCGGAATAGACTGTAGTCGGCACTTTCCTGATACGCAGTCCCCTAGGTATGATATTTTCGGCCACATACTGCTTTAAAGTAGTAAGATCCCACCAAACCTTCGTTTCTTTCTCTACAAGAGATTCCAGCTGTGAAAAGGAGGTTCTCAGGCCAATCTCTGGCTTAACCTCCCCCACATAGGGCTCTCTTGTCGCATCGTGAGCGGCAGGCCCTTTCTGAACTTAAAAATAACTCGAATATCGTTATTCGGAATGCGGATAAGGGGGGGGCTGTTGTCGTCCTCGATAGTGACGGTTATAGGACTGAGGCATTAAGACAATTAGATGACCCTACTGTGTATCAGAAACTGGGTGGGGATCCCCGGGTGCCATTTCAGAGGGAGCTGACGGATTTGCTATCCTTTGGTCATAGTTTGGGTGTACTGGACCAGAAGATGGTGGATCATTTGAGTGTGGCCTATCCGGTCACCCCTATTTTTCACCACCTCCCTAAAATCCACAAACCAGGCGTTCCCCCAGAGGGCAGGCCCATTGTGGCCGGAATTGGGTCCCTGGGGGAGCGCCTGAGTGAGTGGGTTGACTCTTTGCTCCAGCCATTGGTGAGACGTCTCCCAGGTTATATTAGGGATACCAAGCATCTCCTCTCAAGTTTGGAGGGGTTCACTTGGAAGGAAAATTATATCTGGATCACCATTGATGTTAAGGCCCTTTACTCATGTATACCTCATGGTCCCGCTGTGGAAGCCATTAAATACCATCTAAACAGATACTCTACCTACTCTGAAGATCTCCGGGCCTTCATCTGTTTGGCTGTCGAGTACCTCCTGGCCCGCAATTACTTCATGTTCGATGGCGGCTTCTACCTCCAGAGGTGTGGCGCTTCCATTGGGGCCAAGTTTTCCCCGTCCCTCGCCAACCTCTACATGGGGTGGTGGGAGGAGCGCTACGTCTTTGGGGGCGGGGGCCGCCTTCTGGGGAGTGTTGCGTGGTACGGGAGGTACATCGATGACCTCCTCCTGGTGTGGAGAGGGGATTCTGGTGATATCCCCGTTTTTCTGAGTTACCTTAACTCGAATGCTCTCAATTTACAATTCACCTCCAATTGGCACGCCACCTCCATAGATTACTTGGACATTACTTTGGTGGGTGACCCCATTGGAGGAACAATACAGACAAAAACATATCGAAAACCTTGCAGTGGGAATACCACCCTCCGAGCCACTAGCTGTCACCCAACACATACCATTCACGGGGTCCCCGTTGGGGAATTCATTAGGGCCCGCCGTAATTGTTCGGAGGCAGCCTGGCTCGGAGAGGAGTTTAAGAAGGTGGAGATGAGACTACGTGAGAGGGGGTACCCAGAATGGATGATTAGGAGGGGCAAAATGCGGGCCAGTTCTAGGGATAGAGGCCAACTTTTGGAGGGTGCTAGCCAGAGCGACACAGAAAACAATCCCAAACCCACGTTTGTGACAACATACAGTGTGGAATTTAACATGATCGTTTCGATCCTGAAAAAGTACCTTCCAATTTTGGAGGGGGATGAGGATCTACGTGGTGTTTTACAGCAGGGGGTTAGATTTGCGAGTAGGCGTGCACCCACCCTGGCCCAATCTTTATCCCCAAGTCTCTATAACTCTAGGTCGAGGGTTCCCACCTGGCTTAATACCACAGGCTCGTATCGTTGTGGTATTGGGACTTGCCGTTATTGTAATGTCCATACCCGGACTCAGGAGGCTATTTCTGCCTCTAATGGTCGCAGGTTTCCTATTAAACAGTACATTAACTGTGGCACCCATCACGTTATCTATCTGATCACGTGTAGCGCTTGTGCCCTGCAATATGTTGGATGCACTACTAGACCTTTGCGTGCCAGAATTGGAGAACACTATTGCGGCCCCGGGTGGTTGAGCTCAAATGTGTCGCATGTGGCGAAGCATTTTCGTCAAGTACATCAGGGCGACATGTCCTCTTTTTCTTTCCATGGCCTAGAAAGGATTTCTATGAGTGTGAGGGGCGGTGACGCATCTAAGCGGTTAAAGAGCCGAGAGGCTTTGTGGATCTTTAGGTTGGGGACCAGGCTCCCTCAGGGTCTGAATTCTCGATGGGATTTAACTTTAATTACATAATCTTGCTAATGAGCCCGCCTCTTTTTTCTCTCTTTTTTCTCTCTTTTTACTCTATATACACTTGTTGTTTTTATTTTTTTACTTTCTACAATATCTGATTGGGGATGTTACTTGAGAGTTTTGTATTATCAATCATTGTGTTGATCCTTTCAGATCTCGTACACTCAGTAACCTCTTATCCATGGATTTTGTGAATATCCCCTCCCTCTGTGAAGCTTGAGGGCGTATCCCTGATACTCGGGGCCGCCCCCTTCACAGGGTGTGGTGAGATATATATAGGTATTGTGTGTCATTTTAACTCTAGCTATGATTAAGGACCAGTAGGTCTGAAACATGTCAGCTGCTGATGCGTGACTTGGTGTTGTTTGGATACGTTAAATAAAGGACTCATTTAAGGGCATGTGCGGACCCCCTTCTCTTTGTATTGACCTCGGATTTGGCCTTCCTGGTTCCAGCACTGTCCCAGTCTGAGTGAGCGGTGACTGGTGCTCTTTTTTGTCTGAGTGCACTATGGACAGAAAAACCCCAGTGGTATCCAATGACATCAAACAGATCTAGTCAAGCCACAGGAGGTCATACCAAACTGTGGTATATTGACGCTATCCGCAAATGAACACACCTTTAAGTTAAGGTCACAAACAAGCCTAACAGCCAGTTTCAGTAGACTACGCTTCCACAAAGACAAATATATAAGTGAAATGCAATTTTCTTTTGGAAAGTGATCAGCTGATTTAGTTTAGATTGGGAGATATAGATCAACCTGCAGACAGGGATGGGGTAGGAGATTCATTTTTATAGAGTTGACCTGACCCAGCCATAAGATTTGAATTTCCTCTATCTGGTAATATCATTCATCAGGGAATGCAGGAGGATCAGGTAATTGTATATATTATGTTTATCTAAGGATGGAAGGTTGTTAATATCTAGGTATTTAAGATGGAGGGATTGCCAATGAAAGAGGAAGTTGGTTTTACTCAACCCAAGGGTTAGTTGGTGAAATCTAATCTTGAAAGCTTCTTATTTTTATAGTGAAGGATGTTTATTTTCTACTCAGTGTGTGGACCCTCTGAATTTGTTCAGAATAGGACAGGGGTGAACTTTTGTGATGCTGAGAAGCTTCTGTGTTATACCGGATGGTTGCTATGAGAACATAGCTCACAGGCAGAGGCGTACCTACGGGGTGCAGGGATGGCGTGTACCATGAGCACCACTTATTGGGGGCGCCAGGGCTGCCATCAGAAATTTTGGGGCCCATCACACATCATCAGGCCTGGGCCCCCCCTCCCTGGGCCCACCCACTGGTTGCTGTACCCGCCCACTAGCCACCCCACCCCGTGTCCGTGCGCAAAGTGCGCTGCGGCGAAATATGTGCATGGCTCCGACACTGAAGAAAGTGGCATGCACAGCGTGATGTGGCAAAAAGTGGGAGTGGCCATGGCATGTTGTGGGTGGAGCTAAATACTAACAAAATACAGGTAGGCCTCGGTTAACAAGCCAGGTATAGGTGGTGCCCCAGTATAGGTAGCCAGGTATAGGTGGTGCCCCAGTGTAGGTAGCTAGGTATAGGTGGTTCCAGCCCCAGTATAGGTAGCCAGGTATAGGTGGTGGCCCAGTATAGGTAGCCTGTAGCCAGATATAGGTGGTGCCCCAGTATAGAAAGTCTGCTGTAGCAGGCTCACTCATCTGCTCCCCACGTTCAAGCGCTGATGTCACTCTTCTCTCAGTGCTGGAACGCGGTATGCTGGTAAGTGAGTCACAGGCCCGCAGCCAGCACATGCGGCCCTTCCATCGCTTTTGGGGTGCCCAGGGCCCCCAGAAGCCCTGGGCCCATCACTGCAGTGTCAGTTGTCCCCCCCTGATGGCTGCCCTGCATTCTAGGGGACAGTCTGCTACCTGGTTACATCTTTAGTGTGGGGGGGGGACAAGCTGCCTAACTGTTATTTGGGGGATATGTATAGTCTGACCTATTGGGATATTCCATTCTTAAAGGCCATGCTTCACTTCAACTTGGACACAACCAATTCAACTGAGACTACACGTTAAAAAGTTTGGATGGGTGACCCCCCTCCCCGGGGGGGGGGGGGGGGGGCGGTTAATGTCTGCCATGGGCGCTGTTTTCCCAGATACGCCCCTGCACACATACTGCCACCGCGGCCCCACATACGTTGCACGTGATCCCGATTTGAACTTAATGGTGATGGAGAGATCATAATATAACGCAAATCCAACTAGAAACAAAAGCGATGTAACTTTGAGTTCGCAATATGGATTTAATAAAAACTTTAACTAGGCGCTGCCTGGCATGTAAAATAGGATTGTCATCATTAATAGAGCTAACAACTGCTAGCTAATGTTGTAAATATAATTTAAATAGACACAACATCTCAGTAAAAACCCATCACAATATTGGACACGTACTGAATTTCTTGTTGGCATCAGCGGCGACTTTCTGTGCCCACATCGAGAAATCCTTAGCGGAGAGATGCAAATTGAAGGGAATGTTTGACTGCCTCTATTTGATACAATAAAGAGATGGCTGTTGTAAAGAGTGTGACAATGTCTGTCCCTGACTTCAGCAACCCCCCAACCCCCCCTTCCCTTCCATTTATATGAGCCTACTCATTTAATCTTTTTTTTTCCCTTCAGATAATTTGCATAATTGCTGCTTTTTTGAAAAGCTTGGAAAGGCGTAATTGGCCCAAATTGCATACAAATACGACTGATTGCCTGGCTGGAAGCAAATCACTCCAAATATGGACACTTGGCATAATGCGGGGATCTCATAATAAAGGCTTATTGAATACACGTGAAATTTCTGGGCAAAGATGCTCCCTGGAGTATACGTGTGAATGCATCAGTTCCATTGCTGGTGAATGAGTGAATACAGCTACATAACCCGTATCAGCCATGGACCAAATGGCAGCGCCTGCTGTAAACCCTGGCATGACAAGACCTCATCTGCTTTCTATTTTAATGTATTAGTCTTTCTGTTTTGATACTCTGTAAATACAGGATAACGTAAAAAAAAAAGTGGGCAATCTTTCAAAGATCAGTTGTCCATTTATAATAATTATATTTGGACTTATTTTATTCGGTGCAGCTGTTGAACAAGCAGGGAGGATGCACAAAGTGTTCTGGCCTACAGCAACCTATCAGATTTCTTTTTAATAAAGATCAGGGTTTTTTTTCTTTTTACAGATTTTGAATACTATGAACATCTTGTGAAGGTAAACTCTCATACTAAATGGAGGTGGCAAGACTCGCCAGTGATTAGCCAATCAAAATTGAAAGTGTGTACCAAACTCTACCCATAGAATATTATAGAGACAGTTAACACCACTAAACTCCTCATCCATGCCCTTGTCATCTCCCACCTTCTGCAATTCTCTTTTGTCTGGCCTCCCCTCTAACTGTATTGCCCCACTTCAATCAGTAATGAATGCAGCAGCCAGACTGATGCATTCTTCTCATCTCAGCGCCTCTACTACTCCGCTCTGTAAAGCCCTATACTGTAAAGCCTATACTGGATTAGGGTCAAACTTTTAAAGGCAGCAAATAAACAGCTAAGCCCTACCCAGTCCTTTCTTTGGGTGGAACCGTTTTGAAAATGTTATTGCAACCAAAGCGGCTCCAGGGGGCTGCATTGCTCCCCATTGGTTCCTTATCAACCAATAGGGATCAGGAGGATCCCCATTGGTTGTTAAGGAGCTAATGAAGAGCCTTTGAGGAAAATTTAAAGATGCTTTGCTCTCAGCTATACTAAGTATAGCTGAGAGCGCGTCCTCTGCGGACGCATTGCCGCCGGCTCCCGCTGTCCTCCACACCTACCCACGCCTATCACCCTTACCCATGGGTGCACTGGGTGCCAGCATGGGTGAGGGTGACAGATGTGGGAGGCAGGGAGGACAGCGGGAGCCAGCAGGAATGCGTCCGCATAGGCAGATGCGCTCTCAGATATACTTAGTATAGCTTAAAGCTGCAGCGGGGAGCAACGTGTGTGGCGGCGGAGATCTTCAATCAAGAGGTAATTGAAGATCGCAAGATAGAGGATATTGGTGTGGGATCATTTCCGAGGATATTGGCGTGGGAACTTTTTTTAAAGGTACAGGTAAGTATTTATGGTTAATTTAGAATATTAAAGGCTGTATTCGTTGTTGTGTTTTTATTTCACTTAACCCTTTACAGAAATGGGTAAGGGGTGCTTTTTACCTCTATACTCATTTCTCCTGGGAGGGGGGTGGGCATCTGGGTGTCCCCTTCTTAAAGGAGACTCCCATATGCCACCATGAACCCACCCCAGGGAGTCGTCGCCCCCACCTCCGGTGTCCATGGATTGGAAAGGGGCTCAGGGGGAAAGGGGAAGACTTGGTCGTCCCTCTCCCCCGGAGCCCCCCATACCATGGACCATGCGGGCTGGTAAAGCTCAGGGTGTGAAGCCACAGTCATGCGGGGCTCCGCATTCTGGCTATCCCAGCCTGCATGGGGGCCAGGGGGTTACAGAGGCTTGGAAGGGGGGACCCCACGTCATTTTTTTTTTTTATTTCCCACACTCAGCACAAAAAAAATAATATTTTTTTAAAAAAAATAGGAAAAGAATATTTTTTTTTCAACTATCTTTTTAACATATCCTGCAAATTTGGTGTTTTTAGGATGTAAGGGGGCTTTGCTATTAACTGCTTAAGTTGGCGGGTTTTGTTTCATTAACGAACTGTCATTACCGCATTTAAATGTATACTTTTTTCCTTTGAAGTTTGAAAATTGATTTTCTCAAAAAGTATAAGGTGTTTCTGAAAAAAAATTCCTCTTGTTCCTACTATTCTTCTTAACATATCTGGCAAATTATGTGTTTATACCATGTAAGGAGGTTTTGCTATTAACCGTTAAAGTCGGTGGGTTTTTAATCCCGAATTACGACTCGTGATTTGTGATTACATGCAGTTATTCGACTCAAAGCCGAACTCAACTCGGATATCTGTTTCTATTTGTGATCGTGATCACGAGTCAATTCAAAAGTGGGCGGAGTCAAATTTATGATCACTCGAATCGTGATTGGGGGTATCCGTGCAGCTCTGGTTCCAGGTGAGTAAAAAATAGATTCATTATTTGGCCTTGGACGTCCTTTAAATGTATATTATAGACAGACTACTGCATAAGCCATAGGCTGAAAGATATCTTTTAACTACTTCACCTCCAACGGTTTTTCCCTTTAAAAAACCAGAGCAATTTTCACCTGTCAGCGCTCCTTCCATTCATTCGCCTATAATTTTATTACTACTTATCACAACGAAACAATCAATATTTTGTTTTTTTCACCAGCAATTAGGCTTTCTTTGGGGGGTACTTTTTACTAAGAATTATTTTATTCCAACTGTATTTTAACAGAAGAAAAACAAGAATAAAATGGAAAAAAAGAATTATTTCTCAGTTTTCAGTCATTATAGTTTTAAAGTAATACATGCTACCATCATTAAAACCCACATATTTTATTTGCCCATTTGTTTCAGTTATTGCAAAATTTAACAAAAAAAATTGGGGTAACTATTAGGGAGTGTGGGAGGTAAGGGGTTAATTTTAAATGTTAAAAAAAAAAGTCTTTTCATGAGAAAAAAAAGTTTGTAGATGTAATTTTACTTTTTGGCCACAAGATGTCCTCGCGCATAACTTCCTTATGCGTAGTTTTACTACGCAAACAGGAAGCAATGAGTGGACATGTAAGTATCGGGTTTTGTGAATGAAGGCGCCGTCACATAGACGGCAGCGTTCATTCACACGGGGACTATGATTGGTGGCGATAACGAGTGCAGGGGGCAGGGGGGTGAGCGGGAGTGCACAGCGGGGAGGGATGTAGTAGCTACTCCCCTGCAAGAAGATATGGGAATTTTCAGGGGTGTAGTTAATCGTCCCAGGGGAGGACGAGTGGTTAAATAAAAACTACAGGGAGTGCAGAATTATTAGGCAAGTTGTATTTTTGAGGAATAATTTGATTATTGAACAACAACCATGTTCTCAATGAACCCAAAAAACTCATTAATATCAAAGCTGAATATTTTTGAAAGTAGCTTTTAGTTTGTTTTTAGTTTTAGCTATTTTAGGGGGATATCTGTGTGTGCAGGTGACTATTACTGTGCATAATTATTAGGCAACTTAACAAAAAACAAATATATACCCATTTCAATTATTTATTTTTACCAGTGAAACCAATATAACATCTCAACATTCACAAATATACATTTCTGACATTCAAAAACAAAACAAAAACAAATCAGTGACCAATATAGCCACCTTTCTTTGCAAGGACACTCAAAAGCCTGCCATCCATGGATTCTGTCAGTGTTTTGATCTGTTTACCATCAACATTAAGTGCAGCAGCAACCACAGCCGCCCAGACACTGTTCAGAGAGGTGTACTGTTTTCCCTCCTTGTAAATCTCACATTTTATGATGGACCACAGGTTCTCAATGGGGTTCAGATCTGGTGAACAAGGAGGCCATGTCATTAGTTTTTCTTCTTTTATACCCTTTCTTGCCAGCCACGCTGTGGAGTACTTGGACGCGTGTGATGGAGCATTGTCCTGCATGAAAATCAGAAACTGGCAGTAGGACTGGGAGTTGAGCTTGACTCCATCCTCAACCCGGAAAGGCCCCACAAGCTCATCTTTGATGATACCAGCCCAAACCAGTACTCCACCTCCACCTTACTGGCATCTGAGTCGGACTGGAGCTCTCTGCTCTTTACCAATCCAGCCACGGGCCCATCCATCTGGCCCATCAAGACTCACTCTCATTTCATCAGTCCATAAAACCTTAGAAAAATCAGTCTTGAGATTTTTCTTGGCCCAGTCTTGACGTTTCAGCTTGTGTGTCTTGTTCAGTGGTGGTCGTCTTTCAGCCTTTCTTACCTTAGCCATGTCTCTGAGTATTGCACACCTTGTGCTTTTGGGCACTCCAGTGATGTTGCAGCTCTGAAATATGGCCAAACTGGTGGCAAGTGGCATCTTGGCAGCTGCACGCTTGACTTTCCTCAGTTCATGGGCAGTTATTTTGCGCCTTGGTTTTTCTACACGCTTCTTGCGACCCTGTTGACTATTTTGAATGAAACGCTTGATTGTTCGATGATCACGCTTCAGAAGCTTTGCAATTTTAAGAGTGCTGCATCCCTCTGCAAGATATCTCACTATTTTTGACTTTTCTGAGCCTGTCAAGTCCTTCTTTTGACCCATTTTGGCAAAGGAAAGGAAGTTGCCTAATAATTATGCACACCTGATATAGGGTGTTGCTGTCATTAGACCACACCCCTTCTCATTACAGAGATGCACATCACCTAATATGCTTAATTGGTAGTAGGCTTTCGAGCCTATACAGCTTGGAGTAAGACAACATGCATAAAGAGGATGATGTGGTCAAAATACTCATTTGCCTAATAATTCTGCACTCCCTGTACACATTCAGTCCATACATCAGTAGGTACACAATCTACTTGTGGAAATCTGTCTGTGAACGTCACCCTTATTCAAGGTCAGGGTGTTCCAAGTCACTTTCACAAATAAATTAGGAGATGGACTAGTCTAAAACCTGTCAGAGTCGTCAGATTTTTACTACTTTCTATTAGGCTAGGTTCCCATTTTCTGCAAAAATGTAGCCGTTTGCTATGCTATCTGCAGGTCCAAGCATCACAGGAAGTAGATCCTATTTTTAAAAAATTTGTCCGCTTCCACTTGGGGAAAAAAAAAACGGATCCGTTTACTGAAATGAGGAAAAGCAAAGTCCTGGCCTGCTCTGTTTTTCCGGACGAGTGGATGCATTGCCCATAGCCGCATTGCCCATAGCCGCCTGTGGTGCTAACACATTGGCCCCAAACGCAAACATAATGAGAAAGTTGAGGGAAGTGGACACTGGACCAACTGACCGCTCTGCTCTTTGCCGAATGGACCTGTCGCAAGTGGGAACTGACTCTAAGGGTAAAGTTAGATAGTAAAAAAAATAATTTATAGTGAGTTTCACTCTGGGACACATGTACATCTTATATGGATGTACAGTATACGATGTATACATGTATTTTATTTTTCACAGCTTTTTTTCGTGACAGTGGTCTTTCCTTAATTTGTTTTTAAAATTGAGGTTTGCATATTAGCCTGCATTTATGCACCTTATCTAAACTATCTGAACACTATCTGAACTCTCTCCATGCAATCCACTCCCCCTACTCTAGGTCGGACTACCGTCTTTCCCTGAATTTAAGACCTCCCCCTAAAGTAAGATACCCCATATATTTCGAGAGTGCTCGAAATATAAGACATCCCCCTAATATAAAACCTAGTGGCTCCTGCTTGCTTCCCGCCCGCTACCTTTACCTCCCCTGCTCTCGCCGCTGTCCCCTCATTGAAGTCCGGAATCCTTTGCTGTTTATGCCTGTCATTAATCACACCGCAGATTAGCGGTGACTCGCGGTGAAAGCAGCTACAGGAATGTATCAGGTAACAGCGCCGCGCTATACAGGAAGTGATCTCTGTTTACTTCCTGTTGGTGCTGTTACCTGATACATTCCTGTAGCTGCTTTCACGCGAGTCACCGCTGATCTGAGGTGTGATTAATGACAGGCATAATAAACAGACGATTCCGGACTTCAACAAGGGGACAGCAGCGAGAGCAGGGGAGGTAAAGGGAGCAGGTGGGCAAGCAAGCGGGAGGGCAGACAGTGTTAATAATGACAGGCATAATCAATCAGGAGAGGCTTCCGGACTGAGGAAAGCGGCAAGAGCAGGGGAGGTAAAGATAGTGGGCGGGTAGGGGGAATCTATCTGGCTACCTTCATTGAATTTAAGACCCCCCCCCCCCCCCCCCCCCCGAAAATAAGACCTAGCACCAATTTTGAAAGACAAATGAATATAAGACAGTGTCTTATTTTCGAGGAAACACGGTATATATGCTTGCACTGTTGCACATTGTACATAGTTGCGCTCAAGTTTTTTGTGTTAAAGAGGAGCTGTCAACCATACTATCTTAGTAAAAAAAAAACAATTTATAAGTAGATAACTGCTTGCTCTACTTACATAACATACTGCATGTATTGCACTGTCCACATTTTGATTTTAGTGATTTTTCTATTGCAAAAAAGAGAAAATCCTTTTTAAGATTTTCCATTTTGTCTGTGTCTATCTTGAAGAAAATTCTGACATAATTTCCTCCCTTACTCTGTCTGTGTATCATTGCCCGCCCTCTCCCAGTCTTCAGTTGAAAGTGCATTGTCTCAGTATGAGAAATATTGGCCAATCAGAGAGGAACAGATGTGTGGAAGGGGAATACGGGAGGGAAAGAGGCTTTAGCCAATCAGACTGCATTAGGTATGTCTGAGGGGAACGTAAAGAAGAAAAAGACAAAACCCAGCATGCCCTGCAACTTCCTTTGTGTGGCAGAAGTACCAAATAAAAGCCAGGGAAACTGGGGAATGATGTTTTATAGAAAAGAAGAGTAGTTTTTTAACTTTTGGATTGCCCGTTTAATATTTGTTTACCAGATAAAAATAAAGAATTGATTTTTGATTTTATGCCCGACAGTTACTATTTAAATTGATGTTTTGTGAATTATGCCACCTGGCTTTGTCCGTATGTAAATAGTGTTCTGTTCCTTTTTTTGACACATTCTGTGAGCCCTATCCTATACTTGAATCCTGTATGTGCCCAGCCTAATTCCAGTCGTGATTGACAAAATAAAATTATTCTGATTCTTATGATTGCTGAGCTTTTAAACAAGAGTTATGACCTATTGAACCTTTCTACTTACTCTTTGCTCCTTCCTGGGGTCCAGAAGTGCTTCAGCCACATGGAAGTTGCATGACCTCTTATCCAATATCGAAGAGATAGTAAACAATGAATAGCTGCAGGTATATTAGCACCGGGCTATTAACATCCAAATAGAATGAAACAAGGGAGAGCAGGAGAGTTCTTAGAAAGATTAGTGGTCTGTATATACAGCGCTCATTTATCTCATTATGCTTAAGGGTCATCATACTCATGTTAAGGACCTTCAAGGATTGGAGGAACAGAAGAGTTATGATGACAATAACTAAGCTATATATAGGCTGGCAGTGAATATATTTTCAGATGCCATAAAGAGAGGCAGAAACCGATCATATACTTTCCTAAAGAGATACTTTCTTTGAATCACACCAGAAATGGATTTTACACTGGTATATTAAACAAGCCTCAGACAGTGTGGGGAAACCTCTGCTAAATTGGTTTACCTTTACCTCCATATTTATAAAGCTAGCTTATAGTGGGAGCTGTGTTGTGTTCCTCGTAAAAACGGGAACACAACGCAACAGGATGAAAAAGTTGCACCTCACTAAATGCTTCACTGAATTTTATCACATATAGTGAAGCATACATTCAATGAAAAGTATGCTACACTGCTGTTAACACGTGGTAACGCACTGCATTCACTGCATTGGGATGCTGTATTCTGTTGGATCACATCACACTAAATGTACTCTGAATGTCGCATAAATTTATTATTGCAGTTCAACTTTCTGCTTTAAAGTGTATCTGACATGAAATTACAGAAAAGTTTTATACATATCTCAGGCTTCCTCCAGCCCCCTCCCTGCAGATTGCTCCCTCTCCGCTGTCCTCCACCTCCTGGCCATGCGCAGTCCGCATACGTGTTCCCATTGCTGGGAGCGTTCTGCACCTGTGAAGTAGTACTGCGCAGAATGCTCCCAGCGATGGAAGCACAGTGTGGAGCACAGTCGGCTGCGCATGTGCAGTACACTCCACTGGCCGAAGATAACGGGGCATCTACAGGACCATCCAGGAAGCGGAGGACGGCGACGAGGAAGTGATCTGCGTGGAGGGGGCTGGAGGAGGCCCTAGGTATGTATAAAAATTTTCTATCCTTTCGTCTCAGGTTTACTTTAAAGCCCCCAGCAGCCATCCGGTCCTGCAACGGTCCTGCCCGAGCCGCCGTCGTCCTGCCGCCAGCTACTTTTGGTTTTGCAGCCGGGCCACTGTCTGGCTCTGGCCACGCGTATCCTTTCTTCGCGTCCCCTGCTATTGCAGAGGGGGAAGCAATGAATAGATACGCTTGGCAGGGCGGCGCTCGTGTTGACTTGGAAGTCTACGGCACGGTGGCAGGAGAACGGAGGCTTGGGCAGGACCGGCGCGGGACATTACGGCTGCTGGGGGCTTTCAGAAGCCCCAGGTAAGTGAAACTATGTGTGTAAAAACTCTTTACAGTTCGGCTTTAAGATGCCTCTGTAAAGTGGCTGGATAGTGTACGGGTTAAGGGCACTGCCTTTGAAATGGGAGACCAGGGTTTGAATCCTGGCTAGGGTCAGTACCTATTCAGTAAGGAGTTCAAGGCAAGACTCCCTAACACTGCAGGGTGGCCTCCTGAGCGCGTCCCAGTGGCTGCAGCTCTTGAGCACGTTGGGTCCGACAGGAGAAAAGCGCTATACAAATGTTCAGATTATTATTAAGTCCCACCTCAATGCCCCACTGTACATAGCCTTATTGTTCTGCCAGGTCCCCACTGTATAAACTACTGGTTGTACCATCAACTAGGCGTGAAGATTAGCTTTGTCCCAGAAGCTGAACACTATCCCAGCCCCACTCATACAGGCTGATCAGTCCCTGGTCGTCTTCCCAAGATGTCTGGATCCTCTGATAGGCAGCCCAGTAATTCCACTAGCCCCTGTCAAAGGGAGTGTTCTGTGCCTGCGCAGTACTACATGTGCAGGCATAGAATGGATTGCTCCTGCCCAACTGGAGGGGTTACTGGGTAGGAAGGTTAGTGTTAGAAGTAACGGCTTTGAGGCTAGTGTAGGTTTAAAAGCAGTGAGTAGCGGAAGTAGGAGGGATAATGTTAGGTGTAGTGTGAGTAGGATGGTTAGTGTGAGAGAATGGATTAGAATGAGTTTGATGGGAGCAATATGTTATTAATAGTAAAAGGAAAAGGAAAAGGAGAGGAGCGCTCTCTGGTGCATTAACTTTTTTAATGTTGCTTCTTGCACAGGGACAAAGAATAAAACTTACAATGTTAAAAGCAAAACAAAGCTCATCACAATGTTGTATATCACTGTGTCCTGGATGTAATATCACCGGCCTGGCCACCTCCACACTATGGCCAGTAGTTGTGGTAATCCTAAGGATCCAGTCACGCCAGCGGTATGAAGTACACGGGAGTTAGCGGCAGCTGCCCTGCGCCTAGGACGTCATGACGTGTTTCGGCGTTCCACGCCTTCGTCAGATCTGCTGAAGGCGTGGAACGCCAAAACACATCAGGCGCAGGGCAGCTGCGGAGGTGGCCAGGCCGGTGATATTACATCCAGGACACGGTGATATACAACATTGTGATGAGCTTTGTTTTACTTTTAACATTGTAAGTTTTATTCTTTGTCCCTGTGCAAGAAGCAACATTAAAAAAGTTAATGCACCAGAGAGCGCTCCTCTCCTTTTTCTTTTTCTGTTTTCATCAGTACATTTACCCTAATCCCAGAGTAAACCAGGAGCAGCACTCATTGGTGGCTTAACAAGCATTTGTGGAGACACTAACTGGCTGAGCGCAGTGGAATACGTTTGAATTATTGTTATTAATAGTATATTATTGTAAATATAACATTACAGATATTAATACTAAGTATTGGCTACTCCCGCCAAATTAATTAGAGAACTTAGTAGCACATCTGCACACTGATTGGTTGTATTTTCATCTGAAATTATCACAAAAGACAATTTCGGGTGACATTCAACCTACATGTGTATGTATTTTTAATGTGTGTTCCAAGGTTTCCATGGTTGGAGAGTGATGAATGGGGTGTGAAAGTGAATTCCAGAGAACAAAAGCGGATAGTGAGAAGTCCTTGTAGCTACTGTAAGTGGGCAAAAAGGCTAATAGAGTATAAAGATTCTCAGGAATTAAAACACCATCACAAAAACAAATGTGCCAGGTAAAAGCTTACATTGGCCTGGCAATTGCTTTTAGTCATGGCAATATTGCTGATTTAGTGAACCACATACTGGAGGAAAATCTACCATACTGAACAACTGGACTATATCAAAGCCATAAGAAAAATGAAGCTAAACAATAAAACATGAAACATCTTCTGTCTGAAAACCAAGTCTATGCAGAGTAAAATTGCAATTTGGATTAGTAAAGTCATGTACTGAAATCCGTGCATCACTTTTTATGTCATCGAACAATGGAGCAGACGCTGGATGCGACCATCTGTTCTTTCTAACGTTGGCACTTGTCCTTTGCAACAGTTCGTGGAAATATATTTAACTAACTTGGCACCAAAAAATTAAATCTGGTTGTGCATCTGCAGAGATGAGGGGGAAAAAAGGGAGACGTGAAAAAAGCAACATGAAATTTCCCAAAGCCACCACCTCGAAGTTACATAAATCACGGCATACTGCGCAGTATTTCTTGGAAAGGAAATTACACCTATATAACCATTGATGAGCTCATATCTCAAACTGTCATAATTTATACTGAAGTTTAATATGACCACACTGCAATTACACCCAACACTAGGCCTATGTGTTAGCAACATCAGAGCAAAAATGGACCATTTGAGAACCTAAAAGCATCATAGATAGATAGATAGATAGATAGATAGATAGATAGATAGATAGATAGATAGATCATTCCAATATGCTCTGTTTTTATTTAGATTGTTTACTTTGAAATGGTATTCTCATAGGATTATATTTCCTCAGATGGGTCAACATTCTTCTTGGACTCTGACTTTCGTATGATTGGACTACCAACAGGGAGAATTGTCATAAATGAGGAAGTGAGAATTAGCCCTACAATCTGCATTATGTTATTATTACAGTAAATATGAATTAAATCTAATGTTAAATCATGAAGTAGCTCTTAAAGAGACCCTGTAACAAAATGTTCAGCCTTATTTCTTCTATCCTATAAGTTCCTATACCGGTTCTAATGTGGTCTGTCTTACTGCAGCCTTTCCTAGTTGCACAGTGGCTGTATTATCTCTGTTGTATAATCTAATCTTCTTTCCTTTGTCAGCTTTGTTGGCTCAGGCAGGAATGTGCTGCTCTGCTGTGATAGGTAGAAGTTATACACACCCTCTCCACGCCCCCTGCAGGCTCTGTATGAGTCACAGACTAAGCTTCTCTCAGCCTATCACATGCTGGTTAGCAGCCATGTTTTTTGTTAGTAAACACTGCCTAAAACTGGCAATTACAAGCCAGGATTGCAGCAGGGAGAGGCAGAAACAGCACAGAGGGGCACAGGAGAACATAATGAATAGAATGGTAGCATTTTTATTGTAAGTATTTTAGAATACAGATTCTCTTTAACGTGAGAGGAAATTCTGTATTAACTAAAATATTTTTTTTCAACCAATAAGAAACTACATATTTAGCTTACCCACTCTGTTGTTTTTTTGTTTTTTTGTTAGCTGTCTGATATAGGAGAAATTTGATATGAAAAAAAAAAAGAAAATAATGTATAATAATGTAAAATATTATGTCTGGATTCCATCTTTAATGTTTCTCTTTGATGACAAAAGTAATGTCACTTCTACCTTTTCCTTAATTTTTTTCAGCACACCTGTGTTAATTTTCCCTCTCTACTGCCACAACTTATTGTACATCACATAGCAAATCACTTTGATAATAGGCTCCCATCACTGAGTAAACTCTTTAAAGGAATTGTCAGGCAAAAATAAAATGAGTTTCACTTACCTGGGGCTTCTACCAGCCCCATGCAGCCATCCTGTGCCCTCGTAGTCACTCACTGCTTCTCCAGTCCCCCCCGCCAGCTAGCTTCATTTTTGCCGACCTCGGGGTCGGCGGGCCGCATTGCGTCCATTTTTGCGCATTCCCGCTGGTGTAGGAACATTAACACATAAATTTTTTAGCGTTAGCAGTGCAATGCGCAAAAAATTTAGCTTAACGGTGCAACGCATAGCACCGCTAACGCTAAAAAATGTATTAATGATCCTGCACCAGCGGGAATGCGTAAAAATGGACGCAATGCGGCCCGCCGACCCCGAGGTCGGCAAAAACGAAACTAGCTGGCTAGTTGTTGGGAGCGCGCAATTTTTTTAACATTTTTTTTCAATCTTACAATTCCATTTAAATAAAAGAGACAACATTGTCACTTTTTTTCCTAATAAGTCCTAAAAAGAACAGTTTTTTTAACTCAAAAATAAAATTTGCTGTCTTGGTGAAAAGTGAATGCAAATTGATGCAGCTTTTAAATGGAGCAATTGAATAAAGCCACGGTGCGATTTAATTGATTGATTTTCAAGTTACATTCATTTTCATACAAAATTTGTATAACCACTTGAGGAACGTAGGCTTACACTCCCCCCCTCCCCCCCCAGTGACCAGGCTATTTTTTACAATTTTGTGCTCTGTAGCTTTATTGGCACACTGCAGAGCCATACAACTGAGCACACAAATGAATCCTCCCCTTTTCTGCCCACCAACAGAGCTTTCTGTTGGTGGGCTCTGATCGCTGCTGCAGCTTTTTTTTATTATTATTAATTTAACTATGATTATTTTTGTAACAAAAATGTACATTTTTCTTTTATTTTTGTCCCCCCCCCTCCCTCCCCCCGCCAGCCAATGACAGCGACTGGCTGTCATAGGCATCAGCCTATGAGAGCCGATCGCTCTTGAGCCTCCCCGGGGGACAGCTAAGTGACATGGATGTCCCCAGTACATCGCTGCCATAGATAGCAGAGCTGTACAATGTAAATGTAAATAGACGGTCACCGCTGGTAGACTAATGACGGAGCCGAGCTCATTCAAGTGGGAATGCACACGCATCGCTGCACGCAATCCCCTGTAAAACGCCGCCCCAGGACTGGACGCCTTTTGCCGTTAAGCGGTTCTGGGGCTGCCAGCTTCCCAATGCCTATCGGCTTTAGGCGGTCGGGAAGCAGATAATCCTGCATCAGCA
This sequence comes from Hyperolius riggenbachi, assembly GCF_040937935.1. Taxonomy (NCBI): domain Eukaryota; kingdom Metazoa; phylum Chordata; class Amphibia; order Anura; family Hyperoliidae; genus Hyperolius; species Hyperolius riggenbachi. The sequence continues at coordinate 98,191,455 of NC_090649.1, forward strand.
ATTATTTGTATCTCATTGACCATCCCTATAAGAGCAAAAAAATATGTACTGTACAAGACCAAATAATCTTTTCCCTCTAAATCAATCAATCAAAGCATCTTCCTAAAGGCAAACCCAATAATAGAGTTCTGATTACTACAGGCACAGACAAGTCACCTGACAAACAAGTTTCTATTAAAAAATAGTCTATTCATGATGGAGGTTAATTCTGATAATATGGAGAACAAGTTGGCAGTTTGTTGAATAAAAGAGCCAGCATTGTCGCCTGAGGCCTCGTACACACACATATATTCACTTCCGACAGCGTAACATGTTGGTGCTTTATAAAAAATGATGTATATAATTATCGTCATCAACATCATCATCAATTTCAATAATTTCACTCTGATGATATCTTTTTTCAATAGGCCCTAAAGAGAACAGGTTTATTTGTACTGAAAATAATAGTTTTCTTCTTCTGTGGTCTTCAGTGGCCACTGGCCAGTATGGAGAAGCCAACATTTCTGATTGGATTACCTCAGAGTGTGCAGGAGCCATCTTCTTCAGATGACAATATACTGGTGTCCTCCAAAGGAAGTTGGGTATACATAAACTGTACTAACAGATACATATCCTATTAGAGTAGGGTGACATAAGGACTAAGTCTCAACACTATCGGTGATCCTCAGACACAGCAATGCATTGGATGGCGTCCCACTTGGCTGTGATAAAAACACGATTACTGCTTGTAAATCCCTGTTTGGATAAAATCATATATGGAGAACGAGAAAATAAAAGATAGAACACTCAGGACTTTTTAAATGCTTCTCTCACGTTAGTCCTTGTATATACAGTCTACAGTATGATTTTTAATTTTCAATAAACATTCCTTGAAACAGAAAAAGCACAGCTGGCTTAACAATTTGTGAAAATCTCAATAGTCCAACTTCCAGCCTCCATTATTTTTATTTCCCACAATGTGAGGATTGTCTATTGCTCTCTACATGACGGAATGCTTGTGTGGCCCTTTCACTAAGGGCCCTCTACCTGCTCTTCAATGCATACAGAACAAGCTAATCCTCCGCTTAGCAAAATCTTCCAGACGTTTAACGCTTAGGTGTTGAAATCTCAATGAATCCCTTGGAATTCATCAATCCAAAGTGTTGCCAACAATTCATACATGTAGATTAATGGCATTGTGAACCATGTCACTTGCAATACATCATACATAACATTAACAATATTTATTTAAATAGAAACACTCTGCAATTCTTTGGGAACTGTTCTACAGTCTGGTTATGTTGGCACGAGTATAGTAAGCTCGTCAATCTAAGTGCTTAAACTGTAACTTTACGTTAGAGAATATTACGAATAACACTTAAATATGAATTCCTACCAACTGTAAGACCGTGGCTGTAGCCATATGTCATGGACGCCGGATGAAACTGTGGACAACCAGCAATGAATTAGACTCTGTGGACATTTCTGGGGTGAATTTAATCCGAGCTGAATTGTAAGAAGAAGCATTATAAATGTTCTGGAACTTCATGAATTATTTCTCGTTGGCTGGAGATCAGTGGATTAAAAAAAAGGTTTTCATAGCTACTGACTCTGGATGTCATGGTGGAAAAATGTAAAATGTTGAGGAAAATTTATGCACACCACCAGTTAAGAGATGTCTGTCAAGAAGTGTCAGAATTCATTCTGCAGTGTTGACCACAATACCTAGCACAATCAGTTATGTTGACCTTGTCTGTACCATGGGACCATTAGGGGTTTTGAAAGTATTTAATCTAACCCTGCTCTTAAATGTAGACAGAACAGTTACCCACTAATAGTCCAGCTTGTTGTACATTTTATCAGGAAGCCTCTATCCTAAATAAACTATTTTTTAATCAAAACTCAAATATTGGGCTTCAAGATGCTTTGAATGATATTGGAGAAAAAGGATATCTGGGTTTGTACCTATTCTTCGTTCTGTTGCTAAGTAGGGATGGCCAATGAGATGCAAACAATTCTGCATCTCATTAACCACATAAATGCAAATTTATGTGTTACATTTCTCCTGCGCTTGTTTCCGCATGCGTTCTCACTGCAACCCGTTAGTGAGGAGATCAATGAATGGGAATGCAGTTCCCTGTGACAATGATCGCCTGCACCAATGAGATGCCTGTGGTCATTGTAATATTGAAAGTAACACATACACGCATTACTATTAGTGTACTAGCAGTATGCACAGGAAGATAATGCATGTGGACATCTTGTAGCCAAATAGTAAAATTACACCTACATACATTTTTCCTAATAAAAAGACCTACACATGCTATTAAAATAAACCCCTTACCTTCCACACTCTCCCATAGTTACCCACATAGAACATTTGCATACAAAATAAATGACTATTACAAAAAAATACATAAATAGTTACCTTAGGGACTAACATGTTTTAATATGCATGTCAAGAGGGTATATTACTGGGTATATTACTGTTATTTTTGTCTATATGGGCTTGTAATTAGTGATGGATACAAAATAAAAAAAAACAATGAAAAATTGCACATTTACAAATAAAATATTGGCGCCATACATTGTACTAGGGAAATATTTTAAATGGCAACTGGGCAAATAAAATGTGTGGCTTTTTTCCACAGTAGAACATTTTATTTTAAAACGATAATGGCCAAAAATTAAGAAACAATGATTTTTTTTCCATTGTTTTCGTATTATTCCTGTTAAAATGCATTTGGAATAAAATAATTCTTAGCATAATGTACCACCCAAAGAAAGCCTAATTGGTGGCAAAAAAATAAGACATAGATAATTTTGTTGTGATAAGTAGTGATTAAGTTATTGGAAGATGAAAGGGAGGAGTGCTGAAAGGTGAAAATCGCTCTGGTCCAGGGTAACAGACCCTGATGTGGTGGCCAGTAAAAAAAGTCAATGTATTATTCACTTTGAAGATTTTATCATTAGACCCAGCCACTGATCCTTCACACCCATGTATGTTTCCAACAGATTACTGGAAAGAATGTTTTTTTTGCCAGCAGCATTTTGTCAGTGAAAGTTCCACCGATTAATGAATAAGAGAGCCTGGAAGATGATGTGAGCATTTCACAATGTATGTGACATCAGCCAATCAATGCTCCTGTGAAACAAGCATGTCAGGAGTGATTTTACAAGGGCTGAATCATCAGCAGTGATAGAGCCAGTCAGGTAGCTGTAAAAAATCCTCAAGCAATCATTAAGTGATATAACATACTTGGACTCATGACTCATAATGAAGAGCATTTAGCACGACCGACGTTGTTCCTACAAGGTGAAAAGCAGAGAACTTCTGGTTTGTTTTTAAAGCAAATCTATACTCAATAATTGTTATCAGCAGCAGACAGTAGCTTGATTTTATCATCCAGCTTTTATAGGGACATTATACTTACTTTTATATGACACAGAAAAAATTTTTTAAAACAAAAAACAAAAAAAACAACCTCTGATGGATCTTCAGATTCTGGAGAATTCACAATAAAAATCCCTAGTTGCAAGCACTTAGCAATTTGCAGAAGAAATCCTGGGCATGTGCCAACTGCCAAGCCATTTCCTATTTATGCCTAGCGATTTTGGAGCGTTTAGTTGGAGTGCTTTTTAAAGCGATTTTACAGTTTTCCTATACTTTTTTTGTCACTCCAGGCGAGAAAATCACGCTGCGCCCCCTCCACCCCCATGAAAATAATCATAATGCAGCAGCATTTCACCAGGAAATAATTTTAATGCGGCAGCGTTTCACCAGAAAATAATCGTAATGCGGCAATATTTCCACAGAAAATAAACATAATGCGGCAGCGTTTCACCAGAAAATACATGTAAATGTGGCAGCATTTCACCAGAAAATACTCAATGCGGGCAGCGTTTCACCAGAAAATACTGAATGCGGGCAGCGTTTCACCAGAATGAGCTTATGGGCTGCAGCCAGTGAACTGGCGCGGCATCTATTAGACGCCGCCAGCCTGTTTACCACCTGGGGACCACATCTTGCTAGGGGTTGACCGCGCCCCCCCCCCCCCCCCGCACAGCACTGCTGACCACCTGGTCAGCCTGGCACCCTCTAAAAGAGGGTCAGAAGGAGGCAGAAAGGGGGACAGAAGGAGGCACAGGGACACAGAACGAGGCAGATGGGGACTGAAAAAGCCACTGGGAGACAGAAGAAGGCACAAAGGGGCACAGAAGCAGGCACAGTGGGACAGAGGAAGGCGCGTGGACAGAGGTGGCACATGGAGACCGAAGGAGGCACACAGGGAGACAGATGGAGGCATAGGGGGACAGAAGGAGGCAGAGTGGGACTGAAGGAGGAACAGGGGGGCAGAGGTAGCACAAGGGGACAAATAAAGACAAAGAAGACATAAGGAGGCACAGGGGGACAGAAGGAGGCACAAAGGGGCACAGATGGAGGCAGAGGTAGCACAGGGGGACTGAAGGAGGCACATGGAGACAAAAAGGAGGCACAAAGGGAGACTGAAGGACAAACATAGGGTCAGACATGGCACAACAGACTGAAGGAGGCACAAGGAGACAGAAGGAGGCACAAAAGGGACATAAGGGGGCACAAAGGAGGAAAGAAGGATGCACAAGGCACAGAGGTGGCAGCTGCCTGCAACTTACATTAAGTACAGTGGGTTGCAAAAGTATTCGGCCCCCTTGAAGTTTTCCAGATTTTGTCACATTACTGCCACAAATATGCATCAATTTTATTGGAATTCCATGTGAAAGACCAATACAAAGTGGTGTACATTTGAGAAGTGGATCGAAAATCATACATCATTCCAAACATTTTTTACAAATAAATAACTGCAAAGTGGGGTGTGCGTAATTATTCGGCCCCCTGAGTCAATACTTTGTAGAACCACCTTTTGCTGCAATTACAGCTGCCAGTCTTTTAGGGTATGTCTCTACCAGCTTTGCACATCTAGAGACTGAAATACTTGCCCATTCTTCTTTGCAAAACAGCTCCAGCTCAGTCAGATTAGATGGACAGCGTTTGTGAACAGCAGTTTTCAGATCTTGCCACAGATTCTCGATTGGATTTATATCTGGATTTTGACTGGGCCATTCTAACACATAGATATGTTTTGTTTTAAACCATTCCATTGTTGCCCTGGCTTTATGTTTAGGGTCATTGTCCTGCTGGAAGGTGAACCTCCACCCCAGTCTCAAGTCTTTTGCAGACTCCAAGAGGTGTTCTTCCAAGTTTGCCCTGTATTTGGCTCCATCCATCTTCCCATCAACTCTGACCAACTTCCCTGTCCCTGCTGAAGAGATGCACCCCCCGAGCATGATGCTGCCACCACCATATTTGACAGTGGGGATGGTGTGTTCAGAGTGATGTGCAGTGTTAGTTTACTGCCACACATAGCGTTTTGCATTTTGGCCAAAAAGTTCCATTTTGGTCTCATCTGACCAGAGCAACTTCTTCCACATGGTTGCTGTGTCCCCCACATGGCTTGTGGCAAACTGCAAACGGGACTTCTTATGCTTTCTGTTAACAATGCCTTTCTTCTTGCCACTCTTCCATAAAGCCCAACTTTGTACAGTGCATGACTAATAGTTGTCCTATGGACAGAGTCTCCCACCTGAGCTGTAGAGTCACCATGGGCCTCTTGACTGCATTTCTGATCAGCGCTCTCCTTGTTCGGCCTGCGAGTTTAGGTGGATGGCCTTATCTTGGTAGGTGTACAGTTGTGCCATACTCCTTCCATTTCTGAATGATCGCTTGAACAGTGCTCCTTGGGATGTTCAAGGCTTTGGAAATTTTTGTAGCCTAAGCCTGCTTTAAATTTCACAATAACTTGATCCCTGACCTGTCTTGTGTGTTCTTTGGACTTCATGGTGTTGTTGCTCCCAATATTCTAGACCAGTGCTGTCCAACTTCATGGGCATTGAGGGCCATTTTTTTTCAGACCCCATGGTGGAGGGCCGAAGGTTCTTGCTAGAGCTGCAGGCCTTCCCCCCCCCCCCCCCCCCCCCTAAGAAAAAATGCAATTAAAGGATAATTAGATTGGCAGCACTTTTCACAAAATGCAGTGTAAAATAATGGTGAAGTTGTGTGGCGCGAAAACACGAGGGTTCCCAGCGCGCCGCGCCGAAAAATGGATGTGGCCATGGACCAGAATGCGGGTGTGGCCACGGGTGGAGACAAATTTACATGAACTTAGCAATGTGGGACATTAGATTAGGACAGTGGTGGTGAACCTTTTGGAGGCCGAGTGTCCAAACTGCAACCCAAAAGTCACTTATCGCAAAGTGGCAACAGCAATTTAAACTACATACAAACGTTTTAACTCATACATGAACATTATGGAAAATCCAAGTTGAAAGTAAACTGTGAAAATAAACAATATCATCCATCCTACTCCTGAAAAATGTGGGTTTTTTTTTAGAACCTCCCAGTTTTATTTTCCGTTTTAAAAAGCTAAAAAAGTAGGTTTAATGCTATTGTCTCATGATGACGATTCAGCTTTTCCATAGTCTTACAGTTCGCAATCATGTGACCCCCAACAAGACAAATTCAGCAATCATGAGGCCCCCAACAAATCATGAGGCCCCCAACAAGACAAATTCAGCAATCATGAGGCCCCCAACATGACAAATTCAGCAGTCATGAGGCACATAAATAGACAGCATTTCACATAAATAAGCAGAATGCCCCTTTAATATGGTAGACACCTCTCACCTGGCTTCTAAATTCTCCTCTACCGGCTGCTGTGCCTGGCAATAGTGTTTTGGGCCGGATTGGGGATGATGTGTGGGCTGAAATGCCAGGTGACAGGTGTCCCCCCAGTTGAGGTAGTGACAGGTGTCCCCCCCCCCAGGTTAGATAGTGACAGGAGCACCCCCCCAGCTAGATAGTGACAGGAGCCCCCCCCCCAGCTAGATAGTGACAGGTGCCCCCCACTTAGATAGTGGCAGCTGCCCCCCACTTAGATAGTGACAGGTGCCCCCCACTTAGATAGTGACAGGTGCCCCCCACTTAGATAGTGACAGGTGCCCCCCCAGCTAGATAGTGACAGGTGCCCCCCACTTAGATAGTGACAGGTGCCCCCCCAGCTAGATAGTGACAGGTGCCCCCCACTTAGATAGTGACAGGTGCCCCCCCAGCTAGATAGTGACAGGTGCCCCCCCTAGTTAGATAGTGACAGGTGCCCCCCACTTAGATAGTGACAGGTGCCCCCCACTTAGATAGTGACAGGTGCCCCCCCCCCAGCTAGATAGTGACAGGTGCCCCCCCCCCATTAGATAGTGACAGGTGCCCCCCCCCAGCTAGATAGTGACAGGTGCCCCCCCCCATTAGATAGTGACAGGTGCCCCCCCAGTTAGATAGTGACAGGAGCCCCCCAGTTAGATAGTGACAGGTGCCCCCCCCCCAGTTAGATAGTGACAGGAGCCCCCCCAGCTAGTGACAGGTGCCCCCCACTTAGATAGTGACAGGTGCCCCCCCAGCTAGATAGTGACAGGTGCCCCCCCTAGCTAGATAGTGACAGGTGCCCCCCACTTAGATAGTGACAGGTGCCCCCCACTTAGATAGTGACAGGTGCCCCCCCCCAGTTAGATAGTGACAGGTGCCCCCCCAGTTAGATAGTGACAGAAGCCCCCCAGTTAGATAGTGACAGGTGCCCCCCCAGCTAGATAGTGACAGGTGCCCCCCACTTAGATAGTGACAGGTGCCCCCCCAGCTAGATAGTGACAGGTGCCCCCCCTAGTTAGATAGTGACAGGTGCCCCCCACTTAGATAGTGACAGGTGCCCCCCACTTAGATAGTGACAGGTGCCCCCCCCCCAGCTAGATAGTGACAGGTGTCCCGCCCGTTAGATAGTGACAGGTGCCCCCCCAGTTAGATAGTGACAGGTGCCCCCCCAGTTAGATAGTGACAGGAGCCCCCCAGTTAGATAGTGACAGGTGCCCCCCCGTTAGATAGTGACAGGAGCCCCCCCCAGCTAGGGACAGGTGCCCCCCACTTAGATAGTGACAGGTGCCCCCCAGCTAGATAGTGACAGGTGCCCCCCCTAGCTAGATAGTGACAGGTGCCCCCCAGTTAGATAGTGACAGGTGCCCCCCCAGTTAGATAGTGACAGGAGCCCCCCAGTTAGATAGTGACAGGTGCCCCCCCAGTTAGATAGTGACAGGAGCCCCCCAGTTAGATAGTGACAGGTGCCCCCCCTAGCTAGATAGTGACAGGTGCCCCCCCAGTTAGATAGTGACAGGAGCCGCCCCAGCTAGTGACAGGTGCCCCCACCAGTAGCGAGCCCGTTACCTCTGTGTCCCCGCGGGCCTCTCCGGTGTCCCCGCTGGCCTCTCCGGTGTCCCCGCTGGCCTCTCCGGTGTCCCCGCTGGCCTCTCCTGTGTCCCCGCTGACGATGCCGCTGCTGCCTCACAGATCAGACCTCACAGATCGCGGCGACTGAAGCAAGCAGAGCGCGTGCATGACACCCGCGCGGCAGAACGTCACATGCGGAAGTGAGTAATGATTCACTTCCGCATGTGACGTACTCCATGCGGGTACCATGCGCCCTCTGTTTACCTCAGTCGCCGCGATCTGTGAGGTCTGATCTGTGAGGCAGCGGCAGCGGGGGGACATAGGAGAGGCCACAATAAGAGGGAGCAGGCATGGCCCCCATAGCGCAAGCCATGCCTGCATCCCAGGGAGACGAGCGGGCCGCAGCAGGAGGCCTGGCGGGCTGGATGCGGCCCGCGGGCCGCCAGTTGGACAGCACTGTTCTAGACAACCTCTGAGGCCCTCACAGAGCAGCTGTATTTGTACTGACATTAGATTACACACAGGTGCACTCTATTTAGTCATTAGCACTCATCAGGCAATGTCTATGGGCAACTGACTGCACTCAGATCAAAGGGGGGCGAATAATTATGCAAACACCACTTTGCAGTTATTTATTTGTAAAAAATGTTGGGAATCATGTATGATTTTTGTTTCACTTCTCATGTGTACACCACTTTGTGTTGGTCTTTCATGTTGAATTCCAATAAAATTGATTCAAGTTTATGGCAGTATTATGAAAAAATGTGGAAAACTTCAAAGGGGCCGAATACTTTTGCAACCCACTGTAGATGCAGCAGAAGCAAGTAATAGAACACCCACAGGGACAGGGATTAGTCCAGGGCGGGGCTTAATTTGGGGGTGGGGCTTAATCCAGTAACATGGCTCCCCCCAGGACCAATGGCACTCCAGGTAATGGCCTGTACTGCCTATGCCTAGAGGCGCCCCTGAGCGTTCGCGTTTGTGGTTTTGGAGGAGTTTTTTCTCTCTTCCCAGCGCTCGGGCTAGCGCTGCGGTTTTTGTAAACCGCTTCAATAAGCGCTTTTTCAGAGCGATTGCGTTTTTTCATTCTCTGACGCAAGTCAGGAAGTGAATTCTTTAACCCGGAAACAAATAAATACAATGTAGTTATTCTTAAAAACGCGAACGCAATCGCTGGACAAATCGATTTTGTGAGCGTTTTGCGTTTCTCCTATACCTTCCATTGAGGTCCTCAGAAATGGTCCACGCACCGCTTTGCTGCCCGCACAGTGCACGACTAATGCTGATATTTTTAAAATCGCCTGCGTGTGAGAAAAAGGCTGAAAACACCTCCAGTGTGAACGAACCCTTAATGAATATTCCTCAACCCAACTACCTCACAGTCGCATATCAGCAGATCTCATCAGCAGTGGCTGCAGTGGCTTTTTCAATAAAACTTTGTTGAATAACCTAGACATTTAAACGCTCACTCTAGACACTAATGTCTTCCCAGTCCTGTATTGACACAAAGTGGAATTGTTTGTTTTTGTATGTGACATCAGTACATGTGGAGCGGTCACAGGGACACAGGAGACCCCAGCAGCAATGAAGAGAAGACAAGGGACATAGGAGACGTGTACCAGTGGATAGGTTGGCCAAAACTACACTGCAACAATCACCATGGGCCTGGGGATGGGAAGGGACATTACATAAGACTGGAGACTGGCCAGGAGTCAATTGGTCATTGGAAAATCGAACACTGTTACCGCCATGTACCGACTGAGTGCTTTGGAATAAGATCTTTCCAGTATACAAGATTGATCCTATTGGTCGCATTTAGCCAGAAATTGACATCAATCAATCTCTGCCAGATTCAGATATTATGATCAAATCTGTGGGAAATCGGTGCAGCAAAAGGGAGTAATGTATGGACACCATTACAGTACTTATTACTAATCTGACAACTCTTGACAGGTTTTGAGCCACTAAAACTCCTAATGTGGGATTTTCAAAGTTGTTTTTCTTTTCAAACACACTCCTTGGTAAGAACCTATACCTGCCTACTTCATTGGTACAGGTACTACATGGTTAATGAATGAGATCATTCAGAACAGCAAGTCAGAATAATGTGTCCCCAGTGCCCCCCTCTGTGCTACCTCTGTTGCCCTATGCCTCCTCTGTGCCACAAGTATCACCATGACCCCATTGTGTCCCCTTCCATGCCATCTCTGTCTCACTATGGGACTGGTAAAAGACAAGCAAAACAAACACCCAGCCACCGGGAGCCCGATGTGGTGTGATACCTTCTTGATTAGGACAAAGAAAATATCTAATATAATTATACTCACAAAGGTGGGTTGCTCTATAGAGGCAACCACTCGTGCGTGCAGATGGGGAAGTACCGTCCCCACTCGGCCTTTCTCCGTAGGTTACTTCGGTCGCAACTCCAAAATGAAACAATATTTTCGACTCCCCAGAAGAGAGAACGAAAAAGGTTCCTACCAAGTAGGATAGAGTTAGTAGATTAGGATGGTTGGAGACGCCCAATGTAATTGATATGTATTTCCTCGAAATGGAAGAGGAATAGGGAATAAGAGTTAGTTTTCTCTGACTAATAAATTTGGCTTGGTCAGATTAAGGTAAAATATGATTTCATGTATTAATTGCGAACAGCACTGTGACAACGCGTTTCTCGGCGTAAGCCGCTTCCTCAGGTCAAGTAAGTGCCTTAACATAAAATAAAACATAAAATGGCGCTCAGAACTATGTGCAACTGTAAAAAATACATCAACTTCTATAGAGTAACAGCATAAAACACATAAAAAACATGTCAATATATGAGGCTCAGAGACAAGTGTCAATCATAGAATCAAAATGGCGGTTCTCAACCGTGTCCCCTGGTATCAATAACCTAAAAAGTGACATAAATATATAAATAATACAATAAAACCCTTCGATTTTGTAAAATCAAAATAAGCATATGATAGCAAATGGTAACAAAATTCTATGGGTGTACTGTCAGAAAAAATACTTATATAGGAGTGGTCTCCCCTAGGTCCTATATCATGTATAAAAAAAGGGAGATACCTGCTGACAGGGGGGAGATGTGGGAAGGACAAAGGAGGAGGGAAAGAGGAGGAAGAAAGGAAGGGGGGGAACGGAGGTATGTAAGGGTTAAATACGCCCAGTTGGGCATAGTATGTGCACAAGGGAAAGAGGGTGAGGATAAGGAAAGCTAATGTGAACCCTTACATACCTCCGTCCCCCCCCCCCCCCCTTTCTTCCTCCTCTTTCCCTCCTCCTTTGTCCTTCCCACATCTCCCCCCTGTCAGCAGGTATCTCCCTTTTTCATATATGATATAGGACCTAGGGGAGACCACTCCTGTATAAGTATTTTTTCTGACAGTACACCCATAGAATTTTGTTACCATTTGCTATCATATGCTTATTAGAGATGTCGCGAACCTCCGATTTTAGGTTCGCGAACCTCCGCAAAAGGTTCGGTTTTGCGAATAGACTTCAATGGGGAGGCGAACTTTGAAGATTTTAAAAAATTCTACCGGCTGGAAAAATGATAGAAAACATGTTTCAAGAGCTCTAATACCTGGAGGCACACCTGATTGAGTGAAATACACATCACTGCTGGAGGACCCTGTCAGGAATATACTGGGGTGCTTATGATGTAAGGATAATATTTTCATTTTCCTGTCTGCTATGTACTTCAGATGCGTATGTATGGGTGGTCATCTGGTTTTGGGGAAGCTGTACTTGTCTGTGTGACAGTGTGGAATACAATTACCCTCAGTTCCTCTGAGAGCAGGGAGCTAATAAGAAGCCCTATTGTCCCATTATACAAATCAGGACATAGTCAGGGAACTTCAAAGACCTACATTTGCATCTAAAGAGGACTTCAGTGAATAATGCTTGGGTAATCAGACAATGGCAGAAGTGAAGTGTTGAAGTTCTTGACACTTGAAACATTTACACTTCTGTTGAGGAAGTGAAGAACTGTAGGCTAAGTCAGGAAGAGTAGCTGCACCAAAAGTTGACATGTGTGCTAAACACTATTTCATTGTGAGGAAATTGAATTATTGCTGGAGGTGCAAACTATACCCTGTAAAGTACATCTATTGAAAGTCTTTTCATGTATGTGGGCTATTGTACATTTTTCACAGGTGGATGTTAGATCTCTGGAGATCCAATTATGACTGAGGATGTAATTAAATCTAGCTCCCCCCCCCCCCCCCCGTCCACACAGGCTTACAACCTCGAGGCGAATATTTCATTATAAAAACCAGGGGACAGCTACCTCAAATCAGTTCTCTTCTGACGGTAGCGGCAGCTGGTCTCCCGGCCCAAGCTAAGGGGCTCCTGGTCAAAGCCAGAACTGTGTCCGTCCACAAAAGTCCAAGATTCTTCTATCTGGATCCCTGTATTTAGTAAGCAAATCGCTTTTGTGTGTATCTTTGTAACTCTTAATTTTGTAACTTTGTTTTTTGTAATCTTTTGTATATATTCTGTTCTGCATTGTTCCATGTTTTTCTGGAATATTAAATTATTATTTAATAAGCTTGACGTCTGCCGTACTAAACTAACACTCACAGCCTAGAGGAGACTGCAGTGTAGCTGTGTATAAGTCCGTGCCTAATTGTATGTTTGAGCAACACTACCATATGAAATTGTAATTGCATTGTGTGTATGGGGCACTTCTGCGCTCGACAGCCGAGTGGGAAGTCTAACAGTATCGTTCGGAACGACTGTTAGTGGTTTTGCTGCACGACAGTGTAACTTGCAAATCATTGTCTGATTGTGCTGTGTTACTGTACAACTGTACTGTGTGTGTGGGTGCGTGGCGTTCTCGTATTCGGCCTAAGCGCGAAGCTGACCCAAATACAAAAATGCAGATTGCGTGTTGAGCCCTCGACAGCTGAGGGGACGTGTCTAGCAACGCTAGTGGTGGCAGTGGGAAGTGTTTGAGGGGTTCCAGCCTTGTTTGTAGCTTAAATAAGGCTGTTCCCCGCTTAATCTGATCAAACCCGCGGTCGGGAACCGTATACGCAGGCGTGCCGCGGGCCGGTTCCTGACATAATTGGCTGGCAGTGGTGGGAACGTTTAGTACATTAGTATGCAGTTTAGCTCGCTATTCTGAGTACTAAAGGCTGGAAGCTTCCTAGAAGCAACTAGCCTACAGAAGTCTACTCAGTGCAGAATCTATATACGGTTTTTTTGTTCAAAGATACACACTTGGTGTTTGCTTTCCCTCCCCCCTTTTTTCTTTTTATTTTTTGCAACACGATGGCTCAGAAAGCATCCAGCTATGCAAGGCAAAACAAAGAGATACTACTCAATCTGCGTGAGCACAAAGGCATCGAGACGATGAGCGGCCAGACTAAGGAGCAGTTAGTTCGTGCGCTCGAGGAGCATGATGAGGCAGAGCGAGCCCGTGCTTCAACGTCAGCGGATGCAGCTCACGACACGCCAGAGGAGGAATCGCTCCCGCCACAGAATGCGAGTGGAGACGATGTCCTGGATGATCCACCGAACACGGAGATGACATCTCTGGAAGCCGACCTACAGCTACTAGGTTCGGCTGAGCCCGAACTGCACCTAAAGCTTATTCTGGAACGTCGGCAAGCAGAAAGGGAAATACGACAAGCCCAGAGGGAACAAGCTACCCAGCGACTCCAGGCCGAGAGGGAAAGTGCTGAACGGCAACACCAGCTGGAGCTGGCTAAACTTCAGCAGCAGAACCGGTCTGCTGGACCCGCAGAACGCGAAGGTGAGCGAGTTCACAGAATCCCCCTGGATAAGTTCCCTGCTATGGACAAGGAATCTGACATAGACACTTTCCTACAGGGGTTTGAAAGGACTTGTCGGCAGTATGGGGTGCCCCGTGAGCAGTGGGCAAGATATCTCACACCAGGGCTGAGAGGCAAGGCCCTGGAGGCGTTTGTGAATCTCCCCCAGGAGGAAGAAACAGACTTTGAGGCAATTAAGAAAGCCATTATTGCGCGATACCACCTCACGCCAGAGGTGTATCGCAAACGTTTCAGGACAGTGCAGCGAGGTCCTAATGACAGCTACCTGGATCATGCTTGCAACCTGCGCACTGCCTTCCAGCAGTGGTTAAAAGGACTGTCAGTCAAAACCTTGGATGCTCTGCAGGAGCTGATGATAAAAGACCAGTTTCTACACACCTGTCCTGTTGAGGTCCGGCTGTTTGTGCTGGATCGAGAACCAAAGACCGTGGATGAGGCTGCGGAAATGGCCGATTCCTACACCGCCCATAGAGCACCTGAGTCCCGGAGGACTGCTATGCCCAGCTGGAGGGGAGAACAGAGTGCTAAACCTGTGTCCCCCAGCACCCAGAGGAGGCAAGCACCGCTGTCTCCTGGATTCAGGCAACCAACCACTGACACTCGGAAATGCTTTGTATGTGACAGGGTGGGTCATATCAGCACGACTTGCCCAGAGAGGAAGAGGGAGGCCCCAAAATCCAGTGAGGCCTCAAACCCCAGTGAAGTCCCAACGGCTTTGTGTGCTACCAGGAATGCCACTGGCTATGCAGAGAATCTGCAGCTTGTCACGGTTGGGGGTATAGTTGCCACTGGGCTGAGAGACACTGGAGCAGAAGTGACTCTCATACATCCACAGCTTATGAACCCGGAGCAGTACATACCTGGGAAAATGATTGCTGTCAGAGGAGTTGGGGGTGTCACCCAGCAATACCCACCGCCTTGGTCAACCTGGATTGGGGGGCCGGCAGCGGACTGAAAGAAGTTGGGGTAACTGACAAAATCCCCACCAACGTTTTGCTGGGTACTGACCTGGGACGGTTAGTGGCCCGGTATGAGCCTACTCCAAACCTTGTGGAGCCCGCCTCCCCAGCAGAAGTTCAGGACTCTTGCAAGGTACTGTGTGATAATGCTGGGCAAGTGGGGAGTGCTGGCGAGGCCCCAGGGGCTACGGACTGTATGCTAGGAGCCAGCCCTAGTGATTCTCCAGTGCCTAGGCCTGGAGTGGGACATGTTGATCCGGAGAATGCAGAAACTGATGATGTCCTTTATGACGCACGGACTATCGAGGCGATCGATGCAAGAACTGTTGATGCTACTTGTGAAGTGCTGGGTAGCACTGGGTATAATGCAGCAGATAATGTTGATGTGGAATGTAATGTTCTAAATGTCAATAGGTGTAAGATGGATAATGCTGATGTCATATGTGTTGTGCTACATAATGCTGTGTGTCAGGTGGACACTCCGTCGGCTGCAGAAGTAACCAGCCAGGCTCGCTGGGCTGCAGCAGGTGGACTGTCCACTGAAGGGGCAGATGGCACCAGGCCAGATCCTCCCCCTTCAGATGGTTTCAAGACCAAAGGTGATGTGGTTTATGATATGTGTAAGGTGGGCGCCCCCTCAGCTGCAGTGGTAACCCGCAGCGCTAGCGAGTCTACAGCAGAGGGACTGTCCACTGAAGCGACAAATGTTGCTGGGTCAGCAACATCCACTTCGGAACCTGGCTCTGAGGGCCCAGGAGCCTCTCCGTCTGCAGCCTTCCTGGAATGTGTGACAGGCAGCACTGAGCTCTCTGGGGCTGTTCGATTTGACAGCAGCCTGGAAGAGCTCAGGGGGCTAGCCAGCAGGTCACCAGCTGGGAGGGGCGGGCTGAGAGGGTTCTGGGAAGTTGTTCCCTCGGAGCTGTCCGAAGTGGAGGAGGCAGACCGGCAGATAATCGTTCCCCAAAGGGACCGAGAGATAGCTCCTACCACTATAGAGAAAGTGCGTGTAGCGACTGTTGGAACCCTTCCCCAGCTGCAGCACTGTCTCTATGGTTGCGAATTCACGGTCGTCACTGATCCTCATTCCCCTGGTTGGTTACGTCAGGTTGTCAGGGGCAATGACACATTGCAGCAACCTGACCTAGCTTTCCAGTCCAGTAGCTTGGAGCTAAGGAGTTACCCCCCCTTCCCGGCCGTCAGTGTCGGCTTTGGCAGGACGATTCGTTAGAATCATCTGCCGGCGCCATCTGGAAGAGGGGGCGTGTCAGGAATATACTGGGGTGCTTATGATGTAAGGATAATATTTTCATTTTCCTGTCTGCTATGTACTTCAGATGCGTATGTATGGGTCATCATCTGGTTTTGGGGAAGCTGTACTTGTCTGTGTGACAGTGTGGAATACAATTACCCTCTACAATTACCCCTACAAGTTCCTCTGAGAGCAGGGAGCTATTTAGAAGCCCTATTGTCCCATTATACAAATCAGGACATAGTCAGGGAACTTCAAAGACCTACATTTGCATCTAAAGAGGACTTCAGTGAATAATGCTTGGGTAATCAGACAATGGCAGAAGTGAAGTGTTGAAGTCCTTGACACTTGAAACATTTACACTTCTGTGGAGGAAGTGAAGAACTGTAGGCTAAGTCAGGAAGAGTAGCTGCACCAAAAGTTGACATGTGTGTTAAAAACTATTTCATTGTGAGGAAATTGAATTATTGCTGGAGGTGCAAACTATACCCTGTAAATTACATCTATTGGAAGTCTTTTCATGTATGTGGGCTATTGTACATTTTTCACAGGTGGATGTTAGATCTCTGGAGATCCAATTATGACTGAGGATGTAATTAAATCTCCCCCCCCCCCCTGTCCACACAGGCTTACAGCCTCAAGGCGAATATTTCATTATAAAAACCAAGGGACAGCTACCTCAAATCAGTTCTCTTCTGACGGTAGCGGCAGCTGGTCTCCCGGCCCAAGCTAAGGGGCTCCTGGTCAAAGCCAGAACTGAGTCCGTCCACAAAAGTCCAAGATTCTTCTATCTGGATCCCTGTATTTGGTAAGCAAATCGCTTTTGTGTGTATCTTTGTAACTCTTAATTTTGTAACTTTTTTACTTTGTTTTTTGTAATCTTTTGTATATATTCTGTTCTGCATTGTTCCATGTTTTTCTGGAATATTAAATTATTATTTAATAAGCTTGACTTCTGCCGTACTAAACTAACACTCACAGCCTAGAGGAGACTGCAGTGTAGCTGTGTATAAGTCCGTGCCTAATTGTATGTTTGAGCAACACTACCATATGAAATTGTAATTGCATTGTGTGTATAGGGCACTTCTGCGCTCGACAGCCGAGTGGGAAGTCTAACAGTATCGTTCGGAACGACTGTTAGTGGTTTTGCTGCACGACAGTGTAACTTGCATTACAAATCATTGTCTGATTGTGCTGTGTTACTGTACAACTGTACTGTGTGTGTGGGTGCGTGGCGTTCTCGTATTCGGCCTAAGCGCGAAGCTGACCCAAATACGAAAACGCAGATTGCGTGTTGAGCCCTCGACAGCTGAGGGGACGTGTCTAGCAACGCAAGTGGTGGCAGTGGGAAGTGTTTGAGGGGTTCCAGCCTTGTTTGTAGCTTAAATAAGGCTGTTCCCCGCTTAATCTGATCAAACCCGCGGTCGGGAACCATATACGCAGGCGTGCCGCGGGCCGGTTCCTGACAGACCCGCCCTCCCTCCTCCTCCAAGCAAGGTCCTTATACCATTTGACTCAGTTGTCTGCCTACACTAATTAGTTATGGGACAGCTGCTACACACTCTGCTAGGGAGATTTTAATTAGCCTCTTGTGGGTTTCCTCCCTCCTCCTCCCTCCTACCGGAGGGAGGAGGGTCTCATCTGCCAAGCAATTATCCTATTTCAAAAACCAGTATAGCTCATACCATGGCTGGGAATCGAACCCAGATCTCACTGTGTGGTGGGCAAGCACACTAACCACGGTACCACTACAGTAGTAACTGAAGCTGGCCTAAAACTTACCATTTATGCTCAATGCAATAGAAACATTAGGTTGTTTAAAGGGAACCTTAACTGAGAGTGATATGGATGTTTCCTGTAAACAATACCAGTTGCCTGGCAGTCCAGCTGATCTTTGTGACTGCAGTAGTGGCTGAATAACACCCTGAAACAAGCATGCAGCTAATCCAGTCTGACTTCAGTCAGAGCACCTGATCTGCATGCTTGTTCAGGGGCTGTGGCTAAAAGTATTAGAGACACAGGATCAGCAGGCGATTCAGGCAGCTGGTATTATTTTAAAAGGAAAAATCCATATCCTTCTCCGTTTAGGTTCCCTTTAAGGATTTGTAGCATAAAAGCCAACTCACATTGGCTGGGATTTGAACCTGAGTCTCACTGTGTGGTGGGCAAGCACACTAACCACTGTTCCACTACAGATGAGGATCCTGACTGTGAAGCAGAGAGACTGTTAAATCTGATGTAGCAGAGAAGCTACTGAGGTGCTGGAGGAAGTTGGACTCCAGTACTGGTAATCCAGGAGAGGCCTGGATAGGTGAGTGGCCAAGGACTGCCACCTAAGAGCCAGTGAGGCTGGCGAAATGAAAGCGGTTATTGTCTGCAGTGACCCCGAATATAACCCAAGGTGAAGGTTGCTAAGGAAGCAAAGTGTTTTGTATCTGGTGTGACTGCATCCCCTGTTAAATCCCCAGTGGGGTGGATTTTTTGGTTGTGGACATTACATTGGCTGACAAACAAAGCTGTGATACATCTCTTTTAACCATAAACGGCTGATTGGCTGCTATTTTTGACCCCTCTATGTGACCTCTCTTACCAAAGTGAGCTAAGCCACCACAAATTTCACCTGCTTTTATATACTATATATATATATATATATATATATATATATATATATATATATATATATATATAGTCCTCAACCAACCAGCACAAATCACCAGCTATACTCACAGCGGTGAAGGCCAGCTTCTAAGGATGTGTGCGGGCTCTGTTGTTCTTAAAGGATGGGTTCCGTGGCACTCCAAGGTTAATGTCCCTTCACTGCCCCAAATCCCAAAAGGCCTTTATAATGGGCGGTTATGTCAGCGCCCTTATTTCCAAGGTGGCTCTTGAACCCATTTTTGGGGTTTTGATGTATAAAGAGTGGGATGTAGTACTGTATTAGTTAGGTCTATTTTTAACATGGAATCTCATGCAACCAGAAAGCTCACTTATCTGGCATCAGCCGATCCTCGTTGGTGCTGGATAACCAAGACTCTACTGTATATCAGGGATGCTCGG
Source organism: Hyperolius riggenbachi (assembly GCF_040937935.1). NCBI lineage: Eukaryota > Metazoa > Chordata > Amphibia > Anura > Hyperoliidae > Hyperolius > Hyperolius riggenbachi. Next base: position 98,210,799 of record NC_090649.1, read on the forward strand.
AACTTGGAAATGGAAATTTGATTTCTGTGGAAATATTGCATTATCCCAACCCTTACATTTTAGTCCAATCATAGTACTCAGAAGCGTTTACCACAACTCTGCAATATTAGCCCAATCAAAGAGCTCAGAATTGGACCAGTCAGAGAATGCAGAGTCAACTCGGAAGTATTTGGCCGATCATGGAATGCAAAAAATTGGAAATCTACGGAATTCGTAATCAGCATTGGCAGATATCTGCATTTCTGAATATATGTATATATATATATAATTATATATATATATATATATATATATATATATATATATATATATATATATATATGTAGTGGTGCTCAGCAGAGCTCGAATATTCGAGTAGCTCGAATATTCGAGCTCTTTTTCAGCTATCCGAGCTCGGTATTCGAGCTCCGAATAGCTGTAGCTATTCGAATGGGCTATCCGAGTACACTCGAATAGCCCATTCACTATTCGAGCTATTCGAGCAAACGGCGCTATTCGAGCTCGGTACCGAGCTCGAATAGCGTCATAGCCCAGATTGATGTCCTTAGAGCCAATCAGAGGGCTCCCAGGCCCTCTGACGGCAGCCAATCACAGAGGGGGACCCTGGCCAGCCCCTACCCTATAAATAGCGGCCGCCATGTTCCGTTTCTCCATGCTTGCCTGAGACTTGTACAGAGAGAGAGTTGCTCCTTTGTGCTTTGGCTTAGCAAGTGCTCTATTGTGATCATTTACCTAGCGTTTTTGCTCACATACACCTCCTATACACACCTATATTGTTGTTAGTTAGATAGACATTGTATTTTAGTTAGTAGCTTGTGTGTTACATTAGAGACAGGCAGCTGCTGCAAGCTTACAGGTTTAGGCCTCAGGGGGGCCTTGCCTCTGTGGGCAGCTGTCCTCTGTTTATTTCTCTCATCTATACCAGTATTTCTGCTGTCCTTTACTAATAGTATTGTAGTTATACTGTACTAGGAGTAGGACACTCACTGACTGTCACTGTTTATAGGCTACTAGCTAGCTCCTGCGTGTGTGCACTCACTCACTGTCTGTGTGTACACACACTCTATTTCCTTCTGATTACTGATAGATTATTGTTAGTTAGTTGTACTTACTGTTACTACTTACTCTTACTGTACTAGGAGTCTAGGACACTCAGTCAGACAGTCACTGTGTTCATAGGCTACTAGCTCCTGCGTGCGGTCACTCACTGTCTGAGTGTACACACACCACCCACACTCCATTTCCTTCTGATCGCTGATTGATTATTGTAATTAGTTAGTTGTACTTACTGTTACTACTTACTCTTACTGTACTAGGAGTCTAGGACACTCAGTCACTGTGTTCATAGGCTACTAGCTCCTGCGTGCGGTCACTCACTGTCTGAGTGTACACACACCACCCACACTCCATTTCCTTCTGATCGCTGATTGATTATTGTAATTAGTTAGTTCTACTTACTGTTACTACTTACTCTTACTGTACTAGGAGTCTAGGACACTCAGTCACTGTGTTCATAGGCTACTAGCTCCTGCGTGCGGTCACTCACTGTCTGAGTGTACACACACCACCCACACTCCATTTCCTTCTGATCGCTGATTGATTATTGTAATTAGTTAGTTGTACTTACTGTTACTACTTACTCTTACTGTACTAGGAGTCTAGGACACTCAGTCACTGTGTTCATAGGCTACTAGCTCCTGCGTGCGGTCACTCACTGTCTGAGTGTACACACACCACCCACACTCCATTTCCTTCTGATCGCTGATTGATTATTGTAATTAGTTAGTTGTACTTACTGTTACTACTTACTCTTACTGTACTAGGAGTCTAGGACACTCAGTCACTGTGTTCATAGGCTACTAGCTCCTGCGTGCGGTCACTCACTGTCTGAGTGTACACACACCACCCACACTCCATTTCCTTCTGATCGCTGATTGATTATTGTAATTAGTTAGTTCTACTTACTGTTACTACTTACTCTTACTGTACTAGGAGTCTAGGACACTCAGTCACTGTGTTCATAGGCTACTAGCTCCTGCGTGCGGTCACTCACTGTCTGAGTGTACACACACCACCCACACTCCATTTCCTTCTGATCGCTGATTGATTATTGTAATTAGTTAGTTGTACTTACTGTTACTACTTACTCTTACTGTACTAGGAGTCTAGGACACTCAGTCACTGTGTTCATAGGCTACTAGCTCCTGCGTGCGGTCACTCACTGTCTGAGTGTACACACACCACCCACACTCCATTTCCTTCTGATCGCTGATTGATTATTGTAATTAGTTAGTTCTACTTACTGTTACTACTTACTCTTACTGTACTAGGAGTCTAGGACACTCAGTCACTGTGTTCATAGGCTACTAGCTCCTGCGTGCGGTCACTCACTGTCTGAGTGTACACACACCACCCACACTCCATTTCCTTCTGATCGCTGATTGATTATTGTAATTAGTTAGTTGTACTTACTGTTACTACTTACTCTTACTGTACTAGGAGTCTAGGACACTCAGTCACTGTGTTCATAGGCTACTAGCTCCTGCGTGCGGTCACTCACTGTCTGAGTGTACACACACCACCCACACTCCATTTCCTTCTGATCGCTGATTGATTATTGTAATTAGTTAGTTGTACTTACTGTTACTACTTACTCTTACTGTACTAGGAGTCTAGGACACTCAGTCACTGTGTTCATAGGCTACTAGCTCCTGCGTGCGGTCACTCACTGTCTGAGTGTACACACACCACCCACACTCCATTTCCTTCTGATCGCTGATTGATTATTGTAATTAGTTAGTTCTACTTACTGTTACTACTTACTCTTACTGTACTAGGAGTCTAGGACACTCAGTCACTGTGTTCATAGGCTACTAGCTCCTGCGTGCGGTCACTCACTGTCTGAGTGTACACACACCACCCACACTCCATTTCCTTCTGATCGCTGATTGATTATTGTAATTAGTTAGTTCTACTTACTGTTACTACTTACTCTTACTGTACTAGGAGTCTAGGACACTCAGTCACTGTGTTCATAGGCTACTAGCTCCTGCGTGCGTGCACTCACTGTCTGAGTGTACACACACCACCCACACTCCATTTCCTTCTGATCGCTGATTGATTATTGTAATTAGTTAGTTCTACTTACTGTTACTACTTACTCTTACTGTACTAGGAGTCTAGGAAACTCAGTCACTGTGTTCATAGGCTACTAGCTCCTGCGTGCGTGCACTCACTGTCTGAGTGTACACACACTAAATTTACTTGTGATTACTACTGATTATTGTAACTGCTAGTTGTACTTCCTGACTGTTACTACTTACTTACTGTACTAGGGGACACTCACTCAGTCACCTCACCAACCAACCCACTCCATTAAAGTACCCCACTTTTCACCCGCCCTTTTACAAAACTTTTGTCTATACGCCCAAAACATTTAAGATGTCTGGAAGTGGCAGCCAGCGCGGTTTGGGCAAGGGGAAGGGCAGCAAGGGAATCAGGAGGAGAGGGAGTAGCATTGTGGCAAGCCGCGGCCGCGGGCGCGCCACCATGCACAGTTCCGCAGCAGCAGCAGCAGCGTCAGTGGCTAACATTCCTCCCATAGCCACTGGCCGTGGACGCCTTGGGCGCCGCCCAGCAGGAGCATCTGCAACTCACGCTGCAGAGACACAGCAGCAGCAGCGTGTAGCACCTGCTCCCATTTTCCTCCAGCCGGGTCGGAAACGTCCCATTGAGGAAAAGGATGCAGACACTGTGGTGCAACTCATGACGGAGGATGAGCAGCCCGCCATCAGCTCTGCATCCGAGGCCTCCACCCTCACCACCACCACCACCCCTGTTCGCAGCAGCCGCCCAGCAGGGTCTGGGGAGGAGGCCAGTTCACCGTCACTCGCCGACCTGTCATTCAGCAGTCTTTTGACCCCAGGCATCATGAGTAAATTGTCTGCTGTTGTTGGCGATCTTGAGGAGGAGATGCTGATGGGCACTTTGGGGGATGAGGGATTGGACAGCAAGACTGTGGCGACAGTCAAGCAGCCCATCCATGCATCAGGAGAGGAGTTTGGGGGGTCCTCATCCCAGCAGGACATGTTTCAGGAGGGGGAGGATGATGATGACCCGGTGACAGACAGAGACTGGGTGCCACCACCTCCAGGGGATGTCGTCCTCAGCAGCTCTGAGGAGGAGGAGGAGGATGCTCTTGTGGGCCTTGCAAGGAGGCGCATCATTGCAAGCATTGGCAGCAGCAGTAGGCAGGTCCCACAGCCTGCTGGTGTCTCAGGCTCAGCAGCAGCAGCATCTGCCAGTACCACCACCAGCCGCACCCAAGCCCCCCCCCCAACCACCACAGGGAGACAGGCAGCAGCGCTTCCATGCCGTAGGGGGATGTTTAAGTCACCAATCTGGCGATATTTCACCATGCCCACTGTGTACAGCAAGTACGCCACTTGCAACCACTGTCAGCGGAAGTTGAGCAGAGGTGCAGACCCCTTAAAGTTCTGCACCAGCTCGCTCATCAACCACCTTGCGGCTAAACATTTCCACCAGCATGAGGAGTTCCAGAGGCTGAAGGCATCTGGTGCTGGCAGTGGCACCACACCCATCACTGCACAGCCTTCAGCAGCAGCAGCAGCAGCAACAGCAGCCACCCGCCCTCCTGCTCCTCCAGCAGCACCAGCAGGAGTGCGGAAACGCACTGCTCCTCCCCCCTCTGCAACTCCTGCCGCCGACACTGAGGCCTGTTCTGGCAGCCAGTCCTCAGTGGCCTCCTCCGCTGTGTCTGCTGATTCCCGTGTCAGCAAAAGGCCACGCCAGAGCCTTTTGAGCGAGTCCTTCCAGGGGGTGGTTAGGGCTCTGCCTCCCAGCAGCCGTCGCGTGCGGCAGCTGAACGGCTTGCTGGCACGGGCCATGTGCTCCCAACTCCTGCCGTACACGCTCGTGCAGGAGGGGAGCGACATTCGTGCGCTGCTTGCTTGCGCAGCCCCAGACTGGCAGCTCCCCAGCAGACACTTCTTTGCCCGCAAGGCCATTCCTGCACTGCACCGCTTTGTGATGGCCAATGTGGAGCGAGGGCTGGAGCACGCGGTTGGTGAAAGGGTCCACGTCACCATGGACTCCTGGAGCAGCCGCTTCGGGACAGGCCGCTACCTGTCCTTCACTGTCCACTGGGTCAGCTTGGTGGAAGGGGGTGAGGATGGGAGAGCAGCAGCGGGCACAGCAGCAGCAGCAACACAGTGGGTGGTGCCACCCCGCAGGGTCAGGGGAACTGCAGCAGGTTCCTCCGATCCTCTGCCATCCTCCGGCACACCTGGCCAAACCCCCCGCCTCAGCAGCAGCGTGAAGGCCCGCCACTGCCAAGCGCTGCTGCACTTGGTCAGCCTTGGGAAGACCAAGCTGACGGCAACCCATGTGTTGGCCAAACTCCAGGAGCAGGAGAGGATTTGGCTGACCCCCAGAGGCCTCAGAGTCGGAGAGGTGGTGGCCGACAATGGGGCCAATCTGGTTGCCGCAATAGACAGGGGAAACCTGACCCACATCCCCTGTCTTGCCCACGTGCTGAACCTGGTGGTGCAGAAGTTCCTGCGCACCTACCAGGGGATGGGCGAACTGCTGGAAACGGCAAGGAATGTTGTGCGTCACTTCCGGCGCTCGGCTGCAGCCTGTGCGAGCCTGGAAGACGTGCAAAAGGAGCTGGATCTGCCACGCCATCGGCTGATCCTTGACGTTCCGACTCGCTGGAACTCCACCCTGGCGATGTTGGAGCGTCTGGTTGAACAGAGGCGCGCTGTCAAACAGTACCTTGCCCTGGCCACTGTTTCCGCAGCTCAGAGAAGGGACAAGACCAGCAACATCCCGTCCATCGTCCCCGATGATGACTGGAGGCACATGCAGCAGGTGTGCTTTGTGCTGGCTCCCTTCCTGCAGGCCACAAACATGGTGAGCAGGGACCATGCTATGGTCTGCGAGTGGGTGCCCCTGGTTTCTCTGCTGAACAGGGCCCTCGATGCTTTGCTGGAACAGGGAGCGGCAGCCTTGGACCAGCAGGAGCGGCAACCAGCTGCGCAGTCCACCTCTGAGGGGGAGGAGGAGGAGGACTTGGTGGAGGTCCCTGACCTGGCTGCTGATGAGGGGGATCAGCACAGCGCAGCTGAGTTGGTGCGGGGGTGGAGAGAGGATGAGGCGGCAGAGGAGGAGGATGAGGACAGCACTGACGTCGATGTGCCAGCAGACGTGGCCCGCCTCTTCCCAATGGCAGCGCACATGCTGACGTGCCTGCGCAGGGACCCCAGGGTGATCCAGATGAAGCAGAGGGAGGAGATCTGGATCAGCATGATGTTGGACCCACGCCTCAAGGGGAAGTTGAGCCAGTTCCTGCCGCCTGCAGGAGGAGACCCAGCGCAACAAATAAGGAGCTTGCAGCAGGCCCTTGTTGAGCGCTTGGAGGAAGCCTTCCCCCAGCCTTCCGCCCCCACTGTCCAGCAGCCAGCACAGAGGCAGCAGCAGGTGCCTGCATCCAGCAGCAGCAAGCGCCCCACAGACCTGCTGTCTCTCAGCCACGAGCTCTACAGGACTGTAGAGGCTCCGGCAGCAGTGACTAGAGAGGAGATGCATGCAGCAGCATCCTCCTCCGGTCACAGCCAGCGCCTGACCCGCATGGTGGCTGACTACATGGGGTCGTACAGCGGGCTTGACAGCGATGCCCCTGTTGATCCCATGGAGTATTGGGTCAAGCGCATGGAGATCTGGAGCGAGCTGGCGCAGTACGCCCTGGAAGTGCTGTCCTGCCCCCCTTCCAGCGTGCTGTCCGAGCGCTGCTTCAGTGCAGCTGGTGGCGTGGTCACCGAGAAACGCTCACGTCTGTCTCACAAGTCTGTGGACAGACTGACGTTTCTCAAGATGAACCAGGCGTGGGTGGAAGGCGAGTTCCTGGCCCCTGTTGTCGGCGAGAGGGGGACATGAACTGGCTGCCGGAACCATCGTTAATGTGCCTTACCACCCTTTACCACCTCCTGGCTCCTGCTCACTAAGCCAGCCTGGTTCACTTTGACTATTACGTCGCCTGCAGCCACACATTTTACACCTACAGTGGGCTGCTGTGTACTGCCCTTCTGCTGTCTGTCTGTGTTTCCCACTGCCAGGGTACACAGAATTACCTTCTTCTGCTGCCACTCTGCCACCAGCTATTACGTCAAACAATAGCTATATTGGTTGCAAAACCAAAACCAAAAAACCATTAAAAAAAAAAAAAGGTTTAATTTTTCTGAGGTGCCCGGGTTGAAAACTGTGTTGTCCCAGTTGTGTATTGGACACAATGTGGGCTGCACGACCGCTGTCTGGGACCTCCTGTTGTGTTTATTTACAGCCCTGGTATCACCGCTAGGTACCAGGGCTATTATGTCACGCTGCCTACCTGCTGCCACACTCACACTGCTCCTCCACACCTCCTCCTGCTGCTGCTGCTGCTGTCTGTCTGTGTTTCCCACTGCCAGGGTACACAGATGATTTACCTTCTGCTGCCACTCTGCCACCAGCTATTACGTCAAACAATAGCTGCTCGCCTACTCCTCCATTCCTCCTCCTGCTGCTGCTGTCTGTCTGTGTTTCCCACTGCCAGGGTACACAGCATTACCTTCTTCTGCTGCCACTCTGCCACCAGCTATTACGTCAAACAATAGCTATATTGGTTGTAAAACCAAAAACCAAAAAACCATTAAAAAAAAAAAAAGGTTTAATTTTTCTGAGGTGCCCGGGTTGAAAACTGTGTTGTCCCAGTTGTGTATTGGACACAATGTGGGCTGCACGACCGCTGTCTGGGACCTCCTGTTGTGTTTATTTACAGCCCTGGTATCACCGCTAGGTACCAGGGCTATTATGTCACGCTGCCTACCTGCTGCCACACTCACACTGCTCCTCCACACCTCCTCCTGCTGCTGCTGCTGCTGTCTGTCTGTGTTTCCCACTGCCAGGGTACACAGATGATTTACCTTCTGCTGCCACTCTGCCACCAGCTATTACGTCAAACAATAGCTGCTCGCCTACTCCTCCATTCCTCCTCCTGCTGCTGCTGTCTGTCTGTGTTTCCCACTGCCAGGGTACACAGCATTACCTTCTTCTGCTGCCACTCTGCCACCAGCTATTACGTCAAACAATAGCTATATTGGTTGTAAAACCAAAAACCAAAAAACCATTAAAAAAAAAAAAAAGGTTTAATTTTTCTGAGGTGCCCGGGTTGAAAACTGTGTTGTCCCAGTTGTGTATTGGACACAATGTGGGCTGCACGACCGCTGTCTGGGACCTCCTGTTGTGTTTATTTACAGCCCTGGTATCACCGCTAGGTACCAGGGCTATTATGTCACGCTGCCTACCTGCTGCCACACTCACACTGCTCCTCCACACCTCCTCCTGCTGCTGCTGCTGCTGTCTGTCTGTGTTTCCCACTGCCAGGGTACACAGATGATTTACCTTCTGCTGCCACTCTGCCACCAGCTATTACGTCAAACAATAGCTGCTCGCCTACTCCTCCATTCCTCCTCCTGCTGCTGCTGTCTGTCTGTGTTTCCCACTGCCAGGGTACACAGCATTACCTTCTTCTGCTGCCACTCTGCCACCAGCTATTACGTCAAACAATAGCTATATTGGTTGTAAAACCAAAAACCAAAAAACCATTAAAAAAAAAAAAAGGTTTAATTTTTCTGAGGTGCCCGGGTTGAAAACTGTGTTGTCCCAGTTGTGTATTGGACACAATGTGGGCTGAACGACCGCTGTCTGGGACCTCCTGTTGTGTTTATTTACAGCCCTGGTATCACCGCTAGGTACCAGGGCTATTATGTCACGCTGCCTACCTGCTGCCACACTCACACTGCTCCTCCACACCTCCTCCTGCTGCTGCTGCTGCTGTCTGTCTGTGTTTCCCACTGCCAGGGTACACAGATGATTTACCTTCTGCTGCCACTCTGCCACCAGCTATTACGTCAAACAATAGCTGCTCGCCTACTCCTCCATTCCTCCTCCTGCTGCTGCTGTCTGTCTGTGTTTCCCACTGCCAGGGTACACAGCATTACCTTCTTCTGCTGCCACTCTGCCACCAGCTATTACGTCAAACAATAGCTATATTGGTTGTAAAACCAAAAACCAAAAAACCATTAAAAAAAAAAAAAAGGTTTAATTTTTCTGAGGTGCCCGGGTTGAAAACTGTGTTGTCCCAGTTGTGTATTGGACACAATGTGGGCTGCACGACCGCTGTCTGGGACCTCCTGTTGTGTTTATTTACAGCCCTGGTATCACCGCTAGGTACCAGGGCTATTATGTCAAGGCGAGCTGCCTGCCTCATTGACTGCCTGCTGCCACACACTCATCCTCCTCCTCCTGCTGCTGAATTTACCTCCTGCTGTCTTCGTGTTTCCACTGCCAGGGAGCACATACAATGGCGCTTCCAACATGCGTGCGCCCACCAGCTATTTGTTACGCTCAAAAATAGCTGCATTTCTTTAAAAAAAAATTGAAAAGAGAAATACGTGAAGATGATGAAGAAGAAGATGAAAAAGAAGAAGAAGATAAAGAAGAAGAAGATGAAGAAGATGAAGAAGAAGAAGATGAAGAAGAAGATGAAGAAGAAGATGAAGAAGAAGATGAAAAAGAAGATGAAAAAGAAGAAGAAGATGAAGAAGATGAAGAAGAAGAAGATGAAGAAGAAGAAGATGAAGAAGATGAAGAAGATGAAGAAGAAGAAGATGAAGAAGATGAAGAAGAAGAAGATGAAGAAGAAGAAGATGAAGAAGAAGAAGATGAAGAAGAAGAAGAAGAAGATGAAGAAGAAGAAGATGAAGAAGATGAAGATGAAGAAAAAGATGAAGATGAAGATGAAGAAGAAGATGAAGAAGAAGATGATGAAGAAGAAGAAGAAGAAGAAGAAGATGATGAAGAAGAAGAAGAAGAAGAAGAAGAAGAAGAAGAAGAAGATATAGAAGAAGAAGATCTAGAAGAAGAAGAAAGATAAAGAAGAAGAAGAACAAGTATATACAGTAACACTACTGAACAAAATTTAGGACACAACTTCTCTTTCCACATTTTTTTTTTAAAGGAACATCCCCACATAATCACTTGCTGTTGTTACTTGGAAAAAAAGATGTTTCTTGCATCATTCACCCTCAAAACAAGTGTTGGAAGCTATTTAAGGCCAATTCGAATAGTCAGCTCGAATAGTGAGCTCGAATACCGACTCGAATAGTGAGCTCGAAGTCCGAGGTCGAATCGAATAGTAAAAATTATTCGACTCGAATATTCGACTGACCTCGAATAATTTACTATTCGAATTCGACCAAACTCGAATTTTAAATAGGGGTATTTGAGCATCACTGTATATATATATATATATATATATACTGTATATATATATATATATATATATATATATATATATATATATATGTATATATATATATATATATATATATACATATACATACAGTGGGTTGCAAAAGTATTCGGCCCCCTTGAAGTTTTCCACATTTTGTCATATTACTGCCACAAGCATGAATCAATTTTATTGGAATTCCACATGAAAAACCAACACAGAGTGGTGTACACATGAGAAGTGGAATGAAAATCATACATGATTTCAAACATTTTTTACAATTAAATAACTGCAAAGTGGTGTGTGCATAATTGTCTGGCCCCCTTTGATCTGAGTGCAGTCAATTGCCTATAGACATTGCCTGATGAGTGCTAATGACTAAATAGAGTGCACCTGTGTGTAATCTAATGTCAGTACAAATACAGCTGCTCTGTGATGGCCTCAGAGGGTGTCTAAGATAATATTGGGAGCAACAACACCGTGAGTATATATATATATATATATATATATATATATATATATATATATATATATATATATATATATATATATATATATATACAGAGAGAGAGAGAGAGTATTTTTTTGACTTTATATATATATATATATATAGTATTTTTTTGACTGTAGGACTCATTTTTGGGGGACACAGGAGGACACGAGAGGAACAGAGGAGGACATAGGGAGACACAAGAGGTAAAAGGGGGCATGAGGTAGAAAGGGGGCATAATCCACAAGATGCCCCTTCACCATGGATGCACAAGGTTTAGTATATATTTTTTCTCCTGGTTTTTGTCCTAGGTACGTCTTATGGTCAGGAGCGTCTTATAGTCTGAAAAATATGGTGTATTTATATATAATGCATGTATATATACCTATATATATATATATATATATATATATATATATATATATATATATATATATATATATATATATATATATATATATATATATAGATAGATAGATATATATATAAATATACATGTATTTATGATTTATTTATATATACATTATATACATAGTATTACAGTATATATTCTATGAGCATGGTACACAAAATTGTAATGATGTAGTTAAGAGGGTTATAAGGCGCATTCATGTCGGATAAAACACATTACGCTACAGCTGCATATCACTTACGTTAATTATGCTTTTTTGGAAATTTTCCTTTCGAATCAGAGAAATAAGAAAATTGATTCTATTACTATCTTCACAAAGAAGATACAAACGAAGTCTAAAAGCGCAGCGAAGGAGCAGTGAGTTCACTTAACATCTCATCACCTTATTAAACAATAAAAGTATAACAAATTCCTTTTTTGAACCTTAAAGCTCAGATGAATGTGACATCTCTCCTACAAGGCTGAGCATCTGCAGCATAACTCCCAATGCAATGTGAAATCCAGTGAGCCCGATGAGAAGATACAGAGCGGGATCGACAGACACTGATGTAATTTAATAAAATTAGAGAATGTAAGGAGCCATTTGAATTTCATGAGTTTACGTATTATGCAACGGTGTCATTACATAAGCATGTGAGATGCTACTGAAATTTATAACCTATTTATGAATCGCATCACAAATTCGCCAAAATAGAATCGAGCAAATCTGAAAGCTCCTAAGTGCGTCCTGAAGTAGCGGCAATACGTTGAGTGATGAATTAAACCCTGTCTGGGGCTCAATGCGGGCGTCCCGAGCATCAAATCTTCAATAAACAAAATGAGAAAAAAAAGAGATATATCATTTCATACTGAGGAAAATATTGATAAATAATGCATAGGTTTTAATAATAAACCCAAACTGGAGCAGCATACTAATGAATACTAAGAAATGTGCATTGATGAACAGACTTATTCACATAAAAAATACATATATTCTAATGATGTACCTTTTCTTGCAATATAATTAGAAGAGATAAAAATAGCTTTCTTCCTCAGTTACTTAAAGGAAATCTAAAGCTTAAAAAAACCTGACACTACTTACCTGGGGCTTCTTTCCAAGACTGTCCAGACTGTCCGGCCAGCAGCGGTGACTCCCTGAAAGCTGACCGACCACGTGCCTCCTTGTCACGTCCCCGTGCATGGCAGCGTTCTGTGCATGCGCAGTATGGGAAAATCGTTATCGCACTCACATGCGCATAACAATCTCGGCAATGGGGGCCCGTTCAGGGTGTGCAGTAGCCTCCAACTAGCCACAAACGACGGCCAACCTTCATGGCTGGAGGGTCTTGGAAGGATGGCGTGTGCACAGGATGCCTGCAGGGGGCTGCAAAAAGCCCCAGGTAAGTTAAACTAATTTTTTTCCAGGCTTAAGTAACCATTTAAAGCAAATCTAACTAAAATGCAAATATATGCATTTATACATACCTATGTAGAGGGAGGGCTCTGGATACCATAGAGTCTTCCTGGTCCTCACCTTGTCCTGCCATTTCCACACCGTCCCATTATGAAGCTTGCTTGATCCACGGGTGTTTGGCACAGCTCGTGGAGCCTTCAGAAGCACTCACATCTCTAAGTACTTCCAAAGATGAGTGCATTTGTACTGCACTTCTGCAAGCCCGGACTCGCAAGTGCGCAGTATAGATGCCCTCATCTTCGGAAGTACTTGGGACCCCAAGTTCTTCTAAAGGCTGCTAGAGCAATGCGGAAGAGCTATCCAACCTAGCAGGTCAAATAGCTTCCACCATGAATGGTGCAGGAAGGGCGAGATGGAGCGAGGACTGAGAAGGCTGTGTGGTATTCAGAGCCTTCCTTCCACTTTGGTATGTATAAAACCGTTTTTATAAAACTGTTTTTTTTCTGAGCAACCCAAAACAATTATGAACTGTGCAGGTTCAAGTTTTGAACTGTGTCTGCACATTGATGATGAGTGCTTACTAATGTTCTGAATAGCATAGTGCTGCTTGGGAAAAAGGTATAAAAATGGAGGATTCCATTGAATATAAAAAGAACTCGGGATGTGAGGGGAGGCGGGACCCCAAGGGCAACAAGCGGGGCCAGCACACTCAGGAGGAGGCAATCCAGCCCACCATGGGCTATAATTCTCTGATTAGTTAGTTATGGTCATAGTCTTGAAGGGATTCCGAGCTCTAAAAATAAATGAAATTGGTACTTACCTGGGGCTTTCTGCAGCCCACCGTAGGTCGGGAGGTCCCTCGGCGTGGTCCTGGCACCTCTCCCGGTCCCTCCGCCGCATACTGCACCGCCGACACCTGGGCCGGGTGTCGGGCTCCCACTTCCTGAACCGGGACACTCTTCATCATCACGTCGGCAGCTGCACGTAATCACGGCGGCCGGCGTGACAGTACTGTGCATGCGCGATTTAACCGCGCATGCGCAGTACTGTCATGCCGGCCGATGTGATGACAAAGAGCGTCCCAGTTCAGGAAGTAGGAGCCCGACACCTGGCCCCGGTGTCGGCGGTGCAGTATGCGGTGGATGAGATTAGGAAAGCAATCCGCACTCCACAATAAGTTAGGCGTGCAAGCCTCAGGATAAATATGAAATGTAGAAAAAAGAGGAAAGGGATCCTGAGAGAAAAAGCTGCACCACCATTGAGAATATAACAATGCTTTATTTAACACTCTGTACAAACACAATAAAATCATCTAAAAACGCTGAACACAGCGACTCACCACAATACAATAAATGTGGGAAAACATACACAAATGCCTCACCTCCTAATTACAGAAATGAACCCTGCAAGCTGCATGGATTGTAATCTGGGTTCAACAAAGAGCCCAGTATGTGACAATCCCAGACCCGCGTCTGAAACCTACTGTAAAGTGCAATGTGCAAATTAAGAAATATGTGTGAGAACCCAGAATGTGTGAATAAAGTGCAATTAGCATAACATGCTCAAAGAAATATGTGTCCTAAAAATATGAATAGGACAGTGCATATGGGATCAAACAATGTGAGTATATTTAGGAGCTTATACATACGTATACCAGGACTGGGTGTGAGGACAGCCGCATGATGAGGGCGGAGGGAGGCACACAGGACGCTCCACGCGTGGCGTGGTTCAAAAAAGACCACTTCCTCAGGAGCGAGGCATTGTGGGTAGGGGGTTGCTTAAGAGAGCGGGTCTCCCGTAAATGAAGTGCGCTGATTGGGCCAAAAATTATGATGAGAGAACGGAACAGCCGCCAGTGCGGCAATGGCTCCGCCCAAACTTCCTGTATAATGGTTGCAGATGGAACGCACGGAAATCCGTGCCTACCCACCAACAAGGTATAATGGTGAAAGGCACTGCACCAATGGTAACAAGATGATGTGCTGGGATCTCCTCTGGAGTCACGAGTACAATATACTGTCGTTCAAAAAGATCCGCACCATCAACGTAGAAACTTTAATAGTTAAAAATAATAAAATCCATGTGTGGGTACAAACACAGATGACGCACAGGCGTTTCGGGCCATATTAGGTCCTTTCTTAAATCATGACCGGCCTGTGCGTCATCTGTGTTTGTACCCACACATGGATTTTATTATTTTTAACTATTAAAGTTTCTACGTTGATGGTGCAGATCTTTTTGAACGACAATACCCACCAACAAGGGTAATGCTAATGGACAATAGTTACAGGTGGGACGCACGGAAGTACGTGCGCCCCTCCAAAAGTAACCAGGGTGGGCGGGGCAAACATCTGTTGGTACTCAGTCACTGATACGTGTAGTTGTGGCCCAATAAGTGGTGAAGTTACCACCACTTAAAGATAAAATCTAGTCATGGAGCGCAAGTGCGCTCCAATAGCAGCTACGGTGCCCCATGAGATAAAAAATTAAAAATAAACCAGAGTGTATGGAATACATAAATACAAAATAACATGTATAGAAAAACAAGGAACTATCCAATATAGTCGGCATGGTAATTAGCTTTTGACAAAAGAGGTAAAGTAGCCCAAGTATGCAACAAATCTTTTGTTAATATATTTTAAATTTCAAAAAAGAGCAGAAGAGTGTTTTATGTATCAATCACAAAATCATTATTGGAGGATGATGCAAAAAGTGGTACATGGTGGGCACTGTAGGAGTGTCCATCATCATTGTTGAATCTTTAGCATATAATTTCCATCTCAATGAAAGCTAATGGAATCCAAAATGTGCAGAGGCACTGGTAACCTAGTGTCCATTTCCTGCGAGCTAATCAAGCATCCAAGGGGGACAAAACAGGTACCAACAAATTCTCTTGAGAGTCACCAGGAACTATCTGTTCCGACTGTGGTCCAAGAAAAAGAGGAGCATCAAGGCTTGCTGTACTTTATGAATCATTCGTGAGCAGGTTCCAGGAGTCGAGGAGGATCATGTTCTGCTTCAAATAGGCATCAGAACAGACATGTATCAAAATGTTTTGTTCCTCTGTGCAAAAAGAAAAAGAAAAAATGTGTGTTAGAATAAAAACACATATGTGATGCTTATGACGGTGATATCCCATCACATAAAGAGTGATGTAAA
The DNA here is from genome assembly GCF_040937935.1 of Hyperolius riggenbachi. NCBI lineage: Eukaryota > Metazoa > Chordata > Amphibia > Anura > Hyperoliidae > Hyperolius > Hyperolius riggenbachi. The sequence goes on from NC_090649.1 coordinate 98,226,604, forward strand.
TAGTGTGTTTATTGAGCCGAACGTGGTCCACTCACCAAGGACCACGAAGGCTGTTGCCCCTGTGATGTCACCACAAGGAAGAAAAAGGTGCAGAGAAAAATGGGAAGAAAAGAAGTGAAGTCAGGATCAAAGTGGATAAATTGTGTGTAGCAAGAAAATCATGTGGAGAGAGGGAGACCTCCTGACCGAGAGGATGGTGACCTGTGCTCACCTTCACAGGTCAACCCTCTAAAGACCCGGTGATATGGTTGTAATAATAAAGATCAGTGTAAAGTGGTAGGCATGCTCACCCCCATGCCATGATTATCCACATCATCAAGTGTAATCATCACACACACGTGGAAAAGTGAGACAAGGACAAGAGAAAGAAAAGAAACACAAAAAAGAAAAAAAGAAGGAAAAACAGATTCCTGTCTGTCAGTGCATGATACTTACTTATCCCAAAAATGGTTTAAAGGAGAACTCCTCATTCAAACCCCTGGGTGCTCTACTCCCCATTTGATAGATCCATCTTAATTCCTTTTGTAACAAGCATTTAGTCATATCTCCTCCTCTAGGGCCAGTCGTAACTCGTTCCAAAGCAACTACACGTAAACCTGTTGTTCTCCCCTGATGATGAAATAAGAAGTGGGAGGCGACACTAGTGAGTTTTTTGTGATTTTGATGATCCCTATTAGCTAAGGAAATGTTTGATAGGTGCTGCTGCACCCTTTTTCTGAGCTGATTGCCCGTTTGACCAATGTAAATCTTATTACAGGGACAACTTAGGAGATATATAACGCCACTCGTTTTGCAGTTATTATACTGATACAATTCAAAACGTTCTGTACCCGAGGAATTTGTTACTGAGTAAGTTGGGGACATATGTTGGCAGACAGAGCAGTCACCACATGGATGGCTGCCCCTAAGTCTTGTTCCTCTTCCCAAAGTTCTCGTAGATCTCTGGTAAAAAGTATTGCACATAATATCCTTAAGATTTTTGGCCCTTCTACAACTCATTGACGGGAATGGTTTTAAAGTTGCAGCCAAATGACTATCAGATAATAAAATGGGCCAATGTTTTTGTAGTCTGTTTCTTATATCCGTCCACTGGTTATTATAATTAGTGACAAATCGGATAACAGTGTTTTCTGATCTGTTTTTGGTATGTAATAAATCTGTCCTATTTGCTTCCCTTGCTCTCCTATAACCTCGGGCAATTACCTTTTTAGGGTATCCTCTGTCTCGTAAACGGTGCGTTAAGTCATGGGCTTGCTGTTGAAAATCCTCATATTCTGAACAGTTCCTTCTTAGCCTGAGGAACTGGCCTACCGGTAAATTCATCTTTTGGTCTGGTTTATGACAACTTTGAAAGTGTAATAAACTATTAGTTGCTGTGGGTTTGCGAAATAGATTGAAGCGAATTCGATTGTCCTCACCCATAGTGAGCCGGAGATCCAGAAAATCAACCTGCAGATCTGAAATGTGAGACGTTAGATGTATATTAAGATGATTATCATTGAGCATATCAATAAATTGTTGACATGATTCGACCGAGCCATCCCAGAAAAATATGATGTCATCAATGAAGCGATGCCAGCCCAAAATGTGGGTCTGGCATCGCTCCAATGCGGGGCCGAAAACTACCTCCCTCTCCCACCACCCCAAAAATAGCCCAGCATAGGATGGGGCACAACGGGCCCCCATCGCGGTCCCAGCCACCTGTAAATAAAATTGGTGATCAAAAACAAAATAGTTAAATTTGAGAATGAATTCAAGGAGCTGTAGAATAAAATTATTTTTCATATCTGCTTCACAACTTTCGGTGTCCAGAAAATACTTTACTGCCTTTAGACCTAGATCATGGGGAATGTTGCTGTATAGTGATTCTACATCACATGTTACCATAAGAGTGTTGAGTGGAAAAACTATACCCTCAAGCTGATTGATCAAATGTGTGGAGTCCCTAATATAGGAATTTAAACTCACCAGATGTGGTTGTAGGTGGACATCCACATATGTGCAGTATGCGGTGGAGGGACCGGGAGAGGAGCCAGGACCATGCCGAGGGACCTCCCGACCTACAGTGGGCTGCAGAAAGCCCCAGGTAAGTACCAATTTCATTTCTTTTTAGAGGTCAGGGTTCCTTTAAGCAGAATGTGATCACAGCAAATCAGAGCTTTGCAAATCTATCAGCTGATCAAACAAATCACCTGCTTCTCCATGAGTTCTCCTAGACATGACCATCACTACTGGCTATACACATATCGATAGTAAAAATCAAGGAGGTATGCGCTACACCTAGTCACACAGACACTATCCAATGCCTGTAAGATTGAGCAACTCCTTCTTTACAAAAATCTAGATAATCCCCTTAGAAGGCAGCGCCTACACAACCATTAATGTAAGGTATAAAAGTCACTATGTTCACATGGAGTCCATATTGCACATGCAATATGGACGCCATGTGAACATAGTGACTTTTATATCTTACATTAATGGTTATGTAGGCGCTGCCTCCTAAGAGGATTATACACATATTGTTATGTTATGATTGCCCCAAACATTTCTGATAGGTTAACTTTTGATCAATTTTGGGCAGTTTATCAATTAAGAGTCTGACTGGACATGTTAGAAGATCTCTGTGCAAGGAGGTAGGACAGACGATTTACTACACTACAGCACTTTCAATTCAGTCAATTTTCTATAGGTTTCTGAACAAATCAACACTGTCTTTGTTATATATAGGAACCGATCACCATCTGATTGAATCACATATGGATAGGGATCGACTGTGTTGACGTATTGGGTCATAATCAACCCTTGTATCACCAGCTTAAAGTGTACCAGTGATGACAGTTTAACATGTATTTATACTTTCCTGTGGCTTCCTCCAGCCCCATGAGGTCCCTTGCCATTCTCTCCGGTGGTTCAGTTCTTCCGCTGTCTAGCCTGGCAATCTGGCCAGTTTCAGCCAGTCATGCCCCCTTTAGCGCATGCGCAGCTTGGCCGTGTGCACGCCGTGGCCTTGCATGCACCCCCGCTACGCTCCTAGGCACGGTAGTGCTTTAGTGCCACGTGTGGTGGAGCCATGCATGCACTGAAGGGCAACGACTGGCCAGATTACCAGGCTAGATAGCAGCAGAACGGAGCCACCAGAGAGGACGGCGAGAGACTTGAAGGACCTCATGGGCTGAATGAAGCCCCAGGTAAGTATAAACACATGTTAAACGGTCATCTCAGGTTCCTTTTAAGACTGCAGCCATCTTTGGGGTTGAATATTATTGAGATTGGTTGTATACACTCGATGCAGATTTCCCGAAATCTGTTTGTGCCGAATATAAACACATATTACATGAAAAGTTCTCTCGAGCTCAAGTTGTTTTCCAAATCAAAGCAAACAGTAAATCCATAATGCAGAAGGTTGTGAGATTACTTACAAAGTACAATTTATTCATGCATCGGAATACACAGAGTGCATCCCTACATCGCGTTAAATATACTCTGTATCTGTACGCCTTAATTAAATTCTAGTTTTCTTGGACACTTCACATACATTAATAATTATAATTATACAAAGATGGCTAACACAAAGTCCACATGGGTTTCGCAATTATCTCACGTAAGGGAATATAAAATGATTTTCGCTTGATTACTGCTTTATTACGGCTGCGTGTATATTTAATTTATTATTTTTTCCCCCATTAATATGATACAGTTAAATGTGTTGGGGGAGCGTGCTTTGATAAAAGTTTATGGAATGAAAGTGATCAGTGAGATAGCTTCCAGCAAAGCCTAAAAATATAACTCAGCTCCTGGAATTATGACTGATTTGTAGATCAAGCCCTGGGGGTCTAATTGAGCATGTGGTTACTTATATGGTTAATTACCAAAAATGTCTAATTTTCTATATGAGCATCCTGAGTGGGGCACCTATAGGGCTGTAATTCGTTTATAGTGAAATCAAATTATACATTTTCAAAATCAAATTGTTCCTCAATACAAATGCCCTAGGTCTTTCAGCGGTAAATAAAAAAACGAGATCTCTTTCAGATCCGCAACAGCTGCAATGGAACTTGTACTAAGGCCAGGGACTGCAGCCTGCAAAATGTAAACAATAGCAGGCAAGAAAGGCAGCAGATTGCAAAGTGTAAACAATAGCAACTCAGAGACATCACTTGGGAACAACAGCAGTGCAGAGATTTGGTAATTAAGCACTTGAAAATCCACCTTCAGTTGCAGATTTAAAAATATCATATAACAGACTCCTCATCTGAGCACTTATAAGCTACATTTTTCTGTAAGCTGAAGTTTCTACAGCTAAAATTTCCAGTACCAGAATGTCATTTACAAGACCAGTATCAATGAACATAGGGAATCCATTTTAAAGGCTCACACTACAACATGAGAATGCCAGCCAGCCGAAGCACACAGTGCATCCAATACATGGCACCGCTCTGGTGGTGTTCACACTTCATCTGGAGTGGATGCATTCCTTAGTTTATGGAATACAGTCTATGGGAGGTTATCGGTTAAGTTGGAACTTTGCGCTCCAATTGCATCCTGATTACCAGAGTGAATCTGTTGGAATTTCTGTTTTTGGGGTGACTCTGATCCAGCAAAATGGACAAAAAAGTTTGTTTTGCATTGCAGTATGAATGGAGCCAAAGGCTGCTGTTGCTGCCTTCATCGCATCATTCTGTCATTCAGATTGCGAGTGGGAAGGCATAGGCTGAATCCCTCTGAGAAAATGAGTATGGGTCTTTGGATTACAATGCTGCACTCTGCACACTTAGGGCTTGTTCACACTATGAGCGTTTTTGTTTTTTTGGGGTGATTTTAGAAGTTGCTCTAAAAGTGCTTGTGCAATGATTTCCTATGACAGTGTTCACATTTGAGCGTTTCGATTTTATTAAAATCACAAATGTGCTACATGTGTTAGGTCAAGAGAAGGTATAGGGCATTGATCTGCAAACTTGGCTCTCCAGCTGTTAAGGAACTACAAGTCCCACAATGCATTTGCCTTTATAAATCATGACTGTGGCTGTCAGACTGCTGCAATGCATTGTGGGACTTGTAGTTCCTTAACAGCTGGAGGGCCAAGTTTGCAGCTCACTGGTATTGGGAAATTGCAAAGCACTTGAAATAGCGCTTTGTATTGTGATTTCCCGAGTGCTTTGATGAATAAATACATTGTATTTATTCATTTCTGAGTTAAAGAGTTCACTTCCTGACTGACGTCAGGAAGTGGAAAAACAATCGCTCTACAAAACCGGTTAGAAAAGCACTTATAAAAGCATTTTCAAGGCCAAAATCGATCTAAAAGCGCTTGTAGAAGTGCTTTCAAAATCACCCCATAAATTGCTAGTACATGCGATAGCGCTAGCGATTTATAATGTGAACAAGGCCTAGCTCTGCAAACATACAGGGGTTCCCTAGGAAGTCATTTTATGGTGCACTAGAAAGGAAGGAGCTGTATACTTGGGAGGAAATACAAACCTGCTAGTTTCTGGGTAAAATATTGGCACCAAAAGGGTAATTCAAAAACTGGTCATTCAGGGCAAATTCCAGTTTCCTTTTGAGAAGACCAATTGTCATGAGAATTGCTACTTCCACACAAAAAAAATGATTTCCTGTTTACTGTATAGTGGTTCTGACACTTAATAGGTCAGGTGGTTCTGCAGATGGCTAGAAGGTCTGAGTTCATGCAAAGTTCAAGTTTGTAAGAAAGGCCATGACACATGGCACATAAATAATTGTAGGACCTGGAAAAGGTGTCATCCTTCACTCTTCAACAGGAAACCATGATACAAACAATTTATTGTGACCGTTACGGACATTTGAAGAACCTTTTTTGTTGTAGTGGAGTTACCTTTTAAATTTAAAAGTGTCAAAATTACTGCTAGCAAAATTAGAGTTTGAAGAGGGGCATAAATCATGGTATTGTAAAAGTGATTGCGGTTGTAAAATACAAAGGTGGATTAACAATGAGGACTCGCTGAGCTACATTTAAGGAAAGATGCTTTTGTTTGCCTTTGATGGAAATGTAATGCCGATATTAAATCACTGATACCTGAGCGACAGATTTCTTAATAATTCATCCATCGATTAAGTAGATATTTATTAGCCCCTTAAAATCTTTATAGGACTGAGACAACCTATCAAGGTCAAAGTCAGGTTCTTCATAAAACAATCTTTACAATTTATTGATTTATGTGTTTGTCCTTTTTAAGTTGTAAACAGTTTTATTTGCTTTGCTATTTTATTGTTTATCTTCTTTATAGGGGCATCATTCCTGAAATCTTAGCAGGTTTTACTTCAGATAAGAAATGATTAGACGCTCCATGGCCAAGAGCTGAGATATCTTGGATGGATGACTAATGACAATGACTGTAATTATAATAATAGAGGATGAGTATAGGGAAGTATCAATCAGCAGTAAATTATGGATAAAACCATAAAACAGACAATGCTCATCATTTGTGAAACAGAAAAATAGCATAGTGTGGTACATTTTCTTTTCAACCATTGTGGTTATATTTAAATATCGCTAATAAATTGGTTCACACACCCCAAGGAATGGTTTATAGGCCATCTGCGGAGACGTTTTATCTGACTTTCATTTTTGTTTCATTATATTTGTTTCTTTTTCTCCGTCAACTAAATGGATCGGAGTGACTACACTATAAAAGCAAAGTAAAAGCATGAGCAGTGTCTATATACAAACCTAACCACAATGTCCACTCTGCATATGACCTCCTTCTGTCCTCCTCCTTGCAGTCATATATACAAGATTTCTTACAAGCCTCTCCCTCCCTCTAGAATCCTGTTCCAAAATACATCTGTCACTCTCCAGCCTTTGAAATCTTTCAGCGTTACCTCAAAACTCACTTTTCCAGACAAGCATATGTTCTAACTTAGGCCATTCCCTTTCAATCTCTGGCCAAGTTGTGCTCCTTACTAAATACAGTATAACCTAAAAACTAGGGTTGATCAGTCAGAATGGGAATAGCTTTCTGAAGCATCAAGATCAGAACTCAAAGGTAAGACTGCGGCATGTCACTGTCTAGCTCTCCAATACTTCCTCCTTCTGGTTGTAAGGAGGAAGCATACGAGAGCTGGAACACTACGTGGAGGGCAGCGCACAGAGGGTGCAACAAGGGTGGCATGCAATATGGTGGCACTTTATGTATTAAAAATAATGACCATTGAAGTAACATGGCCACATATAATTGAGATGAATCCCCTCTCAGTGACACACTTCTGCCGGCGGACACTCCTTGGACGAGAGCACTATCCGCTCCAACTGCCGCTCCAGCCCTCCGCTACCGCCGCCACTCGGACCTCCGCTGCAGATGCTGCTCTGGACCCGGCCACCGCTGCCCGCATAGCTCCCAGGCTCCCCTGCTGCTGCGACCCAGGACCTTTCAACCGCCAATCGGATCTCCGCCGCAGATGCGGCTCCGGAACCTGCCACCTCTGACGGCACAGCTCACAGGCTCCCCTGCTGCCGCAACCCAGGACCGCCTCAGCCGCCGCTCTGGTCCTCAGCTCCCGCCGCAGATGCTGCTCCGGACCCGGCCACCGCTGCCCGCATAGCTCCCAGGCTCCCCTGCTGCTGCGACCCAGGACCTCAACCGCCAATCGAATCTCCGCCACAGATGCAGCTACAGAAACTGCCACCTCTGCCCGGACAGCTCACAGGCTCCCCTGCTGCCGCAACCTAGGACCGCCTCAGCCGCCGCTCTGGTCCTCAGCTCCCGCCGCCACCCGGATTCCTGCTCCAACTGGCTGGGGCTGCCGATGCCCCTCCGGACTCAGCCTCCCGCTCCCAGCCACTGCTGATGCACCTCTGGACTGCCGAAGCCCCTCTGGACTCTCCTCAGCATGCTCCTCAGCACGTGTCCTGGCCGGGGCTAGGACCAAAGGTAAGTCTACTCGCCCGCACGTCCAAACCTCCAGCCCCACGTGGCTAGGCCTGGCCTGCGCCTCTGACCTGCTCCCTCTACCGCACACCAGCCCTGTGCTCTCACATCTGCCCGCGCGGTTCCGGCCTGGCCTGCACCAACTCCCAACCTGGTCCTCCAGCCCCACGTGACCCTGCTCAGCTCCCGGCCCAAACCTCCGGCCCACTGGGGCCCAGCCGGCCTGCTGCCGACCCCACGCAGATCTTAGTCCAGGCCCCTGTTTGTGTGTCCGCCACCTTGGATAATATACACAGTGCCTGCACCAGTACCACCACCAGCTCCCATAGTGCCAGTACCACCACTGAACTCATATCCTGGGGCAGCCAGCTCATGGTCTCAAGCACTATGCCTCCAGGCACAGGCGGAGGGCAGTCATTCCACCCCAGCTCCCACATCGACCACCTAACTAGTAGGGTCAACAGCTCTCCGAGGAAGCGGCGCCATAGGGGGTGCAGGGCAGGCACCCTGGTACGCGCTCAAAAGGAAAGGGCTCCGCTCTCCCATCCCTGCCATTCTACTAGCGAATGTTTGCTCTCTCCCTAACAAGGTGGACGAGCTGCTCCTACTCCTCGATAGCAAACCCGCAATCAGCAGGAACACCCCAGTCCTCTGCTTCACTGAGACCTGGCTGAACGATGGCATCCCCGACAACCACCTGCAGGTGCCAGGCTACAACCTCCTCCGTGCTGACCGTGATCCCACACTCTCGGGGAAAAAACGGGGTGGCGGGATATGTTTCTACATTAACTCTGCATGGTGCACCGATAACTCCATTCTAAGCATCAGCTGCTCCCCTGATGTCGATATCCTAGCCATCAACTGCAGGCCACAGTACTCACCCAGAGAGATTACATCCTTTGTTCTTGTCGGTGTTTACATTCCCCCCGATGCAAATGCAAAGTAGGCCCTGAGCACTCTGAGCGACTGCATCTCTCGGTGGGAAACCTGCCATCCAGGGGCCCTCCTTGTCATATTTGGGGACTTCAACCATGCAAACCTGAACCAAGAACTGCCAAGGTACAAGCAACACATCACTTGCCCCTCCAGAAACGACCGCACCCTTGACCACTGTTACACTGCCCCCAAGAATGCGTACAAGGCTACTCAAGGAGCTGCCCTGGGGAACTCCGATCACAGTCTAATTCATCTGCTCCCCACCTATAGAAGGCACCTTGACACCATCAAGCCTGTCGTCAAGTCAACCAAAAGGTGGACAGAGGAGGCAAAGCAGGCGCTCCAGGCATGCTTCGATTGCACGGACTGGTCAGCCCTGGCAGCTCCCTCCCTGGAGGATTGGGCAGAAAATGTCACCTCCTACATCAGTTTCTGTGAGGACACCTGCATACCAACCAAGACCTTCAAGGTGTACCCCAACAACAAGCCTTGGTTCAACAGCAAGTTGCGACGGCTCAGGAAACTGAAGGAGGCGGCGCACAAGTCTGGTTCCTTGGAGGAGTTCAGAGATGCCAGAAATGCCTTAAATCGGGAACTAAAAAACGCAAAGATGGCCTTCTCGGACAAGCTGAGCCTGAGCCTCCAGTCCAATAACTCACGGGAGGTATGGAAGGGCCTGAGGGCAGCCACAAACCTTAAGCCCCCACCCCAGCAAGCAACCCCCAGCACTAAACTGGCCAATGAACTCAACGAGTTTTATTGCAGGTTCGAAAAACTACCCAAGCAGTCTGGCTCGACAACGGCCATGGACTACGGGGCACACTCCCCTCTACCTGTCCCGGGAGACGGTGGTGATACATCGACCGCAGTTTGCGAGGAGGAAGTACTAAGACACCTACGCAAGCTTGACCCTAGGAAAGCCTCGGACCCGGATGGTGTGACGTCGATCTGTCTGAAGGTGTGTGCAGACCAGCTGGCCCCGGTCTTCTCCGCCATCTACAACAGATCACTTACGGAGGGCAAGGTCCCCTCCTGTTTCAAGAGGTCCACGATTATCCCAATCCCCAAAAAGACGGGTAACACTGACCTCAACAATTACAGACCAGTGGCCCTAACCCCCACCATCATGAAGATCTTTGAACGGCTGGTCCTTGCCTCCCTGAAGCACTCCACCAACGCCCTCCTTGACTCGCATCAATTCGCATACAGGGCAAACCGGTCGGTGGAGGACGCCATCAATATCAGCCTGGCGTACATCATGGAGCACATCGACAGGCCCAACTCCTACGCCAGGCTCCTGTTCTTGGATTTCAGTTCCACCTTCAATACCATCTGCAGTGACATCCTGCTTGCCAACCTCTCTCAGCCGGGAGTAGCCCCCACCCTCTGCAGGTGGGTCGGCGACTTCCTTTCCAATAGAATGCAGAGGGTCAAGCTAGGCAACTGCTACTCCAAGGTGAGAACTACCAACATAGGTGCTCCGCAAGGGTGTGTCCTGTCCCCGCTCCTGTTCTCCCTGTACACCAACAGCTGTACCTCAACTGACGACTCTGTCAAGGTCATCAAGTTTGCGGATGACACCACAATCATTGGACTCATCAGTGGCAACAACGAGGATGCCTACCGCAGCGAGATAGACAAGATCTGCAACTGGTGCACAGATAACATTTTTGTCCTTAATGCAGCAAAGACAGTGGAACTGGTTGTGGACTTCAGGAGACGCCCACCCCCTCTCCACCCAATCCTCATAAGGGATAACGAAGTCTCCATGGCCCCCTGTGTTCGGTTCCTCGGCACTACCATCACTAAGGACCTAAAATGGGGGCAGAACACCACCATAACCCAGAAAAAGGCACAGCAGAGGTTATTTTTCTTGCGCCAACTGAAAAAATTTGGCATCCCACGCGAGCTGCTCATGAGCTTTTACACTGCCACTGTGGAGTCTATTCTCTGCTCATCCCTCATCGTCTGGTACACAGGGGCATCTGCTAGCAACAAGTACAAACTCCACAGAGTAATCAGCACTGCAGAAAAGATCATCGGCCTGCCACTACCACCCCTCGATCTCCTCCACATGGCCAGAATGAGGACGAGGGCCACCAAGATCTCGACCGACCCCTCCCACCCGGGCAGTCGGTTCTTCAAGCTCCTGCCACTTGGGCCGCCGCTACAGGGCTGTCCCCACCAGAACCACCAGAAGCTGGAGCACCTTCTTCCCCCAAGCGGTACTCCAACTGAACTCGAACCCTACATGACAGCTTGTGTTTTTCTTTCATGCACATTTCCCCTAATTGACTGAATGCCTCTTACTATGTTCTTGTTTATGTTCATGTCTATGTAGCCCACCCTATGCTGTATGTACATAGGTCTTATGTATGTATGTATAAATGCCATGCCATGTGCTCCAAAAACAATTCCGGGTATGTCTCTGGCATGCTTGGCGAATAAAGCTGATTCTGATTCTGAGATGTATTATGGGGTGTATGCCCTAAACTGCATTAAGCAGAACAATGTGCAAAAAATCGTACACATGGTGAGAAGATCGTACTGCGTTGCATCATGGAATATATTGCATTCTGCTGGACTTATCGTGTGGTAAGACTTTACTTTTTACTTTCCTTTCTTCATCAAGTGAACATTGCAATTCGGCCTTATAAATCTTTGAATTATGAATCATAATCAGATTTATTTGCCAAGTACGATGGATATTGTACCCCGGATTTTTTTGTGGTACACACGGCATGGAGTATTGTAGTGCAGATATACAGGCATTAGACATGAGTTTACAGGCATTTAGACAAGGTCTATGGAAAAAGATTGGATGAGCATTGGATGAGCGGTAACTATATATTCCTGAAACTTTTACTTCCAACTTATTGAGCATTTGAGTTACTGTGTATGACTTTAACATACCGTAGGTGATCATCAAAGAGGAACATTAACCCATATGTGGCCAGGGTATTTCTAGCTACTAGGGATGATCAATGAGATGCAAATTGTTCCAAAATTATGCAAATTATTTAGCAAAAGCTGCACCACTAGAAATGTTGTTATTGTCAAATTTGAATGTTAACCCTTTCCACTCCTTTTTCCCTGATCACCCACATGCCCCCCAACACTTAATTTCTTCTGGGATGCTGTTCGGGAGAGAATGTGGGTGATAATCGGGAAAAAAGGATTGGCAGTGGAGATTAGTGTTGGGCGAACAGTGTTCGCCACTGTTCGGGTTCTGCAGAACATCACCCTGTTCGGGTGATGTTCGAGTTCGGCCGAACACCTCATGGTGTTCGGCCTTTTTAGTTCGGGTTTGCCCGAACAGCTCAATGCCCAGCCGAACAGGGCCCTGTTCGGCCGAATACTGCCCCCCTATGGGGTCGCAGGCATAAGGGGGGAGCATGCCCCGGTCGCGGGGGGAGGTCGGAAATTCCCCCCACCCCCTCCGCTAGCGCTGCCCCCTCTGCCCGCTTCCCCATACAAAAATTTTCCGTAAAAATCAATAGTACCTTCAGTGGCTGGCTGGCACTGTGGTGTGAGTGAGTAGGAGGAGTCCGAGTAGGACGCGTTGAGGCCGGGCAGCGGGCGGTTCAGCAGTAGTACCCTTGTGGTACTTCCGCCCTTTCTCTGACCTCACGTCCTCTACGTGATGACGCATACGAGGGTACGCGTGACGCGTACCCTCGTATGCAGAGGACGTGAGGTCAGAGAAAGGGCGGAAGTACCACAAGGGTACTACCGCTGAACCGCCTGCTGCCCGGCCTCAACCCCATAGGGCCCCCAAAAGCGGGATGTTCGGGGGAGTTCGGGGTTCGGGCCGAACATGCCGAACATCTGGCCCATGTTCGGCGAACGGACCTGAACCCGAACATCCAGGTGTTCGCCCAACACTAGTGGAGATCCGGAGGATCTGTACCTCCTCCCACTAAAGTGAGAATAAGAACCGGCATCAGTGGTGGAGGGTGGGGCCAGATTGTGCACTGTAGGTATCCCCGCCTCCCTTGCACCTAACCATCATTAGACAGCTGAGTTCAGCGGCAGTAAGAGCCATAGGAGAGTGTGACAATGAGAAATTTTAATCTACGCCCTGGTATGAATAAGAGGCTCCAACAATGGCATAGATTTCAATCATAACCGTTATTGTGTTGTCATGCACACACTAAGGGATCAAACCCATTATCTCTAGGGGGAGTGCAGCAACTGGAAAAAGAAGGATGACGCCCCCTGTACAATGTTCAATCAAAAAGAGCACACCTTTTATTGATATACGCTTCTGAGATTCCTTCTTCATTTCCAGAGACAGACATACATCTGATTGGTCTTAACTAATGAAGGACTCGAGATCTTCATGGTAATAAATCATTAGAATCATTATCTTGGTATATATCTGAGAACGTACATTAAACTGCTTCCTTGAGTGGAAATACCAAACGTGCATTTATTTTTCACATACCTACAGTGAAGGTCACAAACAAGTATTAAAATAGTTTTCCTACCTTCGAAACAAATTATTCCTGCAAAAACAACATCTGTTATATGCTTACAGGCACACATTCAGCAAAACCACTGGTCAAATTCTATATCTGTTTCGCTGTATCTTTATAAAATATAATAAGACGTTTAAACTGCTGGTAGAATTAAATATGTTAATATGTAGACACCACCACCTTGGGAGCCCTAAGGAGAGATCCAAAGATGCTTATGACAGGGGCAGGGCTGCCCTTAGTATTGTGTTGGAGTGCAGCAGTGCAGACAGTCATCGGGGGTCTTCAGTCAAGATATAAAGAAGACCCCCAGCAATTATAACAATTGGGATCACTTTATTAAACTGGTATTTCTCTGTCAGGGTATTTCTAGCTACTAGGGATGATCAATGAGATGCAAATTGTTCCGAAATTATGCAAATTATTTTGCAAATAAAAGGACCAATCAGTTTAAACATGGGTTTAAACTGACTGGTCCATTTTCAAATGGCATACATTTGCATAATAGTTGCATATATTTGCATCAACTCAGAACAATTTGCATACCTGTGATCATCCCTACTAGCTACGTGTGGAAATAGATGAGGGGTGCTGATGACCCCTATACTACTCCCACCTGGATGGTAAGCAGGGGCGGAACTAAAGGGGAGCAGGGGGGGGGGGTTCCAGAGCTGTAAGGGGGCCCAACTGCTGCACTCTCAGATAAATGGATCCATCCTCCAGATCAGGTGTTTTTGTGGCTACACTGGATATTGGTGTGAAACTTATGTTGTCCAAACTTGTTTTATAACCCTTGCAAGATGGGCCCATGGACTATGAGGGTCACCAGGGGTAGACAAGGGAAAGGGTGTGAAAATTGGGGGGCCCCATCAAAGGTTTGCTGGGAGGCCCCAAGATTTGTAGCTATGCCCCTGGTGGTAAGATACCTGGAATGCAGACAGGGAGTTTCCAGATTAGTGAGTGTTAGTTTTTTATGTTTTTATATAGTGCTGACATCTTCCTTAGCGCTTTTACATACTGTATATAGTTACCTGTATGTCCCTAACCATCCATCACAGTCCATAATCTAATCCCTACCATCGTCAGCTATTGTCTAATGTTATTATTGTAGTCAAAGGTAAATTTTTTAGGGTAGCCAATTAACCTATGCATTTCAACAGAGCTGGGCCGAGGTAAAGGCAAGAGAGGCTCCAGCCTCAGGGCGCAGTGTAGGAGGGGCGCACAACTCACTCAGCTATCATTCTCTTACTGTGTTTGAAGCAGAGAGAAATAAGAAAAGAGGATACATGGCAGTGACTGCAAGACAGATAGGTGTTGGGAAGTTGGGGGCCAAGGGACGCCTCTTATTCTAATAGCAATCAGTGTGTGACGGCTGAAGTGGGAGGGAGGAAGGGGCACACTTTGGTGTCTCAGCCTCGGTAGCTGGAGGACCTTGTCCCGACTCTGCACTTCAACCTATGCAAATTCAATCATTTTGACTGTATTAGTATAAAAAAAATCTGATTGTGCACTGAAATTATACAGCTTTATTTTGGGTGGTGGTGGTGTGTGTGTGTGTGGGGGGGGGGGGGGGGGAATTGACTTTAAAATTAATGTTGAATGATAGGTACAAAGTTGATCCATATACAGCTGCCATTCTTAAGCCTGGTACACACTTTCAATTATGATTGGCCAATCACTGACCAATTTTACCACCTCTGGTATGAGGGTCAACAGATATGGAATACTATGAGCGTATTGTGTAGGTAAGCCCTCATACTACATGGACGTGGTAAAATTGATCATTAATTGAAAGTGTGTACCTGGGATTAGTGGTAACAGGTTACATAAACATGCTTGAAGGTGTTAAAGGTAGTCATATCCCTAATAGGATGAGGAAGCTATGAGTGTGGGAGCAGCTTAAAGCCTGGTACCATGAGAGTCCGCACATAGTGGCAAAATGGGGTGACACCCCCCCTGGCCGCCAGTGAGTGTGGGAGCTAGGACCTCGCGGACACCGCACTGATACGCGGAAGTGAAATCTCTTCTGCATATGCAGCACGGTGTCCACGGGGGTAACGTGCGCCCGCTTTCACTGGTCTCCGGCTGATTCTGAGGTCTGACGCTGGCTGCTAGGATGCAGCGGGGACGGCCAGGAGGGGAAGACAGCTAATGTTGAGTGGGGTCCCTGTCACTAAACATGGGGGTGGGGAACCTGACACTACCTACACTGGGGGGTACCTGTCACTACCTAAACTGGGGGGCACCTGTCACTTACTAAACTTTGGGCACCTGTCACTACCTAAACTAGGGTGCACTGTCACTACCTAAACTAGGGGGCACCTGTCACTACCTAAACTGAGGGCACCTGTCACTACCTAAACTGGGGGGCACCTGTCACTGCTTAACCCGGGGGTTCACCTGTCACTACCTATATTAGGGTGAGTCCTTGTCACTGAACATGGGGGTCACTGTCACTACCTAAAACTGGGGGCACCTGTCATTACCTAAGCTAGGGGGGCCCCTATCACTACACATGGGGAGTCCCTGTCACTAAATAATGGGGGGTCCCTGTCACTACCTAAACTGGGGGGCACCTGTGTCGGAGGCGCTCACAATGTAAGCCCTACCATAGTCCTAGTCTAATGTCTCACCATTGCTAAGTTCATGTAAAGTTGGCTCCACCCATGACCACACCCATATCCTGGTCCATGGCCACAACCATATACTCCCATTTTTCACCACGCCGCGCTGCGTAATCTCTCTGTCATACTACATGGAGGTGGTAGAAATGGTTAGTGATTGGCCAATCGTAATTAAAAGTGTGTACCAGGCTTTAGAGAAATGATTGGTCTATCGAGGGGAAATTTTTATGCATCTCAGTCAGCTTTAAGCCTGGTACACACTTTCAATTAAGATTGCCCAATCACTGACCAATTTTGCTACAGTGTTCAATACCTGTTGACCCTCATGCTACATGGAGGTGGTAAAATTGGTTAGTGATTGGAATTGAAAGTATGTACCGGGCTTTATTCTTCATCCTCTTAAGTACGCCACATTTTCCTCTCTGTTACTTCAACTCGTCTTTTTTTTCCAAATAAAAACATCAGTTTGCCTATTTCCCCAGTCTTACAGCATTACAGCGTCACACATGCGTCTCCCGGTTATATCACTTCCCCGCACACTCCATTTAATCCGCAACGTGTTTGGGAAATTCTTTCTGTGTGGAGGAAATTGTAAGCATAATTTTAGACTGCGGTCAAGGTTTATAGAGGAGGACAGATGAAACAATCCCTGGACTCTGGCACAATCTAGGAATGCAGCTGCACCCTCCCGGCCTGAAGTGTTAGGACATGCCAGTGTCAGCTGTGTCCAAACACATTCTTTATTTAGCATGTGTGTGTTTTCTTACAATAACCAGACAGGCCGTCCCCTCCTTCATATGTGGATATGAATACTTGACAGACAAGCCACCACTTCAAGTAGTTCAAGCAGCATTAGGGAAAGGTCACTGTGAAGAGCCTAGCCCACCCACTCTCTACAAATCCACACAGTCATTGCACGCTGGGGGCTTCTGAAGGCAACATCTCCGCTGAGTCAGTTAGTTGTACTTTTAGTGAAACAGCAACGTTTGGTAATATTGGGGTTTCTCAGGCCCTGACTGCTGTGTTTCCCGTGACCAATCTCAGCGTGATACACACCTCTCTGCAAAGATGCCAGTAAGACACATAAATACCACACTTCAGACGAGCTTATTGACACATCCCCATGCTCGCTGCATTACTCACAGTTATGGGTCCCGCTTCCTGCTACCAGAACAGCTGTGCTGCCTCTAAGGGAGCAGCTCGAGAACACTGTGCTAAGAAAAATCCCTTCTGGAAAATACACAAATAAAATGTGAAGAGGAACACAGAGGACCATCTTTTTCCAATACTAAAAAGGGAAAAAATAACAACCTCCTGAATTCTAATTTCCTGGCTTTTCTGTTGATCCTTTGGCCATAGCAGGTAATCGCATACTTGTAACTAGTTCAAACAACAGGTGCTCTGACTTAACTCAGAGATGCATGATCGCCATATGTGCTGTCTGCAGGTTAAGCCAGGCACACAACAGTGGCTTCACCTGGGGAGGTACGAACTGCACCAGGTGTCACCAGAAGAGGAGGTGACACCAAGCTCCAGGAGAGAGTGGAGGAGAGAGAGGGAGAGTGGAGTAAGGCTATGCCGGGCTGGAATCACCATAAGGCACTGTAGGCATGTGCCTACAGGCCCCTGATGATGGAGAAGTGTCTCACTCCCCTCACCCAGTGCCTCCCTCCCTCCTTTCCTATGCAGGTTCCAGAGCAAAATGTAAATGAGAGGTTACTCACCCGGGTCTCTGCATTCCACTGACCAGATCTCCCTTCAGTTGAGAGCACCTCTAACTACCTAATACTTGGGGCACCTCTAGCTACTTAATACTAAAGATAGCTCTTGCTATATAATACTAAGGAGCACCTGTAGCTACCTATGATGGGCAAGGGAAGTAAGGGATAAGTAACAGCTGGGCCAGCTAGCACACTTGCGGTGCGGTCTGGTGGGATTTGTAGGTTCATGGAGGGTGGAGTCTAGGGTGCCAGGACATCTGTGCCTATAGGCTCCTGTGATGGAAATCCGGGCCTGATGCTATGTGAATATAGACCAGGTTAGCGTTTGATGTACTTCACCCTCCTGCTCCTCTCCCTCTGGCTGTTCCGTGCTGAGCTGAGCTGATAATGGAGTACAGTGGCCACCAGGGTGGGTCATCTGGTGATCACCTTTACATTCCCCTATTCACCCTTGGCCAGAATCCCCCCTCTTCCCCCAGATAGCAAAGTATTACCAGTATAACCATCCTTATCTCCTCCCTCCCCCATAGCAAAGTTATCCAGTGTAGTACTGCCCACTCACCTCCCATAGCAAGCATAGCCAGGTTGGCCTGGTGAGTTTGGAGGTTCATGGGGTAAGAGAGGGATGGCACCATGAGTTTCCGGACAGGGTGACACCAACCTTAGTGACGCCTCTGGCTCACACATCCAACTTTAATTGGACAGTGATTGGTCAATTTTACCACCTCCATGTGGTATGAGAGTTGACCTGCACAATCTGTTCATAGTGTTCAAATCTGTTGCCTATCATGATACATGCAGGTGGTAAAATAGACCACCGGCGCGCTACTCCAACCAGTTTAGCCGAAGCTCCATAGAGGGTAATGGAGAAATGGCACCTCTGCAAAGATAAGGATGAGAGCACACGGACTAACAGAGCAGTGTGATGGGACAGGTGAGTTGCTAGCTGTGCTACAAAAATGGTGCAGGGGCCGGTGCCCCGGGGAACATAGTAAAGTTGCAGGGGGTGGGGGTGGGGTGTTGCCCGGCAGCAGCCAGCTTGGGACTCTGGGGGTAAATTTGGCTGGCGGGGGGGCAATAGATGGGGGGCAGGTTAATTTCACCTCAAGGCCCCATTGTGACTTGAAGCAACCCTGGGAGGGGGAGGTGGGAAGGGGATGGAAGTGTTTGGGTGAACTTAGCATCAGGTGACAAAACATGTAAACCTAGCCTAAAGGTTAAGCAATGGTTCATGCCTTTATAGCAACATATAGCTAAGGGCAGTGTTTCTTGTTTGTAGTGCACTTTACCTATCAAATTAACAAGAAGCAGTAATGAAGATGTTTTTGAACATGCTAAGATTTCAGGCTGGAATATTATCCACAGTCCATGTTGTATTTGTACAAGTAATTGTTCCAAGAACTGTAATGTTAACAATTATTCTAATTGCAGCTCAGATATAAGTTTTGCTCCATCTTCTCCCTGTTGTCTGAAGAATTTGGATTGTTAATGTAGTGTTCTTGTAATAGACATTGTGGAGTAAACCACTTCAAAGAAATAAACACAGGTTAGAGGCACTTGTCAGTGTAATTAGGAGGAGAATGTTGCCAGGTTAACAAGTTTGCTCAGTTAATGGAATGATTTATAGCATACAGGGCCGGCCCTAGACTTTTTGCCGCCTGAGGCAAAATTAGAAAAAATCCCCCCCCCCCCCCCCCAGCGGTGGGGGGATGGGCGCCGAGCTGGAGGGGTAGCACGGTTCCATCTTCCGCGTTCCATCGCGTGCTCCACTGATGTCACTTCCTGCAACGCCGCCCACTGCATTGTAAGTGGACGGCGTTGCAGGAAGTGACGTCAGTGGAGCGCACGATGGAACGCAGAAGAGGTGATTCCCCCGCCCGTTGCCTCTTCATCATATGCAGGCTTGTACTTAACACTGGAGGGGAGCGCAGATCGGGGGACCCAGGTGAGGGAGGGGGGGTCCGACCCCCCTCCCCGCCGCTAGGCCCAATACCCCCTTTCTGCCCGCTACCCCTCCAGCTCGGCGGGCGGCCCCCAGCGCATGGACAGGCGGGTGCCGCCCCCCCAGATCTGCCGCCTGAGGCAAATGTTTCACCCCGCCTCATGAGCGGGCCGGCCCTGATAGCATAGATATATCCTCCATCTCTCTCTCGTAACTCCTTATAAGGTTTATCCCTCCCAGGGAATCAAACAGGGACAGCCAGCGTACAAGCTGAACTCTACCACCGCTCTGCTTTCTAAGGAAACTGATAGAGTACACTTTATATGACTCAGGTTATAAAGATTTCATGCAGAGCTGTAACTAGTAATGTCTGTTCCCCAACAAAAGTTTGGACAGCCCCTCCCCCCCAACTCCATCTCAGGTCAAGTTATTAGAATTCAGTAGTCTTTGTGCCCCTAAATGGGAAACCTTTGACCCCAAAATTGGGGGCAGTGTATGTTAACCTGGTTCCAGTATTGAATTCAAGTCCAAAGAGTCTACACAGGGGCATTACAAATAATGGGGTCCCCCAGAAAAACTATGATGGGCAGTCTCAGGCCCGGATTTACCTCACAAGAGCCTATAGGCACGTATGTCCTGGCATTCTAGACTTCGCCCTTCATGAACCTACAAACCCCCAACAAACCACACCACAAGTGTGCTGGCCGTTCCAGCTGTCACTTTTCCCTTACTTCTCTTTCCCGTCATAGGCAGCTACAGGAGTCTCTTACCATTAGGTAGCAAGAGGTACCCTCCCTCAGTATTGAGTAGCTAGAGGTGCCCCCGACTGAAGGGAGGTCTCCTCAGTGGAATACAGAGGGCAGGGTGAGTAACATCTCATTTACACTCTCATCAGAACGTTGCATAGAGAAGGAGGCATTAGGAGAGGGAGACGCTTTTCCATCATCAGGCACCTATGGGCACGCGCCTACAGTGTCTTATGGTAAATCCAGCCCTGGGCCTTCTTCATGTTCACAACCCTTCCCTCCCCTTGGTGACCCTCACAGTCTAGGGGCTCATCTTACAAGGTTCCTAAAACAAGTGTGGCCATCAGGATCTTCCTGCTAGAGGCATCACTATGGTTGGTGTCACCCAGTGTGTAAACTTATGGCATCACATATCTCTTACCCCATGATCCTCCAACCTCCCAAGGCTAAAGAAACCTATTATTCTTTTTTGCTAGTAAGGTTACTTGTTACTGACATTTGTTGGGAATTTAGTGTAATGGGGGGGCACTCTGGACACATTGGCGGAGAGGGGAGTCGGGGTTTGCAATTATTATACAGGCCACACTTTGCTATAGAGGTTTTGGGGAGGAGGGTTCTGACCATGCTTGATATGGAGTGTGAGGGACACACTTGCTATGGGAACTTGGAAGGGAGAGAAGATAAGGATTGTTATACTGGACACACTTTGCTCTATGGGGGGAGGTGGAGTGTGGCCAACTGGACATGCTTACTATGGGGGTAATGGAGCAGTACCACACTGGACACACTTGCTATAGGGGGAAGGAGGCATTAGGAATTGTTATACTGGCCACAGTTTGCTGTGGGTGGAGGCTTATGACCACGCTTGCCGTGGGGAAGAGGGAGAGGTAGTGCACTGGACACTCTTGTTATTGTCAGTTGGAAGGGTTATACGGGGTACACTCTGGATACACTCACAAAGTAATATATTTCACAAATGTGTTCACCTGACTTGAACCAGCCCAGCTGCAGGAGTAAAAAGCAAGCTTTTCTGACTGGCTACTCCTGCAGCTTACCATCATTGTACGGTTCACACTGTAAGAGGATGAGACCCAGGTAGAGAGACCTCTGAGAAGACTACAACCTCAAGCCCTGGCATAGCAATAGAGAATGAAAAATAGGCTGTCAAAGCACCAGGGTCCTGGACTTGAAAGGTCCATGTGGGGCCCTTTCCCACTCCCCCAGTCAGGGCCGTTTCTAACCTTTTTGTCACCCAAGGCAAGAAGTGCTGTGTCACCCCCTCCCCCCCCCCCAAAAAAAAAAACACGCACACACTAAAGAATACTAACCAATGTGTGCCATTTAATGTGAATGCATAATACTCGGCGTCCCCGAGAAACAAATCATCCGCCGATCCTGTCGCATTTTGTTGCACACCCCCTTCCTGCACTACCCCAGCCCAGTGTGTAAATGCAGGATAGCAAAGCAGAAGTTGTATACTCACCTCTCCGCCGGAGTTCAGTGCTGTGCTTCTGCCTGTCCGCTCACCACTCGCCCTAGTGCCCAGCATCTCCTACCGCATGTAGCATGATTACATATGACATGAAGAGAGTGAGGTGCCGACACTAGAAGGAGCAGAAGACAGACACATTCAGGGGTGGGGATTCATTTGGGGGCTTAATCCAGGAGCATGGCACCCCCAAGGACAAATTACACTCCAGACAATAAGCTGGAATGCCTTTGGTTATAAATGGCCCTGCCCCCATCCCTGCATTATATCTTTGTTGGTGATGTAGTGGTTGTGAAGTGATAACTTCTATATGTGCTTTAAATAGTGGTAACAAATCATGCCTTTTCTTCTGCTTATACCTCTCTAGCACAATGGGGGTCCCTAGAAAGCCGATCTCGGTGGTCTGTCTCATGTGATTATTATACATACAGTGCTGGAAGGAGTGTCCATGTAAAATTTGCACTGGGGTCTGGGCTCATGGTTCTATAGCTACACCAATGGTCTCAAGCCCTGAATGCCAATAATTATAGAAAAAGTCCAGTACACAGGCTTCTTCTCAGGCACTTTAAAGAGTACCTGAAACCAAGGATTTAACTTAATCTTGATCAGTAGCTAATATCCCTTTTCCTGTGAGAAATCTTTTCCTTTTCTCGAATAGATCATAACGGAGGTCTGTATGGCTGATACCATAGTGGAACTCATCCTACTATGTGATGTCAGGACCTAGGTCCTGACAGTTTCCTGTGAGCCTTGGTGAATTGTGAAAATTACCGTTTTTCCAACTGCCAAGCAACCAGTATCTCCCTCTGTGCATACCAACTGTATATCTATATAAAAAAACAACCTTTTAGCCTATCGCATTATCAGAGGGTGTGGATATAGATAATGGCAGTTGGTGTCTTTTCATGTCTGCCAGTAGTAAAGATGATTAGAGAGAAACTCCAGTGAAAATAATGTAATAAAAAAGTGCTTAATTCTTACAATAATTATGTATGTATATGTATGTATAAATGATTTTAGTCAGTGTTTGCCCATTGTAAAAATATTTCCTCTCCATGATTTACATTCTGACATTTATCACATGGTGACATTTTTACCGCTGGCAGGTGATGTCACTGGAAGTAGCTGCTGCTTGCTTTTTTGGCAGTTAGAAACAGCTGTAAATGGCTATTTCCCACAATGCAATGAGTTTCACAGACAGGAAACTGCCAGGACCATGGTCCTCAAAGTTTCCTGTGGGAGGGGTTTCACCACAATATCAGCCATACAGAGCCCCCTAATGATCCGTTTGTGAAAAGAAATAAAGTAGATTTCTCATGTAAAAGGGGGTCAGGGTCGGAGCTACCTTAGGAAAAATGAGCAATTGCCCCAGGGCCCCAGAGCCTGTAGGGGCCCCCAAGTTGTCCCTCCCCCATCTTAACTGTTGCTCCCCAGGGACTCTGCAGAGTCTGTTAAGTTGCGAGGTGATTGGGGGAGGTTCAGCACCAGGCTCAGGGGCCCAGGAGGGAAATTTGGCTGCAACAAAGGGCCTCTAATGACACTTTTTGGTCGAGGAGGTCTGTTGGGGGGGGGGGGGGCCCAGGCTAATTTTTCCCTAGGGCACAATTGTTACTTGAACCGGCCCTGAAGGGGGTATCAGCTACTGATTAGGATGATGTTCAATTCTTGGTCATGGTTTCTCTTTAAGTGCAGGCTGGTGTGGACTGATCAAATTACACGGAAAATATTAATCAATTCTTGAGCTCTCCTCTATTTTTTAACTTCTCACTTTGCAATGTACTGATTTCTTTTTTTCCCCTTTTTGCTAAAGTTCCTCTCTAAGTGATTTACACGATTACAGCTAATCAAGGAGCTTATACACGGATAAGACGAGTTCTGCCACTGACTGTCTGCATGGGACAAGGAGAACATCTGTGCCTGGAGTTGGTCTTGAAAAAAAAAAATGAAGTCAATTTAAAAAATCTGACTCATATGCTGAAGTGAAGTACCAGCATATGTTCCTCACATAGAAAATAGCATCTAGCAAATCAGCTTAGAGGCCTGTGACAGTTGTCATGCCCTAGCATGCCCTGTCCATGTATCTGGAGTGTGTACTGTCTGTGGAATGCAAACTTGTGACGGCTCAGTACAGCAAACTATTTAAACCGCTCTCCTTTGAAAGTCATATTAACCTCAATGAGACATAATGGAGGAAAATACATTAAAGGGTTTCACCTGGTGCAGACAAAACTGAGAGCAGACGGTTTGCATCATGTGTGAGTGAAAGAGTGTGTAACAGCTTCCACTAATGCCGTGATTCAGACTCTACTCATCTGCGCTTCACTCAACTGCTGATTAAAACCTAATTACATGTGAAGTCTTTTCAAACAAACAGGTATTTTTATTGACTGGGTTCCATGCCAAGCTGGAGGAATATGGAAATAAGCTAATAAATACTGTGTTGTGTTTTTTGTAATATCGTGTAGAGCGAGCCAATGTGCTTTTACTAGAAGCTTTATTCTGCTTTGTTTTAACCTAGTATAGTTTTAAATGCAATTAAGTAACATTTGCGAAGCACTTTTTTCCTGTAGAATGCAAGAGCACAAGCTGGGCAGCACAGCAATATGCAAAAGAGCTTTTCTGAGCTATACGACCCAAATACAGTCCTGTTTTCTGAAGCACTTAAAGGGGCACTATGGAGAAACATTTTAAAATTTAAAATATGTGCAAACATAAACAAATAAGAATTACGTTTTTTTCCAGAGTAAAATGAGCCATAAATTACTTTTCTCCCATGTTGCTGTCACTTACAGTAGGTAGTAGAAATCTGATGGAAGCGACAGGTTTTGAACTAGTCCATCTCTTCATGGGGGGATTCTCAGGGATTTATTTATTTTCAAAAGCACTTAGTGAATGGCAGTTGCTCTGTCCAACTGCCAAAAAACTGAGTAGCGAGCAGGTAAGCTGGCCAACATCATTGTTTAAATCCTTTTTAGGGAATTTCTTTATAAAGAATAAAAGCCTTGCTGAGAATCCCCTATGAAGAGATGGACCAAAACCTGTCACTTCTGTCAGATTTCTGCTACCTACTGCAAGTGACAGCAACGTAGGAGAAAAATAATTTCTGGCTTATTTTACTCGGGATAAAAACATACTGTACTTCTTATTTGTCTATGCTTGCACATATTTTAAATTTTACAATTTTTCGCCATAGTGCCCCTTTAAACAGTGAAGAAACAGTGAGAGACAGCTTGAGATTTTTTACTGCAGGGAAATTCAAAGGGTTATTATTCCTGCTTTGTTTCATAGTATGGTTTTAAAACTGTAGCTGAAAGTCTGCTGCAAATATATATATATATATATATATATATATATATATATATATATATATATATATATATATATATATATACACTGTATGTACACAGTGGGATGCGAAAGTTTAGGCAACCTTGTTAATCGTCATGATTTTCCTGCATAAATCGATGGTTGTTACGATAAAAAATGTCAGTTAAATACCGTATTTTTCGGACCATAAGACGCTCTGAACAATAAGACGCACCTAAGTTAAGAGCAAGAATCAGAGGAAAAAATATATACACCAAATCTGGTGCGTCCATGGTGCAGGAGCTTCTTGTGGACCTTCTGCCCCCAAGCTGTCTCTGTACTCTATCAAAGAAGATCAAAAAGTATGCAGAAAGGCACAAAATGATGAACCAATAAATTATACAGTTCTAATACATACTGTATATAACTTTATATAATTAACCATTATAGCAGCAATGGTAATGATAAGAGGAGATTTGCGCAATAGCACAATTAGCACCAATCAGACTCAAATAGACTTCTGTGCAGGGCGACCAGAAGAATCCTGAGCAAAGACCCCAGTGAGGAGGGAAGCAGAGGAGCAGCATTTGCAGAAGTGATCTTACTGGCGGAGGAGGAGGCCAAATTCCTGCCTCGCGATCGTGCCTCGGTGTAACCCTGACCAAAGACCCCAGTGAGGAGAGGAAGCAGAGGAGCAGCATTTGCAGGAGTGATCTTACCGGCAGAGGAGGATGCCGAGCTCCTGCACCGCGATCGTGCCTCGGATGAACCCTGAGCAAAGACCCCAGTGAGGAGGGCAGCAGAGGTGCAATGTGGGTGGAAGAGAGCTTACCGGGAAGCGAGAGAGTAGAAGGCTCAATGGCAACAATGCGATCGTACCTCGCCTGTATTGGCTGCCGGCCCTGCAGTACATGGTGATTGGCCGAAACAGGACTTCTTGATCCCACCCGTGGAGGGGTCGGGGCTATAGCTATAGGCTCATACACCTCCAGGGGCAGGACCTTGAATTCCCGTCTCGACCAATCACCATGTACTACAGGGCTGGCAGCCAATACAGGCAGGGGCAGGGCCGTTTCTTGAGCAGTGTGGGCAGGGCGACCTGGCAAGTAGAAGAAGGGCGGCGCAGGCAGAAGGACATAACCACTAGGGAGCTGGTGACGTGCGGTGCAGCCAAATGAATGAAAAAAGATTACCAGTGCAATCACCTTCCTTGACTCCTCCTGGGCTGCCTGCGTCAGACGTCAAGTCATCATCACATCACCACTGCGTGATGATGCCTGATGTCCTGTAGCGGTACTGCAGGCTGTCAGTGCACAGCGCCCATGGAGGAATCGGCTTTCAGGGCTCTCTTTGCCTGTGCGTTTTCCTGGTCCCTGCTTCCTCCTGGATGAGCGGCTGGTCATTAGTAAGTAGGCAGATCTACTTGTGACATGTGGCTGTGTGACTGTCCCTAAAGTGTAAGGGTTCGCGAGTCCAAGGGGTAGGGGGGAGTGGGGCTCAATTTTTACACCCTCGCCCTGGGCGCAATTTAGCCTAGAAACTGCCCTGGGCAGGGGCGTGCCAGGAAGAAGCCGCTCGTTAGAAGCGAGGTACGATCGCATGGTTGCCATTGAGCCTTCTACACTCTTGTTTCCCGGTATGCTCTCTTCTGCCCACATTGCACCTCTGCTGCCCTCCTCACTGGGGTCTTTGCTCAGGGTTCATCCGAGGCATGATCGCAGTGCATGAGCTCAGCACCTCCTCTGCCGGTAAGATCACTACTGCAAATGCTGCTCCTCTGCTACCTCTCCTCACTGGGGTCTTCATAGGCATGAAGTACCCGTGGACACTCCACCGTCATTGCACTCCCGGAGGCTGGGGGTGTGTTGCAAACTTACATTCGGATCATAAAATCCAGTGACTCCCCCCCCCCCCCCCTCTTTTGGGGAAGAAAAGTGCGTCTTATGGTCCGAAAAATATGGTATATCATATAGGAGACACACACAGTGATATTTGAGAAGTGAAATGATGTTTATTGCATTTACAGAAAGTGCGCAATAATTGTTTAAATACAATTAGACAGGTGCATAAATTTGGGCACTGTTGTCATTTTATTGATTCCAAAACCTTTAGAACTAATTATTGGAACTCAAATTGGCTCGTAAGCTCAGTGACCCCTAATGTACATACACAGGTGAATCCAATTATAAGAAAAAGTATTTAAGGGGGTCAATTGTATGTTTCCCCTCCTCTTTTAAATTTCTCTGAAGAGTAGCAACATGGGTATCTCAAAACAACTCTCAAATGACCTGTAGACAAAGATTGTTCACCATCATGGTTTAGGGGAAGGATACAAAAAGCTGTCTGTTTCCACAGTTAGGAACATATTGGAGAATGGAAGACCACAGGCTCAGTTCAAGTTAAGGCTCAAACTGGCAGACCAAGAAAAATCTTGGATGAACAGAAGCGACGAATGGTGAGAACAGTCAGAGACAACCTGCAGACCAGCACCAAAGACCTACAACATCATCTTGCTGCAGATGGAGTACTGTGCATCGTTCAACCATTCGCCACACTTTTCACAAGGAGATGTTGTATGCAGAGGAAGCCTTTTCTCTGCCCAGAGAACAAAACAAGCCGCTTGAGGTATGCTAAAGCATATTTGGACATGCCAGCTTCATTTTGGAAAAAGGTGCTGTGGACTGCTGAAACTAAAATTGAGTTATTTGGGCATAAAAAGGGGCATTATGCATGGAGGAAAAACACCACAGCATTTCAAGAAAAACACCTGCTACCCACAGTAAAATATGGTGATAGTTCCATCATGCATTGGGATGTGCGGGACTCATGGATTCCACTCAGTATCAGCAGATTCTGGAGACCAATGTCTAGAAATCAGTGACAAATCTGAAGCTGCGCCGGGGCCGGATCTTTCAACAAGACAACGACCTTAAAGTGACTCCGAGCTCAGAGTAAAAATAAAATTTGAACTTACCCGGGGCTTTCTCCATCCCAGCCCTGGTCGGGACGTCCCACGCCGGCCTCCTGGCTCTTCTCCCGGCGGCTGTCCACATAGCGCGGACAGACCGGTCCTCCGGGCGACACTGGCGAGTGTCGGGCCTTCTCCTTCCGTATACGTCACGAATGACGTCATACGCCGGCCACCGCACGTCATGACGGCGGCCGGCGTGACAGCACGGCGCATGCGCGGTTTAATCGCACATGCGCCGTGCTGTCACGCCGGCCGCCATCATGATGCGTGGTGGCCGGCGTGTGACGCCATTCGTGACGTATATGGAAGGAGAAGGCCCGACACTCGCCAGTGTCGCCCGGGGGACCGGCCTGTCCGCGCTATGCGGACAGCCGCCGGGAGAAGAGCCAGGAGGCCGGCGTGGGACGTCCCGACCAGGGCTGGGATGGAGAAAGCCCCGGGTAAGTTCAAATTTTATTTTTACTCTGAGCTCGGAGCCCCTTTAAACACTGCTCAAAATCCACTAAGGCATTCATGCAGAGGAACAAGTGCAAGTTCTGGAATGGCCATCTCAGTCTGCAGACCTGAATATACCGTAATTGAAAATCTGTGGTGTGAGTTAAAGAAAGCTGTCCATGCTCGAAAGCCATGAAACCTGAATGAACTAGAGATGTTTTGTAAAGAGGAAAGGTCCGAAATACCTTCAACCAGAATCCAGACTCTCATTGGAACCTACAGGAAGCGTTTAGAGGCTGTAATTTCTGCAAAAGGAGGATCTACTAAATATTGATTTCATTTCTTTTAATTTATGCACCTGTCTAAATTTGTTTAAACAATTATTGCACACTTTCTGTAAATCCAATAAACTTCATTTCACTTCTCAAATATCACTGTGTGTTTCTCCCATGTGATATATTTAACTGATACTTTTTATCCTAACAACCAACGATTTATACAGGAAAATCATGACGATTAACAAGGTTATATATATATATAGACTACTGAAAATAAAAATATGAGACTCTTTTCTTTGCTGCTATTCTTCTATTAATTATCCGTACTACATATATAGTTCCTTATATCATATTTTTTTTTCCGCTTCAGGTTTGCTTTAAAAATGTACTTGACATGACGTGTGACATGATGAGATAGACAGTTGTAAATACAGCAGCAAGTATACAAACACCTATACTGTGCTCCTTTTCTTTTTTCCCTGCCTGAAAGAAGTGATAGCCAGCTGTGCAACTGACAGTTTTTCTTCAGTCGGAACCCAATTGGGCTCACTGATAACAAATCACAGCTATAGAACACCTACCTAAGCAGATAACTGGGCAGAAGCAAAGAGAAATATAAAAAGGTCAATAGTTCATTTATATTTGCTCTAAAACTCTTGAGACACTGCAATCGAGCAAATACTATAAAGCTGCGTACCCACCTGGCGATTTTCCCGGCGACCAGCGATCTTTAAACAACGTCGAAAGGTAGGTGGAGGCGCACGATTGCGAACGTCGCCTAATGTTGCGCCGATGACGACAGACCAACGCGGCGGATCGGATCTTTGAAATCTTTGATGACACCGTGCAAAGTACCGCGATCACGGAAGTCTCGCTCATGCCGCCATGTATGTTGCGTGACCTCGCGCTTTAATCCACCGACAGGAAGAGGTGTTGCTGGTGACCGTCGTCAAGGGGATGTCGCTGGAGCCATTGAGCTGTGAGTACGCAGCTTAAAACATTAAAGAGAACCAGAGACGAAGCACCCTCATGTATTTTATTACATTTATCAGTGGGAACATGACTGTAAACACCTACCTTGCTTTTAGTTTTATTCTTCTCAGTCTAAACTATCTGTTATCAACTGTGATAAGAATCCACCGACTGATTCAGTCTATGTTTGACCTGGAATCATTATAGCTGAGTCACGCTTCTGTGGAGTCTTTTCAAGCCCAAGCCTGCCACCTTCTGGCTCAGATTTCATACTCAGAGCTGTTGACATGGGAGGGGCTGCTGCTGCAGAGAAAGAAGCTCTGACACACACAAGTGTATCTGTGTGCAGTGTGCAGCCAGTCATTATCTACTGTATGCAGTCTCATTTCTATGAGAGACACTTCCTACAGGCAGCCACACAGCATACCACAATAATGAAAGCAGACAGATGAAAGGCTGCAGCAGCCCTGCTTGTCTATAGTCTCATATAGCCTAGACAGCACATCCAGAACAACTCATAACCCGGAAGCAGAACAGGTAAGAGCCGGCGGCCCTATTGGATATTTCCTGGAGCAATAATGGATAAAAAACACTCAAAAAGGCACACCAGAGCGGCGAAATTATCAGGTAGAGCGGACTGATTATCGGACCCAGTGGTGGGTTTAATATGCTGCCCTTAAGGACTCTGCCTCTGACTCTCTCCTCTTGCCTTGGCTCTCTCCTCTTTCCTCAGTCTCTCTTATCTATCCCTTCACTCTTTCTCTCTCGTCTCTATCCACTCTTCTCCAGGACACACTGCGGGGCATCTGGAAACTGCCGTGGAGCGAGCGAGCGCCGTCGGTAGACGTGGCTGCTCCCCTCGCACAGCACTCCAGACCCCCCCTCACGCGTCCTTCACTATAGCTATGTGCTGTTTGTATATACAGGTATACGCTTACTGTGTACTACTGTACCTGACTGTATGTGTTGGATTGCATGTATGTGTTTGTACCATCTCCGACCCTGTATGTGCCAAAAATAATTCCGGGTACAACCCCACGTTGTACTTGGCGAAATAAATATGATTCTGATTCTGATTCTGATTTATTCTTTACAAGCTATCAACTGATATGTTTATTTTGTGTGAATCGTTCATCTCTGGTTCCCTTTAAGTCTGCTTTTCAAAGGTTTATACATAAAAGAAAAACATGAGATGTCTAAAAAAAGGTAATTTTTAGGAGTATATTTAGGAGTTTATTTTCATTTCGGGTTCACTTTAATTTTGTCTTTCTGTGTCATTTTCATTCCCTTTGCACATAGAATACTGGCCATAGAAGCCAAAAAATGGAATGGGTGAGCACGTGCTTGGCAGTTATGCATGGAGCGTCATAAACCGTACAGATTTATTTATACAAGGGTTATCTCTTTTTGGGGGGAAATTGCAATGGGATTATGTGACGTGGTCATTTTCCATACAAACAGACTTAAGCGGAGTTCCTCTTTGAAGATGATTATTGGCTTACTCTGATCCAAGTCATGCTGATTGTATAGGGAACATCAGAGGATCAGGAAAGACATAATGTTGGCTTGGTTATGCATGCTTATTTCCTTTTTGTTTATACCGTTGAATATGCTCTGTTAGGGAAATATACACGCACTCAGCAAAAGTGAATAAATTGAGTCTCGCTGCAATCCTCTACCTGCTGATAGTAAATATAGGTCAGCCACTCCAACTGAACATCTTTTCAGAAATGAGTCGATTTGCATGCTATGCTGATCTTTAGAGTTTACCAAAGCCAAGGAAAAATGCAAATTGCACAGCATGTAGGATTTTCAGAGACCATGCAGAGTCCACAGGATTTGCACAAGCTGGGCCGGACAGCTGCAAGCTATACAGTTCATGAGGGACAGCTAAATCCTGCTCACAGCCTACAGCCTTGTCCTTACAAAAGGAAACAGAGAAGGAGCTCAAGCAATGGTAAAAATAGTGGTCTATTTTTCTTTTAGCATACATTAAAGAGAAAGATCCGGGCATCGTCTCTCTGTACAACCTTTTATTTTTCCCAAAAAGTTGCCATTGCTTAGTTAAGTACATTTCCAGCGTGACATGACAAATAAAGTACATTTCAAACCTGGTGTCCTGCTTGTGTGCTGTGATGGTCAGGGTCAATGGACCAGGGGGTGGTAGGACGGCACAACAGCCGTTTCACGCGTGCAGCGCTTGTTCACGTGCTTGTCCTGGGTCAAGCAAGTGACAGGACAAGCACATGAGCAAGCGTTGCACGCGTGAAACGGCTGTTGTGCCTTCCTACCACCCCCTGCTCCCCCGACCATCACAGCACATACGCAGGACACCAGGTGTGAAATGAACTTTATTTGTCATGTCACGCTGGAAATGTAAACAAATGGAAGCCAACTTTTTGGGAAAAATAAAAGGTTGTACAGAGAGACGGTGCCCAGATCTTTCTCTTTAGTGTATGGTAATCTGAAGTGTTCCTTCTTTAATACCGGCTGCATGTCCCTTCAGAAGCCTGCCAGTTGTAGTTTGATAATCTTATGATTTGATGCTGGTGATTTTGGACTACTGCCTCAACCCACCAGCTGGGTGCCAAGCAACCTTTTCCTTTTTTTTTTTTTTTCTTTTAGACCCAATTAAAAAAAAAAAAAAAAAAATGTAAACTGTAAATAAAAGGTGAATAGGATGACTGAAAGGAAACCTGTAATGTCAAAAAAAGCACTTAATTTTACTGGGGCTTCTGCCAGTCCCTTGCAGCCTCTCTGTGCCCACACTGGCTCTGCACGATCCTCCGGTGCTCCACCACCAGGGCCGGCGCTACCATAGAGGCAAAGGAGGCAGCTGCCCCAGGGCCCCAGAGCTTGTAGGGGCCCCCAGTGGCTACAAGAGGGAAAAAAATTCAAATCGGCCTTATAGTTTTTGAGAAAATCGATTTTAAAGTTTCAAAGGAAAAAAAATACACATTTAAAAACCTGCCGACTTTAATGGTTAATAGCAAATCCATCTTAAATGCTAGAAACCCTAAATTTGCAGGATATGTTAAGGAGATCAATAGGAATAAGAGGAAAAAACAATTTTTCAAAAAGACCTTATAGTTTTTGAGAAAATCGATTTTAAAGTTTCGAAGGAAAAAAGTATACTTTGAAATGCGGTAAATGTCACTTTTAGTAGCAAACCTAACGGTAGTGTAATTTTACATGCATCAAACGAAAGCGCAATACATTTCCTGACAGGGTTTCCTAGGGGTCTATACGCAGCCGCAGCGCTTTGGCCAGAGATCGCTATACAGCCGCAATATGGCTGTATGAAGATCCCTGGCATTTTTTCCTATTTTCCCAATTTTTTTTTATGTTTAGAGTGTGGGAATTTTTTTTTTTTTTAAATTATGTGGGGTCCCCCCTCCTGAAACTTTTTAACCCCTTGTCCCCCATGCAGGCTGGGATAGCCAGAATGTGGAGCTCCGACCGATTGGGACTTCACACCCTGACTATACCAGCTGCAAAAAAGGTCCCCTAATGCCGATTTTTTGTTCCGGGGTATATGTTGGGGGGGCCCCCCAGGTTTATTTTGCCCTGGGGCCCCATTGTTGCTTAAACCGGCCCTGCCCGCCACGGCTCAGTTTCGTTACCGCCAGCTTGCAAATTCATGACCACTGCGCCAGCGCGGCCCTGGCTGCAAACGTCCTCATTCGCGGCCCCTTCACCTGGAGCGTCCTGCGCAGGTGCTGTATGAGAAAACCTCATATTGCGCCTGCGCAGGACGCTCCCGGCGATTGGAAGGCGTACAAAGATGCACACAACCAAGGCCGCGCAGGCGCAGTGGCCGTGGACTTGCGATAATGAAACTGAGCCACGGCGGGGGACTGGAGGATTGTACACAGACGGAGCGGGCACAGGGACGTTGCAGGGGGCTGTCAGAAGCCTCATGTAAGTGAAACATTTTTTTTTTTTACGTTACAAGTTTCCTTCAAAGAGGAACTTTAACCTAGGGTTGATCTTCATCCCAATTAGTAGCTGATATCCCCTTAACCATGAGAAATCTTTACCTTTTCTCAAATAGATCATCAGGGGGTATATATAGCTAATATTGTGGTAAAACCCCTCCCACAGTGTGATGACAGGACCAGTCCTGACTGGCTTGACAGTTTGCTATCTGTGAACCTCATTGCATTTTCCAACTGCCAAGCAAGCAATATCTCCCTCTGTGCATAGAACTTTCAGTAAAGAACATTCCATACAGATCACCTGACAGAACTTAAGATGTCACCAACAATAAGTAAATCATTTATAACTGAATATTGTAAAATATAAGCAATTGTATTCATTACTTTATTTTTACTACAGTTCCTCTTAAAAGAGAACCTTTTTTATAATTTTGAAATCCTGTCATATAAGGCTCTAATAACTCAGAGCTGCAAAGGAGCGGCATGTAACAGCACCAGTAAGTCACCTGTCGTCTCTAAAATCATTAGAGTTCTGAAACTCCACCCCCCTCGGCCATCTTTATCCAAAGTGTTCTGAAGCTCTTTGGCCACAGAGCTTCAGAACACTTAAAGGGAATCTGAACTGAGAGGGATATGGATGTTTTCATTTAAACATTACCAGTTGCTTGTTAGTCCTGCTGATCTCTTTGTTGCAGTAGTGGCTAAATCACACACCTGAAACAAGCATGCAGCTAATCCAGTCTGACTTCAGTCAGAGCACCTGATCTGCATGCTTGTTGAGAGGTTGTGGCTAAAAGTATTAGAGACACAGGATCAGCCGGAGAGTCAGGCAACTGGTATTATTTTAAAAGGAAAAATCCATATCCTTCTCAGTTTAGGTTCCCTTTAAGAAATATACCGCCATGGGTCAAGGCTCGTACACACGCCGTACTAAAGGCAACGATGGGTCCGTCGTCACCTCCCGCTGGGCGGGTTTTCAGCAGACAGTACAGCGTGTGTACAGTCTGTTGGCGGACTGATAAGGCTGTTTATGAACGATCCCCCGGACTGTACACACGCTGTACTGTCTGCTGAAAACCCGCCCAGTGGGAGGTGACGACGGACCCGTCGTTGCCTTCAGTCAGACGTGTGTATGAGCCTTCGGTGTTTCAGAGCTCTAGTGAATGACAGGTAGCGGGTGTTTACGGCCCCTGTTAAAGTACTTTAGAAAGTTAATTTTTCCAATCTTGCCTGTTATAGGATTTCAGCAGCACAAGATTTTGGGGTCTCCTTTGTCATATTTTTTATTCGTAAATGTGCCAAAGGTTTTCACTGCAGGTTTGGACAGCAGGCAGGTTTATTTAGCGCCATGACCCTGCTATACAGTATGCTGGGCTTCTTGAATTTACTGTACATTATTCTTAAATTGTAAAGCAGAAATAGTTAAAAGAAAATCTGTCATAAATCCTAAATATTCTTCAGCTGTAATGGCGCCTTCCCAAATGTGCAAACTATCAATACAACCTGCACACTAATGTATAGCCATCATCACAGATGGCTTTTGAGCTGTGCTTCGATAACAAGCTTATTGGACCTTTTGTTTGGAAATGGTTCTACATTATGTACACAATCAAAATCCTTGTTTAACCTCCCGAGGCCCATAGACTTAGAGAAACCGTCACAATATATATATTAGAATAAGGTATTTCGTCAGGAAGCAGGAAATTTGGGCGCATGAGGCAGGTGGACAAAAAGGGCGCCGCCATTCACTCCCATAATAAATATCGTTTAATGGGCGCCCAACAGGAAAAAAGGGCGCTGGAGAAAAATAACGTTTTAAAAGCGGCGCCCGGAGACTTTTAATGTTTTATAACTGCTTCTCATGATTACCCATTATTTAATGATTTATAATTTTTTAAACATTATTTTTAAACGAAAAACAGTACAATATTTTTTTAAACATTACTTTTAAACGAAAAACCGTACAACTTTTTTTTTTTTTTACATTTTTAAACGAAAAACCACACTATATTTTTTTTAAAACGTTATTAATGCTTATCACAGGGGCGTCTTAGGTTTAGGCACCACCAGGGGGGTCTTAGGTTTAGGCACCACCAGGGAACTCTTAGGTTTAGGCACCAACAGGGGGGTCTTAGGTTTAGGCACCACCAGGGGGGTCTTAGGTTTAGGCACCAACAGGGGGGTCTTAGGTTTAGGCACCAACAGGGGGGTCTTAGGTTTAGGCACCAACAGGGGGGTCTTAGGTTTAGGCACCAATAGGGGGGTCTTAGGTTTAGGCACCAACAGGGGGGTCTTAGGTTTAGGCACCAACAGGGGGGTCTTAGGTTTAGGCACCAACAGGGGGGTCTAGGGGTTAGGGATAGGTACAGGGAGGGTTCTGTGTGAGAGTAGGGTTAGGTATAGCTTTAGTAAAATTCTTATTAATGTTTTATAAAACGTTATTATAAATTTCACTTTTTAAACAGGGAAGATTAACGTTTTTAAAATTGCCCATTTCATACACATTGTTTAATGATTTATAACTTTATAAAACATTTTTTTTAAACGAAATATAGCACAATTTTTTTTTAAACGTTATTCATGATTATCGTTTAAAACCCTGCGCCCTTTTTTCCCGGCGCCCTTTTTTAACGTACACATTTCGTCAGTTATGTGACTACAGAACAGTGGCATAAAAGTGAATTGGATTGGGCCCAATGTCTTTAGTTTTCAAAAAATACAAGTTCACATAATGAAAACATTGCACAGAATGGATGTATAGTTAAAAGGAAATGTTCAGAACAGTATGACAGTCACACATTGCCCGTTGCTTAGTAGAGTGATTCATTCCTGAACCAGTAAGTCTGTGTAACATATGCATGGAGAGGTTCCTGAGGACCGGCACATAGGTTAAACCATAAGGCACCCAATCAAAGAGAGGTCATATTGCCGAGTGACACATTCCGGATGATTAAGCACGCAGTCACTTCAAATTCACGTGAAAAATTGGTTATTTTTACCACCGGACAAAACCGTAAGGAACTCGAAAGGTATCCTTGGTAAAATATATCACACTAGCCGACCCGCAGCGTAGCATACGCCGCATAAGAGGGTAGAGGGCAGGAAGTGTGGTATTCGGCACATCGGCGGGGAGGGGGGTTGGACCCCCCACCTCATTTGGGTCTCCCATGTGCGCTTCCCCTCCAGCTTAAGCTCAGCAGGAACCCCCCCCCCCCCCCTCACCTGGATCCCCCATGTGCGCTCTCCCTCCTGCTTAAAGAGAACGTGTACTGAGTAAAATAATTTAAAATAACACATGAGGTAACTTCAAATGAACATTACATAGTTACCTTGCCATCAGTTCCTCTCAGAAGCTCACAATTTTCTTCTTACAGTGATCCCTTCCAGTTCTGACAACATTTTGTCAGAACTGAAATATATCAGTTGCTGTCAGTTATATATCAGCAGCTGTCAGTTACAGCTGAGAGGATAACTGATGTGTCCATGTTTCCCTATGGCTCAAGTGGGCGATGTTACAGTTTAACAGTGTGCTGCTGACCAGGAAGCTGTTATGGGGTAACAGCCATTTTCAAAATGGAGGACGGAGAATTGCATTGATCACAGTGGACAAACAGGAAGCAGGAGAGGAGAAAGAGATTGATGAGTAGACTACACGGGAGATAAGTATGACTTGTGTATGCTTATTTTGACTTTTAATTTTCAGTTCAGGTTTTCTTTTAAGCACAGTAGCAGCCGCCACTATTAGTAAGAGGCAGCGGGCGGGGATGACTCACCTCTTCCGTGTTCCATCGTGCGTTCCACTGTCGTCACTTCCTGCAATGCCGCACACTGTATTGGTGTAATTTGCTTTTTTAAAACAGAGGGAAATCTGCAATAATTCAGCTATAAGTTACCCACAATGCACTGCTACTACGTATGCAAATTACCCCTTTTCCTTCTTGGTTAGCTAAGCAAGCACCCAGAGCCGCTGGTGTATAGAAACCATATAGCTTTAAATTTTACACAGTCATATCAAACCCACATGTAGACAGCCTGTTTCAGACTTTTGGTCCTCATCTATACACGACAGGAATTGATACGGCTGTATGAGATAGGGCTTGGACCAGTACAACAGAGTAACCAAGCAGCTCAGGGTGACCCAAACCACAAGGAATGTATAGGGGGATAAAAGGGACCAAAAAGACTTCCTACTAAAAAAACAAAGCTTGGTGTAATTTGCCTTCCTAAAACAGAAGGAAATATGCAATAATTCAGCTATAAGTGAACATTTGTGGTTTCCCACAATGCACTGCTACTAAATATGCAAATAATTCCTTTTCACCCTTAGCAAGCCAAGCAAACATCCAGAACCACTGGTGTATAGCAAGCCTATAACTTTTAATTTTACACAGCCATCTTAAACCCACATGTGCCAGCCTGTTTCAGACTTTTGGTCCTCATCTGTAAATGGCAAGGATTGATATGGCTGTATGAGATAGGGCTTGGACCAGTACAACAGAGTAACCAAGCAGCTCAGGGTGACCCACACCACTCGGAATGTATAGGGGGATAAAAGGGACCAAAAAGACCTCCTACTAAAAAAACAAAGCTTGGTGTAATTTGCCTTCCTAAAACAGAAGGAAATATGCAAGAATTCAGCTATAAGTGAACATTTGTGGTTACCCACAATGCACTGCTACTAAATATGCAAGTAATTCCTTTTCACCCTTAGCAAGATAAGCAAGCATCCAGAACCACTGGTGTATAGCAAACCTATAGCTTTAAATTCTACACAGCCATATCAAACCCACATGTTACAGCCTGTTTCAGACTTTTGGTCCTCATCTGTACATGGCAAGGATTGATATGGCTGTATGAGATAGGGCTTGGACCAGTACAACAGAGTAACCAAGCAGCTCAGGGTGACCCACACCACTCGGAATGTATAGGTGGATAAAAGGGACCAAAAAGACCTCCTACTAAAAAAACAAAGCTTGGTGTAATTTGCCTTCCTAAAACAGAAGGAAATATGCAAGAATTCAGCTATAAGTGAACATTTGTGGTTACCCATAATGCACTGCTACTAAATATGCAAATAATTGCTTTTCACCCTTAGCAAGCCAAGCAAGCATCCAGAGTAGTGTTGTCCGGATCATGAACGATTCGGATCTTTGATCCGAATCTATATTGTGAGTCGAATCATCCGAATCATCAAAATGAGTGATTCGGATCGAAAAAGGGGCGGGGCAAGGAGCAACGCGCCCCCCTCTCAGCGGGCAGCGGGGTCCTGGAAGCAGAGCTGAGATAGATCGCTCTGTTGGAGGGGAGGCAGCCTTGCAGGGAGACAGGTAGATGAGAGAGAGGGGGCATCAGTGCCACTGCCAGATATGTGTAGAGCACACATACTGGCTGCAATGTGCTGCCCATTATAGGCTTGCTGTTGCACAGTGATCACATTGGAAACTTTTGGCTCAGCTCAGCACAGCTTACTAACTTTGCAGGCACTGTGATTGGAGCGCAATATGATCCTCCTGCACTCTGCACTAATCAGCTGCACTTCACTTCTGGGAATGCTTTGGGGAATGCTTTCTTTCACTGTGCGACGTTTGCATTCAGAGTATACAGATGAACATATAGGTGACATACATGTAAAGCATATGATTGCAGCATGTGGGTATTGTGTGCAAACAAACATTTCTGCTCTCTGCTCGTCCCTCCTCCCTTCTCTGTCCACTCCCTGCCCTCTGTCCATCTTCTCCCCTTCTCTGTGTGTCCACCCACCTCCCCTTCTCCTGTCCTGCTATTCATTTCACCCGCGAATGCTTCTGTAGTAAAATGATCCGAGATTCGGATCAAAGATCCGGATCTCTTCAATGATCCGATTCGAATCATTCGGATCATTGAAAAGATCCGAACTTCCCATCTCTAATCCAGAGCCGCTGGTGTATAGCAACCATATAGCTTTAAATTTTACACAGTCATATCAAACCCCCATGTAGACAGCCTGTTTCAGACTTTTGGTCCTCATCTATACATGGCAGGAATTGATACAGCTATATGAGATAGGGCTTGGACCAGTACAACAGAGTAACCAAGCAGCTCAGGGTGACCCAAACTACTAAGAATGTATAGGAGGATAAAAGAGACCAAAAAGCCCTCCTAGAGTCCTACTAAAAAAAAGCAAAGTTTGGTGTAATGTTCCTTCTTAAAACAGAAGCAAATCTGCAAAAATTCAGCTATAAGTGAACATTTGTGGTTACTCACAATGCACTGCTACTAAATATGCAAATTATCCCTCTTTGCCCTTGGTTTGATATGACACTACTTCTTCTTCTTGCTTGGACCAGCCCCTTTTTCTTGCTTGGACCGGCCCTGGGGGCAGGGCGCTACTTCTTCTTCTTGCTTGAAGGTTGAGGCACTTACTCTATTATATATATAGATAATTCAAAGTCAATAAAAATGGTGAACTCATCACAGTAAGTATGTCAAAGCAGAAAACCAACTTTTCACCAGTCAAAAGGACCACACCCATGATGCAATTTTTTGAACAATGTTTTCGCGGCAGATTATCTTTTTCATGATATCGCTTAACGTTGTTTAACGAAAATTTGTTAAACAATGTTTCACGACACAAGCCATTCATGGAAATCATTCACTTTTAAACAACCTCCATGTTGGATCATATCTTGGAGGATCGTTCCGCTCCCCATTGACTTTCATGGTAATTTGCCACAATCATGTAAACGTTTGTTTCCACGGTCACTAACAACGCTTGTAGATTCGACCAAATGGCTCTGGGAATGATCGTTTGTCTGCGGAGATCCCCAATCCATCTGGCCATAGGTACACAGCTTAAGGCTGGGAACACACTTGTATGTTAGTTTTCTGCATGCATTTTTCAACAAATGTTTACTGCACACTATGGGCTTGATTCACTAAACCGTGATCAGACAAATAGCACACGTTATCAAAAGTTATCACACGTTATCAAAGTTAACACGCCTTATCAGAGTAGCATAGCGAGCACTATGAACCCGCAGGGGCTCAGGGCAGGACGAGTGCCATTCCAAATTAGCAAGCATAACTTTGTAACGCTCGCTATGCTACTCTGATAAGGCATGTTAACTTTGATAAAGTGTGATAACTTTTGATAACGTTGATAAGGTGTGATATCTTTGATAAGGTGTGCTATTTGTCTTATCACGGTTTAGTGAATCAAGCCCCATGTGTGTTTTTATGAGGAAAAAAAAACACATTTTTTTACAGCAGCTAATGTAATTAATAGCAAAACTACAGTTAGTGAGAACAACGCATTTAGGTGTGAACTAGCCCATTGAATCACTAATCAGCCAGTGTTTCTTAATGTGATGACGCATCACATGTGACAAACGCTGTATGTACACCAGTAGAGATGGCTCGAACCTCTGATTTTAGGTTCGCGAACCTCGAACGCGAACTTCCGCAAAAGTTCGCGTTCGCGCGAACCATGCGAACCGCAATAGACTTCAATGGGCAGTCGAACTTTAAAAACTACAAACACTGTTTCTGGCCACAAAAGTGATGGAAAAGATGTTTCAAGTGGTCTAACACCTGGAGGTGGACATGGCGGAGTGGGATATATGCCAAAAGTCCCAGGGAAAATTACGGATTTGACACACAGCAGGGTTATAATCCCTAAAGGGCAGAAATCACATTACATTTCTAAATTGGAGGCATAAAGTGCTTGAAAACATCTTGCGTGTGTATATATGGATCAGCAGGTAGTGTAAATAGTGTACTGCTTCACACTGACAGACCAAACTCATCGTGTAACGCACCGCAAACAGCTGTTTGTGTAGTGATGGCTGCGCTGGACTGGTGCGCATGAAGGTGAGAGTGCAGGCGATGGCGGTTTTCAAGCCCATATGGTCGGGCTGAGGTGGCTCAATGACAGAACAACAGTGACTGTCCAGCTGATCGAATGTGGTCTGTCCACAATAAAGCAACCACCTTATTATCTTGGATGTGCCCCCCAACACACTCATATAGGTCTAGTCATTGCTTCATTGTGATACGCAAGCCCCTTCACCGCGGCCAGGTAACGATCACGAAGGGGAATTGACACATGTACATGCCTTTTGTTTTGTTGTTGCAGCCGCAGTGCAGCCAGGAAAATTAAGCATGTACACACACCAGAAAAATTATTATTGTTTTTGTTAGCGGCCGCTGCTAGCAGTTACACAGATGCAGTGAAAAGTATGCAGTGACTGCTGGTGGTATAATACAATGTGCAGCCACACAGGTGAAGTGAAAAGGTATGCACTGACTGGTATATAAAACAGTGTGCTGTCACACAGATGCAGTGAAAGGTATGCAGTGACTGGTATTATAACACAATGTGCAGTCACACAGGTGCAGTATGCACTGAATGTGCTGGGCCTGGCACAGTATAGCAATTAGCAAGGGCTAGCTGTGACAGACAGAGCTGTATATGCAGTGTCAGTGGGTCACACAATAAAAAAAAATCACAAGAACATTAGCTCTCAAAAGAGCTTTTTTTGTGGTGCTTTTCAGCAACAAATATCAGCAAGGAGCAAGCTAACAAGACCTGCTAACTAACGCTTTCCCTATCTCTCCAATGTCTCTCCCTTCTCTCACTATAGCAGCAGCAGCAGACAGAGTGAGAAAATGGCCGACGCTGTTGCCTTTTATGATTCTCATTGCCAGCTGGCGTATACAGATGGCCCAAATGCCAGGAGGGAGTGCAGCCTGATTGGCTGCCATGTGTCTGCTGTCTGTGATATAGAGGGCCAAAGTTTTGCCCATGGATGTAGTATAGGGGGCGGGTCGAATTCGCTATATGTTCGCGTTTCGACACGAACGCAAACCTGAGTTGTTCACGCGAACAAGTTTGCATGCGAACCGTTTGGGCCATCTCTATACACTAGCTGGCAATGAGAATCATGGCAGATTCTACAGGAAAAGCAGAGTTCGATCAACCACTCTACTCTACTACTAATATTACTTCTGCTACTTCTGCTACTTCTGCCACTACTACTAGTGTTGCTCGGATACCCCCGATCAGGAATCCAAGTAAATCCAACCACGGCAGTATTGAAATCCGGATGTGAAACGGAACTCCGATTTCGACTCAGATTTTAGCCGTGATTGCATGTAGAATCCATCACGGCCGTGATCATGGATTTGACTTTAACGTTAATAGCAAAGCCCCCATACACGCTACAATCACCAAAATTGCATGGATTATAAAGGTGAGAAGTGGCTACAATGTAAAAAAAAAATTCAAAAAGAACTTTTAGTTTTGTAGAAATTCGATTTTAAAGTTTCAAAAGGGAGTTTCAAAGGAAAAAAGTATACATGTAAGCAGGGCCGGCGCTACCATAGAGGCA
Organism: Hyperolius riggenbachi; assembly: GCF_040937935.1. Classification (NCBI taxonomy): domain Eukaryota; kingdom Metazoa; phylum Chordata; class Amphibia; order Anura; family Hyperoliidae; genus Hyperolius; species Hyperolius riggenbachi. The sequence continues at coordinate 98,269,712 of NC_090649.1, forward strand.
AGGCAAAGGGGGCAATTGCCCCAGAGCTTGTAGGGGCCCCCAGTGGCTACAAGAGGAAAAACATTTTTTCAAATCGACCTTATAGTTTTTGAGAAAATCGATTTTAAAGTTTTAAAGGAAAAAAAATACACATTTAAAAACCTGCCGACTTTAATGGTTAATAGCAAATACACCTTAAATGCTAGAAACCCTAAAGTTGCAGGATATGTTAAGGAGATCATTGGGAATAAGAGGAAAAAACAATTTTTCAAAAAGACCTTATAGTTTTTGAGAAAATTGATTTTAAAGTTTCGAAGGAAAAAAGTATACTTTTAAATGCGGTAAATGTCACTTTTAGCAGCAAACCTAACGGTCAGTACTGTCATTTTACATGCATCAAAAGAAAAAGCAATAAATTTCCTGACGGGGTTTCCTGGGGGTCCATACGCAGCTGCAGCACTTTGGCCAGGGATCGCTATACAGCCGCAATATGGCTGTATGAAGATCCCTGGCATTTTTCCCTATTTTCCCAATTTTTTTTTTATGTTTAGAGTGTAGGAATTTTTTTTTTTTTAAATTATGTGGGGTCCCCCCTCCTGAAACTTTTTAATCCCTTGTCCCCCATGCAGGCTGGGGTAGCCAGAATGTGGAGCTCCGACCGATTGGGGCTTCACACCCTGACTATACCAGCTGCAAAAAAGGTCCCTTAATGCCGATTTTTGTTCCGGGGTATCTGTTGGGGGCCCCCCCAGGTTTATTTTGCCCTGGGGCCCCATTGTTGCTTAAACCGGCCCTGCATGTAAGTGTGGTAAATACATTAACTGTCATTTACCGCATTTAAATGTATACTTTTTTCCTTTGAAACTTAAAAATCCTTTTTCTCAAAAACTATAAGGACTTTTTTGAAATCCTGCAAATTTGGTGTTTCTAGTATGTAAGGGGGCTTTGCTATTAATCGCTAAAGTCGGCGGGTATTCAGGTAATAATCACGGTCTGTGATCATGGCCAAATCCGTGATCACAAGCCGGATTTGGACCACGATCACGGTTGCATTCGGAACTGAATCTGTGATTGAGAGGTGATCACGAATTCAGAATCCGACCTCGTGATCAGGAAAAACAGCTCATGATCACGGGTTACGAGTGATCACAAGCTTGTGATGAGCAAGACTAACTACTACTACAGCTGATACTACTACTATTACTGCTACTCCAACTACTATAACTACTACTACCACTTCTGCTGCTAAAACGATTACAACTACTACTGCTACTACTACTATAACTACTGCTACTAAAGCAGCTACTGCTACTACAACTGCTACTACTACTACTACTGCTACTCAAACTTCTACAATAACTACTACCACTACTGCTTCTAAAACTACTACAGCTATTACTACTACTACTACCAACACTACTACTACAATTGCTACTATATCTACTAAAACTTTTACCACCATTACTTCCACTACTACTACTGCTGCTACAACAACTATTACTGCTACTACCACTACCACTGCTACTTCATTTACTTCAACTACTGCTTTCCTTCATCTACTACAACTACTTCTGCTGCTTGCCTACTACCATCAGGGCCGGATTTAGGCCAAGACCACCTAGGTAATGGCCTAGGGCACCACAGGAGCAAGGGCACCAAAGCAGCAGGCTGAACTTATGCAGCACTTGTAAGCTTGCAAATGCAGCAATGCAGGGAGATCAGGTGAGCACCTGACCGTGGTACTCTGCTGCTAGCTGCCTGTGTAGCAGCCACCTTGCTCTCTGTGCAGGTTTGCACTGTGGCTGGCGGCTATGGACTTGGGCAGCATTGGAGATGGAAAGGAAGATGAAGCTTCTGCACTGGAGAGGAGTGGAGAAATGAGTGACACTGATGGCTGCTGCGGTGTGAAGGTGAGCTGAAAGGGGGGGGGGGGGGAGGTATTAAGGAAGTCATCTGGCTACCTAAACTGGAGGGAAAGGCGGGAGGGGTCATCTGGCTACCTATACTGGGGGATCATCAGGCTAACTATACTAGAGAGAAGGTGGGGAAGGGTCATCTCGCTACCTATACCGAAGGGGGGTGGCTGGTGACAGTGGCCTTGGGTGGTAAAGAGTACAAACCCAGCCCTGACTACCATCACTACTGCTGCTACTGCTATCAGAGCAGGATCATCCACCAGGTAAAGACCACAAGGGGGCCTCAAATCTACTACCTTGTCTAGAGCCCTATTACATTTTAATCCATCACTGACTGCTATCACTTCAACCTAAATTAATTGCTTGGACAACAGAGAGCACTGTGGCCACTAGGGATGATGAATAAGATGCAAATAATCCAAAATTCATAAGGATTCTTTAAATTTGTATGCAACCATATGCAGCTTGAACATGGATCAATCAAGTCCCACCCAAGTTTAATTTGATTGGTCCATTTTCAAGTTTCATATATTTGCATAAAAGATTACAGAATTTTGCATGAACTCGGAAATATTTGCTTCTTATTGATCATCCCTAATGGCGTGGAGGTGGGGAATTGACTAGAGGCAGTGTATGTATCACCCAAGTCTAGTTTACCTGTTAAAGCTAATGGGAACTGGTAAAAAAAAATCAAACAGATACTTACCTAAGGAGAGGGAAGGCTCTGGGTCATATAGAGCCTACCCGCTCCCCTCATGGTCCCCTCGTTGCAGCGCTGTATCCCGCTGTTGAATCCCCCGCCAGAGGAGGCTTTGGAAGTCTTCGGGAGCCCGAGTACTGCAAAAGACAGGCGGCTCTGTACTGCAAATACTTGACCGCAGTGCTGGGCCGAAATTACGCATTAGCGTAATTACGCATCGTAATTCACTACAAATGCACCGTAAGCGTTACGTGTAAGGTTACGGTATTACGCGTAATTAATTACGCGTAGACCGTAGGGTTACGTTTTACGCGTAACAAATTACGCGTAAGACAGTAAACTCCCATTGAAATTACACAGTCTGCCATAATCGCGTAATATTACGCTCCCGTATAATATAAAAAAGCCGCCGACTTTAAGGGTTAATAGCAAAGCCCCCTTAAGTGCTAAGAGCCTCAAATTTGGAGAATATATTAAGGAGATCAGAAGGAATAAGAGGAAACATTTTTTTTTCAAAAAGACCTTATAGTTTTTGAGAAAATCGATGTTAAAGTTTCAAAGGAAAAATATATACATTTAAAAACCCGCCGACTTTAACGGTTAATAGCAAAGCCTGCTTAAAATTTAGGAACACCAAATTCACAGGGTATATTAAGGGGATCAGTGGGAATAAGAGGAAAAATTTTTTTTTTAAAAAGACCTTATAGTTTTTGAGAAAATCGATTTTTAAGTTTCAAGGGCGAAAATGTCTTTTAAATGCGGAAAATGTCAGGTTTTTTTGCACAGGTAACAATAGTGTTTTATTTTCATAGATTCCCCCAAGTGGGAAGTTTTACTTACTTCGTTCTGAGTGTGGGAAATATAAAAAAAAAACGACGTGGGGTCCCCCCTCCCAGACCTCTTTAACCCCTTGTCCCCCATGCAGACTGGGATAGCCAGAATGCGGAGCACCGGCCGCGTGGGGCTCCGCACCCTGACTATACCAGCCCGCATGGTCCATGGATTGGGGGGTCTCGGAAGGGGAGGGGCAGCCAAGCTTTCCCCTCCCCCTCCGAGCCCTTGTCCAATCCAAGGACAAGGGGCTCTTCTCCACCTCCGATGGGCGGTGGAGGTGGAGGCCGCGATTTCCTGGGGAGGGGTTCATGGTGGCATCTGGGAGTCCCCTTTAAAAAGGGGTCCCCCAGATGCCCACCCCCCTCCCAGGAGAAATGAGTATAGAGGTACTTGTACCCCTTACCCATTTCCTTTAAGAGTTAAAAGTAAATAAACACACAAACACATAGAAAAAGTATTTAAATTGAACAAAAAACATAACCACGAAAAAAGTCCTTTAATATTCTTAATTAACCATTAATACTTACCTGTCCCTTTAAAAGCCAGTTCCCACGCAATATCCTCGGAAATATACTAATCAGTTACAATGTAACAAAGTTATTACAATGTAACAACTTTGTTACTTTGTAACACCACCGCACCCGACGTCACTCGCCGCTCACCCGCCGGCCGCCGCATACACGCTAGTCCCCGCCGGCTCCCGCCGTCCACTCCGCCCACACCTGTCACTCATATACATGCTGGCACCCATGGGTGCCAGCATGTATATAGGTGACATGTGGGAGAGGCGGGGAGGGCAGCGGAGCCGGCGGGGACTTAGCGTCCCTTCACCCGACAGAGCTCTGAGCTATATTAGCTCAGAGCTCTCGAAAGCATCTTTGTATTTGGGCTCCAAGGAGCCCCATTGGTCCTTAGCAGACCAATGGGGTTCCTTCTGGAACCCCATTGGTCTGCTAAGGACCAATGGGGCTCCTTGGAGCCCAAATACAAAGATGCTTTCGAGAGCTCTGAGCTAATATAGCTCAGAGCTCTGTCGGGTGAAGGGACGCTAAGTCCCCGCCGGCTCCGCTGCCCTCCCCGCCTCTCCCACATGTCACCTATATACATGCTGGCACCCATGGGTGCCAGCATGTATATGAGTGACAGGTGTGGGCGGAGTGGACGGCGGGAGCCGGCGGGGACTAGCGTGTATGCGGCGGCCGGCGGGTGAGCGGCGAGTGACGTCGGGTGCGGTGGTGTTACAAAGTAACAAAGTCCTTCTGGAACCCCATTGGTCTGCTAAGGACCAATGGGGCTCCTTGGAGCCCAAATACAAAGATGCTTTCGAGAGCTCTGAGCTAATATAGCTCAGAGCTCTGTCGGGTGAAGGGACGCTAAGTCCCCGCCGGCTCCGCTGCCCTCCCCGCCTCTCCCACATGTCACCTATATACATGCTGGCACCCATGGGTGCCAGCATGTATATGAGTGACAGGTGTGGGCGGAGTGGACGGCGGGAGCCGGCGGGGACTAGCGTGTATGCGGCGGCCGGCGGGTGAGCGGCGAGTGACGTCGGGTGCGGTGGTGTTACAAAGTAACAAAGTTGTTACATTGTAATAACTTTGTTACATTGTAACTGATTAGTATATTTCCGAGGATATTGCGTGGGAACTGGCTTTTAAAGGGACAGGTAAGTATTAATGGTTAATTAAGAATATTAAAGGACTTTTTTCGTGGTTATGTTTTTTGTTCAATTTAAATACTTTTTCTATGTGTTTGTGTGTTTATTTACTTTTAACTCTTAAAGGAAATGGGTAAGGGGTACAAGTACCTCTATACTCATTTCTCCTGGGAGGGGGGTGGGCATCTGGGGGACCCCTTTTTAAAGGGGACTCCCAGATGCCACCATGAACCCCTCCCCAGGAAATCGCGGCCTCCACCTCCACCGCCCATCGGAGGTGGAGAAGAGCCCCTTGTCCTTGGATTGGACAAGGGCTCGGAGGGGGAGGGGAAAGCTTGGCTGCCCCTCCCCTTCCGAGACCCCCCAATCCATGGACCATGCGGGCTGGTATAGTCAGGGTGCGGAGCCCCACGCGGCCGGTGCTCCGCATTCTGGCTATCCCAGTCTGCATGGGGGACAAGGGGTTAAAGAGGTCTGGGAGGGGGGACCCCACGTCGTTTTTTTTTTATATTTCCCACACTCAGAACGAAGTAAGTAAAACTCTTCCCACTTGGGGGAATCTATGAAAATAAAACACTATTGTTACCTGTGCAAAAAAACCTGACATTTTCCGCATTTAAAAGACATTTTCGCCCTTGAAACTTAAAAATCGATTTTCTCAAAAACTATAAGGTCTTTTTGAAAAAAAATTTTTTCCTCTTATTCCCACTGATCCCCTTAATATACCCTGTGAATTTGGTGTTCCTAAATTTTAAGCAGGCTTTGCTATTAACCGTTAAAGTCGGCGGGTTTTTAAATGTATATATTTTTCCTTTGAAACTTTAACATCGATTTTCTCAAAAACTATAAGGTCTTTTTGAAAAAAAAATGTTTTCCTCTTATTCCTTCTGATCTCCTTAATATATTCTCCAAATTTGAGGCTCTTAGCACTTAAGGGGGCTTTGCTATTAACCCTTAAAGTCGGCGGCTACCTAACATTGATCCATGCGTCAACTTTTCCGCTTGGCAGCATGACCTTACGCATTAATTGCTAGTAGGATTTTACGCGTAAGCCTATAACGTAATAACCTGAATTACGGTATACTTACGCGTAATTGCGTAAGTGCTATGCGTAATTATAGACATGTACCGAAATTGAATGTCTATGCCATAAGCGTAATTTCGTAATGCGTAATAGCGTAAAATTACGCGTAATGATCCGTAAGCGTAGCTTTCTCCATTACGACCAGCACTGCTTGACCGTACGAGAGAGCTTGTGCAGGCGCAGTAAGGAGCCATCTGTCTTCCAGAGCACTCGGGCTCTCAAAGACTTACGAATCCTCCTGCAGCGATAGAAAGCAGAATTTGACCGATTGGTTGAATACTGCTACAGAGGATGGCAGTACTGGAACGAGGGATCCGCCAGAGGAGTGGGAAGGTTCTGTAGGACCCAGAGCCTTCCCTCTCCTTAGGCAAGTATCTGTTTGATTTTGTTTTTTGCCAATTCCCATTCACTTTAATAACACAGCGAAAATGGAGCTTCTTCCCTGAAGGTAACTAGATCTTGTTCAAAGTCTCTCCATCCTCCTGTGTTTGTGGATAACCTGGAATGTTGATCAGGATCACTGATAAAGCCAGAAGCTTGCTCTGTCTCTCCTGTGGTGTCTCTATAGGTGACAATCAAATCATGGTACGAAAATAATAACGTTCAAACACTTCTCTCCTTAAATTGTGTGTTTTGGAAAAAGAAAAATGTTTGTGATGCTGCAGGCACCAGAATAACTTATGGGTTATTGTTTCCATTATGTAAAATAAAAAAAGCAAGATTAGCGTATCTATTGCGTCTAATAAAAATTTATGTATTCCATACTGCTGGAGTAATCACAAATACGTTACCTACAGGGCTTTCCACCATCTGGACAAAAAAGATTTGTCACAGGGATTAAGTGAAAAGAAAAAATAGAAAATTTACCAAACATGTTACAAATAGGTGAACAGCTGTTCTGTGCAAAAAATTACTATCACTGCGGCAATGCTACGTGATGTCCTTTAATACTTTTTTCTTGGGCTCATACACAAAGACTTCACATTTATATTTTAAAGCCCAACTCCTAGCACTGTCTGGATTAAGAAACCTTCTCTCTGTGCTCTTTTATTTAACTCTGAATAAAGATACTGGAGAGGAGAGGATGGCCAGATCCTGAAGTTGGCCCATGTGCCAAGTCCCAAAGATGCCTATCCTGTAGAGCCAGGTCAGCTGAGAGACGGAGTGGAGGAGTTGCAGAGTGGAAACCAGAGGGGAACAGTGGTGACATATACCAGCTCACTGCTGTGCCAGTGTGCCTTTCCTCTGCTCCTACTTGTCTCTTCCCTCTGCATCTGACTTTCTTCTGTCCCTCTCCCTTCTCCACTTCCCAAGTGCCTGCTGGAAGACGCCAACTCACAACTCATTGGTATAGCCAGGGCCGGATTTAGGCCAAGGCCACATAGGCCATGGCCTAAGGCACCACAGCAGGAAGGGCACCAAAGCAGCAGGCTAAAGTGGTGCAGCATTTGCTCTACTCTGCTGCTAGCCACCTGTGCAGCAGCCACCTTGCTCTCTGTGCACATTTGCATTGTGGCCGATGGCTATAGACTTGGGCAGCATTGTAGACAGAAAGGAAGAGGAAGCTTCTGCACTGGAGACGAGTGGAGAAATGAGTGACACAGATAGCTGCTGCGGTGTAAAGGCGAGCTGGCTACCTATACTGAAAGGTGGGGGGGGGGAGGGATTAAGAAAGTCATCTGGCTACCTATACTGGAGGGAAAGGGGAGGGGTCATCTGGCTACATATACTAGAGGGAAGGGGGACGGGTCATCTGGGTACCTATACTGGAGGGAAAGGGGGAGGAGTCAGCTGGCTACCTATACTGGGGGGGGGGGTCATCAGGCTACCTTTACTAGAGGGAAGGGGTCATCTCGCTACCTATACTGAAGGGGGCGGCTGTAAAACGTACAAATCCAGCGGCCACTGCTATTCCTTTCATGTCTCCGCTCTGCTCCTCCTCCGCTACATGTTTCTTCTGGCCTAGCTCTACTGGACAGCCATCTTCGGGACTTGGCTGGAATTTCCTGTTCTGGCTGGCCAAAGTCTGAAATCATAAGTTCATATGATGTTGTGTGCATAATGGTTGCATCAGCCGGCCACATCTCACATTGGCCAGCCAAATCAACACTTTTATGACTGCGCTCATGTATGAAGAGAAGCGTGGGTGCGAACTGTCAGAGGGTCCTGGGCAGCATTAATGTTCTAGAGGAGGACATGGGAATCTTCTGGTTCATTGCAAAGTGAGAAGTTAAAAAATAGAAAATAGATCAAGAAGTGATTGATATTTGCCATGTAATTTGTTCATATTGTTTGATCCACTATCAGCCTGCACGTAATCATCTTTACTACTGGCAGACATGAAAAAAAAGACAGCACCAACTGCCATTATCTATAACCACGCCCCCTAACAATGCAATAGGTTAAACTTTTTTTATAGATATAAATATGAATAGAGAGAAATACTGGTTTCTAGGCAGTTGGAAAATGCCGTTATTTCCCACAATGCAACAAGACTCCCACAGAGTGATGTCAGGACCTAGGTGATTACATTAAAATGTGGGAGGGGTTTTACCACAATATCAGCCATACAGACGCCCAGATGATCTATTTGTGAAAAGGTAAAGATTTCTCGTGGGAAAAAGGGGTACCAGATACTGATTGGGATGAAGTTAAATCCTAGGTTAAAGTTCCCCTTTAAGTTACAGCAGGTTTGCTTTCATGTCAAGATGGTCACAGTCCTTCTCCATTCTGATGTTTAATGTGACCATTAACCCAAACACCTGATCTGTATTTAGATTTTCTTTTTACATTTCGCTACTGCCGCATGATTGGATGATTGGATAATCGTATGAATAAGCAGTTGTACATAGGCCCCTAGTAAAGTGCTCCGTGGATGTAATATGGTCATGCTTTGTAGCATTGCGAGTTTGCTTTAACAAGCCCCCCTATGCCAGGGCAATTTTGTAAATTTGTTAGTAGAACTAAGTGGCCCAAACAATGTTGTATGAAAGATTCAAGTTTCCCGAGAGATTGTATTGATTCCGAGGCCTGTTCCAGGCGGTGGCATCACAGAACGATGCACACATAAGATCAACTGCAAGTTCACTCCACTCATCTCCATGTCCCGCCGCCTGGCTCTTCCCTTCATCCCTATACCGTTAGCTGACTCCGGCTTTCTAAGTCTCTCCCTCCAGTTCTCTTAACATTCCGCAATTATTGTAATTCTTCTTGGTTCGATTCTTTCATTAGTTCAAAGCAGTATGACATTTACTTTATGTGCATTCCAAATGACCCAGTCAATAATTTGCTGTTTACTATTAAGAATGATGAAGAAAGGTTGAATAGGAGTCAAACAAGGTTATCTCGTATCAACTTTTTAATGCAGCCTTCTCATTTTTTTCTCCATTATTTCGATGCTTGACTGCGTGTGTTTAATCAATTCAAACAAGGGATAGATCACCGGGCTTGATACGAATTAAGGAAAGTTAGAACCCAGCGGCGACGCTTTGTAAGTAAGAGTCGAGGAAGTGAAGATGAAATAAACGTTTCCCTGTAGCTTCTGGTGGGAGCTTTGTCTAACAAACAATGAACCTTGTAGGAGCTTTCGTGAAATATAAAATTTCATTTATCTAGATGATTAAAAGCAAAAAATCTCTTCAGCGTGAGTAATTCTTTAGTGTGAATAAGAAAGACTAGATTAAATAAGCAATTATTTCTTTTTTAAAGGACCACTGTTGCGAAAACCTTAAAATTTTAAATATATGTAAACGCGTACAAATAAGAAGTACGTTTCTTCCAGAGTAAAAGGAGCTATAAATTACATTTCTCCTATGTTGCTGTCACTTACTCTAAGTACTAGAATTCTGACAAAACTGATAGGTTTTGGACTAGCCCATCTCCTCATCTCCATGGGGGGCTCTCAGGGTTTTCTTTATTTTGAAAAGCACTTAGTGAATGGCAGTTGCTCCATCCAACTACCAAAATAGTGTGTAGCGAGCGCCGAGCAGGGAGGCTGGCCAGCATCTTTGCATAAATCTTTTTCAAGGAGTGTCTTTATAAAGAATAAAGGCCATGCTGAGAATCCCCTATGGAGAGATGGACTAGCCCAAAACCTGTCGGTAATGTCAGATTTCTACTACTTACTGTAAGTGACAGTCAGGCATGAGCTCCGGATGAAAGCTAAATGAGTTTCATTCAGATTCCATCCAGATAATTAGTGCAGCTAAACAGGTGGGTGGGGGGGTTAAACTTACCCAGAAGCTGTCTTCTTTAACTCATCCCAATGCACGTCTTACGCCGCGGTCCAATTCGCGGTCACATGACTACCACTGCTTCCTCCTTCCGGGTTGAAGGAGAAAGCGTAGTAGTCACATGATGTGGCTTGGAACGCAGCATGGGACGGATTAAAGAAGATGGCTTCTGGGTAAGTTTAACCTCACTCAGCTGGACTAATTATCTAAATGAAATCCGAATTAAACTCATTTGGATTTCAACCGGAGCCCATCTCTGGTGACAGTAACATAGGAGAACAGTCATTTATGGCTCATTTTACTCTGGAAGAGACATGCTTCTTATTTGTATGTGTTTACATGGATTTTAAAGTTTAAGATTTTCATGACAGCAGTCCTTTAAGTAATTACCATCAGGAAATGTAGACATGGCTAAGAGCTTTCATGTGACTCCAATGACTCATAACTATATGTCTCAGTTGTAGATTAAGTTATATGGAGCAAAAATGTATCGCGTTTATCACATGTATAATTTTCTGCTTTATAGTCGTAGTACTCAAATAGCAGTGTTCCTGTGTGCCTGCCTGCCAAGCAATAAAAATAGAAAATTAAAATGCCTTTATAAGGAACGGATGAAATGAACAGTTGTAATTGCAAAGGTTGACGGGCGTAGGTATAAATGGCATACATTCGCCCCTCCAGAAGCATACTGATATCGTACAAAGCAATAGACAAGCCACTGAGAGTACCTGTCAAGAGCCACCGATTTCAGAGGACTGTCTCAAATACAGAAGTTTTATTTTACGCCAAGTTAATTAAAAAAACGATATAATATACATCACTGTTTAACAAGTCCTGTTGTAATTGCAGATTATTACAACTTGCCTTTCTATTTTAATCTCTAGCCAACTGTAACATTCTTGTATTGCCAAAAGTAATTCAGCAAAGCTTGCTTGCATCCATGGCAACAGTACAATCAGGGGTGTAACTACAAATTATGGGGCCCCCCACCAAAACTTTAATGGGGCCTCCCAACGCTCACACCCTTCCTTAGCCTGGTGACCCTCACAGCCTGGGGGCCCATCTTGCATGAGTAAATGTCATCAGTGTGGACATTGTAATCTTTACACCCATGACAAGTGTAGCCACAAAAACACCTGATCTGAAGGATGGACCCCTTTATTGGAGGGTGTGACATAGTAACTGGGCCCCCTTTAAAGCTCTGGGTCCTGCTCCTCTGTAGTTACGCTCCTGAGTACAATGTTTGGAACACAGGAGCCTGCAATGATAGGGGTTCGTGGTGGCGAAGTGAGGGGGTGGTTAGGTATTAGGGAAGTAGTTTGGGGGGTTAAGGGTTAGGCATCATGGAGAATGTTTGTGTGGGGAGGGGGTGGTAAGGATTAGTCATCAGAGAAGCGGAAAAAAAACAGATACTTACCTAAGGAAGAAGAAGACTCTAGGTCCTTAAAGACCTTCCCGTTCCTCTGGTTCCAGCCCCTGCTTCTCCGTTTGAAACCCCCGCCGCGGGAGGCATAGGAAGTCTTCCGGAGCCAGATTCCTCTGCGTGAGAGTGCGCTGGCAAAGATGCAGTATGGAGCCACCCATCTTCTGAAGCCTCCTGCAGTGGCAGAGAGCAGTATTCGACCAATCGGTTGAATACTGCTATCGGGGGTGACAGCGCTGGAATGAAGGGACCGTGAGAGGAGTGGGAATCCTCTAGGACCCAAAGCATTTGCTCTCCCTAGGTAAGTATGTTTGTTTGGGTTTTTTTTCCGCTTTCCATTGACTTTAAAGAAGAAAGTGAAGGGATTGGGCACTAGAGGTGGAAGGGCATGGATCGAGCTCAACGGATTTACAGCCCAGAGAAAGAAGGAGTTACTGTGCCTTGAAGTTATGGTGGAGTTGGCCTGAAACCTACAGTCTGACGGTAGCCGGCTGAAGAAGCAGTGGCCAGAGTGTGATAGCATCTCTTTTATTTTGTTGTAAAGCACCAATGTGACTCCCTTCTACATGACATACAGAGACGGGAGCACATGGTGTTGTACAGTGTTTGAACAAAGAGAAGAGTGCAGAGAAGATGTTCACCTCCAGAAGTTGATAATTTACCAATTTATGGCTCCGCTGCTGCTCTGCTTTTACACGGCAGGACCCAGGGCCCCCCTGGTCCACCAACAGCGGTTGGGGATAGCGGGGGGATATAATTACGCCCTGTTAGCATTGCTTTTTTTAGTAATATGGCTTTTCAGTCTCTTAGCACTTTTTTGGTCTTTTTTAGCTCTTTTACGCTACTTGTGGTTCTGGGTCTCTACGGTTTGTCAGTATTCCAGAATGAGCAGGACAGATACCCAGCTCCATGCATAGGCAAACGCAGGGGGAGATTACAGCTGCCCAGAATCCCCCCTCAGACCAGGGCTCGGGCTGGTGCAGTGTCTGGGGACAGGCACAAGTTGAGACACCAGAATATCTGCAGGTATCCTGCAGCTTACAGCCCTTCCCCCTTTCTTTCCCTGCTACAGCTGACTTTGGATGTAGCAGCAGCGTGTGTACAGAGGATGGAGCAGCAGCGTGTGTACAGAGCATGGAGCAGCAGCGTGTGTAAAGAGCATGGAGAAGCAGTGTGTGTACAGAGCATGGAGCAGCAGCGTGTGTACAGAGCATGGAGCAGCAGCGTGTGTAAAGAGCATGGAGAAGCAGTGTGTGTACAGAGCATGGAGCAGCAGTGTGTGTACAGAGCATGGAGCAGCACGTGTGTGTACAGAGCATGGAGCAGCAGCGTGTGTACAGAGCATGGAGCAGCAGTGTGTGTACAGAGCATGGAGCAGCAGCGTGTGTAAAGAGCATGGAGAAGCAGTGTGTGTACAGAGCATGGAGCAGCAGTGTGTGTACAGAGCATGGAGCAGCACGTGTGTGTACAGAGCATGGAGCAGCAGCGTGTGTACAGAGCATGGAGCAGCAGCGTGTGTACAGAGCATAGAGCAGCAGCGTGTGTACAGAGCATGGAGCAGCAGTGTGTGTACAGAGCATGGAGCAGCACTGGGGAACTTAACAGAGTAAGGTATGAGCACAGCCCTGTGCCACTGCTGTGTGAATGCTTCACTTTCCCCTTCATTACCAATGTTGGCTGTCTTCATTATAATCTGTATGCAAACTGCTCCTGATCGATCCCGTTGTCAGTCAGTTGGACAAGAAATAGCATTATGTGTACTTATTATGATGTCCTACCATATTATTATACTGTATGGTGCGTGGCTGAGGGAGACCTTTCGGGAATCTCCCCCTTTGAAAATCCTGGGTTTTCCCCTTGCCATGTGCTGAAAAACATCAACTGCAACATGAGTTTAAAACATAAAATTAAGCATCAGAATACTAGGTGTGTTTTTCTTTTTTATAATAAAAACAAGCCTTCCTAAAATGAGATTCATGAATAGCTCTTATACCTCCAATGCAAGTCCTATTTCTGCCTGTTTTCAAATTCCCTATTCCATCGATGTCTGTTGTTTAATTGTTTTTATTAAATAAATAAATACAGTGCCTGTGCCCTGCAATATTAGGACATAGCTTAGCCAGTATATTGAGTGAATGTACTGGATTTGGCCAATTTCAAGAGGAATAACTTCTTTGGAGAAGGTGCTGAAGAGTTGCCCTCAGTATAAGTATCCAGCATGCTGTCTTTCTGTGATTAGCCTCTTTAGCAGTTAATATTTAATAGATGTCTGCGGGATTATGTGACCCCGCTGTCTGCTGCTGCTGAACTGAGTGCTGGAGAGGTTTCTCAGCTACATAAAACATGTTCTAGGTGAAGGGGTAGAGCACCTGTAAGCAGTAGGCCGCCGACACCCTACTGTCTACTATTTAACCTTCAGTGCAGGGGCCAGAGTTTTTATTTTTTGGTAACGAAGCCTTCGGAGGAAAGGACGTACACTTGGGTGAACACATTTATGCTTCCCGGCACACAGATGCGGTAAATAATCCATAGTGTAGTGTCTTCCAGAATGCCAGAAAAAGATAATGAGAAACACTGACTGAGAAAGAACACCTGTAACGACTCATAACAGAACATAAAAAAAAATTATTTAGAATATCCAGTATTACATTAATTATCCTGGTCTCAGCAACAGAAACGCTTCCTATATCTACCATATTTTTCAGAATATAAGATGCTCTGGGCTATGGTTTAGACAAGGGGAAAAAAATATACTAAACCTGGTGCATCCATGATCCAGGGGAGCCTTCTAGATGTTCTGCTCCCAATTATTGTGTCCCCCTTGTACCTCTTGTACCTCCCTGTGTCCTCCTCTATACCCCTTGTGCTGTCCTGTGTCCACCTCTGCCCCCCTTGTGTCTGCTTCTGTCCCCCTTCTGTCCTCCTCCATGCCTTTTTGTATCCTTCTGTGTCCTCTGTTTTCCCCCATGTGTCCGCCTCCATGCCTCTTTGTGTCGTTCTGTGTCCTCTGTTTTCCCCCATGTGTCCTCCTCCATGCCTCTTTGTGTCGTTCTGTGTCCTCTATTGCCCCTCTGTGTCATTGTTTTTGTCCCCCTTTGTGCCCCGTTTGTCTTCCTCTGTCCCTCTTTGTGCCCTGTTTGTCTTTCTCTGTCCCACTTTGTACCCAGTTTGTCACCTCCGTGCCCTCCGGTGTCCTCCTTTGTGTCCCCCTTCGCTTCCTCATGCATACTTAAAAGCAACAACAACGTGTCTCATCCTGATCCATCAGCTCCCGCAGCGATCAAAGACCTCTCCTCTCCTTCACTGTTCCCCTAGTGCTGGTCACCTGGGAGCGGGCTAAGGGGGGAAACAAAGGAGGACACGGGGACAATACAGGGAATCCCCAACCTAGGTCCTGACATCACACTATGGGAGCCTTGTAGCATTGTGAGAAATATCAGCTGTTTCCAACTGTCAAGCAATCAGTCTCTCCCTCTGTGCATATTTATATCTATAAGAAAAACAACCTTTTAGCCTATTGCATTGTTAGGGGGTGTGGTTATAGATAATGGCAGTTGGTGCTGTCTGTTTTTTCATGTCTGCCAGTAGTAAAGATGATTACGTGCAGGCTGATTGTGGATCAAACAATCTGAACAAATTACATGGCGAATATCAATCATTTCTTGCTCTCTAATTTTTAAATTCTCAGTTTGCAATGCACTGATTTATTTTTTTCCCCCATTTCAATAAAGTTCCCGCTTTAAAGGAGTCATCAGCCAAAAATAACTCCCCCCTGCTCTACTTACCTGGGGCATCCTCCCACCCTTTGCAGCTGACATGTCCCACTCCGCAGCTCCACTCTCAGCTGTTGGCCTGGGTTTCCCACCGGTGCAGAGGTCGTCTCTACTGCGCCTGCACAAGTGCCGCTGTCAATCAAGCTCACTTTGTCCGTGTTGTACTGGGCAGATGCAGAACTACTGCGTCTGCGCAGTACACCAGGGACGATTGACAGCGGCGCTCACGCAGGCGCACCAGAGAAGGTCGGCCTCTGCACCACCGGGGAGTGGAGCTGTCAGCAAGGGACATATCAAATGCAAGGGGCTGGAGGAAGCCCCGGGTAAGTAGAGTGGAGGGGGAAGGAATTTTTTTTGGCTGATGCCTCCTTTAAGTCTCAGCTGCCTCACCTTGGTTTGGTAACTTTTTGACGGGTGTTTTGTATGCTTCCCAATTATATGAACTGGGATTGTGGCATCCCGCCCTCCCTTTGCGGGATCCATGTTATTGGGAGTGATATCACTTGAGTGGAGTAGATCGATAGGGGGATGATTGGGTAAATTGGTGTGATGGACTGATACTGATTTTTAAGTACTTTTTTTCAGTTAACCTAACTGTGTTTAAGGATTTATGGAAAAGCTAATACTTCCTGGTTATTATTAAAATTAGTAATTTAAAGAGAAACCATGACCAAGAATTGAACTTCATCCCAATCAGTAGCTGATACCTCCTTTAACATGAGAAATTTTTTCCTTTTCACAAACGGATCATCAGGGGGCTCTGTATGGCTGATATTGTTTCCCTTCCACAGGAAACTGAGGACCATAGTCCTGGCAGTTTCCTGTCCTGAACCCCGTTGCATTGTGGGAAATAGCTGTTTACAGCTTTTTCCAACTGCCAAAAAAGCAAGCAGCAGTGACTTCCAGTGACATCATTTGCCAGCAGTAAAAATGTCACCATGTGATAAATGTCAGAATGTAAATCAGGGAGAGGAAAGCTTTTACATTGGGCCAACACTGACTAAATCATTTATACATAATTATTGTAAAAAATGAAGCACTTTTTTATTGCATTATTTTCACTGGAGTTCCTCTTTAAAGTCTCTTTAAACCCTAACAAAATGTTGCGGCCATTTTTTTTGCCAAAAGTCTGCTGTGTGTTTTATTTAGTAGTTAAGTTTAGTGAAAGCAGAACTGTAACCTAAGATTGAATTTCATCCCAATCAGTAGCTGGTACCTCCTTTCCCATGAGAAATCTTTACCTTTTCTCAAATAGATCATCAGGGGTGTCTGTATTCAGGGCCGGTTCAAGTAACAATTGGGCCCTAGGGCACAATTAGCCTGGGGGCCCCCCAACAGACATCCCCGACCAAAAAGCATCATTAGAGGCCCTTTGTTGCAGCCAAATTTCTCTCCTGGGCCCCTGAACTGGCTGCTGACACTCCACCAATCACCTCCCAACTTAACATACTCTGCAGAGTCCCTGGGGAGCAACAGTTAAGATGGGAGAGGGACACCTTGGGGGCCCCTACAGGCTCTGGGGCCCTGGGGCAATTGCTTATTTTTTCCTATGGTAGCTCCGGCCCTGTCTGTATTGCTGATATTGTGGTAAAATCCCTCCCACAGTGTCATATCAGGACCTAGGTCCTGGCAGTTTCCTGCCTATGAGCTTTGTTGCATTGTGGGAAATAATGTTGTTTTTTTCAACTGCCAAGCAAACAGTATCTCCCACTATACATATGTATATCTATTTAAAAAAAACCTTTTAGCCTACCGCAATGTTAGTGTGTGTGGTTATAAATAATGGCAGTTGGTGCTGTCTACTTTTTTTCTTGTCTTCCAGTAGTAAAGATAATGATGTGCTCATTGTGGATCAAACAACATGAATAAATTACATTGCGAATATCAGTAATTTCTTGATCTCTCTTCAATGTTTTAATTTGTCACTTTGCAGTGTATTGATTTATTTTTCCCCCTTTTCGCTCGGGATTATGTGATCCTTTGTAAGTATGGTGTAAGATAAATGTTTGTTTTGAGTTTTGAAGTGCCCTTATGCATGCCATGTCATAATTGTATTTCAACTGCATATGTAAACCATCTACAATGCATAAAAGATGCAAAGTTATAGACAGGACTGGATTTGTATGCTTTACCGTCCAAGGCCACTGTCAGCAGCCACCCCCCTTCAGTTTAGGTAGCCTGATGACCCCTCCAGTATAGGTAGCCTGATGACCCCTTCCAGCTAATATAAGAATCCAGATGACCCTCCCCCTTCCATATAGATAGCCTGATGACCCCTATCCCTTCAGTATAGGTAGCCAGGTGACCCCCCCCCCCCAATATAGCTTGCTGCCCACCCGCCCTTGATCCTGTGGTGCCCTAGGCCATGGCACATGGCTATGTGGCCTTGCCTTAAATCTGACCCTGTGTATAGACAAGACAAATAAAATGTATATCCCAATTTTCACCTGCAGACTCAAAGCATCAGAGCCCCTAGGGTGCGCTCAGCAAGCAGTAGCAGTGTGAGGGAGTCTAGCCCAAGGACTCCTTACAGGATAGTTAAGATTTGAACCTTGGTCACCTGCGTCAAAGGCAGAGCCCTTAACCTTTACACTATCCAACACGTAAGAGCCACCGGCCCTTATCACTTCGCCTGAGATACTTGCACAGGTAGCTCTATAAGTCATGGCTTTAGTAATAGGGCTGCAGGGCGCCATCACTGACAGTACTAATCAGAGTGACTTTTGGGGGAAATGACTACGAATTGACAGGATCTGAAGTCCCTTCTGGCTATGTAAAGGTTAGATAACGCATCACAATGCATTCATGAAAGGGCTTTTTGTGTCCACAAAAAAATCTATTAATCACTTCAGCACACAGTTCCTGAAAGCAAGTCCTGGTGACTAAGTGGAGGCAATAAATCTTCATTGTGAACAGTTTCTGCCTCATTACTTATCCTAGAAGGAAGAAAAAATGAGACATGTTACAAATTCTTTACTGTTTGCTCCTTCTCAGGTCTGTTTCAGCAAAATTCTGCTGCGGCCTTCTGCCTTCTGACCAATGCAACAGCCTGGCGGGTTTCCACTAGAGCAGCTGATTGTCCATGTCTGAGATGGACGCCGACACTTGTGCAACGCAATTACACATCCAAATCCCAATAGCCCTTCCATGCACAGATACGGAGATTCAAATGCGTTTCTGAAATTTTGAAGTAGTGCTTCAGATTATTTTCCCACACGCTAATTCAGAAGCAGACTATTGAGACTTCCAATAGGCTGTAATTCCAGATTAATAGCATACCCAAGTGGCTCGGGGTGACCAGGGAAAGTATA
Organism: Hyperolius riggenbachi; assembly: GCF_040937935.1. Taxonomy (NCBI): domain Eukaryota; kingdom Metazoa; phylum Chordata; class Amphibia; order Anura; family Hyperoliidae; genus Hyperolius; species Hyperolius riggenbachi. Next base: position 98,288,621 of record NC_090649.1, read on the forward strand.
GGGGACTAAGGGGAGTAAAATAGGTTGAAAAGCCCTCCTAATAAAAAGCAATTCTTAGTGTGGTTTTCCTTCTTAAAACAGGAGGGATTTGCGATAATTCAGCTTTAAGTGTGTAACTCTGGTTACCCACAATGCACCCACTGCTAAATATGAAAATTATCTCTTTATGCCCCTGAAGCCAGGCTTACATCCAGAACCACTGAATTCTTTGTGATATGCATGGTGACAGGTGTGGTGAGGGCGTGATTAGAGGTGTGACAGGAGTTTGTTTTAAAGAGGAGCTGTTAGGTATAAGGTCTCAGAGAAAAAAAACACATATATCAGTAGCTAAATATTTGCTGTACTTACATTACATATGCATTTCACTGTCCACATTTGGATTTCACCGAATTTCTATATAGTATTTGCAGAGATTGATGCTACTGACAGCTCATGGCAGGTTCCATGTTTGTCTGTCTTGTATGAAGCCAATTGTGATATAATATCCTCCCTTACCTTGCTTCCTGATGATTCGACTCACAAAAAAGATCAGGATCAAAGATCCTAATGGTTCATGATCTGGACAACACTACTGTGCAGTGAATATTAATTAGCCATGTGGCTAGGAACAATAGCGGACTCATGCAGTATACTCTAAATCAATGTGCTGTTCACAGGGCACGTGTTCCGTTTGAGTCTAATGGAACATGTGCCCTGTGAACAGCACATTGATTTTTCAGTGTTGTGAGCTAGACTGCTGTTACAAGCTGCTGTAACATGAGCCTGTAACTTCTCACTGTGAAAGCAGCCTTAGGGCGGGATAGGGAAATGAAGGGGAGGACCAAGAGAGTGCAGTGGGGAGAAGAAGCAGCCCCAGAATGCTTTGCAGTATCTGTTATGCGGCCTGCCGGCCTCCTTAGGAGCTTGGGAATATAGAGGCTTGCTGTTCAGCAAACATCAGAGAGATTTTTAACTTCAGTATTGCCTTTTTGGCTTACTTCTAAACTGTTTAACAGGAGAATAGAGGTTTAAATTAGCTTTTGCAGCCTGACAGTTACTCTTTAAAGTATCTCTCTTTCTTATCTCAAAAAGATGGGATGTATGCTTTACCATATCTGTAAGCACATGCCCAACATTAGTGCTCTCATTATCCTTTGCCTAAGTTCAGGGCCGGGCCGAGGCAGAGGCGAGAGAGGCTCCAGCCTGACGGCACAGTGTAGGAGGGGACAACTCACTCAACTATCATTCCTCTATTGGTTTGAAGCAGACAGAAATAATAAAAGGGGATACATGGCAGATAACTAGAGATGAAGGTGTTGGGGGGGCTGGGGCACTTCTTAATCAAATTGCAATCAGTGTGTGACGGCTGGGGTGGAAGGGATGGGGGGGGGGCACACTTTGGTGTCTCAGCCTAGGGTGCTGAAAGACCTTGTCCCGGCTCTGCCTAGGTTATAGGTTGCTAGCTAGTTTCAGAATAGGATTTTGTTTCTTTTTTAGAATCAGAATCTTTATTTCGCCAAGCATGACTGGGTCGTGCCTGGAATTGGGCTTGGCACGTACAGAATTTAAGTACAGGATAGGACACACAGAATACATCAAGGAACAGAACACCATTTCACGAGCAAAGAAAAATATAATTCACGAAAAGCAAATCAGTTCACAAAACACATCAATTGGCATAATTCACAAAGTTGTGACAATTAGACATAAGAACTAGAGTGCCACTATGTACAATGTGCAGCAGTGCAGCTTGATATTGTCTGACCTAAGGTCAGTGGCGTTCCTACCATAGGGCGGCATGGGGCGCCCCGCCCCGGGTGTCGCGCAGAGGCCTGTGCACTGTGCAGGCAGGACAGGAGGGGGAAGCAACCCGGAAAGGAGGGGTGGCGGGGAAAGCGGCCGGACCCCCCACCTCCCTCACCTGGGTTCCCTCCTTCTGGCGCTTCCCCCTCCTAATTAGCAGCAGTTTGATGAGCGGGCAGGAGCGGGCGGAGAAGACTTACTCACCTACTTCCTGCGTTCCAGGCGATGGTGCATAGCGTCATCGTCACCTGACGCTGGTCTCCACCTTCTCCACCGCCCACTGTGCTTCCTGATTTGCAGAAGCACAGTGAGCGACAGAGAGACCAGCGTCACGTGAGGATAACGTTATGCGCCATCGCCTGGAGCAGGTGAGTAAGTCCTCCCCGCCCGCTTCGCTAAGCTGCGGGCTGCTGCTAATTAGGAGGGGGAAGCGCCGGAAGGAGGGGACCCAGGTGAGGGAGGTGGGGGGTCCGGCCCCCCTCCCCGCCACCCCACCTTCCAAGCTTCCCTCATACCGGGGGCACCTATGCTACACCGGGGGCCACTATGCTACACTGGGGGCCACTATGCTACACTGGGGGCCACTATGCTACACTGGGGGCCACTATGCTACACTGGGGGCACCTATGCTACACTGGGGGCACCTATGCTACACTGGGGGCCACTATGCTACACTAGGGGCAACTATGCTACACTGGGGGGCGGGGGCACCTATGCTACACTGGGGGCACCTATGCTACACTGGGGGCACCTATGCTACACTGGGGGCACCTATGCTACACTGGGGGCACCTATGCTACACTGGGGGCCACTATGCAACACTGGGGGCACCTATGCTACACTGGGGGCACCTATGCTACACTGGGGGCACCTATGCTACACTGGGGGCCACTATGCTACACTGGGGGCCACTATGCTACACTGGGGGCCACTATGCTACACTGGGGGCACCTATGCTACACTGGGGGCACCTATGCTACACTGGGGGCACCTATGCTACACTGGGGGCCACTATGCTACACTGGGGGCACCTATGCTACACTGGGGGCACCTATGCTACACTGGGGGCCACTATGCTACACTGGGGGCCACTATGCTACACTGGGGGCCACGATGCTACACTGGGGGCCACTATGCTACACTGGGGGCACCTATGCTACACTGGGGGCCACTATGCTACACTGGGGGCACCTATGCTACACTGGGGGCCACTATGCTACACAGGGGGCCACTATGCTACACTGGGGGCCACTATGCTACACTGGGGGCCACTATGCTACACTAGGGGCACCTATGCTACACTATGCTACACTGGGGCCACTATGCTCCCATGGGAGCCACTATGCTACACTAAACTATACTGGGGCCACTATGCTATACTGGGGCAACTATACTAGCTATACTGGGGCAGTGGCGGTGCCAGGGGGGTGGTTTGGGTGCTGAAGCACCCCCTAATATTGTCCAAGCACCCCCAGCGTGAACTGATTTTCGGCGTCTAATAGACGCTGTGTCAGTTCACTGACAGCAGCAGCCCGCAGCTCCAACAGCGGCAGAGCAGGGCTACAGTAAAATGGCGTCCGAAGCCCTGCTCTGGAGACTGAGTCTGCAATGCAGGGCTTCGGGCGCCATTTTCCCGTAGCCCTGCTCTCAGCGTGGGAGTTTCAGTTGCTGGCTGGCTGGCTGCAGAGGATCGTGGGAGCTGCGCGCCGGACGGAGGCCGGGACAGGAGGTCTGCTGCTGCTTCAGGTGAGTACATTTTTATTTAATTTATATTAGCAGGTGTATCGACTGTTCTGGCCAGGTCTGCTACATGATTGAAGTGTTTTCTGGCCAGGTTGGCCACATGATTGCATATATTTTCTGGGCAAATCTGCCAACATGATTGCATGTATTTTCTGGGCATATCTGCCGACACGATTGCATGTATTTTCTGGGCAAATCTGCTGACATGATTGCATGTTATTTCTGGGCAAATCTGCCGACATGATTGCATGTATTTTCTGGGCAAATCTGCCGACATGATTGCATGTATTTTCTGGGCAAATCTGCCAACATGATTGCATGTATTTTCTGGGCAAATCTGCCGACACGATGGAACGTGTTTTTTGGGCAAATCTGCCGACATGATTGAACGTGTTTTTTGGGCAAATCTGCCGACATGATTGAACTATTTTCTGGTCAAATCTGTTCACATTACGTGTATTTTCTTGAGAAAACCTGAACAATTATGTGAATTTTCTGGGGAAAGGCCCACTGTCCTTGTGTTGCACTTTTAAGGGGAACCCGAGGTGAGAATAATATTGGGCTGCCATATTTATCTCCTTTTAAGCAATACCAGCTGCCTGGCTGCTGTGCTGGTCCTCTGCATCTAATTCTTTCAACCATAGACCCTGAATAAGCATGCAGCAGGTCAGGGGTTTCTGACAATATTGTCAGAACTGACAAGATTAGCTGCATGATTGTTTCTGGTGTAATTCAGTTCACTACTGCAGCCAAATAGATCAGCAGGGCTGCCTATTGTTTAAAAGGAAATGAATATGGCAGCCTCCATATCACTCTTATCCCGGGCTCACTTTAAATTAGTTAGCTCTGCCCTCATCCGGTCATGGCCACGCCCATTTTTCGCCGTGGCGCGCAATGCGCGCCGCATGTTGTAACCGCACCCATTTTTTGTTAGCTATACTGGTGCCACTATACTATACTAAGGACAACTTTAGGGGGGGGGGGTGGAGCGAGCCTACACCTGGTATTACCCACCATGTCACGTTTAGCATGCCACATTTGCTGTTTTTTTTTTATGGGGGGGGGGGTGTCTTTTTAATACTCAACACCGGGTGTCAAATGCCCTAGGTACGCCACTGCCTAAGGTTCATGTGTGTGTGTGTTGGGCACACTGAGGAGGGGGGGGGGGGTGCATAGAGAGAGTTCAGAAGGTTTATAGCAGAGGAGAAAAAGCTGTTCCTGTGTCTTGAGGTCCTGGTGGAGGGGGATCGATACCAATCCTCAATGCTCTGGAGCGCAGCCTGGAGTGGTAGTGGAGGTCCAGAGTGGGAAGTGGTTTTACGAAGATCCTCTTCGCTGATCTAATGACCCTCTGTAGTTTGTGTCTATCGTTGGTGGAGGAGCCGGCAAACCAGACCAGGATGGAGGAGCAGAGGACAGATTCAATTGTGGCGGATTAGAAGCTCGTCAGAAGTTATTGGGCAATACTGAACTTCTTCAGGTGGCAGAGGAAGACTAGCCTCTGCTGGACTTTCCTCTGTGTGGTGGCGGTGTTGGTCTTCCATCAGGTAGCTGGAGATGGTTGTTCCCAGGAGTAGGACACAGCAGACTCTTTCAAATTAATTGCCATCAACACAAATTGGAGGTGGGGTGGAGGCATGCTTCCTAAAATCCATGATCATCTCAACAGTTTTTGTGGTGTTTAGGACCAGCCCATTCTCCCTACACCAGTAGCATATTCTCTCAACCTGGTAGCGGTATGCCTGTTTGTCATTTTTAGGTGATGTGATGAGGTCAACTTTTGGCAACAAAAGAGCATCCAGTAATGTAAATGACCAAAGCTTAAGGTCCTGTTTCCACTAGCACGGAAAGCGGGCAAAATCCGCAGAGTTTCCCCGCAGGCAAATCGCTTGGGAAAACTCTGCCATAGGAAACAATGGCGACGCTGGCTGAATCGCTTACCTTAGCAAGTCAGCTGACATTGCCATCAGTTTCTGTGCGGGAGGCTGCGAATCCCATAGCCGTGCTTGGCACGGCTTATGGGATTCGGCAGCGTTCCTGCAGATGAGGAAGCAGATGAGGAAGCGCTGCCGCGCGTCTCCCAGCCGCATGCGGCACTAGTGGAAACGGGCCCTTTAGGAAACCCGAGGTGAGAGGGATATGGAGGCTGACATGTTTGTTTCCTTTTTAATCATACACAATGCCTTGTCTTGCTGAGCCTCTGCCTCTAATACTTTAAGCCACAGACCCTGAACAAGCATGCAAATCAGATGTCTACGACAAATCTTACAATATTAGCTGCATGCTTGTTTCAGGTGTCCGATTTAGACCTTACTGACCAGAAAGATCAGAAAGATAGCCAGATAACTGGTATAGTTTAAAAGGAAAATAATTAGTGTCAGCTTCCATAGGTCTCACACATTGGGTTCCTTTTAAGCTGAATACTCAATGACGCAGGAAGATGATTCACAAATCGACATCACCAACGACGGACGTTCCCCGATCCATCGCCCTGCCCACGTGATGGCAAGTGACTGGCGCGAATGAGAGTTCAAATGATTGGGGCACTTTGCACAGGAGGCATCGGGGATCTCAAAAATCTGATCCCCTGTGACAGTCGTTACCGCCGTGTGTAGCAAACCTTTGTTCACCTAACTGCGCACTCGTACCCACGTCGTGAGAACGTGGAACCGATTGATTGTCGTGCAAAAAAATTGCCGGTTATCAGAAGATTCATGCATAAAGTGGCTGCATGGCTACAAGCCTTTATGCCATTGGTTTGTCCATGCGAAGTGTGACTTATACAGAACTGTAGTGAGCTGTGGGTGTCAGAACACCCTCTAAGAAAAGGCACAGGTGACAAAAAAAGGAGCCCAATTGTGCAGTATGTAACAGCAATGTGGTGGTGGAAGAAATGTAAAAGAACTACTCACAAAGGTGGGTTGCAGGGGGGCAACCGATCACAGGAAGCAGGTGGAAACAACAAACCCGACTCCACTCGGGAAGGTCACCGGGGACCTGGAAGAGGTCGCTTTCTTTGAAGAAAGATAGGAAACAGGTCTCAACCGTGGTGAAACCATGGGTACTCTGCTTCCACCCCTCAGATGGGTGGCATGTGGGGGTATACAAAGCACAAAATGGTTTAAAGAGGCACCCTGGTGTGTAATAAAAGCGTTTAAAAACAGTTTAAAATCGATAAAGAAAATGAGGCAGCTTACCTCAATGACAAAAAATCTTTATAGTGCAAAAGATTTTATTAGAGATAGCACAGGCAACGCGTTTCGCGGGTCTGAGCCCGCTTCTTCAGGCCAATAACAGTGCCAAACTAAATGAAAAGTTCAGCCTAGGGAGCCTATAAAGATTTTTCGTCATTGAGGTAAGCTACCTCATTTTCTTTATCAATTTTAAACTGTTTTTAAACGCTTTTATCACACACCAGGGCACCTCTTTAAATCATTTTGTGCTTTATACAGAACTGTGTTCTACAAGAACGAAGTTGAATATTTCCTGATTTCATAAAACTCTCCGTTCAGCTCTCAGTATGTTAGTCGCAGGGAAAAGTCAGACAGCTAGACACCAGCTATTTGACATTCACATAGTAAAGTGGTTTTAATAAACAGCTGTGACACAAAAGGCTGTGTCACAGCATCATTGTCACAGACATGTTAACAGGGTACTCAGAGCAGAGTCATAGCCGAAGTGACCAGCGCATTCTTCTAACAATATGGATTCTAAAAATGGAATGACTCCGGTGACTGACACAACTGCATATTTGATTAACCCTCTTGGAGAATCTTTACAACCTAAAGATCTTTTGCATTTTTTGCAGTTTCACTTCTCTTCACAAAGGCAGTGAGTGCCGTTTACAGAGCTCCAGATAACTAAACTGCAATATTATCAAAATCAATAAATCAATCAAAAAAAGCCCGCCAAATTAGACTAGCACTTAAAGAGAAACTGTGTCCCAGAATTGAACTTCATCCCAATCAGTAGCTGATACCCCCTTTTACATGAGAAATCTACTCCTTTTCACATATGGATCATCAGGGGGCACTGTATGGCTGATATTGTGGTGAAGCCCCTCCCACAAGAAACTCTGAGGACAATGGTACTCCTGGCAGTTTCCTGTCTGTGAACCTTGATGCATTGTGGGAAATAGCTGTTTACAGCTGTTTCTTGTGGGAGGGGTTTCACCACAATATCAACCATACAGAGCCCCCTGATGATCCGTTTGTGAAAAGGAATAGATTTCTCATGTAAAAGGGGGTATCAGCTACTGATTGGGATGAAGTTCAATTCTTGGTCACGTTTCTCTTTAAGTCCCACTCCTAGCTTGTCGTTAAATGTATAGACCTATTAGTATCGCCAAAACATGCTGACATCCTATTTATGGACATGTGATGAGGCGCAACATTGCTACTTCTGCGGCACAACTCTTCATGAGGAAGGTTGAGGAGTGTGCGAGAAGCAGTCAAAGCAAGTCCCACCCCCTCAGGGCCAGACACCCAATCATGAAGTGGCAGCCTATAGAGCCTCCACTAACGGTCCAATTTCTAGCGAAAAATCATTTGAGCGATCAGAAATTCTGATCGGATTGGTTGTAAATAATCTCCATTGGTGGACACAATCGATTATGAACAAGTGAAAAAAATGTCGCCCGAATGAATTTTCGTCGAACGAAAATTTGGATTTTCTTGGTGGTCGTGATAGATAGGAAGCAAAGATTGGTTAGTTGATGGTGTAGTGAACGATTTTTCGTCCGATCAGAATTTCTGATTGCTCAAACGATTTTTCGCTAGAAATTGGACCGTTAGTGGCCAGCTTAGTTTAGGTTGCCGCTGTGTCTTTCCAGTAGACATTGGATACAGTGGCGTAGCTAAGGTGCTATGGGCCCCGATGCAAGGTTTACATGGGGCCCCCCAAGCGCTCCATACATAACAATTGATACGGCACACCAAAACCTGCCAAAGACAGCCACAGTGTCAGAGACGCAACAAGGGGATGGGGAGCAGTTTGTTAATGATAACTACTAATAAAAGCATCTATAGAAGTGATTATTACCAGCATAGGATCAATAGAGAGCTAATACTGTGGTTAAGGGAGGGCCCTTCAGGGCCCCTCTGGCCCAAGGGCCCCGATGCGGTCGCTACCTCTGCACCCCCTATTGCTACGCCCCTGAGATAAATGAGTCACAGGAGTTATTCAGTGAAACCTGTAGCTCTGCAGCAGAGGATGAGCTGCAGGTTACTGGCCTCAGGTGTGAAACATTACATAATAATACACATAATCATACAGGATAGAGCACGCCAGTTTCCTAGAGACAGGCAGGAAGTGAATGTACATCTGATGACTCAGATTGCTGCTGTGTTCCTACAACTTTACATGCGCTAGTCACAGTACACATTTCATGTGACGCATTCTCTAAACATTACAGGCAGACAAAATACTTCTAAGCTACAATTTTAAGAAACTAATATTCTTTTTCGTAAACATTAAAGTGTACCTGAGATGAAAAATTATTAAAGCATTTATATTTACCTGGGGCTTCCTTCAGCCCCCTTTGGGCCGTTGGCACCCTCCCCATTCTCCTGTGCCACTCTGATCGTCTGCTAGCCGGCCCTGTCTCTTCATCCAGCTGGCTCACTCATGTTGTACAGCGCACGTGCTGCCTGGGCGCGCGCGCCCCATAACGCTCCCATTGCCTGGAGTGTTCTGTGTCTGTGCAATAGTACTATGCAGGTGCAGAATGCTCCCGGTGACGTGAGAACGATGGGTGCATGCGTAGCCAAGCCACGCAAGCTCAGTACAGCGAGACTCACCGCAACTAGATGAAAAGACCGGACCAGCTAGCTAACGGGCGGAGCAGGCCGGGAGGACAGCAAGGGAGCCAACGGCCTAAAGGGGGCTGAAGGAAACACCAGGTAAATATTAATGCTTTAATAATTTTTATTTCAGGTTTCTTTTAAACGCTTCAGGGCCAGGGTAATCAAAATCTACAGCCTGTTTGGGGCTAATTGTCAGGGTGTAGATTACAAATACCGCGCTGCACGCTCCCACTGCTACGGTCCTGACTCCTGATCTCTTCCGTCAAGCAGCCCACTCGCTCTGCTGTCAGTATGACAGCAGAGCTCCATAAGCTGGTCAGGAGCCGGCGCAAACGGCAAGAGAGGTAGGTCCACGCAGCATGATGTAGATGAGCCCCATTTTTTTACCAGAAAGTCTCTGGTTAAGGAATCGGAGACTACTGGTACTTAAGTGGTTAAGGTTGCTTTTTCGTATTTGTAATTCTGAATTTTGCAATATTTTGCAACCCTTTTTTGTTTTCTTTTTATGCAGGTTTTTCCCATTCCATTTTTTATTGTATTCACAGGCCAAGTTTCACATTTGGAATGCTACATTTCACTTTTCCTTTGAATTGCATTGTATGCAATTCGCATGTCCGTTGCAAAAAAAAGTTACACTAAAGCCTTTATTTTAAGCAGAACATTTGGTTGTTTATTCAGATTTGGATAAACATAAGCTTTCCATAGTACTTCTTAGGACCCGTTCACACTTGCGTTTTGGCTAGTGTTGGGCGAACATCTAGATGTTCGGGTTCGGGCCGAACAGGCCGAACATGGCCGCGATGTTCGGGTGTTCGACCCGAACTCCGAACATAATGGAAGTCAATGGGGACCCGAACTTTTGTGGTTTGTAAAGCCTCCTTACATGCTACAATCCCCCAAATTTACAGGGTATGTGCACCTTGGGAGTGGGTACAAGAGGAAAAAAAAATGTAGCAAAAAGAGCTTATAGTTTTTGAGAAAATCGATTTTAAAGTTTCAAAGGGAAAACTGTCTTTTAAATGCGGGAAATGTCTGTTTTCTTTGCACAGGTAACATGCTTTTTGTCGGCATGCAGTCATAAATGTAATACATATAAGAGGTTCCAGGAAAAGGGACCGGTAATGCTAACCCAGCAGCAGCACACGTGATGGAACAGGAGGAGGGTGGCGCAGGAGGAGAAGGCCACGCTTTGAGACACAACAACCCAGGCCTTGCATGAGGACAAGAAGCGTGCGGATAGCATGCTTTGTACCACCATGCAGTCATAAATGTAATAAAGATAAGTGGTTCAATAAACAGGGACCACGCAGCAACGCTAACCCAGCAGCAGCACACGTGATGGAACAGGAGGAGGCGCAGGAGGAGAAGGCCACGCTTTGTGAGACACAACAACCCAGGCCTTGCATGAGGACAAAAAGCGTGCGGATAGCATGCTTTGTACCGCCATGTAGTCATAAATGTAATAAAGATAAGAGGTTCCATAAACAGGGACCGGCAACGGTAACCCAGCAGCAGCAGCAGCAGCACACGTGATGGAACAGGAGGAGGCGCAGGAGGAGAAGGCCACGCTTTGTGAGACACAACAACCCAGGCCTTGCATGAGGACAAAAAGCGTGCGGATATAGCAGCAATGCTTTTTGCCGCCATGCAGTCATAAATGTAATACAGATGAGAGGTTCAATAAACAGGGACCGGAAACGCTAAACCATCCCAGATGTTCATCGGTCATGTTACTTGGTTGGGGTCCAGGAGTGTTGCGTAGTCGTTTCCAATCCAGGATTGATTCATTTTAATTTGAGTCAGACGGTCTGCATTTTCTGTGGAGAGGCGGATACGCCGATCTGTGATGATGCCTCCGGCAGCACTGAAACAGCGTTCCGACATAACGCTGGCTGCCGGGCAAGCCAGCACCTCTATTGCGTACATTGCCAGTTCGTGCCAGGTGTCTAGCTTCATGCCCGGTTTCAGGTCCAGCGGTGTCAGCCACAAATCCGTCTGTTCCTTTATTCCCCTCCAAATTTCCTCCCCTGTGTGCTGCTTATCCCCAAGGCAGATCAGCTTCAGCAACGCTTGCTGACGCATGCCAACAGCTGTGCTGCACTGCTTCCACGATCCTACTGCTGCTGGTGCTGGGTTAGCATTTCCGGATGAGGTACAGCTTTGAGATGCGTTGGAGGAGAAGGAGTCAGAGAGGTAGGTGCTGCTGTTGTTATCCAGCTGTTTGCGGCGTGGGCAACACCCGCGCCGTAGCAGGTGAGGAATCGCTGCCAGGCTCCACAAGGTTCACCCAGTGCGCGGTAAGGGAGATGTATCGACCCTGGCCGAACGCACTCGTCCAGGTGTCAGTGGTGAGGTGAACCTTGCAGGCAACGGCATTCTTCAAGCTTCGGGTTATTTAGCTGACCACGTGCTCATGCAACTCAGGCACTGCAGAGCGCGCAAAGTGGTAGCGGCTGGGAACCACGTAACGTGGGATGGCCACTGACATCATGCCCTTGAAGCTGTTTGTCTCCACCACTCGATATGGCAGCATTTCGCAGGCCAGAAGCTTGGCTATGCTGGCTGGCTGTTACTGCCACGGCCCGGGGGTCATTTGCTGGCAATTTCCTCTTGTGCTCAAACATCTCAGAGACAGACAACTCAACCGTAGCGCTGCACACCGAAGGGCTGTTGGTTGTTGTGTTTGATGAACACTGGGAGACCTCAAGAGCACTAGTCCGGAAAGTGACAGTGTCAGCATCGTCTGATGTTTGTGAATGTTGTGAACCACGCAATGGCTGGGCTACTGCTGCTGCTGAGGCGGGTCTGGTGGTGAGTCTGGTGAACCCAAGGGAGGCAGTGTTGCTGGTGGTACCCTGTCCTGCCGCGTTTGCCCACAGAGTGGGATGTTTGGATAGAATGTGGCGGCTCATGCTGGTGGTGGAGAGGTTGTTAATACTTTTCCCCCTGCTCAGGCGGGTCTTGCACACCTTGCAAATCGCCATGGTAACATCCTCAGTGCAGTCTTCAAAGAAAGCCCAGACTTTAACTGGCTGAGGACTCGGACCTCGTGCGTGATGTGCTGGTGCTGCTTAACCCACTGCTGGACGCTTGAGAGGTCATCCAAGTAATTATCTGGTCCTGTTCTTTTGGATCTGTGAGGGTTGTTGTCCTGGACAACATGGGCAGTATTGAGTGGGTTTTCTTGGGTGCTCCCCTGTGGCCTGTACGTGAACCGTCAGGGGAAACACCTCTTCCCTTGCCCCTCCCTCTTTCACCGGATTTCTTCCTCATTTCACTTATCCTTAAAGTACACGCTGACTGGCAGCAGTACAGTGGCAGTACAGAAATGCTATACAGTGGTGGGTGAGCGGTGTACCACTATTGTCAGCAGTGACACAGAGCACAATGCTATACAGTGGCGGGTGAGCGGTGTACTACTGTTCCCAGCAGACACAGAGTGGAAGTAAACACAATGCTATATAGTGTGGCTGAGCCGTGTACACAGAGTGGCATTAAACACAATGCTATATAGTCTGCTATATAGTCACCCCGAACAGGGTGATGTTCTGCAGAACCCGAACAGTGGCAAACACTGTTCGCCCAACACTACTGGGAGGGAACGCAGATTTTAGTACCTAAACACACGATACAACATGTTTTCCGGGGTCGGACTCTGAGGCACATACAGATGGTCCCGATCATCATCCTCATCATACAACTCTTCTCCTGAGTCTGACCCACCCACCACCTCTGCCACCCCAACATCCCCAGACACAGACCCCTCATCGTCCTCAACATTAACTTGGGATGCTGGCCTGAGCCAGACCTCCTCCTCCACATCAGGCCCCATCATCTCCTCAATGGCAGCCCTCATTAATCGCTCTGGCGACGGACTGATGGACACAACGTTCTCCTCCGGGGAGGGCTGCTGCTGACCACTGGCTGCTGGGGTGGATGTTATAGCTTGCGTGGGGCGTTGGCTGTTGCTGTTGTTGGGAGTGCTGCTCACAGCGGAGGTCTCTGGGGAACTCATGTTGAGCTCATATAGTGGTTGACGGTGAGTGGAGTATTACTGATCCCAGCAATATACACACTGACTGGCAGAGTACGCAATGCTATATAGTGTGGCTGAGCGGTGTACACAGAGTGGCAGTAAACACAATGCTATATAGTCTGGCTGAGCGAGCGGTGTACTACTGTTCCCAGCAGAATCAGAGTGGCAGTAAACAATGGTATATAGTCTGGCTGAGCGGTGTACACAGAGTGTCAGTAAACAATGGTATATAGTCTGGCTGAGCGAGCGGTGTACTACTGTTCCCAGCAGAATCAGAGTGGCAGTAAACAATGGTATATAGTCTGGCTGAGCGGTGTACACAGAGTGTCAGTAAACAATGGTATATAGTCTGGCTGAGCGGTGTACACACAATGCTATATAGTCTGCTATATAGTGTCAGTAAACAATGGTATATAGTCTGGCTGAGCGAGCGGTGTACTACTGTTCCCAGCAGAATCAGAGTGTCAGTAAACAATGGTATATAGTCTGGCTGAGCGGTGTACACACAATGCTATATAGTCTGCTATATAGTGTCAGTAAACAATGGTATATAGTCTGGCTGAGCGAGCGGTGTACTACTGTTCCCAGCAGAATCAGAGTGGCAGTAAACAATGGTATATAGTCTGGCTGAGCGGTGTACACAGAGTGTCAGTAAACAATGGTATATAGTCTGGCTGAGCGAGCGGTGTACTACTGTTCCCAGCAGAATCAGAGTGGCAGTAAACAATGGTATATAGTCTGGCTGAGCGGTGTACACAGAGTGTCAGTAAACAATGGTATATAGTCTGGCTGAGCGGTGTACACAGAGTGTCAGTAAACAATGGTATATAGTCTGGCTGAGCGGTGTACACAGAGTGGCAGTAAACACAATGCTATATACTCTGGCTGAGCGAGCGGTGTACTACTGTTCCCAGCAGACACAGAACAGTAAACAGAATGCTATATAGTGTGGCTGAGCGAGCGGTGTACCACTATTCCCAGCAGACACAGAACAGTAAACAGAATGCTATATAGTGTGGCTGAGCGAGCGGTGTACCACTATTCCCAGCAGACACAGAACAGTAAACAGAATGCTATATAGTGTGGCTGAGCGAGCGGTGTACCACTATTCCCAGCAGACACAGAACAGTGAACAGAATGCTATATAGTGTGGCTGAGCGAGCGGTGTACCACTATTCCCAGCAGACACAGAACAGTGAACAGAATGCTATATAGTGTGGCTGAGCGAGCGGTGTACCACTATTCCCAGCAGACACAGAACAGTGAACAGAATGCTATATAGTGTGGATGAGCGAGCGGTGTACCACTATTCCCAGCAGACACAGAACAGTAAACAGAATGCTATATAGTGTGGCTGAGCGAGCGGTGTACCACTATTCCCAGCAGACACAGAACAGTGAACAGAATGCTATATAGTGTGGCTGAGCGAGCGGTGTACCACTATTCCCAGCAGACACAGAACAGTGAACAGAATGCTATATAGTGTGGCTGAGCGAGCGGTGTACCACTATTCCCAGCAGACACAGAACAGTAAACAGAATGCTATATAGTGTGGCTGAGCGAGCGGTGTACCACTATTCCCAGCAGACACAGAACAGTAAACAGAATGCTATATAGTGTGGCTGAGCGAGCGGTGTACCACTATTCCAAGCAGACACAGAACAGTGAACAGAATGCTATATAGTGTGGCTGAGCGAGCGGTGTACCACTATTCCCAGCAGACACAGAGTGGCAGTAAACAGAATGCTATATAGTGTGGCTGAGCGAGGTACACAGAGTGGCAGTAAACAGAATGCTATATAGTGTGGCTGAGCAAGCGGTGTACTACTATTCCCAGCAGACACAGAGTGGCAGTAAACAGAATGCTATATAGTGTGGCTGAGCGAGGTACACAGAGTGGCAGTAAACAGAATGCTATATAGTGTGGCTGAGCAAGCGGTGTACTACTGTTCCCAGCAGTGACACAATGACAGGGGGGACCCTGGCTAGCGTGGCTGGAGCGCGAACTACCCTGCCTGCCTACCCAAAGCTAAACCCACAGACAAATGGCGGAGATATGACGTGGTTCGGGTATTTATTTACCCGAACCACGTGACAGTTCGGCCAATCAGAGCGCGTTCGGGTCCGAACCACGTGACCCGTTCGGCCAATCACAGCGCTAGCCGAACGTTCGGGGAACGTTCGGCCATGCGCTCTTAGTTCGGCCATATGGCCGAACGGTTTGGCCGAGCACCGTCAGGTGTTCGGCCGAACTCGAACATCACCCGAACAGGGTGATGTTCTGCAGAACCCGAACAGTGGCGAACACTGTTCGCCCAACACTAGTTTTGGCATGGAAACGGACCGGATCCGGATCGGATCAGGACCTGATCCGGATCGGAACCGTACGGTTCCGATCCGGATTCGATCCGGATCCGGTCCGTTTGCATCAGGAATGTATCAGGCTGCCATCCGGATACGTGTGGTAAAAACAGCGAAATTACTAATACAATTGTTGGGGTCAGCAGAAGGTGCACCTGGTGCACCTGTAGAATCAGGTCCTCCGCTGTTTAGGCCTCACCTCCACCTCCGACATACTGCCAAACAGCTCCAGCACGTTAGTCACTGCTGCTCCACTGCTGCCCATGTGTCCCCATCCGAAATGGCCGCTAGAATACGCATAGGAAGTGGGGTAGAACGTCAGGTGTTTGTATCCTGTGTGTTCTGTGCTTTCCGTTCCCCATAGGTTTCTATTTCCGGATGGTGCAGTCAGGCTCCAGTCCGGGTGTGTGGGCCGGATGATCCGGACCCGAAAAATAGCGCATGTTGGAAAAGTGTCCGGAGTCCGGATCCGATCCGGCTCCGTTCTTTACGGATCGTACGCATGTGAACGTCCGCATAGACTTTGCATTGCTATGCAGAACGTACGTTCCGTTTGTACAGTATACGGTCCGGATCCGATCGGGCGGATCCGGACAGGGAACGCTAATGTGAACCAGGCCTAACAGAAACTGGTAACCAGGACCATCAACGTTTCCTGTCAGGAAATGTATTCGTCCAGGTGTTGAAAATGAGTAACAAAGCTAATTACTTCCACAAGGTGAGAATTTCTGGACAGGCACATAGCAACTGTACTCCGAACAAAACACAACGCACTGTTGCTAAGGCTGCAAAGAGCAGTCATTTCAGCTCCCTGTTAGTTTTGGAAATTCTTAGCTGGCTGCAAATTCAAATGGATAAATATTTTTTTAATAACTTTTAATTCCAAAAAGACTTGTGCATCATCAATCTATGTTTATGGCATTTTTAAAATAAAAGTGGAGTTTCCCTTTAAGAACATAGCTACAAGGCTATGACCTAATGACAGCTAGAGAACACTGCGCCCAAATGGATCGGAACACTTACCGTATATACTCGCAAGCAAGCCGACCCGCATATAAGCCGACCCCCCCACTTTTAACTGAAAAAACAGAAAAAATGATTGACCCTCATGTAAGCCGGGGGTAGGAAATGCTGGCCGTGTGATTCCCTCATGTGTGTCCCAGTATAGCTAGTATAGTGTCCATTATGGGTAGGTAGTGCCCTGTATAGCTAGTAAAGTGCCCAGTATAGCTAGTATAGTGCTCAGTATAGCTAGTATAGTGCCCAGTATAGTTAGTATAGTGCCCTAGTATAGTGCTCAGTATAGGTAGGTAGTGCTCAGTATAGCTAGTATAGTGCTCAGTATAGCTAGTAAAGTGCCACAGTATAGCTAGTAAAGTGCCACAGTATAGCTAGTAAAGTGCCCCAGTATAGCTAGTATAGTGCCCCCAGTATAGCTAGCATAGTGCTCAGTATAGCTAGCATAGTGTTCAGTATAGCTAGTATAGTGTTCAGTATAGCTAGTATAGTGTTCAGTATAGCCAGTATAGTGTTCAGTATAGCTAGTATAGGGCCCAGTATAGCTAGAATAGTGCCCCAGTATAGCTATTATAATGCCCCGGTATAGCTAGTATAGTGCCCCAATGTAAGTAGATAGTGCCCAGTATAGCTAGTATAGTGCTCAGTATAGGTAGATAGTGTCCCGACCCCCGCCCGCCCGCCCGCCGCCGCCGCTGCTGCTGCTGCTGCTGCTATTATTAGCTTACCCGGCGGCTTCCCATATCCCTCCCTCCGTCTCCTGCACTGGCTTGTAAATAGTTCGCAGCAGCTCGCCCCACGGCGGCTGCTGTGTGATGACGGAGGAAGCTGTAGGCAGAGCGGCTTCCTGTACGGGCGATGTGTATCGCCGTTGCTATGGGAACCGCTCTGCCTACAGCTTCCTCCGTCATCACACAGCAGCCGCCGTGGGGCGAGCTGCTGCGAACTATTTACAAGCCAGTGCAGGAGACGGAGGGAGGGATATGGGAAGCCGCCGGGTAAGCTAATAGCAGCGGCGGCGGCGGAGGGGGGGGTATAAGGAGCAAACATGACTCGCAAGCAAGCCGACCCCCCAACTTTTGGCCCACTTTTGGGGGGTCAAAAATTCGGCTTGCTTGCGAGTATATACGGTACGTGTAAGCAGCATGTAATAACGTCTCGCTCAATCATGAAAAAATCCAGCTTTTATTGGAAATGAAAAAAAAAGCGCCCTACAATTTATTAGATGTAATTAATGTTTCCATTTAATGAAACTGCATGTGTATGGGAAATTGTAAGTGTGTCATTTTCAGCAATGTCTATTTTGGCTGCAGTTCAAGCAGCACTTACCACATGGGGTACAGCAAGTGTCAGTGCGTATGAGAGAAGATAATAATTGATGATAGTAATTATTTTTATTAATTTTATTATTGCTCTCTAACAAACAGAATACAGTGAAGTTGAGGAGTGTAACGCAGTATATGTGTAACA
Organism: Hyperolius riggenbachi; assembly: GCF_040937935.1. Taxonomy (NCBI): domain Eukaryota; kingdom Metazoa; phylum Chordata; class Amphibia; order Anura; family Hyperoliidae; genus Hyperolius; species Hyperolius riggenbachi. Next base: position 98,306,834 of record NC_090649.1, read on the forward strand.
GGCCAGCCATAGGGGGTTTAAAGGGGCACTATAGCGAAACACGCATTTTTGAATTCATAGAAATAGACAAGTTAGTGCTGGAAGCATAGAGCCCCATCCAAATTTTCGCAGGGGGGCCCAGTGATTTCTAGTTCCTCCTCCTGAGGTAAGTACTCCATAGGGGCTGTTTTTTTATTTTCTATTACAGGTGTACTTTAAAAGGAAATAAATATGGCAGCCTCCATATCCTTTAAAGGACACCCGGGGCGAAAATAAACTAATGAAATAAACGATTGTATCTATCTTCCTTCTCCTAAAAATGACTTTTTAAGATATTCCACAGTTTTATTTTATGTTTAAATCTACGTTTTAAGTTGTAACTGTTTTATTGTTTTTGCTCAATGACACATTCATTGAAATATGCCAGAGCTATTGATCAGTTTTATCTCTTTCCTGCTCTCAGAAGCCATTCTCTGCTAGGAAAGTGTTTTACAGTTGGAATTTCTTCTTCTTCAGGGTCACACTGTAGTCACTTCCTGTCTGAGACAGGACTGAGTCAGCCACTTACATACCTGATATTTAACTTTCCCAGGCAGAGAAAGAAAAAAAGGAACACAGCATAGTTATTTGTGTGCTAGGCACTGTACATACTCATGTCTATCTCATTATACCACATGTCGCCTCGGGTATCCTTTAAAATGTTCTCCCTGTTCCCAGTTGCAGCCAGTCTGATGTGCAGGTAGGGTACACGAAACAGAAGCATGTGCCATACATACAGACACTGTTCTGCAAGCGTCCAGGAGCACCACACAATGCTCAAAAGTAACCAAACGATTGGTGTGCCCAGGTCCTCACCCCGGTACCTAGGGGGTCACAGCAAATTGTACTCCACAAAGGACCGGCACCACACTGAGTAAGTATAGCTCTTTAGGTTTTTATTAGTGCAGGCATGACACCAACAACAACAAACAGTTGTTTCGGCCTCCTCTGGCCTTTCTCAAGTTGTAAAAACGGTCATATGACCGTTTTTACAACTTGAGAAAGGCCAGAGGAGGCCGAAACAACTGTTTGTTGTTGTTGGTGTCATGCCTGCACTAATAAAAACCTAAAGAGCTATACTTACTCAGTGTGGTGCCGGTCCTTTGTGGAGTACAATACATACAGACACTGTCTGAAGCACACCGGCGAGTGCAAGTTCAGCGCTACCATGGCAAAGTCACATTAATTATAACATCAATAAGGGAATGTCAATTTAGGTCTGCGCTTAATTAGCGAGGAAATGAGTTTCACCTGAAATAATAAGATCTCTTGATCTTTTTCCATCCATTGTGGGTAAATCATAATGCTGTGACACTGCTGGTTAATTCTAAAATACATATGAACTCCCAGTGTCCAAGCCCATGGGCATACTCAGCCGCATTAACTGCTAGTGTATCTTCACATCTTTCATATTACTGCAGAGCTGCTAATAAAATGAAGATCTAAATAAAGCCTGAAGCTGATCCCATGTTATCTTAATAATTGCACCACTGGATGGAGGAAGTTTGCTGATTTCATTCAATGCTCTTCCCTTTCCCGAGACCCTTCACTTAGCACCGGACCCAGGACTGGATCATGGAAGCGTACCTGCCCATTTTAGGCAGTGGTAGCTGGTCTTTTCTGCGCTGAAGCAAATAACCTTTAGAATCCTAGATTTTAACTTTCACTTGTCAGAAATGTAACCCCTTTCTAAGTGCTACAACTCACAAAGCCTAGCCTGGAGTTCGCTCTTAACCCTTTCACTGCCAGATGCAGCTGCTCCAGGCGCTCAGGGCTGATGCTATTTTGGATTTCCCTAAGGCACTTATACTTGACCTGATGAAGCGGCTTTCGCAGTGAAACGTGTTTTCTCATGTGCATAATAAATTTTGTGTTTTTTTGTTTTTTTTTAAAACACTGCATCCATGAAATTGACTTCTTCAAGGTAAGGGTCTCTTACCATACACTCTGCCACATGAGTGTCAGGCTTGTCTGGTCAATGACTATAGTTCAGACTGTATGCTCATGTGACTGACTGCCCAGCCCGTAACATCTGCGCAAACTCCTACCTAACACAATACTACAATACGTCCTGCAGGTAGATGTAGCATACAGACTGACAGATAGTAATCCACCAAACAGAACTAATAACTAATAACTCTGGCAATGCAAATGGGCACAGTGTATACAAGCAAATATAAGATAATCACCTGAGGCTTAGTGGATGAGACTATCCAGACGAGTGAATCAGATGACAGCAGTGTCAGGAGTTCCTGGTGAGTAGCAAGGTAGTCTCAATAGAAACTTCCTAGAGATAACGTAGATAAAGCAATCCAAGGTCGGTCTAGGCCAGGCATGGGCAAACTTGGACCTCCAGCTGTTAACATGGGCGATGACTGGGGGCGCTCACCAAGTTCAAATACAAGGACTAACCAATTAAACATAAGCAGAATTGAAAACAACCAATAGTGATCCAGCGTGTCAGCTGACACGCATGTAACGTGAGAGTTACTGTTTACATCTGCGGAACGCGTATTGAGAACGCGTCCTCTGCCTATCCAATGAGAGCTGAGAGGTCTCCTGCGTTCCAGTGACGTCAGCGGCTCGCTGAGACCCGGAAGTCGGAACTGCAGCCCGAGTCTCGGCATTCCACTGCTGACATGAAGTGGCGGACTTTACAACGAGATACACTAACTTTGTTTGATGATCTTATAGTGCCTTTACATAACGGTGATCATTAGTAAGCCATTTCTTGTAGCCTGATTAGTTCTCCTCTCTCACACTCCAAACCTCCTTGGGAAGAAGGGTGTAGTTCTCTGTATCATGTTAGTGTATACCTCTCCACATGAAACAACACAGCAAAAGTTTGCCTTCTTAAAGGACACCCGAGGTGAAAATAAACTAATGAAATAAACAATTGTATCTATCCTACTTCTCCTAAAAATGACTTTTTAAGATATTCCACAGTTTTATTTAATATTCTACTTTTTAAATTTTTACTATTTTATTGTTTTTGCTCAATGACACATTCATTGAAGTATGCCAGAGCTAAAATCTATGAACTATTTACCCTTTTTATCTCTTTCCTGCTCTCAGGAGCCATTTTCTTCTAGGAAAGTGTTTTATAGTTGTAATTTCTTATCAGTGAGGGTCACACTGAAGTCTGACCCAGTCCTGACTCAGACAGGAACTGCCACTTACATACCTGATGTTTAACCACTTAAAGAGGAACTTCAGCCTAAACCAACATACTGTCATTAAGTTACATTAGTTATGTTAATTAAAATAGATAGGTAATATAATCTCTTGCCCACCCTGTTTTAAAAGAAAAGGCAAAGGATTGTGATTTCATAAGGGCAGCCATCTTTTTGGTTTAAAGAAGGTGAGAGGGAGCATGAGACACAGTTCCAACTGTCCTATGTCCTGATCACCCCTGCCAGTTGCTTTGCTTTGCACTGCATCAGGGGAAAAAAGCCTGGGCAGTTTTCTTTGACAGGGCGGAGCTTAGCTAAAAATGCAGTTTAAAATTAGACTTCTATAAGAAAAACAAAGTTCTGATGCTGTGAAACTGTTAAAGAAACACCAAGCCTTTTCAGTTCTGCTGAGTAGATTTTTAGTCCGGAGGTTCACTTTGAGCCTATCTGGACAAACATTCTCGTCCAGATAGGCTGTGCACACTCCCGCGGGCCGCGCGTGCTCCCGCCACTGGCCGTTGGCCCTGCGATCAATGAATGGGATTATAGATCCTATTCATTGATCGAAGCCCCCCACACAAAAACTGACAGCCTCTTATCAGAGGCTGCAGTTTTTCTGAGTTGAAAAAAAATTCCTGTCCTACTAATGTGTCCTGGAAGCGTGATCGTACGCTTCCAGGAGTTTTTCACTGTGGCCATGTTGTGGCCAAATAGTAAAACTACACCCACATCCATTTTTCATTAAATAAATACATGTTTTACATTAAAAATTAGCTGTTTACCGCCCACAACAAAAATTACTCAAATAAAAATTTTAAGAAGAAAAAAAATTACAATTAAAAACAAAACAAAAACATAAATAGTTACCTAAAAGTCTGAACTTTTTAAATAAGCATGTCAAAGGAGTATATTAATATAATTTTTTAAATTATGGGCTTGTAAATAGTGATGGACGCAAATTGAAAAAATGCACCTTTATTTCCAAATAAAATATCAGCACCATACATTGTGATAGGGACATAATTTAAATGGTGTAATAAGCGGGACAAATGGGCAAATAAAATACATGGGTATTAATTACCGTAGCATGTATTAATTTCAAACTATAATGGCCAAAAACTGAGAAATAATTATTTTTTTTCCATTTCTTTCTTAAAGGACTTACGAGCCCAAATAGTAAAAAAAAGTTAAGTACCTTAATCATTTTTAAACGCACGGAGGACGCCGTAGCACAGTAGCGTGGATCGAGGGGGGAGGCCCTAGAGCTGCGCAGCCGCACTAACGCGTATGCGGACTGCGCAGCCGCGGCCGGCTCCGGCGGCCATCTTGGGAGAGGAAGGGGAGCCCGACCCCGTCCGTGGGGTCGGGAGCGGCACAGGGGGCGATCAGACTGCGGGGACCCGGCGGAACAGCACGGAGGGCGCGGACGGCGTCCTCCGTGCATTTAAAAATGATTAAGGTACTTAACTTTTTTTTACTATTTGGGCTCGTAAGTCCTTTAATATACCTGTTAAAATGGATTTAGGAAAAATTAATTCTTCACAAAATGTATCATCCAAAGAAAGCCTAATTGGTGGCGGAAGAAAACAAGATATAGATCAATTCATTGTGAGGAGTAGTAATAAAGTTATTGACAAATGAATGAAAGGTGAAAGTTGCTCAGATGCAAAAAATGAACAACCCTGTGGGCTTAAGTGGTTAACTCTTTCAGGCAGAGAAAGAAAAAAAGGAACACAGCATAGTTGTTTGTGTGCTAGGCACTGTACATACACATGCCTATCTCATCATGTCACATGTCACCTCGGGTATCCTTTAAAACAAAAGGTATTTGCAATTATTCACCTTGCAGGTCACCTTGCACTTTTCATCTCCAGGGTCAATGAAAAAAGGGCGCCGGGGAAATTGGGATGAAGGGTGAAGCCGCTAGTAGATTATAGGCAATGCTGCCAATATTCTACTATTTGACGCTGCATAATTATGATACCTAACTTTCTCCTCCCACTAACCCTCCCCCACTATACATACTCCTAACACTAACCTAGCGCTATCTAAGCCTAAAAGTAACCACCCTTACCTAAGCCTTAAAGTAACCACCCTTACCTGCTCCTAACATTTACTGCTATCTAAGCCTAACATTAACCTACCCCTACCTATTCCTAACACTACCCCTACACATTCACATCCAGTAACTTACCCCGCCTCCGCCCCCCCCCCCCCCCCCCGGCACTTTGGCTATAGCCACCGCCGCTGGTGCACCAATTGTCCACTGGGTGCCACTATAGAGCTGCAATTTGTGTTGTGATCTGTGGGGTTCCCAAGTTTCCAATCTGCTGCTTGCACCCAAATTTCCTGGACCGTGCAGCTCTCCTCTCTCCAATGAACAGAACAGGTTACCAAGCAGAGTGTGGCTGGTTCTAGTAACAATGGGGTCCATGGGCAAAAGCGGCATGAGGGGCCCTTTGTTGCTAGAGTTGGGCCGAACCTCCGATTTCAGGTTCGCGAACCTGGTTCGCGAACTTCCGCGGAAGGTTCGGTTCGCGTTAAAGTTCGCGAACCGCAATAGACTTCAATGGGGATGCGAACTTTGAAAAAAAAAATAATTATGCTGGCCACAAAAGTGATGGAAAAGATGTTTCAAGGGGTCTAACACCTGGAGGGGGGCATGGCGGAGTGGGATACATGCCAAAAGTCCCGGGGAAAAATCTGGATTTGACGCAAAGCAGCGTTTTAAGGGCAGAAATCACATTGAATGCTAAATGACAGGCCTAAAGTGCTTTCAAACATCTTGCATGTGTATACATCAATCAGGTAGTGTAATTAAGGTACTGCTTCACACCGACACACCAAACTCACCGTGTAACGCACCGCAAACAGCTGTTTGTGTAGTGACGGCCGTGATGGACTGGTGCGCACCATGGCGAGAGTGCAGGTTTTGGTGGCTTTACAGCCCATATGGTCGCCTGGCTGATGTAGCTGAATGACAGAACAGTGACTGTCCAGCTGATCAAATTTGGTCTGACCACAATGAGGCAACGACCTTATTATCGTGGGTGTGCCCCCCGAGACACTCATCTAGGCGCCGGTCATTGCTTCATTGTGATACGCAAGCCCCTTCACCACGGCAAGGTAATGATCACGAAGGGGAATGGGCGCATGTACATGCCTTTTCTTTTGTTGTTGCAGCTGCCCGCAGTGCAGCCAGAAAAATTAGGCAGTCATGTACAAGCACCAGAAAAATTATTACAGCGGCCGCTGCAAATTCAGCAATCCGCCTGGAGTCCCGGACCCTGTTGGTGGTGGCGGAGAAGGTAGTCAAGCGGCCTGCAGGCAGACATGCTGTGTGGAGGGACTAGGAGCGACTTAGTCTTCTTGGGGCAGGCCAGGCAGGCCAGGCACACGGCGTGCAGGCAGAGATGCTGTGTGTGCGGGGACTGACTTAGTCTTGGGGCGGGCAGCAGCCCTCCGGGATCCATGCCTCATTCATTTTGATAAAGGTGAGGTACTTAACACTTTTGTGACTTAGGCGACTTCTCTTCTCTGTGACAATGCCTCCAGCTGCGCTGAAGGTCCTTTCTGACAGGACGCTTGCGGCAGGGCAGGAGAGAAGTTGGATGGCAAATTGGGACAGCTCTGGCCACAGGTCAAGCCTGCGCACCCAGTAGTTCAAGGGTTCCTCATCGCTGTTCACAGCAGTGTCTACATCCACACTTAAGGCCAGGTAGTCGGCTACCTGCCGTTCCAGGCGTTGGTGGAGGGTGGATCCGGAAGGGCTACGGCGAGGCGTTGGACTAAAGAACGTCCGCATGTCCGACATCACCATGAGATCGCTGGAGCGTCCTGTCTTTGACTGCGTGGACACGGGAGGAGGATTAGTGGCAGTGGTACCTTGCTGGCGTTGTGCCGTCACATCACCCTTAAAGGCATTGTAAAGCATAGTTGACAGCTGGTTCTGCATGTGCTGCATTCTTTCCACCTTCCGGTGAGTTGGTAACAGGTCCGCCACTTTGTGCCTGTACCGAGGGTCTAGTAGTGTGGCCACCCAGTACAGCTCATTCCCCTTGAGGTTTTTTATACGGGGGTCCCTCAACAGGCAGGACAGCATAAAAGACGACATCTGCACAAAGTCGGATCCAGTACCCTCCATCTCCTCTTGCTCTTCCTCAGTGACGTCAGGTAAGTCAACCTCCTCCCCCCAGCCGCGAACAATACCACGGGAAAGTTGAGCAGCACAAGTCCCTTGCGATGCCTGCTGAGGTTGTTCTCCTGCCGCTGTCCCATCCTCCTCCTCCTCCTCCTCCTCCCCCAAAGAAACACCTTGCTCATCATCCTCTGAGTCTGACTCGTCTTCTGCACACGACTTCTCTTCTTCCTCCTCCTCCCCCCTCTGTGCTGCCGCAGGTGTTGAGGAAACAGCTGGGTCTGATGAAAATTGGTCCCATGCCTGTTCCTGCCGTAACGGTTCCTGGTCACGCTCATTCACAGCTTCATCCGCCACTCTACGCACAGCACGCTCCAAGAAGTAAGCGTAGGGAATTAAGTCACTGATGGTGCCCTCACTGCGGCTCACCAGGTTGGTCACCTCCTCAAACGGCCGCATGAGCCTGCATGCATTTTCCATCAGTGTCCAGTTGTCGGGCCAGAACATCCCCATCTTCCCAGACTGTTTCATTCTACTGTAGTTGTAGAGGTAGTGGGTCACGGCTTTCTTCTGTTCTAGCAGGCGGGAGAACATGAGCAGGGTCGAGTTCCAGCGAGTCGGGCTATCGCAAATGAGGCGTCTCACCGGCATGTTGTTTTTGCGCTGAATTTCCGCAAAGCGTGCCATGGCTGTGTAAGACCGCCTCAAATGCCCACAGAACTTCCTGGCCTGCTTCAGGACATTCGCTAAGCCAGGGTACTTTGCCACAAATCTTTGAACCACTAGATTCATGACATGTGCCATGCAGGGTATGTGTGTCAGCTTCCCCATATGCAAAGCGGCAAGCAGATTGCTGTCGTTGTCGCACACCACGTTGCCTATCTCCAGGTGGTGCGGGGTCAGCCACTCATCCACCTGTTTCTTAAGAGCAGCCAGGAGAGCTGCTCCAGTGTGACTCTCCGCTTTGAGACAAGACATGTCTAAGATGGCGTGACACCGTCTTACCTGGCATGCAGCATAGGCCCTGCGGAGCTGGGGCTGTGTAGCTGGAGAGGAGAACTGCCACTCAGCCAAGGAGGAGGAGGACAGCGAAGAGCATGTAGCAGGAGGAGAGGAGGTGGCAGGAGGCCTGCCTGCAAGCCGTGGAGGTGTCACAATTTGGTCCGCTGCGCCCTGCTTGCCATCGTTCACCACCAGGTTCACCCAATGGGCTGTGTAGGTAATGTAGCGGCCCTGCCCGTGCTTGGCAGACCAGGCATCCGTGGTCAGGTGTACCCTTGACCCAACGCTCTTCGCAAGAAATGACACCACTTGCCTCTCAACTTCACGGTGCAGTTGGGGTATGGCCTTTCTCGAAAAATAAGTGCGGCCTGGCATCTTCCACTGCGGTGTTCCGATGGCCACAAATTTACGGAAGGCCTCAGAATCCACCAGCAGGTATGGTAACAGCTGCCGAGCTAACAGTTCCGCCACGCCAGCTGTCAGACGCCGGGCAAGGGGGTGACTGGCCGAAATTGGCTTCTTCCGCTCAAACATTTCCTTCACGGACACCTGACTGCTGCTGTGGGCAGAGGAGCAGGAACCGCTCAAGGGCAGAGGCGGAGTGGAGGAGGGTGCCTGTGAAGGTGGAAGGGAGAAAGCGGCAGAAGCAGATAATGCACCTGATGGAGGAGGAAGAGGAGAAGGAGGGTGGCTTTGCTTTTGTGTGCTGCTGCTGCTTTTGCTCAGGTGGCCATCCCATTGCTGTTTGTGCCTTTTCTCCAGGTGCCTTCGTAAGGCACTTGTCCCTACGTGAGTGTTGGCCTTTCCACGGCTCAATTTTTGTTGGCAGAGCGAACAGATGGCTTTGGTCCGATCTGAGGCACACACATTAAAAAATTTCCACACCGCTGAGCCACCCTGGGATGTGGGCACTATGGGGACCGTTACCTCAGCAGCTGATGCTGAAGGGCAAGTTGGCAGGCTGTACATAGGTGGCGATACATGGTGCCGGACTCTGCCACCAGCTGTTTCTGACGAAGAGCTGCCCCAGCTTCTTTCAGCAACTTCTCTCCTCCTACTACTCTCTGACTCCCCCTCTGAACTGTCCCCCTCTTCATCTCCTCTATTGGGAACATACAGAGGATCCCTATCATCGTCATCATCGTAATCATCCTGCCCAGCTTCGCTTGCCTCAGACAAATCCAAACATGCACCATCAGTAGGTCCTTCATCCTCCTTACACGTTACATCCATAGTGTTGCCGGGTAACTCAAATATATGAGCTGGTGAAAATTCATCTGGCTGTAACAACAATGGCTGTGCATCAGTGATTTCAACACTAAATAATTCTTGCGAAGTGTCAAATGCAGCGGAAGTGGTGCTAGTAGTAGCGCTGGTGGCTGAGCAAGATGAGGTGTTCTGTGTCGCTAAATACTCAACCACGTCCTGACAATCTTGGGAGGTGATGGGACGTGCCTTCTTCCGAGCACTGTACTGTGGGCCAGGTCCACACGAAATTACATTTACACGACCTCGCGCAGATCTGCCGGGTGGCCTTCCTCTGGCTCTGGCACTACCTCTTCCTCTACCTGTTCTGTCCATATCGGGTATGCACGGAGTGGTATATCACACTGCGTGCACTCACGTAGGTAGTTGGGTTCACTTAACTGCACAGGTATGCGCACTGATGCGGTGGGTTCACTGAACAGAACAGGTATACAGTGTCGGGTTCACAGAACAGGTATGCAGTGGCAGGTTCACTGAACACAACAGGTATGCAGTGGCGGGTTCACTAAACAGAACAGGTATACAGTGGCGGGTTCACTAAACAGAACAGGTATACAGTGGCGGGTTCACAGAACAGGTATGCAGTGGCAGGTTCACTGAACACAACAGGTATGCAGTGGCGGGTTCACTGAACACAACAGGTATGCAGTGGCGGGTTCACTGAACAGGTATACAGTGGCGGGTTCACTAAACAGAACAGGTATACAGTGGCGGGTTCACTAAACAGAACAGGTATACAGTGGCAGGTTCACAGAACAGGTATGCAGTGGTGGGTTCACAGCACAGGTATGCAGTGGTGGGTTCAATGAACAGGTATACAGTGGCGGGTCCACTGAACAGAACAGGTATGCAGTGGCGGGTTCACTGAACAGGTATACAGTGGCGGGTCCACTGAACAGAACAGGTATGCAGTGGCGGGTTCACTGAACAGGTATACAGTGGCGGGTCCACTGAACAGAACAGGTATGCAGTGGCTGGTTCAATGAACAGGTATACAGTGGCGGGTCCACTGAACAGAACAGGTATGCAGTGGCGGGTTCACTAAACAGAACAGGTATACAGTGGCGGGTCCACTGAACAGAACAGGTATACAGTGGCGGGTTCACAGAACAGGTATGCAGTGGCAGGTTCACTGAACACAACAGGTATGCAGTGGCGGGTTCACTGAACAGGTATACAGTGGCGGGTCCACTGAACAGAACAGGTATGCAGTGGCGGGTTCACTGAACAGGTATACAGTGGCGGGTCCACTGAACAGAACAGGTATGCAGTGGCGGGTTCACGAAACAGAACAGGTATACAGTGGCGGGTTCACTAAACAGAACAGGTATACAGTGGCGGGTTCACTAAACAGAACAGGTATACAGTGGCGGGTTCACAGAACAGGTATGCAGTGGTGGGTTCACAGTACAGGTATGCAGTGGTGGGTTCAATGAACAGGTATACAGTGGCGGGTCCACTGAACAGAACAGGTATGCAGTGGCAGGTTCACTGAACAGGTATACAGTGGCGGGTCCACTGAACAGAACAGGTATGCAGTGGCGGGTTCACTGAACAGGTATGCAGTGGTGGGTTCACAGAACAGGTATGCAGTGGTGGGTTCACAGCACAGGTATGCAGTGGTGGGTTCAATGAACAGGTATGCAGTGGCGGGTCCACTGAACAGAACAGGTATGCAGTGGCAGGTTCACTGAACAGGTATGCAGTGGTGGGTTCACAGCACAGGTATGCAGTGGTGGGTTCACTGAACAGGTATGCAGTGGTGGGTTCACAGCACAGGTATGCAGTGGTGGGTTCACAGCACAGGTATGCAGTGGTGGGTTCACAGCACAGGTATGCAGTGGTGGGTTCACAGCACAGGTATGCAGTGGTGGGTTCACAGAACAGGTATGCAGCCAGACAGGAACAAGTTAAGCCTAACTAATCTTTCCCTGAGAGACAGTCTGCAGCAGCTCGCCCTACTCTCACTAACGCAGGCAGCACACGAGTGACCGTAATGGCCGCCGCTGCCTGCCTTATATAAGGGGGGTGGGGCTCCAGGGGCTAGTGTAGCCTAATTGGCTACACTGGGCATGCTGACTGTGATGTAGAGGGTCAAAGTTGACCCTCCATGTGCATTATGGGGCGAACCGAACTTCCGCAAAGGTTCGCCTGCGGGACGCGAACGCGAACCACTGAAGTTCGCATGGAACCGTTCGCAGGCGAACCGTTCGGCCCAACGCTATTTGTTGCTGCCAAATTTCCCTCCTGAGAGGGCTGCTGTCCCTTGCCCTACCCCTAAACTTAACTGTGCTCTCCGGGGCCCCTGCAGAGTCTTTGGCAGAGTAGAGTCTCACCTGTCCCGGCGGGCACACTCCTCCGTCAGTCCATGGCTCCATGCACTCTCAGACTTCATCCTCACAGGGGCGCCTCTCCTCAATAACCTGGCTCATGTTATTACATATTAGTTAAGTTGTGACACCTTGGAAAGCCACTACAGGCTCTGGGGCCATAGGGCAATTGCTCCTTTTGCTTCTCTGGTAGCGCCGGCCCTGCTTATTATATGTACACACCTGACAACCACAGGTAAGCTACATGCAGAGGCAGGGGCGTAGCAATAGGGGTTGCAGAGGTTGCAGCCGCATCGGGGCCCTTGGGCCAGAGGGGCCCCGAAGGGCCCTCCCTCAACTACAGTATTAGCTCTCTCTTGGTCCTGTGCTCATAATAATCACTTCTATAGATACATGGAATGGTAGTAATCATTGACAAACTGTTCCCCATCCCCTTCTTGCACCTCTGACACTGTAGTTGCCATTAGCAAGTTTTGGTGCGCTGCATCAATTGTTAAGTATAGAGTACTTGGGGGGGCCCCATTGTAAAATTTGCACTGGGGCCCACAGCTCCTTAGCTACGCCACTGTGCAGAGGGCAAGCCATTATTTTATTGTGAACGCTGAAATCTGTATGTACAATTCACCCAGATCCTACTCAACAAAGCAGAAGTTTTAGATTAAACATTGAGTGAATTTAATTATCACAAGTCTCAGCTTCGTCTGCAGAATTCTTTGTCACAAAGCGTCTGCAGTTAAATTTCCGAGGGCTAAAAATGTCAAGAAGGAATACAATCCATTTCCCCGGCGTCCTCCATAAGAGCTGCTGACCCACGCTTATAAAGAAAGACAGAGCATTGGAAGAAAAGAGGTGGAGTCCTTCAAATTTTCTGAATAGTGAAAACAGCATTTTACTTTGTAAACTAATCAGGCTGAATGTGTGCAGCAGCTCCTCCGAAGTGGCACCCCGCTAGATGCTCTGTCTAATTCAATCTCCGCTGAATGAGCGCTTGGCGATTGTTTCCATTTAAACGCCGTTCATAAAAGATCAAATAAACAGAGCCGATCCGCAATCTCCCTTTCTTCCACGTGGTGGGTACAATATCCCGAGTCTGATTGCAGATGCTGAGGCATCTTTGTTGTGGAGTTGGCAGCGTGACAGCAACAGGATATGATATAAAAATAATGTCCAAGAAGGAGCAATGAAACATTAATCTCTGATTTAAAAATAAGAGGAGCCGCCCCCTCCCTTTCTTGGGGCCGTGGTGGGAATTAACCCTGTAAGGCAACCCTGGCGACCACAATTGTTTCAGCTTACGCTGAACGCCAGACATCTGCTTGTAGTCTAAGAGATATGCCGGCCATAAGAGGCTGTGAGGAAACACGAGTTATGTGTGCAGCACACATTGTAGCAGTGTATGAGGGAGAGATGATAAAGTCTACATAACATAACATGATGAGGGGCGTAACTAGAGGGGAGCAGCACCTGCGATCACAGGGGGGCCAAGCGCTGTGGGGGTCCCCACCTACTAATCTTCCTGTCCTCTGATATAGGGGACTATATACTGCAGATTTGGTGTTTTTGTGGCTACACTTGTTATGGGTGTAAAGATTAGAGATGGCCCGAACATCTGATTTTGGGTTTGCGATCCGCGAACGTGAACTTCCGCAAAAGTTTGAGTTTGTGCGAACCCCCATAGACTTCAATGGGCAGGCACATTTTAAAACATACAGGGACTATTTCTGGCTACAAAAGTGATGGAAAATTTGTTTCAAGGGGGTCTAAAACCTGGAATGGGGCATGCCTGAGTGGGATGCATGTTGAAAGTCCCTCGGAAAATTACGTATTCGACGTAGAGTAGGGTTGTAATCCCTAAAGGGCAGAAATCACTTTACATTCCTAAATTGGAGGCATAAAGTGCTTTACAAACATCTTGCGTGTGTATACATCAATCAGGTTGTGTAAGTAGTGTACTGCTTCACACTAACAGAACAAACTCGCTGTTTAACGCATCACAACTGAAAAGGGTTGTCAGGCAGACATCCGTGGTCAGATGGACCCTTGACCCAACGCTGTGTGCCAGAGATGACACCACTTACCTTTCATCATCACAGTACAGTTTGGGTATCGCCTTTTTTGGAAAAATAAATGCGGCCTGGTATCTTCCACTGAGGTGTCCCAATCGCCACATATTTTCGGAAGGCCTCAGTGTCCACCAGTTTGTATGGTAACAGTTGGCGAGCTAACAGTTCCGACAAGCCAGCTGTCAGACGCCAGGCAAGGGGGTGACTGGCAGACATTGGCTTCTTCTGCTCAAATATTTCCTTAACGAACACCTGGCTGTGGGCAGAGGAGCAGGAACTGCTCAAGGTGAGAGGCGGAGTGGAGGAGAGTGGCTGTGAAAGTGCAAGGGCAGCAGAGGATAAAGCGGCTGAAGATGCTGGACCAGGAGGCAGAGGGTGGCTTTGCGTTTGTGTGCTGCTTTTCCTCATGTGCTCATCCCATTGGTGTTTGTGATGGGAGATCACGTGCCTTCTTGATGCCACACACGAGCGGATCCTTGATCCATGTTCTGCAGTTGCGTACCACAGGAGTAAGCGACAGGTGCAAACGAGACTTCAAATGATTGCTGTAATTAGCGCAGGAGTCTATGGGGAACGAGCGATAGTCCACAAATGTGACTGTCATGATTGACACACATCACTAAACATTGTTTTATTGACTATAGTTAAATGATGTTACATAATATGAATAATCTGTCACATAAAATGTCGCAGGTCATGGGAAAAATGATTTCAAAAATGTCATTGTGGCTACAGGCTAGGCTTGATTTCTAGAAAGGTTACAAAGGACTGTGCCCTGGGCAGCTGCAGACCAAGTGGGCACCTGAACATGAAATAGGGATAGTTCAATATAAAAGAGCAGGCTGCAAATAGGGAGCAACACATGAAAAGGGGAAGCTGATGCCCAAGGAAGCTGTACATAAAAGAAAGGGGCTGCAGTACATGAATGAAGCACATAGAAGAGGGGGCTGTAGGTGGAATAGGAGGGGTGCTGCTGCACATGGAAGGAGAGCTACAGCATACTTGGCCTAAGGGCGGCAGAAGTATAAATCCAGCCTGGGGTACGGGCCTTTAGTTTCCCATAGACTCTACAATACTGATTTGGTGCCTGCACCATATACTAATGACCAGAAAGTGATACAGGTAGTCCCCGGGTTACGTACGCCCGAATTACGAACGACCCGCTTATACGAACGGCCCGATCCCGTTGCGATGACGTCATTTCTGCGTGGGGGAAGTTTGAAAAAGCGGCTTCAAATTTCCCCCGAGTGCCGGTGCATGTCCCCTGCAGTGTTGGACTCACCTCCGAACCGAGTCCAACGCTGTCTGTCCTCCGCTCTCCGCCTCCTGCTCCGTATAGCCCCATACAGCACCTCTATATGCCGCATCCATTCGCTTCCTGTATGTCATGTGACAATACAGGAAGCAATGCGATACTGCATCTAGCGGTGCTGTACGGGGCTATACGGAGCAGGAGGCGGAGAGCGAAGGACAGACAGCGTTGGACTCGAGCTGAAAGGTGAGTCCATAGGGTAGGGGAGGCAGAGAGCAAGAGGAAAAAGCGAGGCAGAGGGGGTAAAAACAGAGGCAAGGGGTACAAAAATCCACATAGGGTACAAAGAGAGGCACAGAAGGGGTACAAAGGCATGGGGGAACAAACAGAGGCACATAGGGGGTACAAACAGGTGGGAGCAGAGAGTGGCACAGAGGGGGGGGGGGACAAACCAGCACAGAGAGAGAACAAAGGCACTTTAGGGGACAAAAAGGCACAGAGGGAGACAGAGAGGCACATTGGAGGCAAAGGATGGCATATAGGAGGCAAAGATAGCACAGCGTCTCGACTTAAGAACGGATTCAGGTTAAGAATGAACCTAGAGTCCCTATCTCATTCTTTAACCGAGGACTACCTGTACATGTCTCACTCTCTACATGTACTCTTTGTATGTGATCATTACCATTCATGGCTAAATGTGCTGATCTTTTTTCTTTATATACTATATACATTATATGATGTGTGTATTGTTCTCTGTATGAATAAAATTTGTAATTTTTAACTACAACCAGATGACCTGACTCATGATATACAATTACGTATATATAACTTAACTTTATATTATTTCTTGTTTATAATCTCAACTAGCCTCTATAACTGTAAAGAATTGCATCTTATGTGGGATGTGGGGATTATTACTCAAAGGTCAATGGAAGTGAGAGGGATATGGAGGCTGCCATATTTATTTCCATTTAAACAAAACAATGCACATTTCCTGGCTTCCCTGTTGATCCAGTGCTTCTAATACTTTTAGCAGATCAGGTGTTCTGACTGAAGTCTGACTAGATTATCTGCATGTTTGTTTCAGGTGTGAGATTGAGACACTACTGCAGCCAAAGAGAGGACTCCTACTAGAGCTGTCTGGCTTAGATGTTTGCTGAGTCTGACCACTAGGATTGTGCGCTTTCCATCTGGTTGGCTCAGATGGTTGATTTGTTTTCCTCTGATGCTCCTATCATGCTGTACCCATAGGGGATATAGATTGTGCTTTGTACAGTGGCCTGACGAAGGGCATCTGTGACCCCAAAACGAGCGTGTCGTTGCCTAGTAATCAAATGTATTAGGCATATATCGCCAATTGAGCACTTTATCCCTGTTTTTGGATGCCTTTATTGAAATTGAAATAAGGAGTCCCTTACAGAGATTTTTATGGAAATACCTTGTATTTATGTCAAATAAAGATTTTTGTGATTTTTGTACCGTAAAACTTTGCAACTTGCCTACTTTATGGTCCTTTCTACATATACGAAGAGTCTGCTGTGGGTGAAGTGGATCACCTCATAAAGGACTAGTGGTTTTTCCCTTTTTCCTATAAAAAAAGCGAATTCCTGAATATATTAGTACTAGTGGCAAAGAGAGGACTGTCAGGCAACTGGTATTGTTTAAAAAGAAACAAATATGGCAGCCTCCATAGCCCTTTCAGTTCAGGTATCCTTTAATAAAGAGATGTATGTGGTTCCATGTAAAAGGTTTCATGATTCGGATTATCACAGGTAGCAGTTATGGTGAATTCTATACTTACATTTCAAAGAGTTTGTAGTCTTTTTTTCCCCTTGAAGGGCATTCACAGCTATGATAGGTAGGTGTGGTACATTGATCCAGCTAGAGAGTTTTTGCCCTTGGAGCTCAATGGATTGAGGTGTAGTGAGACTCTAAAGCTTGAACCTAAAGACTTTTTTCAATTTTCCGTCGATTTTCCGTTGAATCGATTTTCAATTTGTTTTTCCGCTCGATTTCCCACTCGATTCTCTTATTTTTTCTTATCAAGTTCCATTCACTTCTATGAGAAATTGAGCGGTAAAACGATTGAAAGTAAGAACTGACATGTCGGAAATGCATCTATCAAATGCAAAAACGTATCGTGTGTAGCATTACCTCAGTCTCACACTCTGATCTGAAGGGGCAAGATTATATCTGATAATTCCCTTAATTCACTAAGATCATGCTTACCACCACACATCGATCTTGCCTTATTAAGGTGTAGAGATAAGTTTTCACAGTGAGAGAGTTATTTTATCATTTCTGTCCTTCAGGGCAGTTTCTAGGATAAATTGCGCCCAGGGCGAGGGTGTAAAAATTGCGCCCCACTCCCCCCTACCCCCATGGGCTCGCAAACCCTTACACTTTAGGGACAGTCACACAGCCACAGGTCACAAGTAGATCTGCCTACTTACTAATGACCAGCCGCTCATCCAGGAGGAAGCAGGGACCAGGAAAACACACAGGCAAAGAGAGCCCTGAAAGCCGACTCCTCCATGAGCGCCGCACACTGACAGCCTGCAGTACCGCTACAGGACATCAGGCGTCATCACGCGGTGGTGACGTGATGATGACTTGACGTCTGACGCAGGCAGCCCAGGAGGAGTCAAGGAACGTGATTGTGCTGGTAATCTTCTTTTTTCGTCCATTTGGCTGCACTGCACGTCACCAGCTCCCTAGTAGTTATGTCCTTCTGCCTGTGCCCCCCTTCTTCTACTTGCCAGTCTGCACCCAGGTCAGTCGCCCTGCCCACACTGCTCAAGAAACGGCCCTGCTGTCCTTAAGTTACCTCCTCTGTAGTTATTTAATGGCTTGTCTTTAACTTTAGAATTCTGTAGTTATTTTAAAGATTGCAATGTTAACCCAAAGTGACATGGGACAGGATGAGATGATGAGATAGACATGGGTTTGTACAGTGCCTAGCACACAAATAACTTTGCTGTGTTCCTTTTTTTCCTTTTCTTCTGCCTGAAAGAGTTAAATATCAGGTATGTAAGTGGCTGACTCAGTCCTTACTCAGACAGGAAGTGACTACAGTGTGACAAGAAATTCCAACTCTTAAAAAATTCCTAGCAGAAAATGGCTTCTGAGAGCCGGAAAGAGATAAAAATGGTCAATTGTTCATAAATTTTAGCTCTGGCATACTTCAATGAATGTGTCATTGAGCAAAAACAATAAAACACTAAAACAGTTCAAACTTAAAAAGTAGATTTAAACATAAAATAAAACGTAGAAAGTCATTTTTAGGAGCAGGAAGATAGATACAATTGTTTATTTCATTAGTTTCATTAGTCGCCTCGGGTGTCCTTTAACCAGTACACTATCTAGCCACTAGCTCATTGCCTCATCTGCTAACCCCTTTGTCTAATCCTGCAGTGTCTCCACCCCACTACCCTCTAGATTGTGATCTTGCAAGGGCAGGAACACTGCTGCGGTAGTACCGGTAACATTGCTGTGCACTGTCTCCACATGGCAATATTACCGCTAGTTAGTGTGCCAGGCCCATGGTTTTTAGTTATTCATTCTGGTAAGGCCTGGCTACTGAACATTCTGTATATATTTGTCACCGCCATTTACAGCTCTGTTAGGCAGTCATTAAGGTTAACAGGCTCTTTTCCAGTATATAAATTAGCAGCCAGGTAAAGTTTATCTAATACGGTAATAACCCTACTTTTTAACCCCTACCACTAAGCAGGTCGGTATAGATTAAATCTGCCATTGAAAATCATTGCTTGCTTTTGAGCTGTTATGTGGCTTGTTATATTTAATTTGATGTATTTCCCTGGGTGCCACATAAACTACATTTTCTAAATGATACACAGCTAAGTAAACAATGCTAATTGCTACCTATTAGTTGTATCTAATGTGTACAGTGAAAGAAAACACATCAGTGATGTCACAAGCTGTAATCCTATTAGAATCCTATTAGATTACAATTAGGCGACCTTCTAATTTCCTACTTAATAGTACACTTTGTGTTATTAAATCAGGTCCCATCTAACTAGTTATGTTAATGAAGGCCTGGGAATGCTTACAATGAAAAATTGTTGTACTTTGGAAGGAAAACACATCACAAATAGTTTTCCCAAGTGCTATCGCTGAAGATTGATGTAGCACATTAAAGGGCAACCCCGGTCAAATGGCTAAAGACACTACTGGAATAGAAAAGTTCTGCGAGGGAATGTACAAAGTCTTGGTCCACCCATCTGTGCTAGGCTATGACTGTATCTCCAGTGATTATGGGCAGCTTCACCAAGGTGGGAAATTCAAAGAGGGGTGGTTCTTTTGCATTGTATACAGGAAAAAGAGAACTTCGCCAAGGTGGCCATTTCGGGCTAACTCTGCCATGAATCTACTGTGTACATGTCACTGACTGTCATCAGAGGAGCTCACATTCTAATCCTACCATATTCATAGTCTATTGTCCAGCCATATTGTTATTATGTATTCATATAGCACTGACATCTCCTGCAGCACTTTACAGAGTACATATTCATGTCACTGACTGTCCTCAGAGAAGCTTGCTATCTAATCCCTACCATAATCATACCTTAAAGTCTTTGTATATTATTATTATGTATTTATTTGGCACTGGCATCATGTTTCTTTTATGAGGAAACACTGCTTTTTTGGGGGCGGGAGGCAGACGGAGTGAGGGGGGGGGGCAATAAGTTTGCCCAGTATTGAGCCCACAAATTTCTGAAGGTGGCCCTGGGGCGTACACGCAAAAAGGGCATCAGGAAAAAAGGGCGCGGGGTCTAAACGATAAGCGGTAATAGCGTTTATAAAAATATTGTGTTGTATTTCATTTACAAATAATGTTTTACAAATTAAAAAACATTTATTAATGTCTATGAAATCGTAAATTGTGAAAACGATAATCTTCCCTGTTTTGAAAGTGAAACTTAAAATTACGCTGGTCAAAAAACGATAATATATGTTTAATCGTTATAATTGTATATTATTGTCAATAACCTTCATTTATCGTTTCTTCATATAATAAAATCTAAAAATATTGTTTATAACGATGATAAACAAAAATATAAGTGTGTTCGTAATAACTGTTGTAAAACATTAGTAAATATTACTAACATTTTACTACAACTAAACCTAACCCTACTCTCACACAGAACCCTCCCTGTACCTATACCTAACTCTTAGACCCCCCTGGTGGTACCTAAACCTAAATCTCCCCTGGTGGTGCCTAAACCTAAGACCCCCCCCCCCTGGTGGTGCCTAACCCTAAATCTCCCCTGGTGCTGCCTAACCCTAACCACCCCACCTGGTGGTGCCTAACCCTAAAATTCCCCTGGTGGTGCCTAACTCTAAATCTCCCCTGGTGGTGCCTAACCCTAAGACCCCCCTAATGGTGCCTCATTCTAAAACCCCCCTTAGTGATTGCTTTATTGTGGGGAGAATAACGTTTTACAAATAGTGACTGTAAAAAATATATTACAATTTACATTACGTACTGATCGCTTTATTTTGTGAATAATAATGTTTTACAAACAGTAAGGGATAACACTTTAAATAATGTTTTAGTTAAATACCATAAATATGTTTAGTATTTTTGTAAACGTTATTCGGCACGGGCGCATTTTGTAAACTTAAATCATCACAAGCGCTGTTAGAAAACATTAAAAATCTCCGGGCGCCGTTTGAAAACGTTAATAATCTCCAGCGCCCATCAAACGATATTTATTATGGGACTGAATGGCGTCACCCTTTTTGTCCACTAGCCTCATGCGCCCAAATTTCCTGCTTCCGGCCCTGGGTTAGGGGCTCCCAGCACTGTATTGGTAGGGGCAAGGAGGAAAGAGGACATTCAGTGGCGTAGCTAGAGATCATGGGGCCCCATAGCAAAACTTTCATGGGGCCCTCAGATGTAGCCACTCTTAAGTAATGCCATCTGCCCCTACCCTATAGATATGAGTTAATAGGGAAATTTACATTCTCGTGCATATAGTTCATGGGCACTGAGACAAAGTCAGAGAGTGGAGAATCACAAGAAAGTTAATGGTGAATACATTAAGTAGCACATGATCCCCCAGTGCTCCAAGGCCCCATAGCAGTTGCTATGGCTGCTGTGGCTATTGCTATGCCCCTGGGGGAGTTTCCCTTTAGGTTTACTATAAACAGCAGCATTGTTTGCCTCTTGGCCCCATCTGCTGGAAGCCGATCCATCATGTGCTATGCTGTCATCTCTCTTCCCTTCTCCATAGAGACGGCAAACCTGTACCTGTGCAGCATGGCAGGAGGCACTATGCACAACCTAGAACATGTTAATAAATGGGCCTAAGGGCTAGTGTCCATATAACACTCATGCCTGAAACTGTCACTCTAGCAATCAAGTTCCAACAGCTATGAGTGACAGTTATTGTACAGATTTATTCAGAGCAGCAGAGCAGTACACACATACTTAAAGAGAAACTCCGACCAAAAATTGAACTTTATCCCAATCAGTAGCTGATACCCCCTTTTACATGATAAATCTATTACTTTTCACAAACAGACCATCAGGGGGCGCTGTATGACTGATATTGTGGTGAAACCCCTCCCACAAGAAACTCTGAGTACGTACTCCTGGCAGTTTCCTGTCTGTGAACCTTGCTGCATTGTGGGAAATAGATGTTTACAGTTGTTTCCAACTGCCAAAAAAGCATGCAGCAGCTACATCACCTGCCAACAGTAAAAATGTCACCATGTAATAAATGTCAGAATGTAAATCAGGGATTTAAAAGATTTTACAATGGGCAAACACTGACTAAATAATTTATACATAATTGTTGTAAAAATGAAGCACTTTTTTTATTACATTATTTTCACTGGAGTTCCTCTTTAAGTTAGGAAGGCTCTGCTTTCTCCTCTTCACTCTGCAGCACAGCAGCTTGCACCAGCGTCCCTCCCCAAGGCCTCAATGCTTGTCACGGGACATGTATCAGGGCCTTGGGAATACATTTTTAATACTTGGAAGCAGTGCCAAATTTACCATAATCCGCTGTAGGCACGTGCCTACAGGCATCTGATGATGGAGAGGCAGCTCACTCCCCTCCCAGAGTGACTCCCACCCTCCTTCCCTATGCAGAGTCCTGATGAGAGTGTAAATGATTGGTTACTCACCAGGGGCGCGTTTAGGCATAGGCAGTACAGGCCATTGCCTGGAGTGCCATTGGTCCTGGGGGCGCCATGTTGCTGGATTAAGCCCCGCCCCTGAACAAAGCTGCACCACAAGGGTGTTCTATTACTTGCTGCCGCTGCATCTGCTTAGCGTAAGTTGCAGACAGCTGCCACTGTGTTCCTCTGTACCTTGTGCATCATTTTTCCCTCTTTGTGCCTCCTTCTGTCCCTTTTGTGCTTCCTTCTGTCTCCTTGTGCCTCCTTCAGTCCCTTGTGCCATGTCTGACCCCATTTATCTTTCTTTCTCCCTTTATGCCTCCTTCTGTCTCCCTTTGTGCTTCCTTCTGTCTCCATGTGCCTCCTCCAGTCCCCCTGTGCCACATCTGCCTCCTTCTGTACCCCTTTGTGCCTCCTTCTGTCCCCTTGTGCCTCCTTATGTCCCCTTGTGTCTTTCTTTGTCCCCTTGTACTATGTCTGCCCCCCTCTTCTTCCTTCAGTCTCTCTCTGCCTCCTTCTGCCTTCCTTTGTGTCTCATGTGTCTCCATGTGCCTATTCAGTCCCCATGTGCCACCTCTGTCCCCTGAGCCTTCCTCTGCCCCAATGTGCCTCTTTGTGCCTTTTTCTGTCTCCCTGTGGCTCTGTCTGTCCCCCTCTGCCCTTTCTGTCTCCCCGTGCCTCCTTACACCCCCCCCCCCTCTCTGCCTTCTTCCATCCCCCTTTTGTGCCTCCTTCTGTGCCCCTTTGTGCATCCTTCTTTTCCCCTTTGTGCCTCCTACTGTCTCCCTGTGCTTCCTTCTGCCCCCCTTTGTACTTCTTCTGTCCCACATTGTGCCTCCTTCTGCCCCTGTGTGCCTCCTTCTGTCCCCTGTGTGCCTCCTTCAGTCCCCCTTTGCTTCCTTCTTTCCTCCTGTGCCTCCTTTTGTCCCCCATTGTGCCTCCTTATGCCCCACTTTGTGCCTCCTTCTTCCCCCCTGTATGCCTCCTTCTGTCCTCTTTTGTGCCTCCTTTTGGCCCTCATGCTTTCTTCTGTGTCCCTGTACCGCCCACTGCCCCTCTGTGTACCTCCTTCTGTCCTCCTGTGCCTCCTTCTGTCCTCCTTTGTGTCTCATTCTGACCCCCATTGTGCCTCCTTTTGTCCCCCATTGTGCCTCCTTCTGTCCCCCCTTTGTGCCTCCTTCTGTCCCCTTGTGCCTACTCCTGTCCTCCTTTGCGACTTCTTCTGACCCTCATGCCTCCATCTGTCCCCTGTGCCTCCCTATGTCCACCTGTATGCCTTCTTCAGTCCCCCTGTGCCTTTTTCTCTCCCCCTTTTTGCCTCATGAAAGTGGAGCCCTGCCTAAGTGTATTTTCTGGTTAATCATTGCCCACATAACGTTTGAAACGCTGCCCGCATTGCGTATTTTCTAGTGAAACGCTGCCCGCATTTACTTGTATTTTTCTGGTGACATCCTGTCGCAATAAGTGTAATTTCTGGTGAAACATTGCCGCATTACGATTATTTTCTGGTTGGCACATTACGATTATTTTCTGGTGAAACGCTACCTCATTACAATTATTTTCTGGTGAAATGCTTCCGCAATACATGTATTTTCTGGTGAAACGCTGCCGCATTACGATTATTTTCTGGTGAAAAGCTGCCGCATTATCATTATTTTCTGGTGAAATGCTGTTGCATTATGATTATTTTCTGGTGAAACGCTTCCGCAATACGTGTATTTTCTGGTGAAACGCTGCCACATTACGGTTATTTTCTGATGAAACTCTGCTGCATTATGATTATTTTCTGGTTAAACGCTGCCGCATTATGATTGTTTTCATGGGGGGTGCCACAGGTTTTCTCACCTGGAGTGACAAAATGGCTAGAGGCGCCCCTGTTACTCACCCAGCTCTCTGCATTCCGCTGGCAAGATCTTCCTTCAGTCAGGGGGACTAACTGCTTAATACTGAGGGTACCTCTGGCTATAATGCTGAGGGACACCTCTAGCTACTTAATACTAAGGGTACCGCTGGCTATCTAATGCTGAGGGACACCTCTAGCTACTTAATACTGAGGGTACTTCTGGCTAGCTCATTCTAAGGGGCACCTGTGGCTACCTATGACGAGGAAGGGAAGTAAGGCAGAAGTGACAGCTGGGCCAGCCAGTACACTTGCTGTGCACTTTGGTGGGGGTTTGTAGATTCAGGGAGGGTGAAGTCTAGGGTGCCAGGACATCTGTACCTATAGGCTCCTGTGATGTAAATTTGGGCCTGCTTTGAACAGATTGTACAGGTAAGCACTCATACTAATTGCATGTGGTAAAACTGGCCAATAAAGATTGGGAGTGTATACTTTGCTTTAACGTGAAGGCTGAGGGTATCTAACAAGCTGTGTTCAGTTTCCATCTACTATACCTCTTTTCATGTACTGCAGTAATGTACAGCTGATTTCTCAGGAGACAAGTAGCCTCACTAACTTTCTGTAAGTTGAGTCATAAGCTGGGATTTACTTTTTTTTTTATTGTACTTGAAAAAAAATCTATTTTTTTCCTTATGCTCTATTTTTCTGCCCACTTGCTGTGGCTACTGATACCTTGACACTGCTCAAAGGCAAAAATAATAATAACATCCTTTGACTGCCGGTTCATTGCTGGTTCACAGCAAAAGATCACAAAAATATGAAAGACAACAACAAAAAATACCCATACTTAAAAAAAAATACAAAAAAAAAAATCCTTAAATATTTATACCGCGAGACATTTATAGATGTGCATTTAGGTCAAACGGCGTGAGAGAACGCGATCAGGATTAGTTTCTGCCATTTTTCACAGAGAAGAGCCGCGGTGTGAAAATTCCCAATTTCCTGCAGGTAATCATGCCATGAACCGGATCACTGGGGTGAATCAGGTGCATCATTAGCAGAGCAGGTATTACAATGTTCACTCATCTCGCTATGTCAGCCGGGCCTTGACATGTTTTTGGCACTGGTGCTAGTGATGGAACTAAGTGGTTCCTATAGAAGCCTATCTGCCGTGATTTATAATTCATTTTCAGTAATATCAGAGGCTTGTCTCCTCTCCAAGAGCGTTCAAATTCATTGATCTCTAATATAAATGTAAATCTTGTATACAGGCCCCGCTCCCGTTGCTCGGGTGACGGCGGAATGTATGGATGTCGGGGAATACAATTTATGTAATCATTCAGATGCAGATGTAAACATGGAGATGCTGAACTATTCATGAAGAGTAGCAGGAGGCAGGCCAGGCGCACAGGAGAAAGGCTCCGATTGCAAAAATAAACACGGCACACTGAGGGAAAAAACAATGGCCTTGCCATTCCCAGCCTGCTACCCACCAAGCTTAAAGGGGACCTGAACTCAGAACTTCCTCTCTGCTCTAAAAGATGAGCAACAGCATAATAAACTTTAAAGAAAAGCATTTCTTTGTTACAGCTGACACAAATCCTGCAATAAATCTGCAATGTGTCTACTTCCTGCTTTTATGGAAGCAGACATAGGGTTAACATCCTATGTTTGCAAATTAGCTGCTCTGAGGAGGCAGCCAGCTGACACAGCTGAGAGATGAAATTACAGTTGTGATTAGTAACAGATGAGGGGAAATTACATACAGGGTGCATTTCTCTATGTTTTCCTTCTGTCCTGTACAAGAGTTCAGGTCCACTTAAAAAACAATTACCATCTCAAAGGAGAAGTAGTTTTAGAATGAAAAGTATAGATAAGCTTCTGCAATATCAGTGCCATATGAATTTATATTTTAGCCATCAGTACATGCTCATGGAATACATGTTTCCTCAGTAATGTTTATTGATTTTTATTGTATAGTTAGAAACATGAAGCAATACAGCATCGTTTAGAAAACCGTTCCTTTCTTCAATTGTTACACCAGGATCTTTAACAAGGCAACCTGGGCAACAACCTGGGGCCTAGCGGGCATCAAGGGCCCCAGTTGCCCTTTTCTCTAACCACTCTCTCACCTCAATTTACCAAAAAGGACTATAGGAGGAAGTGAAGGCAAGTACCTTACCTTGGGCTTTATTACTGCACAAATACACTTCAACTATATATACAGACGGGGCATGGAAATTGACTTATCTCCATTGGCCCTTTAAGAGGAACATTCAGGGCCACCATCAGGGGGGGACAACTAAGAGTGCCGTGAGGGGCCCGCCCCATGCTCCGGCATTAACCTCCGCCGCTCAGAAGGTTTTCCACCAAGATGGCACCTGAAAGTGTAGCCAAGCCAAGGCCACAAGGCTCCTACACTTGGAAAGATCATGGCAGGAGTTCCTTCCAGCTCCCCCACGCCATCAGATCAGAAATCACGCAGGGCTCTAGCTCCCCACCGCTCGTTCTGAAGGCCGAGCACCGGCTTGTCACGTGGGAGGCCCCAGCTGATGACCCACGTGATGCCAGCGGCCCCCCGCATAGGATGGCTGAGGTCCCAAACCCGATCTGTGGACGGTGGACCCATAAAGGATCTTCAGATCCCCCCGGATTGCAACACCGCCAGAGAGCCAGATCTCACCACAGCTGATACTCTCGGCTCCATTTCTGGTGGCCCTGTACAGGAACTGGACGCTACTGGAATAAACCACGTGGCCGCTGTCTCCACGGCCAGGACAAATGAGACCCCTGCAGCTCCTCCACCGCTGTGGCCACGAGAGCAAGATGCTGCTGCTCATCTCCCGACCCGACCAGCTGAGCCCCCGTCCACTCCAGGCACACCACCATAAGACACCATGGCTGGATGTGTCTGTCTCTATTCTTTGTCTCGTCCTCGTCTTTCTTTCTCCTGTCTCTCTCTCTTCTCTTCCGGCTCTCTCTCTCTAACTCTTGTCTCTCTTCTGTCTTTTCCTCCTGCCTCTTTCTCTTCTGTCTCTTTCTCTCCGTCTCTCTCTGCTCACTCTTACTCCTGTCTCTCTCTCTCCTCCTCTCTCCTCTGTCTCTTTATTTCTGTTTCTCCTGTCTCTTCCTCCCATCGCTCTCTCTCCTCTGTCTCTTCCTCCTGTCTCTTTGTCTGTCTCTCTCCATGCATTCTTCCTCCTGTCTCTTTGTCTGTCTCTCTCCATGCGTTCTTCCTCCTGTCTCTCTCTTCTTTCTCTTTGTCTGTCTCTCTCCGCTCGCTCTTCCTCCTGTCTCTCTCCGCTCATTCTTCCTCCTGTCTCTCTTCTGTCTCTTTGTCTCTCTCCCCCGTTCTTACTCCTGTCTCTCTCTTCTGTCTCTTCTGCTCTCCGCTCTCTCTTCCTCCTGCCTCTCCTTCTCCTCTGTCTTGTTCTGTCTCTCCTATATCTTCCTCCTGTCTCTCTTTCTCTCCCCCCTCTGTCTCTCTTTCTCTCCCCCCTCTGTCTCTTTCTCTACCCCTCTGTCTCTTTCTCTACCCCCTCTGTCTCTTTCTCTACCCCCTCTGTCTCTTTCTCTCTCCCCTCGGTCTCTTTCTCTCTCTCTGCTCTCTCTTCCTCATGTCTCTCTCTCTTTTCTGTCTTTCTTTCCTTTCTGTGTCTCTCCATTCTATCTTCTTCCTATCTCTCCCTCTCTACGCTCTGTCTCTTCATCCTGTCTCTCTCCCCTCTGTCTCTTCACCCGCAGGGACGGATCTAGGGGGGGGGGGCAAGCGGGTATCTTGCCCCAGGCACAGTTTGTTGAATTCTTAAAAAGGTGGCAAAATGAATGGCAGTTTAGGCGCCAAAACCTGACCTTTAGGTGCCAAAACCTGACCTTGCCCCAGGCGCAACTTGGTCTTGATCCATCCCTGTTCACCCGTTTCTCTCTCTCCTCTGTCTAGTTATCTCTGTCTCTTCCTCCTGTATCTCTCTCATCTGTCTCTTCTTCCTGCCTCTCTCTCTCCTCTGTATCTTCCTCCTGCCTCTCTCCTCTGTCTTGTTCTCTCTGTCTTTCATCTTCTCTTCCTTCTGCCTCTCTCTCTCCTCTGTCTAGGTCCCTTTGTCTCTCTCTCTCATCTGTCTCTTCCTCCTGCCTCTCACTCTCCTGTTTTGATCTTTACCTCTTCTCTCTCCTTGGTCTCTACCTCCTGCCTCTCTCTCTCTCTCTCCGCTCTCTTCCTCCTGTCTCCCTTTCTCTTCCTCCTGTCTCTTTCTCTCCGCTCACTCTTCCTCCTGCCTCTCTCTCTCCTCTGTCTCTTCCTCCTGTCTCTTGTTCTCTCGGTCTCTTCCTCTTGTCCCTCTCCTCTCACTCTTCCCCCTTTCTCTCTTTCTCTCTCTCCACTCTCTCTAACTCCGGTCTCTCTCTTCCTCTTGTCTCTCTTGTACCTAGCTAGCCTATATACCTGTACCTGTCTCTTTCCCTTCTCTTTCTCCCCAGCTCTCTCTGCTCACTTTTCCTCCTGCTTCTCTCTCTTCTCTGTCTCTTCCTCCTGTGTCTCATTCTCTCTGTCTCTTACTCTTGTCTCTCTCCTCTCACTCTTCCCCCTTTCTCTCTTTCTCTCTCTCCACTCTCTCTACCTCTTGTCTCTCTTGTACCTAGCTAGCCTATATACCTGTACCTTGCTAGCTCATACGTGGGGTCACCTGTACGTACTCTGCAGGGGATTCCGCCGATCTAATCCTAATCTTCTCACTTTGCAATGTATCCATTTTTTTTTAACTTTTTTTCACCAGGGCCGCCATCAGAAATGTTGGGGCCCCTCACACATACTCAGGCCTTCCCCAGGCCTGATTATGTGTGAGGGGCCCCAACATTTCTGATGGCGGCCCTGGTGAAAAAAAGTAAAAAAAATTGATACATTGCAAAGTGAGAAGTTAAAAATAGAAGAGAGCTCTAGAAATGATTTTTTTTAAGAGATATACATATACACAGAGGTAGATACTGCTTGCTTGGCAGTAGGAAGCAGCTGTTATTTCCACAATGCAATGAGGCTCACAGACAGGAAACTGTCAGTATCTAGGACTTCACATCACACCTATTTGAGAAAAGGTAATGATTTCTCATAAGGAAAGGGGTATCAGCTATGGATTTGGATGAAGTTCAATTCTTGATTACATTTCCTCTTTAAGCAGCGGACCTGATGGGGAACTTGCAGGGTGAAGGGGAAAGGGCAGAAAAAGAGATGAATAGAGGAGAGAGAAGATGAGAGGAGGGGATAGGAGAGAGGAGGAGGAAGATGAGATGAGAGGAGAGGAGGGAATGGGAGAGGAGAGGAAGAGACTGGAGAGGAGGAAGGGAGGAGGGGAGAGGTGAGGAGGGCAGAGGAAAAGAGTGGCGAGGAGGGCAGAGGAGATAAGAAGAGAGGAGAAAAATAACAGAGGGGAGAAACAGGTGGTTTCAGTGCACGGATCTCACCACCGGACGCCGAATCCAGGCGCCCCATAGCAGCAATGTTATGATGCATAAGGGTAATCCAGAGCTCCAGCGGTTGCCAGACCCCGAATAACATCTCCCTCCAAGTTGGGACAACTCGGAGGGGGAACAGTATTTAACACCAACGGGGAGTTTTGCGGTCGTCATTCGGCTCTCCCGGCACCCAACTCACCGGTGACGCATACATACGTACACAGGAGGGGAGGAGAGGAGGGGAGAGGACTGGGACTGGTAGGGGAGTAAAGGAAGTAGTCTATTTTAGAGGTCAATAACTGTAGGATGCAGTTTCCCTTTAGGGCTGTTCAGCCATGTGAAAAGTATTGGCCTTCCAGGACTAAAGTCAAAGTATGGAAGAAAAACAGCAATAAGGTAGGATGAGGAAGGGATGATGTAAAGATCCAAGAGAGATACAACAAAAATATAAGGAAGGAAGGAAGAAGGACGCAAGGAAATACATAAATAAAATGAATGTTACAAACGCACACTGTGGTAGCAGTGATAGCCTCAGATTTGGGAGGCAGGATGAGAAACCTTGTGAAGCCTTCCATTAATGTGGGGAATAAAAGTGAAAAATGTGAAGCAGCAAGCATCTGATGTAGGAAACTTAATATACGACAGCCCCAGGAATCCTTGGCATGAAAGGGACGACTTCGGTAGAAGGAATTCTAGGAATTGAATATCACTCATGAAGTATTTAGTACAGTCTGTAGGGTGTAGTCAGATCATTCATTTCTTAGATGATTTAGAAGTCTGCAGCAAAAAGAGCCTTCACAATCCTAACAATGTCTTGGGAGAAAATCCTTGCTCTAATGTAAGCATTTTTACAAAGTATTTTATATCATTTAACAAATTATACATCGTTGTGCTCAGAAATGTTCAAGAAAAAAAAAACACAATTGAAAACGTGTTAATAGTTTACTTTACAAAAATTCTTTAATCCGAGCAAAGAATTGTTTCTTAGACCTGAGAAGTCTCTCTGTATGGCGGCAGAAGTATTTCAGTGTTTCCACAGGGGCACCCTGGGCTATTGTCCAGAATTGAAACATCATCTTTTTAAGGGTCCCAAAGTTTTGAAGGTCACAAAAACCTTTTGATCAGTACGGAACTGAAATGTAGGCGGCTCCACACTTATTCTTGGCCATTCCTAAGAGCAACAGGGGGGTTTGAGCGGACAGGGGGGTTGGGGCATTGGGGGTATATTCCATCGGGGGCATGGAGTAGATGGACTGGGGGGAATCAGGGATTGAGGGATTGGGTGTAACGCACCACGGGGGTGGGGGGCATTGAGGAATCGGGGGTAATGTACTATGGGGGTAGGGGCATTGAGAGATCAGCTGTAATGCACCATGGGGCAGGGGGCATTGAGGGATCGGGTGTAACACACTATGGGGCGGGGGCATTGAGGGATCGGGTGTAACGTACCATGGGGTCGGAGGGCATTGAGGGATTGGGTGTAACGCACCATGGGGGTGGGGCATTGAGGGATCATGGGTAACGCACCATGGGGGGGCATTGAGGGATCAGGTGTAGCCACCATGGGGCGGGGGTCATTGAGGGATCGGGGGATAACGCACCATGGGGGTGGGGGGCATTGGGAGATCGAGTGTAACACACTATGAGGCGGGGGGCATTAAGGGATCGTGTGTAACGCACCATGGGGGGGCATTGAGGGATTAGGTGTAGCCACCATGGGGCGGGGGTCATTGAGAGATCGGGGGTAACGCACCATGGGGGGGCATTGAGGAATTAGGTGTAGCCACCATGGGGCGGGGGTCATTGAGGGATCGTGTGTAATGCACCATGGGGCAGGGGCATTGAGGGATCAGGTGTAACGCACCATGGGGGTTTATTGAGGGATCGCGTGTAACGCACCATGGGGCAGGGGCATTGAGGGATCGTGTGTAATGCACCATGGGGCAGGGGCATTGAGGGATCAGGTGTAACGCACCATGGGGGGTTTATTGAGGGATCGCGTGTAACGCACCATGGGGCAGGGGCATTGAGGGATCAGGTGTAATGCACCATGGGGGGTTATTGAGGGATCGGGTGTTACACACCATGGGGGCGCTTCTGGGCCTCAACATTCTTTTGAGAATCAGGGGTTTTATTCTAAAATGAAGGAATCTAACTCACAGTAACTGTGTATCGTGGTTTACAATAAACTGGATGAGCCTGGCTAGCTTGTAAATAAATTGCTTGAAATCTCTTTGTTTTTTTCGCTGGCAGTAACATTATCTACGTCGTTTATCCGGATGATTCTGCTAAAGTCAGGGAGAGAGCAGCACTCTCCATCTCTCTTCCTGTCCAGTGCAGTGTTACCAGTGTCTCCTGAGGCAATTTAAAACCTGGCAGCAGCCCAAGCGCTCCGTCTGACAATCCCCTTTCCATACAGCTGGCACAACGTGAGAGAGGCATGTGAATGATGAAAAAATAGCCCTCATTCATTGTGAGACGCCACGGGCAATTTCGGGTCCTCTGCATATCTCAAGTGTCTTTCATGTATCTGGCTGCGAGAAGCGGGGAATTAGTTCACACGTCCCCCTCAGAACTGCCACACATAGCTAGCTAAATTTACCGGAGAGGGACAGGCCTGAACTAATCGAAAGTTATGCTGACCCCTGTCCTGTTGGAAAGGGATGTGGCAGAAATGTCTTCCGTTGCAGTCATAGTACTGTAGGAGTTGTCTCCTTTGCTGCACCGAAAGGGGGAACTCCGGCTTCCAAATCTTTGTTTCAGCCTTGGTTTGCATGGAGATCTGGCATGCTGCATCTGTAGCCATACACTGGTCGATTTGCCATCAGATTCGACCAACAGATAGATCCCTCTCTGATCGAATCTGATCAGAGAGGGATCGTATGGCTGCCTTTACAGCAATCAGATTGTGAATCGATTTCAGCCTGAATTCGTTCACAATCTGTGGTGGTGGTGGGGCTGCCGCCGCTCCCCCCTCCCCCCGCATACATTGCCTGCTCCGCCGGCGCGACTCCCCTGGTCTCCGCTGTCTTCTTCTCCGCTCTGGTCTGGTCTCCGGGGCCAGCAGGCTTCACTTCTTCCTGTCTGGGGGAATTTTAAACAGTAGAGCGCCCTCTACTGTTTAAACTTCCTGCCGGGACAGGTAAAAGTGAAGCCTGCCGGCCCTGGAGACCAGACCAGAGCGGAGAAGAAGACAGCGGAGACCAGGGCAGTCGCGCCGGCGGAGCAGGTAATGTATTGCAGCTGTATTGCGTCGGTCGTCGGGCACTCGAACGCCGCTAGCGTCGCGCTCCCTACCCGCGGGCCATCGACAGTAATTTCCCGAACGGAGCGATCAACGGGATCGATCTATTTCGGGACGAAATAGATCTAAATTTAGCGTTAACAATTTGACAGCAGATTCCATCCCAGTGATCGAATCTGCTGTCGATCGGCAGGGAATCGGCCTAGTGTATGGCCAGCTTTAGAGATACTGATGAATGAGTATACAGAAGTGATGCAATTACAATATATGCCCCCCCCCCCCAAAGAAACCTTTATGTCCCTCCCCCCTCCAACAGTTTGTTGCACCTGACAGTACTAGAATGATGTTGCCACCCTACCTCAGGGTAGGGAACATGTTTACTATAGGCAAACAATGACTAAACAATTTATAAATGAGCATTATACAAAAGAAGCAATTTTAATCATTAAGTTATTTTACGTTTACATTATTTTCACTACAATTTCTTTTCAAGTGTGAAAAATTGTTCAAAGAGAAAGAGATCAGAAACCCGATAAAATATTAATTCCTAAAACTGTGAATGAAGATTTCACATCTGACTGAACTATGTTAAAGGGCCCAACCAACCAATCGACCATCCCATTCGATTATTGTAATCGAATTGGATGAAAATTGCATGCCCGACCGACAAAGCAACCAATTTCGGGACAGAAATTGGCTGCACGGTCGATCGCACATGCTGGAAAATTTTGGGCCGAAGTCGGTTGGTCAGGTGGGCGGCGGTACGGCGGCCAAATTTATCTCTAATCATATTCGATTAGAGATAAATTTGTCTCTTGGTCGAATCTGCCCATAATCTTCTAAAATATAGGCACCTTAAGAAAGATTTGGCATAAATATTGGGGGAGCAGCAGAGATTCTAGGGGTCCTAAATTCTTACCTACCTATAATTATAGGAGCCGCTACTCCACTTGTTATGGTTGGGGCATCAAGTTAACCCGTGTTTATTAATGATTCCTGCTGGTTGTGGAGGTCAGGAGTGTATTTATAGGGCCATAGGGGAGCAGCATCTGGGGCCCCAGAGCTGGGGGGAAGCAATCACTAACACCCCCCCCCCCCTTCCGGATACAGAAGTCTGTCCACAAAATGTCATCCACAAAATCAGCTGTAATTGTGACTTCACATTATGTAAGTGGGGGAGCATGAAAGCACCACTTGTTTTATAACACCCTGCAGAAAGGCTCCCAGGCTGGGGGGAGAGGGGGTAGTCACCAAAGGGAGATGAGGACAAGGTTGGAAATGTGGGGGGAGGGGTGGTACAAAAAAAAATTCAGGGGTGGACATGTTTTGTAATTACGTCCCTGAAGATACACTATCATCCTGCAACAGCTAAACAAAATCATAACTAATAAACATGAAGGTCTTTGGAGAAACTGTGTGCAGGAGGAGGTAATACATGGCTCCCATCCATGGGCGTCCACAGAAAATTTTCAAGGGGGGGGGGGGGGGGGGGGTTGGAGAAAAATGGGTGTGGTCATGGGCCAGAATGTGGGTGTGGTCACGGGTGGGGACAAGTTTACATGAACTTAGCAATGGTGGGACATTAGATTAGGACAGTGGTGGGGGACCTTTTAGAGGTCGAGTGCCCAAACTGCAACCCAAAAGTCACTTATCTATCGCCAACAGCAATTTAAACTAAATACAAACGTTTTAACTCATACATGAACATTATGGAAAATTCAAGTTGAAAATAAACTGTGAAGATAAACAATTTCATCCATCCTACTCCTGAAAAATGTATTCATTTTCTGTTTTGAAAAGCTGAAAAAGTTGGTTTAATGCTATTGTCTCGAATGATGATGATTCAGCTTTTTCCATAGTCTCGCAGTTAGCAATCATGTGACCCCCAACAAGACAAACTCAGCAATCATGAGGCCCCCCCATCAAGACAAATTCAGCAATCGTGAGGTCTCCACAAGACAAACTCAGCAATCATGAGGCCCCAAACAAGACAAATTCAGCAATCATGAAACCCCCCCATTAAGCCAAATTTAGCAATCATGAGGCCCACACAAGACAAACTCAGCAATCATGAGACCCCCATCAAGCCAAATTTAGCAATCATGAGGCCCACACAAGACAAACTCAGCAATCATGAGGCCCCCAACAAGACAAATTTAGCAATCTTGAGGCCCCCAGCAAATCATGAGGCCCCCAACAAATCATGAGGCCTTCCAACAAGACAAATTCAGTAACCATGAGGCCCCAAACAAGACAAATTCAGCAGTCATGAGGCACATAAATAGACAGCATTTCACATAAATAGGCAGAATGCCCCCTTAAGATGGTAGACACCTCTCACCTGGCTTCTGAATTCTCCTCTACTGGCTGCTGTGCCTGGCTGGCCTGGCAATACTGTTTTTGGCTGGATTGGGGATGATGTGTGGGCTGAAAGGCCTGGCAGTGATGCCAGTTTAGGTAGTGACAGTGCCCCCCAGTTGAGGTAGTGACAGGTGCCTCAGTTCAGGTAGTGACAGGAGCCCTTAGTTTAGTTAGTGACAGGCCCCCCAAGTTCAGGTAGTGACAGGAGCCTCCAGTTTAGATAGTGACAGGAGCCCCCCAGTTTAGGTAGTGACAGTGCCTCCCAGTTCA
Source organism: Hyperolius riggenbachi (assembly GCF_040937935.1). NCBI lineage: Eukaryota > Metazoa > Chordata > Amphibia > Anura > Hyperoliidae > Hyperolius > Hyperolius riggenbachi. The sequence continues at coordinate 98,342,388 of NC_090649.1, forward strand.
GGTAGTTACAGGAGCCCCCAGTTTAGGAAGTGACAGTGCCCCCCAGTTCAGGTAGTGACAGGAGCCCCCAGTTAAGGTAGTGACAGTGCCCCCAGTTAAGGTAGTGACAGGAACCCCCAGTTAAGGTAGTGACAGGAGCCCCCAGTTTAGGTAGTGACAGTGCCCCCAGTTAAGGTAGTGACAGGAACCCCCAGTTAAGGTAGTGACAGTGCCCCCCAGTTCAGGTAGTGACAGGAGCCCCCAGTTTAGGTAGTGACAGTGCCCCCAGTTCAGGTAGTGACAGGAGCCCCCAGTTAAGGTAGTGACAGTGCCCCCCAGTTCAGGTAGTGACAGGAGCCCCCAGTTAAGGTAGTGACAGTTCCCTCAGTTCAGGTAGTGACAGGAGCCCCCAGTTTAGGTAGTGACAGTGCCCCCCAGTTAAGGTAGCGACAGGAGCCCCCAGTTAAGGTAGTGACAGTGCCCCCCAGTTCAGGTAGTGACAGTGCCCCCCAGTTAAGGTAGTGACAGGACCCCCCCAGTTAAGGTAGTGACAGGTGCCTCCCAGTGCGGAGAGAGAAAAAGGAGCGTGTGGACAGCGGTGGAGAAGGGGGGAAGTCCCTCACCTTTGGGGCTCCCTCTCTCTCTCGCTCCCCCCTTTAGAATGAAGTAATGCGGGTGGCAGCGGCAGGACACTTACGCTATTAGCAGGCACGAGTGACTCTCTGTATCTGTGCACCGCTGCTCTGGTCTAGTCCAGACCAGCGCAGCGGCTCACATAGAGAGAGAGTCCTGCTAATAGTGTAAGTGTCCCGCCGCTGCCGCCCACATCACTTCATTCTGAAGGGGAGAGCGAGAGAGAGAGGAAGCCCCAAAGTTGAATGAAGGGGGGGAGACTTCCCCCCTTCTCCACCGCTGTCCACACGCTCCCTTTTCTCTCTCCGTTGTCACCCCAGGGTGGCACTTCCGGGTTCGGGTGGCTGGGGGGGCAGCATCTGGCCAGAGGAGTGCGCATGCCCCATTTTGCCAGACGTGCGGACGCCCATGCTCTCATCACATGACAATTTTGAAAGTGCAATGTTTTGTTTGTGGTTTTTGATCCATGCTACATTTATTTGTTTATCTATGCTTGCTAAAAATACCTTTGACGGAAACACTGGTATATATTTTTTGACTGTCCCCAATGTGACTTCAGGTCTAATGTCCTCTCTGCTCTAAAAGATACACAACAGTATAATAACCTTATAACAAAAAACATTTCTTTGTTACAGCTGATACAAATCCTATAATAAATATGCAGTGTGTCTACTTCCTGCTTATACGGAAGCAGACATATCGTTAACAGCCTGTGCTTTCAAATTAGCTTATTTCTGCCGTGGCTGTCATTTGACACAGGGGAATGACCAAATTACAACTCGTGATTAGACACAAATGAGAGGGAATTACACAGGCTAAACTCTCTAATTACATACAGGGTGCATTTCTCTATGTTTTCCTTCTGTCCTGTGCAAGAGTTCAGGTCCACTTTAAAGAGAACCTGAGGTGAACATCAGGTAAAAAAACACATACTTACCGAAGAAGAGACAAGCCTCTGGATATGCTTGAGCATGAAGGGCAGCGCGGCCCCGGTCTTTAACCTCCTTGCCGGTTATCCCGAGCTCAGCTCGGGGTAACCTGCGCAGGAGGATATCTCAGGCCCCGCTGGGCCGATTTGCATAATTTTTTTTTTGTTACAAGCAGCTAGCACTTTGCTAGCTGCTTGTAACTTCCGATCGCCGCCGCTCGCCGCCGATCCGCCGCAATCCGCCGCGCCGAGTCGCTCCCCCCCGCCCCAGAGCCCTGCGCTGCCTGGCCAATCAGTGCCAGGCAGCGTTGAGGGGCGGATCGGGATTCCCTATGACGTCCCGACGTCCATGACGTCGGTGACGTCATCCCGCCCCGTCGCCATGGCGACCGGGGAAGCCCTGCAGGAAATCCCGTTCTCAACGGGATTCCCTGCATACTCTGATCGCCGAAGGCGATCGGAGTGGGTGGGGGGATGCCGCCGCTTAGCGGCTATCATGTAGCGAGCCCTTGGCTCGCTACATGATTTAAAAAAAAAAAAAATTAAAAAAATGTGCGCCGCTGCCTCCTTGCCGGATTTTTTAGACCGGCAAGGAGGTTAATCTGACAAGTCCTTATTGGATTTTTTCGAGGGGTCTGCGAAACAGAGCTCTACAGGATTCAGAGGCTTCGCTCCGCTTCCGTAGGTATGTGTTTTCTTACCTGAGGTTTGCCTGGGGTAATCTATGAAGTGAAATTCTACCTTTGTTGAGAAATAAATCTTTGCAGTTCAGCTCAGCATATAGTTTAAGCAGTTCAGGACCATAGGCTTACATCCCCCTAGTGACCAGGCTATTTTTTACTATTTAGTGCTCTGCAGCTTAAACTTCTCACTGCAGAGCCATACAACTAAGTACATAAGTGAATCCCCCCCCCCCCCTTCTGACCACCAACAGAGCTTTCTGGTAGACTGTTGACGGAACGGAGCTCTGTCACTCAAGCGGGGATGCGCGTGCATAGGCGTGCGCGATCCCCGCTAATCTCCGCCCACTGCTCTTGCCGTCTTTCGGTGATAGACAGTCCTGGGGCTGCCACCTTCCCGGCGCTTATCAGCGTTAGGCGATCGGGTAGGGGTTAATTGCACATATTGGGCCTGATGCAATAACTGCTAGTAAATTTGCCATGCACAGGAAGGCAAGTGCAATTTTGCTGGTACTAATTCCTGGAGAGCAGTGCAAATTGTTACTAGGGTAATGTGCGTATTGCTATGGTAATGCGTGGTACTCTACTTTTGCAAGCAGCATACAGTGCATTACCATAGCAACACACATTACCCCAGTAACGTGACTTGTACTAATTGTGCAACCTGTATTATTACAGCCTGCACACAACAAATTTACCAGCAGTATGTGCATCAGGCCCATTCTGTCAAATTGTGTATGTACAATAGAACACAATATTTCAGTTCAATTGTTCTGCTACTTCACACTGATTGGGACACATTCTGTCAAGATTGGGAATGTCAGAGCTACTGTTAGCCACTCAGTTTGTGCAGATGTGGAAAATAAGCAACAACTGTGACTCTTCTGCGTAGTCATGTTGGAAGGGAAAAATGAAAAGTAGAGCAACACAGAGTACAGATTACAGGCTAGAAAAGTAATGCAACCTGCCTTACAATCCTGTTTTATAATTTATGGATGACTGCAAATTGAAAAATACAACTTATTCATTTTAATAAAAAAAAAAAAAATTGTACAGCCCAGATTAGGAATTCACTTTAAGATGCATTCTTACCTTCTCGCTATTGCAGAGAAATTGTGAATCTGGTGTAAAAGGTAAAACTGGTAATTGATTATATCCAACCGCTTCAACAGCTCCTCGTTTTCCCCCAATCCAGAGGCCTTTTTTGGAAGGTTCAAAGTTGTCAAGCGTGAAAGTTATTCAGAAGTTGCAAATAACAGGAAACGCAGCAAGCTTCTTTCCGCATAAAGTGATATATAAAAGTTCTGCTCCTACCTGCAGTCATTATGTATTCCTTTCCATCTTCCCCTGCAGGCAAATAAGTGCGAGGAACAGCAAAATACAAGGAAGGAAAAGCAAAATGAAAGAAACATAGACAACAAAGAGGAAAACATGTCAATATGTGGAATTTGTTTAGTAAACAATACTGTCAAGCATACCAACAATTCTACTGTGCTTACTTGAATTTATTTTTAATCTTTTTCTATTCCAACACTCTCTGATTAATTTTCCTTTTCCGACGATACCTGAAATCACCTAATGTTCCACAATTTCATACTATTTGTCTGCAGCAGTAACAGGCAGAGGAATCAAATCCGAAGAACCCTCTTAAAGTCAACTCACCACTTTGTACAGTATAAGGTGATACAAACATTGGCTTTGTCATCATCTTCTTATAGAAATTATTGCTTCTCCTAGGTGACTTTCTGCTGAAAGGTAATTCATGGAGAAGCATGTGATGGATTTGATCAATTTATCGATTTGTACTTAAACCTTCACCAGACTACCTGCGATATGGACCCTGGCCTAACTAGGTTCATGTTGAAATGCCCTGAGCTATTTAGACCAGCATTCCGAAAAATAGGCAACTGTTGCAAGGGAAGTTTCCCACCAGTCTGAAAGAAGCAATTGTCAGGCTGCTACTCAAGAAACCATCCTTAGATCCAGATGCTCCAAACAGCTACAGACCTGTCTCCAAACCTTCCCTTTCTGGGAAAAGTTATCTCCAACTTTAAGCCAGACTCTTCAGAAACAACATCCTTGACCCTCTTCAATCTGGCTTGACATAGGCCAATGTTCCATCCTGATTTTGCTCGACCTCTTAGCGGCTTTTGACACAGTTGATCATGAAGTGCACAGGTCCACCCAGTGCTGCATGCGTAACCTAGCACTGGTCCTCGTAGTGCTGCCTACATAACCTAGCACAGGTCCACCCAAATGCTGCTTACAAAACCTAGCACAAGTCCACCCAGTGCAGCACCAAAGTTTTGTCAGGAAGTGTGGAATGGGAGTCTGTTGAGTGAACGATTTGTTCCCAGGATGCACAGCAGGGTCCAGCAGCCAATGAGAACAGATCCTACCATAGGCAGATATTAAGGGGGATGGAGAAAGGGGTCTGTCACTCAATCTTTTGTGTGGTAGGAGGTAGAGACAGAGACCGGGAGAGAAGTGTATGGTATAGAGTGAGAGAGAGAATGCAGGTAGTTAGCTCTGTTTTTGCAACTTAGAATTGTGATTTGTAGGATTTATTGTGTGCTGAAGTGGTGAGGTACAACTTCTTCAGTTGCAGAGCTATGGAGACTGAATGGGGCAACCTGCAGACTCTACTGATGTAAATATCCCAGCATGCACCAAGGGTAGCACTATCTTGGCTGCATGATCACATGATCATGAACTCAGCCAGAGGTGGTTTAGCTTTTGTATCCCAATTAAGTGAAAAATTGCTGAATAAATGTTGTGCAGCTATTCCATAACCCTGCTAATGATATATGCCAAGTTCAAGTCCAGCCAACCACTCCCGGACCAGCAATATCCTAACATTACAGGTAGCCAGATAACCAGCAATTTACACATAGCCAGATAACCCCGCTTCCCCCCAATTACATTACAGGTAGCCAGATGACCTCCCCCCTTCCCCCCAGTACATTACATGCAGCCAGATTACCCTCCCCCCCTTCCCCCCAGTACATTACAGGTAGCCAGATGACCTCTCCCCCCTTCCCCCAGTACATTAAAAGTAATTAGACGGCCTCTCCCCCTTTCACCCAAGTGCATTTCGGGTAGCCAGATGACCCCCCCCCCCCCTGTGCATTACAGGTAGCTAAGCCAGATGACCTGGGAAGGCTGTGGCGGCAATCTCGCCATCACTGCCAGCATACTCACATCACATATACAAAAAAAATACATATATCCAGGCACATCGCCTCTAGTTAGGACATTAAATAAGTTATTAAGAAAAGGGAGGTGCTGAAGGGGGCGTGGCTAGAAAACAGCATAAATCTATTAACCCTTTGCACTCTGTGAATGCATTTGTTTGAACATTTGCATGCGAGAGTGCGAAGGGTAAATAGATTTTTGCTGTTTTCTAGCCACACCCCCTTCAGCACCTCCCTTTTCTTAATAACTTATTTAATGTCCTAACTAGAGGCGATGTGCCTGGATATATGTATTTTTTTCTTGTTACTGACCCCTGTGGCTAGGGTCTAATTCAGTGCACTCCCTCCCTCCCCTGTATGTGTTGGTCAGCATGCACACAGCTTATACTGGTGTATGTGCATGGTGCACATGGATACATTACGTTAGCTCCCTTGTGCGATTGGTAAGATGCACTGTCTGTCCCAGGAGAGGACGTCAGGATGTGTGCTCCTAATCCATTGATAGGTTTGATGCAATGAATGTGTTTTCATGTCTGCACTATGCATGTTACAGGGCCAGAGTTAGGACACCTATGTTTACCTGGGTACTTCTGCGTAGTATAGGTGACTAAACATAAGAATGCATTCTTCTGTGAACTAAAACCCCGGCTTTTAACTTAGCTGTAGGGATAACAGTTGTGTATGGATGAGTGAATCTGTGAATGCATTTGTTTGAACATTTGCATGCGAGAGTGCGAAGGGTTAATACATTTTTGCTGTTTTCTAGCCACACCCCCTTCAGCACCTCCCTTTTCTTAATAACTTATTTAATGTCCTAACTAGAGGCAATGTGCCTGGCCCTGGATATATGTATTTTTTTCTTGTTACTGACCCCTGTGGCTAGGGTCTGCTTCAGTGCACTCCCTCCCTCCCCTGTATGTGTTTGTCAGCATGCACACAGCTTATGCTGGTGTATGTGCATGGTGCACATGGACACATAACGTTAGCTCCCTTGTGCGATTGGTAAGATGCACTGTCTGTCCCAGGAGAGGACGTCAGGATGTGTGCTCCTAATCCATTGATAGGTTTGATGCAATGAATGTGTTTGCATGTCTGCACTATGCATGTTACAGGGCCAGAGTTAGGACACCTATGTTTACCTGGGTACTTCTGCGCAGTATAGGTGACTAAACATAAGAATGCATTCTTCTGTGAACTAAAACCCCGGCTTTTAACTTAGCTGTAGGGATAACAGTTGTGCCTGGATGAGTGAATCTGTGAATGCATTTGTTTGAACATTTGCATGCGAGAGTGCAAAGGGTTAATAGATTTTTGCTGTTTTCTAGCCACACCCCCTTCAGCACCTCCCTTTTCTTAATAACTTATTTAATGTCCTAACTAGAGGCGATGTGCCTGGATATATGTATTTTTTTCTTGTTACTGACCCCTGTGGCTAGGGTCTAATTCAGTGCACTCCCTACCTCCTCCGTATGTGTTGGTCAGCATGCACACAGCTTATGCTGGTGTATGTGCATGGTGCACATGGACACATAATGTTAGCTCCCTTGTGCGATTGGTAAGATGCACTGTCTGTCCCAGGAGAGGACGTCAGGATGTGTGCTCCTAATCCATTGATAGGTTTGATGCAATGAATGTGTTTGCATGTCTGCACTATGCATGTTACAGGGCCAGAGTTAGGACACCTATGTTTACCTGGGTACTTCTGCGCAGTATAGGTGACTAAGCATAAGAATGCATTCTTCTGGAACTAAAACCCCGGCTTTTAACTTAGCTGTAGGGATAACAGTTGTGCCTGGATGAGTGAATCTGTGAATGCATTTGTTTGAACATTTGCATGCGAGAGTACGAAGGGTTAATAGATTTTTGCTGTTTTCTTGCCACACCCCCTTCAGCACCTCCCTTTTCTTAATAACTTATTTAATGTCCTAACTAGAGGCGATGTGCCTGGATATATGTATTTTTTTCTTGTTACTGACCCCTGTGGCTAGGGTCTAATTCAGTGCACTCCCTCCCTCCCCTGTATGTGTTGGTCAGCATGCACACAGCTTATGCTGGTGTATGTGCATGGTGCACATGGACACATTACGTTAGCTCCCTTGTGCGATTGGTAAGATGCACTGTCTGTCCCAGGAGAGGACGTCAGGATGTGTGCTCCTAATCCATTGATAGGTTTGATGCAATGAATGTGTTTTCATGTCTGCACTATGCATGTTACAGGGCCAGAGTTAGGACACCTATGTTTACCTGGGTACTTCTGCGCAGTATAGGTGACTAAACATAAGAATGCATTCTTCTGTGAACTAAAACCCCGGCTTTTAACTTAGCTGTAGGGATAACAGTTGTGCCTGGATGAGTGAATCTGTGAATGCATTTGTTTGAACATTTGCATGCGAGAGTGCGAAGGGTTAATACATTTTTGCTGTTTTCTAGCCACACCCCCTTCAGCACCTCCCTTTTCTTAATAACTTATTTAATGTCCTAACTAGAGGCAATGTGCCTGGCCCCGGATATATGTATTTTTTTCTTGTTACTGACCCCTGTGGCTAGGGTCTGATTCAGTGCACTCCCTCCCTCCCCTGTATGTGTTTGTCAGCATGCACACAGCTTATGCTGGTGTATGTGCATGGTGCACATGGACACATAACGTTAGCTCCCTTGTGCGATTGGTAAGATGCACTGTCTGTCCCAGGAGAGGACGTCAGGATGTGTGCTCCTAATCCATTGATAGGTTTGATGCAATGAATGTGTTTGCATGTCTGCACTATGCATGTTACAGGGCCAGAGTTAGGACACCTATGTTTACCTGGGTACTTCTGCGCAGTATAGGTGACTAAACATAAGAATGCATTCTTCTGTGAACTAAAACCCCGGCTTTTAACTTAGCTGTAGGGATAACAGTTGTGCCTGAATGAGTGAATCTGTGAATGCATTTGTTTGAACATTTGCATGCGAGAGTGCAAAGGGTTAATAGATTTTTGCTGTTTTCTAGCCACACCCCCTTCAGCACCTCCCTTTTCTTAATAACTTATTTAATGTCCTAACTAGAGGCAATGTGCCTGGCCCTGGATATATGTATTTTTTTCTTGTTACTGACCCCTGTGGCTAGGGTCTGATTCAGTGAACTCCCTCCCTCCCCTGTATGTGTTTGTCAGCATGCACACAGCTTATGCTGGTGTATGTGCATGGTGCACATGGACACATAACGTTAGCTCCCTTGTGCGATTGGTAAGATGCACTGTCTGTCCCAGGAGAGGACGTCAGGATGTGTGCTCCTAATCCATTGACAGGTTTGATGCAATGAATGTGTTTGCATGTCTGCACTATGCATGTTACAGGGCCAGAGTTAGGACACCTATGTTTACCTGGGTACTTCTGCGCAGTATAGGTGACTAAACATAAGAATGCATTCTTCTGTGAACTAAAACCCCGGCTTTTAACTTAGCTGTAGGGATAACAGTTGTGCCTGGATGAGTGAATCTGTGAATGCATTTGTTTGAACATTTGCATGCGAGAGTGCAAAGGGTTAATAGATTTTTGCTGTTTTCTAGCCACACCCCCTTCAGCACCTCCCTTTTCTTAATAACTTATTTAATGTCCTAACTAGAGGCGATGTGCCTGGATATATGTATTTTTTTCTTGTTACTGACCCCTGTGGCTAGGGTCTAATTCAGTGCACTCCCTACCTCCTCTGTATGTGTTGGTCAGCATGCACACAGCTTATGCTGGTGTATGTGCATGGTGCACATGGACACATAATGTTAGCTCCCTTGTGCGATTGGTAAGATGCACTGTCTGTCCCAGGAGAGGACGTCAGGATGTGTGCTCCTAATCCATTGATAGGTTTGATGCAATGAATGTGTTTGCATGTCTGCACTATGCATGTTACAGGGCCAGAGTTAGGACACCTATGTTTACCTGGGTACTTCTGCGCAGTATAGGTGACTAAGCATAAGAATGCATTCTTCTGGAACTAAAACCCCGGCTTTTAACTTAGCTGTAGGGATAACAGTTGTGCCTGGATGAGTGAATCTGTGAATGCATTTGTTTGAACATTTGCATGCGAGAGTGCGAAGGGTTAATAGATTTTTGCTGTTTTCTTGCCACACCCCCTTCAGCACCTCCCTTTTCTTAATAACTTATTTAATGTCCTAACTAGAGGCGATGTGCCTGGATATATGTATTTTTTTCTTGTTACTGACCCCTGTGGCTAGGGTCTAATTCAGTGCACTCCCTCCCTCCCCTGTATGTGTTGGTCAGCATGCACACAGCTTATGCTGGTGTATGTGCATGGTGCACATGGACACATTACGTTAGCTCCCTTGTGCGATTGGTAAGATGCACTGTCTGTCCCAGGAGAGGACGTCAGGATGTGTGCTCCTAATCCATTAATAGGTTTGATGCAATGAATGTGTTTTCATGTCTGCACTATGCATGTTACAGGGCCAGAGTTAGGACACCTATGTTTACCTGGGTACTTCTGCGCAGTATAGGTGACTAAACATAAGAATGCATTCTTCTGTGAACTAAAACCCCGGCTTTTAACTTAGCTGTAGGGATAACAGTTGTGCCTGGATGAGTGAATCTGTGAATGCATTTGTTTGAACATTTGCATGCGAGAGTGCGAAGGGTTAATACATTTTTGCTGTTTTCTAGCCACACCCCCTTCAGCACCTCCCTTTTCTTAATAACTTATTTAATGTCCTAACTAGAGGCAATGTGCCTGGCCCTGGATATATGTATTTTTTTCTTGTTACTGACCCCTGTGGCTAGGGTTAGTGTTGGGCGAACAGTGTTCGCCACTGTTCGGGTTCTGCAGAACATCACCCTGTTCGGGTGATGTTCGAGTTCGGCCGAACACCTGACGGTGCTCGGCCAAACCGTTCGGCCATATGGCCGAACTAAGAGCGCATGGCCGAACGTTCCCCGAACGTTCGGCTAGCGCTGTGATTGGCCGAACGGGTCACGTGGTTCGGACCCGAACGCGCTCTGATTGGCCGAACTGTCACGTGGTTCGGGTAAATAAATACCCGAACCACGTCATATCTCCGCCATTTGTCTGTGGGTTTAGCTTTGGGTAGGCAGGCAGGGTAGTTCGCGCTCCAGCCACGCTAGCCAGGGTCCCCCCCAGTCATTGTGTGTCACTGCTGGGAACAGTAGTACACCGCTCGTTCAGCCACACTATATAGCATTCTGTGTACTGTTCTGTGTCTGCTGGGAACAGTGGTACACCGCTCGTTCAGCCACACTATATAGCATTCTGTGTACTGTTCTGTGTCTGCTGGGAACAGTAGTACACCGCTCGTTCAGCCACACTATATAGCATTCTGTGTACTGTTCTGTGTCTGCTGGGAACAGTAGTACACCGCTCGTTCAGCCACACTATATAGCATTCTGTGTACTGTTCTGTGTCTGCTGGGAACAGTGGTACACCGCTCGTTCAGCCACACTATATAGCATTCTGTGTACTGTTCTGTGTCTGCTGGGAACAGTGGTACACCGCTCGTTCAGCCACACTATATAGCATTCTGTGTACTGTTCTGTGTCTGCTGGGAACAGTAGTACACCGCTCGTTCAGCCACACTATATAGCATTCTGTGTACTGTTCTGTGTCTGCTGGGAACAGTGGTACACCGCTCGTTCAGCCACACTATATAGCATTCTGTGTACTGTTCTGTGTCTGCTGGGAACAGTGGTACACCGCTCGTTCAGCCACACTATATAGCATTCTGTGTACTGTTCTGTGTCTGCTGGGAACAGTAGTACACCGCTCGTTCAGCCACACTATATAGCATTCTGTGTACTGTTCTGTGTCTGCTGGGAACAGTAGTACACCGCTCGTTCAGCCACACTATATAGCATTCTGTGTACTGTTCTGTGTCTGCTGGGAACAGTAGTACACCGCTCGTTAAGCCACACTATATAGCATTCTGTGTACTGTTCTGTGTCTGCTGGGAACAGTAGTACACCGCTCGTTCAGCCACACTATATAGCATTCTGTGTACTGTTCTGTGTCTGCTGGGAACAGTAGTACACCGCTCGTTCAGCCACACTATATAGCATTCTGTGTACTGTTCTGTGTCTGCTGGGAACAGTAGTACACCGCTCGTTCAGCCACACTATATAGCATTCTGTGTACTGTTCTGTGTCTGCTGGGAACAGTGGTACACCGCTCGTTCAGCCACACTATATAGCATTCTGTGTACTGTTCTGTGTCTGCTGGGAATAGTGGTACACCGCTCGTTCAGCCACACTATATAGCATTCTGTGTACTGTTCTGTGTCTGCTGGGAATAGTGGTACACCGCTCGTTCAGCCACACTATATAGCATTCTGTGTACTGTTCTGTGTCTGCTGGGAACAGTAGTACACCGCTCGTTCAGCCACACTATATAGCATTCTGTGTACTGTTCTGTGTCTGCTGGGAATAGTGGTACACCGCTCGTTCAGCCACACTATATAGCATTCTGTGTACTGTTCTGTGTCTGCTGGGAATAGTGGTACACCGCTCGTTCAGCCACACTATATAGCATTCTGTGTACTGTTCTGTGTCTGCTGGGAACAGTGGTACACCGCTCGTTCAGCCACACTATATAGCATTCTGTGTACTGTTCTGTGTCTGCTGGGAACAGTAGTACACCGCTCGTTCAGCCACACTATATAGCATTCTGTGTACTGTTCTGTGTCTGCTGGGAATAGTGGTACACCGCTCGTTCAGCCACACTATATAGCATTCTGTGTACTGTTCTGTGTCTGCTGGGAATAGTGGTACACCGCTCGTTCAGCCACACTATATAGCATTCTGTGTACTGTTCTGTGTCTGCTGGGAACAGTGGTACACCGCTCGTTCAGCCACACTATATAGCATTCTGTGTACTGTTCTGTGTCTGCTGGGAACAGTAGTACACCGCTCGTTCAGCCACACTATATAGCATTCTGTGTACTGTTCTGTGTCTGCTGGGAATAGTGGTACACCGCTCGTTCAGCCACACTATATAGCATTCTGTGTACTGTTCTGTGTCTGCTGGGAATAGTGGTACACCGCTCGTTCAGCCACACTATATAGCATTCTGTGTACTGTTCTGTGTCTGCTGGGAACAGTGGTACACCGCTCGTTCAGCCACACTATATAGCATTCTGTGTACTGTTCTGTGTCTGCTGGGAACAGTAGTACACCGCTCGTTCAGCCACACTATATAGCATTCTGTGTACTGTTCTGTGTCTGCTGGGAATAGTGGTACACCGCTCGTTCAGCCACACTATATAGCATTCTGTGTACTGTTCTGTGTCTGCTGGGAATAGTGGTACACCGCTCGTTCAGCCACACTATATAGCATTCTGTGTACTGTTCTGTGTCTGCTGGGAACAGTGGTACACCGCTCGTTCAGCCACACTATATAGCATTCTGTGTACTGTTCTGTGTCTGCTGGGAACAGTAGTACACCGCTCGTTCAGCCACACTATATAGCATTCTGTGTACTGTTCTGTGTCTGCTGGGAACAGTAGTACACCGCTCGTTCAGCCACACTATATAGCATTCTGTGTACTGTTCTGTGTCTGCTGGGAATAGTGGTACACCGCTCGTTCAGCCACACTATATAGCATTCTGTGTACTGTTCTGTGTCTGCTGGGAATAGTGGTACACCGCTCGTTCGCCACTGTATAGCATTGTGCTCTGTGTCGCTGCTGGGAATAGTGGTACACCGCTCACCCGTCACTGTATAGCATTGTGCTCTGTGTCACTGCTGGGAATAGTGGTACACCGCTCACCCGTCACTGTATAGCATTGTGCTCTGTGTCGCTGCTGGGAATAGTGGTACACCGCTCACCCGTCACTGTATAGCATTGTGCTCTGTGTCGCTGCTGGGAATAGTGGTACTGTATAGCATTTCTGTACTGCCACTGTACTGCTGCCACTCAGCGTGTACTGTAAGGATAAGTGAAATGAGGAAGAAATCCGGTGAAAGAGGGAGGGGCAAGGGAAGAGGTGTTTCCCCTGACGGTTCACGTACAGGCCACAGGGGAGCACCCAAGAAAACCCACTCAATACCGCCCATGTTGTCCAGGACAACAACCCTCACAAATCCAAAAGAACAGGACCAGATAATTACTTGGATGACCTCTCAAGCGTCCAGCAGTGGGTTAAGCAGCACCAGCACATCACGCACGAGGTCCGAGTCCTCAGCCAGTTACAAGGAGCCAGTGGGCACAAAGCTGACACAACCGGCAGCGACACCACGCACACAACTGCCAGATAACCAGTCCGATGAATTACCTCAGGACACAATGGGGTATTCGCAGGAGCTATTCCCAGCCCAACAAACTTCCACCTTTCAAAGGTCAATGGAGGAACAGCCAGAAATGTTGTGCCTGGATTCACAACCGTTAACTGTGGGAAATGCACCGCGCACTGAAATACAAGGCGAGTCCGAAGAGGACTCGGAAACCCAAATCCCAGAGCAATTTGGGCAGGAGGGGTTGCAATTGCAGGAGGTCGGCCGACAAGATCTGGAAGACGACGTTGGAGTGTGCTGCGCAGAGGTTGTTGTGGGGAGCTCTACTCCACGGCGGTGGCCCACAATGACATATGACGAGTTTGAGGAAATGGAAGAGGAGGGTATGGACAATGTGGACAGAGACCCAGATTTTGTTTGTGAACGAGAACATCGCCGTCGTAGCAGCAGCACAGATGAGTCTGTTGAAGAACACACTGCTGCACGAGTTCGCCTTGTGCCACAAGGTAGGCGGCGCGCAATTTCAGGCACCACAAGCGTGGAAGTTCAAGTGAGAGGCAAAAGAGGAGCAAACAGAAATCGCCAGCAAGGAGGCAGGTGCTCCAAAGTCTGGGCTTTCTTTGAAGACTGCACTGAGGATGTTACCATGGCGATTTGCAAGGTGTGCAAGACCCGCCTGAGCAGGGGGAAAAATATTAACAACCTCTCCACCACCAGCATGAGCCGTCACATGCTATCCAAACATCCCACTCTTTGGGCAAACGCGTCAGGACAGGGTACCAGAAACAACACTGCCTCCCTTGGGTTCACCAGACCCGCCTCAGCAGCAGCAGTAGCCCAGCCATTGCGTGGTTCACAACATTCACAAACATCAGACGACGCTGACACTGTCACTTTCCGGAGTAGTGCTCTTGAGGTCTCCCAGTGTTCATCAAACACAACAACCAACAGCCCTTCCGTGTGCAGCGCTACGGTTCAGTTGTCTGTGTCGGAGATGTTTGAGCGCAAGAGGAAATTGCCAGCAAATGACCCCCGGGCCGTGGCAGTAACAGCCAGCATAGCCAAGCTTCTGGCCTGCGAAATGCTGCCATATCGATTGGTGGAGACAAACAGCTTCAAGGGCATGATGTCAGTGGCCATCCCACGTTACGTGGTTCCCAGCCGCTACCACTTTGCACGCTCTGCAGTGCCTGAGTTGCATGAGCACGTGGTCAGCAAAATAACCCGAAGCTTGAAGAATGCCGTTGCCTGCAAGGTTCACCTCACCACTGACACCTGGACGAGTGCGTTCGGCCAGGGTCGATACATCTCCCTTACCGCGCACTGGGTGAACCTTGTGGAGCCTGGCAGCGATTCCTCACCTGCTACGGCACGGGTGTTGCCCACGCCACAAACAGCTGCACCGCCGTCCCTCCCACTGGATAACAGCAGCACCTACCTCTCTGACTCCTTCTCCTCCAACGCATCTCAAAGCTGTACCTCATCCGGAAACGCTAACCCAGCAGCAGTAGGATCGTGGAAGCAGTGCAGCACAGCTGTTGGCATGCGTCAGCAAGCGTTGCTGAAGCTAATCTGCCTTGGGGATAAGCAGCACACAGGGGAGGAAATTTGGAGGGGAATAAAGGAACAGACGGATTTGTGGCTGGCACCGCTGGACCTGAAACCGGGCATGGTTGTGTGTGATAATGGGAGTAATCTCATTCGCGCTTTAAGGTTGGCTAAGCTGACACACATCCCTTGCCTGGCGCACGTGATGAACCTAGTAGTTCAGCGGTTCCTGAGGACATACCCAGGCGTGCCCGATCTGCTGTTGAAGGTGCGTCGAGTGTCCAAACATTGTAGAAATTCCAGTACTGCTTCGGGGGCACTCGCCAAGATGCAGGAGCGCTTCAATCTCCCCCACCATCGCTTGCTGTGTGATGTCCCTACGCGCTGGAATTCTACGCTGCACATGCTAGCACGCTTTTGCGAGCAGAAGAGTGCAGTGGTCCAGTACATGACGGCGCAGTACCGAGGCGCATCCGGCCAGCTGCCAAGCTTCTGTGGATCCGATTGGGCCAACATGTTGGACCTCTGCCAAGTCCTCCAAAATTTTGAGCAATCCACGTTGCTTGTGAGCAGTGACAACTCTTCAGTCAGCATTACCATACCACTGCTGTGTTTACTGAAGAGGTCGATGTTAAAAATCAAGGAAACAGCTGTCATGATGCAACTGGGGGAATCTGAAGGAGAAAACGATCAGCGTGATGGTACCAACATCAGGCCATCCGCCTCAGGGAACGCTGGCCCCAGCAGCTATGACGAAGAAGAGGAGGAGGAACAGCTGGAGTTGGAGCAGGAATTTCATGCCACCACTGACGAGGGCCAGAGCGGTGCACGTTGGACTTCCACAATTCAACGCGAATGGTCAGCAGAAGCAGACCAGGAGGAAGGTGACGACTATGATGCATCACAACAACTATCACAACGCTCACAAGAGGATGATGAGGATTCTGGTAGGACTCTGGCACACATGGCTCAATTCATGCTAGACTGCATTGAACGTGACCCACGCATTGTGCGCATTCTGGACAACACCAATTACTGGGTTTATACCCTTCTGGATCCACGGTACAAACACAATGTTCCAAAACTGCTTGAAGAAAGAGTCAGACAGGTCAAAATGGAAGAATACCAGCAGGCCCTTGTGGAGACTTTAGAGAGGAGATTGACATCCTCCCCCTCCTCTAGCCAGTTGTACGCAGACAGACTGACTTCCGCAAACCCAGGACGACCAGGAGGGCAGCAAACAACGCAAGCCGCAGCTAGTACCCAAAAGGGAATGGTATCGGCAGTGTCCTTGGAGTGGGAAAATTTTCTGACACCCATGCAGCCGCAGCCCACTGAACAGCAAGCGTGCAGATCCACCTCCAACACCGATCGCCTGGAGAAGATGGTCAAGGACTACATGTCAGATGGCGTAGCTGTGTCGAACCATCCATCTGCACCCTTCAACTATTGGGTATCGAAGCTAGACACCTGGCACGAACTGGCAATGTACGCAATAGAGGTGCTGGCTTGCCCGGCAGCCAGCGTTATGTCGGAACGCTGTTTCAGTGCTGCCGGAGGCATCGTCACAGATCGGCGTATCCGCCTCTCTACAGAAAATGCAGACCGTCTGACTCAAATTAAAATGAATCAATCCTGGATTGGAAATGACTACGCAACACTCCAGGACCCCAACCAAGTAACATGACCAATGAACATCTGGGATGGTGTTGCGTTTCCGGGCCCTGTTTATTGAACCTCTCATCTGTATTACATTTATGACTGCATGGCGGCAAAAAGCATTGCTGCTATATCCGCACGCTTTTTGTCCACATGCAAGGCCTGGGTTGTTGTGTCTCACAAAGCGTGGCCTTCTCCTCCTGCGCCTGCTCCTGTTCCATCACGTCTGCTGCTGCTGGGTTAGCGTTGCCGCGTGGTCCCTGTTTATTGAACCACTTATCTTTATTACATTTATGACTGCATGGCGGTACAAAGCATGCTATCCGCACGCTTCTTGCCCTCATGCAAGGCCTGGGTTGTTGTGTCTCACAAAGCGTGGCCTTCTCCTCCTGCGCCTGCTCCTGTTCCATCACGTCTGCTGCTGCTGGGTTAGCGTTGCCGCGTGGTCCCTGTTTATTGAACCACTTATCTTTATTACATTTATGACTGCATGGCGGTACAAAGCATGCTATCCGCACGCTTCTTGCCCTCATGCAAGGCCGGGGTTGTTGTGTCTCACAAAGCGTGGCCTTCTTCTCCTCCTGCGCCACCCTCCTCCTGTTCCATCACGTGTGCTGCTGCTGGGTTAGCGTTACCGGTCCCTTTTCCTGGAACCTCTTATATGTATTACATTTATGACTGCATGCCGACAAAAAGCATGTTACCTGTGCAAAGAAAACAGACATTTCCCGCATTTAAAAGACAGTTTTCCCTTTGAAACTTTAAAATCGATTTTCTCAAAAACTATAAGCTCTTTTTGCTAATTTTTTTTTCCTCTTGTACCCACTCCCAAGGTGCACATACCCTGTAAATTTGGGGTATGTAGCATGTAAGGAGGCTTTACAAACCACAAAAGTTCGGGTCCCCATTGACTTCCATTATGTTCGGAGTTCGGGTCGAACACCCGAACATCGCGGCCATGTTCGGCCTGTTCGGCCCGAACCCGAACATCTAGATGTTCGCCCAACACTAGCTAGGGTCTGCTTCAGTGCACTCCCTCCCTCCCCTGTATGTGTTTGTCAGCATGCACACAGCTTATGCTGGTGTATGTGCATGGTGCACATGGACACATAACGTTAGCTCCCTTGTGCGATTGGTAAGATGCACTGTCTGTCCCAGGAGAGGACGTCAGGATGTGTGCTCCTAATCCATTGATAGGTTTGATGCAATGAATGTGTTTGCATGTCTGCACTATGCATGTTACAGGGCCAGAGTTAGGACACCTATGTTTACCTGGGTACTTCTGCGCAGTATAGGTGACTAAACATAAGAATGCATTCTTCTGTGAACTAAAACCCCGGCTTTTAACTTAGCTGTAGGGATAACAGTTGTGCCTGGATGAGTGAATCTGTGAATGCATTTGTTTGAACATTTGCATGCGAGAGTGCAAAGGGTTAATAGATTTTTGCTGTTTTCTAGCCACACCCCCTTCAGCACCTCCCTTTTCTTAATAACTTATTTAATGTCCTAACTAGAGGCGATGTGCCTGGATATATGTATTTTTTTCTTGTTACTGACCCCTGTGGCTAGGGTCTAATTCAGTGCACTCCCTACCTCCTCTGTATGTGTTGGTCAGCATGCACACAGCTTATGCTGGTGTATGTGCATGGTGCACATGGACACATAATGTTAGCTCCCTTGTGCGATTGGTAAGATGCACTGTCTGTCCCAGGAGAGGACGTCAGGATGTGTGCTCCTAATCCATTGATAGGTTTCATGCAATGAATGTGTTTGCATGTCTGCACTATGCATGTTACAGGGCCAGAGTTAGGACACCTATGTTTACCTGGGTACTTCTGCGCAGTATAGGTGACTAAACATAAGAATGCATTCTTCTGTGAACTAAAACCCCGGCTTTTAACTTAGCTGTAGGGATAACAGTTGTGCCTGGATGAGTGAATCTGTGAATGCATTTGTTTGAACATTTGCATGCGAGAGTGCGAAGGGTTAATAGATTTTTGCTGTTTTCTTGCCACACCCCCTTCAGCACCTCCCTTTTCTTAATAACTTATTTAATGTCCTAACTAGAGGCGATGTGCCTGGATATATGTATTTTTTTCTTGTTACTGACCCCTGTGGCTAGGGTCTAATTCAGTGCACTCCCTCCCTCCCCTGTATGTGTTGGTCAGCATGCACACAGCTTATGCTGGTGTATGTGCATGGTGCACATAGACACATAACGTTAGCTCCCTTGTGCGATTGGTAAGATGCACTGTCTGTCCCAGGAGAGGACGTCAGGATGTGTGCTCCTAATCCATTGATAGGTTTGATGCAATGAATGTGTTTGCATGTCTGCACTGTGCATGTTACAGGGCCAGAGTTAGGACACCTATGTTTACCTGGGTACTTCTGCGCAGTATAGGTGACTAAGCATAAGAATGCATTCTTCTGTGAACTAAAACCCCGGCTTTTAACTTAGCTGTAGGGATAACAGTTGTGCCTGGATGAGTGAATCTGTGAATGCATTTGTTTGAACATTTGCATGCGAGAGTGCGAAGGGTTAATAGATTTTCACATCACATATACAGGAAGTGACATAACTGCTCATTTCCTGTCTATGGCTCTGTCACTGTGCACTGCTTGTCTCATCTCTGATTCCAGCCACCACTGATATGAGGTCTGAGTATGCCAGCCAGGCAGGCAGCGATTGGGGACTACCAGGGCAGCGTGATGCAGCTGATCATTCTGCCCAACATATGCGAGGAGGAGCTGCCAGAGGCCACATAAAAAAAGATCATCATTCCAGTCAGCTAGCAAGCGTATGCGGACAGGTGTCAGGAGGGTGGTCGGATGGATGGACAGTGATGGTGAGCTTGCCGCCCCAGCCTTCCCAGCGCCCTAGGCACCGGTCTTTGCGGCCTTTGCACAAATTTCAGCTTTGCAGGCAGGTTTCATGTCGATGGCAAGTGTCTAAAGCAGAAAGTGTTAAGACTAACAGATGCTAAGCACCTGATAGGAGGTTGCCAATGCCTTGAGATAAGGAATGTTACACATGATTGCCATGTCACTGGTTGGCGAGAACATTGCTATCTCCTGAGCACTGGTCCCCTCACCCCCTGTGATATACCTGACCTCTTCATCTTATTCCCTCCACAGATAAGTGGGTAGATTTAAATTTAGATATTCAACATTTTATGTGCATGGAGTAAGGATGTATTGGTGAGACCTTAAATCAATGCATAAGTTATTGCTGTTGGGAAGTCAGAATCCATTAGTGAACTTAACTGATAGGTCAAGAAAAGTAATAGCCAAATTAATATTTCATCAGCTTTTTGTGAAACTTGCTAATGGGAGCCAAGTAATTCAGCGGCAGAGTTTTATTCAATGTTAGGTCATTCATTTATTCACTGGACATTATCTGTAATTTTACACCCTCCAATTCTTCTTCCTTTTTTTTTTCACTTCGCATAAAAACTCCCCTATAATGTATTTTTCCCCCTTTGAACGAGTCATAATAATTGAGCTTTGTGCCTTATACTAATAGCTGATGCATTAGACTATTCTAGAATTTCTTGTCACCTTCTAGGAAAAGCTGTGTTTGCTTCTTGTTAATGCCCATGTAGTAACATAATTTAGCATGTGAATTGGAAAGCTGTTACTGTTAACATAGTTACTGTATATACTCGTGTATAAGCCGTCCTGTGTATAGGCCGAACTCCCCCCCCCCCAACATTTATCCCTGAAAAAAAACTAATAATGTGTGTGTGACCTGCTGAATAAGCCCCCCCACCCTCCCATGTCTCCTCCTGTATGTGGTGCATATGATGCAAAATGAAGCATGCTTGCAGTGCATGTATGTGACGATGCTGAGCATTTATAGGAGAGTGTATTTGGTGCAGAGTGTTGTGAAGTGTAGATATAGATACCTCTCCCTGTTGGCCATCTTCCCATCTCCCTTGCAGCTCTCTACATGCTACAGATCCAGGTTCCAGTGTCTTCTGGTTTCTGGACAGCAATCTTCCCATCTCTCTTGCAGCCAGCCTCCCCTCCATCTTTGTGCTTGCTTCTTCCCTGAAGTCTGCATGCTCGGTCTACTCGCACACCCCGCGCCCCCCCACAGCTGTGTGTGGGAGTCTCGTCCAGGAGCATCATGTGCATGTGCAGTTAAAATTATTTCCAATGTTTGCATGCCCAGAGTTCCCCGGTCGGGCCTGAGATCAAAGGGGGCATGTAGAGAGGACAGAGCTCCAGCTGGGCACAGTTAGATCCTTGAGCGGGAGGGGGAAGAGTAGTATGAATGTGGAGGAGAAGCTGGCAAAGCCGAGGTTATGGACGCACTAAAGAACCCCTAGGTATGGCCAGCTCTTATATGTATTCATTGTTCAGGTACCCTTTAAGGCTTGTACAGACCCTCAGTAATCTAGCAATAGGGAATGCAGAAGTTGGAAACGCACTGGGGCCCCTGGTCTAGAGATGCTCCTTCAACCACTGTGTTACCTATGCACTGGTAACTGGTGCTTTGAATATTGATAATCATTAGCAAGCTGTTCCATTCCCCTGCTTAAAGAAAACCTGAGTCAAAGTCAAAAGTCAAAATAACCATACACAGGTCATACTTACCCCTGATGTAGTCTACTCCTCAATCTCTTTCTTCTCTCCTGTGTCCTGTTTGTCCACTGTGATCAATGGATTTATCTGTCCTCCATTTTGAAAATGGCCTTACCCCATAACACGTAATGGATTACAGGTGGAAGGAGGTGCCCAAGAATATATGTGTGTCCTTAGTTACTAATTGATATATATGATCTATATGATCATTTGATCGGGTAAGAAGAGAGTACTCTTACCTGTAGTCACAGTAGAAGACCACTGGTATAAAGTTGAAATAATTTATTGAATAAGATTAGCTTAGCTTAGCACCTTGACAACGCGTTTCGCGACACAGTCGCTTCCTCAGGTCATGTAAAAGTGCTATAAAAGAACAAGGGATGGCTGTCAGACTAACAAGCAATGCGTGTTATATATATACACCCAGCGTAAAAAATCCATAAAATTATATATCATAACATTGTATATACAATTACATATGTCCACGTAAAAAACAAATAAAAAGGGAGAGGAATAGCAGCAGAAACATTATTGATATACACGTCCCCCCATGGTAATAATAGTTCAGTAAAGCAAGTGACAATTCCATAACGGTTATAATGTTTGGCCAGTAGGTGGCGATATGGAAAAACAGTGTAAGCAACCTTCCCGCTGACACTTATCATTCCAGCCAGTGCTGGTTCACCCTTAACATCCTATGCTGCCCCAGCACAGCGTCTCGGGGCAGCTTTCTCTGACACCACAGACCTGCCCTCGGACATGACGCTTAGCCAATACTGATCTTCCTAACACCTTACGCTGCCGAAGCACAGCTCTACTAGGCAGCAATTCCTGACACCTCTCCCCTGCCTCCTAACATCTCACGCTGCCTAAACTTAGCGCCACAAGGCAGCAATTTCTGACACCTCTGTCCTGCCCTCGGACATCACGTGCATCCGCACGGTGGCCCCTCCTACTATCTCCGTAGGAGTTTTTAAACTATGCCGGCGGCCTGACAGCCATGGCGCCCAGACTACTCTCCCCTAACTGCAGTGGTAAGTCCCTGTGTTATCTGCCTACTTCACCTATCTTTTTACTTCCCTCTTATGATTTATGGTTCCTTACACGATTGATCTAATCAGGACCACATAATCCCTCTATACCTCCTATAATTGTACCTCCCCTATTCCCTCTTCTATATGCCTTGTACACCAGAGGGGCTCCCGCTTACCTGTGACTATTGCTGCTGTTCTATTGTCGTGGCCACTGCACATGTGGGTGGGGGTACATGCATACGCATATATATGTGTGGGCATGTGTGTGTGGTACATATAACTATACCATTACATTGTATTTTTTATATATAATATCTTAAATTTTTCTATGTTTTACATATGGGTGCCCCCACCCCTGGATGCAGTTATTATTATTATTTATTAATTTTATGACATCTTAGGGCGTATATAAGTGTATATATTTATATATATAGTCCTAACCATTTAGGTTGCTTACACTGTTTTTCCATATCGCCACCTACTGGCCAAACATTATAACCGTTATGGAATTGTCACTTGCTTTACTGAACTATTGTTACCATGGGGGGACGTGTATATCAATAATGTTTCTGCTGCTATTCCTCTCCCTTTTTATTTGTTTTTTACGTGGACATATGTAATTGTATATACAATGTTATGATATATAATTTTATGGATTTTTTACGCTGGGTGTATATATAACACGCATTGCTTGTTAGTCTGACAGCCATCCCTTGTTCTTTTATAGCACTTTTACATGACCTGAGGAAGCGACTGTGTCGCAAAACGCGTTGTCAAGGTGCTAAGCTAAGCTAATCTTATTCAATAAATTATTTCAACTTTATACCAGTGGTCTTCTACTGTGACTACAGGTAAGAGTACTCTCTTCTTACCCGATCAAATGATCATATAGATCACATATATCAATTAGTAACTAAGGACACACATATATTCTTGGGCGCCTCCTTCCACCTGTAATCCATTACGTGTGACCCTAACACTCCGCTAGGGGCTGCGCCTCTACATTGCGACCAATAAAGGCCGAGTGGAGACGGTCCTTCTCCACATGCACTAAAGGTGGTTGCTCTATTTGTGGCAACCCACACTTGTGAGTATATTACCTATTATTATACCTAGACCATCCTGATTTACGATAATACACCATATCGGGCTCCTGGTGTCCCTGTGTTTTTTGTCGCTTTTTACTAGCATTTACCCCATAACAGCTTCCTGGTCAGCACACTGTTAAACTGTAATATCACCCACTTGGGCCATAGGGAAACATAGATATTACCTTGCACATACAGTTGTAACTGACACCAGCTGAAACTGACAGCAACTGGTATATTTCAGTTCTTACAAAATATTGTCAGATCTGGAAGGGATCACTGTAAGAAGAAAATGGTGAGCTTCTGAGAGGTACTGACGGTGAGGTAAGTATGTAATATTAATATTCATTTGCAGCTACGTCATGTGTTTATTTTAAATTATTTTCCTTGCTTCAGGTTCCCTTTAAAGAGAGCCTGAGGTGGGCACACATAATAATAATAAAAAACCTATGCTACCTGATCCTGGGCGATCCACGCCGCTTCCTGCAGCTCCTTTGGCCTGCTACGGCCCACTTTCACTTTTGTGACCTCTGGAGTCCCGACACTGGAAGGCAATCTCTCTCCCAGCATGCAGGGAGGTGGGGAGCAGTAGGGGGCGTAGCCAGGGAGAGACAGCTGCCCAATGGCAGCTGGGGAAAGCCTGCAGGAATGCCCCTAGTGGGCGTTTTGAGCATGGAATCCCTCTCCTCCCATTTCCTTCCGAAATAGCGACAATCGTTGCTAATAAAATAAAATAAATAAAACCTATGTATGTATCACAAATAAAAGTATCACATTTTATTCCCTTGACTGTAGGACACCAGAGAACATAAGCAATTCCCCCCTAACTCTCCTGTTTTTTATGTTTTGGATTTTTTTTAATTAAAAATTTTAGTTTTTTTCCCCCAGATAAAATCAGGCCAGTTTGGTAGAATCCCTGATGATTTCTATCCCAGAGATGCCTATGAAAAATCAGGCCTGATGTGTTTATTCACGAAACAGCTACGCAAAAGTGAAATTTACAGCCACATGATGGACACATCTGTAATGTCGATCCTTTTTGTTCTGTAATATGTGACTATATTTTAGTGAATAAAACACTTTCTTTGCATTTTCTGTCTGGATAGCTGCAAAATAGCTGCATCATTTATCTACTTTTAGAGCTAAGCTGTCTCCTTCTCAAAATGCATTTTCCTCCAATTGTTGGCTTAATAGATAAGGGAGAATGGGAATAGTGAAACTCTGTAAGCCGTGTTACTCAGAATTCAATCTATGTTGAGTAAAATGAGCACAAAGTAACAGAATGAACTGGAAACTATGTAATCTGAAAGTAATACTGTGCTAAAACGCTTTTTTCCCTGGTGGCATTAACCCATTGGTGCAGCTACAACCAGAGCCCGATCATTCACAAGGCCAACCGAGGCAGTTGCCTAGGGCCTGGAGAGAGTCTAGGGGCCTGGTGGATTCTAGCCACAAAATCTTGTTTAACCATGTATGCCGCCTGGACGTGATAGTCACATCCAGGCAGCTGCTGCAGTGCTGATGCGCGCTTTTGCATTTTTCTGTGAAAATGCATTTAGAAAAAAATAATTCTTAGCAAAATGTACCACTCAAAGAAAGCCTAATTGGTGTTTGAAAAAACAAGATCTAGATCAATTCATTGTGATAAGTATTGATAAAGGTATTAGCGAATGAATGGGAGGTGAAAATTGCTCGGATGCAAAAGGTTAAAATTATCCGCGGGCTGAAATGGTTAAAAAAAGCCAGGTGATCATCAGTGGTGGGCAAAAACTTCTATTTAGCCCAGGACCCCATTTCTAGGGATGGAAATGCCCACTTACGATTCCACTGAAATTCCAATTTCCGCCATTGCCAATTTCTGTTTTTCTGATTTTCGTTTTCCAATTTTCTGTTTTTCTGATTTCCGATTTTCAAGCAGTATTTTTCAAAGATAAAATATTGAAAATCAGAAAAACTGAATCTTGTGATTGGTCTGAAATGATCACGGTCATACTATTTTTGTGGAAAAATTCTGCATTCTCTGATTGGTCCAATGTTTCAGATTTCTGTGATTGGGCTAAAATTATCGACTTGTGGTAAATCGGATTTCCTCAGAATTATGATTTTCAATTTCCCTTTTCCGAATTCCGATTGGAAATGCAGAAATTTCAATCTGAATAAGCATCACTACCCATTTCCTTTTTTTTTTTGCTATAATAAAACAATGTCTAAGGGCCCATTCACACTAGAAGCGCTTTTCTGAGCGTTTTGCGATTGATTAGCTTTTTTTTTTCATATCGCTCCCATTTACTTTCATTAAAGATACTCTGAAGCTTTCAAAAAAATCAGGTTTTTACTTTAAAAACCTCTTTAACATAATTGCCCCACCTAAAACGCCCCATGGCTGAAAACTCAATTAATCACCCCTAACTCCCTGGGCAAACATCCACGACTTTCCAAGTCGTGGATTTTGCTGCCCTAAAGAGGCAGAGCTTTGGGCTGTAGCTCTACCTCCAGCGCGTCAATCAGCACTGATCGAGGCCTCTTTCCGCCCCTCTCAGTGAAGGAAGACTGAGAGGGGCGGGGAGAGGCGGCGATCCGCACAGATGGACACGTGTAGAGGCAGAGCTACTGCCCAAAGCTCTGCCTCTATGCGGAAGCGCTCCCCGCAATGTTCCCCGGGGAGTATGGAGTGATTAATCTAGATTTAAGCCGCAGGGATGCAGTGTTTTAGGTGGGGCAATTATGTTAAAGAGGTTTTTAAAGTAAAAACATGATTTTTTGGAGACCTAAAAGTCTCTTTAAAATCGTGGTAAAAAAATTGCGGCGATTTTTGCAATTTTAAAAAACACTAATCAATCGCAAAATGCTTAGAAAAGTGCTTCTAGTGTGAATAGGCCCTAATAGTATTCAGCTATTGGATTTCAACCTGGCTACACATAAAACAATACTGACCTGTTTCTGTGACTAATGATGATCGCAATCAGCTAATTACAATTACACAACATTTTGCATACATTTTTGCAATCAGGCCTATACATAATTATGATTAGTAAATTCAGTTGATTTCATGTAATCATTCGTAATTTTGCTCAATTTTCACATAATTTTTTGCTTAATTTTGTGCCGACTTTAGCAGCGAATAGCAAAACTCCCAAACATGCTATTGTCACCAAAATTGCTACATATGTTAAGTTTTTAAACTAAAAAAATTACAGTCTAAAAACCTTTTTCCTTTGCATTTTTAAAATCGATTTTCTCAAAAACGACAAGGTCTTTTTGAAAAATAGTTTTTTACTTGTACGCAATGTTCTCCATAACATAGTTGTAGCAGTAGGGTATTGTACCGTGTTAGCCATCAGTAAAAGCAAGAAGTTTTAAATCAGGAGGATGCCATTTATTGGCTAACTAAAAATGAATACATTTTTTGGAGACCTAAAAGTCTCTTTAAAATTGCGCTTATTTTTATTCATTTTTAGTTAGCCAATAAATGGTATCATCCTGATTTAAAACTTCTCCTTAACATATGTAGCAATTTTGGTGGGTAATAGCATTTATGGGTGCTTTGCTATTAACCTCTAAAATCGGCACAAAATTACGCTAAAAATAACGCAAAATTATGAATGATTACAATTACAGATTAAATCACTTACGATTTTTCTCGAAATTTTGCATTACGATTTTGCATCGTTATTCCACATTTCTATGCAAAATTACATCTATGCAAAATTTGTGCTCATCACTATCTGTGACAGGAGGTACACTCTAAAATCCTTTAGAAAGGCCCGGTTCACACTGGCGGGAAAAAAAAACGAAACAAATTGATCCACTGTTAACCTATGGATCTGTTCACATTGGTCTGTTAGAACGGATCAGTTCCACACAAGCCGTTGAACAGACTGCAAATTTGGTGCTGCAGCAATTTTTGTGGATTGCTGAGCCCAGCAGATCGGAAATGGAAGCTGAAGCGCTGCATGGGGCAATGAGAAACGGATACTAAAAACACACTGGCTAGAAAACGGACTGGTCTAGCCAGCAAAATCCACCTTGGTGATGGGGGTCGGGGGGGGGGGGGGGGGGGATGTGGGGCAATAGAATGGAAGCAGATGAACAGCAACGGAGTGAAAACAGATCAGATCAACCAGTAATCAGATCCTTTTTCACAGATCCATTTGCCACTTAATTGCCAGTGTGAACCAAGCCTAAAAACAATGAATTGGGAAATGTTTACAGTAAAAATTGGGGAATTTGAAAAAAGTGAGTTATTTAGGAAGTCATATTTGAATTTCTCTAATCACTTTATAGTTCATGGTTATGGTATTAATTGTTTGCGTGGTATACAAGCAACAGAAAACCCCCATCTTGAAGTGAGTCACCAGCATTTGCAAAGCATTCGCTGTTGCTTAAGACCGCATCGCTAATTTATGAATGTTATTGACTCCGCTAGTTCCCAGGTGCTGGGGACACAACAAGCTAAATAAGTGATTTGCATGTAATCGACTGAATGGACACTTTGGGCCTTGCGCTGTGAAAGCTCACTGGCTGAGAATGTTGGCAAGGCATCTTACAGTACCACAAGTAAGACAAGGCTTCCGACCATACTATTATTCTATACGATGCGGACACAAAGCATCAGCCACTACAGCTCAACTCCACCTGGAATTGTATCGTTTTGGATAGAGTGCATAGAATTACTGATCTCTACGGATAGATAAGTTATGGATATAGATAGACAAGACAGACAAGAACATTTATAGCGCACTTTTCTCCTGGTGGACTCAAAGTGCCAGAGCTGCAGCCACTAGGGCACGCTCTATAGGCAGTAGCAGTGTCTTACCCAAGGTCTCCTTACTGAATAGGTGTTGGCTTACTGAACAGGAAGAACCGAGGTGTGAACCCTGGTATCTTGAGTGTGTCAGAGGTAGAGCCCTTACCCATTACACTTGAGATCTACCAAACCTAGCAGCTATGCATTACTGCATTACTATTGCGAAAAAAATGTAAAATTAAAAATGCATGTGTATGAAAACATATACCGTATATTCCGGAGTATAAGACGACCCCCCAACTTTTCCAGTTAAAATATAGAGTTTGGGATATACTCGCTGTATAAGACTACCCCTCTTCCAACGCACACCAAATTAAAATAAAAATTAAAAAATCATGTACTAGTGCTGTGTATGAACAGATACTGGTGCTGTACTGTATGTGTTACCCAGTACATAACAGTATATAGTCAATTGACTTGTTGCATTGGTCAACTCTCCTTAAGTAGACTGGTCAGCTCCCCTTGTCCACCTGCTTATCAGAGTGGTATAGAAGAATAGATTGCGCTCTCTCAGCAGGGAGATCTGAGAGGCGGTAACAGGATAAGGCGTATCACCCGGCATCAATGACACCTGGTGTATAAGACGACCCCCAACTTTTCAGAAGATTTTCAAGGGATAAAAAGTAGTCTTATACGCAGGAATATACAGTATGCAGTAAATTTCTCCTAGAGTGAAATGCAATATAAATTTCCTTTCTCACGGATCGACTTGGCTGAGAGCATTTTCTTGCCACTTACCCCGTCTGCCATGTGAGGTCCCACATGCCAGGTCCGTCGGCCCTCTGCCTCTCCTCATAGCAACAAAATGTGCTGCTAGCCTGGAGACTAGTGATGCGTCTCTATAGCATTAACCCTGCAATGTCGCCCCAATGGATGGAGTCCCGAACCCTGCCAGGAGATATGCCTCGTACGTGTGTACAAGGCTTTAGAATTTGAACAAATCGTTGTATCAAATCTATTATTTGTTTATCAGCACACTGGATAAAGACGGCATTTAGGCCACCAAGAGAGGTGCATGATGGGACTCTACTAAGGACTTGTATAAAAGACTAACATACAGAACAACAACCTCCTATGCCTTCTGCCAAATAGTCTGGGAAAACATTTTTGGATCACATCTTGTTTATTCTTATTCAGCTGTGCATGGAATGTATTCTTTCCTCCGTCCTAATACATCATCCTGAATTAGTTTCCTGGCTATTAATATATATGGGTTGCCATACAAATTAGCAAAGAGATACAAATATTGGAGCTTTCATCCATTAAGCCGTAGGAGTACCTGGAGCATAAATGCATTACTATATATAAATTACTTTTCCCTGACCTCTCTCTGAACTCCAAAGATGACTCATTTACTCAAATAAGATCCTAACTATATTTAAATCTGTAGCTGATGGAAAGGATGTGCTAAGACTCTGGCAATAGTAGGACTGCCTTGGGCGAACTTTGTATACTTTATCATCGTATTTTTGCAGCACGCTTTTGTTATTTCGGTGTTTCCCAAACATGAGTCATGACATCTCCTCTCGTGCTGTGCCTCTAGGTACCTTCAGGAGTCATGCAGCAATGCACTGAGCCGACACGGGTCTTTCCAGGACACAAGTGTCACCTACTAACACAGTGTAGACTTTCTCATCTACGGCCCTCCCATTCCTCCTGGTCTTGTGTGCAAAACTACTTGTCGACAACCATATTGCCTTCATGAGAGCTAGACACTGATTTCTCCAGAGCAACCACAAAACCTCATACAGATCAGCATGTGAGACCGCATAAATAAATGTGTTTATTCAGGGACAGTTTGACATAACTATGTACTCCGTAAAGCACTTAAAAGATATTTGGATTATAAAAATACATAATAGTAACAATATGTAAAATAACATTTTTATTACACTTGCTTAACCTCACATACAGTATTTTTCGGACCATAAGACGCACCTAGGTTTAGAGGATAAAAACCAGGGGGAAAAATATACTTAGGGCTTGATTCACAAAGCAGTGCTAACTGTTAGCACTCTTGTGAAAAGCCCCTCTAGGCGTGATAAAATGAAATCGCACACAAAGTCCCGCGTGCAAAACGACGATAACGGCGCATCCGATGTGCTTATAAGGTCACATGGAGTGCAACCTCAACGTCGCATGTCGCACCCCATGCGACCTTATAGGCGCATTGGATGCGCCGTTATCATCGCATCACGGTGCGACGTTCACGCACACCGCGCTGTGCGTGCGCAAAGTTCTGTGCGTGGGACTTTGTGCGCAATCTTATTGTCAAAACGGTGCTAACCTAGTTAGCACCCTACTTCTCATGCCCAAAGTCTTTAGGCGTGCTAACTAGGCTAGCACCGCTTTGTGAATCAAGCCCTTAAAGTGTAACTGTCGGGCATAAAATAAATTCTTTATTTTTATCTGGTAAACAAGTAATAAGGATGCTAACCAGGCAATCCAAAAGTTAAAATCACTATTACTTTTCTTGTTGATAAATGATCATTTCCCAGTTTACCTGACTCTTATTTGGTACACACAAAATTTGGTACACAAAAAAGAAGTTGCAGGGCATGCTGGGTTGTCCTTTTCTGCTTCTCTACTTCCTCCACAGACTTAACTAATGCAGCCTGATTGGCCTCTTTCCCTCCTGTTTTCCCCTTCCACACCTCTGCTCCTCTCTTATTGGCTAATATTTCTCATGTTGAGACAATGCTCGTTCTATAGCGGAGGGAGGGGAAATCAGGCAGAGGAGAGTAAGGGAGGAAATGACATTAGGATTGGCTTCAAAATAGCCACACTTAAAATGTGAAATGCTAAGAAGGATTTTCTCTTTTTTTACTGTAGAAATAATCACTAAAATCAAAACATGGACAGTGCGATACATATGAAAGTAGAGCAAGTATTTATCTACTTATATTTGTGGGGGTTTTTTTCTGAGATAGTATGGCTGATGGCTCCTCTTTAAATCTGGTGTGGCCATGATGGAGATGATCTCCCTAAGCTGTTGCTGTCTAAGCTATACTGGGGGTGGTAGTGCTGCAAATCAGTGCTTCAACAGATGGATGCAAACCTTTCACCATGTGTGGGAGCAGATCAGAAGTGGGGTGGTGAAGGAACTAAGGTGGCTGGCAGGTGTTGACAGCTATGGGGTGATGGAGGGCTGGTTTGCAGTATATATTGGTTATAGGTAGGTAAAAACACACGATTGGTTCGCACTATGGCCAGGGGCCCCGGACCTCTCTCACTGGCCGGGGCCCCAAGGCCAACATGCGATACCTGGAGGGGAGTGCAGGTGGGCCTGGACCTCTCACACCCAGGCTCTGGACCTCTCACATCCAGAAAACCCACCAACACTGCCTCCATACTGAATGCTAAATTCAACACACACAAGAAATAGAACACAGCAGTACATGCATCCAGCTACATTTAAGTGGTCAGCAGGTGCTCGTCAGCCAATCAGGATGCACTATCATACACCCTTATAGGTAGGTAGGCAGAGGGAGATAGGTGATTGCCCTCAGACTGCAGAAACACCTGTGCTCAGTATTTAAAGAAGAGGTGAATGTTTCCTCTCCCCAGATAGTGTGACACTCAGGGATCACGTGACTGGACATTCTCTCCCCTTTATGTAGGGCATCCACGCAGATACTGTCACCTTCATCCCCAGCAAGATGTCCATGCAGAATGTGTTCATCAGTGAGACTACTCCTGGGACACTGCACTCAACTCCGCATCGTGCTGCAGACCAGGCAGATGGCCCCCGGGGATGTCCGCCATCAAAGCTGTTCTCTAAGTGGTGAATACTGGGAGCTGGACTACTCAACTTCCCTCCTGGCTGCCTTCAGTGTGGTGGGTGGAGTCACTGCTGGGAGAAGCAGGAGCATTTTCCTGCATTATACCGGCAAGGGGACATCGATGGGAGATTGCGAGAGGTGCCGGAATTACACTGCCTCAGGAAGGGTTGTCACACTGACCTCAGACTGCGGCATCTGTGGCAACATTGGCTTTTATAAAGCTGAATAGGAAGCTGCAGTCAGAGCTCAGCACTCGCCAAATGAGGGAAGGAATCAGCTGTTTCCTTCAAAGTTTCAGCTGTTAGGTGGAGGGCTGATGCCTTACTGTGCCACATCTTAAATGACTTCCAATGCGACAAATATTAAACAGATTTTACTTGCCTGGGGCTTCTTCCAGCCCCTAGCAGCAGTCTCAGTCCCTCGCCGCAGCCCCGGTCCTCTGCGCTGTCTCACTGGCCGCCGGTAAAGATTGTGACCCTGCCGGCGGCATTCGTGCCCACACGTTCACGTCATCTGGCACGTACTGCTAGTACCTAGTCCTTTACAGAGTCGGAAGTGAAGAGAGGAGTGCAGGGAACTGTGTTGCTGCTGACGCAGCGAAGAAAAAGACGTGGAGAGTGTTTTGGCTGGTAAGGTGGGCTTTCGCTGCATTCTGCATTTGCAGCGGGGCATTGCGTGGGGAGACACTTGGCTACACATTCGGACCATAAGACGCATTGACTTCTCCCCCTTCCCAAACTTTTTGGGTAGAAAAAGTGTTTTTTATGGTCTGAAAAATACGGTATATTATCTTTTTTTTTTTTTTAAGATTTTTTATTTTCAAAAGAGTTTATGGCGGCTTATGGTGGCCAACAGATCTCTATCTTGGTCAATCAGCTACCAAAATCACTAGATGTATGGGTACCTCAATTTGCCCTCCTGGATTTTGTATTTCTCATAAAAGTGAATAGAGAACAATGTCATTATACAATGCTTACACGTACTTGATGGAGCTATTACAGAGGAATTCCCTTTGAAAAAGTTAGTCATGTTAGACTCTCTTCGCACTCTCCAGAATTAAAATTCATTAAAATACTGGAATGGAGCCTTAATAGAAAAGCTGAGGATTATCGCTGAAATACTTTCTTCCCCATTACTCTGGGGTAATATATTCAGGCGATTTCGATCACCTTTATCTATTACACCCCAAATTCTCCAGTTTCTAAACTTTAACTCCATTTTTAGCAACTTATCGATCAAAAGGGATATCAGACTTATTGGAAAAATATTCATCTGTGAAGAGTGAGAAGCCATGTAGGTTCAATGGCTACATAGTGTTATACTGCATCGTACGATTTATGTTGAATTCCACTCAAGATCAGGTGGATAAGGTGGTAGCATTGATTGTTATTACTTGATTGATATCTGATTGTGGTGGAATCTCCTGTTTGGCATATATATATATATATATATATATATATATATATATATATATATATATATATATATATATATATATGTGTATATATATATATATATATATGTATATATATATATATATATATATATATATATATATCTTTTTGGAGTTGGACCACTACTGACCCATGCGTGGCAAGCACTGGGCACCTTTGTGCAGCTATATTGTTGCAATGTCAGGCGTTCAGTTAACTATCACTCAACAGAAGCTAGGTCAAGCTTGAAGGATAACTAGTCCCAAAATGGACATTTGTGAAGACTGATGGAATGCGTTATCTGCTAAATTCTCCCGCATCTCTCTCACTATAGTGATGAGATATCTCCGTTAAGGTTTCTGGTTCCTTACCAAATGTGTTCAGCTGTATACACACACAATAAACCGTACATCCTAGGCAGGGCACTGAAGTGTGAGATTTAGTATTGCTTTCAGACCCTAAACTAAGTTTCAATTTACAATTAGATTGTGCACTTGACTAATATTATCAAGACAGAGGTCTGGGACTCCGATGACCTATGATACATCCAAAGTGACAGCTTTCCCTTTCTTGATAAATTACTGTGGAGAAAACAAAGACATTTCCTGTATCTGCGAAAACGCATGGTACCCATCACCATCAACTTACAGGAAAGGTCAAATTTTTAAATGTATATGTTATGTGCAATGTTTTTACTTATTTCTGCATTGTGCCAACAAATCCTGAATTGCATTAGGCTGAAAACTAAGCCATTTATTAAAGTCTCTCCACTTCAGAAACGTATGAGTTAATGTCTCTACAACACACTTATGGCCCTACTAGAGAGAGATGCGTCACAATAGAGGTTCCATAAGGACGTAAGTTTAGCTATAACAGGTTTCCTACCACATCCCAAGAACTTACAGATAAATTAATTGGATAAGTTAATTGGTTACTGGCCTTTGAGAATGATAAACACGTTGCATTATGACTATGGAAGAGATTAAGACTTGGCATCCACCTGAGCAGATGCAAAATGGACAGCGCATCCTTGTCCATTTTGCTTCCACTCAAGTGGGAACTGAGCACTGTCCATTTTGCATCCGCTCTGTGCCGTCACTTGAGCGGATGCAAAATGGACCCAATATGGCCGCTTAGTGGATGCACTCACTGTGTCCATTTTGCATCTGCTCAAGTGTGATCCAAGCTCCGTCCATTTTGCATCCACTCTGTGCCATCAGCTCCACCCATCTGAAGCGATTGCCGCTCACGTGTCCGACGGCTGCTCAGTCCCTTTCTGTACTCAGCCTGGAGGCCGGCAGGAACATGGGGCTCTCCAAAGGATGCATTAGACCAATTCTCACTAGCAACAGGGAGAATTTTCATTGGTCCACCATCAACCTGCTGAGGATTCCCATTGGTCTTTCGTAGCCCAATGAAGATCCCCATGTTTCTTCCCTGTATACAGGAAGTGAGGGATGGTTTTGTGTGACAAGAGGTTTAGGTTAGGACATAGTGAAATATCAGTAAAATTACCGATATTCTACTATAGTGGATAATAGAATATAAGCAAAATAACCGATATTCTATTACTATTACTTTGCACTCATTTTTATTTGCGACGCTATTAACCATACTCGGCAGGCTGTGCCCAGTTCCAAAACTAACTGCTAGATGTTTTAGAATTAAATTAATAATAAAGAAACAGAAAAAAAAACTTGTTTCCTCTTTCGTCTGGCATGGTCCTCACTTGTTCCCACATAATGGTCTTTAATGAGATGAATTTGCTTTTGTTATTACAGATGTTTATACTTGTTCCTATACTTTCTGTGCATTTTACAACTTCCTTAAGGCACCACTAAAAAAAAAGAGAGAGAGAACTATAATAATGATATACCCGAAATGATTACCATAGAAGAGATCCCACTGATTTGTGGATGGTTGTCCTCTTGCGCCCTGTGTTTGGAATTTAACAAAAAAAAAGACCAGTAACTGCATCTCATTCCGATCTTTCATCCGGGTCCAGGAACATTTCCTTTACACAGATAAATGTACTGCGTGCGTATATATTAGCCCGGCTCATCTTGATTTCATTAAGCTTATACGAAGCATGGCTGGCTGCGTTCAGGAACACATATAGAGCTTTTATTTAATTCATGCTGTTGTGCGGTTAGTATGTTTGTATCGCAAAAACATGTTGTTCTGTCTTTGGTAAGTATTATTTATTTGCTAGAGTGATTAGGATTTACGTACCATTGCCAATACAATTGAGTCAGGTTTTTTAAAGTGCTGACCTGAAGCGGAGCCAAGCATTGTCTTACACGCTTTCAAGTTGAAGGTACTTTTTTTGGCTTGAGCGTATGCTGTGTTCTGTTCTCGGTAATGTTTAATTTATTAAATGTGATGTTCGTATTGTGTGCGAGAAGGAAAAATATGCATGGAATATCTTAGCGAAAGCCATAAATCTCGAAGGCTGGCTTGCCCCATGTTGTTTTTACATCTGCAGGTAAAGTCAACCTGCGGGTTTTCATGTGGTTTCCGGCACATTATCGCTACGGTCTCTGCTGTGTGAATTATACTCATTAGGATGCGCTTATTTTTAACTAGAATGGGTTCCTGTATACTCCATAAAACTTGATGCACTTATATGAGCAAAACAAAAGTTTGCCTTCTTAAAACAGAAGGTATTTGCGATAATTTAGGTTAGAGTGAACATACAATGTCTCCCAATATGCATCGCTGCTGAATATGCAAGTAAGTAAGTTAGTAAGAGGGCTTTTTGGTCCTTTGTAGCCCCTTACACACCGATGAGTTCTTGTTCACCATGAGCTTGCTGGGTTGTCTGTAACACTTATATGAGGAAATGCTAAAGCTGTATGCACACTGACACACTATCGTTGCTGCCCAATCCAATAGCTTAGGGCAGTGTTTCTCAAACTTGTCCTCATGACTCCCCAGTGTTGCATGTTTTGCAGGCAACCTCACTTATGCACAGGTGGGGTGATTAGTGTCTCAGCTACATGGAATCCACCTAGCTAATTACCTCAGCTGTGCATAGGTAAGGTTGCCTGCAAAACATGCACTGTTGGGGAGTCACAAGGACAGGATCGAGAAACACTGGCTTACGGTCAGATTGGACAACATTGTCATTCTTGTCCTGGTGGTCTCCGACATTTGGAGTCAACCTTGCTTAGCCAGTTAGAGACCAGTTGCATGTCCAGTATCTGCAGGTATGGAACAATGTTATCAAGTCGTGTATGGACCCTACTCTAGCATTATCAATACACAGATACTCTGACATTATCAATATACAGGACTTTATCAGATATGGCAAGTACTATGTTTATAAAACATGAATTTAAATTAGGTATAACAAATCTTACAAAACTCAAACATAGAAAAAGGTTGGCACTGATGTCCACCTACACAGAGTACCTCCCACTGATACATAGTAACCATCTATGATTTAAAGGAAACCTGCTCTTACATGTAGCCACATCCAAAGCATTTAACAGGCCAGTGTGAGCTCATATGGGTGTGATGTCAGCTGTGACAGCTTGGTGTTTATAGATCTGGTGCCAAAGCTGTCAGTGTCCTGCAGTGTGATTGTCAGCAAAAGCCAACAATTGTTTTTACCCTCTACAGTGTCTCCAACCTAAGATAAAATGAATATTCCCTAAGGGTGTAGCGATAGTCATCTCAGCTGCTATAGGACTCGATAGTCATCTCAGCTGCTACAGGACTCTGGGATGGAGAAGGCTCAGGTGATCCTCAATGCTTTCACTGCCCTTTCTGCAACTACACAACTCTGTGTTTGTACATTGCATGTATTGCATCTTGTATGTAAGTGTACATTGCCATATCCAATGAAATCAGGGATGTCAAACGTGTAAATTAAATAGGGGCATGAGGAAAAATGGGCGCCGTTTGAAGCCAATATAAGTCTAGACAATAAATACCATTGTGATTTGGGTGCCAGATGAAAATGAAAAAAATATTTACAGTGGTAATAACAATAACATTTCTATAGGACTCAACAACCTGAGTTGGAAGGCCATCACCACCGCCACCCAGAGAAAAGACCAGCAGAGGCTATTCTTCCTCCGTCAACTGAAGAAGTTCGGCACGGACCAGAAACGTCTAACGAGCTTCTACTCTGCCACAATTGAATCTGTTCTTCCATCCTAGTCTGGTATGCTGGCTCCTCCGCCAGCGACAGACATAAACTACAGAGGGTCATCAGATCAGCGTAGAGAATTATTGGGAAACCGCTCCTCCCTCTGGACCTCCTATACAACATCTGACTCCGCTCCAGAGCTCTGCGGATTGCCAGCGATCCCTCGTACCCAGGCTACCGTTTCTTCAGTCGGCTCCCTGCAGGCAGGAGGGTTAGGTCCATCTCCGTTTTTAAAGCACGTGGTTCACTGCTGAACTTTATATTTTATTAAGGGCAATTCTCGCATCTAATTGCTGTAGTTGTTTTGGATTTTTATGCTACCTTGTTAACTGTGTAAGTGAATTGGTGGCACCCTCTTTATTGTGTGTCCTATCCTATACTTAAAGAGACCCCTAGGTGGGTTTGTGACATCAATATTAGGACACAGAGGCACAGTCTGCATACAACCGCCAGCCTCTGTGTCCTGAAGGTGCGTACACACACACTACAAAAGGAAACGATGGGTCCGCCGGACCCTCCTGCTGGGCGGTCTTTAGCCAACAGTATGCGCGTGTGTACTCGCTGTCGGCGGACTGATAAGGCTGTTTCTAAATGATCCGCTCAGCGGATCGTTCAGAATCAGCCTTGTCAGTCCGCCGACAGCGCGTACACACGCGCATACTGTCGGCTAAAGACCGCCCAGCGGGAGGATCGAGGGGACCTGTCGTTTCCTTTTGTAGTGCTTGTGTATGCACCTTTACAGTGTCCCCCCAGGCTCCCCCCCCCCTGTGCTCTGCTGGTGGTGGTGGTGTGTGTGTGTGTGTGTGTGTGTGTGGGGGGGGGGTGGGGTAGGGATTTCTAGCTACATCCCTGCTCCTCAGCCACAGCACCTACTAGTGAAAATATCCACCTTGCATAATAATGTGACATCTCATTCACTCTGTAAGACCAACAATGCTATTTTCCTGAATTTAGATCTCTGGGACTACCACTGGAGTGGTAGTCCCAATAATACAAAGTCACATTACTCTGGGTAGAATGTACAATCAAGCATGATACACAAGGAGAGAGGGCCCTGCCAAAGGCTTACAATCTAGAGGGAGGAATGGTGACACGAAAGGAGGGGACTGGAGCTACATCGAGAGGTTCTTGGCATTATGGTGGTGCCCAAATTGTTCATTAGCCATGGGCGCCCAAATTTCATGCTTCCTGACAAACTCCAGTCCTCAAGGGCCAAGGTCCTCACACATTTTTGGCACAGCTCAAATTAATTGATTAGACTGAATCAGGAAAGGTGTGGTTCATCAAGTAGCATTCCGCCCGGTGCATTAATTTGGCTGAGCTCTACACTCACCCGGTCGCTTGTGATGTTACACCAGCGCTGCTGCCATTGGCTTTCCCGCCGCATAGCAATAGAAACTAGCGACACGTCCGATCCCTGCCAGGTAACATGCCTCGTATGTGTGTATCAGACTTTAGTTTATGTTAGGGACATTAGACTGACCATGTCTGGGGTGAGTTTGTGAGCTCCTCTGAGGGAAACTTAATGACATGACTATGTACTCTGCGAAGTTCTGCGGAAGATATTAGCACATACCTCCCAACTTTTTGAGATGAGAAAGAGGGACACTTAAACCACGCCCCTGCCACACCCCTGATCACGCCCCTGTCACACCACTAGCCACGCATACCATAAAGATTTCACAAGAAAAATATGTTGTTTTATAATTCCAACCACACTGGTCCTTCCTATCCTGGTTCATTTTCCTTCAAGTTAACATTTTAAAATTAGTAATATATAAATTTAAAGGATGGGAATAAAGTTTAGAGTCAACCAAACACATTTTTTAGTAGAGAAAGATATATATTTACATAGAAAGAGAGTCAAAGTCCTGAAAGAGGGACAAATGTGGAGAAAAGAGGGACAGAGGGACTGTTGGGAGCATTATATCAGAGCCGGATTAAGGCTAAATGGGGCCCTAAGCAAAGTAACTGATTTGGGCCCCCCCATCATGTCGTAATAGAATCAGAAGATGCAGCTGCCAGGGGAGGACTGGGACCTTTTGGCCTGGGGGGACAACACAAACTAGAGGCCCGTTTCACGACATCCCCAGCCCAAAGCCATATCTTTCTTGTGTGCAAATCTTCAAATTGTAATGACTAACAGCCCCAGCCACACACACACACACTATGTACCTGATGCCTAACCCCATTTCTCCGCACAATCTACCTGTCTGTGTCTGATGGTTATCAGGCTTTTTTTTTTTAGAAAATAAGTGCTACTTACCCAGGGCTTGTCCAGCCCCAAGCTTCCAGCATGTCCCTTGGCGCAGCTCTGCAGTCAGCTGTTCGCTGCCGCTGCCTCCCAGCCCCCGGCGATGACATCAGGCCGACTGCGCCTGTGCGAGCGGCGCTGTCAATCACCGCCACATGGACCAGAGCGTACTGTGCAGACGCAGAACTACTGCGCCTGCGCAGTACACTCCGGTCCACGTGGCGGTGATTGACAGTGCTGCTCGCACAGGCGCAGTACAGGCCGACATCCAGGTCGGACTGGTGCCATCGCCAGGGACTGGGAGGCAGCGGCAGCGAATGGCTGACTGCAGAGCTGCGGCAAGGGACATGCTGGGAGCATGGGGCTGGAGGAAGCCCCGGGTAAGTAGCACTTATTTCATTAAACCTGATAACTCCTTTAAACAACACTCCCCCCCCCCCCCCCCCCACCACCACACACACAGTGCCTAACTGCCTGCCTCCCCCCTCCCCTGTCGCCAATCACACCACAAGAAGAAAAAACGTTCTCCCTCAGGCCAGGGTCAGAATGGGGATGATTATCACACAAAAAAAAAAACTCAGAGGGCACTGGCCTGGGCAGAGAATTGAATTTGACAGCAGTAGCAGGCAGGCAGCAAAGTGTGAGTAACTCAGTAACAAGAAGGGAGAAGAAGTACAGAAACAAAATTTATAAAAACCACCTTCTCCTCTGGCGACCTGGACCCGACCTCCTCTATCCTCCTGTCTCCTCAGTCCTACACCTCCTCCTCTTCCACAGCAGCAAGCAGCTATAGGTGGCATCTCCGTCTCCCAGCCCCCAGAGTGTCCGATTCCTCCAGCCAGGACAGCCAGCCAGCCACTCGTAGCCGCAGCTCCAGGGCCCCAGCCCCCCCAGCACAGAAAGCTGAAGAGTGAGACAGCTCACTCCGATGACACCGCAGGCACAGCAGCACTGGGGAGGACTGTGTCCGACTCCTCCAGCCAGCCACTCGTAGCCACAGCTCCAGGCCCCCAGCCCCCCCAGCACAGAAAGCTGAAGAGTGAGACAGCTCACTCCGATGACACCGCAGGCACAGCAGCACGTTGCGGGCGGCAATGGCTCCAGGCGGGGGGCGGAGTCAAGCGGGGTCAACCCACCGGGCCGGAGAGGACCTAAGCTATTTGTGTCCTTGTGCCGCTCACATCCACCGCAGGCGCAACCACGCACAAGGGCACACCTCGGCCGGCCGCCTCAGCCCCTTCTCTGATTGGATACTTCAACTTGCCGGGAAATATCACGCGAGATTGCGATCCCCACTGCGAACCTGTCACCTGTGGTATGTCTGCGGCCGCTGCATATAGCAGCGGCTGGCCCTAATTACTTAAGATTTGGGCGGCCCAGGGGGCAATTGCCCCCCGTCCCCCTGGGCCAGTCCTCCCCTGGCAGCTGCACAGCAATATGTCGCACACACCGGGCAGCCGAGCTACTGGTTGCTATGGGCAACAGCACGCTTTCCTCTGTGGGTGCACAATGCAGGGAATAGCAGCGGCAAAATGCAGAGTGAGAGATGAATGGCTGGGACATTTGCACTCAGGGGCTGGGGCACCCCTGTGAAGAGGGCGCCAGATATCACAGCAGCAGCACTTTCCCCCTGCATCTCCAGCCTGGCAATAGCAGAAAGCTCTGGACACCGCCAAACCGGAAGCCGTTCCCCAGACAGAATTACATAACCACTCCCACCAACGAACAGCCAATTTCCTCCAAAAATAGACAGCCACCATGCAGCCTCCATCCCAGTGAATACGATAGTCCAGCAGAGAAGGCAGCCGCAGTGGGGGAGAATGACAGCACCAGATGAATCACATTCACCTATTGCGATCCAAGCAATAGAGGTCTCGTCATCCGGAGCCCATCTGTCTCCTCTACAGTGCTGCCGCTCTGTTACTACTACTATTACTCCTTCCTACTTCATGTCTGATCTGAGAATCAGGAAGTTCAGAGCGAGCGGCTGCACTGTAGAAGAGACAGATGGGTTTCAGATGACGGGATCTCTATTGCTTGGATCATGGATAGGTGAGTGAGCGTTTGCCATCTGCTGCTATCATTCTTGCTGCAGCTGTGGTTCTCTGTGGGAAGGGAGGGTGGAGTGGGCAGCGGCAGAGCGCACAGTAGCAGGAGGGGGACCTAGGAAGAGAACCTGGCTCTGAAGACAATCAGCAGCGCACGGCATCATTTGACAAGACAAGACAAATAACATTTATATTGCGCTTTTCTCCTGGTGGACTCAAAGCCCCAGAGCTGCAGCCACTAGGACGCGCCCTATAGGCAGTAGCAGTGTTAGAGAGACTTGCCTACGGTCTCCTACTGAATAGGTGCTGGCTTACTGAACAGGCAGAGCTGAGATTCGAACCCTGGTCTCCTGTGTCAGCGGCAGAGCCCTTAAAGGGACTCCAAGCAGTGCCTGTGGATATGCCTTTAAGCATACCCACAACTAATTCATTACATCCTCACACCTACCAGCATGATGTTTGTAATTATATCCCCCTGGGTTCCTTATATTTCATTGCATTGTGCTGAATCGAGCTGCCAACTTTGGAGAAAAGTCGTCCTGTGGCCGTGATTTTGATCGTGAAAATATCAAAAACTAAAAAGCATAGAGCAGCCGTTTATATATCATTGGAAAGAGGATAAAGAGAGCTTTAAAATGATATGAATCTTTCCATAGTTACTGCACTGCTCAGAGTCCCTTTAACCATTATACCATCCAGCCACCGCTGACTTTGGAGAAAAGTCGTCCTGTGGCCACGATTTCAATCGCGAAAATATCAAAAACTAAAAGGCATAGAGCAGTTGTTTATATATCATTGGAAAGAGGAGAAAGAGAGCTTTAAAATGATATGCATCTTTCCATAGCTACTGCACTGCTCAGAGTCCCTTTAACCATTATACCATCCAGCCACCGCTGACTTTGGAGAAAAGTCGTCCTGTGGCCGCGATTTCAATCGCGAAAATGTCGAAAACTAAAAGGCATAGAGCAGCCGTTTAGATATCATTGGAAAGAGGAGAAAGAGAGCTTTAAAATGATATGCATCTTTCCATAGTTACTGCACTGCTCAGAGTCCCTTTAACCATTATTCTATCCAGCCACCGCTGACAGGATGGCAAGGGCTGGTTTATGTGCTAATGGGGCCCCTTTGACTCTGAATGGGGCCCCAAGCGACTGCTTTTGTTGCCTGGTCGGTAATCCGGCCCTGCATTATATAAATATATAATAACCTCACCAAATCAGGCAATAGTCATCCTGTGTATGGGCAGACAAATTAACATTCAAGACAAGACTTGTGACATTTATCTAAGGATACAGCTTGCATTTGGGCAATGTACACACTGTCATCTGGTCCTTATATACTATTAGAATGATCACCCCCACATTACAGCTATTTCCTTGAATCAGCTCATGACAGGCACAGCTCTGGCTAGGAGCAGATGTCTGGTGAACTGATTTATCAAAGCTTAGCTGTGTAAATATAACTTTTGCAGGACTCTTCCAAAATCCTCTAAGGACTGATCTGTGTGAGAATGGCTCATCTGTGGCTTGGAGCTCTGCAACATAGAATAGGCTTCTGGCCTGGGGACAAGCTGAAGCTCTATTATGACACCCAGTCAAGCAGCTGGCTTAGTGTCTGAGGCTGACTCCATCTGTATGCAATGTGAATTAATGCATGTGGGTTTCCTCCCACAGTCCCATTTAGGTTCTTCAACCCCCACTTCAAAGATGAGCTGCTGGACTGGTTGTCTTCTATAGAAAGCAGTCTCGGTGCTTTCCAGAGCCTGTGCTGGAGGATCAGTTGTTCACCCCACACAAGCAATGTTTTGTACTGCGTTAGCTATGAGCAGGGAAGTGGAAATGAAGGGAAAGCCTATTTATTGGCTGGATGAATAGAGACCAGTGCCAGGTTTCAGGAATACTCTTTCCTCATCGGGCCTGGTGAGAGGAATGAAGCACTTTGAAGTTTGTGAATAGATTGTGTCCAGTAATCCACATTAAAGTGAACATCCGGACTAAAAATCGACTCAGCAGCACTGGAAAGGCCTGGTGTTTCTTTAACAGTTTCACAGCATCAGAACTTTGTTTCTCTTATCCAAGCCTCATTTTTAGCTGCACAGAAGAAAACTGCCCGGGCTTTTTTCCCCTGATGCTGTGCAAAGCATGATGGGATTTCTGATGTTGTTGCTTTCGTTCTGCTGTTTTGGTGCAAATTTTTTTTTTTACACTTTGAATTTGACATTTGAAGCCCAGCGTGTGCAGCTGGGAGGGGTTATCAGGACACAGGACAGTTGGAACTGTGTCTCCTGCTCCATGTTACCTCCTTTCAACCAAAAAGATGGCTGCCCCCATGACAAAGATGGCAGCCCCCATGAACCACAAACATTTGTCTGTTCTTTTAAAACAGGGTGGGTAAAAAATTATATTACCTATCTATTCTAATTAACATAACTAATGTAACTTAATGACAGTATGTTTGTTTAGGCTGAAGTTCCCCTTTAAGAGATCATATACATTATATTCTCATTATTCAGGCGGTACAACAAACTTGCAAGCAAATGTATGATAATATCTCTAAATATAAACAGGCTGAGTTTTTCTGTGTTTTCCTTCTCTTCTGTGGAAAAGTTCAGGTCCTCTTTAACTGTCCCTCAGAGGAGCTCACAATCTAATCCCTACCATAGTCTTATGTCTATGTATGTATCATGTAGTGCATGTATCATAGTCTAGGGCCAATTTAGGGGCAAGCCAATTAATTTATTGGTATGTTTTTGGGATATGTGAGGAAACTGGAGTATCCAAAGGAAACCCACACATACAACATACAAA
Source organism: Hyperolius riggenbachi (assembly GCF_040937935.1). Lineage (NCBI taxonomy): Eukaryota > Metazoa > Chordata > Amphibia > Anura > Hyperoliidae > Hyperolius > Hyperolius riggenbachi. The sequence continues at coordinate 98,387,235 of NC_090649.1, forward strand.
CTCTGTGCAGATAGTGTCCTGGCTGGGGTTCACACCAGGGACCCAGCGCTGCAAGGCGAAGGCGCTAATAACCTCTACCAGAGGTGTAACAATAGGGGATTCAGCTCCTGCACTCTAGGGCCCCTGTAGGGCCTGCTCAGGGCCATTTGGGGGGCCAGAGGCGTCACAGCATGAGGGGAGAGCGTGGCCACCTACCTCGGGCTCTCCCCTCAGTGCTCCCTTCCAGCATGAATTAGTGGCAGCAGGTGGCGGGCAGGATCACATACCTCCATCCACAGCCGGAGGTTCCTCTCTCTAAGTGCCTGACACTACTTCCTGTTCACTTTATTCCAATACAAGGATATGTATATCAAGAACATTGAAGAAACTTGAAAAATATATATATAAAAATACAATAAATCTTTATTGAAGACAACACTTGTGCAAAAATATTCATAAAAAGTATCCTTCAAGGAACATTTTCCATAGGAAAGAATGGAAAACATACAGCAGTGATTAACATCAAGATTAGTGGAAATGTAAATATTGAGGCGACAACGTCGACTTGTTTTGGGATAGACCCTTCATCAGGCCTCCACATGTAAAGATAAATCTGTATAGTTAACACTTGTTCTTAAAAAAAACATCTGGACAATATGAAGCCAGGTATGACCACTCATCCAATATTCAAATACAGGAACCGCACATGGCAGGAGCTGGAGGAGAAAGCCATTCTCCTCCAGCTCCTGCCATGTGCGGTTCCTGTATTTGAATATTGGATGAGTGGTCATACCTGGCTTCATATTGTCCAGATGTTTTTTTTAAGAACAAGTGTTAACTATACAGATTTATCTTTACATGTGGAGGCCTGATGAAGGGTCTATCCCAAAACAAGTCGACGTTGTCGCCTCAATATTTACATTTCCACTAATCTTGATGTTAATCACTGCTGTATGTTTGCCATTCTTTCCTATGGAAAATGTTCCTTGAAGGATACTTTTTATGAATATTTTTGCACAAGTGTTGTCTTCAATAAAGATTTATTGTATTTTTATATATATATTTTTCAAGTTTCTTCAATGTTCTTGATATATATATCCTTGTATTGGAATAAAGTGTATATGGGTGTTGTAGCACACCTCAGAGGATATTGTTCCTTTTGATTCCCTCTATACAGAATATGACTACTTCCTGTTCAAACAGGAAGTAGCGTGTAGCACTTAGCGATCAGACCTCTGCGGGAAGGTGGGGGGCCTGGGGGGACCCCATCCAAGCTTTTGCAGGGAGGCCCGGTGATTTCTAGTTACGCCCGTGACCTCTACGCCACCGTGCTGCCCTTCATGGTGTACTTGTAGACAAAATAGGCAAGCACAGGATTTATAAAATGACATCCCTTATACTATGCAATCCATCTATATGAAAAAGTCCCGATTTCCTCCCCACCTGGGTCCAGTAATGTTAGGGCCTCACCTCCACCTTCAAGGCTTGGTGTGAACGGATGCGCAATCTTCCACATGTGTTTGGCACCTCTGCAGGTCCCCCAGGCTTGTGCAGAAAAACTCGCTCTGGCATTATTGTGCGACAGGGCACCAGCAGACATCATTTGGTACTGTGTCGGCCATCAGAAGCCTACTGTTTATACACACATCAGCCTCTACACACTGTTGTCTGTCTGATACACTGCCTACTTAATGGAAGGCATACAGCAAAAGAAGCCTATTTATCATTTGCTGATGTTATCTAAAGTCTGTGATGCCAACCCAAAGCTTGGACAAAAGAATCTGTCCGTATGGACTCACATGATAGCAACCATTCATCAGGTACTGCAGCAACAAATAATAGTCCAAATCAATCATTATTGGCTTTTTTTGGCAGAGCAAAACATTACATCCATGAGTGCTTATATAATTATATTGCCTTAACCGATAGCTCTGATCACCAACCTGTAATCCCTAAGTAATGTGTACTTGTAATAATTATGATGAACTTCCCCATACCTAACAAGAGAAAACAGAAGACTGAGATAAAGAGGAGAGGGAGGTGGAATACTCCCCCTGGCTTATTGTCACTGTGACAGTCGGCAGTGGGTGACAGAAATTCCAAAATGTTTCAATTGTAAAAGAAAAACAAAAAGAAGGGGGGTGGGAAGCGTATCTAAGGGTGTCAGTGTTGAAGTGAACCTTCAGACTAAAAATCTACTCAGCAGCACTGAAAAGGCTTGGTGTTTCTGTAACAGTTTCACAGCATCAGAACTTTGTTTTTCTTACCCAAGCCTCATTTTTAGCTGCACAGAAGAAAACTGCCTGGGCATTTTTCCCCTGATGCTGTGCAAAGCATGATGGGATTTCTGAAGTTGTTCTCCTTCTGCTGTTTTTGGTACAATTTTTTTAAATGTTTTATTGAATTTGAGATTTGAAGCCTAGCGCTCATAGCGGGGAAAGGTGATGAGGACACAGGACAGTTGGAACTGTGTCTCATGCTCCCTGTCACCTCCTTTTAACCAAAAAGATGGCTGTCCCCCATGAAATCAAAAACATTTGCCTGTTCTTTTAAAACAGGGTAAGAGATTATGGGCTTGATTCACTAACCGGCACTAAGCCGGTTAGTGTGCCTTATCACTTAGTGGGCACAAACTACAGCGCTAACCTTATCTGAGGTTAGTGTGCCTTATCTGAGGTTAGTGTGCCTTATCTGCAGTTTGCGATGTAGCTTTGTCCATCTTTTAGTGTGCACAAAGCTATTTAGTGTGCACAAAGTAACTTAAGGCACACTAACTCAGATAAGGCACACTAACCTCAGATAAGGCACACTAACCAGCTTAGCGCCGGAAAACTCTTTTTTACTCCGGCGCTAACACTTAGTGCCAGTTAGTGAATCAAGCCCTATATTACCTATCTATATTAATTAACATAGTTAATGTAACTTAATGCCAGTATGTTTGTTTAGGCTGAAGTTCCCCTTTAAGCGTAAAAGGACTCACAAAATAGTGTGGAGGTGTTCAACAGTTCTGAAGGCTATCAATATCTTCCAACTGACCCTCTTTTTCGAATCAAGCAAAAAGGGCACCGGACATTTGGGCGCTTCTGGGCTGTAATGTGAATTAGGGCTATAGCATACCAAACACACAATTGAAGAAACTCACTCCTAAACAGTTCTCTGCTGCTTTATAAAGCCTGCAGGCTGCTTATAAGCCAATGAGAAATGCACACATATAATACACCTAGCTTGCAGTGATTAATCAAGCAGAAGCTGAGCAAGTCAGCCAGTCAGTTGGAGAGGGCTTCAGTTGCATATAGACAATGGCTATATGACCAGCAGGGGGCACCAGCGTGCAGGATATTCCCTCTCATCTGCCCCCCTCCTAACTAAACTGCATGGGATACTACAATAAAATTAAAAACAATGGTGCATTTGGGAGTGAGTTTCTTCAATTGTGTGTTTGGTAAGTTTTAGAGCAGTAGGAGACAGGCCTTGGGGGTGGCAGCTCCAAGGTTTTGGCTGCGCTCACATATGGTGTTGGATGTTGGTTCTGGGGCCCCGGGCAGTGAGAGTTCCCGGGGCCCCAGGCTGGCTCATGCACCATTGTTTTTAATTTTATTGTAGTATCCCATGCAGTTTAGTTAGGAGGGGGGCAGATGAGAGGGAATACCCTGCACGCTGGTGCCCCCTGCTGGTCATATAGCCATTGTCTATATGCAACTGAAGCCCTCTCCAACTGACTGGCTGACTTGCTCAGCTTCTGCTTGATTAATCACTGCAAGCTAGGTGTATTATATGTGTGCATTTCTCATTGGCTTATAAGCAGCCTGCAGGCTTTATAAAGCAGCAGAGAACTGTTTGGGAGTGAGTTTCTTCAATTGTGTGTTTGGTAAGTTTTAGAGCAGTAGGAGACAGGCCTTGGGGGTGGCAGCTCCAAGGTTTTGGCTGCGCTCACATATGGTGTTGGATGCTGGTTCTGGGGCCCCGGGCAGTGAGAGTTCCCGGGGCCCCAGGCTGGCTCATGCACCATTGTTTTTAATTTTAGGGCTATAGCAGTCATAAGAATGTAATTTGGGCACTGGCAAAAGACTGTAGCAAGGTGAGTCAATGCTGTAGCATAGTGAGCCCTTTTTTGGCTTTGCCCTGCGCCCAAATTTCTTGGTGCCCCTTTTGCATATATGGCCTCTTTTTATCCAGATCCCTTTGTAGTGGCTGGATAGTGTAATGGTTAAGGGCTCTGCCTCTGACACAGGTGACCAGGGTTCGAATCTCGGCTCTGCCTGTTCAGTAAGCCAGCACCTATTCAGTAGGAGACCTTAGGCAAGTCTCCCTAACACTGCTACTGCCTATAGAGTGCGTCCTTGTGGCTGCAGCTCTGGCGCTTTGAGTCCGCCAGGAGAAACGCGCGATATAAATGTTATTTGTCTTGTCCTTTGTCTCTATTTACTCATCAGTTATTCCTCTTTAGGCCTCGTTCCCATCAATTAGCGCAGATGGCTTTGTGATTGAAATGCAACGCGTATGATCGCACGCCATCTGCGCTGCTATGCACTGCGCTGCTGATCCCATAAATGGGTCAACACTGCAATTTCCGAAAAATGCTTGCAGAAGTGCGATAGCGCATTATATTGCTGTGCTGCGCATATGATGGGAACGGTTTAAGGGCTGTCTATGCCCTTCTACCATTCTTGCGTGTCGCACACTACACGCACTGCCAAAACGCACATGGCAATGTGTATAGTGGGAACAAGGCCTTAAGGTCCTGCAAGACAAGAAAAGACATTTATATTGCACTTTTCTCCTGGCGGACCCAAAGCACTTGAGCTGCAGCCACAAGGCTCAGTAGGCAGTAGCAGTGTTAGGGAGTCTAGCCCATGGGCTCCTTACTGAATAGATGCTGGCTTACTGAACAGGAAGAGCGGAGAATCCCAGGTCGCCTGTGTTAGAGGCAGAGCCCTTAACTATTACACTATCCAGCCACCATATGTCTAGGTATATATGTATAGTTTAACCTTCTGAAGCATTTATACTTTTTATACAACCTTTAAAAAGAACCTTTTAAATGATACCAGTTTCCTGGCAGTCTTGCTGATCTTTCTGGTCATTAGTGTCTGAATCACACACCTGAAACAAGCATGCAGCTAACCTAGTCATATTTTTGTCAGAAACATTGGATCTGCATGCTTGTTTAGGGTCTAGGACTAAACATATTATTAGCAGAGGATCAGCAGGACAGCTCTACGTCGCTGGATATGATTCTCACTTGAGTCAGTCTCCGCACGGAGGTTTTGTACACTCTTCCAATGTTTGCATGAGTTTCCTCCCTCAGGACCCCTCTTGTGATATATATTAAAACTAATATCTAGTTTAGTAATTTCACTTTTATTAAATTGCATTTAACAGCATTAATAAACATCAACAGAGAGGTTCCGAGCCCCCATAGTGATGTTTTGCATTACCACATTATTGGGATAGTGACAATTAAAAAGTCTTTATAATTTTTATTAAATAAAAATAAAAGATCACTGGCACCATACATCACTTGGGAGATCCAGAGGCCTCTTAAACCAAAAATACATTACACAACTTCCTCAAATCAGCATGACGACTGATGTTATAGTATTTAATTACTCCAATCAGTTGTTTGACTGTGAAAGAGATAAATGTAATCACTTCACAATCAAAAAAGAATAAAAAAAAAATAAAATATATATATTTATAGGACCGCATTTACCATAAGGCACTGTAGGCCAGCGCCTACAGACGCTTGATGATGGAAAGGCAGCTAACTCCCCTCCCCTAGTGCCTGGACTGAATCCCATCTTCCCTATGCAGAGTCCTCAGGAGTATGTAAATAAGAGGTTACCAGCTCTCGGCATTCCACTGACGAGATCTCCCTTCATTTGGGGGCACCACTAGCTTATTAAATACTGAGGGGTACCTCTGGTTACCTAATGCTAAGGGGCAACTGTAGCTACCTATGACGGGCAAGGGAAGTAAGGTAGAAGTGACAGCTGGGCTCACTTGCGGTGCGGTTTGGTGCGGGTTTGTAGATTTATGGAGGGCGAAGTCTAAGGTGCCAGGACATCTGTGCCTATAGGCTCCTGAGATGTAAATCTGGACCTGTGTGTATATATATATATATATATATATATATATATATATATATATATATATACACTAGCTGGTCGCCCGGCGTTGCCCGGGTATGTAATAGGCTAGTGGTACCTCTGCCCACTTTTTCTAATCCTAACACACAATTACTCAAGGATGACCTAGTTTGTGAGCTTTGCAGTCTTTGGCATCAATAATTGGCATTGAAATGAAATGAATCTAATTGGCTGTGGCTCCACTCCTTTGAAAATCAATAGGTGAATTTTGATTAGCTTTTGTAGGCTCCACCCACTTTTCTAAATATTAATCCCAGTCACCCAGTGACCAACTGTGCAAAGTTTAAGAAACCTGCCATTGACAGAGTAAGAAAAACAAAAGTTTGCTTTCTTAAAACAGAAAGAATTTGCAATAATTCAGGGTGGAGTGAACTTAAAATGTCTCCCAGTGCATCACTGTTGAATGTATGCAAATTAACCATTGTTACCCTTGAAACCTAAACACACCTCCAGAACTGCTGGAATGAAATGATGTGTCAGCTTGTTAGTTTGTACAGAGCCATAAAAATCCAACATGCATACAGTTTTGGATTGTTTGATCCTCATCAGTGCATGGCATGGATTAATTTGGCTCTATGCAGTAGGGCTTGTAACACCGAGAGGTACAGACTAACCAGCAATTCTCATGGTGACCCAGAACTCATTGGAGTGTGTAAGGGACTACAATGGTCCTAAAAGCCCCCTTACTAAGATATTAACCACCCTGGCGTTCTGATTAAATCGCCAGGGTGGCTGCGGGAGGGTTTTTTTTAAATAAAAAAAAAACTATTTCATGCAGCCAACTGAAAGTTGGCTGCATGAAAGCCCACTAGAGGGCGCTCCGGAGGCGATCTTCCGATCGCCTCCGGCGCCCAGAATAAACAAGGAAGGCCGCAATGAGCGGCCTTCCTTGTTTCGCTTATATCGTCGCCATAGCGACGAGCGGAGTGACGTCATCGACGTCAGCCGACGTCCTGACGTCAGCCGCCTCCGATCCAGCCCTTAGCGCTGGCCGGAACTTTTTGTTCCGGCTACGCTGGGCTCAGGCGGCTAGGGGGGCCCTCTTTCGCCGCTGCTCGCGGCGAATCGCCGCAGAGCGGCGGCGATCAGGCAGCACATGCGGCTGGCAAAGTGCCGGCTGCGTGTGCTGCTTTTTATTTCGTTAAAATCGGCCCAGCAGGGCCTGAGCGGCAGCCGCTGGCGGTGTTGGACGAGCTGAGCTCGTCCAGACCGCTCAGCTGGTTAAGAAAAACAAAAGTTTGCTTTCTTAAAACAGAAAGAATTTGTGATCATTCAGGTTGGAGTGAGCTTGAGATGTCTCCCAGGGCATCACTGCTGAATATATGCAAATTAACCATTGTGCACTAAGCTAAACACACTTCCAGTGTAACAGTGTAAGAATGGCTGCAGTTTACATTTTCCAGTGAAATTTGTATTTGTCTCCACCCCCTTTTTGCTTATGGGAATAAAAAGTATCCTATACTTTATTCCAGGTAATGTACTATGTGTGTGCCAAATTTCAGTTTACATTCTAGAAGTGAAATTTGTATTTTTCTCCACCCACTGATGTCCTAATGTTTCCCGGGTATGTATTTGGCTGCTGTTGGCTGTGGCCACTTTTTCTAACCCTAACACACAATTGTCAATAGTCAATGACCAAGTTTGTGAGATTTGTGGTCTTTGGCATGAATAATTTTCATTGAAATGAAACACATCTGATTCGCTGTTTGTGGCCCCACCCCTTTTCTAAATATTTAACACCAGTCACCCAATGATCAACTGTACCAGGTTTGAGGCTTGTGCCATTAACAGTGTAAAAATGGCAGCAATTAAATATTTGCCTTGAAAATCAATAGGCGAATTGTGATGGGTTTTTGTAGGCTCCACCCACTTTTCTGAATATTAATCTCAGTCACCCAGTGACCAACTGTGCAAAGTTTTAGAACCCTACAATTAATTAGTGTAAGAATGGCTGCAGTTTACATTTTCCCAGTGAAATTTGAGTTTGTCTCCGCCCACTGATGACTTGGCATTGCCCAGGTATGTATTTGGCTAGTGTGGGCTCTGCCCACTTTTTCTAACCCTAACACAAAATTACTTAATGACCAAGTTTGTGAGCTTTGCGGTTTTTGGCATCAATAATTTGCATTGAAATAAAATAAATCTGATTTGCTGTGGCTCCACCCCTTTTCTGAATTTGAACCCCAATCACTCAATGGCCAACTGTACCAGGTACAGGTGATTAACAGTGCAAGAGGCTTGTGCCATTAACAGTGCAAGAATGGCATCAATTAAATATTCCCCTTAAAGATTAATAGGTGGATTTTGATTGGCTTTTGTAGGCTCCACCCACTTTTCTGAATATTAATCTCAGTCACCCAGTAACCAACTGTGCAAAGTTTGAGAACCCTACCATTAATAGTGTAAGAATTGCTGCAGTTTACATTTTCTCAGTGAAATTTGTATTTATCTCCGACTACTGATGTCCCGGCATTGCCCGATTATGTATTTGGCTGGGGTTGGCTGCGCCCACTTTTCCTAACCCTAACCCTAACACACAATTACTCAATGACCAAGTTTGTGAGCTTTGCGGTCTTTGGCATCAATAACCTGCATTAAAATGAAACAAATCAGATTTGCTGTTTGGGGCTCCACCCCCTTATATAAATGTAAACCCCAGTCACGCAATGATCAACTGTACCAGGTTTGAGGCTTGTGCCATTAACAGTGCAAGAATGGCAGCAATGAAATATTCCCTTGAAAAATCAATAGGTAATTTTTGATTGTTTTTTGTAGGCTCCACCCACTTTTCTGAATATTAATCCCAGTCACCCAGTAACCAACTGTGCAAAGTTTGAGAACCCTACCGTTAACAGTGTAAGAATGGCTGCTGTTTACATTTTCCCAGTAAAATTTGTATTTGTCTCCGCCCACTTATGACCCTACGTTGCCCGCTTATGTATTTGGCTGGTGTTGGCTGTGCCCACTTTCCTAACCCTAACACAAAATTAATCAATTACTCAATTACCAAGTTTGTGAGCTTTGCGGTGTTTGGCAACAATAATTTGCATTGGAATGAAACAAATTTGATTGGCTATTGGTGGCTTCACCCCCTTTATGAAATTGAACCCCAGTCACCCAATGATCAACTATACCAGGTTTGAGGCTTGTGCCATTAACAGTGCAAGAATGGCAGGTTTGAGGCTTGTGCCATTAACAGTGCAAGAATTGCAGAAATATTCCCCTTGAAAATCAACCAACTGTGCAAAGTTTGAGAACCCTACCATTAACAGTGTAAGAAAAACAAAAGTTTGCTTTCTTAAAACAGAAAGAATTTGCGATAATTGAGGGTGGAGTGAGCTTAAAATGTCTCCCAGTGCATCACTGTTGAATATATGCAAATTAACCATTGTTATCCTTAAAAGCTAAACACACCTCCAGAACTGCTGGAATGCAATGATCTGTCATCTTGTTAATTTGTACAGAGCCATAATAATCCAACATGCATACAGAGTGTTTTGTATTGTTTGATCCTCATCAGTGCATGGCATGGATTAATTTAGCTCTATGCAGTAGGGCTTGTACACCGAGAGGTACAGACTAACCAGCAAGCTCATGGTGACCCAGAACTCATTGGAGTGTGTAAGGGACTACAATGGTCCTAAAAGCCCCCTTACTAAGATGTTAAGAAAAACAAAAAGTTTCCTTTCTTAAAACAGAAAGAATTTGCGATAATTCAGGTTGGAGTGAGCTTGAGATGTCTCCCAGTGCATCACTGCTGAATATATGCAAATTAACCATTCTACCCTTAGAAGCTAAACACACCTCCAGTGTAACAGTGTATGGCTGCAGTTTACATTTTCCAGTGAAATTTGTATTTGTCTCTTTTTGGTTATGAGAATAAAAAGTATCCTATACTTTATTCCAGGTACTGTACTATGTGTGTGCCAAATTTCATTCAAATCCGTTCAGCCGTTTTTGCGTGATCGAGTAACAAACATCCAAACATCCAAACATCCGAACTTTCCCATTTATTATATTAGTAGGATATATATACTGTATATATATATATATATATATACATATATATCAGAATCAGAATCAATTTATTTTCGCCAAGTAAGTTTGCACCTACAAGGAATTTGTCTTGGCAGTTGCTTAACAAACACAAACAAAAACAATATATATATATATAATCAATCAACATTACTGATCACAAATACCTGAAGAGGAATCCCAGGTTTGATTGATTTTGGATAGATTTGACTTATCTTGAAAATAATAATTTAAAGAGGAATTGCAATGAAAATAGCATAATGAAAAAAAGTGCTTATTTTTTACAATAATTATTTTTTTACAACAATTATCCTAAATAATAATAGGCAACTGTCCCTGCGCACATGTGCGGCGGGTGTGCGGCGGGTGCGCGTAGACAGACCTAGCCCGTTTTTAAACGGGCTAAGGTCACTAGTTCATAAACAGTTTAGTCAATGTTTGCCCATTGTGAAATCTTTCCTCTCCCTGATTTACATTTAGAAATGTATCACATGGCGACATCTTTACTGGCAAGTGATGTCAGTGGAAAGAGATACTGGTTGCTTGGAGATACTGGTTGCTTGGCAGCTGGAAACAGCTGTTATTTCCCAAAATGCAACAAGGCTCCCACAGTGTGATGTCAGTACCTAGGTGCTGACATTACTCTGTGGGAGGGGTTTCACCACAATATCAGCCATACAGAGCCCCCTGATGATCCGTTTGAGAAAAGGAAAAGATTTCTCATGGGAAAGGGGGTATCAGCTACTGATTGGGATGAAGTTTAATCCTCGGTTACAGTTCCTCTTTAAATGCTGAAAATATTTTATGATGTATTCTAAGCTTTAGTAATGAATTTTGTGTGATCAATCTAATCAGATGAATTGCGGTGATTCCATGTTGTCGCTGTTGTCAAAGAGGCACCATTTTGCTCTAGTCAGCACTAGGGATGGTCAATGAGATGCAGTCGATGCAGGATTACGCAAATGTTGGATTTTGCATTCAACTTAAAAATGGACCAATCAAATCCTGCCAAGGTGGAAATCAGTGCATTTATTTTCAAGGTGTAGAAATTTGCATGCATGATTTGCATGACCTTACATCAACTCAGAATGCACCCGATCGGCCACGACAGCCCAACATCTTGCAGCACGACTGATCAATACATGCGACTCATTTCATCCTGAGATTGGTCACATTGTCGATCGGGCATGCTCTTGATGGCACCTATTTTAATTTGATTCAAAAATAATTCTCAAATTAGATAGTCGACCAGCCGCCAAGTCAAGAGCTGTATGGCCAGCTTTAGTCAGGCTGAGTTTTCCTAATTCAAGACAATATGCTCTCTCTGTGTCTTTTAAAGGATACTAAAGATAAAAAAAAAACATGGAAACCGGGTGGAGCAGGCATGTACTGTCACCTGTGCCAATGCCCACCTCTCCCCCTGTTCTCCCCCCCCCCCCCCGCATTGTACCTGAAAGCACTCTGGGGTCTGCTTCGAAGTCAGTGGACGTGAGCGCACTGCGCATATGTATGACGTCACTACCCCATGCGCATGATGTCACCCCAACTTGGCGAGCAGGGCTGGATTTACCATAAGGCACTGTAGGCACAAGGCTACAGGCGCCTGATGATGGAAAGGTGGCTCACTTCCCTCCCTGAGTGCCTCCCTCCCTCCTTCTCTATGCAGAGTCCTGATGAGAGTGTAAATGAGTGGTTGCTCACCCAGGTCTCAGAATTCCACTGATGAGATCCCCCTTCAGTCAGGGGCACTTCTAGCTACCTAATATTGAGGTCCCTCTAGCTAAGGGGAACCTGTAGCTACATATGATGGGCAAGGGAAGTAACAGCTGGGCCAGCCAGCACACTTGCGGTGCGGTTTGGTGGGGGTTTATAGGTTCATAGAGAGTGAAGTCTAGGGTGCCAGGACATTTGTGCCTATAGGCTCCTCCAGGCCTGCTGGCGACTTAGAAGAATATCCCTGAGTGCTTTCAGGTACAATGCGGGGGGGGGGGGCAGAGATGAGAACGGGGGGAGCGGTAGGCATCAGCATAGGTGACAGTATATGCCTGCTTCCCCCGTTTTCCATGTTATTTTTGGGCTCTGGTGTCCTTTAAATAAATCTGTTATCTCTTCGCCACCTTCTACTTCCTCTTCTGCAATAATGACACAGGAAGTATGAATGTAGGAGCAATGTTTTTTAATCAGTTACAAAAAAAGTGTCATTTTTACTCTAATAAGGTGATTTTTCAATATTGACGTGTTCCCTATTGATCTGTGTGAAGCGTCATTTCTGGCTATGGGCCCGCTTTAAATAATGCGGATTACAGTTTAGGCCTCCTTTAATAATAGATATCTTCCTATAAGCTTGAATGGTTTCTCATTTGAATAGATGCACAGGATAAGGCACAGTGTGACCTCCATTTGTTCCTCTCCCTCTACCTCTATTGACTTTCTGATAAGGACAGGATGGGCTGGGGGTAAAGAAAACATTTGATTGACATGCACTCCCTTCACTCATTACAATGGACTGTATGGTATCTCCCTTAATGAATGGCGAGCTATGATGGAAGATTGCTCAGTAAATGTTGACCCTGGCGACCCTTAAAGTAACAGTTTTATTTACGGATGCAGAAGGGATCACATTATTTCACCTGCTGACATCTGAGAATTGCATGTGTGCGCTGCAATCGACCTATGTGTGCGCACAGTGCTTTATTTAATAATGTGTACTAATCTGTATCATTCCGCTCTGAAAGGCAGTCTCTATGGCCACATGTTCCAACTGGTTTCATCTTCTTCTAATATTTGTGATAGAAATATTTAAGTGTATTCATTTCTAATAAAATCTTTTTTTTATCACCCCAATTACATATTTACCATAGAATGTCATATCATAACAATTATATAGCACTTACCTCCTGTTGGAAGTAAAGAGGAACTGCAGTGAAAATAACATAATGAAAAAAGTGCTTAATTTTTACCATAATTATTTATAAATGATTTAGTCAGTGTTTGCCCATTGTAAGATCTTTCCTCTCCCTGATTTATATTCTGACATTTATCACATGACGACATTTTTATTGTTGGCAGGTGATGTCACTGGAAGGAGATGCTGGTTTTTTTTGGTAGTTGGAAACAGTTGTTATTTCACACAATGCAGCAAGGCTCCCACTGTGTGATGTCAGGACCTAGGCGCTGACATCACACTGTGGGAGGGGTTTCACCACAATATCAGCCATACAGAGCCCCCTGATGATCTGTGTGAGAAAAGGTAAAGATTTCTCGTGGGAAAGGGGGCATCAGCTACTGATTGGGATGAAGTTCAATTCTTGGTTACAGTTCCTCTTTAAATGTTATTTGCTAATCCTAACAACATCCATGATAATTCAATGTTTACAACCAGATGATACCCCTGGTAGTGGTGGAGGACTCAGGTTGCATTGGCTGGGGTGTCAAATAGTTCACAAACTGTCATGCCCACAATTTGCCTTGTTCATTTTGTGCTTAGTTTGGTTTAACCTCGGCGTAAAGACTGGGGGTGTGTTTTGCAGGAAATTGCGTGCCGATGCATGCGCATCTCCGCTTGGATGACGGAGCTCCGCTCCGCCATCAGTCTCCCAGCAGCGATCGCCATTACGAGACTGCCATCTATTTACACGATACAGTGCTGTGATCTATGGCGGCAGCACTGTACTGGGGACAGCCGTGTGACACGGCTGTCCCCCTGGGAGACATAAGAGTGATCGGCTGTCATAGGCTGATACCTATGAGCTGATCACGGTGATTGGCTAGTGGGGGAGGAAAAGTTGTAAAATTATTTAAAAAAAGGCAGAAATTTGATAAAAAAAATTATTAACAAAAATATTTGCAAAAAAATAAACAAACATCCTGGGAGCTATCAATGCCCACTAACAGAGAGCTCTGTTGGTGGGCAGAAAGAAAAAAAGGGGGGGGAGGAATCACTTGTGTGCTGAGTTGTGCGGCTCTGCAGCAAGGCCTTAAGCTGCAGTGGCTTAATTTATTAAAAAATGGCCTGGTCTTTAGGGGGGTTTAAGCCCGTGGTCCTTAAGTGGTTAAATAAATCCAGGACAGCCTGGGCCAATTACTAAGATTATTTCTGCTTCCTTTTATCATATCTAATATCTGATTTATAAAAAAAGTCTAGTATTGTATGTTTGCCTTTAAATATATATTTTCTCCTTCTCTTCATTTGTCCTTTTTGATTGAATTGTTTGCTAAAATCCACCCATCTTTTTCAGTTCACTTACTTAAAATTGATCAGACAGTGTTGGTAGATGGTATGTAAAACATGCAATTTTCAAACAATGAAATTGTCAAATGTTATGGAGAATCAATTGCCCAAGTCAATAGATGTGCAGATGGATTTTGCTGAATTTGTTATAAAGTTTAAAACATATCTAAAAGCTTCGCCACTGAGCTCCGTCACTGCTCCATCCCATAACTCAGCGGTTGCACAGGGGCTGGCATCACGTTCATGCCTTCACATCAGGGATGGTCGTAGTCAGCCAACTTCGCTACGCTGGAACTACGCGTAGTTTTACGCAATTACGCTTCGCCAAACTACGGCTTCAAAATCAAATATTCGCTTCATATGCATTTCGTAGATTACGCGTTAAAATACGCAATTATGCGTAGCGTAGTGTATGCGGATGCCCGTATGCAGAAAATGTTACGCATTCATTTCTCTTTAAATGCTTGTACCGGGAACTCTTCTATGCGTACATTCCCCTTTCCAATGCGTACATTTGTAAGCATACAATCTCACGCGGAAAATTAGATGCGAGTAACGCATTCGTAGTTCACTACGCAATACACATGCTAACTACGTATAGTAGGCGTAAGCTACGCGCAGCGGTTCTTCGCTACGCGTAAATTTGTAAGCGTAGTTTTGAAACTTCACCTACGAACTACGATGCGTAGATGCGAACTACGATGCGTAAATTCGCACTGGCGTAGTTTCTGCTCATCCCTGCTTCACATTATTACACACACCTCTTGAAGCATATTTCCAGATGGTGCACAGGTTCAATGCTTTCTCTGGTCATATGCACGGGCAAAAGGGGGCCCAGAGTTCTGAAGGAGCCCCTAACAACTAACCCTCCCTTCCTCCGATACAGGAGACTATACTTCAGATGAGGTGTTTTTGTGGCTACACTTGTTGAAGATCATGATTGCCACACTTATGATTGTGAAGAGCACCAAGTGGAGGCAAGGAAAGGGGTGTGAACATTGTGGGCCCCCATTGAAGTTTCGCCGGGGGCAGTGTTGCTCTCCACAGCCTTGTGATCACGGGTAGCCCGTGATCACGAGCTGTTCTTCCTGATCACGAGGTTGGATCGCCTCTCGATCACGGATTCAGTTTCAAATCCGGCTCGTGATCATGGATTTATAGCCGTGATCACGGCTGTGATTATTACCTGAAAAAAATGTTTTTCAAAAAGACCTTATAATTTTTCAGAAAATTGATTTAAATGCGGTAAATGACAGTTAATGTATTTACTGCATTTACATGTACTAGCCAACCCGCGTCGTAGCATACGCCGCATCTATCTATCTAATAGAGTACGTGCCTCAACCTTGAAGCAAGAAGAAGTAGGCTTTCCATGAGAAAATGTATGCGTGCTCAAACACCAAGTTTAACCCTAGCAAGTCTGGCTTTGCAAATCCGGCCTAATTGGCTATTCATGAGGCAATGCTCATGCAAATATGCATTTGCTTTCGCATGCCAAACTATGCAGGGTCCAAAAACCAATACCGCAAAGCGATCGCCCTGCGGGTATTAGTTAATGCTACATTAGCACTATCCAGGAGCGCCACGGGGAGGATTCCGAATGCCCCCATACAACCGGGGGACTGCGGGGTCCCAGGCTCTCTTACTGCCTGGGAACCACAGCAGCACCCCGGAGGGGGAGGCTGGGTGGCGCAGCTGCACCCCCCCAAGTGTGGTCAGCGCCGGGGAGAGCCATCCGCACCCACCTCCCAATATTAAAAACAGGCACTTACCTTAACGTCCATTGCGTTCTGCAACATGCACATTAACTTGGGGGCACCACATGAGAAAGGAGTGAAGCATGGGTCACCCCGAGCTTTAGAGCTCAGGGCTGGCTCACATACAACACTCCGGGGTGGGGGGAGGACAGGCGCAGACAACTCACTCCAGGGCTCACACCACAAGAGCAAGCCATCCACCACCTGCCTCCAAAGGATACAACTGCAAAAAATGCTTTCCATGAGAAAAATTTTGCGTGCTCAAACACCAAGTTTAACCCTAGCTATTCATGAGGCAATGCTCATGCAAATATGCATTTGCTTTCGCATGCCAAACTATGCAGGGTCAAAAAACCAATACTGCAAAGTGCTCTTTCGCTGCCTGGGAACCACAGCGGCACCCCGGAGTGGGAGGCTGGGTGGCGCAGCCGCCCCCCCCCCCCCCCAGCGTGGCCAGCGCTGGGGAGAGCCGTCCGCACCCACCTCCTAATATTAAAAACAGCCACTTACCTTAACGTCCATTGGGTTCTGCTACATGCGCATTAATTTTCTCATGGAAAGCATTTTGTGCAGTTTGTATCCTTTGGAGGCAGGTGGTGGATGGCTTGCTCCGGTGGTGTGAACCCTGGAGTGAGTGCGCCTGTCCTTCCCCCCCCCTCTGGAGTGCTGTATGTGAGCCAGCCCTGAGCTCTAAAGCTCGGGGTGACCCATGCTTCTCTCTTTTCTCATGTGGTGCCCCCAAATTAATGCGCATGTAGCAGAACGCAATGGACGTTAAGGTAAGTGCCTGTTTTTCATATTGGGAGGTGGCTGCAGATGGCTCTCCCCGGCGCTGGCCACACTTGGGGGGGGGGGTCATCCACGCCACCCAGCCTCCCCCTCCGGGGTGCCGCTGTGGTTTCCAGGCAGTGAGAGAGCCTGGGACCCTGCGGTCCCCCCAGTTGTATAAAAAGGGGACATTGGGAATCCTCCCCGTGGCGCTCCTGGAGGCCTGGAGCACACCAAAAACTGCTAGCAGATCCGCAAAATGCTAGCAGATTTTGAAACGCTTTTTCTTATTTTTCTGAAGCATTTCACCTAGCATTTTGCGGTTTTGTAAAGCGTTTTTGGTGTAGTAGATTTCATATATTGTTACAGTAAAGCTGTTACTGAACAGCTTCTGTAACAAAAACGCCTGCAAAACCGCTCTGAACTGCCGTTTTTCAGAGCGGTTTGCGTTTTTCCTATACTTTACATTGGAGGCAGAAACGCCTCCGCAATCCAAAAAATGCCTCACCTCGGGAGTATGCGTTTCAGCAAAACGACTCCCGCTCTGGTGTGCACCAGCCCATTGAAATACATTACCCAAGCGTATCCGCAGCCGCAAGTGGATCGCAAAACGCTGCCGAACCGCTCTGGTGTGCACTAAGCCGGATAGTGCTAATGTAGCATGTAGCAGGGTGACTGCTTTGTGGTATTGGTTTGTGCATGCATTTGCATGAGCATTGCCTCATGAATAGCCAATTAGGCCAGATTTGCAATGTCAGACTTGCTAGGGTAAGGCCTCTTTTCCATGGACTGTGAATAGGCAGTGAAATGGCTCTCAAACTCTCACAACTGCTCACTGCTGCCTGGTAACTGCTCACTGCTGCCTGGTAACTGCTTGCTGCTGCCTGGTAACTGCTTGCTGCTGCCTGGTAACTGGTTGCTGCTGCCTGGTATCTGCTCACTGCTGCCTGGTAACTGCTTGCTGCTGCCTGGTAACTGCTTGTTTCTGCCTGGTATCTGCTCACTGCTGCCTGGTAACTGCTTGCTGAGCACACAGCTCAACAGTCCGTGGAAAAGAGGCCTTAAACTTGGTGTTTGAGCACGCATAAATTTTCTCATGCAAAGTACTTCTTCTTCTTGTTTGAAGGTTGAGGCACTTAGTCTATTATATATATAGATACTTTTTTCCTTTGAAACTTCCTCTGACACTTAAAAATTGATTTTCTCAAAAACTATAAGGTCCTCTTGTTCCCATTGTTCTTCTTAACATATCTGGCAAATTTGGTGTTTATAGCAGGTAAGGGGGCTTTGCTATTAACCGCTAAAGTCGGCGGATTTTGGCAAATTTTTAATCAAGAATACTTTTTTCATTTGAAACTTTAAAATCAATTTTCTCAAAAACTAAAATTTTTTTATGAATATTTTTTTTAAGTAGCCACTGATCACCTTTATAATCAGGGGCGTAACAATAGGGGTTGCAGAGGTTGCGACTGCATCAGGGCCCTTGAGCCAGAGGGGTCTTAAAGGGCCCTACTTCAACTGTAGTATAAGCTCTCTATTGGTCCTGTGCTCATAATAATCACTTCTACAGATACTTTGAATAGTGGTAATCATTAACAAGCTGTTCCCCATCCCCTTCTTGCACTTCTGACACTGTGGTTGTACTTGGCAGGTTTTGGTGCCCTGTATCAATTGTTATGTATAGAGTGCTTGGGGGGCCCAATGTAAAACTTGCATCGGGGCCCACAGCTCCTTATCTACGCCACTGTTTAAAATCCATGCAATTCTGGTGATTGTAGCATGTATGGAGGCTTTGCTATCAACGTTAAAGTCAAATCTGTGATCACGGCCGTGATGGATTCTGCATGTAATCACGGCTAAAATCTGAGTCGAATTCGGAGCTCCGATTCAAATCCAGATCAGGATCACGGCCTATTCGGATTTCGATTCTGCCGTGGCTGGATTTACTTGAATTCGTGATTGGGGGTAACTGAGCATCACTGGCTGGGGGGGGGGGGGGGGGGGGGCAAAACTTGTAGTTCTCTATTCCTTCTATTTACAAAATTTGCAAAATGATGTGCTTCTGAGAGGAATTGAGGGTGAGGTATGTATGTATTAATTTGTAGGTACATCATGTGTTTATTTTAAATAATTTTACTTGGTTCAGGTTCACTTTAAGGATTGCACATACAAGATATTACAATTATTAAGGTTTATCTGCTCAGTTGAGGGAATTCCTTCCGCCTCTGCAATCAACCATGGCCAACAGGATAGGGGGATCGTATCACTACCTGGAGATGAAGTATTCCTCTTGTGTAGCAGGCTCTATGAACCTAAGTCTTACAATGCGTTTCGATGCACAGCGTGATCCAAGTAGGGTGCTATGCATCGAAATGCTCAGTTGAGGGAATTACTTCCACCTCTGCAATCAACCATGGCCAACAGGATAGGGGGATCGTATCACCACCTGGAGTGAGATGAAGTATTCCTCTTGAGTAGCCAGCTCTATGAACCTAAGTCTGACAAAGCGTTTCGATGCACAGCGTGATCCGAGGAGGATGCTATGCATCGAAATGCATCATCAGACTAAGGTTCACAGAGCCGACTACACAAGAGGGAGACCTCACTTCACTCCAGGTGGTGATACGATTGCACTATCCCATTGGTCACGGTTGGCCATGGTTGATTGCAGAGGCATCACCTATCTTCAGCAAGTTGCATCGTTCCTGGGCGTCACAGGAAAAACCCTACACTCCTGCCCTTGCCATAGGACAGCACAGGCCCAGCTGAGCATACAGGAACTGTCATGGTCTGCTGGATGGAATGTTGGCCAGAGTGATCACAAAAGATCCTATCAGCAGGCAACCATCCATTGTCTGAAAGAAGCTCTAGCCAGCCCAGTAATTTGCTAATACCTAAATTGGTCCTCTGATTAGCATAACAGCACTGATCTGATAAGTATAACAAATGGTGTGGCAGGTGCTGATAATGTGCTAATTATACTCAATGTACTGGGGAGCTGCTCATGTAGGTTATTATGTAGATAAGGATCTCCATTTTTACTAATGAAGTATGTTTTCTGCAGTCTTGATTCCTGTCTTATTTACCACATAGATACATGAATCATGAATTCACAATCCTGCATCCATGGAGAATGTTTAGGTAGTAAGTCACAAAGTTAAGTCCTGGCGCTTCCTCACCTCTCTTATACTGTCCACAGCGGTTTCCTTGGCAAGGACACTGAGATTAGCAATTTTCCAGTACAGGCCCAATTCCATACATAAGACAAGACAAATAACATTTATTTTGCACTTTTCACCTGGCGCACTCAAAGCACCAGAGCTGCAGCCACCAGTGTACGCTCAGTAGGCAGTAGCAGCGTTATGGAGTCTTGCCCAAGGACTCTCTGCTGAATAGTTGCAGGCTTAGTGAACAGGAAGAGCCGAGATTTGAACCCTGGTCTCCTGTGTCAGAGGTAGAGCCATTGACCATCACACCATCCAGCCATACTATGCAGCCATACTATGCAGCCATACTATGCAGCCATACTATGCAGCCACACTATGCAGCCACACTATGCAGCCACTAGTCCATCTAGACAATAGCCCAACACAGGAAAACATGGCTGCTGCTAGGAGCACCGTTACAACTGCTGGCCAAAACATTGTGTGTTCCTTGTTACTATGGTATAATTAAAGCGCTAGTATTGCAGCTATCCAGGTTGAGAACCAATAAGTCATTTCTTTTCTTTGCTAGGAGCACCGTTGCCAAATCTAGTCCAGCACAACATCAGGCAATGTGGATCAAAGTGTTAGAAACAGTCTAATTTGCTTGAGAAACTGCAACCCCTGGATTTTTTGGGAAATCATATCTGATCCCCCATATTGGCATAGCAGGGGAATTTGGATGTGAATTCGCTGATGCGATGTGGAGACAGACGCTGCATGCAAATTTGAGTCTAATGGAAATGTAGCCTACCACTACTTTTATCACTTTCAGGGGAAAAAAGAAAACAGGATGCCTCAGCAATGGCGGATACTGGCACTGACTCCTCCAAAATACAGCACTGCAGCTACCCCAGACTTGATTGTAAAAAACAGTTTCTGATCTTCCAGCCACCAGAGGCCACACTTTGGCAGGCAGAATATCTATTTAAAAAATAGGTCTTTTCCTAACCTGCCCAGCTCTAAAGGTGCGTACACACGCACCATAAAAGGAAACGACGGGTCCGCCAGACCCTCCCGCTGGGCGGTCTTTAGCCGACAGTATGCGCGTGTGTATGCGCTGTCGGCGGACTGATAAGGCTGTTTCTGAACGATCCGCTGAGTCGACAATAAAGTAAAGCAAATTTGTATAGGAGTTGTAGTCAAACATTGAAGAATCTAATGAAAATAATTTCAGGTGATAACAGGATATTTGATTTCAGCCTGGTCACATTCAAAACAGCTCTATCCCAATTCTGTGACCGGATTTACAGAGTTACAATTTAACTACTTCCCTACCACACATTTTCTCCCCAAGCAAATTTCACACCACACTCCTCCCATTCATTTGCAAATAACTTTATTGCTATTTATCACACCGAATGATCTACAGTATATACAGTATTTTTTTTTTTGCCACAAATTAGGCTTTCTTTGGCTGGTACTTTTTATTATGTATTATTTAATTTTTTTTTATGTATTTTAAGGAAAATAATTAAACCGTCATTATTTCTCTGGTTTCAGCCTTTATAGTTTAAAAATAAAAAGTGCTACTGTATATAAAACCCACACTGTAATGATCCGCTCAGCTGTCTGCACAGGCAGACAGCTGTTTGACCATTCCTTAGAGGGAAGGTTCAGGGACAATTAAAAAAAACTAAAAATCCAAATCCACTTACCTGGGGCTTCCTCCAGCCCGTGGTAGGCAGGAGGTGCCCTCGGCGCCACTCCGCAGGCTCCCGGTGGTCTCCAGTGGCCGACCCGACCTGGCCAGGCCGGCGGCCAGGTCGGGCCTCTTCTGCGCTCCATTGTGCGTTCCACGCCGGCGCGCTGACGTCATCGGACGTCCTCCGGGCTGTACTGCGCAGGCTCAGAACTACTGAGCCTGCGCAGTACAGCCCAGAGGACGTCCGATGACGTCAGCGCGCCGGCGTGGAACACACAATGGAGCACAGAAGAGGCCCGACCTGGCCGCCGGCCTGGCCAGGTCGGGTCGGCTACCGGAGACCACCGGGAGCCTGCGGAGCGGTGCTGAGGGCACCTCCTGCCTGCCACGGGCTGGAGGAAGCCCCAGGTGATTGGATTTGGATTTTTATTTTTTTTTAATTGTCCCTGAACCTTCCCTTAAAGTCTGAAGGCTGCAGGTCTCTGGAAAGGAGACCTGTCTTCACTTTGCAAGTTTCAGACTTGCTCTACTACTGAGGAATTTACATACATTTGCCATGCAAATTGCCTAGCTGCCTCCTTTGATGGTTTGCAGTATAAATACCTTGTGCTCCCAGAATTCCTCGCTGGTCATGATGGTTTGTTCCTGCTAACACCTGGAGTGTCAGCCTTTGCTATCGTTTGCTAAGAGTATCTTAGAGTAATTCCTTGGGACTGCACTAGGCATCCCTTCTAGTGCAGTCAGGTTGTATTATCTGTTTTGTCTGTGCGATTGCACGGTCGCCAGCGGTTGGCGATTGTGAATCGTTCTGTCTTGCGATTGTCTTGTCTCCAGCGGCGGTCGACAGGAAATCATTCTGTACTCTGTCTGGGAGTGTAGGCCAGAGCTGCGGTTGCTACTGGCTGCTCCATCTCTCTGGATTGCATTTGCCCTAGTGGTAGTGGCAGTGCTTCCTTCTGTATTCTGCCTTAGGGGTGCTAACCAGAGCAGCGGTTGCTACTGGTAGCCCCATCTGTTTGTCTGTCTGGATCGCATCCGCTCTAGCGGTAGCAGCGGTGGTTCCTTCTATATCCTACTCTAGGGGTGCTAGCCAGAGCAGCGGTTGCTACTGGTAGCCCCATCTGTCTGTCTTGTCTGGTACAAACGCTTGCTGTAGGCTCGGTGAGGTAACCGTTTAGCAAGCATTCGCGTTCTCTATTTTGTGTTCGTTGGTTAGTTAGGGTGGCACGCTTATCACTGGGCGCCTAACGCACGGTGATCGTGCTTAAACACGTTCGCTGTTGCGAATGAGTGCTGTGTTCGCGTTTAGCTAGCGTTTGTTATTTTCCTTGATGTTCTGATCATTGTTGTTTGCTGTGCCTTTCTTGCTACACTTGTGTTCTGTCTCACTCGGTCTTGTGTCACTATTGGCAATCGCCACTCTTGCGATTGCGTTTCCAGTTCGTTTCTGCTGTTGTGTGTTCACCGTCGCTGGGTGGCGACTAGATTGGTGGACACACATACATTCTGTCCCTGTGCTAATTCTCATTAGCAATCGTCATCTCTTGTGATTGCGTTCTCACTTGGTTTCCGCTGTTGTGTGTTCGCCGTCGCTGGGTGGCGACCAGATTGGTGGACATACATACATCCCATCTCTGTGCTTACTCAGTCTTGTTTCGCTGTTAGCAATCGTCATCTCTTGCGATTGCGTTCTCACTTGGTTTCCGCTGTTGTGTGTTCACCGTCGCTGGGTGGCGACTAGATTGGTGGACATACATACATTCCTTCTCTGTGCGTATTCAGTCTTGTGTCGCTGTTAGCAATCGCCATCTCTTGCCATTGCTTTCCCACTTGGTCTTCATTGTTGTGTGTTCATCGTGTCTCTGTGCTCTCTCTCTTTAAGGGCTATCTTGCCCTGCATTGCTTCCCCTCGTACTATTCCTATCTGGCATCTATGGCAGTACAGAGGGGTTGTTCCTCTGTTCTCCACAACTCCATCTGCCGGCAGGAATTCCCCTCTACAGGTGCATTGCACCACAGCTGGGTTCTCTCAGATTATACACTTGTGGAGGATTTCCCCAGTGTCAGCGCGCATCCTGTGCGCTGACCACGGAAATAATTACACAATCGTTACACACACATTTTATTTGCCCATTTGTCCCAGTTATAACAATATTTGAATGATGTTCCTAGTACAATACTGTATATGGGGATAATATTTTATTTGAAAATAAAGGTATATTTTTTCCATTTAATTTTTTTTATACTATATAAATAATTATATTATATTATTTGCAAAAATAACAGTAATATACTCTCATGACATACATATTTTTTAAAAATCACTAGAATATCTATTTATGTTTTTGTCTTTTTAAATGCAAAGTCACTTTTTTTTTAGAAGTTTTTATTTTAGTAACTATGGTGTATGGGTAAAAGGGGTTAATAACATATATATATATATATATATATATAGTATATATATACACGCACACAGTATATATTATACTGTTTCACACTATAATATGCGTTCACAGTGTTCAATCACTACTGGCACTTTGATTGGCTTTGGGAACGCATCTTTCCATTCACCGATCACTGACCAGTGGGACAGCGACGAGAATGCACACAGGTGAGCGTGCGTTCGCGAGCGGCGATCAGCACAATCAGAGGTGTATATCTACGGCCCTGATCCGCAGGTGAAGTTTACAAGGGTTTTGATAGGCATAGCAGAAATCCGTAAGTGGTTAAGCATTAGTAATAGTGAACAGTAGTGTAGGGAAAATAACATAATTAATAATATTTATAATAATAATATTAATAATATTAATAATATTGTAATAATATTGTAAAAAATGAAGCAATTTCAATAAAAAAAAATTACAGTCAGTGTAAAATTCCTTCCTCTCCATAGGGAAGGGTTTGAATAGAGAGTATATTCCGCATAGCTAATCAGCCTAGGCTAAACTTAATGCCAACATATGCTAACATACTCACATGCCACAATATATACTGCAGATATAGGAAGTGTTTCTGATGCAGCATAATTAACATAAAGTGGGTATCCTAAATAAATTGAATTTATATTTGTTTAAAGATCAGCTTTAAAGGATTTTTTTAATAGACAGTCATCAAATTGTATTTTGTGCTAGCAAAGTCTGAACCATGCAGCATCTTGGTACATCGCATCTTTCCTCTATGCCACATCCAAACACTCTGGGGAATGCCCTATTACAATTCAGCCAGGGTGGGTTGATAGAAATTAGATTTTCATTGATTATCAATAGATGGCCAATTTTTTAATGGCAAGCATTATCAAGTTAGACACGTCCGGCGAGAAAATAACACTGAAAACTATTAAATGGTATTCATTGGTTATAATTGTGTTTGACCAGCTCTCATTGCATTTGGAAGCAAATTCAAAGGGAATGATGAGGGACAAGTGAATAAATACCCGCAGACAGCCACAAGTGACAATATGCACTAATGCTTATTGGCAGACAAGGACACTCTGGTGAGCATGCATGGCAATGCATAAAATAATCAAATTAAAGACTAACATAAACTGAGTGCAAGTAAGGCAAGGAAGAATACTAAACACACACACGCACACACACACACACACACACACACACATACATACGCACGCACGCACGCACGCACACACACACACACACACACACACACACATACAGTACATACATATATACAGTGGGATGCGAAAGTTTGGGCAACCTTGTTAATTGTCATGATTTTCCTGTATAAATCATTGGATGTTAAGATAAAAAAATGTCAGTTTGTATTACTACTTTTATGACTAAGCCCCTAGTTCTTAGGAAAATAAGCATAATGGACATGTATGGGCATGTACAGTGGGGTGCGAACGTTTGGGCATCCTTGTTAATCGGCATGATTTTCCTGTATAAATCGTTGGTTGTTATGATAAAAAAGTCAGTTAAATATATCATATAGGAGACACACACAGTGATATTTGAGAAGTGAAATTAAGTTTATTGGATTTACAGAAAGTGTGCAATATCTATTTAACCACTTAAGCCCAACTGGACGAGATTTCTCGTCCAGTTGGGCTGCGCGCACTCCCGCGGGTCGCGCGCGCTCCCGCAGGCCCCCCCGTGCGCGCCCCCGCTGCTGGCCGCTAGATTACCGATCAGTGAAAGGGATTATAAATCCCTTTCGCTGATCGGACCCCCCCGGAGAAAAGCCGACAGCGTCTCTTCAGATGCTGCGGCTTTTCTGAGCTCTGGGCTCCTTTCTTCTGCCTGGGAGCGAGATCGATCGCTCCCAGGACTTTTTGATCCTGGCCATCTTGTGGCCAAATAGCAAATTACACCTGTAAAAAAAAAAAAATCAAATTAAACATATAAATATATTAAAAAAAAACCTGTTTACCTCCCACACCAAAAAATACCCACATACAAGTTTAAATTAAAAAAAAAAATTTTTTTTACAATAATAAAAAAAAAAAAAAAACATAAATAGTTACCTAAGGGTCTGAACTTTTTAAATATGCATGTCAAAGGAGTATATCAATATGATTTAATAAATTATGGGCTTCTAAACAGTGATGGACGCAAAACGGAAAAAATGCACCTTTATTTCCAAATAAAATATTGTCGCCATACATTGTGATAGGGACATAATTTTAACGGTGAAATACCCGGGGCATATGGGCAAATACAATACGTGAGTTTTAATTATGGAGGCATGTATTATTTAAAAACTATAATGGCTGAAAACTGAGAAATAATGAATTTTTTCCATTTTTTTCTTATTCTTCCTGTTAAAATGCATTTACAGTAAAGTGGCTCTTAGCAAAATGTACCACCCACAGAAAGCCTAATTGGTGGCGGAAAAAACAAGATATAGATCAATTAATTGTGATGAGTAGTGATAAAGTTATTGGCAAATGAATGGGGGGTGAAAGTTGCTCGGATGTAAAAAAATGTCAACCCTTCGGGCTTAAGTGGTTAAACAAAATTAGGCAGGTGCATAAATTTGGGCACTGTTGTCATTGTATTGATTCCAAAACCTTTAGAACTAATTATTGGAACTCAAATTGGCTTGGTAATTTCAGTGACCCCTGACCTACATACACAGGTGAATCCAATTATAAGAAAGAGTATTTAAGGGGGTCCATTGTAAGTTTCCCTCCGCTTTTCATTTTCTCTGAAGAATAACAACATGGGGGTCTCAAAACAACTCTCAAATGACCTGAAAACAAAGATTGTTTCACCATCAGGTTTAGGGGAAGGATACAGAAAGCTGTCTCAGAGATTTCAGCTGTCTGTTTCCACAGTTAGGAACATATTAAGAAAATGGAAGACCACAGGCTCAGTTCAAGTTAAGCCTCGAAGTGGCAGACCAAGAAAAATCCCGGATAAACAGAAGCAACCAATGGTGAGAACAGTTAGAGTCAACCCACAGACCAGCACCAAAGACCTACAACATCATCTTGCTGCAGATGGAGTCATTGTGCATCATTCAACCATTCAGCACACTTTACACAAGGAGATGCTGTATGCAGAGGAAGCCTTTTCTCCGCCCACAGCACAAACAGAGCCACTTGAGGTATGCTAAAGCACATTTGGACAAGCCAGCTTCATTTTAGAACAAGGTGCTGTGGACTGCTTAAACTAAAATTGAGTTATTTGGGCATAACAAGGGGCGATATGCATGGAAGAAAAACAACACAGCATTTCAAGAAAAACACCTGCTACCTACAGTAAAATATGGTGGTGGTTCCATCATGCTGTGGGGCTGTGCAGCCAGTGCAGGGACTAGGATTCTTGCCAAAGTTGAGGGACACATGGATTCCACTCAGTATCAGCAGATTCTGGAGACCAATGTCCAGGAATCAGTGACAAAGCTGAATCTGCGCCAGGGCTGGATCTTTCAACAAGAAAACAACCCTAAACACTGCTCAAAATCCACTCAGGGCCCATTCACACTTGGAAGTGCAAAATGCAGGTGCTGTTTTGCGTGAGTGATTTTTCAGCGGAAAAATCAATGAACACTGCGGCGATTTTTCCGCGATCACGTTTAGCTCTTCTATAGCACTGAAACGCGATCGCCGGGAAATCGCCTGAAAATGGTGCAGACGACTCATTTGCGTTTCGCGATTTTGGGCGATTTGTGACGATTAGCGCAAATGGCCTAGGTAAGAACGGGCCCATAGAGTTTTATTACACTTAGCACTTTTAAAAAGCGCTAGCATTTGAGCATTTTGCCGAAATGCGGCAAAACGCTCTAGTGTGAATGGGCATTCAAACAGAAGAACAAGTACAATGTTCTGGAATGACCATCTGAGTCCCCAGATCAGATTTTAATTGAAAATCTACGGTGTGAGTTAAAGAGAGCTGTCCATGCTCGGAAGCCTGAATGAACTAGAGATGTTTTGTAAAGACGAATAGTCCAAAATACCTTCAACCAGAATCCAGAGTCTCATTGGAACCTCCAGGAAGCGTTTAGAGGCTGTAATTTCTGCAAAAGGGGCATCTACTAAATATTCTCGTATCACACAAATCCACTGCGCGCTACCAAATCTGTAAAGACAATCTCACATAGTGTAATCTGTATAAACACTCAAATATCCACTACAATTCCCATCAATCGTGTGGCTAGTGATCAAGTGACCAATCGTGATTCCCACCACCTCTAATAACAGAGCGGCTCACCAGATGTTTACCACCAATTTACAGGTGGAATTCAGGCTCAAATATGTGGTACTCCAGGCTCATCAGTAATCCACATCCATATCCATAATTTGATAAAATTCGGCGTTTATTCCTCAATAAAACACACCGCGGACAGACCTCGTAGTTGACACTACAGACTGTGCCGCTGTGAAATGCTTAAACATCCTTCTTGGAGCTTGTAAGTGGATTCGGGCGCGAGAGGCGCAGTGTGATTTCATTTTAACAAACATATTACGCTATGAATATTTTAATGTGTTTTATTGAGGAATAAACGCCGAATTTTATCAAATTATGGATATGGATGTGGATTACTGATGAGCCTGGAGTACCACATATTTGAGCCTGAATTCCACCTGTAAATTGGTGGTAAACATCTGGTGAGCCGCTCTGTTTTTAGAGGTGGTGGGAATCACGATTGGTCACTTGATCACTAGCCACACGATTGATGGGAATTGTAGTGGATATTTGAGTGTTTATACAGATTACACTATGTGAGATTGTCTTTACAGATTTGGTAGCGCGCAGTGGATTTGTGTGATACGAGACTTCTTAAACAGGATTCAACACAGCGCACTCCATTTGCTCTTTGGAACTTTGACAAACTTTTTGCAGCTGAACCTGCGGTTATTAGGCAAAATATTGCTGAAGGTTTTGTATACAGGTGGTAGTGTGTGTTTAAACTGATTGGGGTGGCGCAGCATTAATCGATCTAAATTGTTTATCAATAGTACCTGCTATTTCAAATGCAGCAGCCTTCCATGGATGTCATTAAGGATGTATTCTCCCTGAGGGAGAGATCAGGGTTTGACCTATCTGGAATATTCTCAAAAGAGCCAGTAAAAACACCCCAGATAGATAGTATTGAAGGCCATTTCAAAAATCTACACCACTTAATGCTCAAGGAGCAAACAGCCTGGTGGGATTTAGCTAGCCTTAAGAGGTATATTGAGGATGGGATAGTGCCAAAACGGTATAGATGGGACCTCACCATTAATGATGGAGAAAACAGTGAGACTAATGATGCGGAGCTAGGGGCATTTTTCAATAAATGTGGGGTGGAATTACTGAAAATACTGGGTAGAAGGAAGAAAGATAGACTGGATAAATTGGGGAATGAGATAGAGGCTTTGAAAGGAGTTTTGGAACCGCACAAAGAACAGGGAGTGTATAAGAACAAAATGGGAGAATTGACACAATTGATGGTGAAGAATGAAAAGGAGATTGTAGAGGTTAGACAGAAAAGATTTCAGAATGATTGGGTAGATTACGAAAGCAATAGGGCATATAAATGGCAAATTAAAAAAGAAATACCACCTAAGCAGCCTGAACAGAGTGGAAAAGATGAGGGGGAGAGTGGGATGATAGTGACAGAACCTCCAAAAGAGGTGCCCCAACCACCAGATAAAGGGGGCAATGGACCTACACCTGGCCAGGGACAACAGGGGTGGGGTGGGGCTAGGCCCAGGCAAGGGGGGCCACAACAGGAGTGGCAAAATTTCCCCAGGGGCCCACGAGACCCCAGACCCCCTAGATTCAACAAATACCCCCCAATGGGGAGCTGGCTATGAAGGGTACTCTCACCCGCCAACACCGAGGTTTAGTGGCCCACCACCACGGTACAACCCTGAACCCCCAAGAAATAATGGTCAGATACCCTTATATAACAGATATGAGCCCTTCAATTTAGCAGATGATCGTTTTTTAGATTTGCAGAGGCAGGGGGGATGGAGCCCGAGGGGGGGGTGGGAGGGGGGAGGAGGGGTAAAAAGAAGAATAGGAGAGGAAACAGAGGAGGATATCGAGAACAAGAGAAGAAAAGGACCATAGGAAAAGGAATATTTAATATTAGTGGGGTAAATTTGACCAATAGTCAATTAAGGTTGCTTGATAAGGGGTTGAACTATGCCCCTCCGAGGGGATTAAATAAATTTGACACATATTTGGATATTAATAAGTATGCTAGGAAATTGAACATGAAGAAGTATTTCTTGAATAAGCCTGTGGTGGGAATGAATGGGGGGGGGGGGGGGGGTCACAGACTAGGTTCAGGCATACACAAATGAGGAACAAATCACTGTTCAATCCCCAGGATGGGGGGAAAGGAAATACGGTGGATACGTTTAAGAAAGCAGTGGTGTCTGATTTGTGTAAGATAGATATGAAGAGGGATAAGGGAAGGAAATTTATGGACCAACAAATTAAAGAATTAGTTGATGACAATGAATTGGTCCTAAAACCAGCTAATAAGGGGGGAGGTTTGGTGGTGATGAAGAAAACCCAGTATAAAATGGAAATGGAAAGAATTTTGGGTGATGAAAACACGTACAAAAAACTCCCTGGTAACCCCTTGGGGAGCTATAAAGGAATATTGAAGGATATACTTCTCGATGGGGAAAGAAAAGGTATTATCAATACACAGGAATTTAAATATCTTCTTCCTAATGTCCCGAGAACCCCTGTCATCTATCATAACCCAAAGGTCCACAAAGACGTCAATAACCCACCTGGACGCCCCATTGTGAGTGGGGTTGACTCTCTTACACAACGTATAGGGGAGTATATTGATTTTTTCCTGCAGGAGGAGGTCAGAAAACTCCCAGCTCTATTGAAGGATACCAAACATTTATTGAAAAAATTGGAAACTTTAGAAGTGAACCAAGAAGATTGGATAGTCACAGCTGATGTGGCATCCCTGTACACAGTGATCCCACATGGTAAGGGTATGGAGATAGTGGAAGAGGCACTGGTGGGAGGATCAGATCTAGACCCTAGACAGATCTCCTTCATCATGACCCTATTGAAATTTTCCCTAGAACACAATTATTTTTGGTATGATGGGGATTATTATCTCCAAACGCAGGGATGTGCGATGGGGGCAAAATATGCCCCCAGTGTAGCGAACCTTTATATGGGGAAGTGGGAGGATTTGATCGTTAATGGGGAGGGCAATCAGGGTATCGTAATGTGGTCACGATTTATAGATGACCTTATGTTTGTTTGGAGGGGCCCTAAGCAGGAATTAGACCTCTTTTGTGAATGCATTAATCAGTTATGGGAGGAAATTGATCTGACCTTTACGGTCAGTCAAGATACAATCCAATTTTTGGATTTGGTGCTATGGAAGGGGGAGAAAGGATTGGTATCAAAAACGTTCTTTAAAACCACTGATAGAAACGGATATATTCCGAGATCTAGTTGCCATCATAATAGATGGCTGTCCAATATCCCTAAAGGTCAGTTTACTAGGATAAAGAGAAACTGTACATATCAGGAGGATTATAATAACCAAAGTCAGCTTCTTATAGATAGATTTGTGGAGAAAGGTTATGATAGGATAGAGATGGAAAGGGTTGCTATGGAGGTAGGAGATAGGGATAGAAGGGAGCTAATTGGGGATGGGGCACGAAACCCAATGACTAATTATGAGTTTGCATTGCAACTGGGTTATAGTAATCAACATAGACAGATTGAAAGGATAATCAAGAGACACTGGAACATCGTAAGGATGGATGAGACATTGGGTAAGTATATTCCGGAGAAACCCAATTTTATATACAGGAAGGCACCTAACTTGAGGTCCAGATTGGTAACTAGCCATATAGACCCACCAGTGAGTGTGGGAACTGATTTATTGGGCCAAAAGGGTTTTTTTCCTTGCAGGAGGTGTAAGGCGTGTCGGGAGGCCATACCTGTGAGGGGGGATCAATTCACAGCTAGAAACACTGGGTATGGATATCACCTAAAACAATGCATCACGTGTAGTACTGTTGGGGTGGTCTACATCCTCTGGTGCCCGTGTGGCCTGGAGTATGTGGGCCGTACCACCAGGGCCCTTTTTAGGAGGATAAATGAGCATGTTTATAACATTAGAAAGGGGTTGGAGACACATAGTGTCTCAAGTCATTTCAAGAAATATCATGGAAGTGACCCCTCCAATTTGAAATTTATGGGGATTGAGAAATGGATGCCGAAATGGAGAGGTTCCAGTAAATTGAAAGAGCTTTCAAAGGCAGAAGGGAGATGGATATTCAATCTAAACACTTTTTTCCCTGCAGGGCTTAACCACTTGCCGACCAGGGGATTTTACACTGATCGGTGCTGCGTGGGCTCTACAGCCCGCAGCACCGATCAGGAGTGCAGCAGGGCGATCAGACTACCCCCCTTTTTTCCCCACTAGGGGGATGTCCTGCTGGGGGGGGTCTGATCGCCGCCGGCTGCAGTTGCTTAGCGGGGGGGGCTCTTCAAAGCCCCCCTCCGCAGCGCTTTCCGCCCTCTCGCCAGCTCCCTCCCTCTCCCTTCCCCTGTGTGCTGCGGATTTCCAATCAGAGGCCGAGGATCGCCGATCTGCCTTACGGCGCTGCTGCGCAGCAGCGCCGTATGATGTAAACAGCGGGGATTTCTTCCCCGCCTGTTTACATTTTGCCGGCGAGCGGCGATCGGCAGCTCTCCGGCTGTTCACGGAGACACCCTCCGTGAACTGACATGGAAAGTTTCCATGGTAACCCGCAGACGACCAGTTTACGCCAATCGGCGTTAGCTGGTCGTCAAGAGGTTAATATAGAGTTTGATCTTAATTGCTATATAAGTAATGATTGAAGGATTGTGCTTGTGCACCTTTAGTGTGAACATGGCTGGCTGTAGGGATGCAGTTAGCCAGGAGACCACTAGATGGGAGTATGGTGTATGGACACAGTTAACAATAACATTTATGCTGCATTTTGTGGGTTTCGGGGGGTGGGGGGGGGGTGGATGAGTAAAAAAAAAAAAAAAAAAAAAAGGGTATGAGGTAGATAGCGTAGGAGTGGGTCCTGTATTAGCACAGAGAGGAGGTGTTTGTGATTATAATTTTGCAATACAGATTGTAAAGGCACTTCACATTGGCTGGCCTGTGGGTAGTTTAATGGCAGTGCGGGCGGTATTGAGGCAAATTGGAGCGCTGGGATTCACGCCCAGCAATGTTGTGGGGGTGGAGGTATGGGGTGGAGCTATGGCGCTGCGTGGCGGCGACGTCACGATCTGGGCGCTTTTAGTGCGGCTGGCGTACTGGCAACGCTAGCCCCTGATGAGTCGTATGACGAAACGCGTAGGGCGGAGCCAGTACGCCTGACGCACAGCACGGAAATCCGGGCAGGTTGGTGGTCGTGGGGATCGATCAAGCGGGACGCCGCGGACGGACCTCGTAGTTGACACTACAGACCTAACAGCTGTGCCGCTGTGAAATGCTTAAACATCCTTCTTGGAGCTTGTAAGTGGATTCGGGCGCGAGAGGCGCAGTGTGATTTCATTTTAACAAACATATTACGCTATGAATATTTTAATGTGTTTTATTGAGGAATAAACGCCGAATTTTATCAAATTATGGATATGGATGTGGATTACTGATGAGCCTGGAGTACCACATATTTGAGCCTGAATTCCACCTGTAAATTGGTGGTAAACATCTGGTGAGCCGCTCTGTTATTAGAGGTGGTGGGAATCACGATTGGTCACTTGATCACTAGCCACACGATTGATGGGAATTGTAGTGGATATTTGAGTGTTTATACAGATTACACTATGTGAGATTGTCTTTACAGATTTGGTAGCGCGCAGTGGATTTGTGTGATACGAGACTTCTTAAACAGGATTCAACACAGCGCACTCCATTTGCTCTTTGGAACTTTGACAAACTTTTTGCAGCTGAACCTGCGGTTATTAGGCAAAATATTGCTGAAGGTTTTGTATACAGGTGGTAGTGTGTGTTTAAACTGATTGGGGTGGCGCAGCATTAATCGATCTAAATTATCTACTAAATATTGATTTCATTTTTTTTTTTAAATTTTCATTTATGCACCTAATTTTGTTTAAACAATCATTGCACACTTTCTGTAAATCCAATAAGCTTCATTTCACTTCTCAAATATCACTGTGTGTGTCTCCTATATGATATATTTAACTGACATTTTTTATCGTAACAACCAACAATTTATACAGGAAAATCATGACGATTAAGAAGGTTGCCCAAACTTTTGCACCCCACTGTATACAGTATATACACACACACACACACAAACATACACTATAATGATTGTTATCACATTGGTATGCAAGTTATTTCCTATGTTAAATTAAGTTAAAATTGAATTTACTGTTCCATTTTAATTTACAGCCAAGTACAATTCATTTTAACAAGCTATCATTTTTCTTACCTGGGGTGCTGTTCAATATAATTTCTACTAAATACACAGTGGGAATGTATAATGTGTATACGAGCATTTTTTTACCATTAAGCTGTATATACACTTTACATTTCCTTAACCTATTGGGGACCACCGTAGGTTGAATCAACGTCCGGCAGGTGGTGGTACCGTTCTGACCGGACATTGATTCAACGTCTGCGCTAAACAACCGCTACCGACGCGATCGTGTGCACCCGAGAGGGGAGATTAAGCTGTCACATGACAGCTGGCATCTCCCCTCAGTGATCAGCAGCCATCGCGTATGGCTGCTGATCACGTGATCACTGCGATCGCCGTCGGATCGTAGTGATCACTTTGACAGCGGCGGCGGCAGGGTGGACAAGAAGAGAATCCACTCACCTCCCTGCTGTTCCAGCGACGATCGGCGCCCCCCTCCGCTCTGGCCGGCATCTCTGCTCCGTCTGACGTCAGCGCCGGGTCCCGGCTTGATGACGTCATCAAGCCGCGACCCGACCTGAGCGTCATTTGGAGTGGAGATGCCGGCTGGAGAAGGGGTGGCTTCTGCGGCTCATCGCTGGAGCCTGGAAGGTGAGTGATGGCTTCCAGCTGCAGGGGGGTTACCTGCCTCCATGGGGGACACACAGCCCAGCACAACACAGGCGGGATCCGGCCGCCCGACCCCCCCAAACGTGCGCACCCCCTCCACCGCAAAATGCCCTGGTCCTTAAGGGGGGTTAGGCGGCCGGTCCCGAAGTGGTTAACCAAAACCAACTTTGATCATTTCAATTGGAAATCTATATTGTGTTTCCGAGGTCACCTGCGGAATCGAGAGGGGAATCGATCGGACGGGAGAATCGAGCAGCAAAATCGAGTCGTGTATGCCCAGCATAAGATGTCGGCGCTATATAAGTACTAAAATAAAGAAATAAATTGGATTAGAAACAAGCATGCAGCTAATCTTGTCAGATCTAACAATAATGTCACCTGATCTGCTGCATGCTTGTTCAGGGTCTATGGCTAAAAGTATTAGAGGCAGATGATCAGCAGGAAAGCCAGGTAAACTGGTATTACTTAAAATAAATATGGCGGCCTCCATATATCCCCCTAGCTTCAGTTGTCCTTCAAACTGTCCCTGCCTGCATCTCTGGAGGCTGCTCCCTTGCACCCACCCTGTTTTGTTTATTGATGTTAGTACTTGTCACTACAGTAAAGATCGGCAAGCATTGAGTACAGCACAATTGTACATTACATCAGTCACTGAAGAATAAGCAGAAGAAGGATGCTATATATCGACACTGAAGCTGACTATAGTAACTGGCACACCCTCTGTTTCTTTACACACAGGCACACGTAATCCCGTACTACTGTCATTACTAGAGAGAGAGAGAGAAAAAAATAATCTTTACTTCTTTACTTTTTACTGGTGAGGGATTTAAATTATAAAATCAATACGTCCCATGGGACATTAACTGCCAGGAAATGCCCTGTCCATCCGTACCTACTGGAAGAGAGAATGCTTTATCTAAGCACATTACTAGCTTTTACAAGATGGAAATCAAAAGACATAATTCACATTAATATGATTGATCGGGCGGGTCACTTATTCACATGCTACCGCAGTTTGTGTTACAACAACATGATTTTAAATCATTGCTTTTTACTGCTTTCACTTGAGATATGACCCAACCACAGGCTGTCACACGGCTGGGGAAAAAAACGCTGACCTGATAAAAAATTGATAGCTGCAATGCTTATTAGATCCATTCAATCTGATAAAATGAATAAATATTTTATGGACAGACCCACAAAATGATAGCTGGAGAGGTACAGGTAGCAGCCACTATGCACTATAAAGAGAAACCGTAACCAAGGATTGAACTTCATCCCAATCAGAAGCTGATACCCCCTTTTTTCATGAGAAATCTTAACCTTTCTTGAATAGATCATGAGGGGGGTCTGTCTGGCTGATATTGTGGTGAAACCCCTCCCGCAATGTGATGTCAGGACCTAGGCTCATCAAGTAGAGCATGTCTCTCGGTCTATCCTAAACGTTGGCGTGGATATGGCCATCGTGGAATGGAGTTTGACATCCATGGTTATAAATAAGTATGAGTTGTAAGTAGGCAGGGATGGTTCTAGACTTTTTGCTGCCTGAGGCAAACTTGTGTTGGTGCGCCCCCCCCCCCCCCCCCACACACACACACACACACACACACACACTTCCCCCATTTGGAATGAGTGCACAACACCCGACAATTCACTCTGCTTCATTTATTGTTCTCCCATGAATGCTGTGCAAATCAAATGAAACACTGGTGCTCTCCTGCCTACCCCCTCCTCACTCACTATCAGACTCCTCACACAGCACAACAAGCTGCTTTTCCCCAATAATGTCCTCATCACCTCGCTCTCCTCTCGCTTCTCCTCCTGCTCTGACTGCATGCTGTTAGTGTATACACAGTACCAACATGCTTTCCCTGTAATCTCTGCACCTGATGCAAATGTTTCACCTTACTTCATGAGAGAACCGGCCCTGTATGTAGGCCAGTGGCAAGCTGGCCATCTTTTTAGGCAAGCTACCAAGGAGCAGATATTGCCACAAGCACTGCGCTGTGTTAGGCACAGTTTTAACAACGATAATAGGCAAATACATGGTAAGTGGCTAATGGATATAGGCCCTTCAGTGTCAGTTAGCATAACCATAGAAATGCGACCATCAGTGGCGTAACTACAATTCATGAGGCTCCCCAGCGAAACTTTGATGGAGACTCCCCAATGTTCACACCCCTTCCATTGCCTCTCCTTGGTGTCCTTCACTGCCTCAGACCCCATCTCACAAGGATCATAAAACAAGTGTGGTCATCATGACTTTCACACCCATAACAAGTGTAGCCACTAAAACACCTGATCTGAAGTAGAGTCCCCTGTATGGGAGGAAGGGAAGGTTGGCAATTGGGGCCCCAAAACAGCTCGGGCCCCCCTATGATTGCAGGGGCTGCTCCCTCTCTAGTTACACCCCTGGCAACTCTAAACAGATGCCATTGAGTAAAGTCTTTGGCAAATATCCAACTGTGTTGGGCAATTATTGTGTAACAGTAATTGTTACAGCAAACCCGAGTCAAACCTTGGGTGAAAAAACGAATACTTACCTAAAGAGAGAGAAGCTTCTGAACCAGCCAGATTTTTCCCACAATGTCCATTAGAACTCTGCCACTACCCAGGTCTCTCCTGAACATCAGGCCTGCCTCTCCTCTGGCACGAGCGTGGCCATGCTGAACCCCCATGAGCACTGCCACCCCTGCTGCTGAAGATGAGCAGCTCCGGCTTATTATTGTGCTCCTCCTGAAGAGGAGCACAGCCTCGATGTTAACCTCCCTGGCAGTAATCCCAAGCTAAGCTCGGGCTAGCCGCCGGGAGCTCTATGCTGAGTATTGCGCGCAGCAGGAGCTTTTACTCACCTCCCGGAGGATCCAGACGTCGGTAGCCGTTCTCCTTGCTGTCCTTGGAGGCTCTGAATCACTCTGGTGAGATTGCCGTCATCGATTTCACCACAGAGTTACAGTGCCACCCGGAGGGCGGAGGTACAATTGCAGCGCTGGAGCCCAGGGAGGTGAGTAAGTGCGGGGCTGCTGCTGCCGTTCTGGCAGCTTGATTTTTTCCTGATTTTAGGGTCTGAAACCTTTTGAAAAGACCCTAAAATTCGGAAAAAAATCATACCGCCAGGGGGGTTAATACCAACAAGCCTTGTTGGACTTATTTGGGGGCTGAGCTCGACAACTGAGGCCCGGAGGACAGTGTGGGAAACTTCTATTGGATCCAGAGTCTTCGCTTTTCTTAGGTAAATATGAGTTTTGTAGCCAGGGTACAGGATATCAGAGACATCCACCGAAACAACTGACATGTATCAGGTTTACAATCTGCCCTTAGTAATCACTGTATGGACTGCCACAGAGCTGCTATGCACAACCTTATTCAAATACTTGAATGGGTTAGCGGTTGTAGGCAGATGATTATTGTATCACTCCCCAACCATCCCTGTGGACCAGCCCTCGTAAATCAGAAAATGTGCCCCACTAGAATCTTCATACCACTGCAAATAACCACCAAGAGGGCAAGAGAAGAGGGAGACAGGAAGAGGAGGACATCAGGTGAAAGAGAGAAGTGGGAATGGAGAACACCCTCTAAGCACCTATAATTAGAGCACTAATTTGCCACCATGCCATCTGGAGGAAACTTATCTGACATCTGGTAACGGCTGGGGGCACATCCTGTCTGGCTTGTCCCAAGCCTCAGAACCACATGCTGCATTTCTGCTTGTGAAATAAGGAAAGAGCGTCTGATTGAACACAATGCTGCAGTAGCCGCCTCCTCCAGCCGCCGAAGTATGGGTGCTGCGGGGGGAGGAGGGGGGAGAGGGAGAGCAGCATCGCTGCGCTGGCATTTTACATCAAAGCAAGATTCTTTGTAGAGTGGCTGCAGTCTCCAGTGAGAGCACAGCCATGTCATCATGTGCGGTGGGTGGGAGGGAGATAGGCCCACCCTCCGGTCACATGGCGCCTGTAGGCACGTGCCTACAGTGCCTAATGGTAAATCTGGCCCTGGCCACTGCCAGAGTTCTACAAAGGCCTCATAGGTGATAGGCCTAGAGGAGATGCAACCCAAGGTGAGAGTTGCACACGCTAAAGCTGAATACTCACCATAGCGACAATGGAAGATGGATCCCCTGACGTCCCTCAACAAAGAGCAATCCCCGACCCGTCTTCCTGCCGGTGGGTTTCCACAACGTCACGTGATATTACACAATGGGCGCAAACGGGAAGTCAAGCGACTGGGATCAGGGATCTTAAAGGAATACTATCGATTCACATATTTTTTTCAATTGACACAGGAATTGTTTGGGAAGTGCTGCTAAGTACTGGTGTATACATTTTAGTAGCAACTTCTTTGTTTACTGTTATCAAAATACATTCAAACTTTACTGACGCCAAAACTGACGGCAGACTGAGCCATGAGGAGAGGGGAAACTTGACCCTGCATCACAAGCATTCCAATCTAATCATAAATATTTCTGCTGTAATAAATCTTATCTCAGTCACCCTGGCTCTATTTGATACATTGCGGATGAGAGGGAAGTTTGTCATCTCCCCTCCCACCTTCCTGCTTCTCACTGATTGGCTGAGGGCAGATCACTGTGACACGAAAGGATTAGAAGGGAGAAGCTGCTGAAATCTGATCTATGCTATGCTCAAATGTGTTTACAAAGCAAGCTACCTATGACAGTGCAGTCTATAGGAGAGAAGAAAAAGCAAGGGAGGAAATTACATCAGGATTGGCTTCAGTCAAATGACGTAAAAATGGAAAATGCCAGGAACAGTTTTCTCTTTATTTACTATATAAGATTCACTAAAATCAAAATGTGGACTGTACAATACATATGTTGTGTGAGTAGAACAAGTATTTATCTACTTATATATGTGTTTGTTTTTCCTGGGATAGTATGGCTGTTTCTGCTGCTGAATACTCATCATTACAACTACTCTGCCTGGCTGAATAACCATAGTTGACTTTAGTTGCCTTTTACATGAGAGCAGTAAGTAGATTTGATAGCTCTGATAACCCCAAGCCTGGTGCTGTGAAACCTGTTTTTATTCCAGTGGAGTTTATGTAACCTTCTGTGGTTCACCTTATCTCCTCCTGCCTGGGGGCTGTTGCTGAAAACAGTACCACCAAGGGCTAAGCTCTCAATATGTTATCACTGGTGACAGAGGCTCTGTTTTTATTACTGTACCACTTTATTGGGATGCTGCTGTCACAGGGCTGTGTCCTAATGACTCATTTAATTATGTGTAAACTGATAGGTCTCTCTGTCGGCTGCAGCGGGTCTATAAGATTGGATGGCGGGAATACTGGGAGCCGTGCAGTTATTGGAAACCGTGGGTAAGAATTCAGGGAACGTGATATGTAAACCACTTTCTTTAAAAGTTTGGAAACAAGCTCCAAAGACGAGCTATAAATACTTTATAAACTTAAAAGACCTCTTACAAGACTTGTACAAGCGCTTGTCATCCATAGGGAGCCCAGGCAGCGCTTTTCTAGGTCAAACCAATGTTAATAAAAGTAATGGTTTATCCATGTTTTTAACACTAGTAGCACCTGAAGATAACAGTTCTTGGTGTATTTTACAGAAAGGGCACAACATTGTACATATGGGGGCCATGCTGCCATTATTCAGGGAATTCGTTAATAAAGTGGTATGAAGATCAGAGAAGACTTGAAGACCTTTTTTACCATAGACAATAGATGGCTATGCACAAGTTGATGGTAGTCTGATTTTAAAGAATCAGTTACCACCAGGGATGGTCAGAAAGGCCAATTTCCGTTTCCGCCAATTACCGCCTCCGATTCCGCTTCCGATTTCCGCATTCCTATGCGGATTTTGGCGGTAATTTCCGCCGACTTTAAAATTGAATTTCTCAAAAACTACAAGGTCTTTTTGAATTTTTTTTTCCTCTTGTTCTCACTTGTCTGCTTAGCATTCCCCAAAAATTTGGCGTTTCTAGCACTTATGGGGGCTTTACAATTAACCTCTAAAGTCGGTGTCATACCGCATAGCAGTTCCAATGCGGATTTTCTTGGTAATTTCTGCCAACTTTAACCACTTCCGGATTCCGGGTGGTTTGGCTGATCTGTGCTGCGGGGGCTCTTCAGCCCGCAGCACAGATCAGAAATCAGGCAGGGCGATCAGACCTCCCCCCTTTTTTCCCCACTAGGGGGATGTCCTGCTGGGGGGGTCTGAACGCCGCCGCGCTGCTGTGCCTAGCGGGGGGGGGGGGGGGGGGGCTCCTCAAAGCCCCCCTCCACAGCACTAGTCCTCCCTCTGCCTCCTTCCCTCCCTCTCCCGTCCCCTGTGTGCGGCGCAGGATGGAAAGCCGTCCTGCGCCGGATAGGATAGGCTTTAGCCTATCAGATGCCGGCGATCCCCGGCCAATCAGAGGCCGGGGATCGCCTATCTCCTCTACGGCGCTGCTGCTGCGCAGCGCCGTATATATGTAAACACCGGGGAAGATCTTCCCCGCGTGTTTACATTTACCCTGCGAGCCGCGATCGGAGGCTCGCAGGGTGTTCACGGAGACACCCTCCGTGAACTGACATGGAACGGCCTTTCCATGGAAACCACTTCAGGATTCAGGGGCGTAGTTAAGCGTACGCAGAATCCTGAAGTGGTTAACATCGATTTTCTCAAAAACTACAAAGTCTTTTTGAAATATTTTTTTTCCTTTTGTTCCCACTTGTCTGCTTAACATTCCCTGAAAATTTGGTGTTTTTAGCTCCTATAGGGGCTTTGCTATTAACCTCTAAATTCGGCATCATACCGCATATTGTTAATGCAAATTTTTTGCATTTTACATTACAGTCAACAGCGGCCAACTTTAGCGGTTAATAGCAAAGCCCCCGTAGGTTCTACAAACACCAAATTTTCAGGGTATGTTAAAGCGGAATATAACCCTGCATTTCAACTTTGCTCTAAAACATTATTTACAGCATATTATATGCAACCAGCATTTTTTTTTTACTAGACCAGCATTGGAAGGGTTACACACAGAGCTTTAAAGTTTCGTGGAGAGAAATGCTGCTGCAGCTGAAGTTTAGATAGATACATTTAAGTAAACACAATGTAACAAGTGAGGAAACTTGTTGGTTAGTATGGTTTAGATTCTGAGCCTCTTTTTCTGATAACCATATGCCACATTCCCCTTTTGAACTCAGGCCAAGTTGTACTCCTTACTGAATAACCTAAAATAAAACACTGCCTGTATGAATGCTGCATACTACCCCACCTCTTCCTTCCCCCCCCCCCCCCCCCCAATTCCTTTAGATCAGTGGTCCTCAAACTAAGGCCCGCGGGCCGAATGCGGCCAGCTGACGCTTTTTCACTGGCCCCCAAACACAAAATCTATAACTTATAGATGTGGCCCACTGCACCTTTAAATATCAGCTACACGCTTTTAGAACAGCAGTGCGGACCCCACTCATCCACATACTGTACTGTAGAAGCAAACAAGCAGTCATTCATTGGCTTCTAATCTAATTCTGCATCAGGTCCCATTGGATGGCAGGTTGTCACCTGGGTATGCTTCACTGTCTGGTGCACAAAGATGTTCTTCAAGCGCCACATGACTGAATGGCTGCTGCTGGGAGTTCTCCTCCGGGCATGATTGGGGGACTCAATACCTAGATTCAATGTAATGTTTTTCAACATCTTATGTATGTTCCGGCCCCCCAGCAGTGTGAAGTATGTTGACCCGGCCCTTGACCGAAAAAGTTTGGGTACCTCTGCTTTAGATTGTAAAGTCGTTAGGGCAGGGCTCTCTCACCCATTTGAATTTTGGAATTTGTTATTCATTTAGTGTTTTGCAATTTGTTATACATTCTTTCTTAATCATGTTACATTTGTCACTGTAAGTGCCAACTATGTATTTTGTGCCAGTGTCTATATATATATATATATATATATATATATATATATATATATATTTATCTTTTTATTTTTTTTAAATAATCATTATTGGAGATTTTAATGTTTTTACAAAGCATATTTGTAGATACAATAATACAAATTGCATATAATGCAATATACATAACATGCAATAACATTGCAATGCATATATGATCAATTTGGATGCTGAACAGCTGGGTTATCTGAGTTATAAGAAGGCCCACAAATCTCACCTTTTCACTCTGGCCTACCACCCCTCACTGGTGCTCTAAACCCGCAGCTGAACTCTGGTCTCCTACCTTTCGTGACCCTACCTCTCCCTCTAGCTTGTAAGCCTTCGGCAGGGTCCTCCTCCTTTTGTCTCCTACCTAATTATGCACTTCCATTACCGTACGCCCATCCTATGCTTGTGAGTGAACTCGACTTGACTAATCCCCATGCTCCCATCTAGTGACTGACATTTGTTTTAAAAGCGTATCCGTGGCTCTGTTTTTTGGCTCGGAGCAAAACCGGAGCCACGGATACCAATGTTAAAAATAGCGGCCGTCTTCACACACTTCAAAAACTGATCCGTGGGCGATCCGGGGGATCCGTTTTGAAAAACTGAATGGAGAGTCCGGATTTGTTGGGACTTCACAGACCCCTATGGATCGCGATCACCGGACCCCAAATTATTTTTTTTTCTGAGTTGCTATGACTTGGAGGTGAAATAGTAATTAAAGTGGACCCAAATTAAAAATACAAGATTTCAGAAATAAAATCTATTTTCTAAATCATAATGATAAATAGCAGCGTTTTTTTAGTTGCATGATGCCAAATATAAAATATTTTACATTTATTGGAGGAACTCCTCCCTTCCTTTCAAATTGCCGGGACAGAATCCGTCAAACTGATGGAGTAGGTGGTGTCCGGCAAAGGAGGAATTGCTAATGGCTGCCACCTGTATAACCCTAGTTGTGAAAACAAAAAGGCTGAA
Organism: Hyperolius riggenbachi; assembly: GCF_040937935.1. Lineage (NCBI taxonomy): Eukaryota > Metazoa > Chordata > Amphibia > Anura > Hyperoliidae > Hyperolius > Hyperolius riggenbachi. The sequence goes on from NC_090649.1 coordinate 98,431,349, forward strand.
AATCATGCACTGAAATGCTCATAGGCTTGAAGGAGTGTTTATTTATCTTTGTATGTGTCAGAGTGGTGTGACTAAATATTTTGAATTAAAAAAATGTTTGGTTTGGGTCCGCTTTAACGCCGTCCGAAATTTGTACAGCAGCAGAGTGATCCTTCTTTCGGCTCACCCGGTGCCAAAATAACGGGTGGCGAGTATCTACATACGCACCAAAACCACCCGAGCCGAGCTATCAATGCTGTAGTAATCCGCATGCCCTATTCAGATCCGCACCCAGATCGGGCTTTAGTAACACATTAGGCTGAGTTTGACTTAGATATTAATTATGGTAAAACACTGCCAACCCATTTACACTTTATTTAATCAGTACCAATATATTCCAACATAAGCTCTTGGTTCCTGTTGAATAAAGATGATAATAATAAATGATGATGATGGTCTTCTGATCTGCACATAATTGGACACATTGGCCACCAGCCACCTCCTTTGTATGGGCACCTTTGCTGCAATATATTAGCCGTGTGTGACTGAGCCGCACATCCCCTGACAATGCTACACAAGGTTTGATTTACTCCCATCTACTGAAGTAAATCTATTTTCTTGTTCTTTCCCTGCTGGTCCTGTTCCCTGTCAGCCTGACAATACCACTCCACTGTACCCTCCGCGCTTGTCACGGCTCTTGTTCCTTCCTAGAATTATAGTTCTGTCAGTTAATTACATGCCATCTGCCCTTCACCAGTCACCTGCCTTCCTCGGCAGCCTTTTCTAAAGACTTCTCCTGAACAGCCCCTTCTCTTTTTTTGTGGAGTACAATACGTGACCCTGAAAGGTTCCTCTCCAGCCTAGCAGACTTTTAACACTCCCATTTAAGCCACCTCTTTACATAAGCCTGCTTATTGCCACACAGCTACATGTGTGGTCACCGAAATTACTATTCAGTACAAGTAAGAAAAAAGTGACAGGATAGGATTTGGGCAGCACAGCTAAATAGCATATGCCATAAGTATATTACAGGATACAGAGCACATCAATCATAGAAGAGTGGGCAAGGAAACAATAGCTGTCAGGCTATTAGGACGGGGCGGGGGGCGGGCAGACAGCATGTTAGGGTTCCACCTAGGGTGATAAGCGGCCGAGTGAACACTTGGTATGGTCCATTATTATTCCTCTATCTTTTCACTGCTTTCATTTCCTGTCTCTCCATCTGCAGATCACCCCCTAGAAGAGCAGGTGGCAAGGCTGTGGTTATTTTGGGTGGCAAAGAAAATCAACGAGATGATGCTTTAATCGGCAGCCACTGCCACAGGATTCTGGCCTCTACTTGTGTTTCTTCCCTTTTCCCTATCAATTCACCGTGTTAACTCCCCCCCACCAGTGTGTTCCATTGTAGGCCGGTACGTTGGTGCGGGTCATAGAGAGACCTGGAGTATTTTTCTCCTTGCCGCTTCCTGGGTCTGTTGTCTGTGCAGGTACAGGCCAAGTGGAGTCTACCGCTGCTACCCAGGATCTTGGGGCTCCATTGAGGTCAGAAGACACTGCGCCGATTGGGACACCTTTGGCCACGCTGGATGCTGGCTCCATCCATCCACCCACCGGCTGTTGCTGCTCCACCGCACCATGGACTCCTTTGGTTCAGCCCCTACATGATGCCAGCTGCTAATCCAGAAGTAAGGTCCGCAGCGGATGCTTCTGGAGACAGCCAGATTATCTTCACCACCACAGAAATGAACACTACTACCTTTTAAACTGGAACAGATTGGCCAGCACTGCCAGATGTCAGCATTCGGGATCCTTTGCAGCGTCAGCCATCACTGCACGTTTCTATGAAGATCTGGGCCATCACTGCTGAACCTTCGCCTTCCTCTGCCCCCCCCCCACCCCCCTTTTCAATATCTTCTTATGGCTAACAGATGATTGCCAAGTGCGACTGGTGGTGCCGTTTTATGGCAGCCTCGGGTTTTGGCTTCTGGACATTTCCCTGCCATACTCTCACCATCCAACCTCCCTCCTCCTGAGCCAAAACCAGTTCCATGTACAACCCCCCCCCCCCCCCCCTCCTCCGTTTGTACTTGTCAAAATTAATGATTCTGATTCTGAGATTTGAGTTTTCAGTAGGTGGTACTTGGATTGGTCACCTGAGTTATTATTATTACTATTAGGCTGCTTTCACAGTGGGACGTTACAGGCGCACGTTAGTGCAGCCTGTAACGCAGCCCCACTGCACAGCAATGAAAAATCAGTGGGTTGTTCACAGTGCCCACGTTGCGTTACATTGTAACACAGCACATCTGTTGAGAGTGCTGCAGGCTGTGCTTTATTGTGTGCACATGCTCAGTAGTGTTGGGGAGGAGTGGAGAACGGCCAGGCACATGGCTAATTAATATTCACTGCACGGTGTGACGTGCAGTGTTTACTTCCTGGAGCGGCCGCTCTGTGCGGCGATTGGCCGGGGGGGACCACGTGATGCCGCATGCGTCCAAGAGTACGCATCACGGCATCACGGACGCCAGAGTGAGCTGCACAACGCAGCTCACTCTGACGTCCACATCAGAGAGCACCAGGCGTTGCGTTAGGGGCACGTTATGTGCCCTATAACGTCCCCTAAACGCAACGTCCTGGTGTGTAAATAGCCTCATTGTATAAAGTTCTTGCTTATAACATAGCTGATTTATGCATCCAGGGAGTTTATAGACAGGGGTTGGTTTGCCAAGAAAGCAGGACATTTGGGTCCCGGAGGTGCCCCATAGGTGGCCGAATTTCCAACATATACTGATATTAACATGAGTGCCTACGGAGTGCCCAAACTTCCACGGAGCCCATATTTTATGTTTAAAGCAACGAGTGCGGTAATCGGCAGGTTTGTGGTGGGGGCAGACAAGAATTAGTGATGGTAAAGTATTGTTAAAATGTACAGGTATTTTACTATTGCAACTACCATTGTACAATAGTAGAATGTTGGAAGTATCCCACTGCACAGAGGACTGTTGTCAAAGCTACAAAGAGGAGCAGTTTGAACTACGAGCACTTTTACACTTAGAAATGCGATGACAATCGCGCTGCTTCGTTTCTTCCTGATTTCCACTATCGCAATTCTTCTGCGATCTGGCTGTAATCTGCCGGCTGTACGTTCTGATTGTGGTGCGATTTGGGCTGGGAAAAAAATAGTGGAAAATGTTTTGAATGGCCGAATTGTGGGAGAAATCGCCTATTGGTGCAATGGGTATGCAACTTTCCTGATTTTCAATCACAACAAAAATGCAGCAGGACGATGTTTGTGTTTGTGGGAAAATTGTGTGGCAAATGAATTGGAACTAATGGAAATGGTCGCCACAGTTTCCATCAGTATTTACTGTGCCTAGCGTTTTGTGATCCACTAGCGATCAGGATCCGATCGTAAAACGCTCTTAGTGGAAAAAGACACTTACTGTCAGTTTTGGCAATTATTAGCTGGTTATACACTGAAATGGAAAGATGTTTTTCCTTACAAAAAACTGTAAAGAGACTTGTGCAACAGCCATGTATGCTTATAGCAGTTTATAGGAATGGATGAAAGTGGAGTTTCCCTTTAACTCCCTCTCTGGCTGTGCAGTCTCCATCAGTCTGTTTGCTCGGTAACTGTTGCCAACACAGCAATCGTCATGTCAGCAATATGAGACCTGAGATGCAGCCAAGTCCAGCTCTTCTTGCACAGTGGAGAGTGAAGACAGGGCTCTCCATGAACTCCACATGTTGTGAGGCCATGCCAAGCTCTGATAACAAACAGGATCCCCAGCAGCCATGCCTGGACAGAGAACACCTGCTTCCTAGGCTGTTATCCTCCGCTCATTTTCAGAAGGAGGGAGACAGAAAAGTAATGACTCCCATAAAATTTCTGATTTCCTATTTACTGATTTCCCCCAAAAATGTTTTGTCATTTTTTTAGTAAAGTTACCACATTTAATCACACGCCCAGGGCCAGTACTAGACTTTGTGCTGGGTGAGGCAAACTTGTGAGGGTGACCCCCCTCCGCCCCCAATTTGGAATGATCGCATAGCACCCAAAAATTTACTCTGCTTTATTTAATGCTCTCACATGACATGCTGCAGCAACACAATAGTACACTGACTGGCTGGCTGCGAGTCTGTGACAAACAAACTGCTGACCCTCAGCAACTCCATTCCTCCTCAGTCAGGACAGCAGTGCCGCCTCCTCCCTTCTGCTGTGCAAGTCAAATGAAACTCTGCTGCTCTCCTGCCTCCCCCCTCCTCACTCACTGCCAGACCCCTCACACAGCACAACAAGCCAATGATGACCTCTTCACCTCGCTCTCTTCTCGTTTCTCCTCCTACTCTGACTACATGCTGTTAGTGTAAACACAGTACAAACATGCTGCCCCCGTAACCTCTGTGCCTGATGCAAGTGTTTCACCTTGCTTCAAGAGAGAACCGGCCCTGCACACGCCTTGATAAAGGAGGAACCTGCGTAGCCCCCGAAACAATTGTCAGTATCCAATGGAAGCTGAGCACAATAAAGCGTGCTATTTCCTGCCAACCCTGGTGTGCTGATATCTTCTGAGAATGGAATACAGGGTGGCTTTGGCTATACCAGCATATCATGCACCCAGCCTTCCTGTGGAGTGTGCGCTCCAATCTTTACTGTTAGTAAAGTTAATAAAAAAAAGTTGTTTTTTGGGGAATCCGTTATATTTTTTATATCTTTGTACAACCTTGGTACACTTGCGAATTTTCTGATTGGTTTAACCACTTTACCCCCACGCGTACGGATTTCTCCGCCCCTTTTTTCCCTCCTAAAAAACCAGGGACGGAGAAATCCGTACCTTCCGCGCTACCGCCGCTGTCCGCGCTCCCGCCGCTCGTGCGCGCGCACCCGCCGCTCGTGCACGCCGCTGCCCGCTCGCCCGGAGATCAATGAATGGGAAAATCCATTCCCGTTCGTTGATCTAAGCCCCCGCAATGATCTGCTGCTTCTTTCAGAAACAGCGAGATCATTGTGAGTCTCCCAGCCTACTACTGCTTCCTGTAAGCGTCCTTCCGGATGCTTACAGGTCGCATGTAAATAAACACTCTGTGGCCATCTTGTGGCCAAATAGTAAACTACACCCTAAAAGCATTTTACATATACAAACATTACATTTACACAATAAATTAACTCATTACCTCCCACACTCCCCAAATTTTTTTTTTTTTTTTGTAATTAAAAAAAAAAAAAAATACAATAAAAAAAAAACCATAAATAGTTACCTTAGGGACTGAACTTTTTAAATATTTATGTCAAGAGGGTATAACACTGTTACTTTATAAACTGCGGGCTTGTAATTAGGGATGGATGCAAAACTGAAAAAAATGCACCTTTATTTCCAAATAAAATATTGTCGCCAAACATTGTGATAGGGACATAATTTAAATGGTTTTATAACCGGGACAAATGGGTTAATACATTTCATGGGTTTTAATTACAGTAGCATGCTTTATTTAAAAACTATAATGGCCAAAAACTGAAAAATAATATTTTTTCCCACATTTTTTCCTATTTCCCCATTAAAACACATTTAGAATAAAATAATTCTTGGCATAATGTCCCACCTAAAGAAAGCCTAATTGGTGGCGAAAAAAACAAGATATAGTTCATTTCATTGGGATAAGTAATAATAAAGTTATAGACGAATGAATGGAAGGAGCGCTGAAAGGTGAAAATTGCTCTGGTGGTAAGGGGGTAAAACCCCTCAGTGGTGAAGTGGTTAATACTCCAGAGCAGTGATGAGTGAAAATGACAATATTCTTTTCAAATTAATTTTCGTGATTATAAAGTAAAATTCGACTTTAAAGCAAAAATGCCATGGATGATCATTTTGTAATAAATTTGTGATTTTTCACATTTTTTCGGGAATTTTTGTACATTTCATTCTAAAATAATCACGCTTTTCGCAAATTTTTCACAGTAAATATAAAGATTTTTTGAGCTTTTTGAAAATTTTCACATCGGAAAGAAAAATTTGTTTCCTTTGACCATATTATGAAAATGCAACATATTTTCGCTAATGTTTTCCCACAATCAAAAACAGCATTTGCGATGCGAATACGATTTTGGCGAAAATTCCCAAAGCAGCGCTGTTCCATAGTCTTGTGATTAGCCTAAAATGTCTGTGCTATTCCAATTTCCGTGGTAAAATACTGATTCTCTGATTGGCCCAATACTTTCGAGTCTTGTGATTGGCCCAAAATTTCTCAGTAATGTGGTATTCCACAGAATTCCGATTTCTGCATACCTATTTGCGCATACTGATTTCCGCCACGGAAAGACAACTTCCAACAAGGCAGTAAGCAGCACTTGTCTAAAGCTACACACTCATGCTCGACAACCATAATTCAAAAATGAACGATCCACAAGGAACGTATACCTGGGGGCAGAGCTGGGACAAGGTCTTCCAGCACCCAAGGCTGAGACAACAAAGTGCGCCCCTCCATCCCTCCCACCCCAGCTGTCACACACTGATTGCTACTGGACTAAGAGGCGCCCCAGGGCCCCCAACACCTTAATCTCTAGTTATCTGGCTTGCAGTCACTGCCATGTATCCCCTTTTCTTATTGCTCTCTGCTTCAGACACAATAGGGGAATGATAGCTGAGTGATTTGTGCGGCCCGTCCTACACTGCGCCCAGAGGCTGGAGCCTCTCTTGCCTCTGCTTCGGCCCGGCCCTGCCTAGGGGGTATAGTGGAGATGCTGATGCAGTGATGTAACACAATGGGGATGCAGCAATGTGACAGTGATGCAAAATTTTAGAGGATGATTCAGGCCTCTGGATATGACAGTACCCATCCACCAAGAAAGCATAGAGAGCTCAGTGGGTAGCCCCATCCAGCCTGCCCATCCAGCTATCTGTGCTCTGAGAGCTGTGATGTCAGCGTGGTTCCAAGATGATAAGCACAAGATCGCAATTCTGTGACAATGACAAATACCAGAGATGGATTAAGATGTAACGGGGCCCTAGGCAAGGTAGCAGAATTTGGGCCCCTTGTGGTCCTTTTGGTAAACTGAAGTGGAGAGAAGTAAAAAAAGGTAGCAGATGGGCCCCATGACACCCAATAGGCCCCAATCACCTGCCTAGGTTACCAGGTGGATGATCCTGCTCTGACAGATACCACTCAGCACACTGGCGGCTCTAGGCTAGTGTCTTTGGTGCCTAGTGCTAAATCTGGCCCTGGAACAAACTGTGCGAGCGATAATCTAATAACATCACTGTCTACCGAAGATAAGGATTTGTCGTCATACATTCATCTGCTGTGTACAGGAAGCAAATTAGTCAAAGAAGCAGGCCATCTCCATGCACCATTATAAATGCTTTGTAGGCCAAGCCTGCAAATGTATAGAATATAACCAACATCAAGACAGTCTTTTTATCTCAAGGCTGGAAGTGAAGTAGCAGTTACCAGAATGCTTGCCTTCATCATCTTTTGCCTTCATCGTCTTTTGCCTTCATCGTCTTTTGCCTTTTTCTCTAAGCAAACCCGAGGCAGGCTCTAAAACGAGACAGAGAGAGGGAGAGGCAGATTATTCACTGGTCTTGTATGGCACAGCTGCTTACCCCCCGCTGCCAACAGCCAAGCAGCACAAAAATGGGGAAAGACAAAGGAGACACAGCGATTACACACAAAAGGCTCATCATTTTGGAAATGCAAAGAGCTAAAATACCCAGGAAGGAAAATTGACAGACAAAAAAAAAAAAACCACTGCTGTAAATCCGACTGATCTATTGAAATGAAATAGGAAGAAGAAAAAGAAAACTAAATTTTTAAAAAAATGATTTCATATTTATCTTGAAATTATGGTGGTTACTAGGGGGAATAATGAGAAAACAAATTGTACAAAATGGAGTTAGGCTTTGAAAATGTACTTACAGCCGAGATGGGCAGACGCCAGCTATAAAACGGCAAAAAGGAACAGCAATAAACAAACACTCCGCTATAAAGTGCTTCTCAGCTTCTGCATTTAAACATCAAAATAATGTATTTCCACTTTATATTTCTTTATGGTGTTATGGTTATAGTCTGGTTTTTGTTTAATATTGGATTGTTGGCAAACGTTGTTTGTGTGTATAAAAAAAAAAAATGGGTCTGCTTGAAAATACAGGTAGTCCCCGACGTACGAACGCCAGACTTACGAACATGCCGATATGAACGGCATGGATTCTGGGATTCTGTGGGAAAGAGTAAAAAAAAATTTGCAAACTGGACTTGTAGTTTTTGAGAAAGAAAAAATGTCTTTGAAACTTGTGTAAGCTGGTATAGGGGCAGTGATGACACAGAGGAAGACATTGGAGGGACAGGGGGCACAGAGGAGGTACAGGGGGCAGAGGTGACACAGAGGGGAACACTGGAGGCACACGAGGGCATAGAGAAGGTACAGGGGGCAGAGGTGACACAGAGGGGAACACTGGAGGCACAGGGGGGCACAGAGGAGGTACAGGGGGCAGAGGTGACACAGAGGGGAACACTGGAGGCACAGGGGGGCACAGAGGAGGTACAGGGGGCAGAGGTGACACAGAGGGGAACACTGGAGGCACAGGGGGGCACAGAGGAGGTACAGGGGGCAGAGATGACACAGAGGAGAACACTGGAGGCACAGGGGGGGAACAGAGGAGGTACAGGGGACAGAGGTGACATAGAGGGGAACACTGGAGGCACGGGGGCACAGAGGAGGTACTAGGACACCAGTGTTCTGACTTAAGAAATTTAGATTAAAGAACAACTGAAGTGAGAGGGATATGGAATGGAGGCTGCCATATTTATTTCCTTTTAAGCAATACCAGGTACCTGGCTGTTCTGCTGATCCTCTGCTTCTAATACTTTTAGCCATAGACCCTGAACAAGCATGCAGCACATCAGGTGTTTCTGGCATTATTGTCAGATCTGACAAGATTAGCTGCATGCTTGTTTCTGGTGTTATTCAGACACTGCTACAGCCAAATAGACCAGCAGGGCTGCCAGGCAACTGGTATTGCTTAAAAGGAAATAAATATGGCAGCCTCCAAATTCTTCTCACTTCAGTTGTCCTTTAAGAACGAACCTACAGTTCCTATTTCTTTCGTTTGCTGGGGACTACATGTAAATATTAAAGCAAACCTGCAGTCTCCACGACACCTCTTTATCTTTATGGCCATGCACCCCTCAGTGTATGAGCGTTGCCGCATGCGCATTCGTCAGTGAGTTTGCGTCTGCACAGTAGCACAGAGCTGCTCAGAAAAAAGCCAAGCGCAAGCAGCTCCTTCCTACTGCGCAGGTGCTGGCCGTACTTAGTGCCTGCGCAGTGCAGCTGCACACATACACGGAGGGGAGTGCGGCTGCCAGCAATATTCAACATTAATGTTGAATGTTGTTAAGAAGGTCGCAGCTCAGAACCGAAGGGGGCGTAGGAAGATTGGGAAAGCCTCTGGACTGTGGCGTAACTACAATTCATGGGAGCCCCCAGCAAAACTTTGATGGGCCCCCCACTGTTCACATCCCTTCCCTTGCCTCCCTTTGGTGCCCTTCATGGCCTTGAGGCCCATCTCACAAGTTTCATAAAACAAGTGTGGCCATCATGATCTTCACACCCATAACATGTATAGCCACAAAAACACCTGAATTGGAGTACAGTCCCTTGTATCAGAGGAAGGGAAGGTTAGTAGTTGGGGCCCCCTCGCAGTTCTGGGCCCCCCTGCGATTGCAGGTACTGCTCCCCCCTAGTTACCCCCCTGCCTCTGGACCATCCATCCTCTGCCACCTCCTCTGGCCACTAGAGTAGCGCAGAGAGCGGTGTAATATTTACTGGCCTCCAGCGCTGCATCACAGCCGTCCACTCTCTGCTGCCATTCGCTGGCTCCTAAACACATGACTTGCATTGGTCATGTGATCGGGAGTGTGTGAATGGCAGCAGAGTGTGTGCAGCTGTGAAGCATGGCGGAGACCAGCAGCGCAGGGAGTAGGTAAATATTACACCCCTCCCTGAGCTACTCTGCATGTGGGTGGGGAGAGGGAGGAGGGAAGGGCCCACACAACCTTCGCCCCCCCCCAACTCAGGTCGAGGGGGCTGTAGTTATGCCTGCGGTTTAGGAGTGCAATGAACATTGTGAGACAGATTCTTCCTCAAATGCTTTGATTTAACCATTTGGGGACCGGCTGCCTAACCCCCCTTAAGGACCAGGCCATTTTGCATGGGGGGGGGAGGGGTCAGGCAGTCAGATACCCACTTTTGGTAGCTGGGCATGGTGTCCCCCCTGTATCCAGATGTCCCCCCTGTAGCCAGCAGCATTTACTCACCTCCCAGGCTCCAGCTATAAGCCGCTGTGGACCCCTCCACTCTGGCCGGCATCCCCGCTCGTACTGACGCTATGTTCCAGGTCGCGTTTTGATGACGTCATCAAGCCGGGACCCGGCATTATGTCAGAGCAAATGGGGATGCCGGCCAGAGTGGAGGGGAGCGCTGATCGCCAAGGGGTTGGCAGGAAGGTGAGTGGATCCTCTTCTTTCCCCCCATACCACCACATCAGTAACAGGGATCACTAAGATCCGCCAGCGATCATAGTGATCACGTGACCAGGATCCATACGTGATGGCAGCTTAATCTCCCTTCTCGGGTGCGTATGATCGCGTCGGGAGTAGAAATGGCAGATGGCGTAAATCTTACGCCGCATAAGCCTAGAGCAGCCACAAGTGCGGCGTAAGATTTACTTGCGTCGGCCCTCAAAAGGTTAACAGATTGAGGGGGGGTCCACTACGGCATTTTTGGCAGCGTTTTGGGATCACAAAAATCGCTGCGATTCCCAAAAATGCTTTGGCAATGAAAGTGAGTGGGAACCCACTAGTGCGATTGTGATTGGGATAATCGCAATCGCTGAACATGTAGCAGTTTGAACCCAATGTTGTGCATAGTAGCACTGCAAAATCACTTTGAAAAGCGATTTTGCATCGATTTGGGAAGCCAGCGATTGAAAATTTAAATAATTATATTTTACTTACCAGGTGTCCATAATTCCGACTCCCGTCCATAGCCCCGCCCCTTAGCAGAGGAGGTCACAGCGCTTCTCTGATTGGTCCTAGAGAAGCACATAGGACCTCTTCCTTTAGGGGGCGGGGCTATGCATGGGAGCCTAGTAGAGATGGGAAGTTCGGATCTTTTCAATGATCCGGATGATTCGAATCGGATCATTGAAAAGATCCGGATCTTTGATCCGAATCTCGGATCATTTTACTACCGAAGCATTCGGGGTGAGATGACTAGCAGGACAGGTCTGTGGACAAGAGAAGGGGAGGGGGGTGGACACGCAGAGAAGGGGAGAAGATGGACAGAGGGCAGGGAGTGGACAGAGAAGGGAGGAGGGACGAGCAGAGAGCAGAAATGTTTGCACGTAATACCCACATGCTGCAATCATTATGCTTTACATATATTTCACCTATATGTTCATCTGTGTACTTTCCATGCAAACGTCGCACAGTGATAGAAAGCATTCCCAGAAGATAAGTGTAGCTCTTTAGTGCCGAGTGGAGGAGGATCATTTTGCCCTGCAATCACACTGTCTGCAAAGTTACTGAGCTGTGCTGAGCCAAAAGCTTCAAATGTGTTCACTGTGCAGCACTACGGAACAGACAGCCTATAATGAGCAGCACATTATAGCCGCCAGTATGTGTGCTCTACACATATCTGGCAGTGGCACCAATGTCCCCTCTCTCTCATCTACCTGTCTCCCTGCAAGGCTGCCTCCCTTCCAACAGAGCGATCCATCTCAGCTCTGCTTCCAGGAGCCCGCTGCCCGCTAAGAGGGGGCGTGTCGCTTCTGGCCCCGCCCCTTTTGCGATCCGAATCACTCATTTTGATGATTCGGATGATCGACTCATAAAATAGATTCGGATCAAAGATCCGAATCGTTCATGATCCGGACAACACTAGAGCCTAGACACCTGGTAAGTATAATAAAGTTTATTGAAAAACAAAACAAAACAGTGCATCGCTAAGCGTTGGAAATCACAAGCGCAATCACCCTAGGAATCACTGCACACAGCGCTGCGGCGATTTTAAAGCGCTGCAGAAATTCCTAGTGGGTTGCAGGCCTGACTGTGATCAGCCCCGTTTCTTGCCCCGTGCGGAGCGTGCCGCCGCCCGGGGCGCTGTTGGGAGGGGGGCGCTATAATGGAGGGGGGAGCCGGAGCCGCGGGGAGGGCAGCCCGACCTCTCCCTCCCTCTCCTCTCCCAGGCGCCCTCCGTGCTCCCCCCTCAGATGCAGAGTTCGTGAGCAGCAGGGAAGCGCTGTTTACAACTCACCGGCTGCCTGTCTCCAAGCGCTGCTCTCTCGCCGCTGGTCTCCTCTCTCTCTCTGTATACATACTGATACACGCTGCTTCCTGTAGCCGGAAGCAGCGTGTATCAGTATGTATACAGAGAGAGGAGACCAGCGGCGAGAGAGCAGCGCTTGGAGCCAGGCAGCCGGTGAGTTGTAAACAGCGCTTCCCTGCTGCTCACGAACTCTGCATCTGAGGGGGGAGCACGGAGGGCGCCCGGGAGAGGAGAGGGAGGGAGAGGTCGGGCTGCCCTCCCTGCGGCTCCCCCCTCCATTATTGGGGGCATCTACCTATCTAACCTATTCTGGGGGCACCTACCTAATCTAACCTACGCTGGGGGGCAGCTGCTAATCTAACCTACGCTGGGGGGCACCTACCTATCTAACCTACACTGGGGGGCACCTACCTAATCTAACCTACACTGGGGGGCAGCTACCTATCTAACCTATACTGGGGGCAGCTACCTAATCTAACCTACGCTGGGGGGCAGCTACCTATCTAACCTATACTGGGGGCAGCTACCTAATCTAACCTACGCTGGGGGGCAGCTACCTATCTAACCTACACTGGGGGGCACCTACCTAATCTAACCTACGCTGGGGGGCAGCTACCTATCTAACCTACACTGGGGGGCAGCTACCTATCTAACCTACACTGGGGGGCAGCTACCTAATATAACCAACACTGGGGGGGGGCAGCTACCTATCTAACCTACACTGGGGGGCAGCTACCTAATCTAACCTATACTGGGGGGCAGCTACCTATCTAACCTATACTGGGGGGCACCTACCTAACCTATACTGGGGGGCACCTACCTAACCTATACTGGGGGGGCAGCTACCTTATCTAACCTATACTGGGGGGCAGCTACCTAATCTAACCTATTCTGGGGGGCACCTGTCTAATCTAGCCTATACTAGGGGGCACCTACCTAATCTTACCTATACTGAGAGGCACCTACCTATCTAACCTAGGGGGGGGGGGCGCAATTTTTACACCCTCGCCCTGGGTGCATTTTAGCCTAGAAACTGCACTGACTGTGATAACCATATTCTTAAGAGAAAGAAAGCAGGCATCACATTAAACAGGGCTCCATCACAGACAACATCCACATAATCACCGATGGACTGGTCAAACATAATCAATGCTGATAGCTCACCCCCATCCATCAGGCTGAGCTGATTACCCAAGGAACAGAGCAGCGATGTTTCCATGTTGCTGCAAGTGTCACACAAGTTAATTGAGTGACACTGTGATAAGCTGGCTGGCCTCTCCAATAAAGATCAGCCTATTTGTTGTTGTTTATGACTGTGTTTATGACTGCGACATAATGAAATGATTCTTTATGCTTTCACAAGATTTATGGAAAATAATGCAAACTAATGGAACTGGGAACAACTACAAATGTGACACGGGCGGCGAGGTCGCGCACAGTACAGTGCTGTGGTCACACGCTGCAAATTACACTGATAGCCTAAAGATCATAAGCTGGTGTTTTCTGCCAGAGCAGCATTGTGTCAGGTTCAGTTTAGCGAGTTTGTTTTTATGCTGAAGCTGGAACATCATCATAGCGCTGAAATGAGCTCGTTATCTAATGGGGCACCGCTGAGGTCAGGGAGGAGCTGGTGGATGGGAGAAGCACAAAACAGTCTAAAGCTATGTACCCACGCTGCGATTTTCCAGATGACCGGCGATTTTTTGAGCGACGAACGGTCGTTTCCGTGATATCATGACGTGGGTACAGATGCACAATCACGCGACTATCGCTTAGTGTCATGCCGCAATAACGACCGTCACAGCAGATCAGATTGTTAAGATCCCTGATGGCTCCCGCGCAAAGTACAGCGATCGCTTGAAGTCTTGTTCGCTCCCGGCAAGCAACGTCGCGTGATATCACGCATACCCGCCAGCAGGAAGAGGCATCACTAACGACCATTGTCTGGGGGATGTCGCTGGACCCGTCGGGTGGTGAGTACGGAGCATAAGGGCTGGGACCCACTAAGGTGATTTTGGCAGTGTTTTGGGATCGCAGGCAATTCCAAAAAACATTTTGCCAATGAAAGTGAGTAGTGGGGAGCCCGCTAGTGCAATTGGGTTTAGGGGTCATCACAGGACAAGCAGCATTTTAAGCGCGTTTGCACGCAATGCTGTGAATAGTAGTTCTGCAAAATCGCTTTGAAAAGCGATTCTGCGGCAAATTGGGGGGCCAGTGATTACAAAATTTAAATAAAGAAATTTATACTTACCGGGTGTACATATTCCCGACTTCCCTCCGCAGCCCCGCCCCCTAACAGCAGAGGTCACAGGCTCTTCTGTTTGATCATAGAGAAGCACCTATGACCTCTTTCTTTAGGGGCCAGGGCTATGGATGGAATCCAGACACCTGGTAAGTATAATAAAGGTTACTAAAAAAAGGAAAAAAAAGTGAATCACTAATTGGAAGCGCCGTACAGTTTACTTTACATCGCTTCTAAGCATCAGGAATCGCTAACGCAAACGTCCTAGGAAACGCTGCATACATCGATGTAGCAATTTAAAAAGCACTGCAGGGATTCCTAGTGGGTTCCAGTCCTTAAAGGGGCACTATGGCGAAAAATTGTAAAATTTAAAATATGTGCAAACATAAACAAATAAGAAGTACGTTGTTTTTTTTAGAGTAAAATGAGCCATAAATTACCTTTCTCCTATGTTGCTGTCGCTTACAGTAGGTAGTAGAAATACGACAAAAGTGACAGGTTTTGGACTAGTCCATCTCTTCATAGGGGATTTTCAGCAAGGCTTTTATTCTTTATAAAGATATTCCCCTAAAAGGGATTTAAACAATGACACTGGCTAGCTTCCCTGCTTGCTGCACAGCAGAGATGGCTCAAACCTCCGATTTTCGGTTCACGAACCTCGTACGCGTATCTCTGCAAACTTTTCGAACCGCAATAGACTTCGATAGGGAGGCAAACTTCGAAAACTAGAAACACTTATGCTGGCCACAAAAGTGATGGAAAAGATGTTTCAAGCGGTCTAACATCTGAGTTTTTGCATGGCGAAGTGGGATACATGCCAAAAGTCCAGGGGAAAAATCTGGATTTAACGCACAGCAGCGTTTTAAGGGCAGAAAACACATTGCATGCTAAATTGCAGGCCTAAAGTGCTTTAAAACATCTTGCAGGTGTATACATCAATCAGGCAGTTTAATTAGTGTACTGCTTCACACTGACACACCAAACTCACTGTGTTACGCACCGCAAACAGCTGTCTGTGTAGTGACGGCCGTGCTGGACTGGTGCGCACCATGACGAGAGTGCAGGTGATGGTGGCTTTCCAGCCCAGATGGTTGCCGGGCTGAGGTAGCTCAATGACAGAACAGTGACTGTTCAGCTGATCGAATTTGGTCTGTCCACAATGAAGCAACAACCTTATTATCTTGGGTGTGCCCCCCCCCCCCCCCCCACCCCTCCGAGATACTCATATAGCCGTCGGTCATTGTGATACGCAAGCCCCTTCACCACGGCAAGGTAACGATCAAGAAGGGGAATTGACACATGTACATGCCTTTTGTTTTGTTGTTGCAGTTGCAATGCAGCCAGAAAAAATTAGGCAGGCATGTACACGCACCAGAAAAATTATTATAGCGGCCGCTGCTAGCAGTGGCCTTAAAAATTCAGGAATCCGCTTGGAGTCCTGGACCCTTTTGGTGGTGGTGGAGAAGGCAGTCAAGCGGCATGTGTGGGGACCGACTTAGTCATGGGGCAGGCAGTCACACGGCGTGCAGGCAGAGATGCTGTGTGTGGGGACTGACTTAGTCTTCGGGCGGGCAGTAGCCCTCCGGGATCCATGCCTCATTCATTTTGATAAAGGTGAAGTACTGAACACTTTTGTGACTTTTGCGACTTCTCTTCTTAGTGACAATGCCTCCAGCTGCGCTGAAGGTCCTTTCTGACAGGACGCTTGAGGCAGGGCAAGACAGAAGTTGGATGGCAAATTGTGACAGCTCTGGCCACAGGTCATGCCTGCGCAACCAGTAGTCCAAGGGTTCATCACTGCTCACAGCGTCTACATCCACACTTAAGGCCAGGTAGTCGGCTACCTGCCGGTCGAGGTGTTGGTGGAGGGTAGATCCGGAAGGGATAAGGCGAGACTTTGGACTAAAAAATGTCCGCATGTCCAACATCACCATGAGATCGCTAGAGCGTCCTGTCCTTGCCTGCGTGGCCATGAAAGGAGGAGGATTACTGGCAGTGGCACCTTTATTCCATTGTGCTGTGACATCACCCTTAAACGCACTGTAAAGCATAGTTGCCAGCTTGTTCTGCAAGTGCTGCATCCTTTCTGCCTTCTGGTGATTTGGAAACATCTCCGCCACTTTGTGCCTATACCGAGGGTCTAGTAGCGTGACCACCCAGTAAATTGTCATTTCCCCTTGAGTTTTTTTATGCGGGGGTCCCTCAACAGGCTGGACAGCATGAAAGATGCCATCTGCCCAAATTTGGATGCAGACGTACTATCCATCTCCTCTTGCTCTTCCTCAGTGAAGTTCTCCTCCTCCCCCCAGCCATGAACAATACCACGGGAAAGTTGAGCAGCACAAGCCCCCTGCGACACCTGCTGCGGTTGTTCTTCCGCCTCCTCCTCTAAAAAAACACCTTCCTCATCATCTGACTTCTCTTCCCCACACGACTCTTCCTCCTCCTCCTCCCCCTCTGTGCTGCCGCAGGTGTTGATGAATCATCTGCTTCTACTGAGAATTGATCCCACAACTCTTCCTCCTGTTCCTGTTCATGCTCCTCCACAGCTTGATCCCCCACTCTATGCACGGCACACTCCAGAAAGAAAGCATATGGGATCTAGTCGCTGATGGAGCCTTCACTGTGACTCACCAGATTTGTCACCTCCTCAAACGGCCGCATGAGCCTGCAGGCATTTCGCATGAGTGTCCAGTACTTCAGCCAGAACATCCCTATCTCCCCAGAGCATGTCCTTTGACTGTAGTTGTAGAGATACCGTTTGACAGCTTTCTCCTGTCGTAGCAGGCGGTTGAACATCAGGAGCGTTGAATTCCAGCGAGTCGGGCTATCGCAAATCAAGCGTCTCACTGGCAAGTTGTTTCTCCGCTGAATATTGGCAAAGCGTGCCATGGCCGTGTAAGACCGCCTGAAATGCCCACACACCTTCCTGGACTGCTTCAGGATGTCCTGTAAGCCTGGGTACTCAGACACAAATCTTTGAATTATAAGATTCAGCACATGTGCCATGCAGGGTACATGTGTCAACTTTCCCAAATTCAAAGCCGAAATGAGATTGCTGCCGTTGTCACACGCCATGTTGCCGATCTCCAGTTGGTGCGGGGTCAGACAATGATCCACCTGTTTGTTCAGAGCAGCCAGGAGAGCTGCTCCAGTGTGACTCTCCGCTTTGAGGCAAGACATGTCTAAGATAGCGTGACACCATTGTACCTGGCATGCAGCCTAGGCCCTGGGGAGCTGGGGCTGTGTAGCTGGAGAGGAGATCGCAGCACCAGTAGAGTTGAACTGCCACTCAGCCAAGGAGGAGGAGGACGACGACAGCGAAGAGGATGTAGCAGGAGGAGAGGAGGTGGCAGCAGGCCTGCCTGCAAGCCATGGAGGTGTCACAACTAGGTCCGCTGCACAGCCATGTACTCTCTGCTTGCCAGCAGTCACCAGGTTGACCCAATGGGCTGTGTAAGTAATGTACCTGCCCTGATGGTGCTTGGCAGATCAGGCATCCGTGGTCAGGTGGACCCTTGACCCAACGCTGTGTGCCAGAGATGATACCACTTGCCTTTCAACTTCATGGTACAGTTTGGGTATCACCTTTTTTGAAAAATAATTGCGGCCTGGTATCTTCCACTGCGGTGTCCCAATGGCTACAAATTTTCAGAAGACCTCAGAGTCCACCAGCTGGTATGGTAACAGCTGGTGAGCTAACAGTTTTGCCAAGCCAGCTGTCAGACGCCGGGCAAGGGGGTGACTGGCAGACATTGGCTTCTTCCACTCAAAGATTTCCCTCACGGACACCTGACTGCTGCTGTGTGCAGAGGAGCAGGAACCGCTCAAGGTGAGAGATGGAGTGGAGGAGGGTGATTGTGAAGGTGCAAGTGAGAAAGAGGCTGAAGATGATGCACCTGAAGGAGGAAGGGGAGAAGGAGGGTGGCTTTGCTTTTGTGTGCTGCTTTTCCTCAGGTGGTCTTCCCATTGCAGTTTGTGCCTTTTCTCCATGTGCCTTCGTAAGGCAGTTGTCCCTACGTGGCTGTTGGCCTTTCCATGGCTCAGTTTTTGCCGGCAGAGAGAACAGATGGCATTGCTCTGATCTGAGGCAGACACACAAAATTTTTTCCAAACCGCTGAGTCCCCCTGTGGTGATGGCACTATGGTGGCATCAGCAGCTGACGTTGAAGGGCATGTTGGCTGGCTGTCCAATGGTGACGATTCATGGCGCTGGACACTGCCACCAGCTGTTTCTGATGATGAGCTCTCCCTGCTTCTTTCAGGAACTTGTCTCCTCCTACTCCTCTCTAACTCCCCCTCTGAACTGTCCCCTTGGTCATCTTGTCTATTAGCATCCCACGTGGCATCTGTATCATCATAATCATCATAATCATCCTCCCCAGCTTCGCTTGCCTCAGACACCTCATAAACTGCACCAACAGCAGGTACTTCATCCTCCTCCTCCTACTCACACCTTACGTCCATAGTGTCGCCTAACTCAGACATATGAGGTGGTGTAACTTGCTTAGCGCCTTCATCTTGTTGTAACAATAATGGCTGGGAATCAGTTAATTTCCCACAAAATAACTCATGCAAAGTGTCAAATGCAGCAGATGCGGTGCTAGTAGTAGCGCTGGTGGCTGCGGAAGATGAGGTGTTCTGTGTTAAATAGTCAACCACGTCCTAACAATCTTAGGAGTTGAGGGGACGTGCCTTCTTCTGAGCACTATACTTTGGGCCAGGGCCGCACAAAATCACGCTGCCACCACCTCGAAACAGCCCTGCTGGGTGGCCTGCCTTTGGGTCTGCCTCTGCCTGTTGTTTTGTCCATATGGGGGGGGGGGGGGTGAAGTGAACGGTATGCACTGACTTGAATAATACAATGTGCAGTCACACAGGTGCAGTGAAAGGTATGCACGGACTGGTGTATTACACAGGTACTGTGAACAATTATGCAGTGACTAGTATTACAAATTTGCAGCTGTCACACACACAGGTACCGTGAACAGGTGCAGTGACTGGTGGTATATAAAAATGCATGCGCTCACATAGGTAGGTAGGGGCACTGAACAGGTAGGTATGCAGTAATTGGTATTACAAATGTGCAGCTGTCACACACACAGGTAGTCACTGAATGTGCTGGGCCTGGCAGTGGCACAGTAGGAATTATCAAGGGGCCAAGGTCCAGCAGCTGCGACTGACTGACAGGGCTGTATATGCAACACAAGTGTCTGTGGGACGCACACACACACACACACACACACACAAAATAGATCACAAGAACAACATTAGCTCTCAGAAGAGCTGTTGAGGATGAGAAGTGCTTTTTAGCAATAAGTATCAGCAACAAGGAGCAACCTAACAAGCCTAACACCAGAGCCTAACTAAGCTTTCCCTATGTCAGCAGGCTCTCTCCTTTCTCTAATTACTGCAGCCACAGGAGTGAGTGAAATGGCTGACGCTGCCTGCGTTTTATAAGGAAGGGGGGGGCTCCAGGAGGGAGTGTAGCCTGATTGGCTACCCTGTGTCTGCTGACTGTGATGTAGAGGGTCAAAGTTGACCCTAAGGATGTAGTATAGGGGGCGGGTCAAACTCACATATAGTTTGAGGTTCACCGAGAATGCGAACCACCGAAGTTTGCGCAAATAAGTTTGCGGTCGAACCATTCGGGCCATCTCTACTGCACAGTTTTTTGGCATTCGGGCCATCTCTACTGCACAGAGCAACTGCCATTCACTAAGTGCTTTTAAAAATAAATAAATCCCTGAGAATCCCCTATGAAGAGATGGACTAGTCCAAAACCTGTCGCTTCTGTCACATTTCTACTACCTGCTACATAGAAGAAAAGTAATTTATGGCTCATTTTACTCTGGAAATGTACTCCTTATTTGTTTATGTTTGAACATATATTAAATTTTAAAAATTTTCGCCATAGTGTCCCTTTAGGGCTCTTTCACACCAAGACGTTGCGTTTTAGGGGACGTTAAGGTCGCATGATGTGCCCCTAAGGCAATGCATGGTGGTGCTAAAGTTGGACGCTACATAGAGACGCGTTATGCGTCTCTTGGTGCGCCATCTTCGTTCGATACTGGTAGAACGAAAACGGCGCATGCGTCAAAAGACTGGAGACCACGTCGGAACACTCCACATCACGTGGTCCCGAGGGCCAATCATCGCACAAAGCGGCCACTCCAGGAAGTAAATCACTGTGTGAAGTCACACAGTGCAGTAAATATTATTAAGCCATGTGGCTAGGCACAATAGCGGACTCCCCTCCTCCTCCAACATGTGCAAACAGTCTAACGCGGCTAAAACCGCGTATAACGCACAGCATGCTGCACTTTCATTGAACGTCCAGCGTTACAATGTAACGCAACGTGGGCACTGTGAACAGCCCATTGATTTTTCATTACTGTGAGTTGGGCTGCGTTACAGGCTGCTCTAACGTGCGCCTGTAACGTCCTACTGTGAAAGCAGCCTTAAAGAAAACCTGAACTGAAAATTAAAAGTCAAAATAAGCATACACAAGTCATACTTACCTTGCATGTAGTCTACTCCTCAGTGTCCTTCTCACTCTGTTCACTGTGATCAAGGGAATTTTCCGTCCTCCATTTTGAAAGTGGCCATTACCCATAACAGCTTTCTGGTCAGCACACAGTTAAACTGTAACATCGCCCACTTGTGCCATAGGGAAACATGGACATTACCTGGTACATCAGTTTTCCTCTCAGCTATAACTGACAGCAACTGATATTTTATTGACAGCAACTGATATAAATATTGTCAGAACTGGAAGGGAACTGATGGCAAGGTAACTATGTAATGTTCATTTGAAGTTACCTCATTTGTTTATTTTAAATATCTTTACTCAGTACAGGTTCTCTTTAAGGTCCATCCCCACAACTGCAATATTTCGTAACAGCATTTAGCAAAAATACGTCAAATGATGTTTCATGATGCAGACCACCCATAGTACATACAGTATATTTACATACTGTAGATCTGTACATTAGTCCTGAAAGAGGGACAAATGAGGAAGAAAAGGGGATTTGGTTCCCAAAGAGGGTCCTTAAAGGGCTATGGCTATATAATGGCAAAGCAAGAAGCAAGTGTTGGTTTATTTATATCTTTAGCAGGAAAACACAAGTGATAACAGACAAGCAAAGAGCTTAATTTTTCCATTTTGCTCAGAATTCCTTTGTAAGGAAATTGAGGTTTTCCTTCTAGCTCTGTGTGCAGTACAGCAGGATATGTTCCTAATGCCCACAGAGCATTTTCCCTCACCCTAGGCTGGAAGAACATTGAGCTGAATGGCAGAAAACGCACCAGTGATTGGCGGAACTTCCTCCTGCTACCACATGGGAAAGGAACGAAGACGGAAGCATCTAGTGGTGCTGGAGGCTGCAGTCTGTCTGATTCACTTCAGCCACCAAGCTGGCAGCTCCTACTAACTTAGGATTGCTAAAGCCTCAGGAGTTAAAGCAAAGCTGAATCCAGACACGGTGACTGTTTCTGACCTGTCCATCCTATAACTGTGCTTTAGCTATTATACATCCTATATAATAAAACCCCTGTGTCCCTGCCTCCTCCTGTGTCCGTGCTTCCAGACCTGACAGTTTGCTGTCTGTGAACCCTATTGCATTGTGGGAAATAACAGTTTTTTCCAACTGCCAAGCAGGCAACATCTCCATGTGTGCATATACTTCGGACAGCGGTGGAGGACGGGTCAGCGGGACGCATCTAAGCGTATTGCGGGAGGGGTGGTGGTAGCGGCCGTTGCCAAGCGCCAATTTTTTAATGAGCGGGCCTGTTTACTAGTTTGTAATAAAAATGTTACATTTCTAAAACCTTTAAAAGTAAACCTGTGACATATCAACAGGATTACTTAAACTGCAGTATAGTAAAGCGGCCACAAGATATCATTGTGTATGTAAAGTGATGCAATGATCTCTATGGTATTGTGATTTCCTGTATTTATTCTGTGTTTTTCTCTGTTCTAGGTAAAGTGCATTTCCTGATGGCGGTGTATGATTAATTTGTGCACATTTTCTTTAGTAAAGAGTTCTAACCTGTTATACTGGGTGCCTACCTGCGTATATCTACTACTCTGCTCCATCAGGTTATGGGCACCATCACCGGACGCCCAGACCCGGAGACACAGATCACAAAACTCCAGACAGCCCAGATGAACAACCTTTGCTTGCTTGGAAAAATGTTGTGTAGAGATCCATTCCAGCTTCTTGTATTCCTATGCTGTGGTTCTTGATACTGGCATGTAGCCAGACCCCCATCATCTTATCTGCGTTATTTGTCTTATAGTAAAAGGGAACATAAGCACACCCAATAAAACCGCACCCTTAAAGAGACTCCGTAACAAAAATTGCATCCTGTTTTTTATCATCCTACAAGTTCCAAAAGCTATTCTAATGTGTTCTAGCTTACTGCAGCACTTTGTACTATCACAGTCTCTGTAATAAATCAATGTATCTTTCTTTGTCAGACTTGTCAGCCTGTGTCTGGAAGGCTGCCAAGTTCTTCAGTGTTGTGGTTCTGCTATGAACTCCCCCCTCAGGGGGGAAAGAAACACACAAATGATCTCTTGAGATTCAAAAGGAAGGCTGTATACAGCCTGCTTGTGTATGGATGTATTTTCTATGTGTGGACATACTGTACATCAACCTACTTCCTGTTTTGGTGGCCATTTTGTTTGTTTATAAACAAACTTTTTAAAACTGTTTTTAACCACTTTTAATGCCGCGGGGAGCGGCGAAATTGTGACAGAGGGGAATAGGAGATGTCCCCTAACGCACTGGTATGTTTACTTTTGTGCGATTTTAACAATACAGATTCTCTTTAAAATGATCTTTTTGGCCATTAGAGTATATTTTGTACAAAAAAGTTAAAGAAAAAAATGTTCACCTGGGTTCACACTAGGCTGCAGCCACAACGTGGGCAGTCACAGAGGATCCCATGTACGATCTGCTCCTCCTGTCCACTCTTTTCACGGTGTCCATTGCTGTTCCTTGTAACGGACATGCCTTGAAGAGGAACTCCTGTGAAAATAATGTAATAAAAAAGTGCTTAATTTTTACAATAATTATGTATAAATGATTTAGTCAGTGTTTGCTCATTGTAAGATCTTTCATCTCCCTGAATTACATTCTGACATTTATCACATGGTGACATGTTTACTGGCAGGTGATGTCGCTGGAAGGAGATGCTGCTTGCTTTTTTGGCAGTTGGAAACAGCTGTTATATCCCACAATGCAACAAGGCTCGCACAGTGTGATGTCTGGACCTCAGAGCTGTGAGGCGCTGACATCACACTGTGGGAGGGGTTTCACCACAAAATCAGCCATACAGAGCCCCCTGATGATCCGTTTGAGAAAAGGAATTGATTTCTCATGGGAAAGGGGGCATCAGCTACTGATTGGGATGAAGTTCAGTTCTTGGTTACGTTTTCTCTTTAAGTCATAACATGCTGAAGAATGTGGTCATCTGGGGCTTTTCAAGGGTTAAAGAAGTAAAGACTTACTGTACGTCAAATTAAAAAAATAGGAAAATGGTCACTTCCTACAAAGATAGGCCATTCAGATGTACTTAACCAATTACATTTTATTGGACCAACACATAAGAGATTAATATACTTCACATGCAAAGTATAAAACCAACACTGGTTTTCGCAATAAATTTAATATGCAGATATTATGACCAAAGCTAACACAATTAACTATCCAATAGACATATCTCAAGTTCAGGGAATATGTTATGACTATCAATTTTCAGGTGACAATGCTATCACCAGTGGGAACACAAAAATAAGGGACGATCAAATCAAGAAACCTGTATTTGTCAACTGATTGAAAACTTGACTTTCGTGAATCAAAAACTGTTTACTTCACCAGGAGAAATACTGGTTTAATTTGCAGAGGATTGATTATGTGGGGAAAAAATGAATTTTTATAGGCCTCTATCACAACATTTGTCCCTCTGCCCACATTGAGAATTGACATTAAAGCGGAATATAACCCTGCATTTCAACTTTGCTCTAAAACATTATTTACAGCATATTATATGCAAAAAGCATTTTTTTTTTACTAGACCAGCATTGGAAGGGCTAAACACAGAGGTTTTAAGTTCTGTGCAGACGTTCAGATAGTTATATTCTATTTAGTTATATGTATATATTTCGAAATGTTACACACTCTTTGGCTGTCCTCCAACTCCTTCTCAGTGAGAGAGATGAGTCACAATAAACACTTAGATACATTTATGTAAACAAAAAGTATCTAACTCAAGTTCGGATGCGTCTGCAGAAATCTCCAGGGACTTTAAAGCCCTGTGTAACCCTTCCAATGCTGGTCTAGTAAAAAAAAAATGCTGGTTGCATATAATATACTGTAAATAATGTTTTAGAGCAAAGTTGAAATGCAGGGTTATATTCCGCTTTAATGGACTGGATCTCTCTGTATTCTGGCAACATAGCAGGGTCCTTTTAACCACTTTCACCTTTTGGACGTTGCTGATACGTCCAAAAGGCTGCTAGGAGGCTGGTGCGCACTGCTCCCGTGCGCACGCTCCCGCCCGGAGATCAATGAATGGGAACACAGTTCCCATTCATAGATTTAAGTCCCCATTAGAAAGCCCAATGGCTTCTTTCGGAAGTCGCAATCATTTCCTGTCCTCCCTTCACTTCCTGTAAGCGAGAGCACTACTTACAGGACAAAGAAAATGTTTTTGACTGTGGACATCTTGTGGCCAAATAGTACACCTACATCTATATACACTTTTTTAAATACATACAATTTATTACATTTAAAATTAGCTAGTTAGCCCCCACACTCCAAAAAATACCCAAATACAGTTTTTAATAAAAAAAAAAAATTACAATTAAAAAAAACAAATAGTTACCTAAGGGTCTGAATTTTTAATATGAATATGTAGAGGCAATATTACTATTATTTTTTTAATTATAAGCTTGTAAATAGTGATGGACACAAAACTGTAAAAATACACCTTTATTTCTAAATAAAATATTGGCGCCATACATTGTGATAGGGACATAATTTAAATTCTGTAATAACTGGGACAAAAGAGCAAATAAAATATGTGGGTTTTAATTATGGTAGCATGTATTATTTTAACGCTATTATGGCCAAGAACTGAGAAATAATGATTTTTTTCCCATTTTTTTCTTAATATTCACGTTAACATGCATTTAGAAAAAATAATTCTTAGCAAAATGTACCACCCAAAAAAAAGCATAATTGGTGGCGGAAAAACAAGATATAGATCAATTCATTGTGATAAGTAGTGATAAAGTTATTGGTGAATAAATAGGAGGTGAAAATTGCTAGGATGCATAAGGTGAAAAACGACTGAAGGCTGAAGTGGTTAAAGAAAGCCTGTAGCATAAAAAGTACCCCTGGAGGGTACTTACCTCGGAAGGGGGAAGCCTCTGGATCCTATTGAGGCTTCCCCCGTCCACCACCGTCCCACGGTGGTCTCGCTGGGCCCCTCCGAACAGCGGCCATGTAAATAATTAACTCTCCGGCTCCAGCGCATTAGTGGCTCTTGGCTCGGGATCAGGTGGAAATAGCCGATCCCAGTCACCTGCGCCTGTGCAGTAGAGCAGATCCGACTGGGATCTGCTATTTTCGTCTGATCCCGAGCCAAGAGCCGCTACTGCGCCTGCACTACAGCCAGCCGTAGCCTGACAAATTGTCGGCTGTGGCTTCAGAGGCGCTCAGCGAGACCACTGCAGGAAGGAGGAGGATGGGGTGAGCCTCGAAAGGTTTCAGAGGCTTCCCCCTCCCGAGGTAAGTACCCCCCGGGACACTTTTTTTTTTTTGGTATAGAGTTTCTTTAAAGCTTGAAACTTTTCAAACATTTTTGTATATAGATCTTTTAAATGTAACCAGTTCTCTTGATTAATTGGATTATTTGAAAAATCAAACTAATCCACCATACGCTATGCAATTTTTTTTTCTAAAAACAGTTTTTCCATCACGGCCATTAGATCAAAAATTCAGGAAATTGTATAGATTTTTTCCAGTTAAAAGAAATCACACTTCATTCTTCCATACAATCGATTTCTTTTATTTTCTTTGATTAGTGTACAGCCAAGGTGGTCATACATGACTCAATAAAAACATTTGACTTACAATAAATAGAATTACATGTAAAGAAAACCAATACAGATAATCAAGAAAATTGAATTTAAATATCTAAAGAAAAAAACGTTATGGTGTATGGCCACTTAAAGACTGTAATTATGGGCACATGGGCCTCTGGCAGATTCTTTGTTTTGGGTTAACCAGGCACACTTTATTTTGCAGTTCACAAATGCACCTTAGAAAATTGCTTGTTTTATAACTCACAATAGTTACAAAACAAATACATTTTTTTTAATAACATAAATGAAATGTATGATGGTTTAAATGGGGACGTCACATTAAGACTGGATGCCATGTACTCTAAGGCTGGCCCTGATGCCATGAATTTTTGAGAGCTTGACCCCACTGCGCAGGTGCAGACGGCTTGCACTTGCACACTAGCGCAGAGCCGAACAGGCAGCGGCTCCGTGTTACTTTGCAGGCACAAGCCGTCCTGCGTCTGTGCAGTATGACCGCACTCATTCTCATACGGGAGCACGGTGGAGAGCTTAAGGGGTCCCAGCGCTGGAAGGGTCTGCTGGTGTAGAAGAAGGACGGGTAATCACATGGGGATCTAGATGGAGGATCCAGAGGCTTCTCTCTAACGAGGTAAGTGTCTGATGTTCCTATACACAAACTCACAGATTTGCTTTAAAGGAAACTTCCAAGCCAAAAAAAAAAAAAAAAACTCCACTTACCTGGGGCTTCCTCCAGACCCTGGCAGTCGTTCTGTGCCCTCGCCGCAGCTCTGGTGGCTCCCGGTGTCCTTCGCTGCAGAAGCTGACCTCGTCAGGTCGGCTTCCGGGTCGGCTTCTTGTGCGCTCCACGGCGCCGGTCATGTGGTCCGGCTGACGTCATCAGGATTGTACTGCGCAGGCGCAGTAGTTCTGCGTCTGCGCAGTATAATCCTGATGACGTCGGCCACACCACGTGACCCACGCGGTGGTGAGCACAAGAAGCGCACCTGGAACCCGAGGCGAGGTCGGCTTCTGCAGCGGGGAAGACCGGGAGCCACCGGAGCTGCGGCGAGGGCACAGAATGACTGCCAGGGACTGGAGGAAGCCCCAGGTAAGTGGAGTTTTATTTTTTTTTTAGCTTGGACCTTAACTTTAAGGGCTCATTCACACTATGTGCTGTACTGTCGGTTTTGCCGCAACGCACAATGGGCTTGATTCACTAAGGTACTAAGATTCACTAAAATATCATACCTTATCAAAGATATCATACCTTGTCAAAGTTAATACGCCTTATCAGAGTAGCATAGCGCGCTACAAACTTATGCCTGCTAATTGGCAGTGGCACTCGTCCTGCCCTGAGCGGGCTCGTAGCACTCACTATGCTACTCTGATAAGGCGTGTTAACTTTGATAAGGTGTGATATCTTTGATAAGGTGTGATATTTGAGTTATCACGGTTTAGTGAATCAAGGCCATTGTGTACGATCCATATAGCAACATGAAAGTCCATAGACTTTCATGTTACCATTCACATTACAGGTGTGCGTTCCCATGTGTTATGATGTAACGCATCTGGGGACATTTTATCTCACAACGCACACGTTTCCCGATGGGTACGGCTGCCAACATCTGCGTTTTAGCGCACCACGACACGTGCGATGACAACGCATGCACAAAATCGCGTTCATGCATGCATTCAGTAGTGTGAATGAGCCCTTACATGTAACATCATTGTGCTTATTGTGCTCTAATCAATAATTCAGTTAGTAGAAGCAGTAAAGTGTTGTACCGTGTTAGCCATGAGTAAAAGCAAGAAGTTTTGAATCAGGATGATACCATTTATTGGCTAACTTAGAGATGGATAAACAGTGAGCTTTCGACTTATAAAAAGCCTTCGTCGGACTGGTTCTTGACCAGAACTGAAAAACACAGCTTATATACACTGACATACAGAGGAGAAACATTCTTTAGCAAACATAAATGTAATTAGATGCCTTAACTGTTACTGAGGAGGCTTTCCCAGGCATCCTATCTAAATTGATAAGATCAATAGAATCCTCAACATGACATAAAGCAGACTCTGGTGATGAAGAGACATCGTAAATTCCAAATTCAAATGGTAACTGGCCTGGTTACATGCACCATTAATTCTAAGCTTAAGAGAATTGTGGCATTTAAAGCCAGTACCTGAAAGCAAATAAAATGAATAGTGACAGCGAATTCCATCTTACACAGCATATGGCACAAAAATGAATGAAACGATAGAAAAATTAAAATTAAAAGAACTGTGGCATTTAAAACCCATCGTACCAGCACAAGAAGTTGGAGTCCTTGTTTAAACCATCTTGTACAGTTTTGAACCAATGTATAAACTTAGTTTCTTGTGTTAGTCTCATGTTTCCCGATTTGAAGCCACCCATTAATACAGTGACGCGAAAATCGCTTAAACTGTGTCCAGGTAAACAAAAGTGTGTTGGTATTGGGAGATCAGTATAATTTGTAATATCCTTTTTCCTGCTGTTAATAGTGGATCTGTGGTGTGTCATGCGATCCCGCAGTGGTTGACTTGTTTCTCCCACATAAATTCCTTTGGGGCATTTTGCACACATGATCAGGTATACCACATTAGATGAGTCGCAGGAAAAGGTGCCTTGTACTTTGTATTCCTGTTGTGTACCCGGTATTAGTATCCTGTCAGTGGAATGGATGTATTCACAGGTCCCACATGTTTTCCCTCGGCAGGGGAATGTTCCATTCTGTTCTTGCCTATTTAAGGCACTCCTCACTATCATCTGCTTAAGATTGGGTGGCTGTCGGAACGCAAGGAGGGGAGGTTCAGGGAATATCTTTTTCAGTCTCTGATCCTTGTGTAGAACAGGATGAAGTTCTTTTGCAATCTTTCTTAAGATTTCCAAGCGTGGGTTGTAGGTTACTACCAGTGGGACACGGCTCTCTTCCTGGCTCTGCTTGTACTCCAGGAGCTGAGTCCTAGGGATGTTGTTAGCTTTCCTGATTTGGGTCTCAGCCATTAGAGGATTGTATCCCTGTTTTATGAAATTCTTCTTCAGGTAACCCAGGTGTTTGTCTTTGTCATCCTTGTCAGAACAGATCCGATTGCATCTTATTGCCTGGCTGTAAATTATGGAATTCTTTATATGTTTGGGGTGGAAACTGTCATACCTGAGGTATGTGGGACGATCCGTCGGTTTGCGGTACATGGACGTTTGTAAGCTGTTCTCTCTGATGTATATATTCAGGAAGCTACGTCTCAAGGAACACTACTATGACAAGGAATCTTGCAACACTACTGATAATGAGCCAACACACACCAGATCCACAAAAAAACGCGGATGGACCCCTGCAGCTGGAAAAAATCCTACCCTGGACAAATACATCAACAAATTTAGACGCCAAATCTCTGACAGGGTTCTGAATAAAAGAAAAACACTGGCTCATAACATAACATTGCAAGAGCAACAAGCTATCACATCCCTTAAGGAGAATAAGGACATTATTATTAAGCCAGCGGATAAAGGGGGTGCCATAGTCATCATGAACACCGATGACTATATCCAGGAGGCACAAAGACAGTTGTCTAACACCATGCACTATGCCAAATTACAGGAGGACCCAACAAAAAGGTACAGGATGGCACTCAATAGGATGGTAAAGAAATTGCCCGTAAACACCAGGCTTCATGTACAGACTCTTATCCCGGAAAAGCCGAGAACCGCCTGCTTTTACATGCTTCCCAAAGTCCACAAAGAGGGGAACCCAGGCAGGCCCATAATCTCAGGGAATGGAACTCTCACAGAGAATATCTCAGGGTGGTTGGAAAACATTTTGAAGCCTCTAGTCTGTAAAAGACCCAGCTACATACAGGATACTGCACACCTCCTGAACCAACTGGCAGCCATTGGCCCAGTGCCTGAAGGCACAATTCTTGCCACTATGGATGTAGAGTCTCTGTACACCAACATTCCCCACAATGATGGAATTGCGGCCTGTCGCAAATATCTTCAAGGTTTGGGCACACCTATAAACTCAATTGCTGGACTAATGAGATTCGTTCTCACACACAATTATTTCACTTTTGGGGAGGACCTCTATTTGCAGCAAATGGGAGTGGCAATGGGCTCACGGTTTGCACCGCAGTACGCAAATCTCTTCATGGCAAAGATTGAAGAAGAATACCTGAATACTTGTCATATAAAACCCATGGCCTACTTCCGTTTTATCGACGACATCTTGATCATCTGGTCTGCAAGTGAGGAGGATCTTGTCCAATTTCACAGGAACTTCAATGCTTTCCATCCCACAATCAAACTGAAATTGAGCTACTCTCACAAGGAGATTAACTTTCTTGACACCACCATATACATCAGAGAGAACAGCTTACAAACGTCCATGTACCGCAAACCGACGGATCGTCCCACATACCTCAGGTATGACAGTTTCCACCCCAAACATATAAAGAATTCCATAATTTACAGCCAGGCAATAAGATGCAATCGGATCTGTTCTGACAAGGATGACAAAGACAAACACCTGGGTTACCTGAAGAAGAATTTCATAAAACAGGGATACAATCCTCTAATGGCTGAGACCCAAATCAGGAAAGCTAACAACATCCCTAGGACTCAGCTCCTGGAGTACAAGCAGAGCCAGGAAGAGAGCCGTGTCCCACTGGTAGTAACCTACAACCCACGCTTGGAAATCTTAAGAAAGATTGCAAAAGAACTTCATCCTGTTCTACACAAGGATCAGAGACTGAAAAAGATATTCCCTGAACCTCCCCTCCTTGCGTTCCGACAGCCACCCAATCTTAAGCAGATGATAGTGAGGAGTGCCTTAAATAGGCAAGAACAGAATGGAACATTCCCCTGCCGAGGGAAAACATGTGGGACCTGTGAATACATCCATTCCACTGACAGGATACTAATACCGGGTACACAACAGGAATACAAAGTACAAGGCACCTTTTCCTGCGACTCATCTAATGTGGTATACCTGATCATGTGTGCAAAATGCCCCAAAGGAATTTATGTGGGAGAAACAAGTCAACCACTGCGGGATCGCATGACACACCACAGATCCACTATTAACAGCAGGAAAAAGGATATTACAAATTATACTGATCTCCCAATACCAACACACTTTTGTTTACCTGGACACAGTTTAAGCGATTTTCGCGTCACTGTATTAATGGGTGGCTTCAAATCGGGAAACATGAGACTAACACAAGAAACTAAGTTTATACATTGGTTCAAAACTGTACAAGATGGTTTAAACAAGGACTCCAACTTCTTGTGCTGGTACGATGGGTTTTAAATGCCACAGTTCTTTTAATTTTAATTTTTCTATCGTTTCATTCATTTTTGTGCCATATGCTGTGTAAGATGGAATTCGCTGTCACTATTCATTTTATTTGCTTTCAGGTACTGGCTTTAAATGCCACAATTCTCTTAAGCTTAGAATTAATGGTGCATGTAACCAGGCCAGTTACCATTTGAATTTGGAATTTACGATGTCTCTTCATCACCAGAGTCTGCTTTATGTCATGTTGAGGATTCTGTTGATCTTATCAATTTAGATAGGATGCCTGGGAAAGCCTCCTCAGTAACAGTTAAGGCATCTAATTACATTTATGTTTGCTAAAGAATGTTTCTCCTCTGTATGTCAGTGTATATAAGCTGTGTTTTTCAGTTCTGGTCAAGAACCAGTCCGACGAAGGCTTTTTATAAGTCGAAAGCTCACTGTTTATCCATCTCTAAGTTAGCCAATAAATGGTATCATCCTGATTCAAAACTTCTTGCAATAATTCAGTTATAATGCACTGATTTTGCCATTTTGATCAGTGATATGGACACTTAAATCTAGGAATAGACTGTAAAAGCAGTGATCACGTGACATCTAATGAGCAGCAGTAAGGTGATTTCTAGGGAGATGTGTGAGGAAAGTATAGTAATAACATTATTACCTTAACTGCAGTGTAGTAAAGCAACCACAAGATGTCACTGTGAATGCAAAGTGTTGCAATGATCTCTATGGTATGGTGATTTCCTGTATTTATTCTGTGTTCCTTTCTGTTCTAAGTAAACTGTATTACCTGATGGTGGTGTATGATTTATCTCTGCATGTTTTTCTTCGGTGAAGAGTTCTAACTTGTTATACTGGGTTCCTATCTGCGTGTACAGCCCACTCTGCGAGAAGCTGTCTAGAGGCCATTATAAAGATGTGGTCTTCAGTAAAATGGACACCATAGCCAACGGCTGACTCTCTCTCTCTCTCTGTCACTTACAAAATATGAACTTTTATTATAATAGGTCTTACTTCCTGATGAAAGAGGGTTGAGCCCTCTGAAACACGTTGCTTAGCTACAATAAAAGTTTTTACTTTTGATTCACACAGCAGCCGCCGTCTATTTCCTACTTGCATACACTTGCACTGGCAAATCGCTTAAACTCAAATTTCTTAATCCACCCACGACTGCCTGACAGTGCAGCCGCCTATAGTGGCATCACAGCACTCAGGCTAGGTGGAAAATATACCAGAACAGCAGCCTGCTACTACAGCTCTGAAGGAGGCTATCGTCTTCACGCCTTGTGGAGGAGGACTTCTGCCAAGACTTGGTCCCCGGTCCAAGTGGGACAAAGCCTTTCTGCTGGCCACCCCGTATGGGACAGTCAGCCAAAGATCCAGGTGAGAATATTCCACGGCTGGCTGGCCATTTTTATTGAATGACAACCTGAGTGCGCTCTCCCCCACCCCTTGTTTTTCCACCCATCCCCCCACATCCCACTGTCTACTGCAGATTATATACCACCTAGAGTGGCACCCAAGAGAGCAGCACCCTTCGATGACAACTACACAGACTTGCACAGTATTGTCAAGGTCGCTCCCTCTGTCCAACACAGGGGTTTAGGCTCCTTTCCTCTTTACTTCATGATAGGACAAATAGGAAGAAGACTTAATTACCAAGCACGAGTGTCCTTTACTAGTATACGTTAATGCTCACATTTATCCAAATGATGAGATATACTGTATATATATATATATATATATATAGTAAGTACCTACGTAAGTAACTTCTTCAGACCAAATCATTTTCCTCACATTCAAGGGAAACACTGGAAAGTAATTTTAGTGTAATTTTCTCCTGACAGTGTTCTAAGTCGCTGTGCAGTGTTGAGCTTCAGCACTGAGCACTCCATACCTGTTCTTTTATATCTGAATTCAGGAGATAAAGCGGCTAAAAGGTAGACAGTCTGAATGCTTTTCACATCGGTGACATTAGTTTGGGGTAAAAGTAGGTAGGGTGACTATATATTCAATAAAGGTGTTTAATCATGTGTTAAGCTAGAGGCTCAATCCCACCAAAACTGTAAAGAAAGACAGAGAAAAATGCATGCATTTTGTCATGTGCTTGCAGTTCAATACCACTGAATGACATGCATAAATAAGAACGCACTAGTGTAAACAGGGTGAATGGGTTGCAATGGAGATCCTTGCGCACCTGTTCTTTCTGGATCAGTAACTGCATGTGATTGAGGAAAACATTTCTGCCAGATGTGAACAAGCTCTTAAGGTGTCCAATAGCGATACAGTTCCACAGCCGGTCGATCGTTTTTCAGACCAATCCAATCAATCTGATTGGTTAGCAGGAATTTGGCAATTAATGGGCCTTGTTTTCTAAACGATCACCGTGGCGATTGGAAACAATCGATCTGCTGCAGGATTGTATTATTATTATTATTATTTAGTATAGTGCCAACATCTTATG
This sequence comes from Hyperolius riggenbachi, assembly GCF_040937935.1. Taxonomy (NCBI): domain Eukaryota; kingdom Metazoa; phylum Chordata; class Amphibia; order Anura; family Hyperoliidae; genus Hyperolius; species Hyperolius riggenbachi. Next base: position 98,465,771 of record NC_090649.1, read on the forward strand.
CAACGCTGTATATTATATATATTGGCTTGTCACTAACTGTCCCTCAAAGGAGCTCACAATCTAATCCCTACCATAGTCATGTATGTATCATGTAGTGTATGTATTGTAGTCTAGGGCCAATTTAGGGAGAAGCCAATTAACTTATCTGTATGTTTTTGGGATGTGGGAGGAAACCGAGTGTCCGAGGGAAACACATGCAGACACGGGGAGAACATACAAACTCCTTGCAGATAGTGCCCTGGCTGGGATTTGAACCGGGGACCCAGCGCTGCAAGGCAAGAGCACTAACCACTGTTTCATTAATGCTTTCCTTTTTCAGTGTTCCCCAACCCTGTCCTCAAGGCCCACCAACAGTGCATGTTTTGTGGAAGTCTGCACAGGTAGTTAATCAGCTCTACTGAGGCACTAATTATCTCACCTGTGCATGTTGGTGGTTTTCTGCAAAACATGCACTGTTGGTGGGCCTTGAGGACAGGGTTGGAGAACTCTGCTTTAGATGACATGTTTAGATATGTGCCTGGAAATAGGCTATAAAATCACTATGTTTTGAATATAGAGTCATTTTAAACAGTAAGGGCGTTTTTGAGATTTATGTAAGAGCCGGTAATTTTGAAAATCACCATAAAAGCGCTTGTGCAATTATTCCCTATGAGAGTGTTCCTCACATCTGAGCGGTTAGATTACAATCCGCTTACCAAGCGCTGAATTGCGCCAGGAAGTGAAAAAACAAATCGCTCTGCAAAAGTGGTTAAAAAAGCGCTTTACAAAAAATCGCAACGCACAGGTAAGCCCCGGGAGGTGCTAAAAATAATCGCACACAAAATCGCTGGCGTCAGCGATCGCGATTTTAGTTATGAACAAGGCCTAACAGTAGTAATAAAAGTAGCAGATGTCACTTCAGTGTAAAGATGATCTTTCTCTGTCATCTTTATTAATTGTGAGGAGTGTGCCTGGGAGATAAGGCGGGTGTGCTGCAGTAATCAGCACAGGAAAGAATAAGGGCATGGGTTAAGGGATTTAGTGACTAGGATAAATACTTTGTACTTTGTTACACAAATCAGTGCTTGGGGGTGATAAAAAGCTCATTTTCCTTGTTCACCAGACCTTTTCAGTTCCCCCATTTGTCTCACATTTTGGAGCCCCGCCCACCTATACATCTCTTTGCTGCGTCCCTTCCCCCCACCACCGGCCATCAGCACAGTGGAGCAGTGACATCCAAAGGTCAGCAATGTCATGCATTACGCTTCAGTCCATTAAAAGGTAATTCAACTTTCAAACTCAACAAAAAAATGTTTTCAGAGCCAAAATTTCAGCGTAATTAGCGTCATTAGACAGATTTATCATGCCTTAAAGGAAAATGGCCAGAAATATAACTGGCAGTAATGAGTGATGGTAGAGAAGGGTGTATTAGTGACCTATCTCTGACCATAGCCAAATACAGACAAGCTCTGCTGCTCATGTTAAATATAAGGCCAGGTTTCTGCACTTACTGCTATAGTAACTTCAAAATACACCTGAAGGGCCTAGGATAATGTGTCCATTTGCCCAAATACTACAACAACGAACGACAACAAAACATTTGTAAATCGCTTTTCTCTCGTAGGAACCAAAGCGCATGAGCTTGTCTCAGATCAGTACATAGTGATGTGTACAGGCGAAAAAGTGATGTGATCATAAATGTCAGACTAAACAGGTGGCTTTTCAGTTTTGATTTAACGTCCACAGGGTTGGAGCTGTCTTGATTAAGTTTGGCAAGGCATTCCACAGGGTAGGGGCAGCATGACAGAAAGCTCTGGCTCCAAAGGTTTTTAGTTGAACTCTTGAGGTGGTCAAGTTATTGGATCCTTTTGATCTGAGGTTGTGGGGTGTGTGATGCAGTTGGAACAAATCCTTCAGGTATCCTGGGCCTAGGTCGTGTAGGAATTTGAATGTTAGCACGCAAATTTTGAAAAGGATTCCTCAGACTAGAGCAGGCTTTCTCAACCAGGGTTCCCTGGAACCCCAGGGTTCCTTGAGGACTCTGCAGGGGTTCCTTGGCATTTTACCCCATCGTGGGGGAAGTATAATAGAGCACACTATAATAGGTGGTACTGTAACAAGAAGCACTAAATTGGGGGGGGGGGGTCAGGAGACAGTATGATGAGTGGCAGTGTAATAGGAGATAGTGAAATTAGCAACCTAACCTATTTAAAGACCATGCCTCCTGAAAAATAAATGTAGGGGTTCCTCGAGACCAAAAAATTTTTTGCAGGGGTTCCTTGAGATCCAACAGTTATTTACAGGGTTCCTCCAAGGTAAAAAGGTTGAGAAAGGCTGGACTAGAGAATACCCAGATAGCTCATGGTGGCCCAGAACCACTAACAAGCTGTCTGCATGTTGGATTGATGTGGCTCTGTAATATGTAGCTATAGCTTCACTATACACCAGCAGTTTGTATGACTGTGCTAGGTCATCTAGGGGACTATAACAAATATATTGCTCTACTTACTACCTAATTTGTCCTTTTGGACACCTAATTCGGGGTCCAGCTATTGCCAGTATCAGAATTACAGCGATTTTAGAGAACTTCCCCCTGCATTGCTATATCCATAATTAACACTACGATTTATGGCGGCGCCCAAAATAGGCGCTGCATGGTACTTTGCAGGTGCTAAAGCGACCTGACTTGAACGGTTCTGAACAGGGCCGGTGCTACCATAGAAGCAAAAGGGGCATGTGCCCTGGGGCCCCGACCTCTGCTAAGGCCCCCATAGCGCCGACCCTGCTCCATTCTGCCTGCTCCCCCCACTCCCCGGGGCCCTGCAGCTATAATGGCAGCCATAATTAACTATAAGTATTGGCACGTGTTTACAAATGACGCGCCGGGTCATAGAGTGGGAGGGAGACCGCGTGTCTCAGAGTCCGCTCACCCGTCGGGGCTAATAGGTATTTATGGCTGCTTGCAGGGCCCCGCGGAGCAGAAGGGTAATAGCAGGGGGTGCTGGGGGGCCCCAAAGCTTTAGTTTGCTCCAGGGCCACAGGGCCCCTTAAACCGGCCCTGGTTCAGGATGTGTGCTTGGCTTTCAGGGGCATTAATTGATTTGCATATTCGGGACTGATGCATCATGGGAAACCCCGGTTGCTCATTTAAAATGTACTCAAGGCAAAAATTGCAACAAGAAACAGAGGCTTCCTGTGTCCTCTCCCCCCACCCCCACCCACACTCACAGACCCCTCAATCCTATCCGAGAAGACATTGATGGACATGTTATCATGGCTGCTTTCCCCATGTATGAGTGCAAGCATACTGTGCCTGAGCGAGTGTGGCTGTGCATGCGCAGTAAGCTAAACCCGCCTGCGCACTAGCGGCTCCTTGTTACTGCGCAGGCCGGTTTGTGATTTAGACAAATGAATAAAGTTTTCCTCTTAATATTTTAATGTTTTCCTAAAGGACAACTGAGGTGACATGTGACATGATGAAATACACATTTGTATATATAGTGCCTAGCACACAAATAACTAGGCTGTATTCCTTTTTTTCTCTCTCTGCCTGAAAGAGTTAAACATCAGGAAATGCAAGTGACAGTTTCTGTCTGGGTCAGACTGGGTCAGACTATAGCATAACCCTCACTGATAAGTCATTACAGCCATAAAACACTTCCCTGTCAGTAAATGGCTTCTGAGTGCAGGAAAGAGATAAAAAGGATCAATAATTCATAGATTTGAGCTCTAGCATATTTCAATGAAGGTGTCATTGAGCAACGACAATGAAGCAGTAAAAACTTAAAAACTACATTTAAATTTAAAATAAAACTGTGGAATTTCTAAAAAAGCAATTTTTAGGAGAAGGAGGATATATACAATTGTTTTTCTCATCAGTTTATTTTCACCTCGGATGTCCTTTAATGATTTTTTTAATGACAATGACATAACATAATATAATCTAGCGTGTACATATATCTCTGACCTCTACTTGACCTATTACCTGACCTATTACTTTTTCCTATTATAAAAGATTGTTGGCCAAGTATATTTCATTCTACATACTTATAGAATGTTATGTTAATCTAAGCCTTCAAATAATAAAGCATTCTAATCTCTCCATAAATGACAACATAGCAGCTGTTCACCTACAAGGCCAGAAAGTATTTGAACTCTGTTTCTCTCGAAAATTTGTTGAAAGACAGTTTTCCAGCTGCATCATCAGTCCATACTTATCTGAAACTTAAGATACCCCCAGTAATTAATTCCTAGCTAATGAGATCCTCCAAAAATCACCCACATTTGGCAGGTGCAAGACATGTTTTTTACAGAGTGCAGGCTGACTCCCATCTAGTTTTCAATACCCGATAATGATAGCCTACCAAATACCAACCCCACCCCCCTCCTAAGCAGGGCAATATTACCAGGTGCATCTCGGGTGAAAAATGAAATACTTACCTAAGGAGAGGGAAGCCTCTGGATCCTTCCCTCGCTGTCATCTGTAAATCTGACCCGGTGTCCTTAAGAACATCAGGGCCAAGCTCCTCTTCTGCTTGCGCTCTCGTCTGAAGAGGTGTGCAGTCCCGATGTTCCTTTCCGGCTAGCCCTTGTCCAAATTCTTCGGGGGGGGGGGGGGGGTTAACGCCAATGGATCTCTATAGGATCCATAGGTTTCCCTCTTTTTAGGTAAGTATGTGGTTTTGTACACTTTAAATATCAAGAGGTGAGACCCCAAAAACCAAGTTATGTGAGATGTCCTAGAATTGCAAGTGCAGATTTGATCATAAAGTTCTTCCTGTTGCTACTCTGCACATGGAGGAATTCACCATATCTTTTGTCAAATGCCTCCATCCTCATCCTCCATCAGTTTGTACTCCATTTTATATCTACAATAATGAGAGGGGAGAGAAGGTGAAAGCGCTCTCCCCAATCTTCAGATCAGGAAACCAGGAATATGCCTCACCTGACCAAATGGAGACAACTAAAAAAACTGAAAATCCATGGGAGCCCTAGCCTGTGGCTCTGTATTTCTCATCATTGGTGATGACAGTTGGTCATGGGTGGCTTTGTGGTCACCAATCTCACCTTGCAATGCCAAAGTCCCAGGTCCAAATATTGGCCAGAACCAATATAGAGTTTGCATGGTTTTCAACTGGGCACTTTAGTTACCTCACAGGCTAGCAACATTTTCTGTTGCCATGGAGCGGGGAGGAGTCATAATGGTACGGTGCACAATGAAGAAGGTTAGAATGGGTGTGGGCAAGTAGGGAAACAATGAGCTCGGCCAACACAATCAAAAACTCCAGAACTCTCAGCAATGCATTGGGGCTCCTGCATACATGCTAGATCCTCAGCAAAGGCGGCTGAGACTGGCCATCTCAGCCTACAGTCATCTGGAGAAGGTACTAGGCTTTAGTGCCAGCCATGGGTTGTTTGTTCTACAATTATATTATTATGGTGTATTTACTGTATAAAGTGCTGACATGTTCTGCAGCACTTAAATGAGTATATAGCCACGCCCTGCCACCATGTCACACAATGTAAAGGACTGTCCAAAATATCAGCACTATACACAGTAATGGCCTATTTCTACTAGCATGCATACTGAAATCCGCAACTGCTTTTTAATGCGGATACGCGTTTTGCATACGTGTTTTAATGTGAAAATTTGCATAATGATTTGAAATCTGCCCAGCAACAACACGTCATGTCACGTGTTTGCTAGACAATTTGCGATTGCAATGCGAATGTCCGCATTTGTAATGCAAATTACATGCAGACCCATTGCCTAACATCAGCCGCGATTCGCATCCAGATTCTATTCGCATGCAGAAAAATGCAGCACACCATCCAGATTTGCACCGCACCGTATACAAAACTTTGCATTGAATGATAATAGCTCCATTCACTAACGTGTTGCATTTTTGATGCGGAATCCGAATGTAGTGGAAATAGGCCCTTAATGTAAAAGGTAAATCTGCCAAGTGGAATGGGTGATGCAAGTTGCTTGAATGATGCTAAGCTGTGCTACAATCGTAGTAATGATACAGATCTCCTCTCTGTGGAGCAAAGGGGACTATTCTTCCACCACACCAGATATATTTTAATGTGCCCTGTCAATGTAATATAAATAAGTATATCATGTAAAATGGCTTGCGGCCACATTCTGAACGAAGCCAAACAGTTCTCCGATCTGTTGTAATAATTTTGCAGCCCTACTTGTAATTATTTATTTTTGTGTGGAGCCTAGTAAATGGGTGTTTATATGGGTCAGTGACATCAATTAAACAACTGTGTATGCGTTCGGTCCTAGCGCATGCACTGCTGAATTGACTAAAGCATTTGCAACACTGATTGTGTGTGCCCCTCCTTTGTGAAGACAAGAGTGGCCCAGAGGGCCCTTACTTGGGAGCATTCCTGTGATTGGCAGATGGCATGCTTCTTTTTGTTTGTGTCAACATACTGGCATTCAAATGGAAATAGCTTGATCCTCAGAGTAAAACCAAGTGGCCTGACCGTGCAAATTAGATTGTTCTCTTTATTCAAAATAAAAGAAGAAAAAACCTTGGTAATACTCAACTATTTAGTTCATGAGAAAGCGTTTGTTAACCCTTCTTCAGGGTTTTTGCACAAAGTTTGCCTAGAACACGATGTGATCTATATATCGAAGTGAAAATAATAAAGTTTTATTTAACAAACACGCCATACTTGACAATCTACATTTATCTCACTGCTGACTCAGTACATAGTTTAAATGAGTAGCCATTGATGGATGGAAACATTACATGATTCCTAAGGGCCTCTGTACACAGATCCGTGAAGCAAACATGCTGAAACCACGATGTACAAACACATTGTATTTGTTCATGCTGCGGCTCCAATGCATCTGTGGTTTTCACCAAAGAAGCAGAAAAGAATGTTTTACATTTGGAAAAATGCACTATAGACACAGTTAGGGCCTGTTTCCACTACATGCGGATCAGGGGCGTAACTAGACATTACTGGGCACCACTGCGAAACTTTGGATGGGGCCCCCTCCCCCCCTCGCTTTCTGGACAGGTAAACTGAGAACCAATGTTATTCAATTGGCTACTGCACACTTGAATGTGTTTTCCCCATGCAGATAAAAACAGACAGCAGTGAAGCACTGCAGGCATTTTCTCTATCAGTTACATTACCTCCTGTGATAAAATGTGCATGTTTTCACACACACATGGTGTGCAGAAAACACATACAGAACCTCTGATGGAACATAACTGGCTCTGCAGACTCCTCTAGCATCACTACAGTACAACAGCAGCACTTGTGAAAGGGGTGCATAGGGTGGGGATTGGGCACTATACACAAGAGCTTGCTGCACACTGAATAGGTACTGTCTACAAATCTCTGTCTACAAAACTTTGTATGATTACTTATCAGTGGCTGAGCAGAGGCAGTCATTAGAACAATTGTGCAGAGCAGAAAGCTTTTTCTCTCTGCACCCTTAGTTTTAAGTCTCTGCGGCTTCTGGGCCCCCTGCAGCTGTATACACAATGGGATTTTTCAGCAGATTTACTGTCTGATCGTTTTTCCAATTGATTTTTCGATCGGTTTTCTGAATGATTTTTATTCACTTCTATGAAAAATCAATCAGAAAAACGATCGAAAATCTGATTGGACCAGTCGGAAATTATCTATCGAACCATCTATCTGCCAAAAAATGTATGGTGTATTCCCAGCATGAAGGGGCATTACAATGACAGACTGCATTTTGTACAATACATATGTATGTTCACATGCACATAAGATGCATATTTGTCCTAGAGTAGAATGCACTGTATTTTTTGCTTCCTAGGTAGCTGTCACTTACAGTAAGGTATTATCATCATACACCACTAAACTTCTTACTGACAGGTTTTGGGCTAGCTCACCTGCTCATGGGGGATTCTTAAAGTTTCCTGTATTTGTTTCAAAAGCACACCCTGGAAAGAGGACTACTCCCGTGTCTGCTATTCTGGCAGCTCATGGCCATTATTCTGATTGCTTCAGAACCTTCCTAAGTGAAGTAAAGGAAACTTTGAGAACCCCCCATGAAGAAATGACCCAGAGCATCTGATCTGCATGCTTGTTCAGGGTCTATGTATTGTTTAAAAAAAGGAAATACATATGGCAGCCTCTGTATGCCTCTCGCTTTAGGTTCCCTTTAAAGCAAATCTGTAGTGAGAAAAAAAAGTCAGATACTTACCTTACCTTCTCGGTCCATTCTTGGTGTCCTGGTTTTCCCACTGTCAGTTTGCCGCCTCCGGGAGCCCTCAGAAGGCTTCAGGAGTGCTTGTATCCCCAAGTACTGTATGTAAAGAGCCGCCCATCTTCAAGAAGCACTTGGGGGCACAAGTGCTTACAAAAGCCTTATGAGGGACCTAAAAGGTGCATTCCACCAGTTGGTTGATTACATGCAAGGGGGGGTGACAGCAGAGGCGTATCTAGAGGGGTGCAGGCATGACTCATGTCATGGGCTCCACAGCACTATGGGAGTCATGCCTGCCCCTGTGCTATACCCCCATGCCTACCCCTGTGCCTACCCGTCACCCAGACCTCCGATCAGATTAATTTTGTTATATTGGGAACATGGCTACTTAACCGGTTCAGCGCCGCGGTCCGAAAATCTCATGCATCCGAGCAACGTTCACCTCCCATTCATTCGCCTATAACTTTATTGCTACTTATCACAATGAATTGATCTATAGCTCGTTTTTTCCGCCACCAATTAGGCTTTCTGTGGGTGATACATTTTGCTAAGAGCCACTTTACTGTAAATGCATTTTAACAGGAAGAATAAGAAAAAAACGGAAGAAATTCATTATTTCTCAGTTTTTGGCCATTATAGTTTGAAATTAATATACGCTACCGTAATTAAAACGCATGTATTTTATTTGCCCATCTGTCCCGCTTATTATACCATTTAAACGATGTCCCTATCACAATTTATGGTGCCGATATTTCATTTAGAAATAAAGGTGCATTTTTTCAATTTGCGTCCATCACTATTTATAAGCTTATAATTTTAAATAATATAATAACATATTCTCTTGACATGCATATTTAAAAAGTTCAGACCCTTGGGTAACTATTTATGTTGTTTTTTTTTTTTTTTTAATTGTTGTTTTTTTTTTTTTAAATAAAAAAAGTGTATGTGGGTAATTTTTGGTGTGGGAGGGAAACTGCTAATTTTAAATGTAAAATAATGTTTTTTTTTTATCAAAAATGTATGTGGGTGCAGTTTACTATTTGGCCACAAGATGGCCACAGTGAAAAAATTCCTAGATGCGAACCAGCTCGCATCTAGGAACTAAAATGCTGAGAAGTTGTTTCCTGGGGGCAGAAATACCGCGCTCTCTGGAGAGAAAGCGTCGGTATTTCTGCGGGGAAGTTAGATCGGTGAATGGGAATTATATTCCCATTCACTGATCGGGGGGCTAGCGGCGGGCAGCGGGAGCGCGCGCGGGGGCGCGCCCGATCGCGCGCACGAGCCGGCGGCAGCACCAGTGCCTATCTGGACGAGGAAGCTCGTCCAGATAGGCCGAACTGGTTAATTTCTGTATGTAGGGCGCACTTGGCTTAGTGTTCGAAAAGGGGACAGAGAAGGAATGAGAAGAGATATTTTTTCCAAAAGAGGAACTTCAGCAATATCATGAGCCAAAAAACATAGGCAGCCATAATTCCTGTATGCGAGAAAGGATGCTGTTCTTAGAGGGGAAAGGGGCTCTGACCAATTTCAGTGTTTGCCATAGGCTCTGTGTAATCCCTAATACACACGGTACGATTTTCCGTCCGATAGAAGGATCCGATAGATAAAATTCATCACGTCCGATATCGCTCCCGATCGTTTCCGCGCTCGATTTCTCATAGCGGTGAATGGAAAAAGATAACAAAAACGAATGAAGATAAGAGAATCGAGCGCAGAATCGGGTGTGGAAAAAACGATCAATCGCATGGAAAATCTTACCGTGTGTACCCAGCATTAAGGTGGCCATATGCTTATAGATTTTCAGCAGATTCGACCATCAGATAGATTTCTGGCAGATTCCTGTCAAGTCCAATCTGACAGTAATCTATCTGATGTGTGCCACACACTATGAACAGATTTCCAAGAGATTTCAGAATGAAATCTCATGGAAATCGATCTAAATGCATTATTGGACCATTCGATCCAATGCAAATCTATGGGCCATCGATCTGCTGCCAGCAGCAGATCGACCTAGATCGGTCGCGAATTGATCGAATGGGGAATTTGATAGGATCAATTTCTGATCGATTGATTCTATAGAATCGATCGATAGCTGAAATCGACCAGTGTAGGGGCCCCTTAACAGAAAATTGTATGGGCATTACCCAGATACGCCTCTAGGTGACAGCACTGAAACGAGGGCATGGAGAGAAGACAGGGAAGGCTCTATGGGATCCAGATCCTTCCCTCTCCATAGGTAAGTATCTGACATTTTTTTGCTTCAGTTTTACTATAAGGGCCCATTCACATTACGGCGTTTAGCGGGCAATTCCCACTAATCGGCAAAATGCTAGCGCAATTATAACCCTATGGCAGTGATCTCACTGCCGCGATTGCCGCCAATTTTTGCGATTTACGGCAATCACAAAACGTGTTACCTGCAGCATTTTGCGATCGCGGTAAAGTGTTTGAACAAGCGCTGATCGCGATTGTCAGACAGTCGTACAGTGATTATACCGCGCTACTCGCGCAGTAGCGCCAAGTGCTAGAGGTTTGCAGATTTCATGTGTGGATGGGCCGTATTGCAGAATCACATACACACTGTACATCATAAACATGCCTATAGAGCAGCTTTGCCACAGGCAGCAGTGTCCTTTTAAAACAGAAACTTCTGCCCTGCAGGTGATATCCCTGTCCTTATACTTAATAAGTTCTCCCATCCCCCATCCTTCTTTTGTATCAGCCTCACCATGCACTTTAATCTCCTTTTCATTGCCTATTGTAAGCCTTTCAGAGAGGGAGCTCTCTTGCTGTTTGTACATTGCTGGAATCTTTCATGATGACTCTCATCCCTACCCTTCTTTACAATGTACTTCCCACTCTGTCCCACCTCTCTCTCCCTCTCTCCCCCCAGCCTACAACTCTCTTCCCACAGGTTTTCACAGCATCTAAAGGCTCCTACCCGCCTCACAATTCTTTTGACAGACGGTGATTTTTAAAGCGATGAGTGATCCTATCTGCAAGCTCGCGAGGTGGGTATGAGCGCGCGATTAAGCAAATGATGCTTTGCAATGCGCGACGATAGTGACCATCATGGTGGATTGGAACTATAAGGTCCTCAATGACTCCCGCGTAAAGTGCTGCGATCTTCCGAACTCTTGTTCACGTCCGTTGTGTGCCGTCGCATGTTCCTGTGGATAGGAAGATGGATCGGGGAAGCTCGTTTGTCAGGAGGCGTCACTGTGAGGTTCCCCAATCCATTGTCAAGTGAGTATGTAGCTTAACCTCCCTGGCGGTAAGCCCGAGCTGAGCTCGGGCTATGCCGCCGGGAGGCACCGCTCAAGCCCTGCTGGGCCGATTTGCATAATTTTGTTTGTTACACGCAGCTAGCACTTTGCTAGCTGCGTGTAACCTCTGATCGCCGCCGCTACCCGCCGATCCGCCGCTATACCCGTCGCCGCAGCTGATCGGAGAAGGCGATCGGAGGGGCTGGGGGGATGCCGCTCAGCAGCGGCTATCATGTAGCGAGACATTGTCTCGCTACATGAAAAAAAAAAAAAAGGTATTTGCTGCCCCCTGGCGGATTTTAACAAACCGCCAGGGAGGTTAAAGAGAGTCTGAAGCTTTGAAAATATCTATTTTTACTTACAATTCCTATAGAGTAGTATGGCACCAGCTGAAAGGCCGCTATCCTGCGGCTAAATGATGTTTCTATGCCCCCCAAATCCCCGGGGCAAAATCCGGGGATCGCTTCCTGTTAGAGACAGCGCTTTCCACTTTAGCTCTTCCTCTGCTGTGTCAACCGACACTGATTGCTGCCTCTCCCCGCACCTCTCAGTCTTCCTTCACAGGGAGGGGCGGGGAGAGGCGGAGATCCTTGCGCAGATTGATGCGCCTGAGGCAGAGCTACAGCGGAAGGCTCTCCCTCCCCGGGCAGCAAAATCCACGACCAAGAAAGTCATGGATTCCTGCCCCGGGAATTTGGGGGGAAAGAAGCATCATTCAGCCGCGGGATAGCGGCGTTTCAGTTAGTGCCATACTACTCTATAGGAATTGTAAGTAAAAATAGATATTTTTTAAGGCTTCAGAGTCTCTTTAAATAATAACTCCAGTATTTATATAGTGCTTTTCTCCTGTCGGACTCAAAGCGCTTGTGAGGCAGCCACTAGAGCGCACTCAGTAGGCAGTAGCAGCTTTAAGCTAAGTACCCACTGCATGACTGAATCGCTGGAAAAGATGAACAAAATTTCCACAATGTTTGTACTAAAGATGTTTAGCGATGGGATGTAGACTACAAGAAGATTGCTGATGATAGGATCGTTAAACGAAAAAAGGATGCAGGTGGAAATTCCATAGACTTAAGCAGAAAGATTGTTTAAAGATCTGTACACACGGGTGACGTTGAACGATTTGATTCAACATGATCTGTCATGACTGTCTTTCATAACAGTGGCTGAAGAGTGTAATGGTTAAGGGCTCTGACACAGGAGACCAGGGTTCAAATCTCAGCTCTGCCTGTTCAGTAAGCTGCACCTATTCTTGGGCAAGAATCCCTAACACAGCTACTTCCTACTGAGTGCATTCTTGTGGCTGCAGCTCTGGTGCTTTGAAACAAGAGAAAGGCGCTATACAAATACTGGAATTATTATTATTACTAGTAGACCTCAGCCCATTTAAAAACAGGCTCTAGGTCTATCTCTCATCGTCGCATGTCAGTGCGCATGCGCTCACACCTGTCCGCCCGGCGCCCTGTCCCACTGTCCCAACGGCTGTCCGTGCTGCGCATGTGACCCAAGGACACAGGGACAGGAGTGTACGTGGGGACAGTCAGGTTTTGTTAGGTAGAATTATGCATGAGCATTGTTGTACATTGATGTCTGTAACCGTCATTTACTGCTTTTTATTTAACCACTTAACGACCAGCCGCCGCCGCTGGTCTTTTCTGTATTTCCATGGAAACGGCCGCTCCAAGTTTCCTGTCAGTTCACGGTGGGGGGCTCCGTGAACAGCCTGCGAGCCTCTGATCGCGGCTCGCAGGCGAAATGTAAACACGCGCGGAAGAAGACCTGTCTCTAACCTTCCCTTTCTGGGCAAGCTAATTGAAAAAGCTGTTTACCTCCAGCTAGAAGCCAAAATCCTACAAAACAACAGTTATGACCCATTCCAGTCTGGCTTCAGGAAACACCACAGCACTGAAACGGCCCTCATCCAAATATGCAACCACCTGCTCATGGCAAGAGACAGAGGAGAGTGCTCCATCCTCATACTGCTAGACCTTTCTGCAGCCTTTGATACAGTTGACCATGACATCTTGATAAACAGGCTACAGGAATACTGCGGCATTGATGGCATAGTTCTTCAGTGGTTCCAATCCTTCTTGAGTGGCAGAACCCAAAAAGTGTCTATGGGGCCCTTCCTGTCCACCCCTGTATCACTTAGGTATGGGGTGCCCCAGGGCTCAATCCTCTCTCCCCTGCTTTTCACGATTTACATGTTACTGCTGGGAAAACTAATCCAAAAACATGGCCTGACATACCACTGCTATGCAGACGACACTCAACTATATCTTTCCTTCAAGCCTGGTGTGACAGACCCAACTCTAACTATAAACGCCTGCTTACGTGAACTACAGCAATGGATGAATGACAACTGGCTGAAACTAAATGCAGACAAAACTGAAGTCCTTCTGATAGGAGGGCAGAGCATGATAACAAAACAACTTAACTTGCAGTCTTCACCACTGGGAATAGGAGGCACGGATCTGCGCAGCTCTGATCATGTGCGTAGCCTGGGAGTTCTAATTGATTGGGATTTAAAGTTCAGAACTCAAATCTCTGCTGTGGTGAAATCATCCTATTTTCACCTGAAGAACATTGCAAAAATCAAGCACCTCATACCCCCAGAAGATCTGCCAACCTTAGTCCACGCCTTCATCACATCCCGACTGGACTACTGCAATGCTCTCTACACTGGCCTTCCAAAAAAGGTCTTGTACCGACTACAGCTGATACAGAATACTGCTGCCAGACTGCTAACCAACCAACCCCGTCACTGCCACATAACGCCAGTCCTGCACTCCCTTCACTGGCTACCTATAGAATGGAGGGTCCTATTCAAGATCGGCCTACTGACATTTAAATCCCTGAATAATTTAGGCCCTGGATACATGAAAGATATGTTGCAGCTGCGTAGCAATCCCCACATTCTCAGATCAACAGGTTCTAATAATCTAGTCATACCCAGAGTCCACTTGGAAACTTTTGGTCCCAGAGCCTTCTGTCATGCTGCCCCTACGTTTTGGAACTCCTTACCTCAACAGATCAGGACAGCTCCATCCCTGGACGTGTTTAAATCCAGACTGAAAACCCACCTGTTCAGTTTGGCATTTGCAGAAATATAACTTTTGTTGTGTGAATACTTCATCCTACTAATTACTGAATCTGAGAGAGCCTAAGCGCTTTGAGTCCTATGGGAGAAAAGCGCTATAGAAATGTTATTGTATTGTATTATTGTATTGTATTAAGAAATCCCCTGTGTTTACATCTTACGGCGCTGCTGTCACAGCAGCGCCATAAAGGAGATCGGCGATCCCCAGCCTCTGATTGGCCGGGGATCGCCGGCATCTGATAGGCTGAAGCCTATCAGAGGCGGTACAGGACGAATCGCTGTCCTGTACCGCCCATAGAGGAGAGGGGAGGGAGGGAAGGAGAGGGAGGGGGGAATAGCACTGCAGAGGGGGGCTTTGAGGAGCCCCCCCGCTAGGCCACACAGCGCGGCGGCGATCAGACCCCCCAGCAGGACATCCCCCTAGTGGGGAAAAAAGGGGGGAAGTATGATCGCCCTGCCTGAAACCAGATCTGTGCTGGGGGCTGAAGAGCCCACGCAGCACAGATCTGACATTATTCAGCTGGTCCTTAAGTGGTTAACCTCCCAGGCGGTATGATTCCTTCATGATTTTAGGGTCTAAAAGCGGAACAATTTTTTCATGTGCTTTTAGACCCTAAAAGAAAGAAAAAAAATCATACCCCGAGAGAGAGTCTGGAGCAGCCCCTGCACTTACGCACCTCCCTGGGATTCAGTGCTGCAGTTCTCCCTCCATCCTTCAGGTGGCACTGTAACCCTATAGTGAGATTTCCGGGTATCGTCCTGACAACAGTCGGCAATGTCACCAGGGGGATGCAGAGCCTCTGTGGACAGGAAGAGGAATGGCTGCCAGCGTTTGAATCTCCCGGGAGGTGAGCAAGCAATGCTCTCTGGACCTCCCGGCGGCTACCATGAGTGTAGCTCGCTGTTACCGCTCTGAGCTGCAGTTTTACACCCCGACTCTAGCTCGTGGTTACCGCTAAGAAGGTTAAAAATGTAGATGAAGTAATATGATGTTGGTTGGAACGATCATTCATTGTACTGTATGCTTCCCTGTAGAGTCGCACTGCATGTCTAATGCATGGTGCAACTTTTTGCAATCATATGTAAGGCAGGGAACACACATTAGGTTTCAGCGTGTTTTGTCCAATGCATTTTCCAGCACGAGGTAGCACCATGTCATAAGGCAAAAGTGATAACTAAGTGGCTCGGGGACCAAAATGTTGAAATTTTGGGTCCATGGCCTGGAAACTCCCCAGATCTTAATCCCATTGAGAACTTGTGGTCATTCCTCAAGAGGTGGGTGGACAAACAAAAACCAACTAATTCTGAGAAACTCAAAGAAGTGATTATGAAAGGATAGGTTGCTATCAGTCATGATTTGGCCCATGTAATTGTCAATAAAAGCCTTTGAAACGTATGAAGTGCTAATAATTATATTTCAGTACATCACATAAACAACTGAAACAAAGATCTAAAAGCAGTTTAGTAGCAAATTTTGTGAAAACTAATATTTTTGACAGTCTCAAAACTTTTGGCCAGGACTGTAAAACTATTGAATTTTAAAAAGGGTAACTTTAAGAAGCTCAGGGACTCGCTAAGACTGGTAGACTGGGATAGTAAATTACAGGGCAAGGACACTATAAGTAAATGGCAAACTTTCAAACAGATTCTTAATGACTATTGTAGAATGTACATACCTTACGGAAATAAAAACGATAGATCTACAAAAAGGCCGGTATGGCTAAATAATACTGTTTTATGCATGATTAAGTGTAAAAGGAATGCCTTTAGTGACCTAAAGAATGAGGGGACTGCATCTGCACTAAAGAATTAAAGGGAATGTAACAAAAACTGTAAAAAAGTGATCAGACTTGCAGAACTGGAAGCGGAAAAAAGTGGTGAGTGATATAAAGTCAAATATAAACTATAAAAGAAAGAAGGAAGATAATATAGGACTTTTACAAGATCAGGCAGAAGCTTGATTGTGGGGGATCGAGCTAAAGCTTGCTTTGCTTCTGTCTTTACCAAGGTGATGTCTTTAGCTCATAATATGGCCCTGGATGGTTCCCGATTTTCCTCATTCACCATGCATTGCCACACGGTACAATTTACCGTGCTATTTCCCGACCCAATCGTTTTTCTGCTCGATTCTGCACTCGATTCTCTTATCTTCACTCGTTTTTCTTATCTTTTTTCCATTCACTTCTTTGAGAAATCGAGCGCAGAATCGATCGGGAGTAATATCGGCCATGAGGGATTTTATCAATCGGATGCATCTATCGCACGAAAAATCATACCGTGTGTACCCACCATAACACAGGACGGTGTTCAGGCACGTTTATATAAGATCAAGATAGACCTGGCCCAGATGGCATCCGAGTGTATTAGTTGAGTTCAGTTACTGATAAGCCACTTTATGCACAGTATGTGTGTATGTGAATAGAGGACTGGTTAAGGGATACAGTAGAAGGCAAAGAGTGGTTGTAAATAGAGCATACTAAAGATGGGAAACTGTTAGCAATGGGGTACCCCAGGGGTCAGTGCTTGGTCCAATTCTTTTCAATGAATTTATTAATGGTTTAGTAGTCAGAATACAGAGATGGATGCAAAATATTACAACAGGATCTTGACACCATGGCCATATGGGCAGACACACGGCATATGACATTTTATGTTAGTAAATGTAAAGTCATGCACTTTGGAAGTAACAATGGTTGAGCACCATATAAAATAAATGGCATACAGCTGGGAACATCAGACTTGGAGAAGGTTTTGGGAATACTGATTGATAACAAGTTAAATAATCGGATACAATGCCAAGCAGCAGTAACTAAAGCAAATACAATTCTGGGATGCATAAAAGGAATGGAAGCTCTCACTTACCAAGAAAGGTTGGACAAACTGGGCTTATTTAGCTTGGAAAAAAAGGCGACTGAGAGGTGACCTTATTAACATGTAGAAAAACATCAGAGGGCAATACAAAAGCTTGGCAGAAAAGCTTTCTGTTCCTAGGGTTATACAACGGAGAAGGGGACATGATGTATGTATGAAGGAAAATAGTTTTGCCATGTATTATTATTGATTTATAAAGCGCCAACATATTCCGTGGTGCTGTACAAAGTCAGAAAACAACAAGGGGTACATAGTGATACAGACAATGATATACATAAAATATGTACATTGGTACAAAATACAGAACTGGTGGTTACTATCAGTGCTGCTCATCAGGATTCCGGATATCTGGGTAACCCGGATATCCAAACTTTTTTACGCTATCCGGATCGGATTCCGGATTTCTCTCGCTATCTGCGGATATTTGGCCACATAACCCAGATATCCGCGGATATTGCGGATATCCGGATCCGAAATACTGTAACTACGGAGATAACATCCTGGAGCCAATCACAGGGCTCCCAGCAGAAGCCCTAGCAACCAATCACAGAGGGGAACCCTGGCCAGCCCCACCTGACCTCATTGAGCCGATCAGAGGGCTCCCAGCCTAATCCCTGGCACCCAATCACAGAAAGGAACACTGGCAAGCCCCCCTGTATAATAAGGAGGGCTGTCATGATGAGACATATTGACTTAGCTTGCTGAATGCTCACTGAGAGACATGATCCAGTGCAGGTGGCCTACCAAGGGCTGTACACAGTTATAAACCTAAAGCTGTTCAGTGATTAACCCCTTCACTACTATCACTACACTATTGTTAAATTGTTAATTAGCTTGATTGATGTCATAGTGTGACAGTCAGAGTGTGTGCTCCAGTGCTGCTGGGCCAAGGGCTGTACACAGTGATAAGCTGTTCAGTGATTAACCCCTTCACTACTATTACTACACCACTATTGTTAAATCGTTAATTAGCTTGATTGATGTCATTGTATGACAGTCAGAGTGTCTGCTCCAATGCTGCTGGCCTTGCAGTGATAAACCGAAAGCTGTTTAGTCAATAACCCCTTCACTATCACTACAATATTGTTAAATCATTAATTAGCTTGCTGTCATTTGTGTGACAGTCAGAGTGTGTGCTGCAGGCAGCTGCTATGTGTCTGTGTGTGTGCTGTGCACAGACCAGGCCGGCTGCTGCCTGCTGGCCAGCCTTAGGTATTTGTTAGGTTAGGGATTAGGGGATAGGATTACTGTGTTATTGTGTAGTTAGTACTGTAGTACTGCAGCCAGTGTGCTAGTAGTTGTTAGAGTAGTAGTACTACTGTGTTAGCTTTCTACAGAACTGCTGTGCTGTGAGCAGTGGCAGTGTGACAGTTATTGTGCACTAGTATCTTCTCCTCTGCTGTCTGACTGTCACTCGGCACTTGGCACGCGTCACTTGCCACGGGTCACTTGGCACGTGTCACTTGGCACTTGCCACATGTCACTTGCCAAGTGTCACGTGTCACTTGCCACGTGTCACTTGCCATGTGTCACGTGGCACTTGCCACGTGTCTCGTGGCACTTGTTAAGTGCCACGTGACATGTGCCAAGGGCCACGTTACACATGCCAAGTGCCACGTGACACATGCCAATTGCAACGTGCCACGTCCGGCATGCTCCTGGCACACATTTCAGCTGCTGCATTGTCCTGCTCCTGCTGCCTGTGCAGCTCCCACCGCCAGGCCAGGGTGCCACAGGCCACTGATACCACCTATATTTAACCCAAAACACAATTGCTGCGTAATTTTTTGGAGGTGCCTTGGCTGAAAACTGTCATGTCCCAGTTGTGCGGTTGGACTTTGGACACAATGTTGGCTGCACGACCACTGTCTGGAACCTAGGCCTAAAGTTAATTGACAGCCATTTTTTTTTCTTTGGGGGGGGGGGGGATTTTAAGTCCCCACATCATCAATTGTGTTCCCCTTTACAAAATAATTATGCTACATGCCTCATATACCCTACAAAACGTTTTAAAGCAAATTAAAGGTCACTTCCGGTTTTTCTATCCGGATATCCGAATTATCCCGGATATCCTGAATACTGGGGTCGGATATCCGATTCGGATTTGGATCAGAAAATTTTGAACTCGGATATCTGGGCATCTGGATCCGAATCGGATCCGGATTTTGAAAAGGGGTATCCGAGCAGCACTGGTTACTATGACAGATGTATCATGATGAATAAAATGTATAACAGAGCACAAGCTATGAAATGAACAACAAAATCCAAGACACAAAAGAGTGAGAGAGCCCTGCCCTTGTGAGCTTACAATCAAATCAAATCAAATCAAGGACAGATTTATTTGCACAACCAAGCTTCAATACAGGCATTGCCAAAGCAGAGGGAATGGTGACATGGGATGGGGTGGGGTAGGGGTACAGTGGGTAAACAGTTCATGGACATTTTTTTTTGGGGGGGGGGGAGTTTACAGTTCATTTATGCTCCTCTCAGTCTGTGGCATGCTGTGACATAGTGTGTCATCTATTTAGAAAGGGGTCCTTCACAGTGAGAGTGGTTAAAATCTGGAATATCTTACCTCAGGAAGTAATCATGGCAAGCTCTATATCTGTACTTAAAAAAATACTTGGATGCTTTCCTTGCATTAAAGGGCATCCTCGTCTATAATTATTAGGTAATTCCAGGGAGAGTTGATCCAGGGATTTATCTGACTGCCATCTGGAGTCGGGAAGGAATTTTTCCCTTTTAAGGTTAATTGGCCCAGGCCTGGTAAGGATTTTCACCTTCCCGTGGATCAACTGGGATATGTGCAGGTTCATGATGGTGTTTTTTGTTTCTTCTTTTTTTCACTTTTGGTTGAATTTGATGGACAGATGTCTTTTTTCAACCAAGCTAAAGTATGTTATTTTTTGGTACTTTTTCAACTACAGAGAGCTGAAAATGTATTATAAACAGAAGATGAAAAATGTTTTCCTAAGAGAATACCTAAGA
The DNA here is from genome assembly GCF_040937935.1 of Hyperolius riggenbachi. Taxonomy (NCBI): domain Eukaryota; kingdom Metazoa; phylum Chordata; class Amphibia; order Anura; family Hyperoliidae; genus Hyperolius; species Hyperolius riggenbachi. The sequence goes on from NC_090649.1 coordinate 98,486,184, forward strand.
GTGAATGGAATAAGGGCCCTGTCTATTACAAAGTGTTATGTCTCAAATTTAACTGGAGTAAAAAGCCTAAAGAATTTGGTATCAAGAAAATCTTTTTTTTTTTTCATCATGAATGTTGAATCTGTATGCTTGCGTCTGTAAATTTCTAAATTCGCATCTGTATCCTTTTTTCTTCTGTATTTTTCTACCTTGTGATGTCATCTATCTTCTTCCAGGAATTTTCATCTGCATACTTCTTCTTTTATCTTCTTAGTTCTTCCGTTCTTCTGTCTTCTTTTTTCCCGTTCTTTTAGCTTTCTATTTTTTTCTACTATTATTTTGTTTCTAGTGTACAACAAGTCATCAGTTCCTGCTGCAATAGTGATCAGGAGCCGTGCTGTTGGCTAACTTGAATTTCCTGCCAGGGTTTCCTATTGGTCATTTCAACCAATAGGAATTTGAACAAACCTCTGGCTGGAACAGAAAGCATTCCTACTGGTCCATTCATACATTGGCGGACTCAGAATTCCTTTGGGAATACCAGCCTGCATGGGAGACAATGGCTTAACGGGACTTAGGAAAAAGGGGAACCTTAAAAAAGCTTAAAGAGAATCTGTACTCTAAAATTCTTACAATAAAAAGCATACCATTCTATTCATTATGTTCTCCTGGGCCCCCCTGTGCTGTTACTGCCACTCCCTGCTGTAATCCTGGCTTGTAATTGCCATTTTTATCCAGTGTTTACAAACAAAAGACATAGCAAGTGATAGGCTGAGAGTAGCTCAGTGTGTGAGTCATACAGAGTGTGCACAGGGCATCCGAGAGGGTGTGTATAGCTTCTAGCCAATCACAAGCAGCACAGCACATTCCAGCCTGAATGCCTCACCCCAACAGAGCCGACAGAGGAGAGAAGATTAGATCATATAACAGAGATAATACAGCCACTGTGCAAATAGGAAAGGCTGCAGTTAGACAGAGCACATTAGAACAGGTATAGGAACTTATAGGATAGAAGGAATAAGGATGAAAATTTTGTTACAGAGTCTCTTTAAGAAAGTTTCTCTAGGGGAAACTCCTCTACCTGGCTTGCAGTCACTGCCATGTATTCTCTTTTCTTATTTCTCTCTGCTTCAAACACAATAGGGGAATGATAACTAAGTGAGTTGTGCGCCCCTTCCTACACTGCGCCCTGAGGCTGGAGCCTCTCTTGCCTCTGCCCGGCCCTGGGCATAGTTTACCTAACATCAATCAGCAAAAAATTGTGTTTAAGTTGCTAGTTTGGCTCCCTAGCACTTATAAGAATGGTGATGTGGGCCTTGGCCTAAAAAGTTTGGACACCCGATGCGACGTTTTGGGCGCATCAGGTGCACCGTTTTTGTCGCACTCGGTGATCCAAGTAGGGATGTTGCCTCTCCAACACAGGGCGCCTGTAGGCACGTGCCTACAGTGCCTTATGGAAAATCTGGCACTGAAAACTGTTCTTTGTTCATCATCTACTGTTTCTAGCATCAGACAGATTGTTACACTAGCTTCTGCTTGTCCGATTAGTGTACTGTATGCAGAATGTAAATAGAATTATCATGCAACTATATCGCTGATCCATAAATCCTCTTTGTGTCATCGAGTGCATTTTATAGGCCTTGTCAGGCTTCCAGCATGAAAAGACGGGTTCTTTGAAAGCCAACATCTCACTCAGCACTATAAATAAGTATTTGAATTATGTAATCTTAAGTATATATGTGTTATGTAATCATCTGGTTTTCCAACAGACAAGAAACAAAATAATTCCAACTGTGCAAAAGCCACAGCAGATACACAGTGTTCTCTCTCTCTGCAGGCCCTGCTGCAGTCATCCTAGCGAACTTACTTTCCAAATGCCAAGTTGAGGCTTGGACTCTATGGCAATAGTAATATTTACCAAATGGACATCTTACAATTGCAGCTGAGAAACACATGTCTAGTATAGCTAATTATGCATACAGTTCCCTACTCACAAATTACTCTAGTTACAAAGTTGTCTTCATGTACAAATTATACTATACTATTTTTTTTTTGTTAAATTGTTTTTTGTTGTATATTTTATAAGCTGTTCTAAGTAGTTTAAACCACTCAAATAGCACAGATAAAATAACCAATAAACATACTTGACTAGTTCCCAACCGCTGGAGAGTGTATCTCCACCCCTGTTTACTTCACTTAACAACCAGAATGTAGTTACCATAGGGACTTGGAATCAGTTCTTAATCATCAAAGTTCCCGGGTGGCTGCCAGTGTCCTGCACACTTCGTCCTTAGCTTCGCCCAGTGGAGTGCAGGACACCGGCAGCTACCCCGGAACCTTGATTTTACATGCGCATATGATCTTATTGAATATGAGTGCACTTTTAAAGGGGAACTGAAGAGAGAGGTATATGGAGGCTGTCATGTTTATTTCCTTTTAGACAATACCAGTTGCCTGGCAGCCCTGCTGATCCTCTGCCTCTAATACTATTAGCCATAGCCCCTGAACAAGCATGCAGCAGATCAGGTGTTTCAGTGGTTCAGACTTATAAGTCTGATCTGACAAGACTAGCTGCATGCTTGTTTCTGGTTTTAATCAGATACTACTGCAGAGAAATAGACCAGCAGGGCTGCCAGGTAACTGGTATTGATTAAAAGGAAATAAACATGACAGCCTCCATATACCTCTCTCTTCAGTTCCCCTTTAAATCGTTTTATATCTAATGAACGGAGTTACGCTATGTAAGGATGTGTTTGAGCCTAGTGATTGAGAACTGTTTCCTGTGAGAAGACAGAGGAGAGACATCTGATCTGCAGTGAATGCTCTATTGCTGGTCTGTGGTTGGTCAGCCAGTTTATTTGGTGAGCAGTTCATTTGTATATTGGTGATTTGGATCACAAATGGTGTATAGTAGTGCATGTGCATGGTGTTATAAGGAGAGGTAACAACTGCAGTCACTTATACTGCACCATAAGCGATTCTTGTTTGGATTTTCCAAGGATTTTTAGGACAAGGAGCTGAAATCGGGAGGAGATTGATGGATGCTTAAGTGCTGATTGCTGGTCTGTTATTGGTCAGCCTTGAGATCAGAATCAGAATCGGTTTATTTTGCCAAGTACAACAGAGGTTGTACCAGAAATTGGTTTTGGCACTTCAGGGACGGCAAACATACAATAAAACAAGAAACACAAAGAGTACAATGTAGCGACACAGTAAAACAGTACTTTAAGCATGCAGTAGATACAGAATATTATGCAGGTTAGGCATAGATAAAAGATATGAGAAGAATCAAGGCCAAGGGTAGGGACTGAGGGGTTAATCCGCTGCCGTCTATGGCACTCAAACACGTCGCAGTAATACTTGAATCAGATGTCCCACGGACTGTCCTTGGGGAAAGAGAGATAGAGAAGAGTGTGTCTTCTTGGGTTGTGGTGGAATCTGTCTGATTCGTGTTTGGTTGGTATTCTGGTTGGCTGGCTGACATGGTAAAAAAAAAGTCCCATGAGAGCTACCAATGGTGGCTGAGGAAACCATGGAGCCTGGGAGTCCGGGCAGACTGTTGTGGCGATGTTGTGGCAGGCTGGCAGGGTCTGGCATGGAGCGAAGTGGCAGGGCTGGCAGGATGTAGCATGATGGACAGTGGCAGAGCACACTTGCCTTGTCCTGGAGCTGGTGAATGGAGCTGGGCAGCTGTTCTTTCCTCCTCCTGGTTGGAGCCGGGCTGTTCTGCAGATGCTTGTTCCTGATTAGCTGGTGGATGGGGCTGAAGCTGTGGTAACAGCGGTGGCATGGGACCTTTTCGACAGGCACAGAGGGTGACCTGGTTTCCATGGCACAATGTGGCAGACCGGCAGCGGTGGTGAGAATCCAATCAGTGGAGAGCAACATACCGGGGGCAGCCAGGTTCACTCGCAGGCCAGCTGATCGAGCACGTGGCTTGATTAGCTGGCAGCCCGATCAGCTGGCTGCACACTGGTGTCCATTCCCCGAGTCCACATCCCCGCAAGTGAGGAGGAGAGCAGGCGGGCGACCAGAGTTCTGGAGAGCCGCACAGAGTGTGGATGCATTATGGGGCCAGCATCGGCGGCATCACGTGGGGTCAGTCAGCTGGGGGACCCCACATGGCGAGCCGGTCCTCAGAGCGAGCACTGGGGAGCCGGAGTCCAGGGAGCGAGCACAGCGCACTGCACTGCACTTCGCAGGGATGGCGTGAAGTTGCTGGAAAAAGCCTCTGTGGTGAGCCAAGGCCAGGAGGGGAGACCCAGGGAGAGGAGAAAAGAGAAGTTATTGCCGAAGACCTATGGCCGTGGCTTCCTATCCAGGCGCCATCTTGTTAATCAAATCTAAGTCGTTCTGTGTGGCTGAGAACTTTGAAAATCATTGGAACTTTGTCACTTTATTATGTGGGAGCGCCTACACACCATAAAATGTATTTGAGATTTAACTGGGAGTAACTCTACCTAGAGGTGTGGCGAACCCAAAAGGTTTTTGATTGTGTAAAATTGGGAAGCAGCACAATTATATTGAATATACTGTGTAGAGTGTACATAGCGAGAACTTGAGCAAAAGGCTCTGGATCCTGTTGGCTTCCCGTGTCCTCCTCGCCGGGACCCTCTGAAACATTGGGGCTTTGGTCCTCTTCTGGCATAACCGTGGCTGTGCTGTACTCACGCAAGTGCAAGCAGCTTGCTGTGCAGGCATGGCCGTACTTGCAGAGGGGCAGTACTGCCACGCTTGTGCATAAAGAGGAGCTGGACCCCAGTCCTAATTCCCTTATCGGAATTCTTTGTGGGGGTTGGGAGGGGGGCGGTGTCAGCGTCCTGCAAAGAAGGACCAGAGGACAGTGTGGGAAGCTTTGAGATAGGTTCCAGATGCTTCCCCTCTTCTTAGGTAAGTATGTTTTTTTGGTACACGTTATAGGCATCCCCTGGGAATTATGGTGTTTAAAGTATTTTACCATATATATCAGTGGGAACATTAGAGAAAACACCTACCCTGCTCTCTGTTTCATCCTTCACTGCTCAGCCTGCTTCTTATCAGCCCCGATAAAATCCACAACTGAGCATTCAGTCTGTCTTTGCTCAGGAATCATTATAGCTGAGTAATTATAGAAGGGGCAGGCTTAGGCTTGAAAAGACATCAGAGAAGATAGATAAAGATTTCTGAGCAAAGCCAGACTGAATGCTCAGTCGGGGATTTTAGCAGGGCTGATAACAAGGAGGCTGAGCAGTAAAGGAGGAAACAGAGAGCAGGGTAGGTGTTTTCTCTAATGTTCCCACTGATATACTGTATATAGTAAAATACATGAGGGTACTTCGTCTCTGGTTCACTTTAAATGCATTCTGTTATTTAGGGCCCTTTTGCACTTGCAATCGCTAGCGTTAGTGCTAAACACTAGCGATTGCGATTCAGCAAAATCCTTTTTTTTCCCGGCGATAGCGTTTGCGATTTTGCTATGCACTGCAGGGCATAGCAAAATCGCAGCAATAATCGCTCCGCCGCGCGATCGCGTTTGTGTAAAAATCGAATTGCAGTAGTGAAAATAACCGACCGCGCTTCCTATGTTATTTAGCAAACTCTAGCGATTTTAAAATCGCTAGTGATTCACGCTTTTGCGATTCAGCAAACGCAATTGTGCTAGTGGAAAAGGGCCCTTTCTATGTAGTGTATTTTAGTTAATGTAATTGTAATTTGTTAATAAATCAGTTTACTATTGTTGATGATCAACAATTAATAATTACTCATATTTCCTATTTCCAGTGGCCCAGGAGTAGAGGGTTATAATTGTGACTAGGCCCACGCTCAAGTCGGCAGACTGAGGCCCTTCCTTAGCAACTGATACCAATTTGTTGGTGAGGTAATGCTAATGATCCCCGCTGTGCATACTTCGCATAATGATAATCAGTCATTAAACGTGCCTCACAGTCACTGCTCCACTCAGACCTGCAGTTCTTCCAGTGGGTGCATTCTACCTCATGTTATTGTTAGTTTACATAGTCATGTCAGGCAGAGCGATGGCACCAAACTCACAGAAGGAGAGACACAGCTGAGGAAGGTGTGAATCGGCCAGCAGGAGGCACTTTAATTAATGATTAGATGAAGCATACATAGTTGTTGTGTGCTGTTGTTAGGGAGCCAGGTAATGAACAAGCATCCGAGTCATCAATCTGTGTCAGGAAGCTAAATAACAAACATTTATAATAGACAGGGTTGTGGAGGCAGCCATTGGCTCAATAAGCTAGAAAATATGCCCTACTCCGAAAATAAGCCCTAGCTGTATACAGGTAGAAAATCCGACGCTATGTTTGTGTATGGGGAGTTGTGCAGACTCTCACTGCACCTCCCTTGTCCGCATCCATGCAAAAAGGGCATCGGGAAAAAAGGGCGCGGGATATAGCCGAAATTATACGTTTCTATCTAAAACAACATTTTTCGTTAATAGCAGCCACAAGGGAGGTGCAGGAAGGGACAGCACACCTGTCCAGACACTAACTTAGCATCAGATTTTATACCCCTTATAAATATAAGCCCTAGCACATTTTTTGGAGGTAAAATGAATATAAGACAGTGTCTTATTTTCGGGAAACCGGTTTCATGCCATTTTGAAAAATAAACAGCGTAATTGTCGTTTATATGACTGCAATAAGTGAAAATTATCACATCAGATTATTAATGCTGGCACTTAGTCATATTAACAAAAAACAATAATGGTGGGGGTGATACAGCACCCTATGAAAAAAGACACAGGAGCCCAGTAGTGCAATATGTTAAAAACTACAATATAAGTAAGTAATTAAAAGCACTACCCACAAAGGAAGGTTGCTGGGGGCAACCAACCACGGGAAGCAGGTGGAGACAATAAACCCGACTCCACTCGGGGTGGTCCTAGCCAGGACCGGAAGGATGGTCGCTCTCTTAATAGAAAAAAGGTTGAGACAACCACTGTGGGGACCCCACTGGTGGTATGTCACCTCCCCTCGAACAGGATCTGTTTGGGGGTATACTTAGCACAACGGAGGAAAGAGGCGCCCTAGTGTGATAAAAGCATTTAAAAACAGCTTAAAATAGTAAGTATTATGAGGTATCTTACCTCAATGACGAAATCTCTGTAATTTATTACAAAAGATTTTTATTAGCACATAACACATGGATAACCTATATTACTTTTATTATTTATTATTGAATTCTGTGTTTTACACAGCATATTCTTCCTTTTATCTACTTATATAATTTCAAATCAAATAACAAAGAAATAGAATATTATGTAATTATCTGGATAATCATGCCTATACGTATGTATGTATATATAAACGGATCTGGAAATATGTTACAGACCTGAATTTGATCCCATATGATACGAAACGTTTATGATTGTATCGATATGATTTCCAATGCATGGTTATATTAAGGAGTCCTTGTTGCTATTTTAGGCACTGCTATTGGCCTGATGAAGCGGGCTGTGACCCGCGAAACGCGTTGCCTGTGCTAATAAAAATCTTTTGTAATAAATTACAGAGATTTCGTCATTGAGGTAAGATACCTCATAATACTTACTATTTTAAGCTGTTTTTAAACGCTTTTATCACACTAGGGCGCCTCTTTCCTCCGTTATATTAACAAAAAGAAAAGAAAAAACAAATAAACAAAAATAATTATAATAGAACATTAATTTCCATAGTGCTACCTTTCTCATAATATACTGTATGTTTATAATATCATGTTTAAAGTGTACCTGAGGTGGTTTTTAGATGTATATAAGGGAGACAGAGGCATGTTCCCATCTGAAGGACATGCCTCTGTAGGCCTTCCTTGCGGCTCTTGGTCCCCTCTGCGCCCCGATAGCCCCCTCCAGACTTTGACGACATGCAGCTTGTTGGCAAATTACTGGGTCCTTTGTAGGAGAGGAACTCCTGCGTAACACCCCTTCCCCGCCTATCGGAGCCTCCTCACTGGCTCTCCACTGCCTGCTCCCCGCCTCTCCCCCTCCATGCCAATCAGTGCTCTCTTCTGCTTCTGCAGCGCTGTGACCCCAAACGTTACACAGAAGTGAAAACAAATAAGAACTGGACGTGGGAGCGGTGGAGAGCAGCGGTAATAAAGTGTAAAATTCATCAGATATTCTAATCTGTGTTCCTAAAAGATTCCTGTTTTGACTAACATTGAGGCTTCCTCCCTACCAATTAACCCTCCATCACAATTTTTCCTTTTCAAGGACCCATTTTAACTTGTGTACATTTGTAGATGACAGATTCACTTTAAGCCTTTAAAGAAAAGTTAGCCTTTCATACAATAGCATTGTTTCCAACACTATACAAATGCTAATTGACTTCAGTGCTGAGCGAGTGAAGAATAACCAGACTATATAATCCAGCGAAGTCTAATGTACTGTATCTTTTTCTTTTTTGTTCCGTATTGTTTGCTACAAAAAAATTCGGATGCCTTTACGGCAGAACAATGCACAATATATTACTCAGTAATTATCTATATCGCTGGAGCGGAGAGCGAGCCTTGCACGGAATTCCACCCACAACCCTGAAAGTTACAGCTGCGTTAGGATTATATTATTGTTTTGGTAACCCAGGGAGGATTCCCGAGAACGCTGATACAACCATTCAAGTCTTTATCTGTGATATTTTCTTTTCTTGAAGCATAGCGGTTACTCGTATTACTGCTGTGAAGCCCAGACCCCTGTGCTCACCTCTGCGCACTCCTGAGTGCGGACCCTGAAGGTAGACCAGGTCATAGGAGCCATAATCAGGCTGCTGGAGCTGAGCAGATGCAAGGCTGAGAGACTTCTGTAAGGCAATGTATTCAGAAATGCAGGACAGTGTACAGTGGGAATAGGGCAAACAACAAACCCCTGCAGGCAGCAGCTGTTTAATGTTAATGGCAGCTAAGCTGCAGTAGCCTTGGCCTCTTCAGGAGAAGCTGCAGCTCTCTGCTACTGGGAACTACAGCAGCTAACAGGTCACATACATGGAACAGAGCAGTGAGGGAGTAGTGCTTTATATACTGCTGTGCAGGTGGTGGTAGCAGTAGGTGTTACAGTGTACCCATAAGGGCCTATTTCCACTACACGCAAATTCTGGATGCAGAAAACTGACTCCAATGAATGCCTATGGGAAATCTGCATCAGAAAAATCGCATTTAGTGAAAACAGGCCGATAGGCATTCATTAGAGTTTGTTTTTCTGCATCCAGAATCTGCGTGTAGTAAAAACAGGCCCCCAATTAATGTATAGCCTACTCTCACAGTGAACCCGCCCTCTACCTACAGTATGCCAAACCCTAAGACCTTGGTGGTTAGGGTTATGCACTGAGTGGGCTTAGCGCATAACCCTAACCACCAAGCCCTCATCCCCTACTGTCTAACCTTAACACCCCCCCCCCACGCCTAACCCTTAACCACTCCATCCCAGCTGCCCAATCCACCCTTAACCCCTAGTGCCTAGCCTTAAGACTGCTTTACCCTGCTGCCTAACCTTAACCAAACTGCAATGCCATTAGTCATACTGCCCTTAGCATGGTCCAATTAGAATAAGAATCACATTTTATTTTGCCGAGGAGACCAGGGGTTGTACCTAAAATTGGTTTTGGCACTACAGGGTTGGTGGTGGTACGGTAACATACAGTGGTACAGTAAACAGACAGTACGGTACAGTACATTAAGTCAGTGTTCCCCAACCCTGTCCTCAAGGCCCACCAACACTGCATGTTTTGTGGAAATCCGCAGAGGTAGCTAATCAGCTCTGCTGAGACACCCATTACCTCACCTGGGAATGTTTGTGGTTTTCTGCAAAACCTGTACTGTTCATGGGCCTTGAGGACGGTTTGGGAACTCTGCATTAAGCAGTAGATAAAGTATGGTACATTAAGCATACAGTAGATACAGTAGATAATACAAGTATAGGCATAAATAAAAAGATACGTGAAAAGAATGGACCAAGGAGAAGGGCCTGGCGGGTAAACTGCTCACATCTATGGCACTCAAAATGCTCTGCAGCGATAACTGTTTCAGATGCCTAGCAGTTCATCCTTGAGAAACAGGGAGACAAGTATACAAGTACAATCAGTGATACTACTTTCAAACAAAGTGTAGTTTTTACACTCACATGAAGGAGGACACCGCACAAATACACAGTGTATTATGTCACAGAACTGCATGTTCTGTACACAGGGGGGGGGGGGGGGGGGCTATGTTTATGTACAGATGGGCCATGGCAACCAATGCAGTCAGTAAATGTAACAGAAGATGGAGAATGCCCAGCAAACAGAAGGGTGGGCAAAATAACAGAAACTCCACAGGATAAAGGAGTTTAACTTTGAAATAAGAAAATCGCCATCAAACACAGCTGTATGGTTGAGTCATGACAGGTTAATTGCAAAGCTCAGCCTCAACATTAACCACAAATCTAATTCTGTGACTCCACAATCCTTTACGTGAGGTCTGTCATTCAGAGACTTGAATTACTGTTCTTTTCTGTATGATTTCAGAAGAGAGCTACAAATACTGGAAATTAAGTTAGGCCCGTACACACGCTAGATTGTTGTTGCCGATCCATTGGGTGACATTCCTGTACAGATGCGTATTAGAGTTTTATGCTACGTCTATAATTGATTAGATATTGGTTGCAAATTCCACTATATTATATGTGGTGAAACATACCTTGTTTCCCCGAAATTAAGACATCCCCCGAAAGTAAGCCTTAGAAGGAGTTTCGAGCATGCTCAAACTATAAGCCCTACCCCGAAAGTAAGCCCTAGTGACAGAAAGGGGAAAAGGTATGGCAGCCTGTGTTATTACTCTGGAGCCCATGGTCTCATTGGGGCAATCACTGCACTCGCTGCTACTCGGGGAGGACACGGGAAACACCAGGAGGACATGGGGGACAGAGGAAGACATAGGGGGACATGGGACGCAGGAGGACAGGGGGCACCAGGAGGACAGGTACAGCGGGGACACGGTGCCACACAAGAGGTGGATTCAGCAGAGGAAGGGGCGGCATAGTGGGGAAGACAGGAGGGCACACAGCACAGGAACGTTTGTGTACATAAAAATATAAGATATCCCCTGAAAATAAACCCTAGCACATCTTCTGGTGCAAAAATTAATATAAGACATTTAATATTCTTAATCTTAATTTTGGTTAAAATCGGGAAGCACCTTTCGCACCTTTCCCTATTAGTAGGAGATGTGTAGTTAGCCTGTAGGCCAACAACATGTTCTGTTGTATTGCAGGAGGGCACAAAGGGTGGACTGGACAGAGGAGTACAGCAAAGCCCCAATCCAATCACAGTGCAGACCCCCTCCCACAATTCATTCAAGGGGCACCCAAAGGTGCCTGGATGCTCTGCAAAGTTAGGAAGAAACTACAGGGGGTGTGGAACGCTTTACAAAAAGTTTTACACCACTCAGGACAAAATTATGAAAGGAACTAGAAATGTACTGAAGGGGGGGGGGCACAAAAAGCTAGGGATACGCTATTAGGCACTAAAAATCAGGGTTGCACTTTTGAAGTTTACTGGAAAGCTAACATATCCATTGTGGAGGGGGCGCCGGCAAGCTGGGGCACATTTTGGGGGCCTGCAAACATTTTGAAGTCAATTTTGAGGGGCTCACAATATAATCCCAACCATAGTCATATGCCTATGCATGTATCGTAGTCTAGGGCCTATTTTAGGAGAAGCCAATTAACTTATTTGTATGTTTTGGGATGTGGGAGGAAACCGGAGTTCCTGGAGAAAACCCACACAGACACAGGGAAAACATACAAACTCCTTGCAGATAGTGCTCCAGCTGGGATTCAAACGGGGGACACAGTGCTGCAAGGTGAGAGTGCTAACCCCTAGGCCACCGTGCTGCCCTTGGTACACTAGAATACTGGGAGATAACAGCAGACGCCTCTGTTATTTGGTCTACTCTATGAACTTAAAGAGAAACTCCGACCAAGAATTTAACTTTGTCCCAATCAGTAGCTGATACCCCCTTTTACATGAGAAATCTATTCCTTTTCACAAACAGACCATCAGGGGGCGCTGTATGGCTGATATTGTGGTGAAACCCCTCCCACAAGAAGCTCTGAGTACCGAGGTACTTCTGGCAGTTTCTTGTCTGTGAACCTTGTTGCATTGTGGGAAATCGCTGTTTACAGCTGTATCCAACTGCCAAAAAAAGTATGCAGCAGCTACCTCACTTGCCAGCAGTAAAAATGTCACCATGTGATAAATGTCAGAATATAAATCAGGGATTTAAAATATTTTACAATGGGCAAACACTGACTAAATCATTTATACATAATTATTGTAAAAATGAAGCACTTTTTTATTACATTATTTTCACAAGAGTTTCTCTTTAAAGCTAAAATGGGGGCTTTAAAAATCTGATAATAATCAGCAGGGTTCTGTTTACACATAATCACAAGACATAAGGATATTGGAGGCAATAGGAGACAGATTGCCTGAAGACACTGATCCCCTGCTGCCTATCCACATTAATATTACATACTGTGACAGATGTAAAACTTTAAAAAGAAGAAAGTGTTCTCTGAGCGTATGGAGCTGACACAGGACGCTGGTCAGTTCAGGATAATGGTTATCCGATCCGCAGAAATTCAGAGAAGAAAAATACCAAATAATAATGCGAATTAATGAGCAACCTTAGAAAATCAATGTCCAATAATACTACACCCAGTGATTTTTCTTAGTGGTCAGGAACTGTTGCCGGCTGATTTAATGAGCATTACTAAGGTCCATTAAATCAAGGCCTGCCAATAATCCTCAATGGCTATTACACAAGACAAGTGTCACTGCGTCATGCTACAACGTATATACTGCATAGCACAAGCACAACATAAAGATACATCAGACAAATAAAACATCACTCTCCTGGAGGGGACGGCTTGCAAAGAGTCCAATATATTACGCAAGGCAATGCAGAAAACGTGCAACTACCTTATCAACGTGAATATTCACAAACATTTTATACAAAGAAGAAATAACCGTAGACAATTCTGATAGAAATACTGTAATAATAATACAAAAATATCCACTATACAACATTGAAGTACATGTAGCTGCATAGCCCCATATACAACAGAATAAAGCAAAGATGGGCCTTCCTCTTAAAGGGCACATGAAGTGAGAAGAATAGGGAGGATGCCATATTTATTTTCTTTTAAACAATACCAGTTGCCTGGCAGCCCTGCTGATCTATTTGGCTGCAGTAGTGTCTGAATTACACCGGAAACAAGTATGCAGCTAATGTTGTCAGATCTGACAATATTGTCAGAAACACCTGATCTGCTGCATGCTTGTTCAGGGTCTGTGGCTGAAAGTATTAAGCTGCGTACTCACCGCCCGACGGCTCCTGCAACGTCCCCTTGACAACAGTCGTTAGTGACACCTCTTCCTGTCGGCGGGTTAAGCGCGAGGTCACACGACGTACATGGCAGAGCGAGCGAGACTTCCATCGATCGCGGTACTTTGCACAGTGTCGCCGGGGATCGTAAAGATCCAATCCACCATGTCGGTCTCTAGTATTCGGCGCAACGCTAAGCGACGTTCGCATCGTTGTTCTGTATCCACCTTGTAACGTCGTGTAGAAATCGCCGGTCGTTGTGAAAATTGCCAGGTGGGTATGCAGCTTTAGAGGCAGAGGATCAGCACAACAGCCAGGCAACTGGTATTGCTTAAAAGGAAATAAATATGGCAGCCTCCATATCCCTCTCACCTCAGGTTCACTTTAAGTCTTTGTGAAAAGCCACTGGAGTGCAATCGAGAGAGGCGCAGAGATGTGCCCAAATCAAAACCGCAGCATTCCGTCGGCCCCGATCCCCTGAGTTCGTGTATGGGGCTTTAAGGCTCGTACACACGTCATACTGAAGCCAACGACGGGTCAGTCGGCACCTCCCGCTGGGCGGGTTTTCAGCAGACAGTACAGCGTGTGTACAGTCTGTTGGTGGACTGATAAGGCTGTTTCTGAGCGATCCACCGGGCGGATCGTTGAGAAACAGCCTTACCAGTCCACCGACAGACTGTACACACGCTGTACTGTCTGCTGAAAACCCGCCCAGCGGGAGGTGCCGACGGACCCGTCGTTGGCTTCAGTATGACGTGTGTACGAGCCTTTAGGCAAGTTTCCTGCTGAAATCTTGTGTAATATCCGGCAGCACAAAGTGGTGCACCCATTGACAGAACTTGCCTTTATCTGCCTTTAACCTCCTTCATTAGCTGATCAAATACATCAATTGTTAGTAGCGAACTGTCTACATAACTGCAGTAAACAGGAATCATGTTAACTATTTGACGCCTGCATCATGGTACATATCACCCCATCAGCTAACAATGAAGATTTATATAAAGGCTTTGGCAGCCTATTAAAACGGATATTCCAGATAAGACTGTGTGACCAGGATGAGGAATGTTTTCCATGCACAGGGCTGATTTCCTGTTGATAATGATACTGAAAGCTGCCTTCCTAACCTCTCAGCTGATAACATAGTGTAACAGTTTGGTCTCAGAAGCACAGGAAATGATACCAATTACATGATAAGTTCTGTCAAGGTGTGGGGTCTGCAGGCTGGTACAGACATGCAAAGCATGACCAGACAGACTACAGAATGACTTGTCAAAGAAAGATCCCTTTACAGATCTATCACCAGACTCCGCTAAAGGTAGCCATACACTGGTCGATTTGCCATCAGATTCGACCAACAGACAGATCGAATCTGATCAGAGAGGCATCGTATGGCTGCCTTTACTGCAAACAGATTGTGATTCGATTTCAGCATGAAAGCAATCACAATCTGTGGTGGTGCTGCCGCTGCCCGCCCGCATACATTACCTGCTCTGCCGGCGCGTGTCCCCGATGTCACCGCTGTCTTCTTCTCCGCTGGGCTCCGGGTTCTGACTGGCTTCACTTCTTTCTGTCCGGGGAAGTTTAAACAGTAGAGGGCGCTCTACTGTTTAAACTTCCTGCCGGGACAGGAAGAAGTGAAGCCTGCTGGATCCGGAGCCCAATGCGGAGACGGAGCAGTGGTGGCAGTGGGGATACGCGCCGGCCGGATCAGGTAATGTATTGCGGCGGTCGTCGGGCATTCGAATGCCGCTATCGACGCACTCCCGACCCGACGTCGATCGAGAAAAATCTTCCGCACGGACGGCTCAATGGGAATGATTGATTTAGGACGGAAATTGATCGTTCTGTCAGCGTTTGCGCAACGATTTCACAGCAGATTCAATCACAGTGATCGAATCTGCTGTATATCGTCGGGAAAATCGTTAGGTGTATGGGCCCCTTAAGTTGGTATACACTTTCAATTATGATTGGCCAACCAATGTAAGAGGATCAACAGATATTGAGCAGACTACTATGAGCAGATTGTGTAGGTAAACCCTTATACTACACAGAGGTGGTCAAATCGGTTAGTGATTGGCCAGTCATAATTGAAAGTACGTACCAGCCTGGTGCACACATTTAATTTTGATTGGCCAACGATTGGCCAATTTTACCACCTACGTTTAGTATGAGGTCCAACAGATTTTATACTATGAACAGATTGTGTAAGTACATATCCAATTTTGATTGGCCAATTATTGGATAATTTTACTACTTCCATGTAGTTTGAGAGCTCACCTACACAATCAGTTCATAGTATATACAGTGTATATAGTACACACCTTTACTCTACTTTGGTTAACCTGGGCTGGGCAATTGCCCTAGGGCCCTGAGCCGACTGCCTGCAGAGTCTACAGCAGAGAAGAGTCTCAACTGTCCGGGTGGGCGCACTCTTCTGTCAGTCCATGGCTTCCGTCTTTATCCTGCTCCATGACCCGGCCCATGTTATTACATAACAACATGCCGCGGGTCACAGAAAAGATCTAGGCAGCAGCGAATGAAGACATGGAGCATAGAGCAATGGACTGACAGAGCAATGTGCCCACCACTGAACACCGCCAAGTGAGAACATCATTCTAGCACTTACTCCTCCAGTCGGAAGCTGCTATACTTACACCCAGCCCCATCACGAAACAGAAAAATAGTACATGCCATCTCCAATGACCTGAACTGGTAGGCAAAACCGGCCTCCACCTAGAGGGAGGCCCAGCAGAGACTATTATTCCTCCACCAAATGAAGAGGTTTGGAATGGCCCAGGAGCTGCAGACAAGTTTCTACTCAGCCACCATTGAATCTGCTCTCTGTACCTCCCTCCTAGTCTGGTATGCCGGCTCCTCCACCAGGGACAGACACAAACTGCAGAGGGTCATCAGATCAGCAGAGAAGTTAAGGGGCCCATACACCTAACGATTTTCCCGTCGATACACGGCCGATTCGATCACAGTGATCGAATCGGCTGTGAAATTGCCGCGCACACCGCTGACAGAACGATCAATTTCCGGCCGAAATCGATCGTTCCCGTCGATCTGTCCGTGCGGAAGATTTCTCTCGATCGCCGGTGGGTCGGGAGTGCGTCGATAGCGGTGTTCGAATGCCCGACGAACAACGCGATACAGCGGGTATACATTACCTGTTCCGGCCGGCGCGAGTCCCCTGGTCCTCGGTGTCTTCTTTCTGCGCTGGGTTCCGGACCGGCTGCAGCTACACAGAACTTCCTGTCCCGGCAGAAAGTTTAAACAGTAGAGCGCCCTCTACTGTTTAAACTTCCCCTGGACAGGAAGTTCAGTAGCTGCAGGAACGGTCTGCAGCCCGGAGCGGAGAAGAAAACAGCGGGGACGCGGCAGCTCCACAGATTGTGATCGGTTTCAGGCTGAGATCGATTCACAATCTGTTTGCAGTAAAGGTGGCCATACGATCCCTCTCTGATCAGATCCGATCAGAGAGGGATCTATCTGTTGGTTGAATCTGATGGCAAATCGACCAGTGTATGGCCACCTTTAATTGGGAGACCAATCCAGGGCTGTTTTAGCCAAAGACATTGCAAGCCATCACCTAAATGATCAATACTTACGGGTGACAGGTGCACACCTTCAAGCTAAGTACTCACCTCACGTTGTATGGAGATGGATCAAACAACATCTCCCTGATGATGATCGCACCGCCGATCCATCTTCCTCCATCTTCCGGACAGCCGGTATGTGCGATGTTACAAGACGAGGTGCGGAGAGACTTAAAGCGATTGCGGTACTTCGCGCGGGAGTCATCAGGGATCTTAAAGATCTGATCCACCATGATGGTTGTTACCGTCGCATGGTGCTAAGCGACGTTCGTGTAATCGTACCCCTGTATGCACATTGTGAGATTGCATAAACGTACGCTCGACATTCAAAAAATCACCAGTCGTTGGGAAAATCGTCAGAAGAATCGCAAGGTGGGTACAGACCTTTAGGAACCCATAAATACAACAGTAACTCAGTGAAGCCATTTTCTGGCCTCGTCACGCATTCCTTCTTGTGGAGTACAGTTATTGCTGGGTAACTTTGGTTTTTCCCATGAAGTGATTAGTAAAATGATCAGTATTGCGTGCCTGAGTTAAAACAATGGCAAGTTCTGGATATGCAGGTTTTTTTTATTTTAAATACCCCGACATTATCTGTGCTTATCAGCCAGGTCTTTCATTACAAAACTGTGATGTTTAAAAAAAATCCTTGTTCTGTCATGATTATAGCCTGCCTGGCTCTCCCCTTTCTCCAGCAAGAATGGAAATAAGGAAGCTGACAATTAAATTAATATTAGAACAGCCTGTAATTGTATTTACCTTGGCAAACAACACAACTGCTTCTGATCTCTGGAACTGAGATCTCAATGAGAGAAGAAAAACCTCAGAGCATGCAAATGGAAGTGTCGAATGCGCGTTATTAACATACTGTAAATAGAACAAATGCTTGAAAGGGGAACCTCTTAAGCTGGGCCCGCCCACCAGTAAACTAACAGCAGGGTCATGCTGAGAAAAGATGTGAGGAGGATCAGTTCCACTTCACTTCACCCAATTCCAGATCCTATTGGCCCTTTTATCTGGAAGACTCATTCATTCATTCTGATGACCTGTGCCCCTTGCAGAGGCAGCTACTTAAAGGAGAACTGTAGTCAAAATAACATCATTAATAAAATGTTTTTTTGTTTTTTTTGTTTTACAACATTCCTTAAAGAAAACCTGTAACATCAGCCAATGAGGCTTTCCACGCTTTCCTCCGTCCCTCAGGGGTCTCGCTGCAGCCCACCGAAGAGCGGCGATGTAAATATTTACCTTTCCGGCTCCTGCGCAGGCGCTGTGGCGGCTCTCGGCTCCGAAATAGGTGGAAATACCCGTTCGCCGTCGGGTCTGCTCTACTGCGCAGGCGCAAGTCTCCGGCGCCTGCGCAGTAGAGCGGACCCGACTGAGATTGGATATTTCTGCCTACTTCGGAGCCGAAACCGCAACAGCGCCCCCGCTGGAGCCTGGAAAGGTAAATATCGAACAAGCTCTCGGATCTGTCGGGCTGCTATTCGGAGGGCTGCAGCGAGACCCCCGTGGGACAGAGGACGGCGTGGGAAGCCTCATTGGGACCCTGAGGCTTCCCCCTCCCGAGGTGAGTACCCCCCAGGGGAACTTTTTGATGTTACAGTGTCTCTTTAAATTATTTAGTCACAGTGTTTGCTCATTGCAAAATCTTTCCTCACCTTGAAATCAATCACGGTGGCATATGATTTTAATGTTCATTTACTGAGAGTTCTAAAGCCAGTAGAAAAGATCTCTGATCGCCCAGAGAGGGAGGGGGGCAGAGAGTATTCTGCATAATAAACAGCCCAGGCTAAGCGTCACTGGGAGGACATACCGATATACAGCAGTATCTACATATAGGACGTTTTTCTATCGTGGAGCTGAATTTGGGATATTTCACAAAGTGATGGCACTACACTGGAGCATACTGGGGCACTGCCCCAAGGGATCACTGTGCCCCCATGAGTCCCCCATAGTAACATACAGTTAACTGTTTCCAGGCTCATGGCTGTATACAGTGAACAGGATAGGGTCTGTAAAAATCTCGCCATGTCAGTCTGAGTCTATGTAGAAGTAATAGGAGTTAAGCAATCCTAGGGTCTTATCTATTGGCCACAAATACTGATTGCATGTTCTAACATTGTCAGTCAACAGGAACAGAATCTGAAGAAGGTTTACAAGCTGAAAGCTTCCTTTTATTCTTTTAAATTATGTAATAAACTAGAGCGTGTATTTTACAGACAGGAAGTTTTGAATCAGGATAATAAAACTTCCTGTCTATAAAATACAAGCGCTAGTCTCCAGGAATGCTTAGCTACTAAGATAAGTACACACACAGCGTTCCTCTCCCTATATTGCTCCATTATATAGAGTAGTAAGACACAGACTGGGGGCTAGAATGCTTTGTCTGTGATCTGTCCACACAGGAGGCAAATAAGGATTAAAGCATGCCAGCAAACTAGCCAAATAAATCTGTAGGTAACTTTTCTTTAACCTCCCTAGCGTTCTGGATGAGCTGAGCTCGTCCAAAGACGCTAGAGGGCACCGCTCAGGCCCCGCTGGGCCGATTTGAATAATTAAAAAAAAAAAAAAACATGCAGCAAGCACTTTGATTGCTGCGCGTCCTACCCGATCGCCGCCGCTACCCGACACGAAAGAGGCCCCCCCCCCCCCGCAGACCCCGTGCGCAGCCTGGCCAATCGCCGCCAGGCTGCGCTTTGAGGTGGATCGGGAGTCCCTGTAACGTCATAACGTCGATGACATCACTCCGTTCGTCGCCATGGCGACGGGGGAAGCCCTAAAGGAAATCCCGTTCAGAACGGGATTTCCTTGTGGGCGTGATCGCCGGCAGCGATCGGAAGGGTAGGAGGGCGGGTGCAGCAAGGGGAGAATCATGTAGCTAGCGCTAGGCTAGCTACATGATATAAAAAAAATCAGGTGAAAAAAACGCTCCCAATCAGAACGCCCAGCAGGTAATAGCACAATCATTTGGACAATATGTGGGTTTCATGAATAATTTACTGAATTCTACTATACGTCGTTACGGTTTCTCTTTAGGGGTCCCTGGTTTACTAGCTTACGTAAAAAAAAGGGCACCCACAAATGTGGGCACTCAGTAATCCCGATAGTGGAATATCTGTTAATTTAACAATATTTTACTATTAAAATGTAAGAAACTATAGTAAAAAAATCAATGGTAAATACCGTTATTTTTACTATGGCTAAATCTAAGCCTGTTTTCACACTGAGCCCTCCCACTACTGATCCCTCACCTTAAAGAGAATCTGTAACATCAAAACGTCCCCTGGGGGGGTACTTACCTCGGGTGGGGGAAGCCTCAGGATCCTAATGAGGCTTCCCACACCGTCCTCCGTCCCTCAGGGGTCTCGCTGTAGCCCTCAGTACAGCGGTGACGGCAATATTTACTTTCCCGGCTCCTGCGCAGGCGCTCTGACGGCTGTCGGCTCCAAAGTAGGTCGGAAATACCCGATCGCCGTCGGGTCTGCTCTACTGCGCAGGTGCAAGTCTTCGGCACCTGCGCAGTAGAGCGGACCCGACTGAGATCAGGTATTTCCGTCTAATTCGGAGCCGAAAGCAGCCACAGCGCCCCCGCTGGAGCCTGCAAAGGCAAATATTGAATTTACAGTGAGGTCTGTCGCCGGCTGTTCGGAGGGCTGCAGCGAGACCCCCGTGGGACGGAGGACGGCGTGGGAAGCCTCATTAGGATCCGTAGGTTTCCCCCACCCGAGGTGAGTACCCCCCAGGGGATGTGTTTGATGTTACAGAGTCTCTTTAACTAACCCCCTACGCCTAACCTTAACTGTCACCGCTGCCGAATCCTCCCTTCCTTCCCGCCTAACCTTAACCCTTCCTCCCCATGCCTAACCATAACTGTTCACGTCACTGATATAAAAAAAAGAAAAAGCAAAAAGAGGTACATTTTCCGTTGCTGCCATAGGGGCCCATTGTAATTACCAACCAGGAGGGGAAATTTAGGCACCTGCTCAGCCTAATAAATAATAAGAGTCAGGGCCTGTGGCGCCCAAAAGTACCGACACTTGCGGTTTAATGTATAAGCAGGGAATTAAAAAGGCCCAATTAAATAGCAGTAATATAACATCTACAAAATCCTATAAACCACTATAAGGCTAGAAACCCACTAGGAGAGCTTTGTAAGCGTGAGTGATTTGAAAAAGCTCTTGGTAATGCAATGCTATGGGGGATTTTTATGAAATCACATCACTCAAGTGGGATCACACCCATAGCATTACATTAGCTAGAGCTTTTCAAATCACAAAGCGCTCAGAAAAGCTCCCCTAGTGGGTTTCTAGCCTAATAGAATATCGGTAATCTTACCATTATTTATCCGCTATATTAGAACATTGGAAATTTTACAGATTTTTGACAAAAATCGATTGAAATTACAATCGATGTGGCATGTGCTATAGATTCCCAGCTGATTTGATTAGAGTAATCGATAGAGAAAGTCAATGTGTGTATGGTCTTCTTCAGTCACACACCTGGAACAAGCATGCAGCCAGAACACCTGACCTGCATGTTCATTTTGAGTCAGTGGCTCAGAAAAGATTGGAAGCATCAGATGAGTCGGGCAAGTATAGTTTTGTTTTATTTATTTTCTTAAAGAAGAACAAACAAACACAGAACATTTATATCGCGCTTTTCTCCTGGCGGACTCAAAGCGCCAGAGCCGCAGCCACTGTTAAGGAGACTTGCCCAAGGTCTCCTACTGAATAAGTGCAGGCTTACTGAACAGGTAGAGCCGAGATTCGAACCCTGGTCTCCTGTGTCAGAGGCAGAGCCCTTCACCATTACACCATCCAGCAATTTTTTTTATTATTTATTTATTTTTTTATTTTTTTAAAGAAGACAGCAGATCAAAATAATACAAATAAGCGCATCTAGTTTTGTCGCTCAGCCATGAACTGTTTAAGCCACAGTAAGATTCACAGCGAACTAGCAATCTTAGGGAAATATTGATAATTTTCCGGTTGCCTTGCACCTATTGACATTGTGCTGCAATTAGATCCATTATATTTTCCAGACTGAATATACTGAATTGGGTTCAATTAAAAACACAGATGTGTAACTAGTGGGACTGCGGCGTTAATTTCCCCAGTGCATAGTAACTAAACTTTGTGCAGCTTCATTATGGAGAGCGCGTGCGGGGAAGGGGATGCTGGGTCATGTTCTGAGGGCACACAAGATAATGTCTTGGAGGTGTTTTACAGCTAGTACAGCTCACAATCAGAAGGTATTTACCTAGGGGGAGGGGGGACCCCCGGGCTTCCATAAAGAAGTTACCGTCTTCACCAGCAATTCTGTTGTCTGGATAAACATTTTGCTGTTAAAACAAATATTTTATAGTAAATGAATAATCCCTGTCTATGGTAAGAGACAATGATGCCTCTAACATTTACTTTCTGAGTACCCATCAAATACTGACCTTTTAACAGTCTGTAGCAACTGGAAAATATTTGAGTCTAGTAATATTTTTCAGGTTTTTATTTCTTCTTAAAGGAAACCCTGAAGTGACCTGAAAAACAAGGACTAACCCAGGATTGAACCTTATCTGTTCCGTAGCTGATACCCCCTTTATCACAAGAAATCTTTACCTTTTCTCCAATGGATTATCAGGGGGGATCTGTATGGCTGATATCGTGGTGAAACCCCTCCCACAGTGTGATGTCATGACCAACGTCTTGACAGTTTGCTGTTTGTGAACCTCGTTGCATTGTGGGAAGTAAAATTCTCAGTAAATGAACATTCTGAGAAGACCTGGCAGGACTAAAGATGATACATTTCAGAATGTAAATCAAGGACAGGACAGATTTTGGGAAACACTGACTAAATAATTCCTTAATTAATATTTTATTTATTTTTTTGTATGGCGCCAACATTTTACACGCCACTAAATAGTGTATATTGTCTTGTCACTAACTGTCCCTCAGAGGGGCTCACAATTTAGTCCCTACTAGAGTCATATACTGTATCTATGTATGTATTGTGTAGTGCATGTATCATAGTCTAGGGCCAATTTATGGGGAAGCCAATTAACTTATCTGTATGTTTTGGGATGTGAGAGGAAACTGGAATGCCCAGAGGAAACCCACACAGACACGGGGAGAACATACAAACTCCTTGCAGATGTTGACCTGGCTGGGATGAACCAGGAACCCAGCACTGCAAGGCAAGAGTGCTAAGCACTACACCACCGTGCTGCTGAATATAGTAAAACATAAGCAATTGTTTTCATTACATTATTTTCACTACAGTTTCTCTGGATCCCATAAAGCTTTCCTGGTTCTCTCTCTATCTCCTCGGGCTACCAAAGTCCCCATTCAAAATGGGCCTTTCGGGGCTTCTCGGAAGGTTTCGGAAGCACTCATTTCCCCGCCACTGAGATTACCACAGTCACAATGGATCTTCAAGACTCCCGGCGATTCCTACGCACACTACTTCAGGAGAACCTGATACAGGGATAATGGCAGTATTTATACTTTCCTGAGGCTTCCTCCAGCCCCATGAGGTCCGTGGGCTCCCTTGCTGTTCTCTCTGGTGGATTTGTTCAATGTTTATAGCTCCCAGTATTCTGGCCAGCCGTGCTCTTCTCTGCATGTCTTGGAGGTGTTTTACAGCTAGTACAGCTCACAATCAGAAGGTATTTACCTAAGGGGAGAGGGGACCTCGCGGGCCTCCATAAAGAAGTTACTGTCTTATGGTAAGTATAAATTCTTACGCACCCGGGAGTGTTCTGTGCCTGCACAATAGCACTGTGCATTACTGTGTTCTGTGCCTGCACAATAGCACTGTGCATTACTGTGTTCTGCGCCTGCACAATAGCACTTTGCATTACTGTGTTCTGCGCCTGCACAATAGCACTGTGCATTACTGTGTTCTGCGCCTGCACAATAGCACTGTGCATTACTGTGTTCTGTGCATGCACAATAGCACTGTGCATTACTGTGTTCTGCACCTGCATAATAGCACTGTGCATTACTGTGTTCTGCGCCTGCATAATAGCACTGTGCATTACTGTGTTCTGCGCCTGCACAATAGCACTGTGCATTACTGTGTTCTGTGCCTGCACAATAGCACTGTGCATTACTGTGTTCTGCGCCTGCACAATAGCACTGTGCATAACTGTGTTCTGCGCCAGCACAATAGCACTGCACATTACTGTGTTCTGCACCTGCATAATAGCACTGTGCATTACTGTGTTCTGCGCCTGCATAATAGCACTGCGCATTACTGTGTTCTGCGCCTGCATAATAGCACTGCGCATTACTGTGTTCTGCGCCTGCACAATAGCCCTGTGCATTACTGTGTTCTGCACCTGCATAATAGCACTGTGCATTACTGTGTTCTGCGCCTGCATAATAGCACTGCGCATTACCGTGTTCTGCGCCTGCACAATAGCACTGTGCATTACTGTGTTCTGCGCCTGCACAATAGCACTGTGCATTACTGTGTTCTGCGCCTGCACAACAGCACTGTGCATTACTGTGTTCTGCGCCTGCACAATAGCGCTGCGCATTACTGTGTTCTGTGCCTGCACAATAGCACTTTGCATTACTGTGTTCTGCACATGCACAATAGCACTTTGCATTACTGTGTTCTGTGCCTGCACAATAGCCCTGTGCATTACTGTGTTCTGCGCCTGCACAATAGCACTGCGCATTACTGTGTTCTGCGCCTGCACAATAGCACTGTGCATTACTGTGTTCTGCACCTGCACAATAGCACTGTGCATTACTGTGTTCTGTGCCTGCACAATAGCACTGTGCATTACTGTGTTCTGTGCATGCACAATAGCACTGTGCACGCGCAGAACACTGCCAGACACGGTAGCGAGGCGGAGGCGCGCATGGCCGGGCCCGCATGCGCAGTAGCCGACAACTGGCCAGAATACCGGGAACTAGTACAAATTGAATGGAGCCACCATAGAGGACAGCAAGAGAGTCGACTGAGCTCATGGGGATGGAGGAAGCCCCAGGTACGGCTGGCGACTGGATAGTGTAATGGTTAAGGGCTTTTCCTCTGACATGGGAGACCAGGGTTCGAATCTCGGCTCTGCCTGTTCAGTAAGGAGACCTTAGGCAAGTCTCCCTAACACTGCTACTGCCTATAGAGTGTGTCCTAGTGGCTGCAGCTCTGGCGCTTTGAGTCCGCCAGGAGAAAAGCGCGATATAAGTGTTCTGTGTTTGTATGTATGAATACTGCCATTATCCCTGCCTCACGTAACCTTTCTGTTTCTCTTTAAGGACTCTCCAGTTGAAGCTATGGCTAATCTTATGAGTCTGTACTTGCATAACGGAACTGTAAAAATAAAAATGTCCACAGACTGCTTAGCCATTGTCTCCCTACCCCACCCCCTTTCATGTCCCCCCTTTTCCCCTTGCTTTGGCAATACCTGTATGAATCTTGGTCATGCCAATAAAGCTATCTTTGATTTGATTTGATTTTGGGGCAAGTGTACTCTGCCTCCAGCAAAGGCCAGTGCCTTCTCCACAAATACTGGAGCAAGAGGAAGAGGTTGCTTTTTTCCTTTTCTTTCATTTTCAAAGAGAAACTCACAGTTCAAGGTCTATGAAGTATTGTAATACCCCATTTTTATAATGGTGGTAGTGGGAGAGCCCTGCAGAGTGTCCTGAGCAGTTTAAGGGACAGTAATGCTATAAGGTAACATTGGTGACCACTCAGCACCATTCTGCTCCTACTCATCATCAAGGGGGTTGATGTCAACAGTTAATCTATATCAAGCCTGGTGATTGCTGGTCATTAGAATGCTGAGTCAGGCATGTCATTGCGCTCTGTGGGGGAAGGGAGTGATCTCACCACTGGGTCCTCCAGTAGCATTATCCTGATTAGGGCCTAATCCTAAATCCATGCCCCATTGCAAGCAAAACAGAATAAGCCATTTTTAAACAGGGCTGAATTTTCAGAATAGTACAAAAATAAAAATAACTAATGCAACTAATGTAAATGAAAATAAATAGCCCTATATAAATGTCCCTATACAAGCCAGTCCCAGCATCTTGAGTCTCTCAGCTTCACGGGACATGGACACAAAACATCTGGTGGTCTTTGGGGGGTTCTAGGCTTGCTCCATTAACAGAACCTAACAGGCTATAGGCAGTCTCAAATAGTCTCCAGTGTGTTTATTTTAGTCGGAGGGGCTGTTTGTTTTTCAATGAGGTGTGCAATTAAGCATTAGATGGTGTGATAAACGTAAGACAATGTAGGAGAGGGCCTCTGAAGTGGCAGCCCAGCAAACTGAAAAACAAGCCAGAGTCAACCAAACACTAATGACAAGATAAATAAAAGATCTGCCACAATGCAGGCTGCGGAACATCAGGTCATTATGTGGCATTATGATGCCTTAGCTTATTTAAAAAGGAGAGGTAAATATTTAAAAGGAGCATTATCTTTAATCCCTGTCAACACTTGACAGCTACTACTGCATCCTGGGCTGTTACATTTTAACAAACACACAAACTTTATAGGCCAGTTGCTCACAAGCAAATAGGTTCTTAGGTGTGAGTTTTCTCAGCAATGTACAGACAATAGTTTTGAATGGTATCTCTGTATACCAGTGTGCAACCATTTGCAGAAAAAAGCTGACAGCTAAGGTGACCATAGATCAGGCGACTTGGCGGCCGATTGACCATCCAATTCAATTATTATAATCGGATCTGATGAAAATCAGAGTCTCCAAGAGCATGCCCGATTCACAATGCAACAAATATCGTGCCGAAATTGGTCGCATGTATCGACTGGACACGCTGCAAGATGTATGGCCGACATGCTCGATGGGGTGCGCAGTGGTAACGGCGTGTGATATCGGAACAAGCAACGAACGCGATGGAACCCTCGGGCTGTCCCAACACCAGAGTAAAATGTACCCCTACCCTCTGTGCAGTATACTTTAAGGCCAGAAACCCACTAGAATCGATTTTCTGAGCGCTTTGCGATTTGAAAACTCTTGCTAATGTAATGCTATGGGTGTGATCTTGAGCGATGTGATTTTATAAAAATTCCCCATAGCATTGCATTAGCAAGAGCTTTTTCAAATCACTAGTGCTTAGAAATCGCTCCTAGTGGGTTTCTGGCCTAAATGTGTCCATACACTCGTTAGATTAGCAGCAGATAGATCATCAGATAGATTTCTTATCTATCTGATGTGTTTAGGAACATTTTTTACTAGGATTATAATTTCAATAGATTTCAGTTTGAAATCTATTGAAAATCGATCTGATGGCATTTTTTTGCCATCAGATTTCCATTAGGGCTAATGCAAAATGATAAGCAATCTCAACAAATTGACCTAGATTTTCCACCCTGCCAGATCGATCAAAATCGATCACAATCGATCGAAATCGGCCACCAATCGGTCCATCCGTCAACCAATTTGCAATCAACCAATCGATCGATTGATTTTGATCGATCGATCGGCCAGAAAATCGGCTGAGTGTATGGGCCCCTTAAAGAGACTCCGTAACAAAAATTGCATCCTGTTTTTTATCATCCTACAAGTTCCAAAAGCTATTCTAATGTGTTCTGGCTTACTGCAGCACTTTGTACTATCACAGTCTCTGTAATAAATAAACTTATCTCTCTCTTGTCAGACTTGTCAGCCTGTGTCTGGAAGGCTGCCAAGTTCTTCAGTGTTGTGGTACTGCTATGAACTCCCCCTTCCAGGCCCCTCTATGCACACTGCCTGTGTGTTATTTAGATTAGAGCAGCTTCTCTCTTCTCTCTTATCTTTTACAAGCTGGATAAATCGTCCTCTGAGCTGGCTGGGCTTTCACATAGTGAGGAAATTCAGACAAGGGCAAAGCTGTTTGCAGGAAGAAAAGAGCAGCCTGAAACTTCAGTGCATGAGAGATGCAGGGGGAAAGAAACACACAAATGATCTCTTCTTGAGATTCAAAAGGAAGGCTGTATACAGCCTGATTGTGTATGGATGTATTTTCTATGTGTGGACATACTGTACATCAACCTACTTCCTGTTTTGGTGGCCATTTTGTTTGTTTATAAACAAACTTTTTAAAACTGTTTTTAACCACTTTTAATGCGGCGGGGAGTGGCGAAAATGTGACAGAGGGTAATAGGAAATGTCCCCTAACGCACTGGTATGTTTACTTTTGTGCGATTTTAACAATACAGATTCTCTTTAAGGCTGGATTCACATATGACATAGCGTGAAACAGTAGCGTTTTAGGATGGGGCGTTCTATTGTGTTTTTACCGCAGTTTTTGGTGCGCTTTGAATTTTTTTTACGCAGATGCGGTTTTCATGCGTTTTGCGTGCATTTTGATGTGTTTGTGCTTTGCTAATGTATGCGTTTTCTATGCGGTTTTTATTTTAATTTATGCAAATCACTGGAAAGACAACAGGAAGCAGAAACACATCAGAAATCTTCAATTTTAAATTAAAAAGCATTAAAAAACGTATGCAAAACGCAATGCATATGCGTTACCATAGACTTTCATTATGTGCGTTTTGGCAGCCATCCTGCATAATATGCAACACTACCAGCATTTGCGAAACGCATACTGTAAAAACGCATTGAAACTCAGCTTCTTCTGCGTCCCATAGACTAACATTTCTGCATAAAAAGCTATACTAGTGTTTCTGGTGTGTGTGCACCCAGCCTAACTGTAAGTGTCCGCCATTGGCTCCATCTCCAGACTCGCACATACTCCCGCCCCACCTGGTTGCCAGTGTATACATGGTCATGTGTATGTTGTCACACACGTGCCCACATTATGCTGGCAACCACGTGGGGCTTGTGTATGTGCGCAAGAGCCAGGAGTCGGAGCCAGCAGTGGACACCGACCGGTAAAGTATACTGCACAGAACACCAAGGGCACATTTTACATGAAGGAGGGGGGCGGGGGCAGTGCAGGGGATGCGGGGTCACAAGGCCGATTCCCGAGAGATTTCATGATGAAATCGATCAGGAATCTGCCTGCATTGTATGGGTAGGCAACAGCTCTCTCTCTGATCAGATTCAATCAGAGAGGGATCTGTCTCTTGGTCTATCTGCCCATCCATCGTGCCTCAAACCCCTCCCCACCTGGCCTAGGTGCAAGACAGAATTCCCCAAATTAAGTACTGAATCACCCACCCAAAACAAGCATACGGCACATCAGGTTATACTTGAGTCAAACATCTGACCTACCTGCTTGTTCAAGGTCTATGCTGGGATGTTGATCTTTAGTCCTGAATGGCCATATCAATGCCAGCGTTTATAATGGACTGAGAAATGTGCTCCACTTGAGGAACAATGCCTTTCCTAATTCAGTCCCATCAATGAATTTGAATTTTGCCAAAAATGTGTGAGGACCTCGGCCTTTGAGGACTGGAGTTCAACTTCCCTTGTCTATGATTTAAAGTATTTGAGGCAGAGGTTTAGCAGGACGACCAGCAAGGGCTAAGGACACTTGGGCGCCCAGATACCAATAGCCACGTCTTTTTGTTTGAGAGACTTTGCAGATCCACATACGTACCAGAGAAGACATCTTCCGACCATGGGCTTTCCAGTTGGTTAGACCATTCTTTTAGCACTCTAGCACAACATATCTCAGATTACAGATCACTAAACGCCTGTACAAATGGTCAATTAATGTCCCAGAAAGAGAATACAGTTGTTTTCAAAATGTAAAGGGTTTTCGGGAATTTAGTGTACATTTGTAATTGTGTTCAGAATGAAATCTTACAAGGACTTTTTAAAGAACCAACTGCAACTAAAATGACATCAATTGTTTTTGTAATACAGTATTAAATGGTTTTTTTTGTGATTTCTTCATTGACACAATTATTAGACCCCTTAAAGACTACCACTCTTAAGAACAGACAGTACTCAGCTCCTTCTAGACATTTACTGGTGTGTTAACAAACATGGTGATGTCAAGAGAATGGTCCAGGAAGACAAGAGAAGAGGTGATTTCTCTCATCAGGAAGGTCAATGGCTATAAGAAGAATGCAAAGATGTTAAACATACCAAGAGACACCATAGGAAGCATCATTCGCAAATTCAAGGCAAAGGGCACTGTTGAAACACTTCCTGGTCGTGGCAGAAAGAAGATGCTGACTTTGACTGCTGTGCGCTACCTGAAGCGCAAAGTGGAGAAAAGTCCCTGCGTGACTGCTGAGGAACTGAAAAAAGATTTGTCAGATGCGGGTACTGAAGTTTCAGCTCAGACAATAAGGCGCACACTGCGTAATGAAGGCCTCCATGCCAGAACTCCCAGGCGCACCCCTTTGCTGCCTCCAAAGAATAAGAAGAGTCGACTGCAGTATGCTAAAAGTCATGTGGACAAACCACAAAAGTTTTGGGATAGTGTTCTGTGGACTGATGAAACAAAATTAGAACTGTTTGGGCTCATGGATCAACGCTATGTTTGAAGGAGGAAGAACAAGGCCTATGAAGAAAAGAACACCTTGCCTACTGTGAAGCATGGCGGGGGGTCAATCATGCTTTGGGGCTGTTTTGCTTCTGCAGGTAAAGGGAAGCTTCAGCGCGTGCAAGGTACCATTAATTCTCTTCAGTACCAGGAGATATTGGATGAAAATGTGATGCAGTCCGTCACAAACCTGAGGCTTGGGAGATGTTGGACCTTTCAACAGGACAATGATCCCAAGCATACCTCCAAGTCCACT
The DNA here is from genome assembly GCF_040937935.1 of Hyperolius riggenbachi. Classification (NCBI taxonomy): domain Eukaryota; kingdom Metazoa; phylum Chordata; class Amphibia; order Anura; family Hyperoliidae; genus Hyperolius; species Hyperolius riggenbachi. The sequence goes on from NC_090649.1 coordinate 98,516,786, forward strand.
AGAGCATGGTTGCAGATTAAAGGCTGGAACATTTTGGAGTAGCCATCGCAGTCACCAGACTTAAATCCGATTGAGAACCTCTGGTGGGACTTAAAGAAAGCAGTTGCAGCGCGCAAGCCTAAGAATGTGACTGAACTGGAGGCTTTTGCCCATGAATAATGGGCTAAGATACCCGTAGATCGCTGCAAGACACTTGTGTCAAGCTGTGCTTCATGTTTAAAAGCTGTTATAACTGGAAAAGGATGTTGTACTAAGTACTAAGAATGAATGTCACTTGGGGGTTGAATAAAACTGATAATGATGGGAGCACAGAAAAGACATTTGTGGTTATTTCATTAAAAATGTTATGTTATATTTGTCTGACTTACAAGTGCCTCTTTGATTTACTTGTAAACAAGATGACTGAAATGATCAAAATCAATGTCAAACTGGCCAAAACAATCAATTTCAATAATTTTGAACACAACTGTATTTAAAGGGTTAATTAAGTGTAAAAAAGAAATGAGATTAACTCATTTGGGGCTTTTTGCAGCCCCCTGTAGTCCTCCTGTTCTCACGCCGTCCTTCTGAGGCCCTTAACCAGCCAGCTTTGTGGAGATTGCCACTGCTTGCCGGTGGTTGCCACCAGTTGGTGGTATACTGCGTGGACCTGAGCCGTGCTCCCTGATCATGCTCCCATTGCCGGTAGTGCACTGCGCGTGCGCAGTAGCGGGTTTCACATACATTCGCATGCGCAGTATGCTCCCAGCTGCTGGCCAGAAGGTCACGGAAGGACAACGTGGGAACAGGATGACTCCAGGGGGCTGCCCCAGGTAAGTTAAACTCATTTTTTTTTTCAATCAGGATTACCTTTAATAACTTTCCTCAATAATCTTCTGATTTGGGAGCATTCTTATAAGTCAGCAGAGACCATAGTCATGCTGTCAGGAGGATGTTGGTGTTCCTGGTACCTGGGAAGAGATGTTGGAGCATACTGTATGTCACTTCCTATGGAATCTCTTGTAACAAGCACTTCACCATGCTGTCAGTGATGTCACAGACTATGAGGGAAGCTCAGTACTAAAGTGAAAGGATAGTCCAGCTACATGGAGGAGGAGGGGAGAGGGGGGCTTCAAGCTCACAGAAGTGGTCAGTGTGGGAATCTGGGCAGCAGGAAGTAGCAGCAAAGTGCAAGACAGAGTTCAGTAAATGTTTAACTCACTAACACACAATTGTATAGTGTATGCATTTAACACAATAGACAAATGTACCAATTAAATATGTGAAGTCAAATCTGGTGCCCTCTTTGCAAAAGGCACAGCTTTGCATAATGGATGGCTGTTTCCTGCTGAATTCTAAGCCAGAAAAATTGCAGAGGCAGCCAATCAATGGTATGACGCTTAAAGTGGATCCGAGATAAACCTTTACTCATTGCATAATTGTGTTCCTTTCATATAGTTTATAGGGCATTCCTCAAGCCAAATACGTTTTTTGTTTTGTTACTCTACTCTAATTCCCTATAAACTAAACATGCCTCGCCCACAGCTCCTTTTGTGCCTTGGCACTGTAGCAAGGGCTTATGGGAGCTCAGTCTGGGCAGGAAGAGGTTACTAGCCATTGATTTCCGAGGCAGAGGGGAGGAGGGAGGAGGAGAGGGGACTGAATTTACACACAGGCAAGCTGATAGCATCTCCAGCCCTCAGCCTGTGACAACGTGACAAACAGAACATGGCTGCCCTCATTGTATCACAGGAATAAATAATCATACATTTTTGAAGCTGTTTGCAGCTAGATATGCTGTGTAAACTACAGTATCTAAACTTTAGATAAGATATATAGACAAGTAACTTGTTATAGTTAGTTTTTCATCTTGGATCTGCTTTAAAGGATACCCGAGTTGTAATGAAATTGTCCTCTTTTACTTACATGGGGCTTATTCTAGCCCCCGTAGTCTTGTAGGTCCCTTGCTGTCCTCTCTGTCTCCTTCCTTGTGTGGCCCAGTAAAGTTTGCAACTTATATAAGGCATGCATTACAAATAGGCATATTTTGCATTACCGATATTTTTTATTGGTGCCAAAATCAGAGATTTTGCTCGGGTGGGTGGAGTTCCACGCATTGGTGGTGGTTGGTGGGGGGACAACAATTAAGGTTAGCTTTGGGGGAATTAAGGTAAGGTGTGTGTGTGTGGGGGGGGGGGGGGAGCAGTTACGGTTAGCCAGGGGGGAAAATTAAGGCTAGGCGTTCAGGGGGTGGTTAAGGTTAGCCATGGCCGGGGTGGTTAAGTATAGGCTGGCTGGGGTGGGCGTTGTGATTAGGGTAAGCCGTGGTAGCAGTGGTTATGGTTAGGCATGCAGTTGGGCAGTTAAGATTAGTTGTGGGGGTGTATGGTTAAAGTTAGGCATGTGGAGGGGGTTGGTTAAGTTTAGCTGTATTGAGGAAGGGGGGGGGTTAAGGTTAGCCATGGGGGGGGGGGGGGGGCATCAGTAGAGGGAGGGTTCAGGGTGAAAATAGGGTAATGTTTAGCTGTAGTAAAATATCTGTATTTATTACTGATATTTTACTATTGTAATATTCACTGTAAACTGACCGATATTCTATTATCGGCTTTTCTGGGCACCCAAATTTTCAGGCACCCTTTTTTTGGTGTGTGGTGAAGGGCACATATACAGGGGAGGGCCACAGATAATTTTGTTTGCCGGGGGGCACAGACGCCCCTTGTTACACCCCTGGCAAGGAGGTATACCTCAAGCTAATGGGAATTTACCAAAAAAAAGGAGAGGGAAGGCTTTGGGTCTTTTAGAGCATTCCCACTATTCTCACGGTGCCCTTCTTGCAGCGCTGGCTAGAATCCCCCACCAAAAGAGGCTTCTGAAGCTCAGTGCTCCCGAAGACGGGCAGCTCTGTACTGAGCCCGCGTGAATTTGCGAGAGAGCATACTCACATAGGCACAGTACGGAGCTGCCCGTCTTCGTGGGCACTCGGCTCCCGAAGACTTCAGAAGCCTCCTTGGTCGGGGAATTCTAATGGGGGAGCCAGCACTGCGAAGAGGGCACCATGAGAGGAGCGGGAATGCTCTAAAACAGGGCTTTTCAACCTGTGGTACGCGTACCACCAGTGGTACTTTGCTGTTGGCCAGGTGGTACATTTCAAGTTTGTCTGCTACTTAATTGCCCACCTGCTGCTTGTCCTGGTCCCGTCCTGCCTCCACAAAGTTTGGCTACCCCTCACTCGCTCCACTGCCTCCCCACCAATGCCTCCTGCTATTCCCCTACCATATGCCCCCCCCCTTTCTTAAAGTGTACCTGTAAGAAAAAAGTGCCCCGGGAGGAGGAAGCCTCTTGATCCTAAAGAGGCTTCCCCCTTCCTCCTCAGTAGAGGGGATCCAGCGCTGGAACCCCTCGAAGATCTCCTTGTTGGTGTGAGTGTATGCGCGGTAGCGGCTCTCCGCTCGGGCTCCTCTGGAAACAGCCGAGCCTGATCTGGTCAGATCTATTGTGCTGGCACACTGGTGGTACTTCACATTTTTCAGGTGATAAAAGTGGTACAATGAGTGAAAACATTGAAAAGCCCTGCTCTAAAAGACCCAGAGCCTTACCTCTCCTTAGGTAAGTATCTGGTGAATTTTTTTTTCAGCAGTTCCCATTCACTTTAGGTACTCTTGTTATGGTCAGCGGGGGGAGCAGAGGTGGGAGGGTTAGTAGACTGTCCATGTGGTACACAAGATGGAGCCTCTCCTGGGTGCTGCAGGATTCTGGGCTCCACTCTGTGATGCGCAGGGCAATGGACAGTCAGTGATGCACTCAGAAAATGGAATGTGTAAATGCCGCTATGACAGCAGGTCACCTCTCCTTTTCAGCTTAGTTCTGCTTTAGACCTGTAGGCCTTTATACATTCACTGAGCATTTACATAAAGTCATGAGCTTCCTGACTGTGGGGGGCCACGCCCCCTGCCCTCATACCACACAGCAGGGCACCCAGCTGAAAGGTCCAGGCATTGTGATGGGGCCTGCTGACAAATAGCAACCCCAGGAAGGGTCACAAATTGCATAGCAAAAAAGCTCCAGGTGGTGCTACATAAAAATGCCTCCCTGTTTATATTGGTTATTGCAAATCATCTTTCATTACAGTTTTTCCTTTGCTTACAATCCCGCAAAGCATTAATATTCTTATGGAGCTTTCACATAATGGGATTGCGGTAATATGACCGTTACTTCCGGCAGAATGTACCATGAGTTACACTATTAGTGCGACTTGAGTTACATGAGTAGTGTAACCGTTAGTAACATGCGGTACCGCAGTAACGGTTGCGCTAATACTATAATTTGTGGTACACACTGCGGGAAGTGAAGATAATATTGCCGTGTGCTGTTAATTCACGGTTATATTACCACACTTGTGCGTCAGGCCGTAAGTGTGGTTCGGCAGGCTCTCTGACGCAGTAGTGCACAGCCCATGTGCACTAATCCTGTAATGCATGCATTTACGGTAGCAGTGAGGCATACTTTAATTCTACTATATGCCTCACTGTATAAGGCTCCCTGCAAACTGCAAATCCGTTTTCCGATTGCGTTTCCGATGTGCAATTCCGATTTGCCCTAAATGCAATCAACAGAAAAATGGAGTAAAAAAACGTAGCATGCAGTAACGATTAAAAGTTGGAATCGGATGTAAAAAAACGATTAAAAATCGAAATCGCATGCAATGTGCAGTGAGCCTGATGCCCATTATTGCACGGTACAACTTTTCATCTTAAAGGACCACTGTCGCGAAAATCATAAAATTGTATTATAAATGTTAAAATGAAGAAAAACTAATGATAATAGAAAGGACCAGTGTGGTTTAAATGATAAAACTACATGTTTGGCTCTGAAAACTTTGTGATATGCATGGCGAGGGGTGTGGTGGGGCGTGGATAGAGGTGTGGGTTGGGTTTATCGTAAAGTGTCCCTCTTTATTTTCTGAAAAAGTTGGGAGGTATGTCTCCACCCCACCCTCATTTCCACTATCGCGAATTCGCATGCGTTTTTCGCATGCAAATTCGCATAGCAATACAAGTGAATGGGACTGTTTCCACTTGTCAGGATTCCTTTGCGTTTTTCTGCGCAGAAAAAATTTGCATGGCAGAGCCATCAGAATTTGCATGCCGCATACCGCTATGCGAATCGCATACAATGTATTTAATAGGAAATTCGCATGAGGTTTGGGTATGCAATTTTCATGCGAATTTGCATAGAAACAATGGAAAAGCACACCAGCACTGCCATGGTTAAATTCGCATGCATCATCATCCATGTGAATTCGTGTGCGAATTCGCATGAAAATTCGCATGGACCCGCATGTGAATTTCGCATCCGCATGCGAATTTTTTCCGCGGCGATTCGCACCGCACAAGTGGAAATGCAGCCTGAGGGCTCGTTTCCACTATAGCTAATCCACATGCGGGCACTGCATGCGGATTCGCATACTTAATGTTAGTGGATGGGGCTGTTTCCACGTGTGCGGCGGCGGCGGCGTTTTTCGGTGCGGGGAAAATCTGCACGACAGGGTCGTGCAGATTCGCGTGCGGCAGGAATGCGGGCGAATCGCCGCTAATGTATTCAATAGGGAAATCGCATGCGGCTTTGTCATGCGGATTTCCCCGCGATTTTGCATGCGATTTTGCATGAAAGCCAATGGAACTTAACACAGGCAGTGACATGGTTAAATTCGCATGGCTCCTTGCCATGCGAAATCGCATGCGAAATCGCGGGTAAATCTGCATGCGGAAACGCAGCCGCATGCGATTTCTTCAGCGGTGGAATCCAGGCGATTCCGCACCGCTACAGTGGAAACGAGCCCTTAGATTGTAAGCCTCTGGCAGGGCCCTCCTCCCTAATGTATCCAGCTTGATTATGCAATCTTATGCCGGGAATACACGATGCGTTTTTGCGTTCGTTTTTGCCGTCGTTTTCGCTTTCGATAGATTCTACTCTCGATTCACTGCTCGATTCCCCTCTCGATTCCTTATCTTTTCTTATCAATTACATTCACTTGAATGAGGAGAATCGAAACGAAAGTAGAATCGACCAGATCCGACAGGTTGGAATTTATCTATCGAACCCATCTATCTAAAGTAAAAACTTAACGTGTATTCCCAGCATTACTGACAACCGCCCCTCTTGTAGACTCGAACAGTCTCTATTTTGACCTATGACACTGTATTGTTATCAAATCATTTGCATGATCTTGTTTTGTTGTGAGTTTCCTGTATGTCCTACCTTGTATGTTAACCCATGTATCTATTGTGCAGCGCTGCGTAATATGTTGGCGCTTTATAAATACAATAAATAATAATAATAATAATAATGGGTCAGTTCACTGATTGTGATTTCCCCCAAAACACATTGAGGCTGGGAGCACACTCTTTTTCTGTTGGTGCATTTGTGATTTGCATTTTTTCAATGTCAATCAATGGAGTAAAATACAGGATCATATATATAAAAATAATAATAATAAAAAAAAAAAAAACATCAAAAATGCATGTAAAAATATGGTCCTCTGTGTCTCCATTGAGAATACATTAGTGCACTTTGCATCTGTTTTTCAAAATTTTGCAGCAAGTTGTATGTTTAAAACGCATATTCTGTATATGAATTTTGAAAGTAGCTCATAGACTTTCATTAATGGCAAAAATGCTAGCGTTTCTGCCTAGTGTGTTCCTAACTTCATCATCTGATGGCTCAGGAAGGCCCGGTCCACCATGAACTGCTATCGGCAATAAACTTTATCTAAGATTAATCTGAAGACCAGCAGACTCCAGAGCAGCTTGTATTACAGGCCATGTGTTGGCTGGCTACATAGCAAACTGTATGTTTTACTGGGCTATACTGAACTGTATGTAGTTTTTATTGGTTAGTGATGCTGTACATTACAGAAATACCCCTCCCCCTTGTTACAGGGGAGCCAGCCGGGTAAGACGTATGATTGCAGACAACTGCTGTTTGCTGTGCTCTTGTGGATCTATCAGGATGGGTGCACACTTAGCAGAAACGCTAGCGTTGCGGAAAACGCTGCGTTTTTGCCGCTAATGGAAGTCTATGGGCTGCAGGAAAAAATGCATATCAAAAACGCATATGCATTTTCTATGCGTGCCTTTTCAAAAACGCTGGTTTTGTTGCATACTATGCAAAAATGCACCAAAAATGCATCAAAAACGCGTGTATACGTTTTTGTAAAAAAAAATTGTTTTGTGATGTATTTCCGCTTCCTGTTGACTTCCTATTAATTTGTATAAAACGTTAATTGTAAATCGCATGAAAAACGCATACTAAAAGCATATGAGTTTTAAGTACATTTGCCGACAACTTTGACCTGATTCATCTGTGAATAGAGCCTCCTGATAATACAGCTCCATTTACACATGAAAGCTCTATCATAAGGCCTCTCTATCCCTTCTTGAATACCTGTTTAACATATGAATGGTGTGCTGTCAAGTTGGGTTATATAAGTTAGTAGCACCTTAAAAAGAAATAATGCCCCTCAGGATTGTAGCTGCTACAATAGTGCTTGGAAGCAATAACTAGCACAATGTACAGTAGTACATCAGCAGGTCCAACAATAGAGGCGAACAGGCAGCACGGTAATGTATTAAAACACCATAAATGTTTATAGAGCGCGTATTAGAAAACAGAACAGCCGACACATGACTGGTGAAAGGATTGCATGATCCAGGAATTGGTTTGTGTTTAATCAAACGGACATTTCGGTTAATTACCAATCCTGATCGCAAGAAGCTGTATTGGAAACTTTGTATTCTTTTCTTTTTCTTTTTAAAGCGGGATTGTCACCATAAAAATCAAATTTCAACAGCAACTGGTCTGAGTGTATTAAGTGATAAAGATGCTAATCCTGCTTTCAAAACTTTTTCTGCTGTTATGGTTTGGATTTATCACATACCTTAGGCACACTGGCCCTTTAACTGCCATTGCCATCGACTGGCAAAACAGTTGCATGCTGGGGGGTCTTTTATCTATAATATATTCCTCCTCTTCCCTTTATTTCCTCCTCCTTCTAATGACATAAGACAGTGCACTTCCTAGTATGGACCTCAGTGGGAGTGTCTGAAGACTCTGGGAGGAGGGCAGGTAACTAATACACTATTAGCAACAGGAGAAAAAAAAGAGTTGAGGGATAAAATGATGTCAGGATTGGCTTCATGCAAGGGTAACCAAGATGGAAACTGTCTAGAATAGGATTCTCTGCTTTTCCTTTATAAAATTCACTGGAATCATAATGTGGACAGTGCAATACATCTATTATGTATTAGACCTAGTATTTATCTACATATATATATATATATATATGTGTGTGTGTTTTATTTCTAGGTTAGTATGGGTGCCACTTGTCCTTTAAAATAACATGCAGTGGGATGGTTTACTACATATTTACTATAAATATATTTGAATGTTTTTACCTTCCAAAAAAGATTTGTGACTAGGTACTGACCTGCTCTAATATTTCCTCATACACAACGCTTAGCGACCCTTACAGATCATTTTTTTCCCTTTTCACCTAAATCTGCCATGCATGTATGCACACACACATTTACACATACACTATTTTGGAAACTGCCATCTGTCTAGTTTTCAAAATGGAGATGTCATGACCTGTGCCTATAGTATCCTGCAGATGAACACTGATGCACTGTAGGCACATGCCTACAGGCGCCTGATGGTGAAAATGCGGCTCACTCTCCTCATCAATTGCCTCCCTCCTGCCTTACCTGTGCAGAGTCCCTTCACTCGGGGCACCTCTAGCTACCTAATACTTGGGGGCACCTCTACGTAATACTGAGGATAGCTTTGGCTAGCAGCTACCTAATACTAAGGGGCACCTGTAGCTACCTATGACATGCAAGGGAACTAAGAGAGAAGTGACAGATGGGCCAGCCAGCACACTTGCGGTGAGGTTCAGTGGTGTTTCTAGGTTCGTGGAGGGTGAAGTCTGGGGTGCCAGGATATCTGTGCATATAGGTCCCGTGTATTGTAAATACAGGCCTGCATTGGCTGGATGGTGTAATGGTTAAGGGCTCTGCCTCTGACACAGGAGACCAGGGCTTGAATCTCGGCTCTCCCAGTCAGTAAGCCAGCACCTATTCAGTAGGAGACGTTGAGCAACACTGCTACTGCCTATAGAGTGTGTCCTAGTGGCTGCAGCTCTGGCGCTTTGAGTCCACCAGGAGAAAAGCATGATATAAATGTTATCTTGTCTTGTCATATGACTAGGGTAGGAATTAGATTGTGAGCCCCTCTGAGGGACAGTGAAGTGACAAGACAATATACTCCGTACAGCGCTGAGGACGATGTTGGTGCTATATAAATACTAAATAATATTAATAATGGGGAAAGGTGGGCCTTATAATTTATAGTTACTGCCCTGTCTCTCTCTCTCTCTCTCCCTTCCACCATACTGTCTTTATGGCTTTCAATCTATTTCATTCACCCCTCAGTGAAGACTATCAGTAGCTTCTGTTGAGCATGTGAACAATAGACTTCCATGAGACTACATGTGGTAAAAATCAGTGTGAAATCGACATCAAAACAGAATCAGAAAAGCATGGAAAATGCATATGTTGTCCGCACTTAACACGTATGAGAACATATCACAAATGCAATGCATGACTTATTTATAGCCGCACTCTGAAGAGAAACATATTTTGGTAATACCAGTTGTTTATGCATGTGGGACGTAACACCACAACAGCCACAATGATAGATCCCGTTACAGCAGCTTCAGTAACCGCTGGGGAAGAGGCGCGTTCTACAGCCTGTGTGTAAATGCAGCAAATCACACCATACACCACCACAGATGCTTGTAGAGTGATGGACCATGCCGCCTTCCTAAAATAAAAGCTATTTGCAGAAAATCAATTGTAAGACTCTTATTCAATTCACTTTTTCCTACGTTTTCTCATAGGTTTTTCATCTTTCCTGTAAAGTGATACTTAAAGTGGCACTTAAGTCAACTAAAAAAAAAACGAGTTTTACTCACCTGGGGCTTCCCTCAGCCCCCTGCAGCTGATCGGTGCCCACGTAGAGTCGCTCCGATCCTCCTGGACCTGCCGTCGGCCACTTCCGGTTTTGGCACCGATCAGTTGCAGGGGGCTAAGGGAAGCCCCAGGTGAGTAAAACTCATTTTTTTAAGTTGATTTAGGGTTCACTTTAAGTGAGGCCCCCGCACAAATTCTGATTCTTCCCCAATGGAGAGGGAAGGGCCTGTGTCCTATTGAGCCTTCCCTGCTTCCTCCTGGTCCCCTCATCCCAGCGCTGTCACACCCATTTCCAGGTATTCGACCAACTGGTCCAATATACCTTCAGAGACCCTCAGAAATCCCCGAGAGCTCTCAAAGATGGGTAATTTCACCGGGGGACAGCGCTGGAACTAGTGAACCAAGAGGGAACAGGGAAGGCTTTATAGGATCCAGAGCCTTCCCTTGCTATAGGTAAGTATTATATACAATTTTCCATGCGATAGATGGATCCGATTGATAAAATCTGTCATGTCCGATAGACTGCTCCCGATCATTTCCGCGCTCGATTTATCATATCGGTGAATGGAAAAAGATAAGAAAAACGAATGAAGATAAGAGCATCAAGCGCAGAATCGAGTGCAGAATAGTGCGGGAAAAACAATCAGGTCGCAAAATCATATGGAAAATCTTACCATGTGTACCCAGCATTAGGCTAGTTTTACACCTAATATTAGCAGTGCAATAAATCAGCCTTTATATGACCCTGCACCATGGTGCCGTGACCGGGTCATATGCATAGCGTCACCCCCCTGGCAAGTGATGTACTCCATGCTGGGCACTCGCCAAGTTGACCAGCAATTTCAGTCCCATGGGACAGGAAGGTCATCCCTGATAATGACAGATAGGGGTATAAGAGAATGTCGAAAACGTCTATACCACTCGCCATTTACTGATACAATCCAGCTTATCAACTGCATTTTACAGTGGGACTTTTTGGACATTCTCTGATTTGTCATTATTAGGGATGTACTTACTGTCCCATGGGACTGATATTGCCAGTCAACTGCTGTGTACGCACTTACTGTACTCAAGTGAGGTATTTATATGTCTTTATTATATACTCACAGAGCAACTTGCATTTTTGCCTCTGAAGAAGCGATTAGTTCAAAGCCGTGCAACACGCGTCAGGCTGAGCTCACAATTCGCTCCTTTACCACGATGTGTAGGCAAGTTTTGTTTTTACTGAACTTTGTTCAAAACTTGTATATCAACATTTCACTTGTATTGCTTATGTGCTGTATTAATAGATAAGTTATGCTGGGGATACACGGTACGACCCGGTGGCTCGATTAGCCGCCAGATCGACTCCCGCTGCATCCCTGCTCGTCCCCGCCGCCGTCCGGATCGATTCCTGCTCGTCCCCAGGGGCGCTACTTTATCTTCCTCTTGACTCCCCGCTATTGTCCGCCTGCGGGGAATCTATCCGGCAGGTCATCGGACCTGTCGGAAATTATCAATCAAGCCATCAGCGGCTCGATTGATAAGGGGAAACGTACCGTGTATCCACAGCATTATAGGCACCTGTTCCACAATCAATCTTGTGTTTTTATCCTGGATTATTTATATCAGTTATCTTATCAGAGTTGTGGCTATCCTACTGTTTTTTTGTTTTTTTTTACTCAGTGTATTTTGTTGTCAGTTTTACTAACTGCCATCTCCAAGAAAACATTAAGAATATATCTCTGCACAATGTTTACACACAGCAGCAGCAACATTGCCAACTTTTTAGCTGGCATAAACTGTAGCCATTGTCAGAAGCATAACAATAGAGGGGAATAACCTAGTAAATGGCTGAAGTGTCATTGTAGGTCATGTGCATTCCCGCCAACGGACATGGGTGTGGCCTTTTTTCTATAATAAATCTGTTGCTGGGATTTTCCCTGATCACGGATTTACACAGTGTTGATACATCACACACTTTTGAGATGAGAGATAAAAAGCACCCAGTTAAAGTGGATTGAAACTCAGAATTTTCTCTTTTCTATAAAAGATTATTTACAGCATAAAATTAACACAAAAAATTGTTGCAGAACAGCATTCAAACAGTTAAACAAAGCAGCAGTGGAAAGCTCCTTGCTTCAGAGGTAATAACATTACCTTTTGTTTACATTTTTATGTCAGATACATTTAATAAACATTGGCAAACTGCCGAAACTAAGCTTTACGTAGCTGAGAAGCAGAGAAAGCTGAGAAGTGATCACTAGATAGATTTTACTATATAAATACAGCAGCTATGCCATAAAATGCAATGGTAGCTTTCAGAGCAGATAAACTGTATTTTGGGAATGTGTGATTTGTAGACAGACAATATAATTTGGGCACAAAAGCAAATATGATAACTGTGAGTAATAAAAAAGTAGGAAGACACATTTTTATCGAATGCTATGTCAGAGATTTATCCTACTTACCTGTACGTTCTCCTCTGAAACAGGATTATGGGTTGTGTGCATTAAATTGCATCAAGCAGAATTACGTGTGTTAAGTCTAACGTATGATGAGTAGAGCGTAATGCATTGTTGCATGTAATGTATTGCATCCTGCTCTACTCATTGCATGGTAAGGCTTTACGCACGTTATTCTGCTTAACGTAGCTTAGTGCATACACCACTAGGTCTCTTAGGTGAGGTGCTGTACAAATGTGCCACTGGCTTGAGGGCTGCAAGGCATTCAGAGGCTAAGAAATGCGATTCCCATTGGGTGGCATCAATCAAGCATGTTTACGGGCCTTTAGTAGTGCCATTGACCAGATACCTTCATTTCCTGCCTGTCCACTCAGTGCTAGTTGACACAGTAGCTAAATCTCTTTTCTCCCTCATGTGATCTTCTTATGTAAACTATTTTATCTCTGAGACTGGGTACATACAATGCTATTTCCTGTCCTATCAACGGGAATCGAACGATTATTTCCATCATGTCCGATCTGCTGCCGTTTAATAACTGGATTGATTTTCCATAGTTGTCAAGAGTAAATTAAAGGGACTCCGAGCTCTGAAAAAAAAGGTAAGTTGTACTCACCAGGGGCTTTTTCCAGCCCAGTGCTGGTCGGGAGGTCCCACGCCGGCGTCCTGGCTCCTCTCCTTCTCCCCGCTCCGGAATGGCTGGCAGGCCGCAGCCCGGGCGACACTCTCCCGAGTGTCGGGCTGCTTCTTCCGCATATGACGCGGATTACGTCACACGCCGGCCGCCTCGCGTCATCACGGCGGCCGGCGTGAAAGTACTGCGCATGCGCGCTTTGTTCGCGCATGCGCAGTACTTTCACGCCGGCCGCCGTGATGACGCGAGGCGGCCGGCGTGTGACGTAATCCGCGTCATATGCGGAAGAAGCAGCCCGACACTCGGGAGAGTGTCGCCCGGGCTGCGGCCTGCCAGCCATTCCGGAGCGGGGAGAAGGAGAGGAGCCAGGACGCCGGCGTGGGACCTCCCGACCAGCACTGGGCTGGAAAAAGCCCCTGGTGAGTACAACTTACCTTTTTTTTCAGAGCTCGGAGTCCCTTTAAGCCTGTTATCGATTGGGAGCAGTTTGGACATGTACACACGATGCAACTACCAGTCAGATTACCAGTCGATCGGATGGGAAATTGCATTGTGTCTACCCAGCATTAAGCTACAGACAAACACTAGATTTTTGTCACCCAAGCATCAGCACAGTTGTACCATTGTATCATTTACAAATCAACCATGCTAAATGCAAAAATAACCAAACTTGTTATTATATAGTATTTACACATAGTGATGTGGCGAACCCCTCACCCTGTACTACTTCCAGGTCGCTATGACCCGTAGTAGTACAGCTGCGCAGGGCCGGCGGTGCGCGTCCTTGATCGCGCGCCTGTTGCCGGGCACTTTCTGCGCATGTGCGTGATGTCATGAGTGATGCCACGCTCATGCGCAGAGAGTGCCCAGCAACAGGTGCGCGATCAAAGATGTCCACCGCCAGCCCAGCGCAGCCGTACTACTACGGATCATAGCGACCCGGAAGTAGTACAGCCACATAGAGATTCGAGGGCGAACTGTTCGCTCACATCTCTATTTACACAGCACTTTACACAGTTTATAGTCTTGTTATTAACTGTCCCTCAGAGCAGCTCACAATCTAATCCCTACCATAGTCCATCTAAGGCCCATTCTAGGGGGAAACCTATTCTGTATGTTTCTTGGATGTGGGAGCAAACCAGGGTGCCTGGAGGAAACCCACGCCAACTTGGGGGGGGGGGGCATACAGATAGTGCAGATAATGTTCTGGCTGAGATCCAGTGCTGCAAGGCAAGAGAGCTATCCACTATGCCACTGTGCTGCCCAACATAACTAATAAGCATTGTTCAGCATCCCATACCTTGACTGTAGCTGACTGGTGTGTCTGTATATAAATTGTTCTTAAACTCAAAACTATCACCAACAATTCTCCCAGAGCAACAGTTTACAAACAACAAACTGACTGTATACAGTCACATTCATCTCATTCTCCAAAGATAAAAATCAACAACTTCAGAAAAAGCTTCACTTGACAGCTTAGATTCCGAATCTCACTTCCTCCTTAACGGCTTCCTCTCAATTAGCTCATCAGACTGTCTCCTCTCTCCTCTCTAAATCCTGTCTTACGACCTTTCACCTTCATCCTATTCCCTTTCACCTCATTCCTCAACTTTTCTCTTCTATCATACCTGTACCTAACATACCTTTCATCATCTCCAGTGGTATTCTCCAATCCATATTCAAACAAGCCCTAATAAGACCTGTGCTCAAGAAACCTTCTGTGGACCCTGCCCTCCATACTCTCTTCTTTCCTTCTCCTCCATACTACCTGAGGGTGAGGGACATGCTCACTCAGACTTTGTGTGCCACCTCTGTACTAATTCCAAGTTTGATCATCTCCAATCTGGCTTCTGCCCACTGGTGTAACAATAGGGCCTGCAGTCCCTGCCCCCGTGGCCCGCTTGGGGCCGTTTTGGGTGGCTGGAGGGTTCGCAGCATAAGGGGAAAGCCATGCTGCACTTCGGCAGGGAGGGTCCCCCCCTCCCTCACCTCGGGCTCTCCCCTCTGCGCTCCCCTCCAGCATCAATACGATTGTGTGTGCAGCAGCGGCAAATACATACCTTCAGTGCGCTCCAGCGTGGACGTTTCTCCCTCTAGTGTCTGACGCGACTTCCTGTTTATACAGGAAGTCGCGTCAGAGGCTAGAGAGAGATAAACGTCCACATTGGAGCGCACGGAAGGTATGTATCTGCTGCTGCACACACAATCGTATTGATGCTGGAGGGGAGCGCAGAGGGGAGAGCCCGAGGTGAGGGCGGGGGCGTCCCCCTCCCCACCAAAGTGCAGCATGGCTTTCCCCTCATGCTGCGACCCCTCCAGCCCCCCAAAACAGCTCAGAATTTCTGCAGGGGGCCCCGGTGGGACCTAGTTACTGCAAAGTTCTGCCCCAGTCACTCCATGAAAATGGCTCATGTAAAAGTGAACAAAAATGGCACGTGTAACTTTTCTACTCTATACTCACTCTTCTTGATCTCTTTTCACTTTTGCACAGTGAACCATCCTTTGCTTTTTCTAGATCCTCTCCAGACATTCATGGTCTTGCTCACTACTGGCTTTCCTCCTAAGTCAGGGGCAAAGCATTCACAGTTGCACATTTTGACCCCACCTTCTCCCTGTGCCTGTACTCCAAGGCCTTGTCCTCTGACTCCTTCTCTTCTCTATCTATACTTATGGTCTCAGTCATCTTATCAGCTCATTTGGTTTCCAGCATCTCCTATTTGCTGTTGATCACCAAACTGAACTCTTTGCTCCTGATGATACATTAGATTGCATCCCCATGTTATCTTCTTTTTCACACCTTCTACCTTCCTAAAAATCAGTATGAATTCCACCATGTGATTTAGGTCCCCTGCCTGATATAAGTTTCAACATTCATAACAAACCAGTAACCCCAGTCTCTCAGGCTAACTGCCTTGGTGTAATGCTGGGCATACACGGCTCAATTTTGCCGCTCGATTATTCCGCTTGATCAATTCCCCGCTCGATTCTGCAGGTGATTCTCTTATCTTCCGCTCGTTTTTCTTATCTTTTTCCATTGTCCTCAATGCAGAACAGAGCGGCGAAATGATCGGGCGGGAGATCGGACGTCTCAAAAATTATCCATCGAGCCATCTAAATGACTCTGTCAAGCCGTATATTCCCAGCATAATACTCAATGTTGTGCTCTTGTTCAAATCCCACATCAACATACTGCCACTTCCTGTTGCCTCCAGCAAAGAACTTCTGCAATAGCTCCATCTTTTTTCAGTACACAACTAAACAACTTGTGCATGACCTTATTACTTCCTGACTACTGCACAGTAGCACAACACCGCTTGTGCATGGAGGAGAAAGCCGTGCATGGGCAGCTTTGTGCTACTGCACAGGACAAGAGTAGTGTAGTGACAGAGAGGATGCACAGCTCTAACGTCATGCTGGACCTTGCGGAAAATGACAAGATAGCAAGAAGTCTTCAAATGCTTAAGGTGCAGTGAGCAGAATAACTTTATTGAGACATCATACAGGAAAGGCTCACATGTATCAAGCCAAGGATCAGCCCTTAGTCATAGCCAAAAAAGCGTGTCCGTGAGAACTAATGCAACAAGCCCTCAATAGGATTTGCTTACAGGATTGAGGCGCTAGATCAGTGGTGTCAACAACAACGTGGGAAGCCTCTGGGATACCAAGAGGCTTCCCTCTACTGAGGTATCTATCTTAATTACAAAACTTGACTTCAGGTTCACTTTAAGCCTCATACTTACACTAAATGGAACTTGGCTAAAGGCTCATATACACATCCAACTTAATGCACAACTAACCACACAACATGACCAACCACACAGCAAGTTGTTTACCTGACAAGTACGTACACACACACCAACCAACTAAATAACCAACATGGTTGCTTAGAGCTCAGACACACCACTCTCTAAGCGACACTGATGAATAAATACCTTATTCCCATTCTTACACCATCCACTAGACACCACTCTATTGTGTGCCACCCTCTGGCCCATTCTCCCATCTCCATAGAAACCAGGCCCAAATTTACATCACAGGAGCAGATAGGCACAGATTTTCTGACACTCTACACTTCGCCCTCCACGAACCCACAAACCCCCACTAAACTGCACTGCAAGTGGGCTGGATGGCCCAGCTTTCACCTCCCCTCTTTCTTACCTGCCCAGCATACATAGCCAAAGGTACCGCTTAAGGCTCATACACACATCCAACATGCACGCAACCACACGGCCAACACGACAAACCACACAACCTGACAAACCACACAACTTGTATGTCCACATGCCTAGATGGCTAAACAATAATTCCTTTTGATTCCTTTTTTTGTATAGCGTTTTTCTCTTGTCGGACTCAAAGCGATTGTTAGGCAGCCACTAGGGCACACTCAGTAGGCAGTAGCATTGTTAGGGAGTCTTGCCCAAAGATCTCCTCACTGAATAGGTGCAGTTTACTGAACAGGAAGAGCCTGGATTTGAACCCAGGTCTCCTGTGTCAGAGTCAGAGCCCCTTAACATACTGCGCACGCAAGAAGAATGACGAACTACACATCCAATACAAGTACAAGTCTTTCAAACAAATTGTACACACGCACCAACTGCATGATATCAGACCAACAAAGATCTGACAGTTGGATCGGGCAAACTGCCTGTTCTCAGTTGCTCATCATACGTATACATGACTGATCATCGTCCAACACCAAAGTCAGATAATAATCAGGCTGCAAGTTGGTCCGTGTGTACTTTAGTATTAGGTAACAAGAAGTACCCTCAATATTAAGTAGCTTGAGTTTCCTCCAGGTATTAGGCAGCTAGAGATGTCCCCGGCTGAAGGGAGATCTCTTCAGTGGAATGCAGAGAGCCTGGAGTGTAACCTCTCATCTCTGCTCTGCTCTAGGCTCTGTATAGGGAAGGAAAGAGTGATCACCCTTTTCATCATCAGACGCCTGTAGACAAGGGCCTACAGTGCCTTATGGAAAATACAGCCCTGATAGCAATAGTAGATATCACTTGGCTACATACAGTATATAGCGCTCATGCCTAGAACTGTCGCCCTAGGGTGACATTATTGTGCTTTCGTACGCACCTTTACTAAAGGTAGCCAATACATGGAATCCTACTGATTCAAAACGTCCTGCCTCAGCTGATGGCTAACACGGTACGGCACTCTCCTGCTGTTATTGGTCAGAGCCATGTCTGGTGCTGATTTAGTATATTTATAAGTGCTTCGTCCCTCGACAACACGAATGTTGCAAAATCTCCTTTCATGTGCCTAAGTATATCATTTGAACACTTTAATGTGCATTTTCATAACGCCAAATTGCAATATGCTTCTGCAGGGTTACCTCCTAGCCCAAGCAGACTTCATGGCTCCAGTGTCACCTCCCTTCCCCTGCATGTTACACATGGCAGAACTTTGCAGAGGCCGGGCGTATGCTCCTTACAAAACGAACATTTCACCAGCCCTGAAATAAAAAAAAAAAGCGGTTTGCAGAATTAGTTTTTATTTCAGGGATATAAATCATAACCCCCTTTAGAGAGGCCGGACAGAGAAAAGGCAGCTTGTTTAGAGTGTGCTTTTAACGTTACAGAGAGTTTCAGGGAACCATGTGTCTGGGTAAATTATGACACAATTTATTGCCTGGTGCCTGGTCCAGAGTATGTGGCGAGGTGGGTGAAACATTTTTAGACGGCTGGGCTAAGTGTTAGCAGAACTGATTAATGTCAAGTAATACACAAGCCTCCATGTCGGACAGTGACAGAGTGATTTTAATGTCCACTCCAGGAAAAGACAGCAGAGGCGATTTCTTTTTTTAAGGGGATTGAAAATGAAGTCTCAGATGACCTGTAAATCTAAACAAAAAAAACTTAGTTTATGTAGAAGGTCTGCTGAGAGTGAGTTGCTAGGCTGCCTATTGTTCTGCGCCAGCTGAAATTTTAGGCCAAATGAAACTTAATGTGTTGGTGTAGCTATATTGGAATGTAGTTAAAAGGTTTTGAAATAGACTCTGATCACTAAAGCAATATACTTTCATTATCGAGAGGGATATAGAGGCTCCTTTTAAACAATGCATATTGCCTGGCTGTCCTGCTGATCCTCTGCCCTTAAA
The DNA here is from genome assembly GCF_040937935.1 of Hyperolius riggenbachi. NCBI lineage: Eukaryota > Metazoa > Chordata > Amphibia > Anura > Hyperoliidae > Hyperolius > Hyperolius riggenbachi. Next base: position 98,535,974 of record NC_090649.1, read on the forward strand.
ACTTTTAGCCACAGACCCTGAACAGGCATGAAGATCGAGTGCTCTGACTAAAGTCTGACTGGATTAACTGCATGCTTATTTCAGGTGTGTGATTCAGACACTATTGCACCCAAAGAGATCGGCAGGATAGCCAGGCAACCAGTATTGCTTAACCCATTCAGGTTCCGTGGTTTTCACGTGAGAAATGTTCACCTCCCATTCATTAGCCTATAACTTTATCACTACTTATCACAATGCACTGATCTATATCTTGTTTTTTCCGCCACCAATTAGGCTTTCTTTGGGGGGTACATTTTGCTAAGAGCCACTTTACTGTAAATGCATTTTAACAGGAAGAATAAGAAAAAACGGAAAAAATTCATTATTTCTCAGTTTTCAGCCATTATAGTTTTAAAATAATACATGCCTCCATAATTAAAACTCACGTATTGTATTTGCCCATATGTCCCGGTTATAACACTGTTAAAATTATGTCCCTATCACAATGTATGGCGACAATATTTTATTTGGAAATAAAGGTGCATTTTTTCCGTTTTGCATCTATCACTATTTACAAGTTTAAAATAAAAAAAATATGGAAATATTTCATCTTTACATTGATATTTAAAAAGTTTAGACCCTTAGGTAAATATTTACATGTTTTTTTTTTATTGTAATGGTTTTTTTTTAATTGTAAACATTTTATTTGGGTAGTTTTGGGAGGGTGGGAGGTAAACAATAGATTTATAATGTAAATGTGTGTTAATTTAAAATTTTTTTTTTTACAGGTGTAGTATTACTTTTTGGCCACAAGATGGCGGCCATGAGTTTTTTACATGACGTCACTCTAAGCGTAACATACGCTTACAGTGACGCATCGGGAAGGGAACGGCCAGAAAAGGCGCAGCTTCTGAGAGAAGCTGTCGCTTTTTCAGCGGGGGCGAGGAATCAATGATCGGGCACCGTAGCCCGATACATTGATTCCCTGGCTACCGAATCCGCGGCCGGGAGTGCGCGTGCACGCGCGCGATCGGCCGCGGGAGCACGCGGTAGCGCGCATGGTTCCTGGACGTAGAAACTACGTCCAGGAACCAAAATAGGTTAAAGAGAACCTGTAACAAAAAAAACGTCCCCTGGGGGGTACTCACCTCGGTAGGGGGAAGCCTCAGGGCCCCAATGAGGCTTTCCTCTCCGTTATAGCAGCAGCCCAGCGCTGGCTCCCCCGAAGTGTCCCGGAATCCTCCCTCGACAAGGCTGACAAGCGCTGATTTATTTACCTTTCCTGGCTCCAGCGGAGGCGCTGCTGCGGCTCTTCCCATGGAGATCTCCGTTGGGTCCGCTCTACTGCCCAGGCGCACGAGACTTGCGCCTGTGCAGTAGAGCAACCCAACAGCGATCGTCTATTTCCGCCTATCTCCGAGCGGAGAGCCGACACTGCACCTGCGCTGGAGCCCGGGAGGTAAATATTTACAGCCCCGCCGTTCCGGGAGGATTTTCACCGCCGCTGTGCAACACAAGAGGAGACCTTGCTTTAGGTTCCATTTAAAGCAGGTATGTCAAACCGATCCTACGAGGGCTGAGATCCTCACACATTTTTTATACAGCTCAAATTAATTGATAGGTCTGAATCAGGAAAGGTGTGGTCCATCAGGTAGAACACATTCCTCTCCTTCTCAGTCTATCCTAAACACTGGCATGGATCTGGCCCTCCAGGCCTGGAGTTCCACACATGTGTTTTAAAGGAAACCTGAACTGAGACTTATCTGGAGGCCCCTATATTTATTTGCTTTTAAGCAATACCAGTCGCCTGGCTGTCCTGTTGATCCTTTGCCTCTAACACATTTAGACACAAACCCTAAACAAGCATGGAAAATTAGATGTTTTTGACTATGATATATACACTACACTATATGATACATACATAGACATCACTATGGTAGGGATTAGATTGTGAGGTCTTCTGAGGGACAGCTAAGTGACAAGCAATATCTCCTATACAGCACCTGATGATTGGCTTCCAGTGGTTTACTGGTAGTGCGAGGATGGACTGGATTATGTACCAACACTGTAGTCAATAAGAATCAGAATTCCCTTTTAGTTGCCAAGCACGACTGGAATCGGATTTGGCATGTACATGGCTCAGAATAGAAATACAATTTTGAATAGTAAAACAGAGACACAATAAACAGCAGTGTTAACATAATACATTAAAAACAGTGTTTCAGTAGACTGTCTATGAGGTGAGGTGAGGGCCGCTGGAGGGCGTGGAGAAAGTTCAAAAGGTTGACAGCGCAGGGGAAGAAAAAAAAGCTGAAGTAATGGTGGCCTAGATGTGAGGGGTCGTTGGCAATCCTCAACACCGTAGAACGCAGTCAGAGTTGTAGATTAGGTCAAGTAGGAGGAGGGGTTTCCCAATGATCCAATCTGCTGATCTGATGACCCTCTGTAGTTTGTATCTTTCACGGGTATAGGAGACAAAGTGCCAGACCAAGATGGAAGAACAGAGGACAGGTTCAATGGTCGCGGAGTAGAAACTTCTTACAGATATTGGTTATTTACCTGGTGTACCACTTTGCGCTATTAGATATTAGGCAAGATTTCAGACATCTTGTTTAAAGGACCACTATCGCAAAAAAAAAATTAGGCAGTTAAAATCTGACAAAACCGGCAGGTTTTGGGCCAGTCCATATCCTCATGGAGGATTCTCAGGGTTGTCTTTGCATTTCCTGAACACTATTGTAACTGCCAATATAGTAAGATACCAACCAGCCTCCCTACTCATTTGCACACTATTTTGTCAGTTAGACTTTGCAACTGCTGTTCAGGAAATGCTGTTGAAAACAAAGAAAAGCCTGAGAATTCCCCCATGAGGAGATGGACTGCCCCAAAACCTGTCGGTTCTGTCAGATTTTAGCTGCCTACTGTGACAGTGGTCCTTTAATATCAATCTTATTCCTACAGCTGGTAATTTTCAGCAGCATTGTACAGTACAAAGCTATGGAGACCTTGATCATGAAATCCTCTGATTACTGGCAAGCTTCCATTGCTCTCACAACCATTATGTGAGGAATACAATGTGGCAGATCCCAATAGGAGAGGCCAACAACATGCTACATTTTCACTTGAGATGATCAAGAACAAACATCTCAGGTGACAAACATTAAATACATTTAAGGTAGCCATACACTGGTCGATTTGCCATCAGATTCGACCAACAGATAGATCCCTCTCTGATCGAATCTGATCAGAGAGGGATCGTATGGCTACCTTTACTGCAAACAGATTGTGAACCAACTTCAGCCTGAAACCGTTCACAATCTGTGGTGGTGTTGGTGCTGCCGCCACTCCCCCCCCCCCATACATTACCTGCTCCGCCGTCACGACTCCAGTCCCCAGGTCTCTGCTGCTCCGTCTCCGCTCTGGTCAGGAAGTTTAAACAGTAGAGCGCCCTATTGCGGCGGTCGTCGGGCACACAAACGCCGCTAGTGACGCTCTCCCTACCCGCGGGCGATCGACGGTAATTTTCCGCACGGAGCGATCGACGGGATCGGATGAAATGGATTGAAATTCGGCGTGTAGCGCGAACGATTGGCAGCAGATTCGATCCCAGTGATCGAATCTGCTGTCGAAACGGCGGCAAATCGGGCCAGTGTATGGCCAGCTTTAAAGAGACTCTGAAGTCTCTTTTTTTTACCTTCTTTTGTTTAACAATCCTCTTCAGCTTTAATGCCAGAGTTAAATTGCCGCATCTCCGCAGCAGAGGAGTGATTTATTACTTAGAAAACAACCTGCAAAATTCTACGACTTTGCAGGTCGCAGGTCATGCTGCCCTGACACGCAGGGCTTCTCTTCCTGGAGAGGCTGAGCTTTGAGCTGTAGCTCTGCCTCTCCACATTCAATCTCCGTTGATCTCCGCCTCCTCCCCGCCCCTCTCAGGGAAAGACAGGCGGGGATAGGCGCGATTCGCAGAGGTGGACTGTGGAGGAGGCGGAGCTACAGCGTAAAGCTCTGCCTCTTTGAGGAAGTAAAGCCCTGTGAGCCTGGGAGCTTTGCAGGGTTTTATCTCAGGTAATAAATCACTCCTCTGCGGCAGGGAATGCAGCGATTTAACTCTGGCATTAAAGCTGAAGAGGATTGTTAAACAAGAAGGTAAAAAAAGAGACTTCAGAGTCTTATTAAATACAGCAGCTTTAGGTATGAATTAAAGTGGTTGAGGTTTGGTTGGTTGCATGCTTCAAAATCAGCCTTCCATACCTAAACCCATTCTAGATATACAGACAGTTAATTTGCTTCCCCTAAAATTGGCCCTAGACTACGAGGTACATATGACTATGGTAGGATTAGATTGTGAGCCCCTCTGAGGGACAGTTAGTGACATGACTATATACGGTACTCTGTAAAGCACTGCAGAAGATTTTGGCGCTAGATAAATAATACAAATAATAACAACAACAATAATAATATACCAGATATCATGCAAACATATAAAGGCAAGGCTCTCTTCCCTACTGACCTCTTCTGCAGCACTTTGCATTGTCTGTAGTCACGTCCCTCAGAGAAGCTCTCACTCTAATCCCTACCATAGTCATAGTTTACTGTCCGTACCAAAGCATAAAGTTTTGACTTTCTACAGAGAAACACATATGCATTCTACAGAGAGTGTCATGGCTGCTGAGATACATGAGATTTCTGCTTTGCAAGGAAAGAGAGCCGCCAAGTGCTGTTTATTTGTTAGATTATTAATATTATTGATTTATAAAGCGCCAACATATTCTGTGGTGCTGTACAAAGTAAGAAACAAACATGGGGTACATAATAATCACAATGGTATAGACCAATATACACAATACAGGATTGGTACAAAATACTGAACTGGTACAAATTACAGAATCAATACAGAATTGGTAATTAAAGTGACAAAAGTAACAGGATGAATATACTGGTTAAGGGCACCGCCTTTGACATGGGAGACCAGGGTTCGAATCCTGGCTAGGGTCAGTACCTATTCAGTAAGGAGTTCAAGGCAAGACTCCCTAACACTGCAGGGTGGCCTCCTGAGCGCGTCCCAGTGGCTGCAGCTCTTGAGCGCTTTGAGTCCGACAGGAGAAAAGCGCTATATAAATGTTCGGATTATTATTATTATTATTATTAAAGTGTATAACAAATTCCAAGACACAAAAGGGGGAGAGAGCCCTGCCCTTGCCAGCTTATAATCTAAAGCAGGGGTAGGGGACCTATGGCTCGGAAGCCAGATGTGGCTTTTTTGATGGCTACATCTGGCTCTCATACAAATCAGTGGGGGTTGATTCACTAAGCTACACTGCTCAAGCATGTAGCTTAGTGTGGCAGCGCAAGTAACATTTTCAAAGTAGGCCCGCTACTGCTGTAGCATGCACTACTAACTTACTCACGCTGCCCCAAAATGAACAGCTGCTCCAATTGTCCCTCTCTGGACCCTGTCAGGTCCAGTGACTTTGTAGGAATCCCCGCACTTTGATTGGCCCAAAAGGCTGCCTGTCACTTGACAGGCAGCCTATTGGGCCAAAGTGCCGGGATATTGTCCTACAAAGTGAATCAACCCGCAAGTCAGCTAGCTTATTGCACAAGCTGTTAGCCAGTATTTCTCCCATCTGGGGAACGCTGATGTTGCTGAAACCCAAGAGAAGCTGAAGACGTGTCTGACACGTCCGCTGCCCGGTGGATCAACTGTACACACATCACAGCGGCAACAGGGACGTGAGCCTCTGCTGCTCATGCACACTGTCCCAGTTTGAAACATATTGCACGGCTCTCACAGAATTACATTTTGAAATATGTGGCGTTTACGGCTCTCTCAGTCAAAAAGGTTCCTGACCCCTGCTGTAAAGGAATAGGGGGGAAACAAGAGATGGGGTAGTGTACAATAATCATACCTAGAGGCAGCGTGTTTTTAGGATATCTAGTAGGAGTGCAACTTGGCCTTAGGTCAAAGGGAATGGCCTAAGTTGAAGTGTATGCTTGTGGGAAAAAGTGAGTTTTGAAGGAGCATTTAACAATGCAGTATAAAGATATAAGGGTTGGAGAGTGATGAATGAGTTGTGTGAGTAACTAATAGTTTCTTGTAAGCTGCTGTATCCTATGTAGTGATGGTCATGCCTATGAGAACTTATGGAGAAGCAAGTGATCAGATTGGTCGGGTGATAGATACTTCTCTGAATTGCTAATGCTGGGAATACACGGTTCGTTTCTGGCTCTCGATTCTCCTTTCGATCGTTTTTGCCGCTCGATTCTGCAGTTGATTCTCTTATCTTCCGCTCGTTTTTCTTATCTTTTTCCATTCACTTCTATCAGAAATCGAGCGGCAAAAGGATCGACAGGGAGAGTGGACATGTCGGAAATTATCTAATAAACCATCTAATCACCTCAAAAACGAACCGTGTATTCCCAGCATAAGAATGATCATGTGGTAAAGCAAGATGTGATCACAGTCAATCAGAGCATTGCAAATCTATCAGCTGATCAAACAAATCACATGCTTCTCTATGAGTTCTCCTAGATATCTAACACGGTAATACAATATACAATACAATAACATTTCTATAGCGCTTTTCTCCCATAGGACTCAAAGCGCTTAGGCTCTCTCAGATTCAGTAATTAGTAGGATGAAGTATTCACACAACAAAAGTTACATTTCTGCAAATGCCAGACTGAACAGGTGGGTTTTCAGTCTGGATTTAAACACGTCCAGGGATGGGGCTGTCCTGATCTGTTGAGGTAAGGAGTTCCAAAACGTAGGGGCAGCATGACAGAAGGCTCTGGGACCAAAAGTTTCCAAGTGGACTCTGGGTATGACTAGATTATTAGAACCTGTGGATCTGAGAATGCGGGGATTGCTACGCAGCTGTAACATTTCTTTCATGTATCCAGGATCCAGATTATGTAATGATTTAAATGTCAGTAGGCCGATCTTGAATAGGACCCTCCATTCTATAGGTAGCCAGTGAAGGGAATGCAGGACTGGCGTTATGTGGCAGTGACGGGGTTGGTTGGTTAGCAGTCTGGCAGCAGTATTCTGTATCAGCTGTAGGCGGTACAAGACCTTTTTTGGAAGGCCAGTGTAGAGAGCATTGCAGTAGTCCAGTCGGGATGTGATGAAGGCGTGGACTAAGGTTGGCAGATCTTCTGGGGGTATGAGGTGCTTGATTTTTGCAATGTTCTTCAGGTGAAAATAGGATGATTTCACCACAGCAGAGATTTGAGTTCTGAAGTTTAAATCCCCATCAATTAGAACTCCCAGGCTACGCACATGATCAGAGCTGCGTAGATCCGTGCCTCCTATTCCCAGTGGTGAAGACTGCAAGTTAAGTTGTTTTGTTATCATGCTCTGCCCTCCAATCAGAAGGACTTCAGTTTTGTCTGCATTTAGTTTCAGCCAGTTGTCATTCATCCATTGCTGTAGTTCACGTAAGCAGGCGTTTATAGTTAGAGTTGGGTCTGTCACACCAGGCTTGAAGGAAAGATATAGTTGGGTGTCGTCTGCATAGCAGTGGTATGTCAGGCCATGTTTTTGGATTAGTTTTCCCAACGGTAGCATGTAAATCGTGAAAAGCAGGGGAGAGAGGATTGAGCCCTGGGGCACCCCATACTTAAGTGTTACAGGGGTGGACAGGAAGGGCCCCATAGACACTTTGTGGGTTCTGCCACTCAAGAAGGATTGGAACCACTGAAGTACTATGCCATCAATGCCGCAGTATTCCTGTAGCCTGTTTATCAAGATGTCATGGTCAACTGTGTCAAAGGCTGCAGAAAGGTCTAGCAGTATGAGGATCGAGCACTCTCCTCTGTCTCTTGCCATGAGCAGGTGGTTGCATATTTGGATGAGGGCAGTTTCAGTGCTGTGGTGTTTCCTGAAGCCAGACTGGAATGGGTCATAACTGTTATTTTGTAGGATTCTGGCTTCTAGCTGGAGGTATACAGCTTTTTCAATTAGCTTGCCCAGAAAGGGGAGGTTAGAGACAGGTCTGTAGCTGGTCATTGCATCTGGGTCCAGGGAGGGTTTTTTAAGGAGAGGCCTGATGATTGCTTCCTTCAGTAAAGCAGGAAATATCCCTGATTGTAAGGAACAGTTAACAATTTTGAGGAATACCGGTACGAACAGGTCGGGGCAGTTCAACATGAACTGTGTTGGGCCAGGATCCAGGTCACAGGTAGTTAGGCGGACGTGAAGGAGGATGCTTGATGTGACTTCTTCATCAATTTCTTTGAAGTTTGACCAAGGTGTTACGTTGTCTCTGTTAATGGTCTTCGGCGCTATATTAGGTACAATACCCTACTGCTACCACAATACATTGGTCACTGTTACAGTTACCGTATGTCTGTATTCTCAAGAACCCATGTTTGTTCTTAAAGAGACTCTGAAGCGAGAATAAATCTCGCTTCAGAGCTCAAAGTTAGCAGGGGCACGTGTGCCCCTGCCAAACCGCCGCTATCGCGCAGCTAAATCCCTTCACCCCCAAACCCCCCACTGCAACACTTGGTCGCAGACTTGGTCGTTTCTGGAGGCAGGGCTAACCGCCGCAGCCCTGCCTCCAGTCGCGTCTATCAGCGGCGCATCGCCGCCTCTCCCCTGCCCCTTTCAGTGAAGGAAGACTGAGAGGGGCGGGGGAGAGGCGGAGATACGCGCTGACAGACGCGCGTGGGGCAGGGCTGCGGTGGTTAGCCCTGCCCCAATGCGGAAGCGCTCCCCGGCAGTACGGAGGGGATTTGGTGGTGAAGGGACCCCCGTCAAGCCGCGGGATAGCGGCGGTTTAGCAGGGGCACACATGCCCCTGCTATTTATGAGGTCTGAAGCGAGATTTATTCTCGCTTCAGACTCTCTTTAACTCTGTACACAGCCACACAAGATGATGGTACTATATAAATTGTTAACCATGATAATATTGTCATGTTTTCGTTTTGTCTCTATTATGTACGTCGTAAGCGCCAACATGAAAGGGTAATAACAACAATAAAAACAATAATAATAGAGCATTATTCCTGCTGTGTGTGCTGTACATCTGTGAATTACCCATTTGCACTGCATAAATGGTATGTATATGGTGTTTGGATCACTTTAATTGCGCAGCAGGGAAGATTATGGCTCTGTATAAATCATTAACAATAATGATGAAACTGGCTATAAAACTACACGTTTCTGTTTTTTCCCCTTTAAGAAAAAGAAAGAAAAAAAAGCCCTCTCTCAATCAATACAGGAGTCTAAGCTGTACATCTGTATTCTAAAGCAGTAATCTCTTAATCAGGTGGCTCAACAGATCCTTGGTGAGAATGAAGGCCGAGCACATGAAAGTGGATGCAGCAGGGAGTGGAGGGAATGAAGCAGCCAGGGAACCTTTGACTTTGCCACATTATGGGAACCACATGGGGACTGGTGTAAAGTGAGAACCCTGGGTGGGCGGAGCTATAGTAAACAAATTAAAGGCAAACACTGTCTGTTTTTTCAGTCAACATTCTTTCTGGCTTAAAAAAAAAGTGTGTAACCAGTCAGTGTTGATAAACACAAACTGAGTTACTCCCCAGTGGTTACAATGTAAATACAAATAAAAATGAAATGATGAAAAAGCAAGCAACACTGACATTAAAGCAAAACCGAGGCTAAAGATGGCCTTTTACACTTGATGCGTTGGTATGAGTTGCATTTTTTTTCTCCATAGCAGTGCACTGTGAAAAAGCTTGCAGTTAAAACTTGTATAGTGGGAACTGAGACATATGAAAACATGGACATTACTTTGAAAATCAGTTCTAAAGCAGCTGATTAAAAGGCTTCCCTCTTCATAGGTAAGTATCTAATTTTTCCCCCTTTAGGTTAGAGTCCTTTTACACTTAAAGGACCACTATAGCAGAAAAAGTAGGCAGTTAAAATCTGACAGAACTGACAGGTTTTGGGCCAGTCCATCTCCAAATGGGGGATTCTCAGGGTTTTCTTTGTTTTCAACAGCATTTTCTGAACAGCAGTTTCACTGGCAAAAAAGTAAAAAAAAAAAGCCAGCCTCGCTACTCACTTTCACATTATTTTGTCAGTCAGACTTTGCAACTGCGGTTCAGAAAATGCTGTTGAAAACAAAGAAGACCCTGAGAATCCTCCATGAGGAAATAGACTGGTCCAAAACCTGTCGGTACTACCGTGAAAAAAGTAAGCAATTAAAGTCTGAAAGAACTGACAGGCTTTGGACTAGTCCATCTCCTCATGGGGGAGTTCTCTGGATTTTCTTTGTTTTCAAATGCATTTCCTGAACAGCAGTTTAACAGCCAAAATAGTAAGATACCAGCCAGCCTCCCTACTCACTTGCACACTAATTTGTCAGTTAGACTTAACAACTGCCATTCAGGCTGTGAACCTCATTGCATTGTGGGAAATAGCTGTTTACAGCTGTTTCCAACTGCCAAAAAAGCAAGCAGCATCTCCTTCCACTGACGTCACCTGCCAGCAGTAAAAATGTCACCATGTGATAAATATCAGAATGTAAATCAGGGAGAGGAAATATTTTACAATGAGCAAACACTGACTAAATGATGTATACATAATTATTGTAAAAATTAAGCACTTTTTTATTACATTACTACTGGAGTTCCTGTTTAAGGTAAATACTCCGCAACCATTCCACGATCCATCTTCCAGCCGGCGGGTACACATGACGTCACACGACGGACGTGAACAGGAAGTCAAGCGGCCGCGGTACTTTGTGTGGAGTCGTCAGGGATGTCAAAGATCCGATCCGCTGTGACAATCGTTATCGCCGCACATCACTAAATGTAATTTGCGTGATCGCGTGCCTGTGCCCATGTCGCAAGATCATGGAAACTATTGCTCATGGGAAAACTCGTCGGGAAAAATCACGTAGTAGGTATGGGCCTTTACACCTCTCACACATATGGGCTTAAATCACCAAAGCGTGATGACTGCTATCACATCAGTTATTACGCGATCTGCCGCGGACGGCGCTTTGCACGCGTAAAAAATTACTAGCCAGATCGTGTGATAACTGCTGTAGTATCATGCAAGTATAATACATAGAGTTCTGAGGTACAGTGTAAAGATAGCCACACACCCTACAATAAAATTATCCCAAATTTTTGTCAATTCGATAAAAACAGTCCCGAAAAATCGAAAGCTTTTTTACCCCCGAATTTCCCAGTTTTATTCGATGAAGGAATATCAGGAGTGTTGGATTTTTCTGATCAATTTTTATGAAAATTGAATGGTGTAGGGTAGATTATCAATTGCTTGATGTACAGACCCAGATACAGATTTTTTTCATAATTGGGGAAAAAGTGAGTATGTGCGTGGCACATTGGTCAGGTCTTTGAAATGCTATTCTAGGTACATACAATGCAATTTTCCAACAGATTTTCTGTCAGATCGACTATTTCCAACCAGTCCAATCTGATTTCCGATCGATTTTTTTCTATCTAAAATCGATCGGAAATCAGATCGGACCTGTTGGAAATAGTTGATCTGACAGAAGATCTGTCAGAAAATTGCATTGTGTGTACCTAGCATTACAATCAGTCAGACAAAATTGATTGCAACTCTTGAACTGAAAAGATATTTAAAAAATTGTATGGTGTGTGGCCACCTTAACATTTGCACTGGAGCTCATAATGCTGGGAATACACGTTAAGTTTTTACTTTAGATAGATGGGTTCGATAGATAAATTCCAACCTGTTGGATCTGGTCGATTCTACTTTCGTTTCGATTCTCCTCATTCAAGTGAATGTAATTGATAAGAAAAGATAAGGAATCGAGAGGAGAATCGAGCAGTGAATCGAGAGTAGAATCGAACGAAAGCGAAAACGACGGCAAAAACGAACGCAAAAACGCATCGTGTATTCCCAGCATAACCCTGTAGTTACAGAACTGTGCCTGTGGCAGAGCTTGCTGTGGACTGGCATCATACTGCTCACATGGACATGAGAAGGAGAAACCATTTGGAGCATGCAGCAGTCAGGTCAATGGGTGCAGCAGATGCCCCCTGGCTGACTGCTCTGGGGAGTAATCAGGAATTAGGCACACAAGAAAATCTCTCCTATTCTCTTTTGTTTCCCCAGAGAGATAAGCATCATAGGTTATATCTGCTGCCTTATTCCTTTCCCCTCCCTCTCACAAAGTATATGGAGCAGTCATTAGCTGGAACACCTTGAGGGCATTCCGACCATGCTTCTAAAACAGACTGTCTTCTGATGTCTCTATAGGCAGCCTGGATGATCAGTGATCCTACCTTTCAGCACTCCCCTGAGTTCCCTTCAAAGACAATCTGCATGAAGTTCAATGACACAATGGGTGGGATTTACTAAGGTGGTCCTGAGGTAAGAGACCATCCTTCCTTAAAGGTCCGTACACACGCCGGACTTTAGGCAACGACGGGTCCGTCGTTGCCTCCCGCTGGGTGGGCGTGCCAGCGACAGTCCGGCGTGTGTACGCTCTGTCGTCAGACTGATACGGCTGCTCAGGAACAGCCGTATCAGTCTGACGACAGAGCGTACACACGCCGGACTGTCGCTGGCACGCCCACCCAGCGGGAGGCAACGACGGACCCGTCGTTGCCTAAAGTCCGGCGTGTGTACGGACCTTAAAGCCGCATCTACACGCGTAGATGCGGCGGCGATGTGGCTTATCAATCGAGCCGCTGATGCGGCTCGATTGATAAGATCTGACAGGACGGATCTCCCCACCGCCGATTCCCTGCTCGTTCCCCGCGAGGGGACGATGGCAGGGAATCGAGCGGAAGATAAGCGGCGCCAGCGGGGACGAGCGGGGGATCGAATCCGGCGCACGCGCGGCGAGCGGGGACGCGGCAGGCACGCGCGTGGAGGCAGAAGAGACGATCCGGCGGCTAATTGAGCCGCCAGATCGCAGCCTCATCTACCCGTGTAGATTAGGCTTTAAGGACCACTACCGCAAAAAAAATTAAAAATGTAAAATACATGTATAAGAAGTAGATTTCTCCCAGAGTAAGATGCACTTTAAATTACTTTGTTTTTCTTTTTTTTTTATCCCCAAGTAGGTTATAAAAGAGGTAGCTTGCTTTATTTGACAGTTCATAAATGCATTCCAAGAGTCGTGAACAATTTTCCTAGGATTTAAAAATAATAGATCACTTTTGCCATAATTAATGGATAAGCCTGACAGCTTCCCAAAATTATTTATAAACTCAATAACCTTTGACAGATCTCTTATTGGGTTAGCCATATAAAGTAGAATGTCGTCCGCAAATAGAGAGGGACAGAGGATCTGAGTTCCACTCCGCAATCCCTCGAAAAACACTCGAAGAGGCAAGGAGATAAAGGACACCCCTGTCTCGTGCCCCTCCGCAGGTCCACTGGAATAGACACTTTAGCCACAGGACCAGCATACATCAACTCCACACATGTTAGGAAATTACCCTCAAAACCCATGATCCTAAGGACCAACAGCCAAGTCCACTTGATGCTATCAAAGGCCTTCTCAGCATCAAGAGCCAAGAAGGCCTCCGATCCAGTCCATCCCCCGTGCAATCTGCCATATTCTAAAATATCCAATGTCTTTCTTATATTAGTAACTGCACTCAGTCCTCCTACAAACCCCACCTGATTTTCTGAAATAAGAATGGGGAGGACTTCGGCCAATCTGTCAGGCCTAGTGCACACCGAGCGGTTTTGGTAGCGTTTTTAGAACCGCTTGTTGATGTGGAAACGCTTGTATGTATTGTATGAATTTCATGTATTTCAATGGGCTGGTGTTCACCAGAGCGGTAAGCGTTTTGCAGAAACGCATACTCCCGGGCTGCAGCATTTTTTGGATTTCGGAGGCGATTCTGCCTCCAATGTTAAGTATAGGAAAAATGCAAAACACTTGATAAAACGCGAGTTCAGTAACAGCTTTACTGTAACAATATCTGTAATCTGCTACACAAAAAAAGCTATACAAAAATGCAAAACGCTAGCAAAACGCTTCATAATAATAAGAAAAAAAACGCTTCAAAAACCTCTAGCGTTTTGCGGATCTGCTAGCGGTTTTTGGTGTGCACTAGCCCTATGTCAAGATTTTTGACATGAGTTTAAAATCTAAATGTAATAAGGAGATTGGTCTATATGATGAAGGATCTAGGGGGTCCTTTAAATTACTTTTTTTGCTATGTTGCCGTGGCTTACAGTAAGCAGTAAAAATCTGACAGATCTGACAGGTTTTGGCCTAGTCCATTTTTTCATGGGGGATTCTCAGTATCTCCTTTATTGTTTACAAAAGCATTCCCTAGGAAGGATCTGTAACAAATGCCAGCCAACCCCCTTACTCATTTGAACACTATTTGGGCAGTTAAACTGAGCAACTGCATTCAGTCATTGCTTTTAAAAATAAAAATTAAATAAATAAAAATAATAAAAAATAAAGAAAACCCTGAAAAACAACAATCCTTATGGCTACTTCATAGGTCACTAAAAAGCAAAAGTGGAGATCGCCTTATGGGCTGGAACCGACTAAAGCGATTTTTTTGAGCGTTTAGGGAGCACTTTAAATCGCTAGCACTTTCCCTAAACACTGTGCCAATGTAAATAAATGTAACAAATTCCACAGTAGCGATTGCAATTAGCAAAATCGCAATCACAGGATATGCAGCATTTTGGTAGCGTTTGCGCTTCAATGTAATGTATTGAAGCGCTGGAAAATCGCTCACGAATCGCTACACATAGTGATTTGAGTGCGATTTTAAATTAACGCAAACTGTAAATAAAAATGATGATACTTTGAAAGGACCAATCAGAATTAAAATCGCTAATCGCAAATCGCTACACAATCGCTGGTAAAAAGCTTACACAAAATTGCTCCCAAAAGCGCCGGAAAAAAATCATGAAATGGCTTACAAAACGCTAATTAAAAACGCTAGCGATTGCGCTAGCGATTTGTAGTGGGTTCCAGGCCTCAGCCGTATATATACACTTCCAACTATTGTCCCCAGGCAGGGATCAGAACATGATTGTTCATGCCTGAGGAGACAGTTCATGCAGGCTGTACAGATACCTCCCTAGCTGCAGGCTAGCGATGCATTTTCTCACTATGGAGTTAGCAGACAAAAGGCTTAATTCACAAAGCGGTGCTAACTGTTTAGCATGGGTGTACTAAACAGTTAGCACGTGAAGTGCCGTTCGCGGACTTTTGCGCGCACAAAGTGCCGCGATTCGCGTGATCGCGGACTTTTGCACACGCAATTTGCACAAGTTGCGTGTGCATAAGTCCGCGATCGCGCAAATCACGGCACTTTGTGCGCGCAAAAGTCCGCGAACGGCACTTCACGTGCTAACTGTTTAGTACACCTGTGCTAAACAGTTAGCACCGCTTTGTGAATCAAGCCCAAAGGATGTGCAGCGCATCACGAAGGAGGCGGAGCCCAGGAGAGAAAAATGGAGTCGGGCTGCATTTTGGTGAGATGATCCAACATGCCGGATCTCTCACTGACATATCTGGGCCGCCGTACACACACTAGATTTTTACCTGAGTCGGTCTCAGTCGAGTTGAATCTAAGGTGTACTTGAGATGACAGATGCAAAAGGATTAGGGCCCATTCACACTACAAAGATTAGTGGGTGATTCCCGCTAATCGCTGAAGCGCTAGCACTTCTTAAAGCTCTAGCGCAATATTAACACCCTGGCAGCGATCTCACTGCTGCGATTGCCACCAGTCGTGTGCATTTTGTGTTTAACAGCAATCGCAAAACGTGTTATCTGCAGCATTTTCTCGGGATTCAGGAGTGATCACGATACAGAGCTTATAAAAGCGCTGAACGCGATCGCCGGGATTCGCGAGAGTGTGTGATTTTACCACGCTAATCACGGTAAAATCACCCGTGCAAAACGTTAGCACTTAGTTTTGTGGCTTTCAAGTATGAATAGGCTCTTATACTTCCCCGGGGCTTCTTCCAGCCCCTTCTAGTCTGTTAACAGACACAGAACATTTAGATCACGCTTTTTCTCCTGGCGGACTCCAAGCACCAGAGCTGCAGCCACTAGGACATGCTCTATAAGCAGTAGCAGCTTTAGGGCGTCTTGCCCAATGTCTCCTCACTGAATAGGTGCTGGCTTACTGAACAGGCAGAGCGGAGATTTGAACACTGGTCTCTTGTGCCAGAGGCAGAGCCCTTTATCATTACACTTTCCAGCCCCCTTCCATTGAGACTCTCAGAAGAAAAACGCAGCTCGCAGTACCAATTAAAAATCACAAATCAGAATCGCATGTAGTGTGCAAGAGGCAATGTACACTTGCAAAGTAAGTGTAAAAGGGGCATCAATCTTCAAACATCTGTTCCCCAGTTTGTGGCCGCTTAAGAATGGTGATCTGTGGCCAGTCACTGCGTTAGTTCAGTTGTTGTGAACGAAGTTGTGGATCGCCTCTTTAGGGTAATTACAGTTGGTGATCAAACTCTGATTGCCAAAAGTTTGGTAAAAAATATTGCAATCTTAACTGGATACAGCAGAGTCCCCAGGCACCTGTGGGGATCGCCTGATGCCAGATACATGTGCTTGCTGGTTGCTTGAACAACCACCCCGAAAAGGCACCCCCCCCCTCCCTTGTGCAGGATAAAATAGTCACCAAGCCTCCTGCAACGTTCTGTAGCTCTAAGCAGGCTCCTAACGGCTTTTTGGCATCCTCCATGTACAGCTCCTGACATGTTACCTGACCCGCCAGGAGATAAAGGACGTAGCTGGAGCCTCAGTGAGTATTTTGTGGCCAGCACATCCCCCCCAAAAAAACAGTCCTCATTATCCCCTCAGAAAGCCGGTTAGTTGAGACTTCTGGCTGCATGAGTTCCCGGATAACAGGGACTTTGCTGTAATCTGATTTTTTCTGTAGAGCAAAGCAGTAGCAATCTGTTAGCACATCGACACTCCTTTATAGATAGGCCCTATTGAAGACCTCAGAATTCATGTGTGTGTTTGTCTGCACTTAGCCAAAAAGACCCGAGATTGTATCTCTGCGGCCAAACTTCACATGGGACCAGCACCAAAAATACCTTTTTCTTTCCCTCCTTCAGCTTCAAAAGCCTGGGTTTTAAACCTAGCACGTTACATTTGTATATGCAAATCTGGTAACAATGTATTAGTGTTCCCTGAAAGAGAATTTTATCATCTCGCTGCAGCTGCTCCGAGAGCTGGAATATTTTCCTAACGTCTGAAAGATCACAGGCAAAAAAGAAAAAACCTGTTTGGGCGGATCTTATTTTGGGTTTAATAAAATGGCACGGTGGTTTCTATTACCTATTTATAAAAGTGAATTGGTTTTCTGGTGGAGGGACGGGGGAGCTGGGGAAAGGGGGGGCTGGGCAATAAAACGGAATTAGAGAACGCTATCATAAATTCCCTGGAGGTGGCCTGGAGGTTTTACGCTGGCGTTGTGGCTTGGTTTGAAATCTGGCGACTCAGTCACCTCTCTCTGCCTGTCTCGGTCACAGTCAACAGATTCCAACGGCTCAGCATGACACCCAGTGGCTAAAAAAGGACACTTCAAAGAGATTATTTAATACATAAAAATAAGGCTGACTTCAAGCATGTCAGTTGCCTCGAGTAAGTCTACGTTTAATGATCTGGCTAAATAATTATAGACGTATTTCTCCTTCTACACGCGTTTTATGACTTATTTAAAAGCGACGTGCTCAGGAAAGCGATATGCAGGCTTTGCACCCTCTATTATTACCTACAGGTTTGTAGATTGGCTCTATATTTAAATGAACGCTCAGCGCTAATAATACTAACACAAATAGGTATTATCTTTGTATACGATCCAGGATACGTTGGTTGGGTGAGATTTTTAAAGGAGGCTTGACGGGAGAGAGATATGGAGGCTGACATATTTATTTCCTTTTTAAACAATGCACATTGCCTGGCAGTACTGCTGACCCTCTGCCTCTAAAGGTAGCCATACATCTAGCAATGATGGGCAGATTCGACCAAGAGACAAATCTCTCTCTGATCGAATCTGATTAGAGAGAGATCTGTCGGCTGGCCATACACCGCAGGATGATTCCTAGCCAGCCTGACGCTGCCCCCCTAATATTAACTGCCCCCCTCCCCAGTGCACTATACATTACCTGTCCGCGTCTGCCATTTGTCCACCACTGGCTCCGGACACCATCTCGTCCATACACGCATCCCACGTGGTTTCCGACGTATATGTGGGAGCATGTGTGTGACATCACTCATGAGGCCACGTTACTCTGGCAACCATGTGGGGTGCATGTATAGATGAGCCTGGAACAAGCGGTGGGCTAGGACTGGTAATTTATAGTACACTGGGCATCGGGAGGGCACATTGAACGTTAGGGGGGACAGCGTTGAAGGTTTCGGCGTGTTCGTCACTCGTCTCAATATCACTCATCCCGATATCGCTTGCCGTTAACTGCCGCACACCCGACAGAGCAAGTCGGCCCTACATCTTGCAGCATGCCAGACCAATTCATGCAACCAATTTCGGCCCAAAATTGGTTGCATCATCGATCGGGCATGCACTTGATGGCACCAATTTTCATCCGATTCAAATACAATAATCGAATCGGATGGTCAGTCACCTGATGTATGGCCACCTTAAAGGGTCTCCGAGCACCTCTCATGGGCATGCCTTTAAGCCAGACGACCTCCAACAAAGTCGTGCTATGACCCCTCTGGAGGAGCCTCTTGCAATGGCCATGCGTGTCACTTCCTCTTCCTGCTTCATTCAGTGATGCACTTCTCTAACAGAGAAGACAGGGGTGACCCGGAAGTTATAACATAGCCAAGATGGCAGCCGCGATTTCTAAATTAAAATAAAACGAAAACTATTTGGTGTAGAATGGCGATTCAGGCATCAAAAGAAAGAGGAGAGCACAAGCTACAGAAAGGTATGCATCTTTAAGTACTTTGCAGTACTGGTCGGAGTCTTAAAGGCATACCCATGAGAGGTGCTCGGAGTCCCTTTAATAGTTTTAGCCATAGACCCTGAACAAGCATGCAGATAACATATCGGAAAAGATTAGCTGCATGCTAGGTTTCAGGTGTGTGATCTCAGACACTACTGATGACGGACTGCCCAGCTATTGGTAGTTCCCAGTCAAATGTTAATGCACTTGTTCTTAAAGGGAAATTATTAGGCCTTTTTCAGACCGAATGTGTTGCTGAGTGCATTTCAGCACTGCACTGTCTGATGTTCTTTAATATGCACTGCGGATGTGTGCATTTTGGTCCAAACACAGCGCTGTTCTATTCAGTGTCAGTGAATGGGATCAGCAACGCAACAGAGAGCGACACAAGTGCTGTGCATTGTGGTGTAAGCAAGCCGCCACCTTTGTTGCATCGTGTGAACAAGGCCTTAGGGCTGGTTCACACTACAAGTGCTACACTGCACACATTATACCATACAAAATAATTCAAAGCTTGCATAAGTAAGTTAGAATAACGCGATCCGTTACAATGCAGAGATTTGAACAGGCCCTAAGCACCAATAATTTAAAAAAAGTGCTTTGCTAATGTAATGCCGTGTGTGATTTTTAAAATATCACATTGCTCAAGTGAGAACACACATATAGCATAGCACTACATTAGCAAAGCGCTTTTCAAATTGCTGGCTCTTAAGCCCCATCTACACGGTACGATTCTTTGTGCGATTTGATTACGATTCTATTTACGATCCGATTAAATCCGACATGTCCGATCGGGATTCGATTCAATTCAATTCGATTTGCCATTGTTTTGCCCAAAATGTGTATTCTATATAGTGCTGACATCCTCTGCAGCGCTTTACAGAGTACATAGCCATGTCCAGTGGCGTAGCTAAGGAGCTGTGGGCCCTGATGCAAGTTTATAATGGGGCCCCCCAAGCACTCTATAAATAACAATTGATATGGTGCACCAAAACCTGCCAATGGCAACTACAGTGTCAGAGGTGCAATAAGGGGATGGGGAGCAGTTTGTTAATGATTACCACTATTCAATGTATCTATAGAAGTGATTATTATGCGCACAGGTGCAATAGAGAGATAATACTGTAGTTGAGGCAGGGCCCTTCGATGCCCCTCTGGCCCAAGGGCCCAGATGCGGTCGCAACCTCTGCAACCCCTATTGCTACACCCCTGGCCATGTCACCAACAGTCTTTCAGAGGAGCTTAAAGTATAATCCCTACCATAGTTTGGGGGAATTTTAGAGGAAGACATCTTATCAGCATGTCTGTGAGATGTGGGAAGAAAAAGGATTAACCGGAGGAAACCCAGGCAAACACAGGGAGAACATACAAACCAGGGTTCCCAGCACTGCAAGGCAAGAGTGTATGCCCTACACAACCATGCAGTCTTCCCTAATGCTGTACAGAATACAATATAGACAATAGTGGGTACCATAAATGCATGCCTAGGTCATACACAGTACATTCAGAACATAAGTACACAACTATATAAATACAGTATGTATTGTACATACATATACACTGAGTGGACGTAGAGACACCCCTTATTTGAAAGTAAACCAGTCCAAAAGTGACGTAGAGTGATGTAACAATGCAGATGTGCTTATATAAGGAACGCTCGGCTTCGGACGATGTAGTTATCACGGAAGTTAATGTCAAAAGACAAAAGATTTAAGTGACTTTGAACAAGAGATGGTTGTCGGTGCCTAGAAGAGCTGGTGCTAGCATCTCTGAAACCACTACTCTTTTAGGATTTTCTCGCTGGTGAACGAGAGAGATAAAAGGCATAGCACGCATAGTCCAGAGCAACAGAGGGGCAACAACATGACAAATTACAGCTGAATTCAATGCAGGTGCATCATAAAGCATATCCCAATGCACAAGATGGAGATTTAGCAAAGGATGGGTAAAAGATGGGCTTTAGCAGCAGGAAACCATCAAGAGTGCTTTTGGTATCACAGAGAAATAGGAAAAGACACCTGTTGTGGGCCCTTGCCACTGTGCTCGATCGGTCTTAAATTGGTTTGAGGAACATCAATCAGAGTTTAACCTGCTTCCATGGCCAGCTCAGTCCCCTAACCTCAATCCTATTGAGCATTTGTGGGACAAAATCGAAAAGTTCAAGTCAAAGCTTGGAAACGCCACCATCCAATCTGACCCAACTTAGAGCTGCCATTATGTCAGCGTGGGCCAACATTCCTCAGCAACGGTATCAGCATCTAGTTGAATGCATGCCAAGTAGAATATTGGCTGTGATCAGAGATAAAGGTGGACCAACTCGTTATTAGAGGGTGTTTCTAATTTATAGTTCATGGTATGATAACATTATGCTGCATGCCATAAACTGAAAGTCTGCACACCTGGTCTGATAGGGCAGCACAGGGATAGCATTACAGTATGCGGTGGCCAGACTTGATGTGCAGATATCAGATGTGTTGGTAACACTTTCCCATGTATCTCTGAGCAGCAGGGGGATGCAGACATAAATATGGAGAAGATCTCAAACTAACAGGGAGTGCCAAAGCCTTGCTTAATGTACAGTATATGTACAGACTTCTGCTAGAGGGAGCAGATGTATACAACATATATATCAGAAATTTTAACAAAGGCACTACTGTTCAGAGATCATTTTACATTTATTTCTTAGAATACAGGTAGTCCACGACTTACCAACACCTGACTTACCAACGACCTGCCAATACGAACGGCCTGAAACTGTGAAATTTGAATCTGTGGGAACAAGTGAAAAAAAATATTTTTAGTTTTTAAGAAAATCAATTTTAAATTTTTGCTACAGTACACTGAGGGTACAAGAGAACAGAGGTGACGGGGGGGGGGGGGGGGGTGTAGGGAAGAGAGGGATACTGAAGGCACAGAGGTGACGCAGAGGGGGACACTGGAGGCACAAGGGAACATAGAGGAGTTACAGGGGACAGAGATGGCACAGTTTTCAATGGATTTGAACCTACAGCCCTATTTTGTTCACTAACCAGGGACTACCTGTACATCGATAATCAAAGAAATAAGGCTATCAATTGGAAGCTCTTTCAGAGTGCTTCCTGGCTGTAATGTTGACCATCTGGTAACATCACTTTCTAACCCACTTACATGGATCAGGTGTACATATCAGATGTTCTGACTTCCCTGTTGCATTAATAACTAAGAAATTATCATCGCTAGAGGATCAGCATGACAGCCAGGCAACTGGTGTGTCCAGAAGGTCTACAATGAGACCTCCCATATCATTTTCTCCAGAGTTCCCCTTGAAATAGATCTAATGCAAACCCTATTTTGTCTTCACGTCAGCTTCCTGTAACTACTTGCACGCATTGCATCGTGGTATTGCACACTGTCCAATCAGCACACTGGGGAGGGGCTTTGCCCAAGCTGCGTTGCTCAGCTGCAAAGAGAGGAAGGGAGGGCACAGGGCAGACAAACCAAGGCGATCAGAATTGTAGGATTGGCTGCTCGTAATTTAAAATGTCTTTAAGATAATGCACTTCATACATAGTGTATTTTTACTGTGCGTTTAGCTGTCTGTCTGGGATTCAGCTTTAAACATAGACCTCAATGTTTTGTCTTAGAGCACCAGAAAACATGAGCAAATAGATGATTTCATAAAATTCTGCTTTCAAAATCGCTACAGTTGTGCATTGCAAAATAAACCTGTAAACAATCGGACTGAAATTATCTCCATTTTTCATAGATTGGGTTTGTCCCTTATTCTTACATTTGTGCTTTCGGCTAACAACTTTAAAAAGGTGAAGTGGAGGAAAAAAAAAACTGCTTCTCCTTAAATTACTAGCAGAGTGAATGGTAATTGTAAGCAGATGGCCCTTTATTTGTGGGTTAAGAATAATTACCCTCAGGACTGGACTAAGCCCGTATCAATCAGTTCCCTTTAACAGATGACTAACTGAAAATATTTTTTGTTTCAAGCAGACACTGTGGAGAAGCACCCATACATTAGCCTGGCTTCTGCTCCTCCACTGGAGAGGCAAGGAGAAGACACGCAGCCTACAGAACTCTATATGTATCTTCAGGTGAGGCCTTTATTTCCTCTCAAAAAAATGTAAACAAAAAAAATCAGCAAAAAGGGGCCTCTTAAATCATCTTAACACATTTTAAGTGATCCATAAGTGTATGGTGTTTCAGGCATACTTGGGTTTAATGGATTTCTAATAATATGTTTGATAGGAGCTGTCAATCCTCAACCTTCACCCATTTAGGGAATGTTGTCCTGGCCTCAGTGTGCATGTACAATTACATGTATCCGGGCGTCAGTGTATGTGTACAATTACATGTATCCTGGCCTCAGTGTATGTGTACAATTACATGTATCCTGGCCTCAGTGTATGTGTACAATTACATGTATCCTGGCCTCAGCGTGCGTGTACAATTACATGTATCCTAGCCTCAGTGTGTGTGTACAATTATATGTATCCTGGCCTCAGTGTGTGTGTACAATTACATGTCTCCTGGCCTCAGTGTGTGTGTACAATTACATGTATCCTGGCCTCAGTGTATGTGTACAATTACATGTCTCCTGGCCTCAGTGTATGTGTACAATTACATGTATCCTGGCCTCAGTGTATGTATACAATTACATATATCTTGGCGTCAGTGTGTGTGTACAATTACATGTATCCTGGCCTCAGCGTGCGTGTACAATTACATGTATCCTGGCCTCAGTGTGTGTGTACAATTACATGTATCCTGGCCTCAGTGTGTGTGTACAATTACATGTATCCTGGCTTCAGTGTATGTATACAATTACATATATCTGGGTGTCAGTGTAAGTGTACAATTACATGTATCCTGGCCTCAGCGTGCGTGTACAATTACATGTATCCTGGCCTCAGTGTGTGTGTACAATTACATGTATCCTGGCCTCAGTGTGTGTGTACAATTACATGTATCCTGGCCTCAGTGTGTGTGTACAATTACATGTATCCTGGCTTCAGTGTATGTATACAATTACATATATCTGGGCGTCAGTGTAAGTGTACAATTACATGTATCCTGGCCTCAGCGTGCGTGTACAATTACATGTATTCTGGCCTCAGTGTGTGTGTACAATTACATGTATCCTGGCCTCAGTATGCATGTACACTTACATGTATCCGGACGTCAGTGTGCGTGTACAATTACATGTACCGGGCCTCATTATGTGTGTATGAATACATGTATCCTGGCCTCAGTATGCATGTACACTTACATGTATCCGGGCGTCAGTGTGTGTGTACAATTACATGTATCCTGGCCTCAGTGTGCATGTACACTTACATGTATCCTGGCCTCAGTGTGCGTGTATGACTACATGTATTCTGGCCTCAGTGTGCGTGTACAATTACATGTATCCTGGCCTCAGCGTGCGTGTACAATTACATGTATCCTGGCCTCAGTATGCATGTACACTTACATGTATCCTGGCCTTATTATGTGTGTATGACATGTATTCTGGCCTCAGTGTGTGTGTACAATTACATGTATCCTGGCCTCAGTATGCATGTACACTTACATGTATCCGGACGTCAGTGCGCGTGTACAATTACATGTACCGGGCCTCATTATGTGTGTATGAATACATGTATTCTGGCCTCAGTGTGCATGTACAATTACATGTATCCGGGCATCAATGTGCGTGTACAATTACATGTACCGGGCCTCATTATGTGTGTATGAATACATGTATCCTGGCCTCAGTGTGCATGTACAATTACAAGTATCCTGGCCTCAGTATGCATGTACACTTACATGTATCCGGATGTCAGTGCGTGTGTACAATTACATGTACCAGGCCTCAGTGTGCTCGTACCTTTACATGTATCAAAGTAAAGCAGGACTTCAGACCTTTAGGTAGAAATTGGCAAATATCTCGCCAGCAGGTGTCCAGAGTCCAGGACACTGCACTAAAAAAGGCTGTTTGCAGCAACAAGCTGTGTTTGAGTTTAGCGGACACACATGTTTCTGGTAAAGCCCTTTCTCGGGTGAGCAGTACCTGTGTATGTATATAGGCTGGAGGGAAAGCAGAGTTACATACATAGCAGTAGACAATGGCTTCAATTCACTAAGATGTGTCCGGTAAATATTTTTGTAGGCTATCAGAATAATTATTGAAATGAAATTTGATTAAAATTGGAATTTTTTTGAAGCATGTAATTCTGCCAGTTAAGCATGAGCAACATGGCTGAGTTCTTGGCGATGTATCCAGAATTTAGCTATGGGTGGTGGACGGGGTGCACAATTCACCCAATGCCAGCACTTGGGGTTTAAAGGGTACCTGAACCGAGTAAAATGATTTAAAATCAACACATGATGTACCTCTAAATGAATATTACATACTTACCTCACCGTCAGTTCCCCTCAGAAGCTCACCATTTTCTTCTAACAACTATTCCTTCCAGTTCTGACTAGATCTATTTGGAACTGGAAGCCTTAGAACCCTTTTTTCACTATATCAGTTGCTGTCAGTTATAACTGAAAGGACAACTACCAGTATGTGCAAGGTAATGTCCATGTTTCCCGATGGCTCAAGTGATAATACTGGTTAACAGAGTGCTGACCAGGAAGCTGTTACGGGGTCACTGCCATTTTTAAAATGGAGGATGGAGAACTCCATCGATTACAGTAGACAAACAGGATGCGGGAGTGTAAAGAAAGAGATTGGTGAGCAGGCTACTTGGGAGGTAAGTATGACTTGTGTATGTATATTTTTACTAGTATTTTTCAGTTCGGCTTTGCAGCAGTAGGTTAAATCTGGATGCTGGACTACAGTTCTCAAGGTGCCCATACATGGTACAATTTTTCATTTTTTTTTTTTAATTAGATAATTTAGTTTGATTATTCCGTTAGATCGAGTATAAAGATTTTTCCAGCAAGTCCGATGAGATTTTTCTCGAAAAAATGGGATAATCGTTCGAATTTCTTGATTGGAAAAACATTTTCAATTTTCATTTGATCATTTAGATCCGATAAACAGGAAAATCGAACATTTTTATTGTATCGTATATGGGCACCATTAGGGTCAGGCAGCATGAATAATATAATCGGGAGACAGGAAGGGGATCAGCAGCAAGCAGGTGGACCATCTCTACATAAAGGAGTAGGCCAAGATTGGATACGTGAAACAGGGAGACCTACCTGCAAAAATACTATGAGCAGATTGTGTAGGTAACCCCTCATACTACTTGGAGGTGGTAATTGAAAGTGTGTACCAGGCTTCTGTGCATGTTTCGCTTATCTTCCCTCACATTAACATGACTTTCCCTGGGCACGCCAGTATTCTACTACTTCCCAAGAACCATAGATGTAAGTTAATCAGATCCCCCCTGAAATGGCCCTAGAGTAGACTCTAGTTTTTAAAGTGAATGGGAACCGTATTTTGAAAAAAAATTAAGCAAATACTTACCTAAGGAGAGGGAAGGCTCTGGGTTGTATAGAGCATAGTTTCTCAACGTGTGGTACGCGTACCCCAGGGGGTACTTCTGAGGGTTCCAGGGGGTACTCGGGCTTGATATACTTAACCAAGAATAACACATTTAGAGTTTTAGAAAATGATAAATCTTATTTAAACAACACCAAATTAGTATTTTAGCTAATTAAAAGCAATAGTAAAAGCTTGGAAATGGTTTAAAACCAATTATAATGTACTAGGATTAAATATACATTTGTCAAGGGGTACTTGTGATAATGTTTACTATGCTAGGGGGTACTTCGTGAGTATATTGTTTTAAAAGGGTTACATACCAATAAAATGTTGTGAAACACTGGTATAGAGCAGGCTTTCTCAACCAGGGTTCCTTGAGCACTCTGCAGGGGTTCCTTGGCATTTTTCCCATCATGGGGGAAGTATAATAGAGCACACTATAATAGATGGTACTGTAACAAGAAGCACTAAATTGGGAGGTCAGGAGACAATATAATGAGTGGCAGTGTAATGGGGGTAGTGAAATAAACAGCCACACAGACTTTTACAGACCATGCCTCCTGCAAAACAAATGCAGGGGTTCCTCGAGATCACAAAATTGTTTGCAGGGTTCTTCCAGAGTAGAAAGGTTGAGAAAGGCTGGTATAGAGCCTTGTCTCCTCTCTCGGTGCCCTCTATCCTGTGCTGGCTCCCCCACCCCGTTTCAATCCCCCGCCGAAAGGGTGCTTGGAAGTCTTCAGGAGCCGTGTCCTCCCGAAGACATGCGGCTCCATACTGCACAGGCGTGAGCGTGCAAGAGAGCGTGCTTGCACAGGCGCAGTACAGGGCCACCCTTCTTCTGGAACACTCGGGCTCCCTGAAGACTTCTGAAGCCTCCTTCGGCCAGGTAAGGCAGTATTTGACTAATTTAGTCAAATACTACTACCGGGCGAGCCAGCACCAGAACGAGGGCAGCGGGAGAGGAGTGGGAAGGCTCTATACCATAGTTTCTCAACGTGTGGTACGCGTACCCCAGGGGGTACTTCTGAGGGTTCCAGGGGGTACTCGGGCTTGATATACTTAACCAAGAATAACACATTTAGAGTTTTAGAAAATGATAAATCTTATTTAAACAACACCAAATTAGTATTTTAGCTAATTAAAAGCAATAGTAAAAGCTTGGAAATGGTTTAAAACCAATTATAATGTACTAGGATTAAATATACATTTGTCAAGGGGTACTTGTGATAATGTTTACTATGCTAGGGGGTACTTCGTGAGTATATTGTTTTAAAAGGGGTACATACCAATAAAATGTTGAGAAACACTGCTCTATACGACCCAGAGCCTTCCCTCTCCTTGGGTAAGTATCTGTCTCATTGTTTTAAATGCAGTTCCCATTCACTTTAAAGGCCAGTAATGCCATGAATTGCATGGAGGGTAAAATGATCTATTTCCATGTAAGCCTCCGTACCCGGCTGCAGACTGGCACAGCCTACAGGCCAGTGTTGCAGAAAACAATTCGAAAATTCAGACCCCGAGGCTGCATTTATTTCCACAGACATTGGCCTCAATTCTGGTAGCTATGTGAGGTAAATATGTTTTTGTTGGTGAAATACCTCATGAGGTATTTTCCTCTTTTTTGGCAATTCTGAAAGATTTTTCAGCATTTTTGAAAATGTGGTAAAATGTGTGGTAAAGGTACATTGAATTATGTAGCAACCTACGGAAAGTATATTTATAGGCATCCCCTATAAAAAAAAATCCAGTAAATATTTGGAGTTTTATTTCTACTATTTTTTTCTATTACACAGCCTAAATAGGAACTCCACTAAAAACTACCAAATGCACACAAATTGACTTTACAGGCAGGTCTTAAAATGATCAGTAAATTATGTAATAACGCCCATTTTTCATGAGAATTCCAACTTTTGGTGAAATATCCCACATTTTATGACCTAATTTATCTCATGGGGTAAATTATGACTAAAATCTACCGGAATAGCAAACTGCTTTTACCTCATGCGGTAAAATACCACTTATGAAGTAAACCGGACAGTAAGCGTACCAGAATTAAGGCAAACCTGAACTTAAAATCAAAAGTCTAAATCAACATTCACACGTCATACCTACTTCCGTGTACTCTACTCAATCTCTTTTTTTCTCTCATGTGTCCCATTTGTCCACCGTGATTGATGGAATTCTCCATCCTCCATTATAAAAATGGTGATGACTCTGCAGCAGCTTCCGGGTCAGCACACTGTTAAACTGTAATATTGCCCACATGAGCCATAGGAAAACATGGACATTACCTTGCTCATCAGTTGTCCTTTTTTTAATTGTAACAGTCAGCAACTGATATATGACTGAGAGTAACTGATATATTTCAGTTCTGAATAAATCTTGTCTAAACCAGAAGGAATTGTTGTTAGGAGGAAATGGTGAGCTTGTGAGGAACTGTTGGTGAGGTAAATGATATTTATTTGTAGGTACATTGTGTTTATTTTGAATCATTTTACTCGGTTTAGGATACCTTTAAGGGAAGGATCGCACTTTAGTCCGCTGGGAACACAAGACAATTCCACTCAAGCGTGTTTCCGCACAATAGGAGTGTTTACCTGCGATTAAACGCAGTCAGTTTTATACAGCCCCTAGTGAGTTTCAGTGAGGTATTGCATGTGTTGTGCAGAACAGCATTGCAGGTTGTATCTTTGTTTTTTAAACCCTATGCAGAATCGTAGATGGCTCCTGAAAACACAGCCTTCCTTGCGTTTTCACATTGTGGCAAAATGCACGCGATTTCACCAAGCATGACCCCTGCCTCAAGCTACGAAAAAAACGAGATCAGTTGATTCCTCTGCTCCCACAGTCTCTCCCTGAGACTCTGAGCCTAGCAACTATCGCCTGTGTTAAAATGTGACTTGTGTGTAAGGTATGTGAGACGGCTGCTGATAAAGACTGTCTAGTGTTTCATATATCCCTCCTGTGCTCAGCGCCTTGCTTCCAGAGCTGTGTGTGTGAGTGTGTAGGAAGCAGACGCAGAGCTGTCTGCTGAGGGGGGAGGGGAGGGCTATTGATGGATGTTGTCTAACCACCTCCTGTGCCTCCTATAGGCACCACAAGCGGAAAGCCCCCAGGGTGCAGGCATTTGCTAAGGATTTTTTTTTCTTCTCTCTCTCTCTCTTTCTCCAAGCAAATCTTCATTTGGTTTCTTCACAGACAGATGCTGTGTTTTATTGTAGCTACCCAATAACCGTCCTTTAGACCATCTGACCAAGGCAGGGGCTATCTATCCTGCTGTTAGCTTTGGCCAGGATGTCAATTCATGAACAGATGCACTGTAATCCTTTTTTTTTTTTTTTTAAAGGGGGAAGAAAAAAAAAACATGGATTGATTTAACGTTAAAAAGCATGTGTTAAAAATAGCATCCCCATATGCCAAAGCATTGATTTCTGTTTATATCCTTCCTCTGGTGTAAAAATAGTGATAGTGGGAGAATGATTTTTTTTTTTCTTCATCATCACCAAAGATTTTTTTTTTAAAAAGAAGTGGGAATAAAATGACATATGGAAAAGCCCTGAACTATATATTTTTTAACATCTCTGAAATGTTACAAAATAACGCTACATAGGGGAATCAATAAAAGATGCTGAAAAGGGAATCTAGAGGCAGACACTGTGAGCTCACATGGGCATGGTTATTATAAGTAAGCAATGACATACTGTTAAGGGATTAGGTCCCCATCCTCGGCTATTTATTATTCTGTGCCAGCATACAATGATGTAATCTCTCCCTGCCTCTCTCTGCTCAGAGCAGCCAGTCATTACATGGAACAGTACTGCTGCTGCTGCTAACTGCCTTTGATAAGCAGAGCTTCAAAGCATCTGGCAGCTTGCTGCTGATGTGTGTGTGAGGCTGCAGGGATGCATGGGGTCAGGGCGACCTGCTGATAGAGAGATCACCTCTGCAAGTGTGGGAGACAGCTCCAGCCAGACACTGATAGGGGTGAGCTCTGCAGCTGCACTGGGCTCCAGTAATGTATTCCCCAGAGCACCATCCCTAGCCTGATCACTGTACATGATCAGGATAGGGATGGTGCTCTTGGGAGTACATTATGTAAGCGCATGACACCTTTAGGGCCCAGTCACACTAGGGATCACAAAACGCTAGCAAAATTACTAGCGTTTTATGGTGCCAACATTTTCCATTGTGCATTTTCGGAATTTTTGAGTGATCGCAATTCACGGTTTTTGAACATTGCAATCGTGATTGCTCTAAAACGGCAAAAAGCGATGCATGCACCACATTGGGTTTACCAAATTGTCGTTGCAATGAGGCATGGCAGATGCCAATTAAGCCATTATATATTTTTTATCTTATTCTTTACTTGTCCCCACTACTGTCTGTTTTTTACTCTGTGCAGCGCCACAGTTGATGCTGGCGCTATAATATATGCATAATTTTTTTTATTAAAAAATACAGTGCTGTGTAATGCACTTTGGTAATGACTGTTTCATATCTATGCTCCTCACTGTTATTGTACTGTCGGTGTTGGCAAATAGATCAATAAATAAAAAATACTCATGCACAAAATGACCTGTTTCTGTAGTTCTTAGCATTTTAAAGTTAAATACATTAAAAAAAATCTAGTATTATAGAAGGATAGGTGCAAAGGTCTAGAAGCAAGCACCATACTAAAGCAAGCATGCAATGTGATCTTTAAAAAAAAAAAAAAGTCATTAGAGATTTAAGAAAAGAAATCTCACTGTATGACTAAAAGGAGCCTTTGCATAAGGTGCTGTGTGACCCCAGGGCAGCTTAGCATGTAAAAAGGCAAGTATATGACATTAACATCCAGGCACTGAATAGGTTCTCTGCTTTGAAAGCACCAGACTAGCAGTAGGGCCCTCCCAACGTATGTAAATCATTAAAATCCCTCTCTGCCCCCACTAAAATATTACACACACAAAAAAGCTCCAATCCCCCCCATCCTATGTGTTTCAGCTGTGGCAGATTTATAGGAGGACAGGTCTAGCAGTTTGTTGTAGCCAGACAGATTCATATAAGTGAAATGATGCAGATGTGTAGAGGAGGGAAGGAGGAGGAGGTGGTGGTGGAGGAAAGGGGGGGTTAGTACAAGACAGGATACCTACACTGGCTGCATACAAAGCACTAACCCCGGTGTCATGTTACTGGAGCACAAACCTACAAGTCATGCTTTGCACAGACTGGAGACTCAGCTCTTATCACTTAGACACGCCCAAAACCCCCCCTCCCTCCTCCTCCTTCCCTTCTCCATCTACATGCTCTGTATAGTACATGTCTGCATATAGTCTGGATTTATTGAACTGGGAATGAACCAGCAGAATGCATGAAGTTAGGTTGGGAATCAATGACAAGAGAGTGTGAAGGAATAAAATAAAAAGTTATATACATCTGTCAATACCTCCACATGTATATACACACATTCATACAACACACATACATGTTCATCATATGTAACTACACACGGATGAGTTCATTCATTCATTTATAAGCAGAACTACATGTATTTAGTATATGCAACCTCATTCATATCATTACCCAGCAACCTTAGCACAATATGAACATACATGCTTATAATCTGTACACAATTTGATGCATACATGCAATTGTCATGTCTATATGCATATACTGTAGTCTGATGTCTGCAGCTTATGAAGGGTACACTTAAAAATCACAATGAAATAAGTTGCACAGAGGTGAGAAATGTCCTACTGTACATGCATTTGTAATGTATATAACCCTATCACTAGGATTTGTATGGCTTAGATCAAGCTTAGGCAATAGTTATATATTGTATACACACATACGTACACAGATAACGTCTACAGACACACATGCCCATCCCCTTATTGCAAGCATGCGTCTGTTCAATAGGCTTGAGAAGTGCAAAGGGCACGGATGATGGGCAGAGTGTGGTACCTCTAGAGCAATCACCTTAGAAACCATAGCCAGATGATGTTGCACTTGGTTGCTCTGGGATACAACACTCTACACAGCATCACTGCACAGCCTGTCAGTCTAGCTTTACTAACTTGCCATCTATGTTTCATGCCCCTATCTTGTTAGCTACACACACAAAAAACAGGAGTCCAACCCCACCCCAGACATTTTAAGAGAGACACTGACACCAGTACCAGCTTCTATCAGTTCCAGCTGATTTATTAAAATCATCAAGATACAGCCTTTCAGCATTAGGAAAAAAAACAGGCAATGATGTAGACAGTGCACAAGTCTGTTATTCCATCATTTGCTACAAAATATGCAGATGGCCTGTATTCACGTGTTTATCCTCTTTTCAGATTATATTGCACATTTTTTAGAAACCTTTATTATGTGCCTTTTTTAATGTTATTTTTTTCTTTTTTTGCTAAAAATCCAGCATCCAGTTTCATACCTTAATCAGGCCCATCCACATAATACAGCATATGATATACATAGAGTCCTACTATATTACAGTACATATACAATCTTTAAGCTACAGCTCTCCTCTGAGGTCTAGGTCACCATTTCAATAAATCTTTACCTACAAATAATGGACAAATCTGAACTATAGCTGTACAAAAAGTGTTTTTTAAACCACAAGGCCTTTTTTTATTTCATTTTTTTTCCTTTTTTATTTTTTTAGATGCAAGGATTTTTTTTTTTTAATTCCATTTTTAATCCCTAGGTCAGGACATATTTCCAACATACTTGCATGCTAGAACAATTAAAAAAAAACATAAGAAGTGCCTAAACAGCTCACTGATAACAGGAAGAAAAAACAAAACAAAAAGGACAACAGGAATGTTCCCTTTGAACTGTACAAAAATACGCCTGAAAATATTTTAAATTTTTAAAAAAGACTGAGGTCTGTCATGTATCAAAAAATGGTTCAATACCTTATTATGTGTATTTTGTTTTTTGTTACTGAGGTCTGGGTTGTCTGAAATTCAAGGAGGTAAAAGGGAACCAGTTTACAAAAAAAGTTGGCATTGTAAAATCACATTTGTTAAACCATTACATTAGTTTTTGAGTTCTGATCTGCAAAAGTATAAACTCTGATTACAATCAGTTCACAGTTAAAAGTGTAGCGGTTTGTCCTGTCTTGCTTCAACTCCCTGCAGCTTTTTTAAAGAGGTGCATAGAAGAGGATGAGTATCTTCCTCCAAAAATAATAATAAAAAAAACAAATATTAGGAAAAGGTGGTTGAAATAGTCCTTATTTTTGTTTCCAACAGATTGCAAGTTGTGTGATTAGGAGATAAAAATTAAAAAAAGACAATGACCCCCTTGAGAATCAGCTCAGCTTACAAGAAATGGATATTTCTCTCAACATTTCCAGACCGTCGATCATCAGAATTTTTTCTTCTTTTTTCTCCAAGTCTCCTTCCACTTCATGTTCGCTAATCTTTACAGTGAATGCCAGACATCACAGGCAGTGTATCAAGCCCCCAAACATTTCTGGATGAACTCAAAAAGATCCACTGACCCCCAACGCCTCCCTTTCCTCCCCCAGTTCTTTGTTCAAAGCCCTCCCCAAAAATATTAATACAAAAATTACAAAAGGAAAAAAAAAATGAATTTAGTATGTAAATACCAAGTCTAAAAAGTTGGCTTCCAGCCAGTCCCCTGCAATCATCTCGCTGAGTTCTGGGGTGCAGTAATCTGGGAATTCAAAATGGGAGCCCAGGCTCCCCTCACTGCACGAGTCCAAGTCCTTGTCCACCAAGGAGAGGGAAAGGTTTCCTGAATTGGAGGTCCCCAGCTCGGGTGCTGCCTGAGGATTGTGTGTGAAGTTTAAGCTGAGATCAAACAGGAGATCATCTCTGTCACTAGAAGAAGTAGTAGAAGAAGAACAAGATGAGGTAGAAGAAGAAGAGGAGACTGAGCGGGATGGAGCCAGGGTGATGGTGGGTTGTGCTGTGCTTGGTTTGGTGATGTTCTTGAAGTTGTAGTAGAGTCTGCTGCTGCTAGAGCCAGCTGTGGAGAGGCTGCCATTGCCACTCACCTCCTCATACATGCTGGCCCCTTCTGTGGACTCTGCTGAGGAGCTCAAGGTGGGACTGGCTGGCACTTTGGCCACATTGTACTGCCTGAGCTGCTCCTCCTCATCCTCCTGCTTGATCCTGATCTGCAACTGGTCATCCTCCTCATCCTCCTCTTCATCGTCCTCATCCTCCTCGTCCATGAAGACACACTTGACAGCCTTGTTGCCCTTAAGGTTGGCAAGCACACAGTCCTCCATGCCAGAGTAGCCCTGGGGGGATTTGGCCCCGGGTTTGCTGATGTGACCACTGCTGCTGCTGCCCCTCATCTTGTGGCACTTCTTGGAGGAGCCCTTGCTGCCCTTCATGCCTCCTGCCCCGGGGCTTTTCTCAGGGGACTGGCCCAGGGGCTGCTTGGCAGATGCCTCCAGCTTGGGTTTTTTCCTGGGCCGGTACTTGTAGTCGGGGTAGTCAGCCATGTGTTTGAGCCGCAGCCTCTCGGCTTCCCGGATGAAGGGGATCTTCTCGGCGTCGTTGAGCATCTTCCAGCGCTTGCCCAGGCGCTTGGAGATCTCGGCGTTGTGCATGTCCGGCGACTGCTCCATGATCTTCCTGCGCTCGATCTTGGACCATACCATGAAGGCGTTCATGGGGCGTTTGATGTGGCCGGTAGCCGTTTTGCACCAGTCCGGGTCACTCTCGTCCAGGGCTACCGGGCTGCCCGCCATGAACTCGGCCTCCTCCTCGGCGGGCTCCATGCTGTCTATCATCGGCTGCTGCTGCACCATAGCGGGGATAGCGGGAGTCCCGAGATGGCGGGAGGGGGGCGCAGCTTCTCCCGGCCGCTTATGCTCTCCTCGAGCTGCTTTCTGCACAAAACTTCCCCAGCCTGCCCGTCTACTACTAGTTATCAGCGGCACCGCAGGCGTGACGTCGCCGCGGCCCCAGCCAATCGCCGGGCGCCCACACCAGCCAAGCGCTGCGGCCCGGCACGCCCCTCCCGTTGCTATTGGAGCCAAAATCTAACAGTGGGCGGGACTGAGGGAGAGCTCAAGAAAAAAAAAATTCGAACCACTGGAGAGCGTCTGAGGGAGCTTAACTGCATCGCTGCCGGAGCGGAGCTGTGATTGTGCTGCTGCTGCTGGCATCTGTGCCGTCCCCGGCATGTGGGCAGCTGTGAGCTCTAGCAGTGACAGTCCCTGACATGTTAGCAGCTGTTGGGTGACAGTCACTGGCATGTGGGCAGTTCTGGGGTCAGTGGCGTAGCTAAGGAGCTGTGGGCCCCGATGCAAGTTTTACAATGGGGCCCCCCAAGCACTCTATACATAACAACTGATACGGCACACCAAAACCTGCCAATGGCAACTACAGTGTCAGAGGTGCAAGAAGGGAATGGGGAACAGTTTGTTAATGATTACTGCTATCCATAGCACCTATAGAAGTGATTATTATGAGCACATGACCAATAGAGAGCTAATACTGTAGTTGAGGGAGGGCCCCTCTGGCCCAAGGGCCCCGATGCGGTCGCTACCGCTGCACCCCCTATTGCTACGCCCCTGTCTGGGGTGACAGGCCCTGGCATGTGGGCAGCTGTGGGGTGACAGTCCCTGGCATGTGTGCAGCTATAGGGTGGTAGTCCCTGGCATGTGGGCAGTTCTGGGGTGACAGTCCCTGACATGTTAGCAGCTGTTGGGTGACAGTCCCTGGCATGTGGGCAGTTCTGGGGTGACAGGCCCTGGCATGTGGGCAGTTCTGGGGTAACAGTCCCTGGCATGTGGGCAGTTCTGGGGTGACAGGCCCTGGCATGTGCGCAGCTATAGGGTGACAGTCCCTGGCATGTGGGCAGTTCTGGGGTGACAGTCGATGGCATGTGGACAGTTCTGGGGTGACAGTCCCTGGCATGTGGGCAGCTCTAGGGTGACAGTCCCTGGCATGTGGGCAGTTCTGGGGTGACAGGCCCTGGCATGTGGGCAGTTCTGGGGTGACAGGCCCTGGCATGTGCGCAGCTATAGGGTGACAGTCCCTGGCGTGTGGGCAGTTCTGGGGTGACAGTCCCTGGCATGTGGGCAGTTCAGGAGTGACAGTCCCTGGCATGTGGGCAGTTCTGGGGTGACAGTCCCTGGCATGTGGGCAGTTCTGGGGTGACAGGCCCTGGCATGTGGGCAGTTCTGGGGTGACAGGCCCTGGCATGTGGGCAGCTGTGGGGTGACAGGCCCTGGCATGTGCGCAGCTATAGGGTGACAGTCCCTGGCATGTGGGCAGTTCTGGGGTGACAGTCGATGGCATGTGGACAGTTCTGGGGTGACAGTCCCTGGCATGTGGGCAGCTCTGGGGTAACAGTCCCTGGCATGTGGGCAGTTCTGGGGTGACAGTCCCTGGCATGTGGGCAGTTCTGGGGTGACAGGCCCTGGCATGTGGGCAGCTGTGGGGTGACAGTCCCTGGCATGTGCGCAGCTATAGGGTGACAGTCCCTGGCATGTGGGCAGTTCTGGGGTGACAGTCGATGGCATGTGGACAGTTCTGGGGTGACAGTCCCTGGCATGTGGGCAGCTCTAGGGTGACAGTCCCTGGCATGTGGGCAGTTCTGGGGTGACAGGCCCTGGCATGTGGGCAGTTCTGGGGTGACAGGCCCTGGCATGTGCGCAGCTATAGGGTGACAGTCCCTGGCATGTGGGCAGTTCTGGGGTGACAGTCCCTGGCATGTGGGCAGTACTGGGGTGACAGGCCCTGGCATGTGGGCAGCTGTGGGGTGACAGTCCCTGGCATGTGGGCAGCTATAGGGTGACAGTCCCTGGCATGTGGGCAGTTCTGGGGTGACAGTCGATGGCATGTGGACAGCTCTGGGGTGACAGTCCCTGGCATGTGGGCAGCTCTGGGGTAACAGTCCCTGGCATGTGGGCAGTTCTGGGGTGACAGTCCCCGGCATGTGGGCAGCTGTGAGGTGACAGTCCCTGGTATGTGTGCAGCTATAGGGTGACAGTCCCTGGCATGTGGACAGCTCTGGGGTGACAGTCCCTGGCATGTGGGCAGCTGTGGGGTGACAGTCGATGGCATGTGGGCAGTTCTGGGGTGACAGTCCCTGGCATCTGGGCAGCTGTGGGGTGACAGTCCCTGGCATGTGGGCAGCTGTAAGGTGACAGTCCCTGTGGGCTGCTCAGGGGGGTCTCAGTCCTTAGTACGTGGGCAGCAACAGTCCCAGCATTTGTGCAGCTCTAGGAACGACAGTCACTGGCATGTGGGCAGCTCGGGACAACAGCAGATCCAGCATGTGGGCAACTCAGAGGGTGGCACCAGTCTCTGGCATGTGGGCAGCTCTTGGAATTTGAAAAAAGTGATGACTAAGCTGATTAGTGGCAACTAACATGGGGACCTGAAAAGTGCCATTATTTTTGCACAAGTTATGGAATTTTTTTATTACTACTTTTATGACTAAGCCCATAGTTCTTAGGCAAATAAGCATGATGGGCATGTACAGTGGGGTGCGAACGTTTGGGCATCCTTGTTAATCGGCATGATTTTCCTGTATAAATCGTTGGTTGTTACTATAAAAAAGTCAGTTAAATATATCATATAGGAGACACACACAGCGATATTTGAGAAGTGAAATAAAGTGTATTGGATTTACAGAAAGTGCGCAATAATTGTTTAAATAAAATTAGGCAGGTGCATAAATTTGGGCACTGTTTCCATTTTATTGATTCCAAAACCTTTAGAACTAATTATTGGAACTCAAATTGGCTTGGTAAGCATAGTGACCCCTGACCTACATACACAGGTGAATCCAATTTTGAGAAAGAGTATTTAAGGGGGTCAATTGTAAGTTTCCCTCCTTTTTTAATTTTCTCTGAAGAGCAGAAACATGGGGGTCTCAAAACAACTCTCAATTGACCTGAAGACAAAGATTGTTCACCGTCATGGTTTAGAGGAAGGATACAGAAAGCTGTCTCAGAGATTTCAGCTGTCTGTTTCCACAGTTAGGAACATATTGAGGAAATGCAAGACCACAGGCTCAGTTCAAGTTAAGGCTCGAAGTGGCAGACCAAGAAAAATCTTGGATAAACAGAAGCGACGAATGGTGACAACAGTCAGAGTCAACCCACAGACCAGCACCAAATACCTACAACATCATCTTGCTGCAGATGGAGTCACTGTGCATCGTTCAACCATTCGGCGCACTTTACACAAGACGATGCTGTATGCGAGAGTGATGCAGAGGAAGCCTTTTCTCGGCCCACAGCACAAACAGAGCTGCTTGAGGAATGCTAAAGCACATTTGGACAAGCCAACTTCATTTTGAAATAAGGTGCTGTGGAATGATGAAACTAAAATTCAGTTATTTGGGCATAACAAGGGGTGTTATGCATGGAGGAAAAACAACACAGCTTTCAAAGAAAAACACCTGCTACCTACAGTAAAATATGGTGGTGGTTCCATCGTGCTGTGGGGCTGTGTGGCCAGTGCAGGGACTGGGAATCTTGTCAAAGTTGAGGGACGTATGGGTTCCACTCAGTATCAACAGATTCTGGCGACCAATGCCCAGGAATCGTTGACAAAGCCGAAGCTGCGCCAGGGCTGGATTTTTCAGCAAGACAACGACCCCAAACACTGCTCAAAATCCACTAAGTCACTCATGCAGAGGAACAAGTACAACGTTCTGGAATGGCCATCTCAGTCCCCAGACCTGAATCTAATTGAAAATCTGTGGTGTGAGTTAAGGAGAGCTGTCCATGCTCGGAAGCCATCAAACCTGAATGAACTAGAGATGTTTTGTAAAGTGGAATGGTTAAAAAATACCTTCAAACAGAATCCAGACTCCCATGGGAACCTACAGAAAGCGTTTAGAGGCTGTAATTTCTGCAAAAGGACTACTACTAGATATTGAGTTCATTTCTTTTTTGTGGTGCCCAGATTTATGCACCTGCCTAATTTTGTTTAAACAATTATTGCACAATTTCTGTAAATACAATGAACTTCATTTCACTTCTCAAATATCACTGTGTGTGTCTCCTATTAGAGTTGGGCCGAACCTCCGATTTTAGGTTCGCGAACTTCCGCGGAAGGTTCGGTTCGCGTTAAAGTTCGCGAACCGCAATAGACTTCAATGGGGATGCGAACTTTGGAAAAAAAAAATTTATGCTGGCCACAAAAGTGATGGAAAAGATGTTTCAAGGGGTCTAACACCTGGAGGGGGGCATGGCGGAGTGGGATACACGCCAAAAGTCCCCGGGAAAAATCTGGATTTGACGCAAAGCAGCGTTTTAAGGGCAGAAATCATATTGAATGCTAAATGACAGGCCTAAAGTGCTTTAAAACATCTTGCATGTGTATACATCAATCAGGTAGTGTAATTAAGGTACTGCTTCACACTGACACACCAAACTGTTTACTGAACAGAACAGGTATGCAGTGGCGTGTTCACTGAACAGAACAGGTATGCAGTGCCGGGTTCACTGAACAGAACAGGTATGCAGTGGCGGGTTCACTGAACAGAACAGGTATGCAGTGGCGGGTTCACTGAACAGAACAGGTATGCAGTGGCGGGTTCACTGAACAGAACAGGTATGCAGTGGCGGGTTCACTAAACAGAACAGGTATGCAGTGGCGGGTTCACTGAACAGAACAGGTATACAGTGGCGGGTTCACTGAACAGAACAGGTATGCAGTGGTGGGTTCACTGAACAAAACAGGTATACAGTGGCGGGTTCACTGAACAGTACAGGTATGCAGTGGCAGGTTCACTGAACAGGTATGCAGTGGTGGGTTCATAGTACAGGTATGCAGTGGTGGGTTCACAGAACAGGTATGCAGTGGTGGGTTCACAGTACAGGTATGCAGTGGTGGGTTCACAGAACAGGTATGCAGTGGTGGGTTCACAGAACAGGTATGCAGTGGTGGGTTCACAGAACAGGTATGCAGTGGTGGGTTCACTGAACAGAACAGGTATGCAGTGGCGGGTTCACTGAACAGAACAGGTATGCAGTGGCGGGTTCACTGAACAGAACAGGTATGCAGTGGCGGGTTCACTGAACAGAACAGGTATGCAGTGGCGGGTTCACTGAACAGAACAGGTATGCAGTGGCGGGTTCACTGAACAGTACAGGTATGCAGTGGCAGGTTCACTGAACAGGTATGCAGTGGTGGGTTCACAGTACAGGTATGCAGTGGTGGGTTCACAGAACAGGTATGCAGTGGTGGGTTCACAGTACAGGTATGCAGTGGTGGGTTCACAGAACAGGTATGCAGTGGTGGGTTCACAGTACAGGTATGCAGTGGTGGGTTCATAGTACAGGTATGCAGTGGTGGGTTCACAGAACAGGTATGCAGTGGCGGGTTCACTGAACAGGTATGCAGTGGTGGGTTCACAGAACAGGTATGCAGTGGTGGGTTCACAGAACAGGTATGCAGTGGTGGGTTCACTGAACAGGTATGCAGTGGTGGGTTCACAGTACAGGTATGCAGTGGTGGGTTCACAGAACAGGTATGCAGTGGTGGGTTCACAGAACAGGTATGCAGTGGTGGGTTCACAGAACAGGTATGCAGCCAGGGACAAGCTAAGCCTAACTAATCTTTCCCTATGAGAGAGAGTGTGCAGCAGCTCGCCCTACTCTCACTAATGCAGGCACACGAGTGACCGTAATGGCCGCCGCTGCCTGCCTTTTAGTAGGGGGGAGTGGCTCCAGGGGCTAGTGTAGCCTAATTGGCTACACTGTGCCTGCTGACTGTGATGTAGAGGGTCAAAGTTGACCCTCCATGGTGCATTATGGGGCGAACCGAACTTCCGCAAAGGTTCGCCTGCGGGACGCGAACGCGAACCACGGAAGTTCGCATGGAACCGTTCGCAGGCGAACCGTTCGGCCCAACTCTATCTCCTATATGATATATTTAACTGACATTTTTTATCGTACCAACAAAATCATGACGGTTAACACGTTTGCCCAAACTTTCACATCCCACTGTATAACAAGTATAGGCAGAATTGTTATCTCCCCAGTACCATTACACGGTTCAAATGCCCCCCACATATGTAGGGTACTCAGGAGTGTGTCTTTGGTTTTGCAAAGTGACTCAGAGTTTGTCACCAGCGTTGCAATGATTATGAACCACTGACCAAAGCTGTGACCACAAGTGAAAGAAGTTCTGACCACATTTGGGACAGTGACTAAATCTGAGCGTTCGTTTTGGTCACATAGAGAGAATCTGGCTGCTCTGTGGCCACTGAAAGACTCTCTGATGACAGAGAACGCGACTGCGCTCAGGCATCTGAGAGAGAATGGGATCTTTACTGATAGAGGCCGGGACTGCACTTTGTCTTGTCAACAGAGACTTGCACTGGAGGGAGACAGCTGGGAGACACCACAGCAGTGATGAGCAGAATGTTTGACAAACATAGAGATTACAGTTCAAGTAGAATCAGGATTTCCAGCTCTCAGATATGGAGCCCAGTACAGGAAGTGCAGCTCTGTACAAAGTTCTGTTTCTGATCATGGAAATTATCAGTACCAGACCAATCAGAATTTGTATATTAATGTCCCTGTGTAACATTGTTTAATGCTGTAATGACTCCCCTACCTATTGTACAGCTCTGCAAAGTATGTGAACGCTTTAAATAAGTTAAATACAGTAGAATCTCGTCGTTATAGTAAACTTCTGATATAGTGAAGTATTTTTCCTGATCCCTTGGAGTTTCTACTGTAATGGGGGGGGAGGGGGGATCAGATCAGGGTTAATTACTTACCTGCAATTTATTGTAGAGGTGTCCAACAACGTATCACTGCTGAATATACAAGTCACCCCTTTGTTGTCCCTGTAAGCTAAACACACCTTCCGAACCGCTGGAATGCAGTGATGTGTGAACTTGTTAATTGTACAGAGCCACAATAATCCAACATGCATACAGACTGTTTGGGACTGGTTGAGCCTCATCAGTGCATGGCATAGAGTAAAAAGGCTCTGTGAAGCTATAACCAGAAAAAGGATTAAGAAGAAACAGGGCCCTAGGCAAGATAGCAGTTTTTGCCCTTTGCTGATGATTACTTGGATTTTTTAGTTAGATTTGGTGGGGGTAGCACCAGACACGGCTCTAGACTTTTTGCTGCCTGAGGCAAACTTGTGAGGATTCCCCCCACCCCCCGATTTGGAATAATCGCACAGCACTCGACAATTTACTCTGCTTCACTTAATCATAGCTCCCAACGGGACAGTCCCTCTTTGGGAGCCATGTCCCTCTGTCCCTCTTTCTTCCTCATTTGTACCTCTTTCAGGACTTGGTCCCTCATTCTATGTAAATATATGTATTGCTCTACTGAAAAATGTGTTTAATTAGCTCTAATCTTTAATCCCATCATTTAAATTGATATATTTCTTATTTTCAAATGATAATATGAAGGAAAATGAACCAGGATAGAAAGGACCAATGTGGTCTTCAGTTATAAAACAACATATTTTTCTTATGAAATATTTATGGTATTCATGACTAGGTGGGTGACGGGGGCATGATCAGGGGTGTTGGAGGGGTGTGGCTTAAATTTCCCTCTTTCTCATCTCAAAAAGTTGGGAGCAGGGCCGGGCCGAGGCATAGGCTGGAGAGGCTCCAGCCTCAGGGCGCAGTGTAGGAGGGGTGCACAATTCATTCAGATGTCATTCCTAATTGTGTTTGAAGCAGAAAGAAATAAGAAAAGGGGATACATGGCAGTGACTGCAAGCCAGATAATTAGATATTAAGGTGTTGGGGAGGTTGAGGGCCCTGGGGCGCCTCTTAGTCTAATAGCAATCAGTGTGTGATGGCTGGGGTGGCAGGGATGGAGGGGCGCACTTTGGTGTCTCAGCCTTGGGTGCTGGAGGACCTTGTCCCAGCTCTGGTTGGGAGGTATGCTTAATATTCTCACATGACATGCTGCAGCTCAGCACAATAGCCCACTGGCTGGCTGTGAGTCTGTGCCAATCAAACTGCTCATCCTCAGCCACTCCATTCCTCCTCAGGAAGGTACACACAGTACAAAAAATGCTGCCCCTGAAATCTCTGCGCCTGATGCAAATGTTTCATGAGAAAACCGGCCCTGGCTAGCACCCACCAGGCCCCTAGACTCTCTCCAGGCCCTAGGCAACTGCCTAGGTTTGCCTTGTGGATGATTCGGCTCTGGCTACAACACAGAAGTCTTTTTCCAACCAACTTGTCCTTATAAAGGCTGCCATACACTGGTCGACCAGCAGATAGATCCCTCTGTGATCGAATCTGATCAAAGAGGGATCTATTGGCTGCCTACACTGCAAACGGATTTTGAATCGATTTCACTATGAAACCGATTTACAATCTGTGGAGCTGCCGCCACCCCCCCCCCCCCCCCATACATTACCTGATCCGGCCGGCGCGAGACCCCCGGTCTCCTCTGTCTCTTCTCCACTCTGGGCTCCAGCTTCACTTTACTTCCTGTCGGGGGAAGTTTAAACAGTAGAGGGCGCTCTACTGTTTAAACTTCCTGTCGGGACAGGAAGTACGTGATGCCAGCCGGAGCTCAGTGCAGAGAAGAGACTGCGGGGACACTCGCCGGCGGAACAGGTAATGTATTGCCGCCAGCGTCGGTCGCCGGACGCTCGAACACCGCTATCGACGCACTCCTGACCCGCCGGCGATCGAGCGAAATCTTCCGTGCGGACAGATCGACGGGAACGATCGATTTCGGATGGAAATCAATCGTTCAGTCAGCGTTTGCGCAACGATTTCACAGCAGATTCGATCACAGTGATCGAATCTGCTGTATATC
Source organism: Hyperolius riggenbachi (assembly GCF_040937935.1). Classification (NCBI taxonomy): domain Eukaryota; kingdom Metazoa; phylum Chordata; class Amphibia; order Anura; family Hyperoliidae; genus Hyperolius; species Hyperolius riggenbachi. Next base: position 98,580,068 of record NC_090649.1, read on the forward strand.
GGCGGGAAATCGTGTAAGTGTATGGGCCCCTTAAGAGAAGATCAGCTACCATCGTCTTTCATAATAAGAGACCTTGAGCTACCACATCCATGTTACAAGAGAGTGTCTCCTGCATTATGGTAGTGACTGCTGAAAATGAGATCTCCATTCAGGGATTAGATCATTTAGTACATATACTCTACTGTATATTCAATGACACAATAATGCTGACTGTGTCAGTCCCCACACTCTGCTGCTAGCCCACTCTGTGGAGACCAGAAGCCGTTGCTCACACTCCGAGAGCTCTGTCCTACAGAGAACATCTGCTGGCCTCACAACCCCCTGAAGGATACAGCAAGCAATAAGGGCTTACCTCCCTGCAGGAAAGGTCTCCACACATTTGCATTGATTGCATCTCAGTAGCTGGCTGCCTTTGGATTCTACCTAAGGGGCCTATTTATTAGGCAGCATTGAAAATGCAAACTGTCAGGGTCATGAGGTGACCCCGTATGTTGGACAAGCCAAATTTAGAATACGGCAGAAAAAAAAACAGCAGGGCAAGTAAATCTTACTTCAGCCTATATCCCACTTTGATTATTGTAACCTTCTCCACTATAGTCTATCAATCTACAGGCTGGCATTATTTGAGGGCTACAACCCACTAGAGTGATTTTTTTGAGCGTTTAGGAAGCGATTCAAAACGCTAGCGATTTCCCTAAACGCTCAGCTAATGTTAATGGATGGGCCAAATTCCACTGGAGCGATTGTCATTATCAAAATCGCAAACGCAGGACATGCAGCATTTTTTGAGCGCTAGCGTTTGCGTTTCTGCAATGTAAAGTATATAAGCGCTGGCGTAATCGCTCATGAATCGCTACACATATCCATTTGCTAGCGTTTTTTCAATTACTGCACACTGTAAAAAAAAATTTAAATGAATTGAAAGGACCAATCAGAATGAAAATCGCAAATCGCTACACAATCGCTGGCAAAAGACTCAGGGCTGGTTCACACTCGGGGCTTTGCCCACAATCGCGTTCGCCTCTGCGATCGTGATTTGCGTGCAAAATCTTGCGATTCAGCGCGATATGCGCTTGTAATTCCCGTTCAATAGAATGGGAATCACAGAGCAATCGCCCCCAAAACGCTGCATGCAGAGCGTTTGCAACCGCTGCAATGTGAGTGTATCCATTGGGATACGTTGTAGCAGCGCTTTGCTGACCGCCGGCGATCAGCAAAGCGCTGAAGAACCGCCCCAATGTGAACCAGCCCTTACACTTATTAAAATCGCTACCAAAATCGCCAGAAACCGCTCATGAAATTGCTTACAAAACGCTCATTAAAAATGCTAGCGTTTGTGATAGCGATTTGCGATTTGTAGTGGGTTCCAGGCCTGAGTCCATGCTAAACTTGGCTGCATGCCTTCACCTCTCCTTGTGCTCCTCTAATGCTGCTCCCTGTTGCAAACTGATCCACTAACTGCCAACTATCCAGTGGCAGTTCATATTCCTAACTTTGACCTACAAACATCTCCACATTCATTCTCATGCATATATTTCCACTAATTTTCACATCCCGTCTGCCCATGCGCAGTAAGCCGGACAGGCTCCATGCTATTGCGCATGTGCGGATGGGTTCATGCGACTATCACGCGGCCAGGATGCAAGAAGATGAGCTGGGGGGCCTCGCTCAGCAATGGGGGGCTTCAGGCCACCGAGGGACGCCTTAATAGGATCCTGAGGCTTCCCTCTCTTCAGGGTAATGGGTTATGGGCTTAAAGAATATTTTACATTTTAAAGTTTGGAGCCTAATGTTTTTGTTATATTGCTAAAGCTGTGTAGATCCATTTCTTCTTTCTAATGGGGGTTTTCCGTGACAGTATGCATGTTCTGTACAGAAAGTATTTGTATTTCAATGCCTTTTTTATGCAGGGAATACATGGTACGTTTTTGTACCGTGTATCGAGCCAGCGGGCGTCCCCGCGGCCGCACGGATCGATTCCCGCTCGTCCCCGTGGGCGCTCCTTATCTTCCTTTCGTCTTTTGGCATTTTCCGCCCGCGGGTATCGAGCGGGGAATCGATCCGCGCGGTGATCGGACCTGTCGGAAATTATCAATCGAGCCATCAGCGGCTCGATTGATAAAAAAAAAAACGACCCGTGTATGTCCAGCCTAACATCCTGACCTCCTAAAAATGCTGGTTTCCTGGTTTTAATGCTGATTTTCTGTATCACTCATCTGTAGGGAGTATACAGATCAGGTGTTTTGACTTTCTTCTGGGTCTCCTGATCTGAATACTTGTACAGTAAGGCCGGAATTGGAAACATACTGTATATAATGCAATATGAGGAGGGCAGAATGGCAGCCTCTGTAGTTCTGCGGGTTGTACTTGCAGGTGAACTGTGTTTGTATCAGACTCATTGATATACCTACAACGCAATTTTCCAGACAATTTTTCTGCGTCAAATGTTTGTTTTCACAATATCGCATAACATAGTTTAATGAAAATTCTTTAAAGGGATACTGTAGGGGGGTCGGGGGAAAATGAGCTGAACTTACCCGGGGCTTCTAATGGTCCCCCGCAGACATCCTGTGTTGGCGCAGCCACTCACCGATGCTCCGGCCCCGCCTCCGGTTCACTGCTGGAATTTCTGACTTTAAAGTCAGAAAACAACTGCACCTGCACGCCCGTGTCCTCGCTCCCGCTGATGTCACCAGGAGTGTACTGCGCAGACACAGACCATACTGGGCCTGCGCTGTGCGCTCTTGATGACATCAGCGCCAGCGGGATCGAGGACTCGGCAACGCAGGCGCAGTGGTTTTCAGACTTTAAAGTCTGAAATTACAGAAGTGAACCGGAGGCGGGGCCGGAGCATCGGTGAGTGGCTGCACCAACACAGGATGGCTGCGGGGGACCGTTAGAAGCCCCGGGTAAGTTCAACTCATTTTCCCCTGACCCCCCTACAGTATCTCTTTAAACAATGTTTCACAGTGCAGGACACCCGCGGCGATTGTTAATTTTTAAACGACCCTGTGTTGGATCGTATGGCTGAACTTCTTTTCGATCCCCATTGACTTTTGGGGTAATTTACTGCGATCGTGTAAATGATCGTTTACACAATCGTTCATTTCCGGGGTCACCAACAGCACTTGCAGATTCGTCCAGATGGATCAGGGAACAATCATTAGTCGGTGGAGATCCCTGATCCATTTGGCCGTGGGTATGTAGCTTGAATGAGTGAATCTGTGAATGCAATTGTTTGAACATTTGCATGCGAGTGTGCGAAGGGTTAATAGATTTTTTATGTAGCTTGAAGGACACCTCTAGGTAGGTATATGGTGGCTGCCATGTTTATTTCCTTTTAAACAGTACCAGTTGCCTGGCAATCCTGTTTGTCTGCAGTAGTGTCTGAATTACACCAGAAACAAGCATGCAGCTAATCTTGTCAGATCTGACAATTATGTCAGAAACACTTGATCTGCTGCATGCTTGTTCAGGGGCTGCAGCTAAAAGTATTAGAGGCAGAGGATCAGCAGGATAGCCAGGCAACTGGCATTGCTTAAAAGGAAGTAAATATGGCAGCCTCCATATACCTCTCACTACAGTTGTGTTCATTTTACATGAACACAATGGTTTAAGTACTTTAGCTGGATTGTCCAGTGAATGTGCCTGGAGAGCATGCATGTACCTGTAGTGCAGAAATGGGAATCATAGCTACAGTTTGGCTGTTTATTAGTAGTGGCTGCATAGTGTAAGCTTCAAGCGGATCCGAGATGAAAAACTAACTATAACAAGTAACTTGTCTATATATCTTATCTAAAGTTTAGATAGTTTACACAGCAAATCTAGCTGCAAACAGCTTCAACAGTATATGATTGTTTATTCCTGTGATACAATGAGGACAGCCATGTTCTGTTTGTCACATTGTCACAGGCTGAGGGCTGGAGATGCTATCAGCTTGCCTGTGTGTAAATTCAGCCTCCTCCCCTCTGCCTCTGAAATCAATGGCTAGTAACCTCCTCCTGCCCAGACTGAGCTCCCATAAGCCCTTGCTACATGGGTCTCAGAGTGCCAAGGCACTGGAGGAGCTGTGGGCGAGGCTTGTTTAGTTTATAGGGAATTAGAGTATTAAAACAAAACAAAAAATGTATTTGGCTTGAGGAATGCCCTATAAACTATATGAAAGGAACACAATTATGCAATGAGTAAAAGTTTATCTCAGATCCACTTTAAGGTCTCTGCCTCTGACACAAAATAGGTTTAAAATCTTGGCTCTTCCTGTTCAGTACGTCAGCACCTATTCAGTAGGAGACCTTGGGCAAGACTCCCTAACACTGCTACTGCCTATAGAGCGTGCCCTAGTGGCTGCAGCTCTAGCGCTTTGAGTCTGACAACAGAAAAGCGCAATATAAATGTTCTGTGTTTTGTCTTATTATGATGTTGAAGTGAGAAAGTGTCCTGGCGAATCATCACATGTGTCGTCCCCCAGAGCCGGTCCTGGCTGAACGAGGAGGTTCTTGGTACCACAGTGTCCTGGCGAATCATCACATGTGTCGTCCCCTAGAGCTGGTCCTGGCTGAACGAGGAGGTTCTTGGTACCACAGTGTCCTGGACTTCTCAGCCTTGGCTGCATTAGCAGATGTGTGCTATATAGCAGATAGCAGCCAGCCACAGATCGCCTCCTGGCTAGTGAGTGAAGCCAGACTATTGTTACATGTTACAGCACAATGCTTTCTCCTTCATCAGAGCCGTGAATACACATTTTGGGGCTGACGACATGCTCTTTTTCCCCGGGGTGGGGGTGGGGGGGGGGATGGAGCGGTGCAAGCATGGCGGCAGGTGGGGAGAGCGGCGTGGACAAAAGAATCGGCCATCACTTAGCTAAGTTGATCCGCTTGGCGGTTCGTTTGTGGGGCAGGGGTCCAGGGCTGCTGTACACACGCCTGATTATCGCCTAAGGTGATCACATCCAGGAACCTACAGAAGCAGTAAGCTACACATGAGATTCACGCCAAGTGGTTAAGCAGCTCTCGCTGGGGCCTGATATGACCCGGGTGCCTATTGCAAACTTCTGCCCCCTAATAGCAGGTGGTGTTTAAAGAGCCAGCTGTGGGGTTTGCACAGAAGAAGAGTTGGTAATCTGGCCCATCTTATCTGACATCCTCTGAGTGTGCATAGCAGTATTTAATATCAGAGCCCTGTGGGGATGATTACAACCTACAAGGCTGTGTTACATCATACAGCTGTGCCCACTCAGGAGCTCATACAGCTCTTTCATGTGTAGCACTAGCATGGCAGTTATAATACGGTTAAGGTCTGCTTTACTTAACACCAAAACAACCAGCTTCTGTGTGTAAAGTCTATATTTGCCTTTGGCACTGTATCATTCTCTGCCCTCTTCCATGTGTCCCATCCATGTACAGCAGCCCTTCTCTTTCATGCACAGCTCCTGCGGGTAGCAGCTCCTCTCTTCCAGGTGTCCCATCCATGTACAGCAGCCCTTCTCTTTCATGCACAGCTCCTGTGGGTAGCAGCTCCTCTCTTCCAGGTGTTGCTTCCCTTTTGCCGCCTCCACTTCCATATGCAGCAACCGCTCTTCTCTTCTCTATGTCCAACTGCCCCTTTGGCCCTGACTGTATGTGAGAATGACTGTTGACTGATTGGGCTTGATTCACTAAGGGCCTGTTTCCACTACATGCAGATTGGATGCAGAAAAACAGACTCTAATGAATGTCTATGGGCCTGTTTCCATGAAACGCGATTTTTCTGATGCAGATTTTCCCATAGGCATTCATTGGAGTCAGTTTTTCTGCATCTATTCTGCATCCAATCTGCGTGTAGTGGAAACAGGCCCTAAACCATGATAACTCATCAAGGCCATTTTCGCATGCATTTTCGTGTTTGTGTGGAATCGCGAATTATCACGCGCAATTGCAAATATTTGCGCGAAAATGATAACACGAAAACGACCGTGATATGAGTTAGCACGGTTGAGTGAATCAAGCCCCTGGACTGTTAGGTCTGTTCATTTTTTGGGGAGTAAAATCTTCATTCAGTATTAAAAGTACAAGATACAAGAACACTGCAGCTGTGTCTAGTGCAGGCACGGGCAAACTCGGCCCTCCAGCTGTTACGGAACTACAAGTCCCACAATGCATTTGCCTTTTATGAGTCATGACTGTGGCTGTCAGACTCCTGCAATGCATTGTGGGACTTGTAGTTCCTCAACAGCTGGAGGGCCAAGTTTGCCCATGCCTGGTCTAGTGTCATGTTTCACAGCTTACAAAATGTAATCCTGAACACTGTATAGCGCATAAAATAACAGGTTACAATAGATCGACAAGTAACAGTTTTGTTTTTTTCCATTTAATACTTGATAAATATTTTGATCTAAAATGATCAAGAGTTTTCTAGTCTTTTATAGATTCAATAATTGATACTAAACCTAACCAAGAGGGATATAGAGGCTACCATGTTTATTTCCTTTTAAACAATGCATATTACCTGGCTGTCCTGTTGATCCTCTGGCTTTCAAATTTTTAGCCATAGAACCCCGAACAAGCATGCAGATCAGGTGTGTGACTGAAGTCTGACTGGATTAGCTGCATGCTTGTTTCAGGTGTGTGATTCAGACACTATTGCAGCCAAGGAGAGCATCAGGATAGCCAAGAAACTGGGGGGGGGGGGGGGGGGGGGTTTACTACAAAAGAGCTCCAGTAATTCAGAAATTCAGAATACAAAGAACCAGAAGTCTCAACCAACCAGCACCAACTGGCAGTACTTGCAGTGGGAAGGCCAACTTCTTAGGCTGTTTGTGGGCTCTGCAGTGCTGAAGGACTGGGTTCCACGGCTCCACCAAGGGTAAAATACTTTCAATAACTGTATTTTAACATGTAATACAAAGTTCATGGTATGTGTATAGAGTGGAGTATAGTACGGTATTAGCTAGGCCAACCTTACATAGAGTCTCAAACAACCAGAAAGCACAATTGTCCAGCATCATCCAATCCCCGAATAACAAAAACTCTACTGTAGTTTCCTGTTTATATGGTGAACAAAGTTACCTTAAAGAGAACTTGAACTGAAAATAAAAAGTCAAAATAACCATACACAGGTCATACTTACATCCTGTGTAGTCTACTATTTAATTTCTTTCTCCTCTCCTGTGTCCCATTTGTTCACTGTGATCAATAGAATTTTCCGTCCTCCATTTTAAAAATGGCCATTACCCCATAACAGCTTCCTGGTCAGCACACTGTTAAACTGTAACATCACCCAATTGAGCCATAGGGAAACATGGACTTTACCTTGCACATTCAGTTGTAACTGACAGCTGCTGATATATAACTGACAGCAACTGGTATATTTCAGTTCTGACAAAATATTGTCAGAGCTCGAAGGGATTACTGTAAGAAGAAAATGGTGAGCTTCTAAGAGGGACTGATGGTGAGGTTAGTATGTAATATTCATTTGCAGCTACGTCATGTGTTTTTTAATTTTAATTAATTTTACTCCTGATTCTGATAAACATATGCTTGATGGTGATGACGTGCTGCCTCCCTGGGATCTTTGATTAGGCCCAGGGGCCCACAGGAGCTGTTTCAGCCACGCCTTGGAATCACAGGAAAATCCAAAAGCGATAGGCTAAAAAAAAAAAAAAATCAATGGAGGTGATCGTACAGGAGCAATTTCCCTAAATTGCAATTGCGGCAGCATTTTTTTGGAGCATTTTTCTTCAGTACAAAATCACTTTTTAATCGCTGTCTAAAAGTGATTTTGCAGAGACTGTACTACTCACAGCCACAAAGAAAACCAAAATAGGAAATCCCTAGCATTAGAATAAAAAATGCTTCAAATAGCGCTGGAAATCGTTCCAGAAAACGGCAAAAATAGCCACTAAAAGCGCTTGCGATTCACATTTTCTAGTGGGCCCCAGCTCTTGGTGTCTTCTGTACCGCCATTTTGCTTTTTCAGTGGCAAGTGCACCAGTTTCAAAGTGGTACTTGTGTTTCATATTACTTTGGAGTGTGCTGGTGCAATACGAACCCCGTGAATCAGGATGAATATTTTAATGGCTTCCATTAATGGGTTGAAGTTCTGTCAGGAAACACAAATGAAGGTTCTGTCAGGAAACAAAGTCAGGGAATGATTCTTTCATCTTATGACCTTCGTCACTAATTATCCACTGCTGGGGGGTGGTACATGTCTGGCCAGAAGTTTGTTTCGTAAACATGCTTTCCTCATCTTCCACGATCATACTAACACCATCGATATCTTTCAAAGGACAGCCTCTGACGTTCTACCCCTGCTAAGAACTCTCTCATGTATCTGTTCCAATCTGTCACTTTTCTTTTTGGACCATGAGTTGTCGTTGACACCACAAAATGGAGGTCATCTATTCATTCCAATGTACAAATGAAACTGACTGTTGTGGAAAATGGTATGCGTGAAATCCAAAACCAATTCCCCTACTTGAATGTATAGTGTCATACAACATGATCTTAGAGGCACCGTAGTGACATATAGTAGAATGCAGTAAATTGTTCAGGATACACAATTTTATAACACTTTTCCTGGTTTCAGTAACAGAAACGCTGTTTAAACTTCCTGCCGGGCAGGAAGAAGTGAAGCATGCCGGAGACCAGACCAGAGCGGAGAAGACAGCCGTGACAGCTGGGATTCGCGCCGGCGGAGCAGGTACTGTATGCGGGGGGGGGGGGGGGAGGGGGGAGTGGCAGCAGCACCACCACCCCCACAGATTGTGAATGGTTTCAGGCTGAAATCGGTTCACAACCTGTTTGCAGTAAAGGTGGCCATACGATCCCTCTCTGATCAGATTCGATCAGAGAGGGATCTATCTGTTGGTCGAATCTGATGGCAAATTGACCAGTGTATGGCCACCTTTACACTGCTACTGCCTATAGAGCGCATCCTAGTGGCTGCAGCTCTGGTGCTTTGAGTCTGCCAGGAGAAAAGTGTGATAAAAATGTTATTTGTCTTGTCTTTAAATAACAGCACCTCTTGGTTTAATGGCCAAAATATCACGTCATTCTTTCCATGTCCTTTCTTAACCTCCCGGGCGTTCAATTTCTTAGGATTTCTGTGCAAAAAGTGATCTAATTAATTTTCATAATCATTTTTTTTCCTGTAACTTGCCAAAATGTGTCAAGCAAGGGTCTAGTATACATTGCAGGAGAGTATTAACGTGTATGCACATCAATACTGTTCACAGCATATTTTGTATTGACATGTATATCTGTCAATACTGCTAGGGAGGTGTTAATTTGACACTTCAATGGAGGTATTCAGTGGGTTTTTTTTTGCCGATATTCAGGCCAGCAGTACTGCCATTATGGCTTCTCACACACCACTAGTCACCAACTGTCATTCTGGCCCCCCTTTACGTAGCCTTTGTCACACATGTCCTTCCAGATTTTTCCACAGAGCAACTGTCAAACGGTCATGTGACACAGGACAGCTTTCTTCCAGCGTTCAAACAGCACCCATCTCTGCATACAACAGCGACAGTCTGGATGCAAGTGATTCACAAAGGAAACACACAAGTAGCCAATGTTTTATTGAGATCTAATCTATTAAAGGCTCAATTAACATCTATCAGTATGTGCAAACAGTATCTCAGGACCTCTTATATATTGGTGCTGCCCCTAATCTAGAGACTAGATATTATCCTTGCTTCATTTTCAAATCATAAATGTACACATGACAGTTGGAAGTAATACAAACATTTTAGCTGATCACAGCTGCGCCACTTTTGGGAGGGTCTACAAGTATGAGTCAAGTATGCATGTTCATGAATCTGACAGCACACAGACTTTCCTCAGGGCTGTGCTATTGTGCCAAAACACCCCAAATGCTTTTTGGAGTGAATGGAGGTAATACATTAGTTGATCTGCCACCAGATGAACCATCAGATAGATCCCTTTTTAATCGAATCTGATGCTGTTGCCCACACACTGCAGACAGATTTCCAATTGATTACAGCAGGGCCGGGTTCCGACAGCAGGCCTTCCGTCACCTCTCTGGACAGGAAGTACAACACTGGGATTCCCGGGCTTCCGCGTCTTGTGTACGTTCCACGTATGCAAGCCGCACTGCCGTCGCCAACATATTTACATTTTCCGCGTCGCTCATTGACTTTCATTACTTCTGCCGCCGCGAAAGACCGATGGTAACGCACTATTGACTTTGCGGCAGACGATCTGGAACTTCCAGCGCAATGTGATATGGTAAGGGCCTGTTTCCACTACACGCAGATTGGATGAAGAAAAACTCCAATGAATGCCTATGGGAAAATCTGCATCAGAAAAATTGCGTTTAGTGGAAACAGGCCCATAGACATTAATGGGAGTCAGTTTTTCTGCATCCATTCAGCATCCAATCTGCGTGTAGTGGAAACAGGCCTTTAGTGTGCCAAGCCCCATTGCCTTGCTTTGTCGTTGCGTTACCCTGCGGTAAAACGGTAACACAACACACATGTGCAAGGCAGCACAGTGGTGTAGTGGCTAGTGCTCTCGCCTTGCAGCGCTGGGTCCCCGGTTTGTATCCCAGCCAGGTCAACATCTGCAAGGAGTTTGTATGTTCTCCCTGTGTCTGTGTGGGTTTCCTCCAGGCACTCCGGTTTCCTCCCAAAAACATACACATAAGTTATTTGGCTTCCCCCTAAATTGGCCCTAGACTATGATGCATGCACTACATGACACATACATAGACATAAGCCTATGGTCGGGATTAGATTGTGAGCCCCTCTGAGGGACAGTTAGGGCTGGTTCAGACGGACGCTTGCAGAGCGTTTACTGCCAGCGTTCAGGGCTTGGCGTTAAACGCTCCCATTCAAGTGAATGGGAGCGTTTGTACCAAGCTTTTACGCACGTTTGCACGAACGCGGCGTTCAGGTCCCGATTTTCACTGGCGTTCAAGGAGCCCCTGGAAGCTACATGTTGCTTCCAGGGGCGGTTAACCGCGACGGGTAATGTCCCCCTAGGGGAAGAAAAAACGCGACCGCATCCGAACGCAATGCGAACGCTGCTAAAAGCCCGAACGCATTGCCGCCGCGACGCCAACTAACGCGACGCCTCCAAACGTCCGTCTGAACCAGCCCTTAGTGACAAGACTATAAATACTCTGTACAGCAGTGCGTAATATGTCGGCACTATATAAATACGTAAATAAGGCAAGTGTGAAAGGGGCCGTCTTGTTTACTGGTCTCCCCACAAACCTGCCTTCCCCCTGTTGGATATAGGGGGTTAAACTAAAAGTTACATGTAAAGGTCTGTTTTTATGTATTTATTTTAGTATTTATATAACGTGGACATCTTCTGCAGCGCTGTACAGAGTATATTGTCTTGTCACTAACTGTCCCTCAGAGTGACTCACAATCTTCTCCCTACCAGTCATATGTCTAGGTATGTATCATGTAGTGTGGTGTATGCACCGTAGGCTAGGGCCAATTTAGGGGGAAGCCAATTAACTTATCTGTATGTTTTGGGGATGTGGTAGGAAACCAGAGTGCCTGGAGGAATCCCACACAGATACAGGGAGAACATACAAACTCCTTTCAGATGTTGACCCAGTTGAGTTTCCAACCAGGGACCCAGCGCTGCACGGTGAGAGTACTAACCGCTACGCCACAGTGCTGCCTATATTCACTTGAATATTGATGTGTCGCTCTATAGATTATGAGCTCCTCTGCAAGACAGATGGGAAGAACACTCTACATACTCTACAAACCACTGCAGAATAAAAATCATTGTATAAATACAAGCAATAAATATATAAAATTACTCAGCCTACAAAAACGTCCATGTAGCCCATTACTCACAGCGTGCGCTGCGTCTACCTGCATTCCCTCGTCCCGACCGCGGCCGCCGCACAGCGGTGCGCTATTTAGCAGCGCACCGCAAACCTTGCTGTAAGTGAAAATAAAAAAGTCCTACTTAATTCATGTCATTTAAAAGCGTCGAGGAATACATGCTTACACACTTCAAGCAGGTCTGCCATTCACTCCTAAAACATGCTAAAAGCTTTGCGTGAAAAAGCATAAGCCTTTGTGCAGATTCTTTACTGCCTCTAATGACATTAATAAAGTCAGACTTTCCATTTTTTTCTCCACAGACTGGCTGTATCCAGCCTGCCTTGTAAATACATTGCCTCCTCTAATGTATTCACACAGCTGAGTGGTTTTGGCCAAGGGATTTCAATGGCCTAAGAATGTATTGATGGATAGTTCTGGTGCTTGGGTTTTATCACACCTTCCCTCTCCAGCTGCTCCTTTTTTTCCAAGCCAGGGATTCTGATTGGCAGATGCTTTACAGAAATCTGCTTCTGGGGCTCAACCTTCAATGGCCTCTATGGCTCTCAGCTGCATTGTGAAAGCACCGCCCCCCTCCCTCCTCTGTTGAGGTGAATTACTCACACAATGTATTGTTATCAGGCAGGTCAGAGAGGGCATGTAGACAGAATTTCAAGAAACCTCTCTGTGTCAAACATTTGGAGGAAAGCCATCAGTTCTGTGCCTAGGAATATACTTTTAGGCCTCCAGGTCTGGCCGAAGCGTCCATCAATGCGCCCAGTCACACAATGCATATTGCTCGGCAATAAACTAAGTTTTCTGTCTTGAGCATTGTACTTTTAATCAGCTAAACAAAAGCTTTATTGTTTGTAGGGCCAGCATATTCTAGGAGTGGGTAGATCTGGACTGAAAAGCGAGAGAGAGAGGGGGAAAAAAGCCACCAGACTAAAATGATTACAGTCCACCCGGCCTCTGCACAGTGAGGTCCGTTCAGAAAAAGGCTACAACTGACAACCTCAAATACAAACAGTGCTCTTACTTCAAGTGAACCTGTGTGAAATATGTGCTCAGTGAGGTAAAAAGTACATACAGCGATATAAATCTTGCCTTCTGTGTGTTTTCTTATTTTGCAGTCTGTAAGCTTTTGAATTTATGTTTAGAATCTTTGACTTTCTATCTGGTCATAAAAAGTGTGTGTTTTTGCATTAACCTTTCTTAGCGTACGTAAAATGACTGTTAAGCTGTTGATTTTCCCGACAACCGGTATTTTTCAAAAGACGTCGCAAAGTGGTTACAGGCGCACAATTGCGACCGTCGCCTACCGTCGCGCCGATGACGACGGACCGACACGGCGGATCGGATCTTTGAGATCCCTGTTGACAACCCGCAAAGTACGCTATTGCGGAAGTTTCGCTCGCGCCACAATGTACATCGCGTGATCTTGCATGTTAACCCACCGACAGGAAGAGGCGTCGCTGATGACCGTCATCAAGGGGAAGTCGCAGGAGCCGTCGGGCGGTGAGTACGCAGCTTTAGATAGAGATATCGTGAACATCAAATTTTGCATTGGCTTCAATGGGCAGGCGAATTTAGAAACCTACATAGACTGTTTCTGGCCACAAAAGTGATTAAAAACTTGTTTCAAAGGATCTAACAGCTGGACAGGGGCATGCCGGAGGGGGATCCATGCCAATAGTCCCACCAAAAAGAGTTGACGCACAGTTGTGTTTTAATCCCTAAAGGGCAGAAATCACAGTGCATTCCTACATTTGAGAAATAATGGGCTGCTTTTAAATGTCCAGAGTGGTAATGTAAGGGTTATGCCCACTTCACACTGACAGACCAAATGTGTGGCACACAATTAAATAATTTTCACTAGAAGTGGACACAGGTGTAGGTTGGTGCTAGTGTGCTCTGTCTGTGCACTATCAGACAGAAGCTGAGAATATGCTGCAACAGTTCAAACACAATTTAGTGATAATAACAGAGGCCCTGGAGCACTATTGTGCTTGTAGTGGGGACTGGGCACAATGGTGGGTGCCTGTGGGCTGTGGAGTGTTACACACACACACACACACACACACACACACACACACACACACACACACACACACACACACACACACACACACACACACACACACACACACACACACACACACACACACACACACACACACACACACACACACACACACACCAGAAGGATGAAGTTCTAGTAGTCCTCAGAAGGGCTGTTTGGGGTAATTAAACAGTAATCAGCCAGCAAGGATAAAAATTAACAAACCTAAGCTCTTTCCCTTCATCTCTCTAATCCGGCCAAAGACAGACTGGAACATGGCGGGCGCTGCCGCTGCTGCGTTTTTTAGGGGAGGGGGGCGGCTGGGTCTGTGAAGAAGTACAGGCTAATTGGCTGCCATGTGCCTGCTGATTGGCTGATGTAAGGGGTCAAAGTTTAGCCCAATGATGATGTACGGGGGCGGGTCGAATAGCGCCATGTCTTCGCTGAATACTGTTCGCCGGCAAAGCGTTCGAGCCATCTCTACAGTTAAAGTGATTTTGTCAGGGAAATCGATAATTGGGCGACATTCCTCATACTTGTGTATGGAGCTATAGAGTAGGTTTCAGAAAGTATATTGTCTATTATTGAATCTGTGGCCGCTGCTAGCTTTGTACTACTTGTAGTAGAAAGCTATGAGAACTTTAATTGTGTACTGTAGCTTCCCAAACTTGGCAAAAAAGAGACGTGGCATGGCTGAGGCCATGTCATGTTCCTCTTTTTGCCACCAGGTACTCAATACAGTGGCCACTTCTCCACCGCCTGTGCCGAGCATTGGAGCTGCTGAAAGGTTGTGAAGTCACTACTAGCTAAAATGACATGCTGGGAATACACTGCTCGATTCTGAGTCATTTAGATGGCTCAATAGATCATTTCCGACACGTCTGATCTCCCGCCCTATTGTTTCACCGCTCAAATTCTGTATTGTTTATTTATTGTATTTATAAAGCGCCAACATATTACGCAGCGCTGAACATTCATTTAGGTTACAGACAATATTTAGGGGTGACATACAGCAATATGACAATACAGGAATACAAGAAAACCAGATCACACAGCACAGTATGAGTACAAGGTAATGCTTAGTCAGTCACTGGATGGAGCATGGAGATTAGGCAAGTTAGGTTCACTCAGATGCATAGCATGGGTGCACAGTAATAGAGGTGCATGATCAGGTAGGACACAAAAAGAGGAGGACCCTGCCCAAAGGCTTACAATCTAGAAGGAGCGGTAGGGACATGAAAGGTAGGGTACCAGCATTCAGCTGCGGGTTTAGAGCACTTGTGAGGGGTAGTAGGCCAGAGTGAAAAGGTGAGTTTTGAGGGCCTTCTTGAAGATGTTGAAGGAGGGGGCTGCCCTAATGGGTGGAGGTAGGGAGTTCCATAGTGTTGGAGTAGCTCTTGAGAAGTCCTGGAGGCGTGCATGGGACTGGGTGATGCGGGGGGCAGTTAGGTAAAGTTCATTGGAGGAGTGGAGTGAGCGGCTAGGTGTGTACCTCTGAGTAAGATCAGAAATGTAGGTTGGACAGGTTTTGTGGACAGATTTGTAGGTCAGACACAGTATTGAGGACAATGGAAAAAAGATAAGAAAAACGAGCGGAAGATAAGAGAATCGAGCGGGGAATCGATCGAGAGGAAGAAGCGAGTGGCAAAATCGAGCCGTGTATACCCAGCATTAGTTATGATTATAAGTTTACCAGAAAAGGAGACTTTTTAGGTTGAGCCTAAAGACATCAAATGCTGGCCAGTGTTGCTCAGATTTAGGGAGAGATTCCCAGAGGACTGGAGAATCCCATGAGAAATCCTGTATGTAGGAATGGGAGGAGATTATTAGAGTGGATAAGAAGAAAAGATCGTTAGCTGGTGTAAGTTTTGAGCGAAGCGTTTAGGTCGGTGTTTTCCTACGAAAATATGATGGAGTACAAAGTAAAACGAAGAAGACAGTGTGTAATGCGGTCTATCAGTTACCCACTGATATTATCTAACACCGAAATAATGGCTAATTGCAGGAAGTCAGCATTCCCACAGATACGCAGTGCGTGGAAACCAGCAGATATATATTTATTAGTTCTCCTCATACCTGGAAATGCTTTTTAATTTACAGCAAGCCAGAGGTCTGATGAGGTAACCCATGGAAGGGCTGCAGATGCCTTAATGATATTCCTTTCTAATGATAACAGGTTTCCTATACCACATCAGTGCTTATTTCATTACCATTCCATTTACCACCCACACTAGGCTTTCTGATGCTGCTGCACTCGGGGTCTTTACTTTCCTAGACATTTATTTTCTTTGCAGGCATCAGATTACCGCTAGTTTCAAGACTATGCAAGGACGGCTGTATCCAGGCCTGCTCAAAGCCCAGTGCCCCATGGATTTAATCCATATTCACAGTAACTAAAACACACTCTGGGCTTGTCAGACTTAATATAGCTCTGGTGACCACAATGGAAAATGTCAAGTCTCTCCCTGCAAGACAAAACGCCTGAATCATGTGGCGGCCTGCTCAAGAAATAGCCGTTCCTGGCCATAATGCTATTTGGAACGCTGGTAAATCAAGGGACGTATATATATATCTATATGTATGTATCTATCTATCTATCTATCTATCTATCTATCTATCTATCTATCTATCTATCTATCTATATATATATATATATATATATATATATATATATATATATATTGTGGACTGTTGCAGCCTCTTGCAGGATTCCACCATGCACAAACAGGGGTAGTGACCAGTTTTTCCCATACAACCAGTCTGTTGCTCAGGCTTTATTTTGCAAGTTGCTCAAAACAATAAACAAAAAGGAAAATAAACATAGCCGTCTGGCTCCTGCCTACCTCACTCAGCAGTCCTGTCTATACTAGCAACACAAATGTATTTGATCACAGTCCATGAAACAAAACAGAGCAACTTACAGTTTAGCAGGTTTGCAATTACTCACAGAGCTCCTTTTTCCTTGCAGCTTTCAGGCAAACTGCATACAGGAAGCTCTCCCATTGTCCAGCCTGCTAACTTAAGTACTACACCTGTGTGAGCAGCACACAGATAGGAAAAACCCGGACTGGCTCCAGGTGGTCAGGGAACCCACCCAGCTCTTCCCTGACCGGCTCCAGGACCCTAGACTGGTTTCCTTTTTCCCAATAGGCTTCAGGAAAGAAGAAAACAACAATATTCCTGGAGCCTTTTAACACATGAAGTGCTGAAATCGTGGTGCAACATATACACCATCCAGCACTTTCTCTGATAAACATTGTGACACCCTGTCACATACCTCCCCCCTCTGTTCGAACCCGTGGGTACGGACACTTTCCATAAACATACAATAAGTACGGGAGAGAGCATCAGCATTAGCCTGCAGCTTTCCAGCTCTGTGCTCCACTGAGAAGTTGTAGTCTTGTAGAGACAGGAACCAACGAGTTACTCTCGCATTCTGACCTTTTGCTTGTGCCATCCAGGTAAGGGGGGAGTGATCAGTCACCAAACGAAACCGACGGCCAAGCAGATAGTATCGTAGAGCCTCCAAGGCCCATTTGATGGCCAAACACTCACGCTCCACAATACTATAGTTTTTCTCAGCCGGAGTTAATTTTCTACTCAAGTATACCACTGGATGCTCCTCTCCATGCACCATCTGTGACAACACAGCGCCTAGGCCCACATTGGACGCATCCGTTTGTACCACAAACTTTTTTTTGAAATCAGGAGCAATCAAGACTGGCCCACTACATAACACTTCCTTGAGTTTACAGAATGCAACCTCAGCATCTTTGTTCCAAGTAATTCCCCCTGAGCTTTTGCCTTTGATTAGGTTCGTAAGTGGGGCAGCTATGGTGGCAAAATCTGGGACAAACCTCTGGTAATATCCTACCATGCCCAGAAATGTCCTGACCTGCTTTTTTGTGCAAGGTTGAGGCCATTCCTTGATTGCGTGTACCTTTTGGACCTGGGGTCTGATGAGGCCTTTTCCAATAATGTACCCTAGGTATCGTGCCTCTTCGAGGCCCAGGGCACATTTCTTTGGATTGGCAGTCAGACCGGCCTGCCGAATGGAGTTGATAACAGCTTGAACTTTGGGAAGATGACTTTCCCAGTCCGAACTGAATATCACAACGTCGTCAAGGTACGCCGATGCAAAATGCTGGTGTGGTCTGAGGACCTCATCCATCAGCCTCTGGAAGGTGGCTGGGGCCCCATGAAGCCCAAATGGCATTCGCACATAATGGAACAAGCCCTGTGGGGTAGAAAATGCTGTCTTCTCTCTAGCAGTTGGAGTAAGTGGAATCTGCCAGTACCCTCTGGTTAGATCCAGGGTGGTAATGTACCTTGCTGGCCCTAATCTTTCTATTAACTCATCCACCCGTGGCATCGGATAAGTGTCAAACTTTGAGACCTCGTTAAGTTTACGAAAATCATTGCAAAACCGCAATGAACCATCAGGTTTTGGTACCAAGACAATAGGGCTACTCCACTCACTATGTGACGGTTCAATAACCCCTAGTTCCAACATTCTCTGAATTTCCCCTGCTACTGCCTGCCTGCGGGCTTCAGGAATACGATATGGCTTCAGGCGAACCCGAGCTTGTGGATCTGTAACAATATCATGCTCAATCACATGAGTGCACCCTGGCAAATCTGAAAATACGTCAGCATTTCTAAGGAGGAATTCTTTTACTTCTTGGGCTTGGGGCCTTGATAAAGCCTCCGAGACCTTCACCTCAGGAACTCCTCCCTGGAGTGAAGGACTGAGACGCTCAGCTGCCATTGAGACTAAAGGGTCCTTCCAGGCCTTGATTAAATTAACATGATAGATCTGTATCTTTTTCCGTTTGTCAGGTTGGTGTACTTTATAATTCACATCCCCCATTTTTTCCACAATTTCATAGGGACCTTGCCACTTTGCTAGAAATTTACTTTCTGCTGTGGGGACCAGAACCAGGACCCGATCACCTGGCTCAAAAACCCTGAGTCTGGCTCCCCGATTATAGATACGACTCTGGGCTTCTTGAGCCTGCCTCATATGTTCCTGAACTATGGGCATTACTGCTGTGATGCGGTCCTGCATCTGTAAAACATGTTCCACAACTGAGCGGTGAGGAGAAGGCTCCTCTTCCCATGATTCTTTTGCAATATCTAAAAGTCCCCGGGGGTGTCGCCCGTACAAAAGCTCAAACGGGGAAAACCCAGTAGATGACTGAGGTACTTCACGAACTGCAAACATCAAGTAAGGGAGTAGGCAATCCCAGTCTCTCCCGTCTGCATCAACCACCCTTTTTAACATACTTTTGAGAGTCTTATTGAATCGCTCTACCAACCCGTCAGTTTGAGGGTGGTAGACTGATGTCCTTAACTGTTGTATACCCAGTAATTTACACAAATCTTTCATTACCCTAGACATAAAGGGCGTTCCTTGATCTGTCAGGATCTCTTTGGGTATACCTGTTCTAGCAAACATGTGAAACAGTTCCCGAGCAATTGTTTTAGCTGATGTGTTCCGTAAGGGAATCGCCTCTGGATATCTTGTGGCGTAGTCTAAAACCACCAGAATGTATTGATGTCCCTTTGCAGACTTCACCAGGGGCCCCACCAGATCCATAGCAATCCGGTGAAAAGGTACCTCAATGATGGGTAGTGGTACCAAGGGGCCCCGGAAATGAGGAGCAGGGGACGTCAACTGACATTCTGGGCAAGACCCACAGTAACGTTTGATTTCTGCAAACACCCCAGGCCAAAAAAACCTTTGGAGCACTCGTTGCTGAGTCTTCTCAGCAGCCAAGTGTCCTCCCATTGGGTTTTTATGAGCCAGGTCAAGTACAATTTTTCTGTGTGAACTAGGAACAACCAGTTGTTCCACCATTTCACCTCTTATATTATCAACACGATAAAGGAGATTATGGTTGACAACAAAGTGAGGATACACATTCTCCAATCCTGTACCCTGGGCAACACCATTAATCACAGCCACATTTTCCCAAGCATGAGCTAAGGTTGGATCCCTTAACTGGGATGTGCCAAAGTTATCCTGAGAATACTCCAGTTCTGGCATAGGTGACTCTTCCACAGTCTCCTGGGACGCTTCAGTGTCCCCAACCAACACAGAGAGAGGGAATTGGTCAGGCTCAACTGGGGCTACCCTTACAGCTGAGACTTCAGAACTTGAGTCCCCAATTTCTGGCAAAGAAGCTGAACATTCATCTCCCAAAGTTAAGGGAGCCTGGGGTGGGAACTCGACCTTCCAGAGTTCCCAAAACAAGGGAAAGTCACGTCCCAGTATAACACTATGCATCAATGATTTAGACACTCCAACCTCATGGGGTGTTACCCCAAATTGGGTTTCAATTGGGACCACCGCTGTACCATAACTCTTTGCATCACCATGTATGCACAAAACACCAATACACTGTTTTTTCATCTGGTCTGGTGCTACCAGATCTGAATGTACAAGCGTGACCAGGCTCCCAGAGTCTAGCAATGCCTGGACACTCCTTCCACCCACTTTGACCAGCGCCATGTGGGCCACAGCAGATGTCAGACACGCAGGATGGGCAAAGAAGGATAACCGCCGTGCTGCTTCACACTCCATGGGCTCTGTGACCATAGGACACTTGGCAGCTACATGCCCCCAAGCTTTACACCGCCAGCACTGGATACTGGAGCCTGGTAGAGTATCTTTCGAAAACCTGGTATCCATGTTGGTCTTCACCCATGTTTTAGAACCCCCAGGAGAACTTAGGGCTGATGTGCCTCTTCCTGGCCCTGCTGGCAGACGCCGCTTTGCAGGTATGTTCTCTGGAGCCGACACACCTGCTAAAAACCCTTCTGCCGCTAGGTAGCGTTCTACCATCTCAACCAACTCATCTGCGGACTTTGGATCAGCATGACTAACCCACTTTCTTAACTCATGCGGCAGAGCTGTCAAGAATCGATCCATCGTGACCCTTTCGACAATCTGGGGTGCAGTGAGTATCTCAGGTTGTAACCATTTTCGCACAAGATAAATCAGATCATGCATCTGTGACCTGGGAGACTTATTAGACAGGTAATTCCAACGGTGCACTCGTTGGGCCCGCACAGCTGGAGTGACCCCCAACCGGCGGAGAATTTCTAGTTTTAATTTCTCATAGTCCTGAGCATCCTCAGCAGTCAAATCAAAATATGCTTTCTGAGAATCACCGGTTAGAAACGGAGCAACCAAGCCTGCCCACTGGGTCTTAGGCCACGCCTCTCGCTCTGCTGTACGCTCAAATGTATTCAGAAATGCTTCCACATCATCATGTGGAGTCATCTTTTGGAGAAAGTGGCTTGCTTTAACCAACCCACTGTTACCAGTGGCACTGCCAGCTTGTTCCTGGCGCAAGTTCAGCTGCTGCAGAACCTCCGCAAGGGTTTCTCTGTCTTTCCTGGCAGCTTCAGCTTGCACATTCCTATCTCTCTCTGCTGCCTCAGCCAGGGCTGTCACCTGAGCACTCAGCAGACGTACAATTTCCTGCTGTGCCTCCTGCTGGGCAGCCTGCTGTGCAGCCAGCGCCTCCTGCTGGGCAGCCTGCTGTGCATTAGTCTCTCGCTGCAGCACATTTGCCTCTTGCTGGGCTGCACTAAGTTGAGCCAAGCGTAACACAAGATCTTCCATCGTTTTTACAAACAGCAGACGTGATGCAATGCAACCAACTTGCTAGATGAAACGCACTTGGTAGGGAATCTTTATGCCCGCATCCGAGCACCAATTGTGGACTGTTGCAGCCTCTTGCAGGATTCCACCATGCACAAACAGGGGTAGTGACCAGTTTTTCCCATACAACCAGTCTGTTGCTCAGGCTTTATTTTGCAAGTTGCTCAAAACAATAAACAAAAAGGAAAATAAACATAGCCGTCTGGCTCCTGCCTACCTCACTCAGCAGTCCTGTCTATACTAGCAACACAAATGTATTTGATCACAGTCCATGAAACAAAACAGAGCAACTTACAGTTTAGCAGGTTTGCAATTACTCACAGAGCTCCTTTTTCCTTGCAGCTTTCAGGCAAACTGCATACAGGAAGCTCTCCCATTGTCCAGCCTGCTAACTTAAGTACTACACCTGTGTGAGCAGCACACAGATAGGAAAAACCCGGACTGGCTCCAGGTGGTCAGGGAACCCACCCAGCTCTTCCCTGACCGGCTCCAGGACCCTAGACTGGTTTCCTTTTTCCCAATAGGCTTCAGGAAAGAAGAAAACAACAATATTCCTGGAGCCTTTTAACACATGAAGTGCTGAAATCGTGGTGCAACATATACACCATCCAGCACTTTCTCTGATAAACATTGTGACACCCTGTCACAATATATATATATATATATATATATATATACACATATATACATATATATATATATAGATATATATTAGATATAGATATATAGATATTTAAGCAGACCTGAACTCAGAACTTACTCTTTGCTCTAAAAGATACACAGCAGCAGCATAATAACCTTTAAAGGACACATCAGAGCAGCGTAACAAAAAAAATCTACTTACCCAGGCTTCCTCCAGCCCCTGGCAACCGTCCTGTGCCCTCACCACAGCTCCGCTCCCCGACGGTGGCCCGGGGTTCCCTCCAGTGCAAGATGCCTACTGCACCTGCATGAGCGGCTCTCGGAGTCGCGCTGACATCAGAGCAGCGTAAGAAAAAAAATCTACTTACCCAGGCTTCCTCCAGCCCCTGGCAACCGTCCTGTGCCCTCACCACAGCTCCGCTCCCCGCCGGTGGCCCTGGGTTCCCTCCGGTGCAAGATGCCTACTGCACCTGCGTGAGCGGCTCTCGGAGTCGCGCTGACGTAATCCGGACTGTACTTTGCAGGCGCAGTAGTTCTGCACCTGTGGAGTACAGTCCGGATGACATCACTGCGACTCCGTAAGCCGCATGCTGAAGTGCCGTGGATGCCGACCTCGCCATCTGCACCGGAGGGGACCGGGAGCTGCAGAGAGGGCACAGGACGGCTGCCAGAGGCTGGAGGAAGCCCCAGGGAAGTCGATTTTTGTTTTTTAATCACCTTGGACCTTCCCTTCCCTTTAACATCTGGCGCTTTGAAATGAGCTTATCTGCTGTGGCAGTCAGCTGACAAAGGGGAGAGTTCAAATTACATCTTGTGATTAGACACAGCTGAGGGGAAATTAGACAGGCTAAACCAGGCATGGGCAAACTTAACCCTCCAGCTGTTACGGAACTACAAGTCCCACAATGCATTTGCCTTTATGAGTCATGACTGTGGCTGTCAGACTCCTGCAATGCATTGTGGGACTTGTAGTTCCTCAACAGCTGGAGGGACAAGTTTGCCCATGCCTGGGCTAAACTCTCTAAATACACACAGGGTCCATTTCTCTCTGTTTTCCTTCTGTCCTATGCAAGAGTTCAGGTCCACTTTAATGACATTAGTATAGCTCTGTAAGAAATTACTGGGCAGCTTCTGGTGAGAGTTCTAATGTAATTTTCCTTGTATTCAGGATGAAATGCAGAGCAGGAGAAGTTAATCTTGTAAAGCATTGTGTGCTGCAGTGAGTGAAAGTTCAGAAGTCGTCCCTTTTCCTGTGGATGACATCAGTGGCAAATTTTGTGCCTTGATTAGGTGATATAAAATATACCGCTTTCAAGTAAACTGGTCAGGAACCCGTGCACCAGGTGCTTCCTGCTTGGCAGATGTCGGAGCTGTAGGTTGCAGTCTCCATTGATGGCTGTGTCCTGTCTTCTCTCAGTATGAAAGGCAAGTTGATGCCAATGGGGACCTTTGCTCCTCCCAGGAGACCCTCTTGTCCTTTAGCTTGGTCACCGCCTATCATTCCTGCATCCAGGACTTCTCACAAGCATCACCTCTCCATTGGAACTCTCTTCCACAGAGAGTCTGTTATGCTCCGAGCCTGGGAACCTTGAGGGGCCTTTCATATCATGGAGTTGCAGTAAAGTTGCATCAAGCAATTTTAACGCAAGAGGTCGCAATGTAAATGAAGGCCTGTGAAGACTTTCATACTTAGTGCAATGTGACACGGTGCGACTGAAGCACTCAAATCACCACAATCCTGATTGCGTAGTCAACAGTGCATTACCATATCATCTGTGCCTACAACACGCATTGTGCAGTAATACAAGTTTATGGCGATGCAGTAAATGAAAATGATGACGGAGACGTGGCACAGGGTCACATTACACCGTTGGCGCTGTCTGCCACAAGGTAATGTGAAGGGGGCTTTAGTCTGGTGAAATTCTGTGGCAGTTTCTCCCGCCACGGGATAATCGCACTGCACAAGTGTGGAACTGGCCTCAAACGTACTCTTAAAGGGTACCTAAGCTGAAAAGGATATGGATTTTTCCTTTTAAAATAATACCAATTGCCTGATTCTCCTGCTGTTCCTGTGTCTCTAATACTTTAAAGGGAAGGTTCAGGGAGTGGAAAAAAAATAAAAATCCATATCCACTTACCTGGGGCTTCCTCCAGCCCGTGGCAGGCAGGAGGTGCCCTCGCCGCCGCTCCGCAGGCTCCCGGTGGCCGACCCGACCTGGCCAGGCCGGCTGCCAGGTCGGGCTCTTCGGCACTCCAACGACGGGCTCTTCTGCGTTCCACACGGACGCGCTGACGTCATCGGACGTCCTCCAGGCTGTACTGCACAGGCGCAGATCTACAGCCCGGAGGACGTCCGATGATGTCAGCGCGCCCCTGTGAGGCGCAGATTGGAGCGCAGACGAGCCCAACCTGGCAGCCGGGCCTGGCCAGATCGGGTCAGCCACCGGGAGCCTGCGAAGCGGCGGCGAGGGCACCTCCTGCCTGCCACGGGCTGGAGGAAGCCCCTGGTAAGTGGATATGGATTTTTATTTTTTTTTCCCACTCCCTGAACCTTCCCTTTCAGGCCCGGTTCACACTTGCGGTTGTTTGCCAAACGGACCGGATGACCTGACCGGATCCGGACCGGATCCGGATCGGAACCGTACGGTTCTGATCCGGATCCGATCCGGATCCGGTCAGGTTGCATCAGGTGTCCATCAGGATGCGATCCGGATCCGTTTGGCAAAAAAACGTTAAAAACAAAAAAAAAGTTGGGGTCTGGGAGGTCAGCAGAAGGGGGACCTGTGGAATCAGGCCCTCTGCTGTTTAGCACTCACCTCCACCTGCGACATGCTGCCAACATCTCCGGATCCGGATCCAGCTGTGCTGCTCCACTTCAAAATGCTTGCCCATGTGTCCCCATCCAATATCGCCGCAACAATCCCCATAGGAAGTGGGGTAGAACATCCGGATTTCTCAGCCAGTGTGTTGTGCGCTCTCCGGTTCCCATTGGTTTGTATTGGCCGGATGGTGCAGTCCGGCTCCGCCCCGGATACGGCTGCCGGAGGAGCCGGATGAAAAAATAGCGCATGTTGGAACGGAGGCCGGAGTCCGGATCCGGCCCGGATCCGGTCCGGCTCCGGTTCGGCAGAACGGACGCATGTGAACGGACGCATAGGCTTTCATTGCTATGCCGTGCGTCCGTTCCGTCCGTTCTGCAAGCGGTGCGGCTCCGGCACGGCGATTCCGGAGGGCCACCGCAAGTGTGAACCGGGCCTCAGCCACAGCCCCTGAACAAGCATGCAGTTCAGGTGCTCTGACTGGAGTCAGACTGGATTAGCTGCATGCTTGTTTGGGGTGTGTGATTCAGCCACTACTGCAGCCAAAGAGATTAGCAGGACTGCCAAGCAACTGGTATTGTTTAAAAGGAAACATACATATCCCTGTCCCTTTAAAACACACTTGCTCAGACAAGCCTATAATTTGCAGTAATGAGGCTCACTGCCTCATCTGCTAACTCCTGTGTCTCCTCCCCTAGACACATAACATTTATATTACGCTTTTCTCGTGGCGGACTCGAAGCGCGTGAGCTTCAGCCACTGGGCGCTCAGTAGGCAGTAGCAGTATTAGGGAGCCTTGCCCAAGGACTCCTTACTGAATAGGTCCTGGCTTACTTAACTGGAAGAGTCGAGATTTGAACCCAGTGATCTCTCGTGTCTGAGGCAGACAAAGAGCTGGTATTTGTGATTACTATATCAATTGAAAATTCCATAGTTTCAATAGATTCCATTTGTTTCAATGTTTATGTTTAATCCAATGACTAATGTTTGTTTGCAGTTTTCTCTGTTTACAAACAAAAAAATATTTTTATTTACAAAACAAAAAAGGGAATTGTAAAAAAATTGCGTAGCACCACATTTGGTGCTACAGACAGCATCATTGTTGCATAAGTACACAATAATAGTAACTTATAAAGGTCCCAGGATCTCGGGTTCAGCAGTATAGACAGTTTCCTATTTTTCTACCTTTAGTTCTCTTTTCCTGCATGAAGCAATTAGCAGATATCTGATATTAAAAACAAATATATACAGTATATTCTGTGTCTCAAGATCACAGTTTCTTGGTCTCAGCCAGACTCAACACAAGTCTGCATAACTGGAACAGGAAGTGAATTCAGCCCTTTCCATTTCTTATCTCCTTTCAATTATTGGCTGTTTATCACAGCTCTATTCACTGTCTTAATTATATGCCAGATAGTGATAATTTATCAGACTCCAGTGACAAGGTGTAAAGGAGAATTGTGCAGACAAGTGATAATAACACTCAGAGATGGCTCTAGATAACTATTCATTTGACCCAGTCCCTTATGCTACCGGTAGGTATCCAATCTGCTCCCGGAATTGCACAAAATCGATCCCATCGGAAACAGATCTGACGTGTCGGAATTTATCATTGTGACCCAAGGGTGACCATATTTTGATTTCCAAAAAAGAGGACGATCACAACAGCATGTGGGCGTGGTCATGGGTGGGGCCAAATATACAAGACCTTAGCAGTGTGCTGTCCAACTTCGTGGGCATGGAGGGCAGTTTTTTTATTTTTTCCAGACCACATGGTGGAGGGTCGGCCAACCACAAAATGCAATCAGATTCGCAGAAGATTTCTCCACAAAATGCAATGAGATTGGCAGCAGATTTCCCCACAAATGTGCGGACAGATAGGTGTATGCCCCCAGTATAGCTTAGATAGGTATATGCCCCCTGTATAGCTTAGATAGGTATGTGCCCCCAGTATAGCTTAGATAGGTATGTGCCCCCAGTATAGCTTAGATAGGAATATGGCCCCAGTATAGCTTAGATAGGTATATGCCCCCAGTATAGCTTAGATAGGAATATGGCCCCAGTATAGCTTAGATAGGTATATGCCCCCAGTATAGCTTAGATAGGTATATGCCCCCAGTATAGCTTAGATAGGTATATGCCCCCAGTATAGCTTAGATAGGTATATGCCCCCTGTATAGCTTAGATAGGTATTTGCCCCCCGTATAGCTTAGATAGGTATATGCCCCCAGTATAGCTTAGATAGGTATATGCCCCCCAGTATAGATTAGATAGGTATATGCCCCCAGTATAGCTTAGATAGGTATATGCCCCCTGTATAGCTTAGATAGGTATATGCCCCCCGTATAGCTTAGATAGGTATATGCCCCCAGTATAGCTTAGATAGGTATATGCCCCCAGTATAGCTTAGATAGGTATATGCCCCCTGTATAGCTTAGATAGGTATATGCCCCCAGTATAGCTTAGATAGGTATATGCCCCCAGTATAGCTTAGATAGGTATATGCCACCAGTATAGCTTAGATAGGTATATGCCCCCTGTATAGCTTAGATAGGTATATGCCCCCAGTATAGCTTAGATAGGTATATGCCCCCAGTATAGCTTAGATAGGTATATGCCCCCAGTATAGCTTAGATAGGTATATGCCCCCAGTATAGCTTAGATAGGTATATGCCCCCAGTATAGCTTAGATAGGTATATGCCCCCTGTATAGCTTAGATAAGTATATGCCCCAGAACAGATTAGATAGGTATATGCCCCCAGTACCCCCAGTATAGCTTAGATAGGTATGCCCTCAGTGTAGGTTAGATAGGTATATGCCCCAGTGTAGCTTAGATAGGTATATGCCCCCAGTATAGCTTAGATAGGTATATGCCCCCAGTATAGCTTAGATAGGTATATGCCCCCAGTACAGCTTAGATAGGTATATGCCCCAGTACAGATTAGATAGGTATATGCCCCCAGTACCCCCAGTATAGATTAGATAGGTATATGCCCTCAGGGTAGGTTAGATAGGTGTATGCCCTCAGTGTAGGTTAGATAGGTATATGACCCCAGTATAGCTTAGATAGGTATATGCCCCCAGTATAGCTTATATAGGTATATGCCCCAGTACAGATTAGAGAGGTGTATGCCCCCAATATAGCTTAGATAGGTATATGCCCTCAGGGTAGGTTAGATAGGTATATGCCCCCAGTATAGCTTAGATAGGTATATGCCCCCTGTATAGCTTAGATAAGTATATGCCCCAGAACAGATTAGATAGGTATATGCCCCCAGTACCCCCAGTATAGCTTAGATAGGTATGCCCTCAGTGTAGGTTAGATAGGTATATGCCCCAGTGTAGCTTAGATAGGTATATGCCCCCAGTATAGCTTAGATAGGTATATGCCCCCAGTATAGCTTAGATAGGTATATGCCCCAGTACAGATTAGATAGGTATATGCCCCCAGTACCCCCAGTATAGATTAGATAGGTATATGCCCTCAGGGTAGGTTAGATAGGTGTATGCCCTCAGTGTAGGTTAGATAGGTATATGACCCCAGTATAGCTTAGATAGGTATATGCCCCCAGTATAGCTTATATAGGTATATGCCCCAGTACAGATTAGAGAGGTGTATGCCCCCAATATAGCTTAGATAGGTATATGCCCTCAGGGTAGGTTAGATAGGTATATGCCCTCAGTGTAGGTTAGATAGGTAGATGCCACCACCCCCCCCCCCCCCCCCCGTATGGCCAGGAGGGTGTGCGCAGCGGCGGGGAGAGAAGTTTCCACTTACCTGCCTGGATCCTGCAGAGAACTTCTATCTTCAGCCTCTCCCGGCGCGCGTCGCATTGGTAAGAGCTCCCCCTGTGATGACAGGCGGTTACGTCATCACAGGGGGCGCTGTTACCATACCGCCAGACGCCAGGACAGGAAGTAGATAGTAGCTGGCAGGATCGAGGAAGGTAAGTGGGAAATTCTCTCTCCCGCTGTTCCGCCAGGTGCCCGCACACCCGCCGCCCGGTGTCCGCCCGCCGCCAGCAGCAGCAGAGCGAGGCCCCCTCCCGCAGTGTGAGGCCCCAAGCGGGGAGCGTGCCGTGCCTCGCCTATATACTGGCCGCCCCTATGTGAGCTCTTCCCCGGGCATTTCAAAAAACCGGCCGGATGCCCCGGACAGGTCTGAAAAAGAGGACCTGTCCGGGGAAAAGAGGACACATGGACACCCATCGATCTGACGGAACATTGCATCATACCTAGCATAATAAAAGCCACAGGAAGAAGAAAAGTCATATATATCAAACTTATAAAGAAAAAAAAAACGAGAGCCCAATATAGTGTAGTAAGTATTGGAACAGGAAGGGAATAATGAAAAGTAAGTATTATACTTACAAACCGGGGTTGCCCCTAAGGCAACCACTGTAAAGGCAGGTGGGAAGATTAGGCCTGTCCCCACTCAGGACTAAGATGTCACTCTCTATGGATAGAGGAAAAAGAGGGTGTGACTACCTCAATCGACAGTGTCATGTCTGTTTTGGAGTGTCTGGTCCACCACTGCCTCCTGAACGTTTTAAGCCGCATCTACACGAGTAGATGCGGCCGCGATGCTCCTTATCAATCGAGCCGCTGATGCGGCTCGATTGATAAGATCCGACAGGACGGATCTCCGCACCGCCGATTCCCTGCTCGTTCCCCGCGAGGGGACAATGGCAGGGAATCGTGCAGGAGATAAGCGGCGCCGGCGGGGACGAGCGGGCACGAGCGGGGAATCGAATGTGGCACACGCGCGGCGAGCGGGGACGCGGCGGGCACGCGGAAGAGGTGATCCGGCGGCTAATCGAGCCGCCGGATCGCTGCAATGTCCCATGGTGTAGATGGGGCTTTATACGATTTTAGCATATTTTATCCTTGTGGTGCCTCTGTACACCTTTACAAATCATATATCAAACTGTATGTCACATTTCCTGATGTACTGAAAAAAAAAATCTGTAATAATAATTACACTATTGGTTTTTAGCCTTGTCATTGGAAAGGAAAAAAGTTCTAATTCTGTAAGGAAAGATAAACTTTAACTGAAATAAGATGAGTATGTGACTATTCATACATTAGCTGTTCGGGTTAGCATAGGGCGGTGAGCAGGAAGTAGGCAATGTTTACATTATATAATTCATACTTACTTGATATACATTTTGATTTTTTTCTTGGCTCCACCCTTGTCTTATCCTCTTGTGTTGTATTGCCCTGTCTTTTCCCCACCCCCTATGTGGGACTTCCACTGAGCATGCCCAGATAAGTTCTTGATTGCCTTTGACTGCAATTGCACAGACTTTAAAGACAACCTTAAATAGAAACCGTGACCAGGAATTGAACTTCATCCTAATCAGTAGCTGATACCCCCTTTCACACGATAAATCTATTCCTTTTCACAAACGGATCATCAGGGAGCTCTATATGGCTGATATTGTGGTGAAACCCCTATCACAAGAAACTCTGAGGACTATGGTACTCCTTGCAGTTTCCTGTCTGTGAACGTTGTTGCATTGTGGGAAATAGCTGTTTACATCTGTTTCCAACTGCCAAAAAAGCAAGCAGCAGCTACATCACCTACCATCAGTAAAAATGTCACCATGTGATAAATGCCGTAAAGTAAACCAGGGATTTGAAAGATTTTACATTTGCGACCCGTCGTTCGCAAAAATCAGACGTGTGTATGGGCCTTATAGATAACTAAGCTGCATTCCTTTATTTCATTCTTTATCTGAAATAGTTACTATTCAGCTATGCAACTGACAGCTTCTCCCCAGTCAGGGCCCAGTGAGCTATGGAGTTCTTCACTGATAAGGAATTAGAGTCATAAATTACTTTTCTGACAGAAAACTGGGCTTCTGAGAGAGGGGAAAGATAAAAAAGGTCAATAGTTCATATATTTTATCTCTCTGAGACATGGGACAGACTGTGTCATTGAGCTGGGACAAAACAATACATTTACTTTTTAAGTTTGTAAAAATGCCATTAAACTGTGGGATATCTAAAAGTCATTTTTAGGAGTTTGAGGATAGATGCAATTGCTTATCTCATCAGTTTATTTTCATTTAAGGTTCACTTAAATTTACTGAAATTTTAGCAATCTTATCTATGTTCTGATATAACACACGTGAGGATTACAGGCTATTCAAACCCAGCTACGGACTGTTTTTAAGGTACAGTCACTGACTCACCGCATATGCTGTGTGTCTATTGTGAATGTTCTGTGTTCTTTCAAACAGAAAATATATAGCATTGCAGATGAAAACTTTGTTCTGAAGCCTAATATGTCTTACTTTTATTTTCTTTGGCCTGTGGTCACACAGTAATGCCTACAGGAAGCTGCTAACACAGATGCATGCTGGGAGAGAACCTCCCACCATCTGTTAGTACTGGATTTTTTCTAATGTGACTACAGACGAGACAAAAAGAAAGGAAGGTGCTTCAAAGCAAAACTGTTGTACGCTTGCTGTAGATATACATTTATATGCAGCTAGCAAGATTACATCAGTTAAGCCCCAGACCTTGAAGAGGATGAACGCTGCACTCTGCATCTGTTGTTCATTTGACACAGAAGAAGAGGATTGCATGCAAGCAGAGATAGCAGAAGAGTCTGGGTCTCTGCGATTGCAATGTTGCGTATGGGAACATCCCCGTAGGGATCCACTGGCGTAGAGCTTTCATGCAAAAGTGCTCCCATTGGGTCTCATGCCTTACAGATTGCTGGGTTTATTAACTAGTTCTTGTTTCATTACTTTCTATTATAAGTTATTCATGCTCACAGAAACAAATCCGCCTGTTTCTATAGGCACGTACTCACCTCACGATTTTTCCAATGACCGACGATTTTTTTGAGCGAGGAGTGGTTGTGTACACGCTCTCGCGACATGGGTGCAGGCACGCGATCACACAAATGTCGTTTAGCATCTGCCACGATAACAACTGCCACGGCGGATCAGATCTTTAATATCACAGATGACCGCGATCGCTTGTTGTGTGCCATGGGGCATACTTGCCGTCAGGAAGATGGATCGGGGAGCGCTCATTGGGACATCGCTGTGATCCATCTTCCTTTGTTGCAAGGTGAGTATTCATCATAAGAGTTACAGATTGCCCAGCAAGTTCTTGGTGAACTAAAACTCCCAGGAGTGTGTAAGGGCCTGAAAGTGACCAAAAAGTTATGCAAAACAGAAGTTTGCCTTCTTTAAACAGAAGGTATTGGCATTTATTTAGGTTGGAGTGAGGGTATGAAGTGTCCCACAATGCATCACTGCTGAATATGCAAATCATCTCTTTGTTGTCCCTGATAGCTAACATACCTGCAGAACTGCTGGAATGCAATGTGTCAGCGTGTTAAAGTGGATCCGAGATAAACTTTTACTCATTGCATAATTGTGTTCCTTTCCACTAGCGTTGTAACGGGGGTGCGAGGGGTGCGACCCACACCAGGTGGGGTGACCACAGCTGCCCTAGAGGGGGTGCGCTGTAATGGAGGGGGAGCCACGGGGAGGGCAGCCCGACCTCTCCCTCCCCATCTCCCTGGGCTGCCCTCCGTGCTCCCCCTCCAGACTGCAGAGTAATGCAGCAGGGAAGCCTGTACTAAACTACTCACCTACCTGGTTCCAATCGCTACTCACTAGCCGCCGGTCTCCTCTCTGCATACGCTGATATACACGCTGCTTCCTGTTTAGCCGGAAGCTTCCGGCTAAACAGGAAGCAGCGTGTATATCAGCGTATGCAGAGAGGAGAAGACCGGCGGCGACTGAGCGGCGATTGGAACCAGGTAGGTGAGTAGTTTAGTACAGGCTTCCCTGCTGCATTACTCTGCAGTCTGGAGGAGGGAGCACGGAGGGCAGCCCAGGGAGATGGGGAGGGAGAGGTCGGGCTGCCCTCCCCGCGGCTGCGGCTCTCCCCTTCATTAGGCGGGACACCTACCTAATACTGGGGGGCAGCTACCTATCTAACCTATACTGGGGGGCACCTACCTAATCTTACCTAAACTGGGGGGCACCTACCTAATCTAACCTATACTGGGGGGCAGCTACCTATCTAACTTATACTGGGGGGCAGCTACCTATTTAACCTATTCTGGGGGGCAGCTACCTATCTAACCTATACTGGGGGAACCTACCTAATCTAACCTATAATGGGGGGCACCTACCTAATCTAACCTATACTGGGGGGAAGCTACCTATCTAACCTATACTGGGGGGAAGCTACCTATCTAACCTATACTGGGGGGCACCTACCTATCTAACCTATACGGGGGGCAGCTACCTATCTAACCTACACTGGAGGCACCTACCAATCTAACCTTTACTGGGGCAGCTACCTATGTAATCTATACTGGGGCACCTACCTATCTAACCTGTTTTGGGGCACCTACCTATCTAGCTAGCCTATACTGGTAGCAACTATACTGGCTACCTATATTGGAGGCACCTACCTAACTAACTTATACTGGTGGCACCTACCTATCTAACCTATGCTGGGGGCAACTATTATGGCTACCTATATTAGCCCACTGCCTTACTATTACAGTTACCCCCACCCATGTGATGTCAGGTCCACACCCATTTTTTTTGCTGCTGCGCGCTTCGCTTTTTTTTTGGGGGGGGGGAGGGAGGGGTGTCGGTAAATTATCCGCACCGGGTGTCAAACACCCTAGCTACGCCACTGTTCCTTTCATATAGTTTATAGGGCATTCCTCAAGCCAAATACTTTTTTTTGTTTTAATACTCTAATTCCCTATAAACTAAACAATCCTCACCCACAGCTTCTCCAGGGTGCCTTGGCATTCTGTAGCAAGGGCTTATGGGAGCTCAGTCTGGGCAGGAGGAGGAGGTGTTACCAGCCAGAGATTTCAGAGGCAGAGGGGAGGAGGGAGGAAGAGAGGGGAGTGAAGTTTTCACAGGCTGAGGGCTGGAGATGCATATCAGCTTGCCTGTGTTTAATGAAGACAAGCATAACATGGCCGCTCTCATTGTATCACAGCAATAAATAATCATAAACGGTTGAAGCTTTTTTCAGCTAGATTTGCTGTGTAAACTATGTAAACTTTAGATAAGATGGATAGATAAGTTACTTGTTATAGTTAGTTTTTCATCCCGGATCTGCTTTAATATTACAGAGCCAAACAAATCCAACATGCGTACAGACTGTTTTGGGTTGGTTGGTCCTCATCAGTGCATGGCATGGATTAAAATGGCTCTCTTAAAGAGACTCTGAAGCGAGAATAAATCTTGCTTCAGAGCTCATAGTTAGCAGGAACGCCGCTATCCCGCGGCTAAACGGGGGTCCCTTACCCCCCGAAATCCCCTCCGTGCAGCCGGGGACCTCTTCCTGATTGAGGCAGGGCTAACCGCCGCAGCCCTGCCCCACGCGCGTCTGTCAGCGCGTATTTCCGCCTCTCCCCCTCCCCTCTCAGTCTTCCTTCACTGAGAGGGGCTGGGGAGAGGCGGCGATGCGCCGCTGATAGACGCGCTGAGAGGCAGGGCTGCAGCCGTTAGCCCTATCTCTAGGAGCAGCAAAATCTACTACCAATTTGGTCGTTGATTTTGCGGGGGGGGGGTTGGGGGTGAAGGGACCCCCGTTTAGCCGTGGTTTAGCGGCGTTTTAGCAGGGGCACACGTGCCCCTGCTAACTATGAGCTCTGAAGCGAGAATTATTCTCGCTTCAGTGTCTCTTTAAGGTAAGACTTGAAACACCCAGAGTTACAGATTGCCTAGCAAGCTCATGGTGAACTAGAACTCCTAGGAATGCGTAAGGGGCTGAAAGAGACCAAAAAGCCCTCTTACTAAAATGCTATGTAAAACAGAAGTTTGCTTTCTTAAAACTTCTCTGTTACTAAGAGAAAAAAACGTGCCATTTGTGAAGGCTTTCTACTTTAATCGCATCTCCCAAGAAACTGGCTTCCCTAGGGGATGTGTGTGAGTGATACCACAATCCTGGCCAGTCACACTACAACAGATGTGCCTGCAGAGTTGACAACTCTCCTGCTTACATGATGTACCGTCTCTGCTCATATTCCTATAGGTCAGTGTTTGTCAGAGCACAAATATCTGTTCTGTGGTCCTTTATTAAAGATATTAAAGCCTACAGCAGGCTTCCTACCCCCCCCCCCAAGTCTAGACCAGGGTCACTGGCTCCTGCACCGTCCTGTCTGGTGTTGTCACTGCCATATTCACATTGCACCTCCTATAAAAAGCAGCCTGGAATGTTACTGCAACCTAAATTTGATCATAAACTTGGAATGGTGCTCTTTAAATAGTTTGTAAATTACTGATTAGCGGGGATAATCTCCGACGTGCTAAGAATAAAGCGGATGCAAAATACGAATCTCAGGAATATATTTACCCAGCGTCTGCCTTTCTCTAGTCTTGGAAATGTAAAACTGCCAAGGAGATCTTGTCAAAACATAAAATGTTCTTCTCTGGGGAATAGAATGAGAATGCAGAAGTTGCAAAACAGTTTTCAGACATGTTGGTCCTGACGGGGTATGGGCTGCTTTCAATATCGTGTGTGTTTGATTCTCCGCGATGGAAAAATAAACATTTTTGATGAATGTTTAGTGCTGTAATTCTCCATTTCTGACCTCAGATCACTTATTGTCTGTTGTTTAGAATGAGAACAGAGTGGAGTTGGGAGACCAGTGATGATATCCCACAGATAGCCTACTAAAATAAGGCTCCTTTCTAAAGAAATAAATCAGTTGAATAAAAAGTACCAAGAGGAGAAAAGATGAAGGAATTTTGCCGCATACGCTCTTCAGTTGATCAAACGAAGATAATAGAAGGAATTATTTGAATTGCCAAGTGTGCAGGCAGGGGCGTATCTGGGTGATATAGCGCATATGGCAAACACTGAATTTGCATCCCCTTCCCCCCAGTCAGACCACCTTGCCCCATGATAACAGCTTATTTTCTTGCAATGATACAAGTCTACCCAGTATTAGTGCCCCCCAAGCCTAGGTTGCTACGGTATAGGTTTCCCCCAAGTGTAAGTAACCCTAGTATAGGTAGCCAAAGGTAGTTCACCTAGTATAGGTAGCCCCCAATTTAGGTTGCCCTGCCAGTATATCAGAATCAGTTTTCAGTTTTATTTCGCCAAGTACAGCAAGAGCCGTAGTCGGAATTATTTGTGGTACACATGGCATAGACAGAGTATAGACACACAACACATACAATTAAAAATGCAGTAGTCAGATAGCGATGCTGGCAAAAGCCCCCGAGACCCCATTTCTGGATAAGGACCAAGGCAGGCGGCGACGGGGGCCAGCTGACCAGCCTGCCACTTAGAAGTGCAGGTCGGGCTGGGGAAGGTCGGAGTTCCAATATATATGTAGTATATGTAGCTAGAGGTGTCTCCCCAATAGAAGTAGCCCCCCAGTATAGGCAGTAAGAGATGTTTCCCACTGAAAGTAGCCCTCCCCCCCCCCCCCAGTATAGGTAGTAAGAAAAGTCCTGCAGCATAAGAGCACCCAAAACGCATCCCTCAATGTAAAGGTGGAGCATGAGGGGGGAGAAGGCAGCTATGGCACCCATGGTGCTGTGGCGCCCAGGGCAGGGGCCATGCCTGCACCCCTCTAGATACACCTCTGTTGGCAGGCGTGCAAAATACCACGGTCTTATGGTGTCAAGCTAGTGAGTTGGGTGCCCGATACTAGAAGAGTGGCTATTAGTAGCCAATTGGCTAGTATCAATATGATCTGATTGGCTATCACTAGCTGATCTGCTGGTACTTCCTATTACAGCAATTAACAGGAGTGTTAGGGTTACATAATGGGGCTGATTAATGTCATATATTTGGGGGGAATGTTGGGGATTAAAGGGATCCTGAGCCGACCTATTAAAAGCAAATCTGAACTTACCTAGGGCTTCTTCCAGACCTCTGTAGCCCGCAAGGTCCCTCTGCATACTCTGGGTCCTGTCCGTGGTCCTGCTGGCGGCCCCATTAGTGCGGCGACTTCAGGCAAAGTTGTGATCAAATGCTCCTGTGTGGGCCGTCCATGCACCCGAATCAGCCACGCGCCTGTCGCCGTAAGCCTCTTGCGCATGTGCAGTTTAGACTTTTAAGAACCACGCATGCGCAGTCGACCATCGAGTCGGTAGCACGGATGGGCCACGCAGGCGCAGTTGCTTACAACTTCGCCTGAAGTTGCTGCACTAATGGGGCCACCAGCGGGACAGCGGGACCATGGGCAGGACCCAGAGGACGCCAAAGGACCTCGGGGTGGGGGGGGGGGGAGGTAGAGGCGGCCCCAGGTAAGTGCAGATTTGCTTTTAATAGGTTTGCTCAGGGTCCCTTTAAAATGGAGGGTTAGTGTTAAGCATTAGGAGGGAGGCTTAGTGTGAGAACAGGGGGCCGAATATAGCAAGATATCAGTACAGGTAGTCCCCGACTCACGGCAAAGGTGACACAGAGGGGGATATTGAAGGCACGGGGAAACAGAAGTGACTTAGAGGGGACACAGGGGGGAATAGAGGAGGTACAGGGGACAGAGATGTCACAGTGTTTCGACAGATTCAGATTAAGAAGCAACATAAGGTCCCTATCTTGTTCGTTAACTGGAGACAACCTGTAATATCATATTACCGATACTTTGACAATCGCCATTCAGCGCTGCCCAGGTGACCCAACGCCTCTGATTCACAAGGCAATGATGTTGATGAATAGTAGTTGAGGGCTTAAAGGCCCGTACTCACACCATACAAATGTCATTTAAAACCGCCGATATGCGACGGTTCCCACGACGGTTGTGTAGTGAGAACATGGCCGACGACAAAGACGGTCAGCTAACAGTCATCGGTTTGAGCAATCAAACCATAAGATCGAGTGCAGACAAGCAGCAGTTTTGCTCAGTGCATGGTGTAATATGCTGCAACTGCAAATTTAGTTGAATATGCCCCACAGAAAGCACAAAACAATGGGGATAATGCTATAGCTATAGACTTACAAGAAGTAGGTGTCCGATGCAAACCAGCATGTACAAAATCACAATATTCTGCAAATGCAATATTACACACACACATCACACACTCGCACTCATCACACACTCACACAAACACATACAAACACACACATACACATCACACACACTCGCACACACACACTCACGCATACACACACACACACATCACAAACTGGCGCGTGCACACATACACACATCACACACACACTCGCACACACACACATCACACACACACGCACATCACACACACACATCACACACACCACACACTCACACACACACACATCACACGCACATCACACACACATCACACACTGGCACGTGCAAACATACACACACATCACACACACACACTTCACACACTCACACATCACACACTCGCACACACACATTCGCACACACACACATCACACACTCGCGCACACACACATCACACACACATCATACACACTTCACACACTCGCACACACTCACACACACATCACACATACACACACACACATCACACACTCGCACACACACATCACACACTCGCACACACACATTCGCACACACACACACACATTCGTACACACACAACACACACACACATCACACACACACACTTCATACACACACATTCGCGCACACACACACATCACACACTCGCACACACACTCGCACACACACATCACACACTCGCACACACACATCACACACTCGCACACACACATCACACACACACATCACGCACTTGCGCACACACACACACGCGCGTGCACACACAGACATTCACATACACAACACACACCAGATCTTTCCCTCCCTGTCCACTCCAGACATCACCTTGACTTGCTAGAATAGGTAGTTGTTGTTGGGTCTCGAATAACAGCTTTCTATCAAAGCCGGAAAAATGGTGCAGGAGCCACCTCCAAAATGAGTGCCCATTATAAAAGCTGTGATTTGCAGCAATGAAATAAAATTTGGGCACAGTGATGCACCCAATAAAATTGCAGGTGCTGAGGCTTCCCGCTATGCAAATAGCAGCATTACATAGCGGCGCTCTCGGCCGGCTTTGCGGCAGGGGGGCTAGTTAAAGGTTAGGTGCACTAGTGTTATGCACCACCTGGAGGGGTTAAGGATTAGGCAAGGCATCGGTAGATGGATTCTGTGTGAGAGTAGGGTTAGGTTAAGTTATAGTAAAAATATTGTTACTATCAGAATTAAGTAGTAGAATATTGGTAATCTTATCGATATTCTACTAGCAGCAATTCCCTGAGCCCTTTTTCCGGGCGCCTTTATTACAGAATGTGCTTTTTATACCACTGCACATGCAGATAATCAAGGCAACTAATAGGATCACTGCTTGTGTGCTGTGGTGGACCAGGGCATCATGGGATAACACACCTGGAGCTTTCGGAAATCCGATCCATTTTCCGAAAGCTCAAAGTATCATGTTTTCAGCACTACTTACAAGAGCAATCACAGGTTTTGCCGGTAATTGTCAGCCCTAGATCGATCCTAGAAAATCGCAAAATTGCTGCAGGACCCACAATTGCAATTTGAGGAAATCACAATCACGGCAGTGGAACCGCCTGCTGCATTGACTAACATTAGCCTAGCGCTTTTGGAATCACCTGTGCTTCCAAAGCGTGGATAAAAGCTCTGCTGTGAGTCCTAGGCCTTCCTGTTATTCAGTGCCCCAAAGTACTAGCCCAGTGATAGGCAAACTTGGTTCTCCAGCTGTTCAGGAACTACAATTCCCACAATGCATTTGCCTTGATGAATCCTGACTGTGGCTGCCAGACTCCTGCAATGCATTGTGGGACCTGTACTAGCCTATGCGTCGAACCAGCCTACAAGCATAGGTAAAAGAAGGTTAGGTTAGTGCTGGGAATAAGGAGGGAGAGGTTAGTATTAGGCACTATAAAGGGGACAAATTTTGTGTTAGGCACTACAAGTGGTAGGTTAGTGTTAGGCATTAGGAGGGGGATTAGTGTTAGGCACTAAGGGGGGGGGGGGGGGGGTTAATGTTAGGAATTAGGAGGCGGGTTAGGGACTAAGAGGGAGGGGGTGGGTTAAGCATTAGGAGGGTGGTGGTGTTTGACAAGGAAAGGTTAGTATGAGAGTAGGAGGCAAGTCGGTGTAATGTATGTTGGTTAAACGATGTAGGACAATTCGATGAACAGAAAAATGATGGGAATGAAGATTACTTTGACGATGTAGCCTATTCTGTTGGAGTACTGGCCTTTCTGAACCGAATTACCAATATTCACATTGCATGTGACTTAAACCGGAATCCAATTGGCAGCATTTATTTGTCAGTTTGCACATTTCAGTATTTAGCTGTCTATCCAGAGTTCCGGTTTAAATGATTACACTTCGCTAGACAGGATTCCTCTGCACACTCAGTCCTATACCCCTAAGTGTAGAATGTGCAACAATCAAAGAGAAATTACCGTAGATGTTAAGCTCCAGTGGCGCAGGAGCTGATAGGACTCTGTCAAGCAGTAAACATATTATTGCTATATAATTGAATAAAATAAATGTATTCCACCTCTTATGGTTTAATTATTTTTAATAACGCTGCGCCTAGCAACC
Source organism: Hyperolius riggenbachi (assembly GCF_040937935.1). Classification (NCBI taxonomy): domain Eukaryota; kingdom Metazoa; phylum Chordata; class Amphibia; order Anura; family Hyperoliidae; genus Hyperolius; species Hyperolius riggenbachi. The sequence goes on from NC_090649.1 coordinate 98,620,605, forward strand.
AGCCAGTTTCTCTCATTTACTCGGTAAAGGCAGTGTGTAGGAAATGTGTCGCTGGATACTCGCTCTGCATTAGGGTCTATATTTTCACAGGAGTTAGAAATGATGTAAGCGGTACTGAAGCAATGTGCTGCTTGAGGCATTCGGTTAGGTAAGTGAGAACGGTATGACAAGTCACACATCAATACTGCCAGACATCTATACCCAAGTGGGAAAGTATGTTACACATCTAAAGACTGATCTTCATTTTTCCACCCATTGAACAGTAAACAGGAGAATGTTTAGAAATATCATGTAAAAAAAAAAATTAAAAACAATGTTAGGGGCCAATGTAAAGTGTGCGTAACAATACCCAGTACTTACTGCTGTGTACATACATGCTTACATCTATTCATGTTGTAACTGTTTTTTCAATCTTCATTTGAATACACTCCCGTCAAAGCCACCCACTGAATTTAAAATAGTGAAGAATCAGCAAAGCACTTCAAATTCCGGATAATAGGACAGGCAGCAGTTAGAAAAATGTAGCCTGAAGCATGTCAAATGCAAATAGAAAAATAACTCTACATTGCTTTATAAGAATTCCATTTTGAAATCAAATTCTGTAATATAGTTTCAATCAAATTCCTTCAGAATGGCAGACCAGACAAAATGTCAATGCTGATGCACACTAGCAGGGCCGCCATCAGAAATTTTGGTGCCCCTCACACATCATCAGGCTTACCCCCCCCCCATCCCCAGGCCCACCTACTGGCTGCTGTGAAGCCAGTGTGATGGGCCCAGCAGTGTTGCCAATCGCCCGTAAATTAACAGGCCTACTGTAAATTTTGTTAGAAATTTAGCTGCCCGTGAATTCCGTAACGAGTTCAGCAGCGTCCATAAGGGCGACCAATCGGCCACCCTGTGAGCAGGAGGGGAGCAGCGCAGAGAAGAGGGAGAGCTGTGGGCACAGTGGGGAAGGGGGGACATCTCCACCCTCCTTCCCTCACCTTAGGGCTCTCCCTCCCTCGCTCTCCCCTCCAGAACTAAGTGTGGTGCGGCGGCTGGCAGTGGGTGGAACTTACCTTCGCCTCACTCCAAGCGCCGGAAGTTCTGGTGCCGCTGCTCTGGTCTGGACCAGACAAGACTAGCGGGAAATCCATTCGACCATCCCGCGCCTACAACGAGACGGAGGTAAATTGCACCCACTGCCCAGCCGCTGCACAAGACTTAGATCTGGAGGGGAGAGTGAGGGAGAGGGAGCCCCAAGGTGAGGGAAGGAGGGGGGAGATGGCCCCCCTTCCCCACTGTGCCCACAGCTCTCCTTCTCTGCGCTGCTCCCCTCCTGCTGGGGGCACACCTGGCTACCTATTCTGGGGACATATACCCCTGCCTACATATACTGGGGACATATACACCTGCCTACATATACTGGGCACATATACCCCTGACTACATATACTGGGCACATATACCTCTGGCTATATAAACTGGGCACATATACCCCTGGCTACATATACTGGGCACATATACCTCTGGCTACATATACTGGGCACATATACCCCTGGCTACATATACTGGGCATATATACTCCTGGCTACATATACAGGGCACATATACCCCTGACTACATATACTGGGCACATATACCCCTGCCTATACATACTGGGGACATATACCTCTGGCTGTATATACTGGGCACATATACCCCTGCCTACATATACTGGTGACATATACCTCTGGCTTCATATACTGGGGACATATACTTCTGGCTACATATACTGGGCACATATAACCTGACTACATATACTGGGCACATATACCCCTGCCTACATATACTGGGGACATATACCTCTGGCTACATATATTGGGGACATCTCTACCCCTGGATACCTATTCTGGGGACATCTCTACCACTGGCTACCTGTTTTGGGGACATCTATACCACTGGCCACCTATTCTGGGGACACCTATAGACCTGGGGCTACCTATTTTTGGGAACCACTGCTGTCAGATAAAGTGTATTTTGGGGAACTGCTGCCAGATTATGTGTATGTTGGGGGAATCGCTGCTGCCAAATTACATCTATTTTTAGGGAACCACTGCCATATTATCTGTATTTTGGAAGAACCTCTGCCAGATTACGTGGATTTTTGGTGAAATGCTGTAAGATTACATGTATTTTGGGGGAAAGGGGGGAAACACTATGGCAGTGCTCAAACTTCCCCGGCAGACCTTTTACAGCACTACTAAAATCATGTATATTTGGCCCCACCCATGACCACGTCCACATTCTGTTGCGTGACCACGACCATGTTACGGCGGGAATTTTGTCAGTAAAAACAATCTTTTGTCAGTAATTTTTAGGTATTTGTCAGTAAAAAATAACGTGAAAGTTTGGCAACACTGGCGCCCAGCTTAGGTAGCCAGCTATAGGTCCCCCCCCCCGCCAGTATAGGTAGCCAGGCATAGGTGTCCCAAGTATAGTTGCCTCCAGTATAGGTAGCAAGTATAGTTGCCCCCAGGATAAGTTAGCTAGGTAGGTGCCTTCAGTGTAGGTAGCCAGTATAATTGTCCCCAGTATAGTTTAACTAGGTAGATGCCTCCAGTATAGGTAGCCAGTATAGTGGCCACCAGTATAGGTTAGCTAGGTTGGTGCCTCCAGTATCGGTAGCCAGTATAGGTTAGCTAGATAGGTGCCTCCAGTATAGGTAGTCAGTATAAATGCCACCAGTATAGGTAAGCTAGGTAGGTGTCTCCAGTATAGGTAGCCAGTATAGGTTAGCTAGGTAGGTGCCTTCAATATAATTTGCCAGTATAGTTGCCCCAAGTATAGGTCAACTAGGTAGAGGTTAGCTAGGTAGGTGCCTCCAGTATAGGTAGCCTGGCTCCTAAAGAGGGACTGTTGGGATGATTAAAGCATTTGAAAGACAAGAGCACATGTCACAAAATGATTTACTAGCAACAGCCAGTCACATTGCATCTTGTACTGGTATAACTTCAGTTAGCTAAAATCTGATTGGTAGTGCATTATTCCATTTAGCATTCTCCATCTTCCACTGTGTGCTGAATAAGTTCAAAAGTGGTTTGTATAGAAAAAAGATATTCAGTATAATTTTACAACATGATATAGAAAGCTTTCTGAAATATATCAGGCCTGGGGGTATTTTAAATAAATAAGGCAAGGAGAGATTCTCGTGCTGTTACATTTTTTATGAATCTCAGAAGCGATATGTTATATAACTCGGATGGTGGCACACTATGCAATATTTACAGTGGGGCCAGCCTGGGCTATACACGTGATGTTAAGCATAAGGAATACAGAACAGCTCTCTAGTGCAGAGCTGCTTGAATTCTAAGCTATGCTTGAGACATTCTGCTAAGTAACAATTAACGTGGCTCCATTCCATATACACAGCTCTGATTCCTTTGTTTGGCACAGAATTGTGTAGTGGTTTTCAGTCCTCACCTTCACAATTGTGAACCCGGTCCGAAGTTTGGGTCAAAAAGGAAATACTGTACTTACCTAAGAGGGAAGCCTCTGGATCCTATAGAAGCTTCCTGGGTCCTCCTGGCTCCTTCCTCCACTTACCGGGACCCTCCTTAACATTAGGGCCATGCTGATCTTCTGGTACGAGCGCAGTCATGCTGCATTTGTGCAAGCACAGCTGTGCCTGTGCAGGAGCACGGAACTGCTTACTCTGGTTTACTGGGCAGGTGCGGCCAGACTCACTCAGACAAAGTATGACTACACTCGTGCCGGATGAGGAGAGCCGCCCCAATGTTCCTACTGACAAGCCTTTGTTGGTGATCTTTGGGAGGGGGCGCGCTTGGCAACAGAGGGTGGCATAGGAAGCCTCTATATAATTCAGAGGCTTCCCTCTTTCTAGGTAAGTATGCTTTTCCATAACTGGGGTTTGCTTCGGGTACACTTAAACTGGTTATTGAACCAGTGACAGTATATCTACTTTCCCTTTGTCACTTCCTCTTAGCTCCAGGGGGTGTACATATATGTATTCTGCCGCAATCGCCCGCAGTGCGTGCACGTGTGTTGCCTCGCGCGTTCTCGTTGTTTCCCGTTAGGACACTGATGGGAACAGTGAATGGGAACAGGTGCCCTCAAAGCCAATCAAAGTGTCCTATAAATGATCACCGGCATCAAAGAGTTTGTCATTAACAAAGCGAAACTAAAAACACATACCCAACACTTCCTGTGTAAGTGCAACAGTTACCTTAGGGGCTCAACTTTCTTAATATGTATGTCATGAAAGCATATTACTATTATTTTTCAAATAAGGGGGTATAATTAGTAATATATAAAACACACCCTCCCCCCCCCCCCCCCCCCCCAGTTTTCCATTGTAATATTCTGAAAAATATTGCATGTAGTTCTGACATCTTCCGCAGCTGTTTGCAGATTATAGATAGTCTTGCCACTAATTGTCCCACTAAGGCCCCTTTTCTCCTAGCTTTTTTCTCCTGAGGATGGTGGAAGGCCGAAACCGGTAGGAACTGGAGACTGGGCATCGCTGACACCAACACCTTGATGTTTATCTGTGCTCGCTGTCGCACTACATGCGTTTTATATGCTAAGGGTCCACGTTTAAAGGACCCCTGAAGTAACAGGAAGTGACCAATCCTTGTGCCTTTTTCTCTGGTGATGGTCACCTGCATATTTTTATATGTGAGCACTGCGGTGACCTGCAGAGCATAAAAGGAAGTGCCAAAGCGCTGTGGTTATGTTGTACAATCTCCATTATTGCCTCATTTATCGTCAAATGTTAATACGACAGAAGATTATTAGTAGCTGAAAAATTAAAATAGCATTTTCCCATAATTCTGCATGTAATACTTGACTGGAGGCATGATCAGAGATGTGATGGGGACATCTTGTGCCAAAATACACAATAGAAGTGTCGATGTTTTTTTTCGCAGAGACACAAGAGGTATGCACTGGCAGCAGTCAGTTGGGAAGGGAGAAAAGAGAGAGTAATCAAAATCCCAACAAAGGCAGGGTTCCAAGGTCAGCAAAAACTCGGTATACAGAGGCGCCAGAGTAGAGTAAAACGTTTTAAAAACCGCTTAAAAGGAGAGGGGGATGTTAAGGTGGACTCACCTCCCTCTTACAAAAAAAGAAAACTCACTTGAGTCTCAATAAAATAGAATTGTCAAGTAATTTATTCAACTCCACAAATGCAACGCGTTTCGCGGGCGTGACCCCACTTCCTCAGGCAAAAATGGGAGCACAACTCAGTGGAGTTGAATAAATTACTTGACAATTCTATTTTATTGAGACTCAAGTGAGTTTTCTTTTTTTGTAAGAGGGAGGTGAGTCCACCTTAACATCCCCCTCTCCTTTTAAGCGGTTTTTAAAACGTTTTACTCTACTCTGGCGCCTCTGTATACCGAGTTTTTGCTGATCTTCTAGTCCACCCTGGGTGGAGAGGTGCATCCCCATCTACTATCTACAGAGAGCGACTTCTTAACCTGAGTGGGGTCAGGTCCTAATGCTCCCCACCTGCATTTAAAGTGGTTGCCTATTGGTAACCCGTGTTTGTGAGTATATATATACATAAAATTGTATTGAACTCTTCATTTTACCTGACAATACTGCACCATATTGGGCTCTCGATTCTCTTCTTGTTTTTAAGCAGGGTTCCAAGGAAGCAGCTGCCCAGGTGTACAGTATCCTGGAGTTTGCCAGTGCCAAGCCTCGACCGGATTGCTCCCACGGTCTCCAATGTAACCCAAAATCTCATTTTGGGTTAGAGAAGAGTGAGTACTCTCCAACAAACAAGGTTTATGAGATCATACAGTTGTGTCCTTATGACTCATATTTCTTTAAATTTCTCATATACTTTGCCTACCTCATGCAATAGGAGAAAAGAGCAGAGGTTTAGTTAAATGATGTTACGCAATATCGTGGAAAAAAATCATTCATCGCAAAAAATTGTTCTAAAAAAATCGATTAGTAGGTATGGGCCTTCAAAGTAACCCCCATAAAATATATACCTGCAGTATGGAATGCCAGTCACTGTGCGCAGTAACACACACTACAAGGGGGCGTGTCTAAGACCAAACACCAAGTGCTTAAAACAGTCTTGCAAAAAGGAGTGGTCACCTAGCTGAGAGGTTCCAGTATTATATTTCTGTGCTTGGTTTTGCAACTCTGCAGTAATCCTGGAGATAAGACTTCTCTTTTTATAAGTTAAAACAATATTTGTGTCTGAAGCTCCTCTTTAAGGCAATGTTCCATATACCCATTTCTTTATGAGTGTCTTTTTTTTTTAAATATAGTTTTGAACAAACACGCTCCAAAATTGCCGGAATCCTGGATGTGTTGACGTTACCCATTCTAGACAATATATATATACATCTATGGATAATGTCTAGCTTTTCAGCTACCCTGGCAGGTGTGACCTATAATTGCTCACATGCGTCGCTGGGTCAAAAACCGCATCTGGCCAGTTGCAAGATTTATAAGAGCCAAACCCCATGGAAGGCCTTGCATATGTTATTTTGCCAATATGTCAGAAACATTTGTGCAGGAGGATATTTCCAGCAGTCTCCAAAGACTGTTTCTTTCTACCACTAATGTCATTATGGTTTGGTAGCTATAGTTACGGCAACTATAGCATACATACTTTATTCTTTATAGCATTACAATGAAAATAGAAAAGGAACGCTACTAGTAAAGGTGCCCATAGTATAAGGCTTGTTGTTTGGCTTCGCTGGCCAACCCTTTCACGAGTTTGATCATTCAGGCGTGAGTTCTAACCTGACAGATGTGGACACTTGGCACCAGAGCTGCTGTACAATAGTAATTGTGTTTATTTCTTTTATTTTACCTTGCCTGTTTTGCCACTGCATGCCGGTGGATAAATAAAGCTACAGAACTGAATACAGAAGGTGTGCAGGGACTGAGGAGAGTAGTCACAAGGCTCTCTGGAGTACATCTTCACTTTCTTTTGGACTTGTAATTGTTGTCATGTATGATTATCATTATTATTGTGTTTTTATATATAGCACTCTTCTGCAGCACTTTACAGAGTACATAGTCATGTCACTGACCAGGGGTGAGCCTGGGGTGCCTGGCACCTGGGTGCAAGATTTTCTCTGGTGCCTATGGGAGTGGTTAAATTAACCGTGCCCAACCACATAACCACACCCATGTCCTGCCTAATCACACCCAAGTCCCCCCTTTAGGTAGTGAGTGACAGGGACCCCCGTTTAGGTAGTGAGTGACAGGGACCCCCGTTTAGGCAGTGAGAGACAGGGACCCCAGTTTATGTAGTGAGTGACAGGGACCCCAGTTTAGGTAGTGAGTGACAGGGACCTCAGTTTAGGTAGTGAGTGACAGGGACCCCCGTTAGGTAGTGAGTGACAGGGACCCCCTTTAGGTAGTGAGTGACAGGGACCCCCTTTAGGTAGTGAGTGACAGGGACCCCCTTTAGGTAATGAGTGACAGGGACCCCCTTTAGGTAGTGAGTGACAGGGACCCCCTTTAGGTAGTGAGTAACAGGGACTCCCTTTAGGTAGTGAGTGACAAGGACCCCCTTTAGGTAGTGAGTGACAGGGACCCCGTTTAGGTAGTGAGTGACAGGGACCCCATTTAGGTAGTGAGTGACAGGGACCCCGGTTTAGGTAGTGAGTGACAGGGACCCCGTTTAGGCAGTGAGTGACAGGGACCCCCCCTCTAGCCGCCGCTCCCCCCTCACCTTGCAGCCAGCAGCAGCAGCCCAGCGTCAGACCTCAGGATCAGCGGGCGACCCGACCAGTAAGAGCGGGCGCCAGACGCACCGGCTCTATACGCGGAAGTGATGTCACTTCCGCATATCAGTGCGGTGTGCTAGGTCCTAGCGCCCGCACTATTGGTCGCCGCCTGATCGAGGTCTGACGTGCTAGAGGGAGAGGGGAGCAGCGGCTAAAGTGGGGGAGCGGCGGCCAGAGGGGATGAGCGGCGGCCGGGCGGCGCCTCTCAGAGAGAGGCACCTGGGTGCAATGCACCCGCAGCACCTGCCCAGGCATGGCCCTGTCACTGACTGTCCCTCAGAGGAGCTTACAATCTAATCCCTACCATAATCTAAAGGCACATACACACTACATGAAGATATAAATCCATATGCGGTGCATTGCAACGTACTAGTATTTCAAAATTAGCATCTTCTGGTAACACACATGTTTCAATGCGCGAAAACCACAATGGGCAGAGGGTGGAGGCGCCCAACAATTAAAAACAGGTTAAAATGGAGAGACAGTGGGGATTCTCACCTCTCCTGAAGAAAAAAGCCAATGGTGACTTGATTTAAACAAGACAATTTATTTATACCAAAAACAAGGGTATAACATTGCTGTCACGCTTCTGGTGAGATGATAGCGTAACTAGCACTAGTCACACACACTAAATAAGCGTAGTCAGTTTCAGGCCTGAAGTCATACACACAGTCAGAGATATCGAAGTACAAAATCGGTGAGAGAAATAGGAGTCAGTAATCAGGCAGGGTCATACACGTGAATCAGATGACAGTCGTAACAGTAGGATGAGGCAGAAGCATAATCAGGGGCAGGCTGAGTCGAGCACAAGTATCAGAAGGCAGTGGTTCGAAAGGATTAGGCTAAAGCAAGGTCAAGGGTCAGGCAAGAGGTTCGTTACACAGAGAAATATGCAATAGATAATATTACAATAATAATAACTGACTAACTGGAGTACATATACAGTGGTGTGAAAAACTATTTGCCCCCTTCCTGATTTCTTATTCTTTTGCATGTTTGTCACACTTAAATGTTTCTGCTCATCAAAAACCGTTAACTATTAGTCAAAGATAACCTAATTGAACACAAAATGCAGTTTTAAATGATGGTTTTTATTATTTAGTGAGAAAAAAAAACTGCAAATCTACATGGCCCTGTGTGAAAAAGTGATTGCCCCCCCTTGTTAAAAAATAACTTAAAGGTGGTTTATTACACCTGAGTTCAATTTCTGTAGTCACCCCCAGGCCTGATTACTGCCAAACCTGTTTCAATCAAGAAATCACTTAAATAGGAGCTATCCAACACAGAGAAGTAGACCAAAAGCACCTCAAAAGCTGGACATCATGCCAAGATCCAAAGAAATTCAGGAACAAATGAGAACAAAAGTACTGTAATTGAAATCTATCAGTCTGGTAAAGGGTATAAAGCCATTTCTAAAGCTTTGGGACTCCAGCGAACCACAGTGAGAGCCATTATCCACAAATGGCAAACACATGGAACAGTGATGAACCTTCCCAGGAGTGGCCGGCCGACCAAAATTACCCCAAGAGCGCAGAGAAAACTCATCCGAGAGGCCACAAAAGACCCCAGGACAACATCTAAAGAACTGCAGGCCTCACTTGCCTCAATTAAGGTCAGTGTTCAGGACTAGAGTTGGGCCGAACCTCCGATTTTAGGTTCGCGAACCGGGTTCGCGAACTTCCGCGGAAGGTTCGGTTCGCGTTAAAGTTCGCGAACCGCAATAGACTTCAATGGGGATGCGAACTTTGAAAAAAAAAATTTATGCTGGCCACAAAAGTGATGGAAAAGATGTTTCAAGGGGTCTAACACCTGGAGGGGGGCATGGCGGAGTGGGATACACGCCAAAAATCCCCGGGAAAAATCTGGATTTGACGCAAAGCAGCGTTTTAAGGGCAGAAATCATATTGAATGCTAAATGACAGGCCTAAAGTGCTTTAAAACATCTTGCATGTGTATACATCAATCAGGTAGTGTAATTAAGGTACTGCTTCACACTGACACACCAAACTGTTTACTGAACAGAACAGGTATGCAGTGGCGGGTTCACTGAACAGAACAGGTATGCAGTGCCGGGTTCACTGAACAGAACAGGTATGCAGTGGCGGGTTCACTGAACAGAACAGGTATGCAGTGGCGGGTTCACTGAACAGAACAGGTATACAGTGGCGGGTTCACTGAACAGTACAGGTATGCAGTGCCAGGTTCACAGAACAGGTAAGCAGTGGTGGGTTCACAGTACAGGTATGCAGTGGTGGGTTCACAGAACAGGTATGCAGTGGTGGGTTCACAGAACAGGTATGCAGTGGTGGGTTCACAGAACAGGTATGCAGTGGTGGGTTCACAGAACAGGTATGCAGTGGTGGGTTCACAGAACGGGTATGCAGTGGCGGGTTCACTGAACGGGTATGCAGTGGTGGGTTCACAGAACAGGTATGCAGTGGTGGGTTCACAGAACAGGTATGCAGTGGTGAGTTCACTGAACAGGTATGCAGTGGTGGGTTCACAGTACAGGTATGCAGTGGTGGGTTCACAGAACAGGTATGCAGTGGTGGGTTCACAGAACAGGTATGCAGTGGTGGGTTCACAGAACAGGTATGCAGCCAGGGACAAGCTAAGCCTAACTAATCTTTCCCTATGAGAGAGAATGTGCAGCAGCTCGCCCTACTCTCACTAATGCAGGCACACGAGTGACCGTAATGGTCGCCGCTGCCTGCCTTTTAATAGGGGGGGAGTGGCTCCAGGGGCTAGTGTAGCCTAATTGGCTACACTGGGCCTGCTGACTGTGATGTAGAGGGTCAAAGTTGACCCTCCATGGTGCATTATGGGGCGAACCGAAGTTCCGCAAAAGTTCGCCTGCGGGACGCGAACGCGAACCACGGAAGTTCGCATGGAACCGTTCGCAGGCGAACCGTTCGGCCCAACTCTATTCAGGACTCCACCATAAGAAAGAGACTGGGCAAAAACGGCCTGCATGGCAGATATCCAAGGCGAAATCCACTTTTAAGCAAAAGGAACAATAAGGCTCGTCTCAATTTTGCTAAAAAACATCTCAATGTTTGCCAAGACTTTTGGCAAAATACCTTGTGGACCGACGAGACAAAAGTTGAACTTTTTGGAAGGTGCGTGTCCCGTTACATCTGGCGTAGAAGTAACCCAGCATTTCAGCTAAAGAACATCATACAAACAGTAAAATATGGTGGTGGTAGTGTGATGGTCTGGGGTTGTTTTGCTGCTTCAGGACCTGGAAGGCTTGCTGTGATAGATGGAACCATGAATTCTACTGTCTATCAAAAAATCCTGAAGGAGAATGTCCGGCCATCTGTTAGTCAACTCAAGCTGAAGCGATCTTGGGTGCTGCAGCAGGACAATGACTCAAAACACACCAGCAAATCCACATCTGATTGGCTGAAGTAAAACAAAATGAAGACTTTAGAGTGGCCTAGTCAAAGTCCTGACCTGAATCCTATTGAGATGTTGTGGCATGACCTTAAAAAGGCGGTTCATGCTAGAAAACCCTCAAATAAAGCTGAATTACAACAATTCTGCAAAGATGAGTGGGCCAAAATTCCTCTAGAGCACTGTAAAAGACTCGTTGCAAGTTATCGCAAGCGCTTGATTGCAGTTATTGCTGCTAAGGGTGGCCCAACCAGTTATTAGGTTCAGGGGGCAATTTCTTTTTCACACAAGGCCATGTAGGTTTTGAGTTTTTTTTCTCACTAAATAATAAAAACCATCATTTAAAACTGCATTTTGTGTTCAATTATGTTATCTTTGACTAATAGTTAACGGTTTTTGATGAGCAGAAACATTTAAGTGTGACAAACATGCAAAAGAATAAGAAATCAGGAAGGGGGCAAATAGTTTTTCACACCACTGTATATTGTGCGTCTACACAATATATTAATGTAGCTCAAGGGATCTATCTAGGCTAGGAACCAGCGAACTGATTAGTATCAAAGCCAACTGATAGCTCTGGCCTTAAATACCCATGATCACTATCGCAAAACCACTCCCAAATCAGATTCTACTTCCCACAAAGTGATGTCACTAAAGTGACATCACTGGTCACTAAAGTGACATCACTGCTGACATCACTATATATTCCTTCTTAGCCTACGAGGCTACTCAAAAGTCGCACGCACGATTGGCTGTACTGCGCGCGCACCGGAACTCGCTGCCGCAGGGACGCCGCCAGAGGATGTCGGCGCAGAAGCACCGCTGCTCGCCCGGATGACGCCGTGGGACCTTCCGCTGGCAGGTAAGGATGTTACAAATGCGTTTTGCAGGTGTTACCCTTTTCCTCAGTTCAATGATACCCAAAAGCAAATACCCAATGGTTGAGTAGAGAATGATATCAGCACCTCTAAGCTATGTGACCTGTGAAGACCTTCTCATACCCGAGCGGTATTGGGAATTCCACTGTGTGCAAGATTGCTGGTTGCAATCTGCTTGCAAATTGCTTGCAACCTGAAAAGTGTAAGTAAATATACTTACGCGGATCATTACCTGATGCGTTGACATATAGCACTATTGGCTTCTGTTTTTCTCTGTTTTGCTTCTGGGGCAATGGAAAATGGAACGTTTCTTCATACTAGTGAAGAAACTGACTGTTCCACGAGGGATGGGGGGAACCTGAGAACCTGACCGATTGGAGGGTGAGGGAGGGTGCAGCAGCTGGGCGGGTGGGTGAGCGAGGTTATCCGGGCCTTAAATACATACCTAAAAACTGGCGGTAGAGGCGTCTGTCTTCTTCCACGTCAGGTGACTACATGACACGTCATGTGACATTTTCTGCCAAACGGAGTGAAAACTGCTCCTATCCATCGGTGATCAGATCAGTTTTTACAATCCGTTTGCAAATGTGCACAGAGCCATCCGGATCCGGAGAAGCGGAGACCGGATCTGCTCACCGCATCCGTTTGGTTCATATTTTCTAATGTAAACCGGGCCATAAGCTCAGGAAGGAGATATAGAGTCACCAAGATGTGGTGGAATAGTCACCAGAAGGGGAGATAGGGTTAGGTACATGGAGGGATTTAAAGTTAGACACTTGGAAAGGATGTTTGGGCAAAGCACTATGGAGAAGTTAGTATTACCCATAAGGAGGGAGAAACGGGGTTTGACACCACAGAGTAGGTTAGGGTTAGTCTTCAGGAGATGGGATTAGGGTTAGGCACCATAGGTGAGACTAGAGTTAAGCATCAGGTATATGTTAAAGTTATAAATCAGGACATGAGGAATCAGGCACTATAAGGAAAATGAAAAAAAACAAAAAAGCAAAACATAAATTGGAGTTAGTTTTGCACACCAGGGTAAAGGTAAGGTTGAGTTTTTGCTATCTTGGGAGCATAATGTAATTGTCCGTTATTTCTGATTATTTTTGGTCCAATCACAGCTTCAGCTCAGCACTGAAATGGCACACAAAGGATAACATTCTCTGCACACTTACCATGATAGGGCTGCCTTTACCACCATTTTTAATCCCTATTCAGGATCATGTTAAACAGTACTAGCCACAAATCAGCTTATGCAAGAAATTGGACTCCTGGCTTAGCTGTGACTCGTTTGCTGGTGGCTGTCATCCTAGGACTTCCTGTCAGATTGCACAGATGGTGCCCCAGTAAAATGCGTGACCTCATGCTGGTAATAACACTCTAGAGTTCCCGAGTGGGCATGACTGCATCACATTACACTTATTTCTACTTTAAGGAGAACTCCCTGAAGTTCCTTTGGTTTTGCATTGAATAATACTGTAATAATATATGAAGTTGAAATCTTTGAAATAATGTTTGTGCTTCAACAGTTATCAATTGCGAAGGTTGTTAACACTCTCTCTAGCCAGCTGGCCAACTCAAAAATCAAATGAGTTCAGCGATAGCAAAGCAGATTATTTGCATTACAGCTGCAAAAACAACAGTCTTATCTTGGAACACCAAGGGATGCCTGAGGGAAGCAGCTTATCAGTCTTAACCTCAATTTGTTGTTGTTTTTTCCTCAGTTTTTAAGAAAAAGTGTCATAATCTCTAGCAAAATCTTCACGGGTCGTTTCGACTAGGGCCGAATGCGACTCGAATCAGCAGCCTTTCCTCGCTGGCGAGTCAGACGGAGAAAATGTTGCCTATGCTTTCAATTGTTTGCCGTCCGAATCGCACTGTGGTGCGACTTTGGATGGCATTATTGCAGCTCACACCGCAATCCCTAGTTGTGCATGGCAAGGCTAAAAGGTGCATACACACGTCCAACTTTATGCCTGATTGTCGTGTGGATCGGTCATTTGAACGATTTGTCAGGCAAACAACATGCCGTTTAACCACTTAAGGACCGCGTTATTTTGCAATGATCTGTGCTGCGTGGGCTCTTCAGCCCGCAGCACAGATCAGGTTTTTGCCAGGGCGATCAGACTTCCCCCCTTTTTTCCCCACTAGGGGAATGTCCGGCTGGGGGGTCTGATCGCTGCCGGCTGCTTGTGGTTAGCGGGGGGGGCTCCTCAAAGCCCCCCTCCGCAGCGCTATTCCCCCTCTCTCTCCTTCCCTTCCTCTCCTCCTTACTAAGGGCGGCACAGGACGGCGATCCATCCTGTACCGCCTCTGATAGGCTTCAGGATCTCCTTTACGACGCTGCTGTGATGCTGTAAACACATCAAATTTCTTCCCCGTGTGTTTACATTTCGCCTGCGAGCCGCGATCGGAGGCTCGCAGGCTGTTCACGGAGCCCCCCCGCCGTGAACTGACATGGAACGGCCGCTCCATGGAAATCCACAAACGACCAGCCGCCGCCTATCGGTGTTGGCTGGTTGTTATGTGGTTAAATGTCACGTACACACGTCCAACAAAGCAGCCCACAAACTAATTTACATGTCATCTGACAGACTGGACGTTCAGTCATAAAAAACTTGCATCATTACGTTGATAGAAATCCTGGTATCCTTCACCTCTACACGCATGCGCCAACATATTAGTCGGTCAAACGGCCGCTGGTAATTTGTAGACACGTACGGACCTGACAGTAGTTTAAACGACAGTTGGTCCAACTGATCCGCCAAGCAGATCGGGCAAAACAGCTGTTATCAGTTGTTGGACTATGCATACACACATCCAACATGTCGTTCAAATGACAAGTTGGCTGACAAGTTGGTTGGAAAAATTGGACACGTGTACGCGATCTGGATGCGTGTTCACATCACTACAAGTGCCGTTGTGGTTCCTGCAAGATTAAGGTTGCTACTGGAATCCGTCCCTTTCTCAGTATTTGGATTTAGGGAAAACTGTTAACAACCTGGGAGCGTACATTTAAAAAGGCACAAATTAAAATCGGTGCAGATTTACCGATTATAGGTGTAGATTTATTGGTTAATAGATAATTGGTAAATTTACCGATATTCCACTATCTAATTTTAACATTGGTAGCATCTCTATGGGTTTACTGTTATTTTACTATGTTATTTTATGATTAGTAAAATAGTGGTAAATATTCCATTATTGTACAATGACTTAACCGGTACCTAAACCTTGCATGAACCCTCCCCTACCTACTACGAACACTAAACTCCTCTTACCTACACCTAACCCTAATCTCCACACTTAAACCCAACAACCCTCTAGCTATGCCTAATCCTAACTACTCCGTAACTATGCCTAACCCTAACCACCCCAAACCTGCACCTAACCCTAACTCTCCACCCATGTCTAACAACTAGACACTAACTTTTAGACTTTGCCACTAATTACCCTGAAACGGAGTTCTGCTATAGTATAGGGGAACTTTGGCACCAACCATAGCCGCTAATTAAGTATCCCATGGCGTAATTCCGCTATTGTATAGCTGAGAGCCCCAATAGCTGCTAATTATCTTGCACCCAAATTACCACTATAGCCGCAATGTACACCATTTATACAGTCAGTGGTCTATGGCTGTGCCCAAATTATCAGGAGCTAACCACGCCCAAATTGACGTAACCGGCCTGGTAACCAAGTGCATAAATTATATTTAAAGTAACCAACAAATGGCATTTTCTGGCATTCATATATATATATATATATATATATATATATATATATACTGTATATAAATACAAGGGTCATCTGAAAAGCGGGGCCCTCCTTCATCCATCTTATTAGCTTTTTATTAATGCTATGCTGGTAAAGAACCCCTCTATGCACTGAATAATAGTAATACTTAAAGAGAGCCCGAGATGGGCTCAAAAAATGAAAAAAAAAGTAGGCTACCTGATCCGGGGGGCTGAGTGGATCAGGTAGCCTTAAAAAACGCTGCTCCCCTCCGCTGCCGTGGGCTGCAATGGCCCACTTTCACTTTTGTGACCTCTGGGTCATGACACTGCACTGAGAGAGTTTGTGCCAGGGAGGTGGGGGAGCGGCAGGAGGCGTGTCCAGGGAGAGAGAGCTTCCCAATGGCAGCTCAGGAAACCCTGCAGGAACGACCCTGGCGGGCGTTTTAAACAGGGAATTCCTCTCCCCTCTGTTTACCTCCGAGTTAGCGACCAACTTATCGCTCGGGGGGCTATAGTGCTGCGGGGAGGAGAGCAGAGAGCGGCGGTTGGGGGACACAGAGCCATGTCATTAGGCAGAGGATATGCCTCTGTGTCCCATCTGCCCCCAGAAGATCCACCTCGGGTTCTCTTTAACAAACCATATCAATACAGTGCTTGGGGTCAGGGGCGTAGCAATAGGGGGTGCAGAGGTAGTGACCGCATCGGGGCCCTTGGGCCAGAAGGGCCCCGAAGAGCCCTCCCTCAACTACAGTATAAGCTCTCTATTGGTCCTGTGCTCATAATAATCACTTCTATGGATGCTATGAATAGTGGTAATCATTAACATACTGCTCCCCATCCCCTTCTTGCACCTCTGACACTGTCGTTGCCATTGGCAGGTTTTGGTGCACCGTATCAATTGTTATGTGTAGAGTACTTGGGGGGGGGGGGCATTGTAAAACTTGCATTGGGGCCCACAGCTCCTTAGCTACGCCACTGCTTGGGGTCCCATGTAAAACTCGCACTGGGGTCCCAAGAGCCTTAGGGCCTGTTTCCACTACACGCAGATTGGATGCAGAATGGATGCAGAAAAACTGACTCCAATGAATGCCTATGAGCCTGTTTCCACTAAACGCGATGTTTCTGATGCAGAGTTTCCCATAGGCATTCATTGGAGTCTATAAGTTACACCACTGTCTGCAGGAAATCTATCAGCTGATCATTTAATTTTGTTCAGTTTCCTGTAAGGTGATATATTGGACACGGTTACCATACCGCTGTACACAAATTGCTCTCCTGTCTGATGATTTTGCTCCCGCATATTTCTTTGGGTGTGCATAGGAGAGGGAGCTCGGTGGGCACAGGAAACAGGACAGAAGCAGAGTGAGGAGCCAGAGGTGGACTTAATGGCACCGCACCATATGGCCACTCTCTGCTCCCGAGCACCGCGTACCAAAGCTGCATCCTGCCCACACATCCCACCCACACCAGCATCATGTCAGTCACTCATGCACAGCAGCTGCTGGAGTCTGAGCAGGACTAATCGATCCAATCAGGTGTCACTGTCATTGTGATCATTTTGTTTCTTCAGTGAGCATTGCATTCTGTTTATACGTCCTTTAGTCAGGCCCAGGATCTGCTACCAGCATAATGTCAAGTATTCGATATAGTGAGAGAATTCCTAAGCGATATGCCTGGAAAGGTGCCTCTTAAGGTAGCCATACACTCCTTGATTTTATCCGTAGATATCTGGCAGATTCAATCACTGTTATTGAATCTGCTAGAAATCAATTCTGAAAACAATGCCTGGTTGATTTCCATCTGAAATTGAATGCCCTGGGTGCAAGTTAGCCTACAAACTGCCTTGCAAAGGGCTACACAAAATGCATGATACACATGGAAGAGGGGGCTGCACATGGAATGGGAGGGGCGCTGTTATGCATGGAATGGATGATACACATGCAAGAGGAGGCTGCACATGGAATGGGAGGGGCGCTGCTGCAAAAGAAAGGGGAGCCACAACATACTTGGCCTAGGGGCAAGAACTGACAGGTTTTAGTCTAGTCCATCTCTCCATAGGGGATTCTCAGCATGGTCTTTATTCTTTATAAAGACACGCCATGAAAAAGATTTATACAATGATGCTGGCCAGCCTCCCTGCTCGCTTCACGCTTTTTTGGCAGTTGGACGGAGCAACTGCCATTCACTAAGTGCTTTTGAAAATAAAGAAACCCCTGAAAACCCTCCGTGAGGAGATGAACTACTCCAAAACCTGCCGGTTCTATCAGATTTCTACTACCTACTCTAAGTGACAGCAACATCGGAAAATAGTGATGTATGGCTTGTACTTCTTTTTTGAAAGATTTACATGTACTGTATTTTAAACATTTTACAATTTTCACAATAGTGCTCCTTTAACAATGTATATTCTTGGATAAGAACTTTAGACTGGTCCTCTTTAAACATTAGGCCATACCTTGTGAATGCTGGTGAATCAGAGATACACAGATTTTCCTGTTATTTGCAACTTGTGCTTTTAATGAGTTCTGGCATTTAGACGAAAGCCGATATTTGCATTTGCTGTACATAGCCACTAATACTCGGCTTTTCCTGCGATAAACGTAACAGCTCTTCACTCAGTGATGTTTGCATAGGAAATTGCACACTAATATTAAAATGGAACAGTAGCCACTAGCCAGTGTAAGACTGGAACTATATAAGTTACATCTGTGTTTACTCCTGTAAGAGCTGAGTGTTCAAAATGCGTTATGTTATACAGTATATAACATCAGCGCGTATATGTAAATAGGGCCCACGGCAAAAAGGGGCGCTGAAGATAGCCGCTAGTAGAATATTGGAATAAATACTGATGTTCTACTAGTTAAATCCGATAGTAAAATATCTGTTTGTTTGTTTTTACTGATATTTTACTATGACCTAACCTAAACTTAAAGAGACTCTGAAGTCTCCCTAAAATTAGGTTTTTAGTTTAAAAACCTCATTACCATTATTGTCCCACCTAAAACGCAGCAGAACCGTGGCTGAAAACCCCCTCGATCACCCCAAACTCACGGGGGTACACGGCAGGCAACTTCCGCATAGAGGCAGCGCAGCTCTGCCTCTATGCACGTCAATCAGCGTGGCTCGCCGCCTCTCCCCCGCCCCTCTCAGTCTTCCTTCCCTGAGAGGGGCGGGGGAGAGGCGGAGATATGCGCTGATTGACGTGCATAGAGGCGGCAGCAAAATCCACGACCAAGAAAGTCGTGGATTTTGCCTGCCGTGTACCGCCGTGAGTTTGGGGTGATCGAGGGGGTTTTCAGCGGCGGTTCTGCAGCGTTTTAAGAGAGACAATAATGTTAATGAGGTTTTTAATATAAAAACCTAATTTTAGGGAGACTTCAGAGTCTCTTTAAGCTAGCCTTCCCTCTAGATGCCTAAAACTACCCAATCACTCCTGGTGGTGCCTAAGGCCTGGTTCACATTAGCGGTCGCCGTCCGGAATCGCCGTGCCGGAGCCGGACCGCATGCGGAACGGACGGAACGGACGCACGGCATAGCAATGAAAGTCTATGCGTCTGTTCACATGCGTCCGTTTCGTCCGGACCGGAGCCGGACCGGATCCGGACTCCGGCATAAGACCCAACATGCGCTATTTTTTGCACCATCCAGCCAATACAAACCAATGAGAACCGGAGAGCGCACAACACACTGGCTATAAAATCCGGATGTTCTACCCCACTTCCTATGCGTATTGTAGCGGCGATTTTGGATGGGGACACATGGGCAAGCATTTTGGAGTGGAGCAGCAGTGACTTAAACGTGCTGGAGATGTTGGCAGTATGTCGGAGGTGGAGGTGAGTGCTAAACAGCGGAGGGCCTGATTCCACAGGTCCACCTTCTGCTGACCTCCCAGACCGCAACATTTTTATTCTATTTCTACTATCTTTTGCCAAACGGATCCGGATCGCATCCTGATGAACACCTGATGCAAACTGACCGGATCCAGATCGGATCCGGATCAGAACCGTACGGTTCCGATCCGGATCCGGCTTGGATCCGGTCAGGTCATCCGGTCCGTTTGGCAGAGAACCGCAAGTGTGAACGGGGCCTAACACTAAAGGTGCCCTTACATCTATCGACTTTGTGGCCAATCAACCACCTGATTTGATAATTATTATCGAATCGCTAAAAGCATTCCCGATCCATGACAAATTTCAGTCCGAAATTGGTGGCATGTATCGATCGGACATGCTGCAAGATGTCGGGCTGTCATGATCGATCGATTGTGCAGTGGTAATCGCGAGCGGTATCTGGATGAGTGATGAACGCAACGAAACCCCGGCATTGTCCTCTCTAATGTCAAATGTGCCTTCCCCCCCCAGCGGTGCCCACTGCGCTATACATACCTCTGGCTCAGGGCTCTGCTGCAATTTGCATATGCACGTGCTCCATGTGGTTGCCAAAGTAGCGTGGGCGCGCCCACTTATATGCTGGTAACCATGTGGGGCAGGTGTATGCAGATTGCTGCTAAGCCTGGAGTCAGCTGCGGATACAACAGGTAAAGTATGATGCACTAGTTGAAGATCTGTCTGTATATGTAAGATTAAATATCTCATTCGTCTGTGGCAGTGAAAACTTTAAACCGAAATTTATAATTTTTAAAGCCAAAATGGAAAGGAAGTCTTAGTTAGGATTAGGACTATTTTCACTTCAGTTTATTTGCACCTTTTTGCTTATGAATTCTTCATGGCCCTTATAGCTGGAAGTGTCTTCAATAAGGGAGTTTACCTGAATATTTTTGGATTCAAAGGTGTCAATCTTTCCCATTTCAAAAATCACCACATCAAACAGCTTTATAATTGGACATTATTTGAATTTAATTATGAAAAAAAAAATGTTTTGTTAAAAATGAAAAAAAATATAATTACTACACAATTTCATCTCCTGTTAAGAGACCAACTTCCGACTACTCACACACTGTCAGTCTGACCACTCCCCCGGGTCACCTCCCTGCTAAATTCATAGCCTATCAGGAAGCATGGTTTCAGACTGACTATGAGGCAGAGAGCTGAAGACTGCTATGGTGAACGAGAGCAGCTAAGAACTGATGAAAGTGGATAATACCCATTTACCCCCCTCCCGACCGCGTAACGCAAATCGGCGGCAGGAGGGTGGCAGCCCCAGAAGCACCTAACGCCGATCGGCGTCAAGAGTGGTGGCTGGGGATTAGAAGGGAAAGCGTGCGCACATGTGCGATCCTTTCCTGCGCTCCACGATTAGCCTGCCATAGCGGCTGACAGGCTGTTAGAAAGAGAAAGTGGTAAAAACCCCTTTGTTTACATCTGTACAGTGCTGTGATCTAGTGCAGCACTGTACAGGGGACACTTAGCTGCCCCTCCGAGCAGCTTACAGTCATATCCCCTCTCATAGGCTGATGCCTATGAGAGGAGGGACAATTATGGATCACCATCCGAGGCCAATTTAGTGGGGGGGAGGGGGAACTAGAACCATTTTTTTTTAAATGCTCTTATTTCTTTAATTAAAAAAAAAAAACTAACGATCACAGCAGCGATCAGAGACCACCAAAAGAAAGGCCTCCTAGTGACAAGAAAAGGAGGTAAGATTCATTTGGCTGGTAAGTTGTATGACCGAGCAATATACTGTTAAAGCTGCAGTGTGCTGAATTGTGAAAAATCGCCTGATCACTGGGGGTGTAAACCTGTGGTCCTCAAGTGGTGAATAAAAACTGTAATTATTATTATTTTATTATTATTTATATAATGCCAGCATCTTCCATAGCGCTGTATATACAGTAGTATAAAACAAATAGTGGGGATCATAGATAAATGAGAATTTTAAAACCCTGTACAATTAGGACATACATCAGTACACATACAAATACATACATGTGATGTGTGGTTGGAGACACAATGCTGGTACATGTTCATATGATAAATTCCAGCAGAAACAGGAAACACTAGGGGGAGGTCCCGGCCCTTTGGGAGTTTACAATCTAGAGGGTAGTGGGGTGGAGAAAACTAGGGGAGATGACAAAAGGGTTATAAATGCATGTAACATTCTAATGCATGCATTTAAAGGGAACTTGAAGCGAGAGGGCTATGGAGGCTGACATATTTATTTCATTTTAGACAATACCGGCACGGTGGCGTAGTGGTTAGTGCTCTCGTCTTCCATCGCTGGGTCCCTGGTTTGAATCCCAGCCAGGTCAACATCTGCAAGGCGTTTATATGTTCTCCCTGTGTCTGCGTGGGTTTCCTCTGGGCACTCTGGTTTCCTCCCACATCCCAAAAACATACAGATAAGTTAATTGGCTTCCCCCTAAATTGTCCCTAGACTACAATACATACACTACACAATATACAGTATACATATGACTATGGTAGGGACTAGATTGTGAGCTCCTCCTAGGGACAGTTAGTGACAAGACTATATATACTCTGTACAACACTGCGGAAGATGTCGGCGCTATATAAATACTAAATAATAATACCAGTTGCCTGGCAGCCCTGCTGATCCTCTGCCTTTAATACTTTCAGCCATAGACCCTGAACAAGCATGCAGATCAGATGCTTCTGACAAAAAAATCTGAGAAAATTAGCATGCTTGTTTCAGGTGTGTGATTCATCCACTACTACAGCCAAAGAAATCAGCAGGATTCCAGGCAACTGGTGCTGATTTTAAGGAAATAAATATGGCAGCCTCCATATCCCTCTCACTTTGGAAACCCTTAAAAAAAAGCTGTCCTTAAACTTGTATTTTAAAGGACAACTAAAGCGAGAGGAATATGGAGGCTGCCATATTTATTTCCTGGTAAACAATACCAGTTGCCTGGCTGTCCTGCTGATCCTCTGCCTCTAATACTATTAGCCACAGACCCTGAACAAGAATATGTTTCATGTGTGTGATTCAAACATTACTGCAGCCAAATAGATCAGCAGGGCTGCCAGGAAACTGGTATCGTTTAAAAGGAATTAAATATGGCAGCCACCATATACCTCTCGCTACAGTTGTTCTTTAAATGAAAGATATTTTCACAATGCCGTGTAGCTTGGGATGTAGTATTGAATCATCAGAACAATTTTGTACATGTTGCTATAAGCTATGCAGGCACAAAATCAAAATGTACCAGGGACATCACACATGCAAATTTGGTGTGCTGCAGTATTGGAGTGTGTGTGTGTGTGTGTGTGTGTGTGTGTGTGTGTGTGTGTGTGTGTGTGTGTGAGCATGGCTGCATCTATCATGTGTCAGCGTATGTGTGTGTATGTGTGTGTGTGTGTGTGTGTGTGTGTGTGTGTGTGTGTGTATGTATGTATGTGTATGTATGTTTGTGTATGTGTGTATGTGTGTGTGAGCATGGCTGCATCTAGCATGTGTCAGCGTATGTGTGTGTGTGTATATATGTGTGTGTGTGTGTGTGTGTGTGTGTGTGTGTGTGTGTGTGCGTATGTATGTATGTGTATGTATGTTTGTATATGTGTGTATGTGTGTGTGTGTATGTGTGAGTGTGAGTGTGTGTGTATATATATATATATATATATATAATATATATGTGTGTGTGTGTGTGTATATGTGTGTTTGTGTGTATGTGTGTGTGCATGGCTGCATCTAGCATGTGTGTGTGTGTGTGTGTGTGTATAAGTGTGTGTGTGTGTGTATAAGTGTGTGTGTGTGTGTGTGTGTGTGTGTGTGTGTGTGTGTGTGTGTATGCGTGTGTGTGTGTGTGTGTGTGTGTGTGTGTGTGTATGTGTGTGTGTGTGTGTGTATATGCGTGTGTGTGTGTGTATATGTATGTATGTGTGTGTGTGTGTCTCTGTGTGTGTGTGTGTGTGTCTGTGTGTGTGTCTCTGTGTGTGTCTCTGTGTGTGTCTGTGTGAGCATGGCTGCATCTAGCATGTGTCAGCGCCTGCCTCTCTCTCAGCAGCAGAGATGCTCTGACAGAGAAATTGCTTAAGAGGGCGTTGTGAACGTACATATAGCGCAGTCATTTGTATCAGGAGGAGGAAACTGGCAGGCAATGTTTTTCCTCCTCAGACACATGGGGAGGCTTCACAGACTGAGCGCAGACTTAACCCATTCCTGCCGGGTGCCCTGATGATGGCCTCTGATAACGCCAGAGGAATAAAGGGTTCTTGTTCAATTGCGCGCTTACATGGTTTTAAATAGCCTCTCTAAATAAATGAATTCACAGAAAAACTTTCATTATTTTTGAGATCTTACAATACTAGAAGAAGACAAAACGTATGAATGGGGTCACTGTGGCCCAACCGGTGCTGTTGTGCGTTCGCTAATTACTCAGCCCTCGCATTCATTTGTTGTGCAGGCTTGTAGTTGCCTGCGTCCTCTATAGAGATCAGCCTGTGCTGCAGATATTCTCTTCCACATGACAATTCATGAAGAAACCTCAATGAAGTTTGGTCAGAGTGACTTGCAAGTCTCTGGTTGGCCGTGAGCTGTCATGTGATCATTTTCAAAAACCAAAAAGAAAAACTCCTGGAATATAAGGGTTATTGTAGGAATGCTGATTCCCTCCTAAAAGGGGAGCGTGGGTAAGGTGGACAAATAGCAAATAGAACAAAACAATACCAGACCCTGCTACACTTCATTAAACTTCCATTTATTATTCCAAAAGTAGCACTTCAAATTGATTTCTGAGTATAAAATATTAAAAATAATGAGATCACGCACCAATTGTTATGACAGTCTCACCCGGCTGTGCTACACCCACAACCATCTAGCAGACAACAACCGGGGATCCCCACGCAGACAACCTAGATTGTCCAAACAATGATTACAGTTCCAAATGACAATTTGCCTCTGTTGGTGTGGATGTCCAGTTGTAGATGCAGTACAATAAAGCGCTTCCGAGCAAAGGTTAATAATGGCAGAGTACAGCAGACAGAGCACAGCAGACAAAGCATGGTGGCATAGTGGTTAGCGCTCTCGCCTTGCAATGCTAGGTCCCTGGTTCAAATCCCAGCCAGGTCAACATCTGCAAGGAGTTTGTATGTTCTCTGTTCTTGTCTGTGTGGGTTTCCTCCGGGTACTCCGGTTTCCACCCACATCCCAAAAACATACAGATAAGTTAATTGGCTTCCCCCTAAATTGGCCCTAGCCTACATACACTACAGGATATAGACATTAGATTGTGAACCCCTCAGAGGGACAGTTAAGTGACAAGACAATATACTCTGTACAGCGCTGTGGAAGATGTTGGCGCTATATATATGTGCTATATATAAATAATAATAAAGCATGGGATTAACATGTGTACAGTACCAGCATTAGCAAGCAGAAAGGTCACAGTATGCTCCAGTACTCTCAGACAGTTATACCAATCAACTGTCGTGAGCAGCCACTGTATCATGCATCGCTGCCCACTGAAGGGGCTCTCACCTCCCTTTACGGATGTGGCACTCCTGCAGTCCGTCGTATATCTGCTGGTGTGTAACACTAACTTTCCAGCTGGACTTGCCTATTCACTGTCTTTAAAGCGGAACTGGAAGGTTAGAAAAAACAAAGTGTATCGCTTAGCTGGGGCTTCTGCCAGCCACTTGCACCCTCCCTGTCCTCCACAAACCTCTGTTTTCCCGCCACCAGCTACTTTCGGTTCACTATTAGCTCAGGGCGCTATTACAGGCCGGAACGCGAAGAAAGCTACCCGTGGCTCTGGGCACAGTTGTCGTCGACTTCCAAGTCGAAGGTATGACCAAACCGAAAGTAGCTGGTGGCAGGAGAACGGAGGATTGTGGAGGACTGGCGTGGGACAGGAAGGCTGCAAGGGGCTGGGAGAAGCTCCAGGTAAGTGAAACACTTTGTTTTTTATTAACCTTTCAGTTCCGCTTTAAAGAGGAACTCCAGTGAAAATAATGTAATAAAAAGTGCTTTATTTTTACAATAATTATGTGTATATGATTTAGTCAGTGTTTGCCCATTGTAAAATATTTCCTCTCCCTGATTTACATTCTGACATTTATCACATGGTGACATTTTTACTGCTGGCAGGGGATGTCAGTGGAAGGAGATGCTGTGTGCTTTTTTGGCATTTGGAAACGGCTGGAAACAGCTGTTATTTCCCACAATGTAGTGAGGTTCACAAACAGGAAACTGTCAGGAACATGGTTCTGACATCACACTGCGAGAGGGGTTTCACCACAATATTAGCCATAAAGAGCCCCCTGATGATCTATTCGAGAAAAGGAAAACATTTCTCATGGGAAAGGTGGTATCAGCTACTGATTGGGGTTCTTGGTTATGGTTTCTCTTTAAAGGGCAGCCCACTCCTATATATTGCTGCCGCTTTGCTGCTCTGCTAGTATGCGATGAGTCTCCACGTGAGTGCATTGCACGCAGCCACCCTCGCTCTCCATGGTTGCGGTTTTCCATTGGCCAAGCCGGTAAGGATGCGGGAGACACGTGTGCAGCTGAACGCTGTCGGTGCACGAGAACTCCCTCATACACTCGTACACATTTTTAAAAACCTCAGCACTACCAATATTGCCAACAAAAGGATATCCATTTATTACTGTTCACAAGCTCTCTCCTCTGTGTACACAGACAGCGGTGAACACATGCAGCAAGATATTATACTGTAATCTCCAAAGTGCTGCTTTTACCAGGTCCTTGTCACAATGTGAGGGTTGTATCAGATTTTTTAAGAGAACCTCTATGCACATGTGTGTTGACCTGATGAAGCCGGTATAACCTGTGAAACGCGTTGCTGTTTATATCTTTTATTAAACATTACCTTTTAGTGCTGCTTTTGTAAGGTTGTTATTTCTTACCTTTTTATTGTTTTTAATAGTTTTATTACAATAGGGGTGCCTCCACCCTACCTATCCTTCTATTACTGTTCAACAACAACAACAAAACATCTCTCCTTTCTATACAATCAGACCAGCTCCAATTCAGACTTACAGATCCAACCGGTCTCTCTTCACTAGAATGCACTTCACGCCATCCAATAAAAACAGTATTTAATGTCAGACTTCAACTATACAATATTTTATCGGAAAATAGTGCTGAGCCTGGCTCAGGAGGAGCTGGTGGTGGATGAGGATACAGATGACGATGAGAAGAGCGTGGCTTACTCCACTTATGCCTGTCGAGGAGCATGGCCTCTGATCCTCTTTCCGACATGCTCTTTTCAGACATCCTCCGGGGTCCTTGCTCTGTGACGGTGAATTGGAGGACAGCGTGGGAAGTCTATAGGATCCAGAGTTTTCCCTATGTGTTTTGGTATACATATATGTACGCCGCCGGTGAGCTGGGTGCAGGGTGAGCGGAATGACGGCTCTCCCTGCTGCCGCTCAAATCCCTGGCGGCGTTCAATACCATTCCCCCTCTGAGTTGTAGCAAGTAATTCAAGGTCCGACGATCGCTGCATCCCCAAATGATCCTTATGCGCCCCATGCAGTATAACAATACTGCTATGGTGACACCTAGTTTTGGAGTTTTGTGCCCAAGGTTTACATTGGGTACACTTAAAGAGGAACTCCAGTGAAAATAATGTAATAAAAAGTGCTTCATTTTTACAATAAGTATTTAAATATCATTTACTCAGTGTTTGCCTATTGTAAAATCTTTCCTCGACCCTGATTTACATTCTAACATTTATCACATAAGGACATTTTTACTTCTGGCAGGTGATGTCAGTGGAAGGAGATGCTGCTTGCTTTTTTGGCAGTTGGAAACAGCTGCTATTTCTCACAATGCAACAATAAGGCCCCCACAGTGTGATGTCAGAGCCATGGTTCTGACATCCGACTGTGGGAGGGGTTTCACCACAAAATCAGCCATACAGCGCCCCCTGATGATCTGTTTTTGAAAAGGAAAAGATTTCTCATGGGAAGGGGGGTATCAGCTACTGATTGGGATGAAGTTCAGTTCTTGGTTACGGTTTCTCTTTAAGCACTGAACAGTTACCAGTTAACTGGATCAGATGCTGGAAGCTGGGATTTTCTTATCCTAACTCCTGTGTGGGCCATTGATCAACTCTTAGAAAATGGAGCGTTACATCACAGTAATGTCACCCCTTGGCTCTCGTCTCCAGCTGACACTGTCCAGCAGTCACTCTGTGATCTCACATATGTGCAGGCTGCATTCCTGATGAGATTAGATTTGCAGCCTCGGTGAAGCATCTACCAGTGACGTCATTTACCCAGCAGCACTGCGGAAGACAGAAGATCACAGAGAGCCATGCTTCCCAAAGCTGTCCTCATCTCCCACCATCTGTGTGTGTTTTGAACATAACTTCACGTATGTACACGTTATTAATGACTCCACACTGTCCGTGGGACTCGAGTTAAAGTTTCAGAAACACTGGAACAGACAAGTCATCTTTGTCATATTCTTTCCATGAAGTGTAGCTCCGCGGCATGAGGAAAATGGAAATGGCATTAGCAGTTACTTGACCTTTTCTTTTCAGCTGTATTTCAGGTTAGCATTAGGATATGGAGGATGAGGTGAAGCTAAAAGATGATGAGGAGGAGGAGGAGGAGGAGGAAGAAGTTTAGGGTTGAGAGGAAGAGGGAAATTACAAAATATCTTGGGCCATATGCAATTAACTTTTTCTCCTAGGCTAATAAATAAAATGGCCTTTAAACCACCAGTAAGCAAAAAAATACTAATATACAGTAGTTTTGATAGTACTTTTTCAACTAGTTTTTGGTACTTTTTCAATTGCAAATTGCTGAAAAAATTATTTTAAATACAAGATGAAAGATTATCTCACAGGAGAAAGCTTTGGAGAAAAAGTTAATTGCATATTGGCCCTTGTGTAGTACTAAAGTAGGATGTTGAAAATGAGGTGGGGGACGAGAATGAGATAAAGGATGGAGGTGAGGATGATGATGTTAATCATTAGGAGGTTGATAAGGAAGATGCAGTGGATGTAGATGAGGATGAGTTTGAGGATGAAGATGAGAAGCCCTGAGGATCATGAGGAGATTGATGAGGATTTGGAAGTGGATAAGGATGAAGATGATGAGGTGATAGATCAAGTTGAGGAGGAGTTGATTATCATGACAAGAAGGATGAACAGGGGGATGACAAGGATGAGGTGGAAGATGAGAATTAGGTGGGGGATGAAGGTGAGGATGATGATCATGAAGAGAAGGATAAAAGAGGTATGAAGTGGAGGATGATGATTATGAGGAGACTGGTGTATAGGGGTTTACAAGGATGAGATGGAAGATGAGGATTAGGGTGAGGATGGAGGTGATGAGAAGGATGATGATCATGATGAGAAGGGTGAGGAGGGGGATAAGGAGGATGAAGATAATGGTGAGGATGAGGAGAGGGAGGAAAGGGAGATTGATGTGGTGGACAAGGATGAAGATGAAAATGCGGAGGAGGGAGAGAAGGATGAGGATGATGAGTAGGAGGAGCTGGATAAGGAGGAGGTTTTAAATGTAAACTTACAGTTCAGAGTGCTTATTTCTGATTGTATTTGTTATCTGTAATGATCTGCGGGCGATTTCCAGACAGCGCCCACCACGTGCACTGAAGCAGAAGGAAATCGCCACAATAAAAGAAGCAAAGTACCCAGTTTAGATTTGTAGAGGAGAATTCCAACCAGCAGATGGAGCTGTGGAGTACAGAGGAACAAGTCCTCTGTACAGCCAGAGATGCCAGGTTGAAATTGCACGATTAGGCAAGATCAGGCAACAAAGTAACAACTCATAAGAAAGCAAAAACAGAGACAGACAATATGAAAGCCTACCAATCTAGTCGCCACCCCGCGACGGTAGACATATCACATCAGAGCTGACCAGAGAGAAAGCCAATCGCAAGAGAGGCTATCAGCAACACAAGACTCATCAAAGACAGAGCATGAACTGAGTAAGGAAGACACAGTAAATAACCACAATCTGAACGCCAAGGAAAACAAATGAACTAGCTAAGCACGGTCACCGCACATTATGCTCAACAGCGACAAGCGTGTTAACAGCACGGTCACCGCACGTTAAGCGCAACAGTGACAAATGTACCAACCCTGACTAACACATGAACACAGAGAACGAAGACAAACAAATAACGCGAACGTTTGCTAATCGGTTGTCCCACACCAGACAACAGCAAGCGTTCGTTCCAGACAAAACAGACTCAAGGAGTAACCAATGGCAACCGCAGCTAAGGTTAAACTCCAAGATACAGACAAGCGAGATCCACCACCTCTAGAGCTAGGGCGAATGCGATCCTGGAACAGACCGAACGATTCACTGTCAGTCACCGCAGGTGACACAACAATCGCAAGGACAGGACGAGACAAAACAGGAATAAACAGTACAAATAATACAGAACCTGACTACACTAGAAGGAGTGCAAGTGCACTCTAGACTATTCACAACAAGATACAAAAGAGGCTGAGGCTCCAAGGTTAATCTCACCAAACAGAAACCATGTCGAGCAAGGAATTCTGGGAGGAAGTGACATTTATACTGGAAACCTTCAAAGGAAGCAGACAAGCAGCTTGCAAGATAAGTAGATGCAAATCAGTCAGCCTTGCAAACTGACAGAAAGGTCTCTTTTCCCTGGACTGAACTATGCAACCTGTAAAGGAAGCAAAACAGTCCAGGAAATCAAGGCCAGCAGAGCGGATTCTGACATTATCACCGCATTTTGTATTTTAGTACGTTTTAGTTTTTGTGATAACAAAACGTTTAAATTGTTGGTGCAGCGGCAACAATCAACTGAAGCACCAGGTGTATATATACTTTTTTTATGCAAAATCAATTTTTTTTTTCCAAAATGTGATAGGTATTAAAAATATAAAACAACCTGATAAGGTGTAATTCTTTATGGACCCATATTGGTATTACAACCCCAAGTATGCCTACTTTCCTAGGAACCATCTTGTCATGAGTGCAGTCCTTCTAAGATTGCAATAAAGATCCTGTCTCGCTGGAGACAGGACCTCACAAGCGTTCAGTTGTACCTAATGGCCCATACTCACGGGCTACAAATGTCGCCGCAACACGCGGCGCGCGCGTGTTGCAGCGACAGGTCGCCCGTGAGTATGCGGTGTTGCACGGACACGCACCCCGAACCGTCGCTGGTCGCTGATGTCGCCGGGCAATTGAACCGCTCAATCGCCTGGCGACAGTCGCCGCCGCAACTCCGCCGGAACTGTCGCTAGTCCGCGTGAGTATGCGGACTAGCGACAGCAACAAGATAAAAAATGCATTGGGCTTCCGGCGGGGGGAGGAGCAACAGCGAAAACTTCCGCCGCATCAGTTGCCAGGTCCCTCCGCTGTGTGTATGCGGAGGGACCTGGCGACGAGCTGTCGCTGGCCTGTCGCGCGCACGCTCGCGTGTGCTGGCGACAGGCCAAAAAGTTGCCCGTGAGTATGGGCCATAAGGGAGGGTGGCCCCGCCCAACCATTTTTGGTTTTGTGCATGGGCAGTCGCCACCTTCCCTAACCAAGTTGCTAAGTATACTAACACTTAGCCTTTCTAAAAAATGAATTACTCGGTTAGGGGTTGTCCTTTATACGCCAACCTTTCGATTCTTGTTATCCAATTCTCACAGGCTTCCACAGTTTCAAGATTCATGTTGTCATGCTTTTACTTTCCTAATATGCATTGTATTTAAAGTTATTTTATGTTTGTAAACAGCAATGTACTTCATTGTTCATTACAGTGACTGTAATGTTATTCTGGTTCTATGATAAAACCAATAAAAATTATTGAAATATAAAAATATAAAACACAATGCTAATAGGTCGCTGAACTTTGGCCTTGAGTCAAAGAAAATATGGCCTAGAAGGACAAAAGAGCTGAAGTATGTGTGCCTAGCAGGGCTCTCTCCCAATATCTGATGTGCAGTTTCTGTTTTAAAAGGAATCTGTCACAGATGTGAACTTGAACATGAAACATTTTACTAATTATTTAAAGTAGCATGTAACTGCCAGAGCTGTCAGTGACGTCTAGGATGTGTATTAAGATGTAGAAGAAAATGTACAAAGTGGCTAGCGCGTCCGAAAATTACCTCCAGTGTCCATGCACACATAAAATACTTTTTCACCTTTTAAACAATTGAAGAGAATTGGCACTACTTCTAAAACGCACCTTTATTGATCCGGTTACAGACAATTGTGATAGCACTGGGGGATGATGGGAGCCTGACAGACGTTTCGAGGTTACCCCACTTCCTCAGAGGCTGTAGCCATGAAACGGCTGTCAGGATCTCCTCACTCCCACTGCTATCACTTTTGTCTGCAACTGGATCAATAAAGTTGTGTTTTAAAAGCAGTGACAATTCTCTTCACTTGCTTATATGAATGTTTTTCTATAGCATGGCATTGATACCCGCATCTGCAACACCAGCCTGCATCTAGGTCTCTCCCTACCATTTAGGCTACATTTTCAACTTTTGTACTCATTTCTGTATAGATTTGGGGCATTCAAATAAAACCAGCCATAGATATGTTTTTTGTATCAGGCCCTCTTAGCATGTGACCACTCTGTGATGGACTTCCTGATTGGCTGCCACTAGCAGGCACTGGGGAAGTGGTCAACAGAAAAACTCCAATCAGGAGTTCTGACAGTCCAGCAAAAAGTGCAAAGACTTAATTTATAAAGACTATTACAACTTTGTGTTAAAGAGGAACTCCAGTGAAAATAATGTAATAAAAAAAGTGCTTCATTTTTACAATAATTATGTATACATGATTTAGTCAGTGTTTGCTCATTGTAAAATCTTTCCTCTCCCAGATTCACATTCTGACATGTTTTACATGGTGACATTGTTACTGTGGGCAGATTATGGAGCTGGTCTGGCTTTAACAGACAGCTGTAAGCAGCTATTTCCTGTCTGAACATTGTTACATTGTGGCAGTTTGCCCAGAGTACCGTACGGTACCAGAGCCTCTTGTGGGAGGGGTTTCAGCACAAAATCAGTCACACAGCGCCCCCTGATGGTCTGTTTGTGAAAATCATTATTTTTCTCATGTAAAAGTGGGTATCAGCTACTGATTGGGATAAAGTTCAATTCTTAGTCGGAGTTTCTCTTTAAGGGAACCAAGCCAATAATCTGCCCTAGTTGATTATGACAAATTTTCCTTTCTTTTTCTTTTCTCTCTTTTTTTTTCTAAAGAAATACTTGAATGGATATGACCAGTCTTTATACCATGCACAGATCTCTGGTTACTGAAGATCACACAATGTAAACAAATACCTTGCGCTATTTACAGACCAATAGTGTGATGGAGAATACCAGTGCTAACAGGAGGACATCAGTGTGATTGGTGGTGACTCCCAGAGAAAGAAGCACTACTTTCACAGATGCTCTGGAATTGTATTTACCTACGGCCACACCAATTGTTGAGTTATTTGCCATCTTTACGTCTGTGTAATGTTGCAGAAGATGCTGTTGCTCACATGAGCTGTACAAATGTTCCTTTACAGGATACTCACTACCCTGGCTGAGCACCAAGTGGAAAGACAGCGTACCTGAATGAGTGGTAAGGCCCCGCAGTAGCAATCAGACAGGCAGGAGCATTTGAGGCTGCAAAAAGGGGAAGCCAATTAGTGGAGTGTTGCTGTAGTCAAGTTGTGAAATAATAAGGGAGTGGGTTTAGATCTCTGTAGCCTCAGGTATGAGAAAGAAAAAAAAGGATATGCTGTGAATAACACATGGTAGCCAACTCTCCAGTGGTGAGATTCGTTTTACAGCCAGCTGGGCCTTAAATCAACATCACACTTAATGCTGTAAAACCAAGGCAGATGGACTGAACTGCACGGTATGATAATTATCAGTAGCATTATCATAGGCACTGCCTCGTCCATCTAACACAGGATTTTATCATTCCTGGCTGGGCCTTATTTCACATAGCCACACATGTATGAATCATGTCCCTCTATCATAGTAGAATACTATGTAATCAATAGTAATGGTGTTGTTCTTCACAGGCATTTTATTATTTTATGTGCTTAATGATTAATGGCAATGATGGATAATCAAAACAACACCACATATAAATGTGTGTGTGTATACTGTATATATTATAGGATACAGTTCCTCTTTCCTCATGTATGGGCTACTGATGATTATACTTAAAGGGAACATGAACTGAGTAAAAGTATTTAAAATAAGCACATGATGTGGCTGCAAATGAATATGACATACTTACCTCACCATCAGTTCCTCTCAGAAGCTCACCAATTTCTTCTTACAATGATCCGTTCCAGTTCTGACAATATTTTGTCAGAAGTGAAATATACCAGTTGCTTTAAGTTATATATCAGCTGCTGTCAGTTACAACTGTATGTGCAAGGTAATGTCTATGTTTCCCTATGGCTCAAGTGGGCGATATTACAGTTTATCAGTGTGCTGACCAGAAAGCTGTTATGGGTAATGGCCATTTTCAAAATGGAGGACAGAGAATTATATTAATCACAGTGGACAAACAGGACGCAGGAGAGGAGAAAGGGATCAATGAGTAGACTACACAGGAGGTAAGAATGACATGTTCATGTTTATTTTAACTTTTAATTTTCAGTTCGGGTTCTCTTTAAGGTGCGTACACATGCACTACGGCAATGAACGACGGGTCCATCAGACCCTCCCGCTGGGCGGGCGTTCCAGCGACAGTAGTGCGTGTGTACAGTCTGTCGGCAGACTGATAAGGCTGTTTCTGAACAGTTAAAGAGTAACTGTTGGGCATAAAATCAAAAATCAGTTCTTTATTTTTATCTGGTAAACAAGTAATAAGGATGCTAACCAGGCAATCCAAAAGTTAAAAATCACTCTTATTTTTATTCTCCATAAAACATCATTCCCCAGTTTCCCTGG
This sequence comes from Hyperolius riggenbachi, assembly GCF_040937935.1. Classification (NCBI taxonomy): domain Eukaryota; kingdom Metazoa; phylum Chordata; class Amphibia; order Anura; family Hyperoliidae; genus Hyperolius; species Hyperolius riggenbachi. Next base: position 98,655,156 of record NC_090649.1, read on the forward strand.
CTCATATTTAGTACATCTGCCACACAAAGGAAGTTGCAGGGCATGTTGGGTTTGCTTTTTTTCTTCTTTAGTTTCCCCTCAGACTTAACTAATGCAGCCTGATTGGCTGAAGCCTCTTTCCCTCCTGTTTTCCCCTTCCACACCTCTGTTCCTCTCTGATTGGCCAATATTTTTCAATGCACTTTCTTTTGCAGAGCCAGATGGGCGTGTTAAGACTGGGAGGAGAGCGGCCAATGCAAACACAGACAGAGTAAGGGAGGAAATGATGTCAGGATTCAAGATGGACACAGACTGTAGAAAACTGTAGAAAAATCACTAAAATCAAAATGTAGACAGTGCAATACATATGTTATGTAAGTAGAGCAAGTATTTATCTACTTATATATGTGTGTGAGTTAATATAGCTGACAGCTCCACTTTAAAAGAGCAATATTTTATAGCAACTATATAATATATGTGGAGTGAGCTGTGATGCCATTACTGGGTGAAGTAATTAGGCGAATAAGATGCAGGGACTTTTCCTCCCCTTTTTGGCAAAAAAAGGGTGTCTTATTTGCCTAAAAATACGGTACATCCATGTGAACGGACCTCATTTTTAATAGGGAAAGTGTCAGGATCGGTGTCAGCGAACAGGGAGAATCTGATTATTGGTGATCTGCAGTATCACCAACAACACAGATATCACCTGATTATTGATGATCTGCAGAATCACCAATAATACAAGTGAAACTAACCTCCAACACCTAACACAGTAAATAACAATAACGACAGCAATAATTCATAAGGTCGTGGAAATATCCACCACACGGCAATTCCTCAGAGGTGTGGTTACCTCTGAATGGGAACCCCGTGTGTGAGATCCTAAAACCCAGCAAAGAGAGGAATCTCAGCCCCAGGCAGTAATCGTCTGCTGGGGCAGGCGTCTCGGGGAGGCAAGCCTCAGAGATAGCCCTACAGTGGGTTCCACTGAAGGGAGAAAGGTCAGACAAGCAGAGGTTCGGCAACAGAGAAGGCGGCAGCAGTATAGAAACGGAAAGCTGATTCAGAGTCTGTAAACAGGCAGGGTCGGCAACTTGAATCAGATAGGCAGAAGTACAAAAAGCGTTTAGAGTAAAGAGTAGTCAGAGATAGCCAGAGTCAAAACACAGGTAATATACAATACAATGCTAATCTAAGGTGTGACGTCCTTGGTATCAACACCTAGGAAACTGAGCTAAGGTCTAAGCGCTAACACGGATGTATTCACGACAGCAGACAACTTGCTACTGACAAGCAAGTCCTATATGTAGCAAGAGAGCTGCCCAGCGCCGCCCCAGAGCCTCAGCCAATCACCAGAGCAGAGGGAGTCAGCTGACTGGCCTGGTCAGCTGACTCCCCGCCTGGAGGCATAAAGATCCTGCCTCCTCGCGCGCGCGTCATGCGGAGGGTAAGGGCCGGCAACGAGGACCCCACAGGAAGCAACTGCGCGGCGGAGTCCGCCGAGCATGCGGACTCCGCTGTCCGCACAGCCCCGCTCGGCGGCACACCGGCGGTGAGAGTCTGGGAAGCGGAGCCCGCTGCCACATGCATACTGCCAGCGGGTCCGCTATCCCTTACAGAAAGACAGAGAAAAATGTTTAGTAAGTTAAATAAAACTCTGAAGAGCCTGGTCCTTCTTTTTTTATCACCAACACATCCTTATATATGTGTCTAGACACAGGCTGAATATTTTTACATGAAAAGTGATGAAATAATGGGCAAACAATCTCTTGTTTTAAAAGATTGGGGTTGCTGTTTACATCACTTTGTGGGAAAAAGATAAAAAGACTTGAAAGACTTCACCAGAAGACGCTGATAGCCAACTAGCCTATTCATAATACCACAACACCATTAAAAAAACATCCTACGTTTTAGGAGGAATCATCTGGCAATTAATATTTCCCTTTATTACGGTTGATTAGCCATGATGTTTTGAGTAATGTTGGATTCACGTAATTGAACAATGGGTTCACCTTTGACTTTGCATATGCCTTGTAATTCTATTTTGCCTCAAGGAGAACCTACGGAGATCAAATGTATTTCTACCATGGAAACGATGAGCCATATTGGTGGAAATTTTAAGTGTTATCTAATAGTGGGGACAGTGGCCTAATGATACAAATTCACAGGTCATAAATATGAATGGACAACAGTATCCAGAATCAATAAGACCCGGTGTCTATTTGCTAAGGAGCACCTCTTATGACATTGCAATTTGGCCTCCTTATCTGGCCCTACTTGTGTTGCTGTGTAGACATTGATCACTGGTGGCAGTTAGTTATGGTAGGAAGCACACGTGTTCCTCTGTGTGACAATAAGAAAGGCACACAAAAATGAAGGATGACGTTATTACTGCTTAATGAGCAGTTCTGAAATACACAAACCATTTATGAATGGAAAAAAGGACATGAGTGTAATGGAATTAGTAGTCGCATGCTATACTTAGAGGTTTACGGATAGATTTAATGGATTTTGCTACAAAGAAGCCAATGCATACGAAATCCATAGCTTACCACACATTATCGCCCACCGGCACTTAAAGGGATTACATACAGTAGCAATTGATGTTATTATTTTTATTTATTTGTTGGTAAAGTTTAGATCTGATATAAATATATATTTTTCACATTTATTTTCTTTTTTTTAATCAGAAAATATGAACTATTACAAATAAATGTTTCCGTCATCTGACCTCCACCTGCTGGTTGGACTGTCTGGTTTGTATCTAGATTAGGTTCCTCTTTAACTGGTGTTGTGTTACTCCCCTCCCCCCTTTTTGGTGGCAAAAAAGTGCATCTTATAAGGTGAAAAATATGGTGTTTATTTATTTATTTTAATTTTGGCTTCAGGAACACTTTATAAAGTGGAAATAAATGTAAAATTTCCTCTCTGCTCTGAAATATTACCACAGCACGATGACCTTTACAAACAAGTAACATTCCTTCATTACAATTTATGGCAATCCTAGAAAATGGAAGTTCACAATTTGGTTTCACTTTGCAGGGAGCACTGGAGGGGTTAAGCCTCAGTGTTTACTGTAAGGGGAAAGCTGCCTTGGCAGTACTCATGCAGTCTATTCACAGCTGCTGATAAGAACGAATTAGATACTTTGATCTGGCTAAACAACCACAAATCACAAAGCAGTGGATTTCTTCAGCAACTACACGTGAGATAAAGACTTTTCATTGTGTGCCCTGAAAGAGTTTGGTCTTTAAGTTTTTCAGCCCAAACAGGCACACACTTATGACCAACCAAACACGATTTAAATTTTATTTGTGTTGATTGTAGGGGAAGAAGATTCACAAAGCTCATCCTGTCCTATGAGACAACCTAGCCAGAAAACGCTGAATAAAAACTGAGTTTTTTTCCACTGTAATGGAGAAAAGCAGACAGGTCAGCCATACTTGTTGGACTGTGCAGGATAATTAAAACCCAGTCGGTGATCAATGTGAACATGGCGCCTGGACTCTCTTTGTCTCTTAAGAGCACACTGTATGACCTAAGGAAGCGATTGTTTTCGTGAAACGCGTTGTTGAAGTGCTAAATAAAATAGTGTTATCTTTAATAGTCTCGAGTCTCCATATCAGGTAAAAAAAATGTCCCTCTTACCTGATTATAAAGCATATACTGTACATCTATTATATTAGATTTATATACATATCATATGGGCGTCTCCTCTCACTCTGTTGGGTGATCAATGTGGTCCTTCCACAACAAAACATACAGTGCATGATTGTTAGTACAGTGCTGCCCCTCCCTTTCACAGTCTGAGTGCCGCTGTTCAGAGTATTATAACAGTCAGACACTGTTACTAGAACTACTGTGATCCAAAAATACACTTCATTTTATATGTCTAAACTACTGGATTAAATCATTTTGCCTAATGCCTTGCGTACAGGTTTAATATTTATGGATAGATGGCTACATTTTTAATGTTGCGTCACCAAATATTTTGTCAGAGTTGTATCCAGCCTATGTGAATGTGACAGCTGACACTTCAAGTGCTGAAGTTATTTTAGGATCAGACTTGTTTGCAATACTTAAGCCTTGTTTAGCATTTATTTAAACTTGCCTTAAATGACTTCATTTTCCTTGCATTAGAGCTATACACTTGTTCAGCATTTGTTTACACATGTTTTGCATTACTGCAGCGCTGTTTTCCCAGTAATTCAAATTGTTTTACATCGCTTTTTACTTATCGCGGGTTGATTACGGCTTATTCTAAGGCTAAACTCTGCATTTTATAAGCAAGGATTATTTTTTATGTATATACAAAAGCCCTGGTGATGGAAGGCATGAACTGGAAATCGTGTAATCAATGTGCCATCTTGTCCAATTAGGTGTTAAAGAGGACCTTTACGGAAAGATAGTAGTAGCTGGAAATATATAAATCAAGACATTGCAAAGTGAGAAGTAGATCAAAAAATGATAGATACTTGCCGTGTCATCATCCCTACTGATGGCAGGCATGGAAAAAAATGCACAACACCAACTGCCCTTATCTATAAATACACATCACTATCAATCAATGTGATAGGCTGAAAGGTTGTGCTGCCCATAATTATTCATACCCCTGGCAAAATTTGACTTAAAGTAAAGGTCCAAGCAAATAAAAAAACAAAAGATCCACTTACCTGGGGCTTTCGGTCTTCTCCGCTGCAGAGCCCGACCTCGCCAGGCTTAGTAGTTCTGCGCCTGCACAGTACCATCCTGATGACATCAGACGGACCACGTGACCCGCGCTGTGGAGCGCAGAAGAAGCTGACCTGGAACCCAACCTGGCGAGACCGGGAGCCTCCGGAGCTGCGGTTAGGGGAACACGGCAACTGCTACGGGCTGGAGGAAGCCCCAGGTAAGTGGATCTTTTTTTTTTACTTCTTTGATGTTTCCTTTAAAGTTACTTTTATTCAACCCTAAAGTAATTTTTTGACAGGAAATGACATAGGTGTCTCCCAAAAAATAATAAGACCATGTACAAGAGGAATTATTGTGTAAAAAAATTTCTCAGCTTTTATTTACATTTGAACAAAAAGTGTCCAGTCCAAAATTATTCATACCCTTCTCAATAATCAACAGAAAAGATTTTATTGGCTATCACAGTAGCAATCAAACGTTTCCTTCTAATTGCAGACCAGCTTTTTGCATGTCTCCACAGGTATTTTTGCCCATTTATCTTTAGCAATGAGCTCCAAATATTTCAGGTTGGGGGGGTCTTCTTGCCATCACCCTGATCTTTAGTTCCCACCACAGATTATTAATTGGATTCAAGTCAGGACTCTGGCTGGGCCACTCCAAAACGTTAATGTTTTTGTATGCTAACTATTTCTTCACCACTTTTGCTGTGTGTTTTGGGTCATAGTCATGCTGAAATGTCCACTGGAGCCCAAGGCCAAGTTTCCCTGCAGACTGCCTCATATTGTCATTGAGAATCCTCATGTATTGCTCTTTTTCCATGGTGCCGTTTACTGTGATTATATATGTGTGTGTGTGTATATATATATATATATATATATATATATATATATATATATATATATATATATATATATATATATATATATACTGTTTATATATTTTTAAGTGATTTTTTAGGAGACCAATAATTTGTAACATAGGTGATAATTGCAGAAGCTGCGGGTTGTGGTGCAACAAGCTGAAATGCAAACAATTTATTTCTGAGAAAGCATAGGGAACAGTTTTAGAAACAAGTATTGTTTTAGAAACGGTTATTTATTTAAATAGTAAGTTATTGTAATTGATAAAGTTGGTATTGTAAAGATAACAAGCGATATATACGTGGCACCCGTTTTGTATAGTTTTATACATTTGGCGCCAATAGAGATATTGCATTGATGTGAATAGGGCGTCCTTTTTAATAGGCGCCATTATTACTTGCTTCCCTGCATTACAGCTTTGGCAAGCCAACATCTTATTAGGAATGCATATGTGAAGTGTATAGGTTAACAGTGTGAAAGTGCTGTAGTTATTTTTAAGCACACTTCTCACCTGTATGAATAACATACGCTGCATCCCTAAACATGAAGTCACCATCATCATCATTAGCATTGAGTCTTAGCATGTTTTTATAAATACTTCCTCCTGAACGTGCAGAGTATGATAATGGTGGATGGAAGGTGTGAAGACCACACTTTGTACGTTTATAACGAAAGGCCTGTTAAAGAGGAACTGCAGTGAACATGATGTAATGAATAAAATTGCTTATTTTTGGCAATATTAATTTATAAATGATTTAGTCAGTGTTTGCCCATTGTAAAATCTTTCCTCTCCCTGATTTACATTCTAAAAAACATATAACTGGTGGAGACATCTTTAATTCTGTCAGGTGATCCATGCGGAATGTTTGTTACTGAGAGTTCTATGCACAGAGGGAAATACTTGCTTGGCAGTTGGAAAAAGCCGCTATTTCCCACAATGCAATGAGGTTCAGAGAAAGCAAACTGTCAGGACCATGGTCATAACATCACACTGTGGGAGGGGTTTCACCACAGTATCAGCCACTCAGATCCCCCTGATGATCTATTTGAAAAAAGAAAAAGATTCCATGTGTATCATTCATGTACTGCAGTCCCTCTCTTTCAAGAACAGCCCCCTTGGACATCGGCTTCCCTTTTTCATGTGTTGTTTCTCATTTTCAGCCTCATCTTTTATATGTAGCACCCATATTTCATGTTTAGGTGACCCCTGCAGCCGCCCAAGGCATGGGCCTTAGTGGCCTTTCCAGAAATTCGGCCCTGAAGATGAGAAGGAAGGCTGGTGTTGTGACAATGTTGTGACATCACCACACTCTGATCAGCTCTGCAAGCCTACAAGGGGCAATCAACTTAAAGCGGAATATAACCCTGCATTTCAACTTTGCTCTAAAACATTATTTACAGCATATTATATGCAACCAGCATTATTTTTTTACTAGACCAGCATTGGAAGGGTTAAACACAGAGGTTTAAAGTTCCGTGGAGAGATATGCAGAAGTTCAGATGGATACATTTAACTAAATAGAATGTAACAAGTTATAAATGTTACACACTCTTTGGCTGTCCTCCAGCTCCTTCTCAGTCAGAGAGTGATCAGGGCTCATTCACACTATGTGCTGCGCTGTCCGTTTTGACGCAACGCACATAGTGTATGATCCACATGGCAACATGAAAGTCCATAGACTTTCATGTTACCATTCACACTACAGGTGTGCGTTCCCATGCGTTACGATGTAACACCTCTGGGGACATAAAATCGCACGACGCACACATTTCCCGACGGGTACGGCTGCCGGCATCTGCGCTCTAGCGCTCCCCGACGTGCATTCCGTGCGTTGACCGTGCGATGGCAACGCAAGCACGAAATTGTATTCGTGCTTGCGTTGTGTAGTGTGAATGAGCCTTGAGTCACATGCCACACTTAGATACATTTATGTAAACAAAATGTATCTATGTCAGCTTCGGATGCGTCTGCAGTTCTGTCCAGGAACTTAAAAGCTCTGTGTAACCCTTCCAATGCTGGTCTAGTAAAAAAAAAAAATGCTGGTTGCATATAATATACTGTAAATAATGTTTTAGAGCAAAGTTGAAATGCAGGGTTATATTCCGCTTTAAGACACATAGCCCTACAAAAAAAAAGTCACTAGTCTGACAGAAACTCTGAGAACAGTTCCAGCACTACACCTTTGCATTCAAATCCTATCAATTCCTGTGGGTGAAATTGTTGTTTTTATGCTAGCGATGACATCCACATTTGAAAGGTAACCTAATACCAGAGAATTCTTTACTTCAAGGGAGTTTTTTCTTTCTTTCCTTTCTTTTCTTACTCTTATTCTTTCCTTCCTGCTTTCTTTTCCCCCTTTTCTTTTTCTATTCTTCTGTCTTCCTCTCCACTTTTACCTCTAATTGCTCCTGGTCTTGGACAACCAAACATTACGTAAGTTTGTATGTGTGATGCCATTGGCTAGTACAATTGAGACCAATTGGAGCTGTCTGTTGTTAAATAAGACCTTTACAATTTTGGTTAATGTATTTCTTATGCAAAACGTCTGTTCTTTAAAATGAAAAATTCCAATAAAAATTTTGAAACAGGAAATGTAACCTAATATTTTGGCCAGGCGTTCAGCTTTACGTGTCGGCACGAAATGTCCCACTTGAAACAAGAAGGCACGATCGAAGCAGCCTGTTTTCAAAAAATGGCATAAGGCTACAAAAATGACTCATCACAGATTATGTAATAAACCTTTCATTGCTAGGCAGGAAAGAAAAAAAACTGTAATGAAATCCTTTTAATATTTTTTTCCCATTGAGATATGCAACGCAGCAGAGAGGCAGCACTGACTGGCTGCAATGTATCATTTCCTTGTAATAAACGGTTCTCTCCTGATTATCAGTGGAATGATGTGAGATGTGGGAGAGAAATGCTGATGTAACGAGACTCAGACTTTCTGCGCAGGAGTCAGGCTGGATTTGTCTCATATGCTTGGAATACACGGATCGATTCTAGTGCTCGATTCTGCGCCCAATCGTTTTGGCCGCTCGATTCTCTTATCTTCCACTCGTTTTTCTTATCTTTTTTCAATTCACTTCAATGAGAAATTAAGCGGCACAGTGTTCGAACGGTGATCGGACATGTCGGAAATTATCTATCGAGCCATCTTAATGGCTCAAAATCGAGCCGTGTATTCCCTGCATTACCCTGCTTTGCTCTGTGCCGATTTCTGACTGTTCCAGCTCAGGGCGCTAGAAATTGGACATTATCTCCTGTTAAGCATGTTTAATCTAACTTTTAGCAGGAGAGATAAGCCCTTGTGTAGTAAACAGGCAGAGGTGAGTATCTCTGAGGAGATTCCCTCTTCCAGTGGCTGTGTGGGACTGATTTGCAGCTTAATGAAGCTAGGCCTTAAATCTTCCTGAAGCAGCTTTCAATTTCTTTGAGATTTAGTGCTATTAAGTTAATCTAGGTAAACATAATAAGTCAGGACCTATAAGAGGAGTACGTATTTGATAGGCCCTCGTTCACTTGGCGCCAAGGTGATGCTGATTGTACTAATTATCTATTACTGATTTTATACTATGCAGCCACTTTTATTAACTGTATTCTACCTCCTCAAATGACAAACCTAACTTCAGAGTCAAGTGATTCTACCTTCTGGCCATACAGCCATAGATCCCAAGCCCCCCTAGAGCCACTTCCGTTCCAGCGTTGTCCCAATTCTTCACTCTTCCACAATCCCCACACATCTCAGAAACCCCTGTATGGTTACGCCGCCACCACCAGACAGTCTATGGGGAGGTCAATGGATGTAGCAGCCATACTTCCCCTCCAATTGGCAGAAATGGAAGGAGGTGAGTCGTGCCGCAGTCACAGTAGGAGGCTGGATATAATGGAAGCTGGAATCCCTATGCTAGGTACACACAATTCAATTTTCTGTCCAATTGACAGGAATTAGACGATTATTTCCAACATGTCCAATCTGTTTCTAATCTATAAAGGGATCAATTTTTTGAAGTTATCATTGGAAAATCAATCCCTTTATTGAGCAAAAACAGATTGGAGTAGTTTGGACATGTACACACAATTCAATTTCCTGGCAGATTGCCCATCGATTGCACAGGAAATTGAATTGTGTGTACCCAACATTAGTGTATTATTAATACTGATGCTTCAGATGTCCAGATGAAGTTTGAGAAGGTTTGAGAAGATGGGTAACCACCCTTACATTACTGAGTTATGATATGGGTGAAGAAACTAAAAAGAGTAGATGGCTCTAACCACCAGTGGTGCTCAGCAGAGCTCGAATATTCGAGTAGCTCGAATATTCGAGCTCTTTTTCAGCTATTCGAGCTCGGTATTCGAGCTCCGAATAGCTGGAGCTATTCGAATGGGCTATCCGAGTACACTCGAATAGCCCATTCACTATTCGAGCTATTCGAGCAACCCGGCGCTATTCGAGCTCGGTACCGAGCTCGAATAGCGTCATAGCCCAGATTGATGTCCTTAGAGCCAATCAGAGGGCTCCCAGGCCCTCTGATGGCAGCCAATCACAGAGGGGGACCCTGGCCAGCCCCTACCCTATAAATAGCGGCCGCCATGTTCCGTTTCTCCATGCTTGCCTGAGACTTGTACAGAGAGAGAGTTGCTCCTTTGTGCTTTGGCTTAGCAAGTGCTCTATTGTGATCATTTACCTAGCGTTTTTGCTCACCTACACCTGCCATATACACCTATATTGTTGTTAGTTAGATAGACATTGTATTTTAGTTAGTAGCTTGTGTGTTACATTAGAGACAGGCAGCTGCTGCAAGCTTACAGGTTTAGGCCTCAGGGGGGCCTTGCCTCTGTGGGCAGCTGTCCTCTGTTTATTTCTCTCATCTATACCAGTATTTCTGCTGTCCTTTACTAATAGTATTGTAGTTATACTGTACTAGGAGTAGGACACTCACTGACTGTCACTGTTTATAGGCTACTAGCTAGCTCCTGCGTGTGTGCACTCACTCACTGTCTGTGTGTACAAACACTCTATTTCCTTCTGATTACTGATAGATTATTGTTAGTTAGTTGTACTTACTTACTACTTACTCTTACTGTACCCGTAGGGACACTCACTGTCACTGTTCATATAGGCTACTAGCTCCTGCGTGTGCGCACTGCACTCACTGTCTGAGTGTACACACACAACACACACTCTATTTCCTTCTGATCGCTGATTGATTATCGTAATTAGTTAGTTCTACTTACTGTTACTACTTACTCTTACTGTACTAGGAGTCTAGGACACTCAGTCACTGTCCATAGGCTACTAGCTCCTGCGTGCGTGCACTCACTGTCTGAGTGTACACACACCACCCACACTCCATTTCCTTCTGATCGCTGATTGATTATTGTAATTAGTTAGTTCTACTTACTGTTACTACTTACTCTTACTGTACTAGGAGTCTAGGACACTCAGTCACTGTCCATAGGCTACTAGCTCCTGCGTGCGGTCACTCACTGTCTGAGTGTACACACACCACCCACACTCCATTTCCTTCTGATCGCTGATTGATTATTGTAATTAGTTAGTTCTACTTACTGTTACTACTTACTCTTACTGTACTAGGAGTCTAGGACACTCAGTCACTGTGTTCATAGGCTACTAGCTCCTGCGTGCGGTCACTCACTGTCTGAGTGTACACACACCCACACTCCATTTCCTTCTGATCGCTGATTGATTATTGTAATTAGTTAGTTCTACTTACTGTTACTACTTACTCTTACTGTACTAGGAGTCTAGGACACTCAGTCACTGTCCATAGGCTACTAGCTCCTGCGTGCGGTCACTCACTGTCTGAGTGTACACACACCACCCACACTCCATTTCCTTCTGATCGCTGATTGATTATTGTAATTAGTTAGTTCTACTTACTGTTACTACTTACTCTTACTGTACTAGGAGTCTAGGACACTCAGTCACTGTCCATAGGCTACTAGCTCCTGCGTGCGGTCACTCACTGTCTGAGTGTACACACACCACCCACACTCCATTTCCTTCTGATCGCTGATTGATTATTGTAATTAGTTAGTTCTACTTACTGTTACTACTTACTCTTACTGTACTAGGAGTCTAGGACACTCAGTCACTGTGTTCATAGGCTACTAGCTCCTGCGTGCGGTCACTCACTGTCTGAGTGTACACACACCCACACTCCATTTCCTTCTGATCGCTGATTGATTATTGTAATTAGTTAGTTCTACTTACTGTTACTACTTACTCTTACTGTACTAGGAGTCTAGGACACTCAGTCACTGTCCATAGGCTACTAGCTCCTGCGTGCGGTCACTCACTGTCTGAGTGTACACACACCACCCACACTCCATTTCCTTCTGATCGCTGATTGATTATTGTAATTAGTTAGTTCTACTTACTGTTACTACTTACTCTTACTGTACTAGGAGTCTAGGACACTCAGTCACTGTCCATAGGCTACTAGCTCCTGCGTGCGGTCACTCACTGTCTGAGTGTACACACACCACCCACACTCCATTTCCTTCTGATCGCTGATTGATTATTGTAATTAGTTAGTTCTACTTACTGTTACTACTTACTCTTACTGTACTAGGAGTCTAGGACACTCAGTCACTGTGTTCATAGGCTACTAGCTCCTGCGTGCGTGCACTCACTGTCTGAGTGTACACACACCCACACTCCATTTCCTTCTGATCGCTGATTGATTATTGTAATTAGTTAGTTCTACTTACTGTTACTGTACTAGGAGTCTAGGACACTCAGTCACTGTGTTCATAGGCTACTAGCTCCTGCGTGCGTGCACTCACTGTCTGAGTGTACACACACCACCCACACTCTATTTCCTTCTGATCGCTGATTGATTATTGTAATTAGTTAGTTCTACTTACTGTTACTACTTACTCTTACTGTACTAGGAGTCTAGGACACTCAGTCACTGTGTTCATAGGCTACTAGCTCCTGCGTGCGTGCACTCACTGTCTGAGTGTACACACACTAAATTTACTTGTGATTACTACTGATTATTGTAACTGCTAGTTGTACTTCCTGACTGTTACTACTTACTTACTGTACTAGGGGACACTCACTCAGTCACCTCACCAACCAACCCACTCCATTAAAGTACCCCACTTTTCACCCGCCCTTTTAAAAAACTTTTGTCTATACGCCCAAAACATTGAAGATGTCCGGAAGTGGCAGCCAGCGCGGTTTGGGCAAGGGGAAGGGCAGCAAGGGAATCAGGAGGAGAGGGAGCAGCATTGTGGCAAGCCGCGGCCGCGGGCGCGCCACCATGCACAGTTCCGCAGCAGCAGCAGCAGCGTCAGTGGCTAACATTCCTCCCATAGCCACTGGCCGTAGACGCCTTGGGCGCCGCCCAGCAGGAGCATCTGCAACTCACGCTGCAGAGACACAGCAGCAGCAGCGTGTAGCACCTGCTCCCATTTTCCTCCAGCCGGGTCGGAAACGTCCCATTGAGGAAAAGGATGCAGACACTGTGGTGCAACTCATGACGGAGGATGAGCAGCCCGCCATCAGCTCTGCATCCGAGGCCTCCACCCTCACCACCACCACCACCCCTGTTCGCAGCAGCCGCCCAGCAGGGTCTGGGGAGGAGGCCAGTTCACCGTCACTCGCCGACCTGTCATTCAGCAGTCTTTTGACCCCAGGCATCATGAGTAAATTGTCTGCTGTTGTTGGCGATCTTGAGGAGGAGATGCTGATGGGCACTTTGGGGGATGAGGGATTGGACAGCAAGACTGTGGTGACAGTCAAGCAGCCCATCCATGCATCAGGAGAGGAGTTTGGGGGGTCCTCATCCCAGCAGGACATGTTTCAGGAGGGGGAGGATGATGATGACCCGGTGACAGACAGAGACTGGGTGCCACCACCTCCAGGGGATGTCGTCCTCAGCAGCTCTGAGGAGGAGGAGGAGGATGCGCTTGTGGGCCTTGCAAGGAGGCGCATCATTGCAAGCATTGGCAGCGTCCCACAGCCTGCTGGTGTCTCAGGCTCAGCAGCAGCAGCAGCAGCATCAGCCAGTACCACCCCCAGCCGCATCCAAGCCCCCCCCCCCAACCACCACAGGGAGACAGGCAGCAGCGCTTCCATGCCGTAGGGGGAAGTTTCTGTCACCAATCTGGCGGTTTTTCACCATGCCCACTGTGTACAGCAAGTATGCCACTTGCAACCACTGTCAGCGGAAGTTGAGCAGAGGTGCAGACCCCTTAAAGTTCAGCACCAGCTCGCTCATCAACCACCTTGCGGCTAAACATTTCCACCAGCATGAGGAGTTCCAGAGGCTGAAGGCATCTGCTGCTGGCAGTGGCACCACACCCATCACGGCACAGCCTTCAGCAGCAGCAGCAGCAACAGCAGCCACCCGCCCTCCTGCTCCTCCAGCAGCACCAGCAGGAGTGCGGAAACGCACTGCTCCTCCCCCCTCTGCAACTCCTGCCGCCGACACTGAGGCCTGTTCTGGCAGCCAGTCCTCAGTGGCCTCCTCTGCTGTGTCTGCTGATTCCCGTGTCAGCAAAAGGCCACGCCAGAGCCTTTTGAGCGAGTCCTTCCAGGGGGTGGTTAGGGCTCTGCCTCCCAGCAGCCGTCGCGTGCGGCAGCTGAACGGCTTGCTGGCACGGGCCATGTGCTCCCAACTCCTGCCGTACACGCTCGTGCAGGAGGGGAGCGACATTCGTGCGCTGCTTGCTTGCGCAGCCCCAGACTGGCAGCTCCCCAGCAGACACTTTTTCTCCCGCAAGGCCATTCCTGCACTGCACCGCTTTGTGATGGCCAATGTGGAGCGAGGGCTGGAGCACGCGGTTGGTGAAAGGGTCCACGTCACCATGGACTCCTGGAGCAGCCGCTTCGGGACAGGCCGCTACCTGTCCTTCACTGTCCACTGGGTCAGCTTGGTGGAAGGGGGTGAGGATGGGAGAGCAGCAGCGGGCACAGCAGCAGCAGCAACACAGTGGGTGGTGCCACCCCGCAGGGTCAGGGGAACTGCAGCAGGTTCCTCCGATCCTCTGCCATCCTCCGGCACACCTGGCCAAACCCCCCGCCTCAGCAGCAGCGTGAAGGCCCGCCACTGCCAAGCGCTGCTGCACTTGGTCAGCCTTGGGAAGACCAAGCTGACGGCAACCCATGTGTTGGCCAAACTCCAGGAGCAGGAGAGGATTTGGCTGACCCCCAGAGGCCTCAGAGTCGGAGAGGTGGTGGCCGACAATGGGGCCAATCTGGTTGCCGCAATAGACAGGGGAAACCTGACCCACATCCCCTGTCTTGCCCACGTGCTGAACCTGGTGGTGCAGAAGTTCCTGCGCACCTACCAGGGGATGGGCGAACTGCTGGAAACGGCAAGGAATGTTGTGCGTCACTTCCGGCGCTCGGCTGCAGCCTGTGCGAGCCTGGAAGACGTGCAAAAGGAGCTGGATCTGCCACGCCATCGGCTGATCCTTGACGTTCCGACTCGCTGGAACTCCACCCTGGCGATGTTGGAGCGTCTGGTTGAACAGAGGCGCGCTGTCAAACAGTACCTTGCCCTGGCCACTGTTTCCGCAGCTCTGAGAAGGGACAAGACCAGCAACTTCCCGTCCATCGTCCCCGATGATGACTGGAGGCACATGCAGCAGGTGTGCTTAGTGCTGGCTCCCTTCCTGCAGGCCACAAACATGGTGAGCAGGGACCATGCTATGGTCTGCGAGTGGGTGCCCCTGGTTTCTCTGCTGAACAGGGCCCTCGATGCTTTGCTGGAACAGGGAGCGGCAGCCTTGGACCAGCAGGAGCGGCAACCAGCTGCGCAGTCCACCTCTGAGGGGGAGGAGGAGGAGGACTTGGTGGAGGTCCCTGACCTGGCTGCTGATGAGGGGGATCAGCACAGCGCAGCTGAGTTGGTGCGGGGGTGGAGAGAGGATGAGGCGGCAGAGGAGGAGGATGAGGACAGCACTGACGTCGATGTGCCAGCAGACGTGGCCCGCCTCTTCCCAATGGCAGCGCACATGCTGACGTGCCTGCGCAGGGACCCCAGGGTGATCCAGATGAAGCAGAGGGAGGACATCTGGATCAGCATGATGTTGGACCCACGCCTCAAGGGGAAGTTGAGCCAGTTCCTGCCGCCTGCAGGAGGAGACCCAGCGCAACAAATAAGGAGCTTGCAGCAGGCCCTTGTTGAGCGCTTGGAGGAAGCCTTCCCCCAGCCTTCCACCCCCACTGTCCAGCAGCCAGCACAGAGGCAGCAGCAGGTGCCTGCATCCAGCAGCAGCAAGCGCCCCACAGACCTGCTGTCTCTCAGCCACGAGCTCTACAGGACTGTAGAGGCTCCGGCAGCAGTGACTAGAGAGGAGATGCATGCAGCAGCATCCTCCTCCGGTCACAGCCAGCGCCTGACCCGCATGGTGGCTGACTACATGGGGTCCAGCGGGCTTGACAGCGATGCCCCTGTTGATCCCATGGAGTATTGGGTCAAGCGCATGGAGATCTGGAGCGAGCTGGCGCAGTACGCCCTGGAAGTGCTGTCCTGCCCCCCTTCCAGCGTGCTGTCCGAGCGCTGCTTCAGTGCAGCTGGTGGCGTGGTCACCGAGAAACGCTCACGTCTGTCTCACAAGTCTGTGGACAGACTGACGTTTCTCAAGATGAACCAGGCGTGGGTGGAAGGCGAGTTCCTGGCCCCTGTTGTCGGCGAGAGGGGGACATGAACTGGCTGCCGGAACCATCGTTAATGTGCCTTACCACCCTTTACCACCTCCTGGCTCCTGCTCACTAAGCCAGCCTGGTTCACTTTGACTATTACGTCGCCTGCAGCCACACATTTTACACCTACAGTGGGCTGCTGTGTACTGCCCTTCTGCTGTCTGTCTGTGTTTCCCACTGCCAGCGTACACAGAATTACCTTCTTCTGCTGCCACTCTGCCACCAGCTATTACGTCAAACAATAGCTATATTGGTTGCAAAACCAAAAACCAAACAAACCATTAAAAAAAAAAAAAAGGTTTAATTTTTCTGAGGTGCCCGGGTTGAAAACTGTGTTGTCCCAGTTGTGTATTGGACACAATGTGGGCTGCACGACCGCTGTCTGGGACCTCCTGTTGTGTTTATTTACAGCCCTGGTATCACCGCTAGGTACCAGGGCTATTATGTCACGCTGCCTACCTGCTGCCACACTCACACTGCTCCTCCATACCTCCTCCTGCTGCTGCTGCTGCTGTCTGTCTGTGTTTCCCACTGCCAGGGTACACAGATGATTTACCTTCTGCTGCCACTCTGCCACCAGCTATTACGTCAAACAGTAGCTGCTCGCCTACTCCTCCATTCCTCCTCCTGCTGCTGCTGTCTGTCTGTGTTTCCCACTGCCAGGGTACACAGATGATTTACCTTCTGCTGCCACTCTGCCACCAGCTATTACGTCAAACAATAGCTATATTGGTTGCAAAACCAAAAACCAAACAAACCATTAAAAAAAAAAAAAAGGTTTAATTTTTCTGAGGTGCCCGGGTTGAAAACTGTGTTGTCCCAGTTGTGTATTGGACACAATGTGGGCTGCACGACCGCTGTCTGGGACCTCCTGTTGTGTTTATTTACAGCCCTGGTATCACCGCTAGGTACCAGGGCTATTATGTCACGCTGCCTACCTGCTGCCACACTCACACTGCTCCTCCATACCTCCTCCTGCTGCTGCTGTCTGTCTGTGTTTCCCACTGCCAGGGTACACAGATGATTTACCTTCTGCTGCCACTCTGCCACCAGCTATTACGTCAAACAATAGCTATATTGGTTGCAAAACCAAAAACCAAACAAACCATTAAAAAAAAAAAAAGGTTTAATTTTTCTGAGGTGCCCGGGTTGAAAACTGTGTTGTCCCAGTTGTGTATTGGACACAATGTGGGCTGCACGACCGCTGTCTGGGACCTCCTGTTGTGTTTATTTACAGCCCTGGTATCACCGCTAGGTACCAGGGCTATTATGTCACGCTGCCTACCTGCTGCCACACTCACACTGCTCCTCCATACCTCCTCCTGCTGCTGCTGCTGCTGTCTGTCTGTGTTTCCCACTGCCAGGGTACACAGATGATTTACCTTCTGCTGCCACTCTGCCACCAGCTATTACGTCAAACAGTAGCTGCTCGCCTACTCCTCCATTCCTCCTCCTGCTGCTGCTGTCTGTCTGTGTTTCCCACTGCCAGGGTACACAGATGATTTACCTTCTGCTGCCACTCTGCCACCAGCTATTACGTCAAACAATAGCTATATTGGTTGCAAAACCAAAAACCAAACAAACCATTAAAAAAAAAAAAAAGGTTTAATTTTTCTGAGGTGCCCGGGTTGAAAACTGTGTTGTCCCAGTTGTGTATTGGACACAATGTGGGCTGCACGACCGCTGTCTGGGACCTCCTGTTGTGTTTATTTACAGCCCTGGTATCACCGCTAGGTACCAGGGCTATTATGTCACGCTGCCTACCTGCTGCCACACTCACACTGCTCCTCCATACCTCCTCCTGCTGCTGCTGCTGCTGTCTGTCTGTGTTTCCCACTGCCAGGGTACACAGATGATTTACCTTCTGCTGCCACTCTGCCACCAGCTATTACGTCAAACAATAGCTATATTGGTTGCAAAACCAAAAACCAAACAAACCATTTAAAAAAAAAAAAAGGTTTAATTTTTCTGAGGTGCCCGGGTTGAAAACTGTGTTGTCCCAGTTGTGTATTGGACACAATGTGGGCTGCACGACCGCTGTCTGGGACCTCCTGTTGTGTTTATTTACAGCCCTGGTATCACCGCTAGGTACCAGGGCTATTATGTCACGGCGAGCTGCCTGCCTCATTGACTGCCTGCTGCCACACACTCATCCTCCTCCTCCTGCTGCTGAATTTACCTCCTGCTGTCTTTGTGTTTCCACTGCCAGGGAGCACATACAATGGCGCTTCCAACATGCGTGCGCCCACCAGCTATTTGTTACGCTCAAAAATAGCTGCATTTCTTTAAAAAAAAAAATTGAAAAGAGAAATACGTGAAGAAGAAGAAGACGATATTGAAAAGGAAGGAGAAGATGAAGATGAAGAAGAAGAAGAAGATGAAGAAGAAGATGAAGAAGATGATGAAGAAGAAGATGAAAAAGAAGAAGAAGATGAAGAAGATGAAGAAGAAAAAGATGAAGAAGAAGAAGAAGAAGATGAAGAAGATGATGAAGAAGATGAAGAAGATGAAGAAGAAGAAGATGAAGAAGATGATGATGATGATGATGAAGAAGAAGAAGAAGAAGAAGAAGAAGAAGAAGAAGAAGAAGAAGAAGAAGAAGAAGAAGAAGAAGAAGAAGAAGAAGAAGAAGAAGAAGAAGAAGAAGAAGAAGAAGAAGAAGACAATATAGAAGAAGAAGAAGAAGATATAGAAGAAGAAGAAGAAGAAGATATAGAAGAAGAAGATCGAGAAGAAGAAGAAGAAAGATAAAGAAGAAGAAGAACAAGTATATACAGTAACACTACTGAACAAAATTAAGGACACAACTTCTCTTTCCACATTTTTTTTTAAAGGAACATCCCCACATAATCACTTGCTGTTGTTACTTGGAAAAAAAGAGGTTTCTTGCATCATTCACCCTCAAAACAAGTGTTGGAAGGCTATTTAAGGCCAATTCGAATAGTCAGCTCGAATAGTTAGCTCGAATACCGACTCGAATAGTGAGCTCGAAGTCCGAGGTCGAATCGAATAGTAAAAATTATTCGACTCGAATATTCGACTGACCTCGAATAATTTACTATTCGAATTCGACCAAACTCGAATTTTAAAAAGGGGTATTTGAGCATCACTACTAACCACCACCAGATCTAGAGGTGGTTTGTACCTTATGCAGCTCGGACATGTAACTTCAAATGATATTTTATCATTTAACCCATTTATCCCAACATGTATAGTGTGTTATTGGCAAGCCATCCATACGCCTTCCAACCACTCCCTGCATCACACAATTAGTTCAGTATGCAGGGCAGAAGAGGGCAAGGAATAGCTGTTGCTATGCCCTCTCCTTTCGATAACATTGGTGAGAGGCCAAGTAGCATATTAGCATAATAGTATCAAAATTAGCCACAGTCCCCCAACAGCTGTATACAGAATAAGGGGTGAGAGGGGGAAAAAGCACCCAGGGGGGTAACTTCAAATCATACATAGTTACATCGTTACTTGGGTTGAAAAAAAGACATACGTCCATCGAGTTCAACCAGAGAACAAAGTACAACACCAGCCTGCTCCCTCACATATCCCTGTTGATCCAGAGGAAGGCAAAAAACCCTTACAAGGCATGGTCCAATTAGCCCCAAAAGGGAATAAATTTCATTCCCGACTCCAGATGGCAATCAGATAACATCCCTGGATCAACATCATTGGGCATTCCTAGTAATTGTAGCCATGGATGTCTTTCAACTCAAGGAAAGCTCCCAAGAAATGTACACGCCCCCCCCCCCCCCCCCACACACACACGTTCACTTCCTTTTCCTTTTCCCTGTGTTGCCCCCACAGCCTAGAGTAGGAGCCCATCTTGCAAGGATCACATTACAAGTTTGGTTACTATAATCTTAATAGTAGTCCCTCCCCCCGGCTTACATGCAACAGATATTTTGCCACAGCTAAACCAGCTAAACCTTATCTAACCCTATTCTGACAGAGTCCTCCCTCTATTAATTCTTAACCCTAACAACACCACTTGCCGATACCTAAACCCCCCTCCAGTGCCTATCCCCAACGGACTGTTGACCTTCCCCCATGTGACCTTACCTTCCTGCGTTGGACAAATTTTCTGATTCTATCGCCACCACCCATAAGAAATATGTCCACTATAGTTGCTCTGGAGGGCGACCCCATATTGGAAAGTGGATTGGTGTGCATGTGGGGCCCCCATACCTTGGACCCCTGTGGGCTGCAGGGGCTGCTCCTCCAGCAGTTACACCTCTGTGTCCCCCAGCTAACACTGGTAATGAAGTGATGTGGTGTTTATGTGTTGCGGTCACAGGGCAGAGAGGATGGTCATGAAACAAAACAAAATCCTGCCTACTTTCACCTCTTTGGGAATTTAACCCAGTGAAAGAGTACAGAGACCCTCTCAAATTAAATCTGTTTGTTAGAGCATTTATATTTAAATTGATGCACCTTGCAGCTTATATGGAATGAAAATGACTGTCACTCTCCATTAGCACCTAATAATGATTATTGCCATGTAAATTAGCCGCTGGTAAATCGGTTTGGTCTGTAACTACATCGGAATTTGTAAGTTGAGTTGTTTGGCCTAGCTCATTAGAATAAGAAAATGTGACTTTGCAAAGTCTTTCTTCAGATACACAATACTGTATTGCAGGTTTCCAGACATCTAATGTTCTATGAATTTATGCTAACATTTTATGTACCTTTAGTGTAATACAAACAACAAACAAACAAACACAGAACATTTATATCGCGCTTTTCTCCTGGCAGACTCAAAGCGCCAGAGCTGCAGCCACTAGGACGCGCTCTATAGGCAGTAGCAATGTTGGGGAGACTTGCCCAAGGTCTCCTACTGAATAGGTGCTGGCTTACTGAACAGGCAGAGCCGAGATTCGAACCCAGGTCTCCTGTGTCAGAGGCAGAGCCCTTAACCATTATACTATCCAACCATTTTCACAGGTTACAAAGCAACTTTTTCATGAGAAAGAATATAAGCAGCACGGTGGCATAGTGGTTAGCGCTCTTGCCTTGCAGTGCTGGGTTTCTGGTTCTAATCCCAGCCAGGGCATTATCTGCACTGAGTTTGTATGTTCTCCCTGTGCCTTTGTGGGGTTCATCTGGGCGCTCTGGTTTTTTCCTACATCCCAAAAACATACAGATAAGTTAATTGGCTTCCCCCTAAATTGGCCCTAGACTACAATACATACACTAGACTACTATAGATACATACATAAACGTATGACTATGGTAGGGATTAGATTGTGAGCCCCTCTGAGGGACAGTTAAGTGGCATGATAATATACTCTGTACAGTGCTGCGGAAGATGATGTATGAATAGTAAATATTAATAATTGCAAAAAAACGAAAGAATGTACAGGTAATTTAAACTTGCAATACGTGAGTCAGTAGACCCTATCTGTACAAACAAGCTGTGGACATATTAGCCAGATTTATGACAAACACAGTCAGTCTTTATTAATAATATTAAAAACAACAAATTGGGACCTCAATCGGTCAGCAAAGTGTCTTTACTGGACGGTGTATTAACAGTCAATGGGGTGTAGCTAGCCCTGTTCAACCTGTATCAGTATTGTTCAATCATTCATTTAAAGAGACACTGAAGCGAGACTAAATCTCGCTTCAGCTCTCGTATATAGCAGGGGCATGTGTGCCCCTGCTAAAACGCCGCTATCCCGCGGCTTAACGGGGGTCCCTTCACCCCCAACCCACCCCCCGCAAAAGTTGGTCGCAGACTTGGTCGCTACATTTCTCTTCCTGGAGGCAGGGCTAACGGCTGCAGCCCTGCCTCCCAGCGCGTCTATCAGACGCGCATCGCCGCCTCTCCCCCGCCCCTCTCAGTGAAGGAAGACTGAGAGGGGCGGGGGAGAGGCGGAGATATGCGTCTGACAGACGCGCGTGGGGCAGGGCTGCGGCGGTTAGCCCTGCCCCAATGCGGAAACGCTCCCCCGCATTACGGAGGGGATTTGGGGGGACAGGGACCCCCGTTAAGCCGCGGGATAGCGGCGTTTTAGCAGGGGCACACATGCCCCTGCTATATATGAGGTCTGAAGCGAGATCTATTCTCGCTTCAGACTCTCTTTAAGAGAGTGGCTGGTGTCAAATAGGCCATATAGAGTGTCCAGAGTTTGTGTTTATTTGATGCAATGCACTGCAGACATATCCCTGCATGCAAATGCAAACGTACTCTGAGATAGAGTGACCATATTTTTGTGGGTCCAACCTGGGACAGGGGGGGGGGGGGGGGGGGGGCGTGGCCATGACATTGTATGGGCGGAGCTAACGTAATGATGTAACAGCGAGGCATAAGAAAGCAGTGTTTACGCCATGATGTGGACAAACAAGACTTTGTATCATGGGTGTGCAGAAACTGTGTGATGCTAATAGTATACCGTAACCACAAAGCAGCAAACATAGCCATCTATGACCATTAAATAATAAATGCAGTAACAGTTACCCCGGACACCAGAAAATAAACGCAATAGGCAACATGTCAGTATAAAATAAATGCAATGCGGGCAAACATGTCAGTACAAAATAAACGCAATGCGGGCAACATGTTAGTACAAAATAAACGCAATGCGGGCAAACATTTCACCAGACAATAAACGCAATGCGGGCAAACATGTCAGTACAAAATAAACGCAATGCGGGCAACATGTCGTACAAAATAAACGCACTGCGGGCAAACATTTCACCAGAAAAGAAACGCACTGCGGGCAAACATTTCACCAGAAAAGAAACGCACTGCGGCCAAACATTTCACCAGAAAAGAAACGCACTGCGGGCAAACATTTCACCAGAAAAGAAACGCACTGCGGCCAAACATTTCACCAGAAAAGAAACGCAATGCGGGCAAACATTTCGCCAGAAAAGAAACGCACTGCGGGCAAACATTTCGCCAGAAAAGAAACGCAATGTGGGCAAACATTTCGCCAGAAAAGAAACGCACTGCGGGCAAACATTTCACCAGAAAAGAAACGCACTGCGGCCAAACATTTCACCAGAAAAGAAACGCAATGCGGCAAACATTTCGCCAGAAAAGAAACGCACTGCGGGCAAACATTTCGCCAGAAAAGAAACGCACTGCAGGCAAACATTTCGCCAGAAAAGAAACAATGCGGGCAAACAATAACATTTCACTAGAAAAGAAACAATGCGGGCAAACATTTCACCAGAAAAGAAACAATGCGGGCAAACATTTCACCAGAAAAGAAACAATGCGGGCAAACATTTCACCGGAAAAGAAACAATGCGGGCAAACATTTCACCTGGAAAAGAAACAATGCGGGCAAACATTTCACCAGAAAAGAAACAATGCGGGCAAACATTTCACCTGGAAAAGAAACAATGCGGGCAAACATTTCACCTGGAAAAGAAACAATGCGGGCAAACATTTCACCTGGAAAAGAAACAATGCGGGCAAACATTTCACCTGGAAAAGAAACAATGCGGGCAAACATTTCACCTGGAAAAGAAACAATGCGGGCAAACATTTCACCTGGAAAAGAAAGCATTTACTCACCTGGCAGAAGTGTCCGGCCTCTGGCGCGCTGCTCCGTCCCGGGACCGTCTTGTTCCTCCTGCTCTGGTCTCCCGCGCTGACAGGGCTACGGCAAGATGGCGCCCGAAGCCCTGTACTAGTGACACAAATAGGTCTCCAGTACAGGGCTCCGGCAGCCATCTTGCCGTAGCCCTGCTCGCCTGCTGGTGTCGGAAACAGACACAGGAAGAGGAGGCTGGAGCGGGGCTGCGGGCAATGAACTGGCACGGCGTCTATAGACGCCGCTGCCAGTTCATTGAGGAGAGAGTGGCCAGAGTCCCGAGGCCGGGACGTCCCGCTGCTGAAAGCGGGACGTTTCCCGGGACCTCATTAAGCCTGGGACAGCGGACCCCGAATCCGGGACATGTCCCGGGCAATCCGGGACGTCTGGTCACTCTATCTGAGACACCCGTGTGTCAAGATTCTGGTCCTATTGAAAGTCCATATACAGCCTTATCATAAAAGGGGGTTTAATTCAGTGGCGTAGCTAAGGAGCTGTGGGCCCCGATGCAAGTTTTACAATGGGGCCCCCCCAAGCACTCTATACATAACAATTGATACGGCGCACCAAAACCTGCCAAGGACAACCACAGTGTCAGAGGTGCAAGAAGGGGATGGAGAGTAGTTTATTAGTGATCTCTACTATTCAAAGTATCTATAGAGGTGATTATTACCAGCACAGGACCAATAGAGAACTAATACTGCAGTTGAGGGAGGGTCCTTTGGGGCCCCTCTGGCCCAAGGGCCCCGATGCGGTGGCTACCTCTGCAACCCCTATTGCTACGCCCCTGGTTTAATTAAGGAATGGGGAAATGCAATACATATATACAGTGTCACAATGTGCTCAACATGTTTCATCTACTGTATAAAAAGATTTCGTCAGGAGCAGAATAATGTGTACCAGGCATACTGTAAATCTCCCAGCAACCTCCCCTTCCCCA
Source organism: Hyperolius riggenbachi (assembly GCF_040937935.1). Taxonomy (NCBI): domain Eukaryota; kingdom Metazoa; phylum Chordata; class Amphibia; order Anura; family Hyperoliidae; genus Hyperolius; species Hyperolius riggenbachi. Next base: position 98,679,850 of record NC_090649.1, read on the forward strand.
CCACCACCACATCAAACAGCAAAAAAAACACAGAAAACCAGCAAGTGCTCAAGTCAGAGCTTTGCTTTTTATTTATGTCTGGTACTCTTTATTCTGTTCCAAGAATAATAAAATGATATTAATTTATTTGAAGTAAAAGCTTTGCCTGGTGCAAAGTCACTTCTTATACCTTATAGATCATTGTTTCTCATCTCCAATACTCCATTTAAAGGACAACTGGCCTGAGTGCGATATGAAGGCTAACATATTGATTTCCTTTCAAACAGTGCACGTTGCCTGGCTGTCCTGCTGATCCTCTGCCTCTAATACTTTTAGCCATAGACCATGAAAAAGCATGCAGATCAGATGAAGATGAAGATGATGAAGTTTGACTGCTTTTGCCGTATGCCTGTTTCGGATGTGTGATTCAGTCACTACTGATGCCTGAAAGATCAGCAGGACTGCCAGGCAATTGGTATTGTTTAAAAGGAAATACATATGGCTACCTTCATATCCCTCTCAGGTCAGGAGTAAAATAAACATCACAAATGTGACATATGTTTAGAGCTCATGTCGCTGGTTTTATAAGTATGTTAAGAAAGTTCTAAAAAGGTATTTTTTTATGGCTGTACAGTAAAGACAAAATAACTTTATAGATAATACAAAAATAGCAAAAGAAAATAGTAAAAAAGGATACTTAATCAAGTGCAGAGTGCGTAGCGGAAGCACTTACCTGTCCAGCTAGCATGCTCCTAGTCTTATCCTGCCCCTCCTTCTCCAGCCGTCTGTGATGACAAATCCTGCTGCTCTACAGCTCCGAGGGCTGGTGTGTGCCGCACATCAACTGTAACCCCGATGCACCTGCGCCCTCAGGTCTTACAGTGAGAGGGCGCCAGTAAACCAGGGACAACTGAGCCCTTGGAGAACTCAGAACTGCAGTACAACAGGATTTGTCATTAGTATTACTTTGTCAAAATATCAGGAGAGGACTTGGAGTGCACCATAACCAGGAAGAAAGGAAACAGAAGGTTCTGTAAGAAAAGCAACTGGAGACAGAGGAGGAGAAGACTAATGCTCAACACACACCATACAATCTTGGTTTACTTGATTTACCAAATCTCTGTAGTATAAGGGCCAACAGATTTAATGATTGATTGGATAAGCTCTTATACTACATGAAAGTGGTAATATTGAACAACCAAGATTGTATGGTGTGTGTTGAGCTTTAGGGAGATCAGGTGAGGGCTTCAGCTGTAATTGTTAGTTAGTGTTGGTGGTTGGTGGAGCAGCAGAGGAAGTGCAGGGTATTTAGTGTAGCTGATGGGGCAGCAGGGGCTAGTGCAGGGTAGTTAGTGTAGCTGTTAGGGCAGCAGGGGGTAATATAGGGTATTTAATATAGCTGGGGGGGGGGGGGTGCGGGAGGCCTTAATGTGGCTGGGCAGTGTAGCCTAGATAGAGACAGCTTGAGGAGACAAGCTCCACAAGATGCCCCTGTTCTAGGTTTAATATATTTTCCCCCTGGTTTTGTCCTCTAAACCTAGGTGTGTCTTATGGTCAGGAGAGTCTTATGGTTCGAAAAATACGGTAAATGCTGTTTGTACAGTCTGAGTACAATTTTAAACTGTATCCTGTTTTGTGAAATCTTGAGAGTGACCATAAACTTCCTGTACCGTAGTCAATAATCAAGTTATTTGTAAACAGCTGAGATAACTTGTTCAGTACACACTGATACAGTAACAACTCTAATCTCCAAGTTCTGTTTTCAAAACAGTATCCTCCAGCTATAAATGTGGACATTCTGCAACCATTGATGGACCAAACAATTGGAGCAACAGCACTATACACTGATTCTATTACTAATGAATAATAATGGATGGGAAATAATTCCAAAAGTGTAAAATAATATATGGAAGTAATACTTCAAAGTAAACAATGTTAAATAAAATCACTATTGATCTTTTTCAATTTTTTTCCCTGTGATTTTAACCAAGCAGAGAAGGGTCACTGCATGCGGGTTAGATTGTGAATAACTTGAACCTGGAGAATAGATTGCTTGTGTAATTCAGGATAGATGGAGGTAGGCCCCATGCTTGAATATATAATAGTAAATCACAGGACTGAATTGGATCATTGCACAATCTCCCCTCCGCTATATTGAAAGCAATCCCCTTAGGACCTAACACAACCTTCTTGGGTTATTGTAGCCATATCGCAGGTTTCTCATAATTAAATAAAAAAATAAATAAATAAAAAGGCTCGTGTCTGGCGCAAAAGGAAAAGCAGCGTATATTATATTATTTTATAATGCGGGATGTATACATTTTGTTTATTCTCTAGGGCTATATATAGCCAAACACAAATATGTCACATATTCTAAAAACACAACTATATCACATAATCACACATTACCAGAGGCTTGGTGAGGTAAGATTGAAAAAAAACGAAATAATTTGCATTGTTAATACATTTTTTTTCATTTTTACATCATGTTAAACACTTTTTTTTACAGTTGATAATAATCGTATAAGAAATTATAAACATACATTTAATAGATAAGATCTAAGCATTAGCAAAATGACTGGCAAAGTCAGACTAACAGTAGACCATGTTAAACACAACAGTTGCCTTCAATGTTATAGTTTCAAATTTTTATTTATCCCCCCTCCCCCCCAAAATAAAATAAAAATAAAATATTAGCAATACTACAACAATTTCTAAAGTCAAATCTGACCTAAAGATTTTGGTTCAAACTCCGTGAAAGAGAATCTACTAAAGAGTAGAATAGAAAGTATTCATGAGTGGCTGGATAGTGTACTGGTTAGGGGCAAAGCCTCTTAAATGGGAGACCAAGTCAAGGCAAGACTGCCTAATACTGCAGGGTGGCTTCTTGAGCGCGTCCGAGTGGCTGCAGCTCTTGAGCGCTTTGAGTCCGACAGGAGTACAGCGCTATACAAATGTTTGGATTATTGTTATTAAACTTTGGCAGACTTGATAGGCAGTGCCCTGGTCCAGAGGTGTAACTGCAGGGGAGCAGACTTTATGACTGCAGAGGGGCCCAGAGCCCAAACTACTACGTCACTGCCAATAATAAAGGGGTGATTTTGATGACCACTTTTGATTTATGCCCTTAGTAACAGGTCTTCCAGGCTGTAAGGGTCACCAGGGTAGGTAAGGGAAGGGGTGTGAACATTGGGGGCCCCATCAAAGTTTTGCTGGGGGCCCCATGATTTGTAGTTACGCCCCTGCCCTGGACCACCAATCAGTGGCTGAGTCTGTTATAGAAGTCTGTCTTGTTGGAGATCTACATCACTTGGCCCCATCATGAGTAGATGTTTGTGCTTTAGCTGGTAAGATCACTATGGCCAATTCCCTCCTGTTAGACAAATTGCTCATAAGAGGATTATTTGTATTTATTATTTTAACCACTTAAGGACCGTGGTCTTACATCCGCCTAGTGACCAGGCTATTTTTTTACAAAATAGGTCACTGAAGCTTTAACCATTTACTGACATCCTAATGTATTAAAATGTCATGCTTACCTCTATTAACAGCAACATGACGTTTTAATACGTCGCGCGTTCCCGCCGCTGCTACCGCCGTGTGTGCGCCGCTACCGCCGCTGTTTCCATTGGGATCCCGTGCTGGGTGATTGGGGAAGAAAACCGCTGGTCCTCTACCCAATCGCAGTGCCTGGAGTGAATGGACGTGACCGCGAACAGCGGCTACGTCCATTCACAAAAACAGGAAATGTAACAATTAAATAAAGTGAAGAAAAAAAAGTGAACACTTCCTATAACGAGTGTTCACTAGTGCCATCTTGTGGCCAAACAGTATATTACACCTACAAAATACATACATTTTCAAGTACATTCACATCGTTAATAAAATTACACTTCCAACCCCCCCCCCCCCAAAAAAAAAAACTGTTGTAAAAAAAATCAGCTTAAAAAAAATAAATAAATAGTTGCCTTAGGGACTCAGCTTTTTTAATCTATATTTTATGGGGGAAAATTAATTTTAATTTATTACATAGGGGCTTGTAATTATGTCCAGAACAAAAAAAAAAAAACAGAGCAGAAAAATAACCACTTGTATTTCAAAATAATATACTGTTGCCATACATTGTGATATGGACATAATTTAAACGGTTTAATAATCGGGACAACTGGGCAAATAAAACTTGTTTGTTTTATCCACAGGAGAATGTTTAATTTTAAAACTATAATGGTTGAAAACTGAGAAATAATGTTTGTTTTTCTTTTTTTTTCTCTTTTTCTCATTAAAACGCATTTAGAATAAAAAAATTCTTAGCAAAATGTACTATCCACAGAAATCCTAATTGGTGGTGAAAAAAACGAGGTATAGATCATTTTCTTGTGATAAGTAGTAATAAAGTTATTAGGGAATAAAAGGGAGGAGCACTGACAACTGAAAATTGCTCTGGTCCGTTAGGATAAAAACCCTTGGGGGTGAACTGGTTTTAAGGGCTTGCTGCACGGCCGTACAACTCAGCACACTTTTCCCCTTTTCTGCCCACCAACAGAGGTTTCTGTTGGTGGGCTCTGATCCCTGCCAGCATGTTTATATATTTTTTATTTATTTGTAATTTTTTAAATAAATATTGCTATTGTTAGTTATTTTTTTTTGTAACTTCACCCTCCCTCTCCCCGCTAGCCAATGACAGCGGATTACTCCTGTGTGTCTCATAGGGACAGCCGTGTGACACCGTACAGCCATGTGACCTGTACAGCGCTGCCATAGATCACAGCGCTGTACTATGTAAATAGATGGCGATCTATCCAATCGGCATGGAGCGGTCGACAAAAGGTTAAATTACCTAGAAGTGTACATTTTTCTGAGACCAACCAGGACCAGCCCAGGGTGGTTGTTTGAATCCAGTGGGGGACCAGACGACATTAAACTAGACTTTTTAACTTTGGTTGCCTTACCCACTTGACCACTGATAAGTTTTTCCCCTTTAGGACCCTTTCTTTTGCCAATAACTTAGTCACTACTAATCACAACAAAATGATCTATATCTTGTTTTTTTCACCTTCAATTAGGCTTTCTTTGGGTGGTACATTTTGCTAAGAATTATTTATTCTAAATGCATTTTAATGGGAAAAATAAGAAAACAATTGAAAAAAAAATATTTCTCAGTTTCAACCATCATATTTTTAAAATAATACATGCTACGGTAATTAAAACCCACACATTTTATTTGCCCATTTGTCCCAGTTATTGCAACATTTAAAATATTTCCTAGTACAATGTATGGCGCCAATATTTTATTTGGAAATAAAGGTGCATTTTTTTCAGTTTTGCATCCATCACTAATTACAAGCCCATACATTAAAAAATAACAGTAATATACCCTCTTGACATTCTTATTAAAAAAGTTCAGACCCTTAGGGAACTATTTATGTATTTTTTTATTGACATTTTAATGCAAAAAATTATTTGGGTATTATGGGAAAGTGTGGGAGGGAAAAAGTTAATTTTACATGTAAGTGTGGGTCTTTCTATTAAAATAAATGTATGTAGGTGTCATTTTCCTATATAAGTACGCCAACAGGAAGTAATGAATGGACGTGTTTACTTCCTAGTTAAAAATGATCTCGGTAGCTCATTGATGCCAGCGATCATTTACACGGGGACTTATTCCCATTCATCTCCCTGCTAACGGGGGGCGACAAGTACCTGCGTGGTACCGTGCGGAAGACGAATATTTACGGCCCTGGGACTTCAAGTGAAGTTTCCCAGGCCATAATTATACTGCACCTGGTACAGTAAGTGGTTAATTGCAACCCTTTTTATTTGCATTTATTTTCTCTTATAAAACTTACTACACTATACAGGCCTACCGCTCTCTCTCTGTCTTCTTATCTTTACTGAAAGACCTACAGGCTATCCAGACCACTTCCTGAGCCCTAGAATTGTCCATATCACCCATGCTTTCCTCTTTATTTATAGCTAACTGTGAACCTTTTGGGGCTAACCATTGTTTGGTGTGGCACATGTCTTGTGACTGTGGCCATTTTCATTTTAAGATCAGTTTAAAGGGATACTTAAGTCAAAAATAAAAAATGATTTTTACTCACCTGGGGCATCCCTCAGCCCCCTGAAGCTGTATGGTGCCCTCGCAGCCTCGCGCCAATCCTCCTGTTCCCGGCGGCGGCTACCTCCGGGTTCGGCGACAGCCGCCGACAGGCTGGGAACGCAAGTGATTCTCCGCGTTCCCAGCCGCTATATCACCCTCTATGCTGCTATAGCGTATAACATATACGCTATAGCAGCATAGAGGGTGATATAGCGGCTGGGAACGCGGAGAATCACTCACGTTCCCAGCCTGTCGCCGAACCCGGAAGTAGCCGCCGCCGGGAACAGGAGGATCGGAGTGGGGCTGTGAGGGCACCATCCAGCTTCAGGGGGCTGAGGGATGCCCCAGGTGAGTAAATATCATTTTTTATTTTTGACTTAAGTATCCCTTTAAACAATGAATCAATGGACCATCAAACCGAGTACAACTCTCATAAAGCCACTCACATTTTACTCCTCTGCAGTCATGCTCTAAAATGTATTTACCTTTCAATTGTACAGATAGAATACATACAATTTGTATGATAGTGATGTATAGCTTCCTGATATCAATCGTTTACCTATTCTTCCACCTTGCATCAGGATATACTAGAAAAGATTGTGGCAGAAATTTTGTATAATATGAATCACACCACTGCAGCCATTAGCTGTATACTGCTCAGTACAATATGAAACATTATAAAATTGGTTGAGCTTTGTTCATACCCTTAACACCCCCATACTTTTCTTTGCCATCAGAATTGATTGGGTAGAGTAAACATGTGTCCAATCAATATTCAATCAATATTTTAGTCAAAAATATGATTTTACATGTCTTAAAGTGTACCTGAGGCAAACCTCGGGTCAAAAAAAGGATACTTCTCTAAGAAGAAGGAAGCATCTGGATCCTGTAGAGGCTTCCCACGCCATCCTCTGGACCTCCGTTGCCTGCTCACAGAACCCCAAAGAAACCAAACAAGAGCTTGTTGGATTGAAGATCTGGGCCACGCCCCTTCTAATGCACGAGCACGACCGTACTGCACCTGTGAGAGTACTGCCATGCCTGTGCAGGTGTGACTTTGCTTGCATGGGTGCAGCACTGCCATGCTTGTGCATGAAGAGGAGTATGGCCCTGAGCTTCCAGAGTGCCCTAGCAAGCAGGGGTGAGGAGGACACAGAAAGCATTTGCAGGATCCAGAGGTTTGCCTCGGGTTCACTTTAAGGTGCCTATTAACCATTTACCGCCATCCTAACGTATTAAAACGTCATGCTTACCGCTATTAACAGCAACATGACGTTTTAATACGTCGCGCATTCCCGCCGCTGCTACCGCCGTGTGTCCGCCGCTACCGCCGCCATTACCGTCGGGATCCCGTGCTGGGCGATTGGGGAAGAGGACTGAACAGTCCTCTACCCAATCGCAGTGCCTGGAGTGAATGGACGTGACCGCGAACAGCGGCTACGTCCATTCACATAAACAGGAAATGTAACAGTTTAATAAAGTGTGTAAAAAAAAAAAAAAAAAAAGTGAACACGTCCTATGAGTGTTCACCAGCGCCATCTTGTGGCCAAAAAGTATATTACACTTACAAAATACATACATTTTCAAGTATATACACATCATTAATAAAATTACACTTCCAACCCTCCCCCCCAAATAAAACACTTGTAAAAAAAAAAATCAGCTTAAAAAAAAAAAAAATAGTTGCCTTAGGGACTCAGCTTTTTTTATTCTATATTTTATGGGGGAAAATTAATTTTAATTTATTACATAGGGGCTTGTAATTATGGCCAGAACAAACAGAAAAATAACCACTTATATTTCAAAATAATATACTGTCGCCATACATTGTGGTAGGGACATAATCTAAACGGTTTAATTATCGGGACCACTGGGCAAATAAAACGTGTTTGTTTTTTCCACAGGAGAATGTTTAATTTTAAAACTATAAAGGCTGAACACTGAGAAATAATGATTTTTTTTCTTTTTTTTTCTGTTTTTCTCATTAAAATGCATTTAGAATAAAAAAATTCTTAGCAAAATGTACTATCCACAGAAAGCCTAATTGGTGGCGAAAAAAACGAGGTATAGATCATTTTCTTGTGATAAGTAGTAATAAAGTTATTAGGGAATAAAAGGGAGGAGCGCTGACAACTGAAAATTGCTCTGGTCCGTTAGGATAAAAACCCTTGGGGGTGAACTGGTTAACCATACTTTTTTTTTTTTTTTTTTTTTTTTTTTGCGAATAATGGTATTTTCAATCAGATTATTCAGATTTCATTGAAACAGAGAAGCTGGTGGGCCCAATCGATCCTAAATTATTGCATTATCGATCATTTACTTATAGAACTTGTCAATCAGCTTGGCAGATTTTTCATATATACAATCGCAACTGGTCTTGAGTTTGGCTCCTTTGAGCAAAAGAAAATAGGGTATTTATTTGATCCAAAAATTGCACCATTAATGGGCACCATTAGTCCCTCAAATATTTCCATTAGATCTTATCTCAATTTCAAATAAAACATCCAGGCCCAGATGCAGTTTTCTCCTAGGAGATAATTTTTTTTTCATCTTCTCTTAAAATAAGTTTTCAGCACTCTCCAATTGAAATAATACCAAAAAATAGGTGAAATAGTACTATTAAAATTATTTTGAGTATTTTCTTGCTTGGTGGTGGTTTTTAAAGCATTTTATTGACAATTTGTGAATATATCACTTTTGACAAAATCTAGGAGAAAAAATTTATTGCAAAAGGGCCCCAGTCTATTAAAAATGTCTTATGTGTATGCCTACCATAAGTTTATACAGGATTTTTGAGCCCACCAAGATTTTATTTATAAGCAGCATAGTAGTTCGGGGTCCAGCTTGTACACATTGTTCAATATACGTATGAAAATCAGGAGTATTCAGTAAAACAGCCCAGAGGCAACCTTTGTGCATGGATTTGAGAACATGTATACGTATACTAAGAGATTGGAGTTGTTTGCAATATTTAGAGAAAACAATGTTGTCGAAAGGTCAACATGTATTTGTCATCTATCGGGAAACCAACCCAGAGAGGCTAGATTATAGTGAAGGATAGGGAGCTGGCATGAATAAAGATGGAGAAATTAATGGGACTGAAGCCAACGCTTTCCCTGGTGGGGCCCAGCTGTAGGAAGAGGGTCTTCTTTATCTAGAGACAGGTTTAATTCTGGCTTCTTTGAGGCTTCATCAGCAATGTGCTGACAAATTAAACACTTGGAAAAACAGGACTGTCATAGAATTTCAATAATCAGAACGATTAATCATGCTAAACGTTCTAACCTTCATCGAGTGAGGTAATCTGATCTGTTTCGGGTGCCTTTGGTTTGGTGAGTCACTGTGTTATATTTTATTTCTGGCAACATATTACATACTGATTAGAACATCTTAGCATGACTAACTTTATCACATCACGTTTTATGCCCGCTTCATGAAGTTCTGGAGAATGACGCCTGCTCTACAGAAAAAAAAAGGACAATGAAAACCGAAAACAATTTTAAAATATTAATAGTAATGATCATAAAATAGATAAGGAATAAAAAATATAAAAAGATAAGGGCTCTGTCTGCTGACACCACCACACATTTGCTAATTACTTATGCAAGTCTGCTGAGACCCAGCCTTATTTGAAATTTCTGAGCCATTGAATAGAGAACATTAAGGCAGCCCAGGCAGTGGATGGCAGGTGTTCATTAAAGCAGGGATGATATTTTCATTTGAGCAAATTGTCAGATTGCTAGCACATCACAAAATTGAAAACAGCACTGCTTACCATAACTAAGAATAGAATTTTGGTTAGAAAATTCCAGTTATGCATTGGCAGCCTATACAAAGAAGCCAGTGCTACAGCCACATATTTATAATGTAAAGGAGGGAAAAAAAGAAAAACATGGAACATATATATATATATATATATATATATATATATATATATATATATATATATATATATATATATGTACAGTATATATATATATGTATATATATGCTGTATATATATATATATATATGTATATATATATATACCGTGGAACCTTAGTTTGCAAGCATAGTTTGTTTCAGAAACATGCTTATAATCCAAAGCACTCTTACATCAAAGCGAGTTTCCCCATTAGAATGAATGGAAACCCAGTTGATTTATTCCACAATCCAAAAACAGTTATAGTGTAAAATAAAAATGTAAACATGACTTTCACTAGAACTAACAGAATCATTGCCATCTGTTTGCTCACCCAAACTTTTGTTTGTGTGTGTGTGGCTTTCACAATGAACTGATCCAGTGACAGTTACTTTTGAGGATTTTATGGAAATGTGACTTTGCACAGTCTTTATACTCAAATTAAGTACAAGTAAGTACAATCCTGCAGCACCAAAGGGAGAACTATTCTGTCAGTTGTGATGATGTGACGCATGTATATGTATATTTTTTTGCTTGTATATCAAGACGTTGCTTGCATATCAAATCAGAATTTCACAAACATTTTTGCTTGTATTGCAAAGCGCTCTTAAACCAAGTTACTCTCAAATCAAGGTGGTTTTACTGTGTGTGTATATATATATATATATATATATATAGAGAGAGAGAGAGAGAGAGAGAGAGAGAGAGAGAGAGAGAGAGAGAGAGAGAGAGAGAGAGAGAGAGAGAGAGAGAGAGAGAGAGGGGCGAGAGAGAGAGAGAGGTGGGGGGGGGGGGGGGAGAGAGAGAGAGAGAGAGAACTATCTGGCAATCTACTGGGCTGTAAGTCCCGCTGACCTCTCTTCTAATAAATCAATGGTGTGTTTATTTTTTTTTTTGTTTGTTTGCTTTTTTTATATTTGCTTTTTAGGTCAAATATAAAAAAATATATATTTTTCAAGCATATTTTTGAGCAAGAAAATGTTAAATTAACAATTTAAAATGGATGTTTACTTTTGCAACTTGGTGATTAGAGATAGTCAATAGGGTACAAATAATTCCAGCTGGCATAAAAATAGTGTGCAAATTGTATGCAGGTTAAAATCTCCATTGATTGTGATTGGTAGGGATGGTCAATGAAATGCAAATAATTTTGAGTTGATGTAACACTATGCACATTTTTTCTGCAAATGTTTGTAGCTTGAACATGAACCAATAAAATCCAGCTGAGGTAAAATTTGTCCATTTTCAGGCTGCATACATTTGCATTCAAAAATTGCATAATACTGCATCAACTTGAAATTATTTGCATCTCATTGACCATCTCTAGTGATTGGCGTCATTCCAAACTGCTTAAAATGTACATCTCATTGACCATCAATGCTAATGACTTAACCGGTTCAGCACCGCAGTGCCGAAAATCTCATGCATCCGAGCAACGTTCACCTCCCATTCATTCGCCTATAACTTTATTGCTACTTATCACAATGAATTGATCTATATCTTGTTTTTTCCGCCACTAATTAGGCTTTCTTTGGGTAGTACATTTTGCTAAGAATTATTTTTTTCTGCATGCATTTTAAGAGAAATATTAAGAAAGAAATGAAAAAAATTCATTATTTCTCAGTTGTTGGCCATTATAGTTTGAAATTAATATAAGCTACCGTAATTAAAACTCATGTATTTTATTTGCCCATCTGTCACGGTTATTACACCGTTTAAACGATGTCCCTATCACAATTTATGGTGCCGATATTTCATTTAGAAATAAAGGTGCATTTTTTTTCATTTTGTGTCCATCACTATTTATAAGCTTATAATTTTAAATAGTATAATAACATACTCTCTTGACATGCATATTTAAAAAGTTCAGACCCTTGGGTAACTATTTACGTTGTTTTTGTTTTTTCTTTTAATTGTATTTTTTTTTTAAAAATGTAAATAAAAAATGTATGTGGATAATTTTTGGTGTGGGAGGGAAACTCCTTATTTTAAATGTAAAATAATAATATTGGTTAATTTAAAATGTATGTGGGTGCAGTTTACTATTTGGCCACAAGATGGCCACAGTGAAAAAAGTCCTGGATGCGAACAATCTCGCATCCAGGAACTTAAAAGCAGGGGAGAAGTTTCCTGGGGGCAGAAATACCACGCTCTCTGGATAGAAAACGTCTGTATTTCTGCGGGGAAGTTAGATCGGTGAATGGGAATTATATTCCCATTCACTGATCGGGGGCTAGCGGCGGGAGCGCGCCTGATTGCGTGCACCATGCGGCCAGAGCAGCAGTGCGTCTCTGGACGAGGAAGCTCGTCCAGATAGGCCGAACTGGTTAATTGGCTGGATTTGAATTTACAAAACATTCTTGTTTTTTATTGTTATGTAGGAAAGGAAAGATAAATCTAAAGTGCATGATGGTATTTGATAAACACAAGATGAGGTCAAAAAGATGAAAATAACTTTGGCTTGAATGCAAATTGTATGCATATAGGATTTGGGCCAATCAATCTGATTTCAAGTTGCATACAATTTACATGACATTTGCATTTAAATCAGATTTTTTTACATTGACCGTATCCAATAACCACTGTATCAGGAGGCTTGATTTTCCGCATGTTACAGACTGGTTTAGTGCACTACGCCGGACATTCCGTAGCAGACGGGCAGTCTCCTCATACTTTCTATCCCTTTGCAGATGCCATCTTTCATTACATTGTTGCATGCATTGGAACGTTTTCAATGCAATAAACCTCTTAAAAAAAAAAACTTCAGAAGGGAGAAGATCAGGATATGTTGATTATTATATTGCCCTTGCTCTGTGCCAAGCTACTCTATATTGAGTTGATTTACCTATCAGGTGGACATCTGTGTATTTGAGTGAATTTTAGGAGACACCATACACATAAGAAAATCATCCGACCTTTTTTGGGCTACCCAAAGTGACAATTTGCTTATCAAGAGCCGTACATCTCCTGAGGAAGCAAAGTATTGTCCTTCATGAAACGCGTCAAGCCTAGTGCTCGGCCTTGAAAAATTGTTACTTAACCATATAGGTTCTGATGATTATACATAGCGTTTATAAGTACTTCCCAATTATTCAGATACCTGATATATCCAACCTAATCGGTTGGTAATCCTGCATTATATTTATATGGGTATCAAGCATATTTACTGTCTGGAACTATGTTGTTCCATCGTATGTTTTTTTTTTGTCTTTTTCTTAAATTTTTGTTTAATGTTCTAATAAAATATGTTTTTTATACGATGAACAATGACACGTGACCTTCTTTAATTCATTGATACTTACTACTAATCCCCAATAAACTCCTATAGATCCTACATTTCCTTACATACATATAAGGGAGGTGGGGTACTTATATCATGTTTGGCACTAGTGATAGGGAGAAGGCCCAATAATATAGAGTCTATACTTTGGAAAGTCACAGACTGGTTTACCACATTATTACAACAGCAGAAGCAATAAAGCTATTTTTTCAAAATCAGAAAGGGAATTTTACTTGTATAAATAGGCCACTCGGTATATATATATATATTTGGCCTCCCCTATTTAAAGTACAGGACCTGAAAATAGTGGAAATGTAGACTAACGCCTGATGCAACCAATCGGATTCATTCATCCTTGATATTGACCTGATTAGTGGAGTGTCTTTTCTGTCCCAGCAAGTGATTCATCTTCCAGAAATAAATAATGTACATGGTCCAAATTATTTTTATGATGTCAACTTAAATATTTCTATCATTTATTTCACTGGAGGATTTATATTTTGATAATAATATAAATGACATGAAGAAAAATGGCCTCCTTCTGATATCCTGAATAATCAGTACATCAGTAATATGTTCTTAGGGCAAGTGGTTTCATGAATAATAACATAATTATCACTGATTTTAGATTAAAATCTATACACGATTATACAAAAGTGAAGTAAGATTAGAATTATTAGGATTAGGGAGCAATTTTGTACAATAGACCAACTATTGTAGACTAGAGATGCTATCATTATTTACTAATCTGAATAAACCCTGAAAGTATGTTTTGGATAACAGATACCCAATAGCAACAACATTTCTATAGCGCTTTTCTCATAGGACTCAATGCACTTAGTCTCTCTCAGATTCAGTAGTTCTTAGTAGAATGAAGTATTAGCACAATAAAATTATATTTCAGCAGATGCCAAACTGAACAGGTGGGTTTTCAGTCTGGAACGCCCAGAGATGGGGATGTCCTGATCTGCTGAGGTAAGGAGTTCCAGAACGTAAGAGCAGCATGACAGAAGGCTCTGGAACCAAAAATTTTCAGGTGTACTCTGGGTATAACAAGATTATTAGAATCTATGGATCGGAGATTGTAGCAAATAGCGATTGCTACGCAGCTGCAACATTTCTTCCATGTATCCAGGGCCCAGACTCTGTAGTGATTTAAATTTCAGTAGCCGATAAGGCAAGAGTCACTATTGGGGGAGTTGAACATGGTTTTCCTGCATGCAGAATCGTTCCAGATGTGGCATCCCATGTTTAATCAAAGAAATGGCTGACATTAGTGTGGTTCCTGCATGCAGAAAATAAACTGTGTTTCTTTCACTACTTTTTTGTGAGATTCCCATTGCTGTCAGCCAGCTGCTGGCAGGTGACATGTGCAGAAAACTAACATTAAAAACAAAAAGCATCCAAAGGAAAAGGGTGACCTAAATGTGATCCCTCCCTAAAGGTGACCCCTCCCTAAAGGCAGGTGTTCCTCTTTTTGATTTTTTGCTATCTGCTATTGCTTCTACTAGTTCTACTGTTGCTACTGATGATACTACTATGTACTATTACTGTGAACAATAATGCAAGACTAGGTTTATAATAACAACTATTATTATTATTATTATTATTATTATTATTATGATGGTTTGTGTTTTATGTAAGCAGTATACTTTTCTTTTTTGTTATATCATGCATAAGCAATTGCTTATGTGTTTTTTTTTGTCTTTTTTTACCACAATTCAGTTTTTAAGAGTAAAAAAGACATGTAACTTGTGACTGTAAATTCCAAAGTAAAAATGAGCCAGACTGACACTCATTATGACTGTTTCCCTTCTTTTTTCACCCAATGATCAAAACTTATATTTTGTGGCACAGACAGTCGGCCTGTGATGGAAATGTGCATATTATTTCTACTCTTGAAGTATTTTATTAATATTTATTTTAATACACATTTATATACTTAAAAAGTTAAAATATATTCAGCGCTGCGTAATATGTTGGCGCTTTATAAATTCAATAAATAATAAAATAATAATAATTTCAACGTGTTTTAAAGAGAACTGACAAAATCACAACCTCAGTTGACCTTTCATTTGAATGTTTTTGCTAAGTTGCAAAGGCCAATTTTTGGAGAAGTTTTGATTCCTATGGGTGACTCAGTGAATAGATGTCTCACCTTATTTTGCTAGAATCTCAGGTTCAAATCTGCATCAGGACACTATCTGCATGTAGTTTCCATATTCTTCCCATGTTCACATGCGGCTCCTCTCAAATCCCTAAACCACATAGATACGTTATTTGGTTCTTCCATTAGAATATAATAGGGATTAGAATGAGAGGTCCTTTGATGGACAATTATTGACATAACTGTGGACTCTTCAAATTGCAGCAGAAGATGTCAGCACTGCATAAATATACAGTAATAATATCAGTACATTTGTAAGATGAGGAGAAAGCTCATGCCAACACATGGAGAACATACAAATTCCATTCAGATAGTGTCCCACTCCCAACTGAATCTAGGACTCTAGAACTGCAAGTACAACTGTAAAACTGCATATGAAACACTAGTTAACTGGAAAGGGAGTGGAAGCCTTAAACTTTTGGGGACTGCCTGTATTAGATCCTACGCCACACTAGTGGCTGTTCTAGCCTGATGCGGCATAGGATCTACGCCGCCCGCCATTTCCACTCCCGACACGATCATGCACACCCGAGAGGGGAGATTAAGCTGTCATATGACTGCTGACATCTCCCCTCAGTGATCAGAAGCTGTTGCGTATGGCTACTGATCACGTGATCACTATGATCGCCAGTGGATCATATTGATCACTATTGGCAGCTGCGGCGGTAGGGAGGAAGAAGATGATCCACTCACCTTCCTGCCGTTCCTATGACGATCGGTGCTCCCCACCACTCTGGCCGGCATCCCCACTCTCTCTGACATCAGTGCCGAGTCCCGGCTTGATGACTTCATCAAGCCGCGACTCGAAACCGAGCGGCAGTACAAGAGAGGATGCCGGCGAGAGCGGAGAGGTCCACAGCGGCTCATCTCTGGAGCCTGGGAGGTGAGTAATGGCTGATGCATACAGGGGGGACACCTGGCTACACAGGGGACACCAAGCCTTGCCAACTGCATGGGGAATCCGGCTGCATGACCCCCAAACACACCCCCTCCCCCTCTTTAGCATAATCGCCTGGTCCTTAACCTATTGAGGACCGCAGTGTTAAACCCCCCTAAAGATCAGGCCATTTTTATCAAATTGGGCCACTGCAGCTTTAAGGCCTCACTGCAGGGCTGCACAACTCAGCACACAAGTGACCCCCCCCCCCTTTTCTCCCCACCAACAGAGCTTTCTGCTGGTGGGGTCTGATCGCTCCCCCAGTGTTTATTTATTTTTATAAATATTTATCGTATTATTTTTTAAATAAATGTGTCCTTTTTAAAAAAAAAAATTCTCCCCAGGCTGAGCCCGCCACTCACGCAGTTGTGTGCACTTTTCAGTAACACATCAATGTTACAGATGCTAAAAAGCGGACACAACTGCGTACAACTGTGTTCAAATGCGTTAGTGGGCTCAGGCCCTAAAGGTTCATACACACATCCAACTTAATGCACAACCAACCACACAGCATGACCAACTGCACAACAAGTTGTTTACCTGACAAGTACGTACAAACACGCCAACCAACTAAACAACCAACACACTTAAATACTATGCATGCAAGCCAAATGACAAACTGCACAACATGTCCGCATTTAAAAACAACTAAGTTGGTCAAAAGACTTACACATGTTCCAACCTGCCTGATAGTTGGGCAGATTGACCCACCAGTCACCCACCCACGATCTGACAAACAACATGTTATCAGTTGGTCATCTGGTTGTTTGACAGCCGTACACATGCCCAACATATCTCATGCCAAATTTACACTCCCATGCAGGTGACGATTGCATAGGGGAGGAGTTTGGACAGCTTTGCATCTCTACAGTAAATAGAACTAGCAGCAAAAAATACAGATGTGCAATGGATTAAATTAAATGAATGCAAATTTACCATCTCATGCATTAAAAAAGGGAGGCTGACCTTGGGCTTTGACATAGGCTATGCTAATGATTGCTTTCATTAGGACAACTTATGCACATTTTGTAAAATGCCTCTATGTATTCTCTCCATGAGGCTGGAAGTTAGTTGTAGCTTTTGTAGAATGTTTACCTTTACCATAAGCTTCTCAACTGATCTTCAGCTAAAAGGGATAAACTTCTCGGAGCACAGGAAACTTTTGAGTCTTTTTTTCCCCTATACAATTCAACAGAAACATAAAACATCCTACTGTGTGTCTCGTTTCAGAGGCCATTTAATGATATTCAAGTCTCAGTGAAAAAGAGCAGCTGCCCTACAGGTTCTTCAACAAAAATGCTCCCAGGCGCCCAACAGGATGCCACCTAAGTTCAATTCAGTGGAGCAAATGTAATCACCCATTCCTCTTTATGTGTAACATAAATACAAAAAAAAAAACATAAAAAATAAAAGCATCCTTTTTGAAAAAAAATTCTTCTTGTAATTTATTTTCCACACGGTAAATAGAAATGGTGCACCTAATTTTAAACATTATCTTTCTCTTTCTTTTTTTTAGGATTTGGAATTGTCTGCATTTTAAAAAAATAAAAGAATTCAAATTAAAAAGAAACAATTTGTAAAACACGTTCTACAAAAGGAAGGCAGGAAGGGGGGGGGGGGGAGAAAAAGGAAAAGCTCTTTCAGTCTTTGCCAGGGTGTGTAATCTTTAACCTAATTATAAGCAGTTCCATTTCATTACATATGAATATGTTATGGATTTTCAATTTATGTAGGCCTTTCTTCTGCAGACAATCACCTACAAATGCAAGTAACAGCAAACCTGCCAAGCCAGAAACCTCTTTAATACCCATTATTATGTTAGTGCATAAGATTCATGGTTATCTTTCAAAATCACCATCAAAATTTACTACCTGGTTTACGAGCGTGGTCCGTCGTAAATCACAAGTGCGGGGCCATTCTTATTAATATGTGTTATTTGAGTTGGTAAAATGGACTGCATATAATAAAGAAGACATATTTCCAAGCTAAAGAAAATAGAGAAACAATTTAGAATTATTTTCCGTGGCTATTTTTACCTTTTTTTTATTATTCAAGTAAATGATACTTTTTATTTTATTTGTTTAAGTTGGTGACATACAGTATGAGCTATATTTCTTTTGCCCATTTTAAATACAGCTGGTCCTTGAAAATTAATTTTTCCTCCTAATGCTACTATCCGCTGAGCAGTGCATTTCCACATAGCGATCCATTTCCTGTAAACTATTGCTTAATATTTTATGGACAATCTTTGTTCTAAGGTTGTGTTTTTTTTATTTGCAGAACTTTGTATCCCATATACTGCCAGATTATCTCAGCTCATAAGGTTGCTGTAGTCTGGAGATAGAGATAAAATCCAGAAACTCAATTCTACACGGGATCAGCTCAAGTAGAAGAAGTACTAAAGTCTACCTTCGGTCACAAACATAGGACAATATTGGCTTATCACATGGCAATGATGAAATCCAGAAGCCTGTTATTATTATTAGATTTGTTTTCTGTCCTGAAATTTTGATCCTCAGTTTGCTGTATTACAGTAGTCTTCATTCATACAGACAGCTGCAGGTGTTGCATCCACTTCCTGTCAGCTGTTTCCATGGATCTGCAGATTGTTTTCTAGTGCTCTGCATGGGCATTGGGCAATGAGGAAGTGTCCATCACATGGTTGCACACTTAAACCCAGCGGCAACCACATTCAGATGTGACACGATGGGCCATTAAAGAGAACCCAAGCCAAGGCTCGGGTTCAGAAAACCTTGTGCACGAGTTGCTCCAGATGACTATGCAGGCGCGGCCATAGCCATGCAGGCACAGTACAGCCATACTTGTGTTTGAAGAGGAATGCAGCCACAATCAGCTGGAGCTCTTTGCTTGGCGGCAAGGGAACAGAGGACACTGTGGGAAGCCCCATTAGGATCCAAAAGCTTTCCTTTTCTTAGATAAGTATGTGATTTTGTATCTGAGTTTTGGCTCGGGTACACTTTAAATTGGGGCTTGAAGATGCTCGTTGGCCAGCAGAGTGAAGGCGGAATTGTGTGGAGGTGCACAACTCAGCCATCCATGTAAAATGTGCCATAGTGTAGTCCACCCTGCTTATAGATATCAGGTGCTATCTTTGCGCCTTTAGAAATTTTTGGGTGAGAGGCATGCACTTCTACCTTCATCCCTGAAGTGTCATTATTATAATTGTTGTTGCTGTTTTTTGTTTTCTATTAAATAACTTTTCCCTGCCTCTAACCTGCTGCTTTGAGCAGGAGTCTGGTGGGACAAAGATTACGGTAGGTGGTAAAAAATAAAAAAAAAGAATTTTTAATTGTACTTGTGTTGCTGGTTGTCCTGGTTGTACAGTGTAATCCCGATTGTACAATGTGTTAAGCTTCTCATGTATCTATTCTCCCCACTATTGTCTGCTTTGTACTATGTACAGCCCTATGGAAGATGTTGGCACTATATGAATAAATAAACTTGTGCCAGTAAAGGGGAGCATCCCCCATGTTAAAGAGGGTCCCGGGTAGCGGCAGTGGACATGAGGACTGCGTGTGAAGCCTCTGAACGATCCAGAGGCTTCTGTCTCCTTAGATAAGTACTTCGTTTTTTGACAATTATTATGCCTCACTTTCTCATTAAACAGCTTCCATTTAATTGATTGGCAGTTAGTGACCTTTATATGCTAGCATGGTGTAAACTTCCTGGGCTAGTGGAGATTTGCATGTAAGGAAAATGTTATCCCATCCATAAACAGTAACATTTAGGACATAAATCAGCCTGTTAGGATCATTTTTCATCCCTCTGTAGCAAAAACGCTCAGGACAACAGGTTGGTTGTTAGGAGAATCCCTCATCCCTAGTCAATAACACTCAGGAATGCAATTAACTTGTTAGGAGAATCTGCCACCAATCCATAGCCAGGAGCACTCAGAACAGCAATTCACTTGTTAGGAGAATCTTCCACCAGCACTCAGAACACCTCTTTGCTTGTTAGGAGAATTTTACACCAATTTACAGCCAGTAGCATTCTAAACAGCTGTTTGCTTGTTAGGAGAAATGTCCACCAATCCATATCCAGTAGCACTCAGAACAACTGTTTGTTACGAGAATTTTCCATCAATCCATAGCCAGGAGCACACAGAACTGCTGTTGTGAGAATCCGCTCAGCTGCCTGCGCAGGCAGGCAGCCTTTTGACTATTGTTTAGGTTTGCTTGCTGCAGGACTCTGGAAAGGAGACCTTCTGTCAGTTTTGCAGCTTGTGTTGCTGAGGGATTTGCATACATTAGTCATGCAAATCCCTTACCTGCCTCCTGTGATGACTGGCACTATAAAAGCATTCTGCTCCCAGAATGCTTTGCTGGACATTTCCCTTCCATGGTCTGTTCCTGATGGACACTGCTGGAGTGTCAGCCATTGCTATCTAGTATAGTTAATTCCTGGGGGTTGCTTTAGGCTCCCCTTCTAGCCCAGTCAGGTTGTATTATCTGTTTTGCCTGTTCCATCTGTCTTGTATTTGGATCGCACAAGCCCTAGCGTTAGCGGCTGTGGATCCTTCTGATTGAGTCTGGAGTGTAGGTTGGAACAGCGGTTGTTTCTGCCTACCTCATCTGTTCTGTCTGCCGTGTGTTTGGATCGCACTCGCCCTAGCGCTAGTGCTGGGGATCCTTCTGTTCTGTCTCCTGGGATCATGCTAGCTACTTTTCGCTAGCGCTGGGGATCCTTCTGTTCTGTCTTCTGGGATCGCGCTAGCCACTTTTCGCTAGCGCTGGGGATCCTTCTGTTCTGCTACTCTGTCTCCTGGGATCGCGCTAGCTACTTTTCGCTAGCGCTGGGGATCCTTCTGTTCTGTCTTTTGGGATCGCGCTAGCCACTTTTCGCTAGCGCTGGGGATCCTTCTGTCGATTGTCCCTGTTTTCGTGTGTCTGTCTTGTCTGCTGCGCTTGCTGGAGGCTCGGTGAGGTAACCGTTAAGCAAGCGCTCGCGTTCTCTGTTTCGTGTTCGTCTGTCTTTGGTTAGTTAGGCGTGCTTGTCTCTGTTGTGCGTAACACGCGGAGACCGCGCACGAACGCGTGCACTGTTGCGAATGAGTGCGGTGTTCGCGTTCAGCTAGCATTTGTTATTTTCTTTATCTTTCTCTTTGTATGATTTGCTGTGCCTTTGCTACCCTTGTGCTCTGTCCTGCTCAGTCTTGTGTCGCTATTGGCAATCGCCATTCTTGCGATTGCGTTTCCTACTTTGTTTCCGCCGTTGTGTGTTCGCCGTCGCTGGGTGGCGACTAATTTGGTGGGCACACATTGGTTCTGTCCTTTTGCTCTGTTCCCTGTGGGCTATCCAGCCCTGCCTGATTGTACCTTGTCCCGGATCTGTACAATTCCCATTTGGCATCTGTGGCTGTACAGCGGCTGTGTTCGCCTGCACTCCACAGCGCCATCTGCCGGTGGGAATTGCCCTCTGCGGGTGCATAGCACTTAGCCTGGGTGTCCGCAATAATACGCTTGTGGAGGAAATCCGCCGCGTCAGCGCACGTCTGGTGCGCTGACCACGGAGACGATTCCACAATCGTTACAGCTGTTAGTTCTTTAGGAGAAATGTCCGCCAATCTATAGCCAGTAGCACTCAAAACAGTAGTTACAGTGGCTTGCAAAAGTATTCGGCCCCCTTGAAGTTTTCCACATTTTGTCACATTACTGCCACAAACATGAATCAATTTTATTGGAATTTCACATGAAAGACCAATACAAAGTGGTGTACACATGAGAAGTGGAACGAAAATCATTCATGATTCCAAACATTTTTTACAATTAAATAACTGCAAAGTGGGGTGTGCGTAATTATTCAGCCCCTTTTGGTCTGAGTGCAGTCAGTTGCCCATAGACATTGCCTAATGAGTGCTAATGACTAAATAGAGTGCACCTGTGTGTAATCTAATGTCAGTACAAATACAGCTGCTCTGTGACGGCCTCAGAGGTTGTCAAAGAGAATATTGGGAGCAACAACACCATGAAGTCTAAAGAACACACCAGACAGGTCAGGGATAAAGTTATTGAGAAATTTAAAGCAGGCTTAGGCTACAAAAAGATTTAGCCTTGAACATCCCACGGAGCACTGTTTAAGCTATCATTCAGGAATGGTAGGTTTACAGTTGTGCCATACTCCTTCCAAGACAAGGCCGTCCACCTAAACTCACAGGTGTAATAGATTGCGGAAAAGCCACCGCGCGGACTGGCAGCAAGGCGGCTGGCAGCTCGGCGGTTTGCATGCGGCAGCGTGCATCTGATGTGGCTGGGCCTGTTAGTGCACACAGATTGAGGAATACGCGCGCGCGCACTGAGAGGCAGAACCTTTATGACAAACGAGGAGGGATCAGCTGACCAGGTTGGTCAGCTGATCTCAGAGTGAGTGGCTATTGGTTGATCAGCGATGGGTGGCGCCGGGTAGCGCCGCTCTATATATAGTTGTTGCGGGTCAGTCTCAAGTTGTCTGCCGTTGCGAACACTTACGTGAAAGCACTCAGACCATAGTCAGATCCCACAGTGTGTTAGAACCAGGAGGACCTGGGAATTCACACTGAGCCAGATTACTTCTGTGTTACTATTGTGTTATACTTCAGACTAGTTCCAGGGTGTTGAGACCACGGACCTCACACCCAAGACTAGGGATACTGTGTTACTTTTGTGTTATACTTCAGACTAGTTCCAGGGTGTTGAGACCACGGACCTCACACCCAAGACTAGGCATTGGTTGATATCTGTTATGACCTATTGCATTCCTGACTATCCTTCTGCTTTCTGATTTAGTACCTACGCATATCTGATTACCTGTTGCCAACCCTGCCTGTCCCTGGTTACCAAATCAGCCTTCTGTCTTTGTACCTTATCTGCCCGTGTGTAGCCGACCTAGCCTGCCCGACCTTGCGAGCTATCCCTCTCTATTGAGAGATTAGTCTCCAGTCCTGCTTGTGACGCCCACCTTCTAGGTGTCACTTAGCCACAGGGCCTTCCTGCTATTCAGCCTGGGGCTCCACCCCTTTGGAAGTCTCAGGCTGTTGGAAGGTCGTCGCACTTCCCAGAGGGAGGTATTTCTCATACTGCCAAGGACCACCTGCTCCTCAGGTGGTCCCACTCAAAGTCATTACTGTTGCACCAAACACTCACACTATATAGGTGTCCAGAGGTTAGTTATACTTGTATTATTGGTGATTCTGCAGATCATCAATAATCAGGTATATATCTGTATTCTTGGTGATACTGCAGATCACCAATAATCAGATTCTCTCTGTGTGCTGACATCGATCGTTACAACAGGCTGAACAAGGAGAGAGCTATTCAGAAATGCAATTAAGAGGCCCATGGTGACTCTGGACGAGCTGCAGAGAAGTCCCATTTGCAGTTTGCCACAAGCCATGTGGGGGACACAGCAAACATCTGGAAGAAGGTGCGCTGGGCAGATGAGATCAAAATTGAACTTTTTTGTCCAAAATGCAAAACGCTATGTGTGGCGGAAAACTAACACTGCACATCACTCTGAACACACCATCCCCACTGTCAAATATGGTGGTGGCAGCATCATGCTCGGGGGGTGCTTCTCTTCAGCAGGGACAGGGAAGCTGGTCAGAGTTGATGGGAAGATGGACGGAGCCAAATACAGGGCAATCTTGGAAGAAAACCTCTTGGAGTCTGCAAAAGACTTGAGACTGGGGTGGAGGTTCACCTTCCAGCAGGACAACGACCCTAAACATAAAGCCAGGGCAACAATGGAATGGTTTAAAACAAAACATATCCATGTGTTAGAATGGCCCAGCCAAAGTCCAGATTTAAATCCAATCGAGAATCTGTGACAAGATCTGAAAACTGCTGTTCACAAACGCTGTCCATCTAATCTGACTGAGCTGGAGCTGTTTTGCAAAGAAGAATGGGCAAGGATTTCAGTCTCTAGATGTGCAAAGCTGGTAGAGACATACCCTAAAAGACTGGCAGCTGTAATTGCAGCAAAAGGTGGTTCTACATAGTATTGACTCAGAGGGACGAATAATTATGCACACCCCACTTTGCAGTTATTTATTTGTAAAAAATGTTTGGAATCATGTATGATTTTCGTTCCACTTCTCATGTGTACACCACTTTGTATTGGTCTTTCATGTGGAATTCCAATAAAATTGATTCATGTTTGTGGCAGTAATGTGACGAAATGTGGAAAACCTTAAGGGGGCCGAATACTTTTGCAAGCCACTGTATCTTGTTAGGAGAATCTCCCACCAATCCATAGCCAGTAGCAATCAGAACAGCTGTTTGCTTCTAAGGAGAAATGTCCACCAATCCATAGCCAGTAGCACTGAGAACAGCTGTTAGCTTGTTGGGAGAATCTCACCTCCCCATCCCTAGCCATCAGCACACATGACAGCTAATTATTATTTTTCTTGCCATAAGAAGAACAGGATGACAGAAACTTATTCATTATTTATATAGCCATATGTCTTCAATTTTAACACAGAAATGTATCCAAGACCAACATTTCAGAAGTTTTCAGGATTATATTGTTTTATTTCCATCAAGCCCTATCTTAGCAGTTGTGAAAGGAAGAGCAGGGAAAATGAGTGCATGCCACCAGTTAAATAGTCTTGAATAAGCACAAATGACTATTATTCCAATTACTGTCACTAGTAGCAGTGGGTGAGTGGTCAATAGAGCGGCCTGTCTGGCAGTTATCATGAGAGATCTGTAATGTCAGTTTCGTCTGGAGGCTTTTCTGTACAGCTTGTTCTACTTCTCCTACTCCTCTTTCACTTCTCAGAACAAAGAGAACCCATAACCTCACTGAACTGCACCATTCATTTCAAATATTTGGATCTGCTGACATAACTTCCTTTACAGTTCAGGGTAAAAAAAATGAAACACTGAATATTTCAGTTTAGCTGAATTATAAAACCATTAGAAGTAGTGTTTTTCGTGGGAACCAATCGGAAACCAGATGGTTTTAGTGCAGGTTTAAAAAAAAATCAGTAATGTTCTTCCCCTGTGATGAGCAGGAGTATATTAACCTGTTAAAGATAGGGAAACCGTAACCAAGAATTGAACGTCATCCCAATCAGTAGCTGATACCCCCTTTCCTGTGAGAAATCTATTCCGTTCCACAAACGGATCATCAGGGGGCTCTGTATGGCTGATATTGTGGTGAAACCCCTCCCACAATGTGATGTCAGCGCCTCATAGCACTGAGGTACTGACATCACACTGTGGGGGCCTTGTTGCATTGTGGGAAATAACAGCTGTTTCCAACTGCCAAAAAAGAAAGCAGCATCTCCTTCCAGTGACAGCAGTAAAAATGTCACCATGTGATAAATATCAGAATGTAAATCAGGGAGAGGAAAGATTTTACAATGGGCAAACACTGACTAAATCATTTAGCATTGTAAAAATTAAGCACTGTTTAATTACATTATTTTCATTGGAGTTCCTCTTTAAGAACCCTGCACGCATTATCTCGAGTCAGGTAAGGCATGCCAGGGTGTATTCTGATGGCATAAGCCGTTTTGCTGCCTAGTGCAGCTATGCAGAGCGGCGCAGGGAGCTTCTTTATATTTACCTGTTCCGGGCGGCTGGATTGGCTTCTCCTTTTCATCCATTACTGCACTCCCAGCATCCTCTTCTGAGTAATGATGGTGGAGTTTGGCTACTGTGTAGCTGTGCACTGTGTAGCTAAACTCTGGGTGAGTCCTGCTAGTGGCACCTGTTAGTAGGAATGTTAGTGATAGGCATAAGTAGGTTAATGTTACGTGTAGGTAAGGGGTAGGTTAGTGTTAGGTGTAGGTATGTGCTAGGTGAATGTTAGGTGTAGGTAGGGGGTAGGTGTAGGTAGGTGTTAGGTGTAGTAGGGGGTAGGTTAGGGTAAGGCTTAGGTAGGGGGTAGGTTAGTGTTAGGTGTAGGTAGGTTAGTGTTAGGTGTAGGTAGGTTAGTAGGTTAGTATGTTAGGGTAAGGCTTAGGTCGGGGGTAGGTTAATGTTAGGTCAGGTGTAGTTAGGGTTAGGTTAGTGCTAGGTGTAGGTAGGTTAGTAGGTTAGGGTAAGGCTTAGGTAGGGGGTAGGTTAGTGCTAGGTGTAGGTAGGTTAGTAGGTTAGGGTAAGGCTTAGGTAGGGGGTAGGTTAGTGTTAGGTGTAGGTAGGGGGTAGGTTAATGTTAGGTGTAGGTAAGGGTTAGGTTAGCGTAAGGTCTAGGTAGTAGGGGGTAGGTTAGTGTTAGGTGTAGGTAGAGGGTAGCTTAATGTTAGGTGTAGGTAGGGGTTAGGTTAGCGTAAGGCGTAGGTAAGGGTTAAATTAGTGTTAGGTGTAAGTAGGGTGTAGCTTAATGTTAGGTGTTGGTAGGGGTTAGGTTAGCGTAAGGCATAGGTAGGGGGTAGGTTAGTGTTAGGTGTAGGTAGGGGGTAGCTTAATGTTAGGTGTAGGTAGGGGTTAGGTTAGCGTAAGGTGTAGGTAGGGGGTAGGTTAGTGTTAGGTATAGGTAGGGGTTAAATTAGTGTTAGGTGTAGGTAGGGGGTAGCTTAATGTTACATAGTTACATAGTTATTTTGGTTGAAAAAAGACATACGTCCATCGAGTTCAACCAGTATAAAGTACAACACCAGCCTGCTCCCTCACATATCCCTGTTGATGTAGGTAGGGGCTAGTTTAGCGTAAAGCGTAGGTAGGGGGAGGTTAGTGTTATGTGCAGGTAGGAGAGAGGTTAGCGTTAGGTGTAGGTAGAAGGGAGGTTAGTGAAAGGCGTAGGTAGGGGGTAGGTTAGTGTTATGTGTAGGTAGGGGTTACCTGCATTGGAGCAATGAAGAAATGATGAACAAACAGCAAGGACAGGACGAGTGTCAGGGGTGTTTACAACACCATCAATGGACTTTCACTAATTCCCTGTATACATCAGAGTAGGCATTTTTCAAGTCTTGATAAATACCTGCATGCAGTATGCGATTTATTATCAGCAGTTGATCTCTAGCGGTTGGGAGACCCAAGCCTTTGGGTATTCCTCAAGCACTGGTAACTTAAAATGCATTAACTAGGAGCTATGGGTCCCAATGCAAGTTTACATTGCCCTACCTCAAGTACCCTACACATAATAATTGATATGGAGCTCCAAAACCTGCCCAGTACAACCCCAGTGTCAGAGAGGTGTAAGCAGTATAGGGCCAAATCCTATTAACTGTTTTCTCCTGAGTTTTCCGCCAGTAGATAATTTTTCATCTTATCTAAAAAAATACTTTTCAGTGCATAGCAACTG
This sequence comes from Hyperolius riggenbachi, assembly GCF_040937935.1. Taxonomy (NCBI): domain Eukaryota; kingdom Metazoa; phylum Chordata; class Amphibia; order Anura; family Hyperoliidae; genus Hyperolius; species Hyperolius riggenbachi. The sequence continues at coordinate 98,707,461 of NC_090649.1, forward strand.
AAAAAAGTACTAAAAAGTAGGGAAAAAGGTAATGTAACACTTATTTTGAGCATTTTTTTGCATGGTGGCTCCCACCATGCAAAAAAATGCTCAAAATAAGTTTTACATTACCTCTTTACCTACTTTTTAGTACTTTTTCAGTTGCTATGCACTGAAAAGTATTTTTTTAGATAAGATGAAAAATTATCTACTGGCGGAAAACTCAGGAGAAAAAAGTTAATAGGATTTGGCCCTATACTGCTTACACCTCTCTGACACTGGGGTTGTACTGGGCAGGTTTTGGAGCTCCATATCAATTATTATAAGTTACAAGTATTTGAAAATGCATCCTTGGAGAAAAGTTAATAGGATATGGCCCATAGTTTGTTAATGATTACCAAGATTCAAATCACATATACAGGAGATAATTAGGAGCTTAGCATAATGAAGTAGTGGTGCATTGTGGGTAACCACAAATGTTCACTTATAGCTGAATTATTGCAAATTTCCTTCTAGTTTAACCTATTTTGGTTCCTGGACGTAGAAACTACGTCCAGGAACCATGCGCGCTCCCGCGCGCTCCCGCAGCCGATCGCGCGCGTGCACGCGCACTCCTGGCCGTGGATTCGGTAGCCACGGAATCAATGTATCAGGCTATGGTGCCCGATCACTGATTCCTCTCCCCCGCTGAAAAAACGACAGCTTCTCTCGGAAGCTTCGCTTTTTCTGGCCGTTCCCTCCCCGATGCGTCACTCTAAGCGTGTGTTACGCTTAGAGTGACGCCATGTAAACAAACTCATGGCCGCCATCTTGTGGCCAAAAAGTAAAACTACAACAAAAAGTAAAAAAAATTAAAATCAAAACACATTTACATTAAAAAACTTTGGTTTACATCCCACCCTCCCAAAAATACCCAAATAAAATGTTTAATATAAAAAAAAAAACATTACAATAAAAAAAAAACATGTAAATATTTATCTAAGGGTCTAAACTTTTTAAATATCAATGTAAAGATGAAATATTTCTATATTTTTTTTATTTTAAACTTGTAAGTAGTGATGCAAAACTGAAAAAATGCACCTTTATTTCCAAATAAAATATTGTCGCCATACATTGTGATAGGGACATAATTTTAACGGTGTAATAACCGGGACATATGGGCAAATACAAAACGTGAGTTTTAATTATGGAGGCATGTATTATTTTAAAACTATAATGGCTGAAAACTGAGAAATAATGAATTTTTTCCGTTTTTTTCTTATTCTTCCTGTTAAAATGCATTTACAGTAAAGTAGCTCTTAGCAAAATGTACCCCCCAAAGAAAGCCTAATTGGTGGCGGAAAAAAACAAGATATAGATCAGTTCATTGTGATAAGTAGTGATAAAGTTATAGGCTAATCAATGGGAGGTGAACATTGCTCAAGTAAAAACGACGGAACGCGAATGGGTTAAGAAGGCAAATCACACCAAGCATTGCTTATTAGTAGGAGGGCTTTTTGGTCTCTTTTATCCCTCTATACCTTCCTAGTGGTTTGGGTCGCCCCGAGCTGCTTGGTCACTCTGTCACAATGAAGAGCTAATACAGTATCCCTGTTAGATCCCTCTGGTGCAGAGGTCCAGGTGTGGTCACAACTGCTGCATTCCCTATTAATATGCCACACTGGTCACTTCACATGAAACCTGGTATTAGTAATCCTCTAAATTTCTTATCTCTCAATTTCTTGAGCTCCCCTCCCGAGCAACGGCGGAGAATTCAGTCTTTTGACCACGTTTGAATGAGGTCTGTAGAACGTGAAAGATCGAAAAGACAAGTTAGAACACTTATGAAAGAAGAGAAATGATGAGGAATAGTGTGAAACTGAATGCAGTCAAGGGAACAGTCAGGAAGGCAACTTTTGGAGATCAGGGAGGATGGCCCTTTTTTTTTTTAACATAATACCTGTGTGAACCATGTTAGAGCAAACATTGGGGAGAGGTCAATATAGAAAGGCAAGGCTGTGAAGCCAAAGTGCTTCCAATGTGTAAAATTAAAATGCAGTAGATGTGCTATAAACTAAAACCAGTGGTTCTGGATGTATGCCTAACTTACATGGGTATAAAGTAATAATTTGCATATCCTATCCATTGTCCGGAAGTGATACATTATGTGATGCTTGCTTGTGTGGAGGTGAAATTTGCAATTACCTTTTTATCTGTTTTATAAAGGCTAGATTTGTGTGCTTATTATCTTTTCAATGCTGCAATATATCTTTTCAATGCTGCAATACATCTTGCTCTGCAATGCAGTGATATTGGCCTCAATTCAGTAAGATCATGCTGGAGATAATAAGGCAAGAGAAAACTTACCTCCACACATCGATCTTGCCTTATTAAGGTGTAGAAATAAGTTTTCACAGTGAGAGAGTTATCTTATCTCTTTACTCCTTAAGTTACCTCCTCTGCAGTTATTTTCACACGCAGTCAATTAACAGCCTGTCTTTAACTTTAGAATTCTGGAGTTATTTTAAGGATTGAAGAGTTAACTGTAGAGAAGAGATCTCACCTTAACTTACAGACAGAAGAGTTAACTTTAGCTTTGCCTGAGGTAAAATGTTTCCTGAATACTACATGCCTTATCACCATGGTGATAACTCTAGAAAGGTTATTAAAGACAGGAGATAAGCTTAGTGAATCGAGGCCATTGTCTGTTGCGACTCAACGCAACAGTCTCGGTGTGGAAGGGCCCTAAAGGTCTGTACACACCACCAACAAAAATCATTAAAAACAGACAACCAACTCATTTCAACAATCGTAAATGACATTATGTATGAACATGAGGGCATTCAGTAGAGCAATGCCCTTCAAACGACATTGTACACATGTGGCCGACTGCATGATATCTGCCCAAAAGTTGATCCACCAGATGGATCGCACAAAATGCCCGATGTTCACTGCCGTTTGGCTACATTTTTGCACAAAATTGGCATCCAGTACGGTGAAAACTATTGTTTGTCTGACTTTTCCAATGACTTTAGTTTAGCATGTGTACGAGGCTTAAAGCTGGCCATACACTGGCCCGATTTGCCGCCGATTTGACAGCAGATTCGATCCCTCGGGTAGGGAGCGTGTCACTAGCGGCGGCCGATCCGATACAGTTATACATTACCTGACGCTGGCTCCCGGGCATCTTCTCCGCGTCTTCTCCGCATATTCTCCGCGCTGCACCGCTCTTGCTTCCATTCCAGCGTACATTAACTTCCTGTGTCACTCCAGTGACCAGGAAGTTCAAATAGAGGGCGCTCTATTTGAACTTCCTGGTCACGGAGTGACACAGTGTACGCTGGGATGCGGTGCGTGGTGCAGCGCGGAGAAGAGGACCCGGAGCCAGCTTCAGGTAATGTATGCAGGGGAGGGGGACAGGCGGCAGCGGCGGCTCCACAGATTGTGATCGGTTTCAGGCTGAAATCGATTCACAATCTGTTTGCAGTAAAGGCAGCCATACGATCCCTCTCTGATCAGATTCGATCAGATAGGGATCTGTCAGCTGGTCGATCTAATGGCAAATCGACTAGTGTATGGCTACCTTAACGCTAATGCTGAAAATACACCATGAGATTTTTTGGCAGATAGATGGTTCAATAGATAATTTCTTACAGGTCCGACCTGATTTTTGATCGTTTTTCTAATCGATTTTTCATAGAAGTGAATGAAAACTGATCGGAAAATCATACAGTAAATCTGCTGAAAAATCTCATTGTGTATTCCCAGCATTATGTTATAGCATTACGTCTTTATTATGTGCTTTGATCTACGAAAGGATCAATCTGATGAACTTTCCGACATTTTTCCTTGCTCGGGGTTTCACAGATAAGGCCATTTGTTCTCCAAGAGGAGCTGTTATATAATTAGCAAAGGCAATAATGATTATTTGTTATACACCTATAATTTATGGATGCCCACCTTTAACACCAGTGTGGCACAATCTAATTTTTATTGGTAAACCAGTATAAAATGAAATGTAATATGTCTACTCGAACTACTAAGTGTGACACACAACAAACATTTTTTTCCTTTCTTTTTCTTTTTTTTATTTTGTAATTTCCATACCCCTGCTAGCCATGTGCTTGCTTGTAGCCAAATCTTTACATATGCAGGCTTCCAGACCTTCAGGCTGTGGACACTTTCTTTAAGAGCATTCAACTGAGAAGGAAATTAAGAACAAGTGACAGAACAGACAACTGATAAAATCAGTTAAGATTATTTTCCTCCCAAAAGATAAGGTAACGTAATTAAGTATCCCACAACAAATATGGTCTGATGTGCTCCTCTATCTGGCTCACTCTGTGCAGTTGTCCCTAGAGAAGACCCAAGCTTTATCTTCAGCAGAAGAAGCTTCAGGCCTTGCAGAGATTTAATTTAAATTCAAATTTCCCCATAAATAGACCACTGCCCTGTGTGTGCAATGTGTAAACATGTAATTAGGATACATAAGTTCAGTGTTTTAATCTGCAGATTTTCTTCGTCAAGGCGTATATTCTAATTATGTTATGCACTACTTCATATTACAGAGCAAACTGCATCATGCAAAGAAGGCCAATATAAGATATTTTTTTTGTGTGTGTTTAATTCACAAAGAGTGTAATGCATTTTACAATTCTAAAAACATTTCTTGTTCTGCATCAGGTTGCAATTTAGTTGTGTGGTACTGTTTACTGATGCATTATTATTATTATTCATTATTATTATTGCTACTACTATTATTCGCTTATATAGAACTGTTTTTTTATACTGTGCTTTACAGAGAATATTTATTTAACACAATGCAGACTTGGTGCTGAAAGTCAAGAGCTGTTATAATTTTAACTTGAAATTATTTGTGAATCATTCCACAATTTTTTTTCTTTCAAGTATAGATTTAGTATATTCATTTTATGTGGTTGATTTGAAAAAAGATTGTAAATTGAAGTAAACATAGCTAAAGCAATTGTTTGACCACATAAAAATAAAAAAAAAGAATGATGTTGTTCTTTTTAAAAACTGAAATGCACCTGATTAAAAATATTTCAATTAATAAATTGTGTATTTTAAATGTTACAGTGTTTGTTTGTTTTTTTCGTTTACAGTCCTTTAAATCTTGAGATGCATTTCCTAGGCAATTGGTAAAATAATGTTGGTAGCATACACTGTGATAAGCAAGCAATTTGTACACGGTAACTTCAATTGGTAAGTGATAGGTCTGTTCTAATATTGACTTCAGCTAGCCATACACTATTCAATGGCATCGCCAATCAGCGTGTGATAGACCTGTAAATGCCATTACAATCGAGTTTGCTGGTCAATCACAAAAAAAAAAACTCCTTTCCTGATCATGGGATCTCACCCACGAGTTGATCGTGGGACAACCGTGGTGCCATGGTTAATGACAATTTCAGCCAATTAGACGTTTTTGTCAAATCTAACATGTAATTGGACAAAATTATTGTATAGCGTATGGCTAGCTTTATATAATCCTTCATCTTTTTATGCCCCTAAATGTATTATTTTATAACCACTTAGTTGCAATCCTATTGGCCATATATCATTTTCAAAGCAGCCTCAGTTCCCAAATGATTACATAGTTTTGTTTTAATATAAATATGTTGCAAAACAGTGGTAAACATGGCCCTGTACCAGTGTTAAATCTGTTGTTGGCATATATTTTAACTACTCTACGACCGCTCCACGCCAATGGGCGTGGCCACGGCGGCAGCTCTAGGACTGCCTAACGCCAACTGGCGTCAGGTCCTGGAGCCGGCTAATGCAGTAGATCACGCGCAGGCTACGCGCGCATCTCCTGCTTGGGGGGCGGAGCTCCGCCCCGCCTTCAGTCTCTCTTCAGGAGACTGTTAGACGGCGTGATCAACGTCTATTTACATGTACAGCGCTGCAATCGGCAGCAGCGCTGTACTGGGGACAGTCATGTGACACGGCTGTCCCCTCCATGGGCTAGGCAGTGATCAGCTGTCATAGGCTGAAGCCTATGACAGCTGATCACCCTGATTGGCTGGCGAAGGGAGGGAGCAGGGGAATAAAAATAAAAAAAGGCATTTTTATAAAAAAAAAAAAAAAATATTTATAAAAAAAAATAAACAACTGTGGAGCGATCAGACCCCACCAACAGAGAGCTCTGTTGGTGGGGGGAATCACTCGTGTGCTTTGTTGTGCGGCCCTGCAGCTTGGCCTTAAAGCTGCAGTGGCCAATTAAGTAAAACATAGCCTGGTCTTTAGGGGAGTTTAACACTGCGGTCCTCAAGTGGTTAAAAAGAGCGTATATTCTTCAAAAGACCATATATCTATGTTTTTATATTTGCTATGTTACTTTTATAAGATTTTGAAACAACATTCATATTCTGTTTTACATTTATCACAGTACCACATTTTGTTGTTGTTTGGAAATGCGGTTGTATCTAAAGGCCACTTTCACACTTACATGTTGTGCCGAGAAAATACAATGCGGTTATCTTTGGCGTAGCTTAGGAATTTCTGGGCCCCAGTGTGAGTTTTACACGCCCCCCCCCCAAGCATTCTATATATAACAATTGTTATGGAGCACCACAGCCTACAAATGACAAAATGACAACCACAGCTGGTGCAAGAAGGGGATGCAGAACAGCTTGTTAATGATCACTACTACTCAAAGCATCTATAGAAGTGTTTATTACCAGCACAGGACCAATAGGTAGCTAATACTGTAGTTGAGGGAGGGCTCCTCGGGGCCCCGATGCGGTTGCAACCTCTGCATCCCCTATTGCTACACCACTGGCGGTTATGTTGTAATTGGGTATTCACATCGGTTTGCTGGAAGTGTGGTATGGTAGAATCCATTGGAATAACGCATGGAATGTACTTATGTTGTAATAAGGCTTTCACATTGCTATGCTAGCAGTGTGCGGTAGAATCCATTGGAATAATGCGTGGCATGCTGTTTGATACCATGAAATGTGCTTGTTTACAATTGCAATGAAGCATACTATTCATGTACTGTATGCTTTACTGTATTTGTCACATTGCGCACTTAATACGAGTGTCGGTCGAATAACTCTTTGACAGCCATTCGATTGAACAGGCCGAGGTTTTCGGGTTACTGAGTGATGAAATGTGACTTGCATTGAAGTCATAATGATCAATCAGAAAACAGTTACCTTTGCTGCCTCAGAAGCAGTCAGATGTCACCCACACTTTCCAACTGCGATCCCTTCATTGTCTTGCTCAGTTTTATAAAATTGTATGTAACACTGGTAATATGATCGCAACTGTGCCTTGACAAAGGGGACCCTGTGCGGCCCCGAAACAATCATTGGTTTTACAATCGATTGTGTGTGTATGGTGATGGAGCAATAAAAAGTTCCTGTAAAAGTGGTGTGCAGACCTTCTTTGGATACTTGTATGGCCTTTGGCTACATCGTCCAGCGCCCACCAACTCTGCTGGACATTGGTGTGTGATCTTTGGGGTTACTACATTGCACAATGCGACTTTTCATCACCGTTGGGTTGTAATTCTATCGCAACGCAATGTTAATAGTGTGAAAGCTTCCTTCAGGATAAGCAGCCAACAACCCCAGTGTCACACTACCCAGACTCCCTTATTCTCCTGATCCCCATAGCAATCACCTGGTATGTTTTGGCAGTTTTTGGTCCATTTTCCTATCTATGTATTGGGTTGAAGCTTCTTCCTCAGTGCTTCTGTGGCCATTCACAGTGCTTCTCACAGTGCACATCTGGGGCCTCTTTGTCTTCCCAGAATGTTCCCATCAGTCACAGTGCTGTCTGCTGAATTGTAGTGTTCATTTCATCATCCTGTCACTAATTCTACTTCACACTCCGTGCCATAAACTGTCAAAGTGCATTTGCTAATGAACAATGTTCACAAGTGTTCTCAGTGATTTAGGCTTGATGACGCTGCCATTGTCACTCACACAAAACCAGAAGATGGTAGGCCGAGTTAGGGAACAAATATCTTACTGATTAGACCAACAGAAGATCCCATAGAGCTATATTTCTCCCTGCCATGCACTGAGGAGGACCAATAGTTCAAAACAGGCTGTCTGCATGTTGGGTTGATATGGATTTGTAAAATGTATAAGCTATAGGCTCACTATTCACCAGTGATTCTGGATGTAAGCCTGGCTTCAGAGGCATAAAGAGATAATTTGCATATTCAGTAATGATGCATTGTGGGAGACCACAGTCTTTCACTTAAAGGAACACTATCATGAACAAGTGTAAAATTTAAAATACATCTAAACACATATGAATAAGAAGTATGTTTCTTCCAGAGTAAAATGAGCCATAAATTACCTTTCTCCTATATTCCTATCACTTACAGTAGGTAGTACAAATCTGACAGAACTGACAGGTTTTGGACCAGCTCATCTCCTCATGGGGGAATCTCAACATGGCCTTTATTCTTTAAAAAGACTCTCCCTAAAAAGGATTTATACAAATATGTTACCCAGCCTCGCTGCTCGCTGCACACTATTGTGGCAGTTGGACTAAACAACCGCCATTCACTAAGGCCTGGTGCACACCAAAAACCGCTAGCAGATCCGCAAAATGCTAGCAGATTTTGAAACGCTTTTTCTTATTTTTCTGCAGCGTTTCAGCTAGCGTTTTGCGGTTTTGTGTAGCGGTTTTGGTATAGTAGATTTCATGTATTGTTACAGTAAAGCTGTTACTGAACAGCTACTGTAACAAAAAATGCCTGGCAAACCGCTCTGAAGTGCCGTTTTTCAGAGCGGTTTGCGGTTTTCCTATACTTAACATTGAGGCAGAAACGCATCCGCAATCCAAAATCTGCAGCAGCCCGGGAGTATGCGTTTCTTCAAAACGCCTCCCGCTGTGGTGTGCACCAGCCCATTGAAATACATTACCCGGATCCGCACCCGCAAGCAGATCGCAAACCGCAGCGGAAACGCTCTGGTGTGCACTAGGCCTAAGTGCTTTTGAAAAACAGAAAACATTGAGAACCCCCCATGAGAAGATGAGCTGGTCCAAAACCTGTCGGTTCTTTCAGATTCCTGCTACCTACTGTAAGTCACAGCAACATATGAGAAAAGTAAATTATAGCACATTTTACTTGGGGAGAAATGGACTTCTTATCTGTATATGTTTACATGTACCTTAAATTTAACTATTTTTGCGATAGTGATCCTTTAACCACTTGAGGACCACAGGCTTACACCCCCAAGTGACCAGGATTTTTTGTACAATTCAGTACACTGCAGATTTAACAGTGTGCTGCACGGCCATACAACGTAGCACGGAAATTAATCTTGCCTCCTTTTCGTCTCACCAACAGAGCTTTCTGTTGGTGAGATCTGATCGCTGCTGCAGGCTTTGTTTTTTTTAAAATTAATTTTTTTGTTATTTTATTTTCAATAAAATGTCTGTTTTCTTTTTTTTCCCCTCCCCCCTCCCGAGAACCAATCACAGAGATCCCCTCTCATAGGCATCAGCCTATGAAAGGGGATCACGTGGTGAGCGGATCTAGGGGACAGCCAAGTGACAGGGCTGACCCCAGTACGGCGCTGCACTAGATTGCAGCGCTGTACAAGTAAACGTCCATTTCTTTTTTTTTCCAGTCTGCCAGCAACGATCGCCGCTGGCAGACTTTACGCAGCGAACTTATGGACAATAATGTCCATAAGCTCAAAACTAAAACAGGTGGCTTTTCAATCTGGATTTAAACACTTTCAGGGTTGGAGCTGTCCTGATTGAGCATGTAAGGAATTCCAAAGCGAAACTCCTGGGAAATCCACAGGTGCCGCAGATTGAAGCTCTCAGTGGTGTCATGTGTCCCCGATGGCTGTAATGCATGCTGGGAGATGTTGTCCTTGTCGATGGGAGTACATTTTCTGGGATGCAATGCGATGGCTGGGAGCACGCAACACCGCCGCAGGCTCTCCGTACTTGCTGACAATTCCCTGACTTGCACCACTTGATATTGATCAGATTTGAGCGTAGATCTTATTGAATAGATTGCACTGCAGGTCAGCGTTGTTTGATGCAAGACAAAGCTGTGGGGAAATAGATTGCGTATTGCACTGTGATGAAGAATGGACATGTCTAGTCTACCAGAAAAGACTATTTTCTGGCACCCTCTTAGGAGACACTGTATATGTTTGTCCTCGACCACACTAATATTATAGTACACAAAGCCAGTCCCTCTTGCCCCTCAATTGACAAGAGAAATCCTAGTTTCATCCTCTAGTGGCCAATGAATCAATTTCTCCAAGCTCCAATCGTTACTTCAATAGACATATGTTGAACAATACAACCTATACAGTTATTCGGCATATGGCTTCACAAACCATATAAAAGATATATTTGTGCTCAGGAAAATAGGAATTATTTTACTTTACACATACAATCTTAGTCTCTGCTCAGTTTTAGAACAATTCCAAATGGAAAATGGTACAGACATCAGTGTGCAGCAGTTAATTGTTTTACCCTCCTGGGTTAATCAGTAAGTACCTATGAATTGTCCGCCGGGAGACTTGGGCGCAGGACATAGCCGGTATATGGCTTATCCTGCTACTGCACAAGTTCCCGGCGGCATAAATACTATTCCCCCTCCATGTCCACGTGGATAGTTGGGACTGATATAATTCGGCTTTCAGCTATTGCTGGAGGCCAAATTATAGTGTTTTAAGAGCAACTTCAGCTCCGTCTTCTGACGGCGCTGAAGTTACTCACAGTGCGCTGTCTATGGTGGCGCTGGTTGCGCCCAAATCTCCTGCGCTGTTATTACAGCGCTCATTATTCAGTGTCTCTTTGGCATTCCCATGTATTTCCCCATAGCGCCAACAGGCATGGGCTGATGCCGGAGAAGTGTGCTTTCTGGTTGTTTAAGACTCAATGATAAAACTAGTCCTAGCTAATACAGTACTAGTGGCTGCAGCTCTGGCACTGTGAGTCCGCCAGGAGAAAAGCGCAATATAAATGTTCTGTGTTTGTTTGTTTTGTTACTATACCACGCTCTATATGCATTCCAGGAACTCTACATTAAATGTTACAATACAGTAATTGAAAGTATATAAACCCTGGGGGAGCTGTGGAACCCAGTCTTTAAAGAGAATCTGTACTCTAAAATTCTTACAATAAAAAGCATACCATTCTATTCATTATGTTCTCCTGGGCCCCTCTGTGCTGTTTCTGCCTCTCCCTGCTGCAATTCTGGCTTGTAATTTCCAGTTTTAGGCAGTGTTTACAAACAAAAGACATGGCTGCTAACAGCATGTGATAGGCTAAGAGTAGCTCAGTGTGTGAGTCATACCGAGCTTGGAGGGGGCCTGGAGAGTGTGTGTATAGCTTCTATCCTATCACAAGCAGTGCAGCACATACCAGCCTGAGTGCCTGAGCCCGACAGAGGCGACAGAGGAAAGAAGATTAGATTATACAACTGAGATAACACAGCCACTGTACAACTAGGAAAGGCTGCAGTAAGTCAGAGCACATTAGAATAGGTATAGGAACTAAGGCTGAAAATGTTGTTACAGAGTCTCTTTAAGCAAAACACAGGCCACGAACAGCCTATGAAGTTGGCCTTCACCACTGCAAGTACTGTAAGCAATTTATGCTGGTTGGTTGAGACTGTTGATTAGTTGAGTTCAGGATACTGTACTGTATCAGTGTAGTCACAGACACATCTGTACAGTACCTCCTAAGAGGCCACCAGGAAGAATTATTTACTGTTAAAGACATTCCATTTTGGGGGGTCACTGGGAGGGAGGAGGCGCCCCAAAAAGTAAGTGTGTGAATGTGGTAAAAAGCATACAAGAATGGCTTACCTCTACAAAGAAGGGGGTAACCCAAACTATTAACAACACATTCCATGGATCACAGTCTGCTTCCTCAGATCAGTACAAAAGGTGTCTTAAAAACAGTGTTTATCAAGCAGGGAGAACCTATCTGCTTGAGCCCCTATCTGCCTCTTCCCTCCAAGTGACATCCCATACCAGCCCCCTGAGCCTGGGGTGCTGGTGGTGTTTTCTGTTTTGTACCCTCAAACCCTCATTGTTTTGTCTCCTCTGAAAGTTCCTTGTACTTCATTGGTCAGCACACCTCCTTCATTTTGGGGAGTGTTTTATTTTTCTCTCGAAATGGTGACTTATTATCCTGTTCAAGTGTTTTCTTGTTGCATATCTAACTATCTCCACTCACATTGATGAAAAGGTAAAATGTCAATTGATGTGCGCTAAAAAAAGGGATTAAAACAGATCATAGGGGGAAAATAGCTTTTCGTTAGATGTGATGTTTATGTTGTATCTAACGTCTAATCTATTGAAAGTAAAATTGCGTAGTGTGTGCCTAGCTTATAGTATTAGATTCATTAGACTATAAATAAGACAGGGAGTAAATTGTGAGGGACAGTTTCTCACCGGGAATTATTCAATGTTCTATGTAAAGCGCTGCCGAAAATGTCACTGCTGTATAAATACATAATAATAAAAATTTTTACAATTATTCCCTAATTTGAGCTCCATTTAAAAGGAAAAAAAATGTAATCCCCTCTGAAATTTTTCAGAAAATGCTTTGTATACTGTGCTGTGATGTTGCGGTCTATAATTATGACCATGCTCTTAACAAAGTACCTTCCTTGCAGCATGAAAGAAACTGCCTCGGCAGGTGAGCGCTGCTTACTAAAAACCCCATTTTCACGTTCATTAGTCCCACTGGAGAGACTACAGCCAAAGAAGAGGAAAGTGGGTGGATGCCATTATTTATTTTTTTTAGTGGAGAATCAATTGTATTTTATTCTTTATTGATTTTTTTTTCTTACCTGGCACAGTTGCGCTTTGTTAGAGCCTTTAGCACTTGCTAGATGTAGACATTTGTCCTGGGCTGCAAAGTTCCTCATTAAAAAAACTCTATAAAAGCAAAACAATGCCATCCAATCTTGTTCGGTTGTAATGTATTTTGAGCATTACTGTTTACTTCCAGCTACTGTTTATTGTAGCTGTAGTTGGCACAGAAGGCAAGGAATAGCAGTGGCAAAATAAGAGCACAGGAACAGCTAATCTGATTGGTTAAACCTTATACCTTTGTACCCTAGGCTTGTGCATCGTTGGGCTGGTGCTGACTATTAGACCAATGCTGAACCACATAATCTGGGTTCCTTTGGCTCCGACTGTCATTCTGAGATTGTCTGTATTTTCAGAGGGAGTAGGAACAGCAGCTGGGAAGTGGTGAAACATCAACTGTGCCTCCAAGACCAGAGGCGTAGCTAGGGCTTTCAGCGCCCGGGGACAAAGACTATTAATGCGCCCCCTATGGTGAAGGCGCCTGAAAAGGGGCGTAACCATATAATAAATGTGGGCGTGGTTATGGGTGGAGACAAATGTACAGGAAATTAGCAGGCTCACGCTCACCCACCCTCCCTCAGTATGTACCTTCCAGCATGTTCCAAGACAAATTTAGCAATCATGAGCCCCCCCCATCAAGACAAATTCAGCAATCATGAGACCCCCAACAAGACAAATTCAGCAATCATGAGGCCCCCAACAAGACAAATTTAGCAATCATGAGGCCCCTAACAAGACAAATTCAGCAATCATGAGGCCCCCAACAAGACAAATTCAGCAATCTTGAGGCCCCTAACAAATCATGAGGCCCCCAACAAGACAAAGTCAGTAACCATGAGGCCCCCAACTATACAAATGAGCCCCCCCCCCCCCCATCAAGACAAATTTAGCAATCATGAGGCCCCCAACAAGACAAATTAAGCAATCATGAGGCCCCAACAAGACAAATTCAGCAATCATGAGGCCGCCAACAAGACAAATTTAGCAATCTTGAGGCCCCCAACAAATCATGAGGCCCCCAACAAGACAAAGTCAGTAACCATGAGGCCCCCAACAAGACAAATTCAGCAATCAGGAGGCCCCCAACAAGACAAATTCAGCGATCTTGAGGCCCCCAACAAATCATGAGGCCCTCAACAAGACAAATTCAGCAGTCATGAGGCACATAAATAGACAGCATTTCACATAAATAGGCAGAATGCCCCCTTAATATGGTAGACACCTCTCACCTGGCAGCAGTTCCCCAAAATACACTCAATACGACAGCAGTGGTTCCCCAAAAATAGGTAGCCCCAGGTCTATAGGTGTCCCCAGAATAGGTGGCCAGCAGTATAGATGTCCCCAGAATAGGTGGCCAGCGGTATAGATGTCCCCAGAACAGGTAGCCAGGGGTAGAGATGTCCACAGAAGAGGTAGCCAGGGGTATATGTGCCCAGGATATGTAGCCAGGGGTATATGTGCTCAGTATATGTAGCCAGAGGTATATGTGCCCAGTATATGTAGCCAGGGGTATATGTCCCCAGTATATGTAGCCAGGGGTATATGTGCCCAGTATATGTAGTCAGGGATATATGTGCCCAGTATATGTAGTCAGGGGTATATGTCCCCAGTATATGTAGCCAGGGGGTATATGTGCCCAGTATATGTAGTCAGGGATATATGTCCCCAGTATATGTAGTCAGGGGGTATATGTGCCCAGTATATGTAGTCAGGGGTATATGTGCCCAGTATATGTAGTCAGGGAGTATATGTGCCCAGTATAAGTAGTCAGGGGATATATGTGCCCAGTATATGTAGTCAGGGGGTATATGTGCCCAGTAAATTTAGGCAGGGGGTATATGTCTCCAGTATATGTAGCCAGGGGTATATGTGCCCAGTATATGTAGTCAGGGATATATGTCCCCAGTATATGTAGTCAGGGGGTATATGTGCCCAGTATATGTAGTCAGGGAGTATATGTGCCCAGTATATGTAGTCAGGGATATATGTGCCCAGTATATGTAGTCAGGGGTATATGTCCCCAGTATATAAAGCCAGTGGTATATGTCCCCAGTATATGTAGCCAGGGGTATATGTGCCCAGTATATGTAGTCAGGGATATATATCCCCAGTATATGTAGTCAGGGGGTATATGTGCCCAGTATATGTAGTCAGGGGGTATATGTGGCCAGTATATGTAGTCAGGGGGTATATGTGCCCAGTATATGTAGGCAGGGGGTATATGTCCCCAGTATATGTAGCCAGGGGTATATGTGCCCAGTATATGTAGCCAGAGCTATATGTGCTCAGTATATGTAGGCAGGGATATATGTCCCCAGTATATGTAGCCAGGGGGTATATGTCCCCAGTATATGTAGTCGGGGTATATGTCCCCAGTATATGTAGTCAGGGGGTATATGTGCCCAGTATATGTAGTCAGGGGGTATATGCACCCAGTATATGTAGTCAGGGGGTAAATGCGTCCAGTATATGTAGTCAGGGGGTATATGTGCCCAGTATATGTAGTCAGGAGTATATATGCGCCCAGTATATGTAGTCAGGGGGTATATGTGCCCAGTATATGTAGGCAGGGGTATATGTGCCCAGTATATGTAGGCAGGGGGTATATGTGCCCAGTATATGTAGGCAGGGGGTATATATGCACCCAGTACATGTAGTCAGGGGTATATGCGCCCAGTATATGTAGTCAGGGGGTATATATGCGCCCAGTATATGTAGTCAGGGGGTATATGTGCCCAGTATATGTAGGCAGGGGGTATATTTCCCCGGTATATGTAGGCAGGGGGTATATGTGCCCAGTATATGTAGGCAGGGGGTATATGCGCCCAGTATATGTAGTCAGGGGGTATATGTGCCCAGTATATGTAGGCAGGGGGTATATGCGCCCAGTATATGTAGTCAGGGGGGATATGTGCCCAGTATATGTAGGCAGGGGGTATATGTCCCCAGTATATGTAGGCAGGTGTGTCCCCCAGCAGGAGGGGAGCAACGCAGTGGAGGGAGAGCTATGGGCACAGTGGGGAGGGGCGGACGTCTCCCGCCCCCTTCCCTCACCTTAGGGGGCTCTCCCTCCCTCACTCTCCCCTCCACAACTAATGTCCGGGTGGCTGGCAGCGGCGGGCGGGACTTACCTGCGTCTCGTTGCAGCGCCGGGTGGATTTGCCGCTACTCTGGTCTAGTCCAGACCAGAACAGCGGCTGCAGCACCCGAACTTCCGGCGCTGGAGCGAGACGGAGGTGAGTCCCGCCCGCTGCGCTAGCCACCCGGACATTAGTTGTGGAGGGGATAGCGAGGGAGGGAGAGCCCCCTAAGGTGAGGGAAGGGGGGGAGATGGCCCCCCTTCTCCACCGCTGCTCACAGCTCTCCCTCTTCTCTGCGCTGCTCCTCTCCCAAAAAAAAACCAACCCCTGCAGCTCAGCTAGGCGCCCTCGGAGACCTAGCGCCCGGGGGCACCTGTCCTACCCCGACCCCCCTAGCTCCGCGTCTGTCCAAGACACCCACAAGTTAGAACATACAGTGCATTTGTATGTTGTGAAAGGTCTGACAGGGGCTACATACATTTGTGACTGGCTTTATTATTTTCATTGGTGGAGAGAATATGTTTGTGTATCTGCACACACAGTACACACTTTTTATCCTCTGATGAAGCTCTATCTTAGAGCGAAACATGTTAGTTAAGTTATGTTCACTACTTGTACTTACTCTGTCTGCCAATTGAACCAGACAACTCCTCTTTTGCTGCAACCCAGCAGCTTTAGAGGTGCTAACAGAGATTTGTGTCAATGTCATGAGTTGACCTGTTTGTATTATACCATGGTCAACTTGTTTGAGGCAGGAGGCGCATAACATCCATAGTGTGAACCGCATTTACATCTTGTTCAACTTGCATGTTTTGTATATTTATATGATCCCACTTCTTGTATAGACTAGTTTTAACACGTACCCGATAAAAGTTTTTTTTAGGTACTTTAGCAACACAAAAATTTTAAAAGCGCCGGCCTAACTTTTATACCCAAAAGTGTTGTAACAATTTTGAAAAAGGGATGTTTCAAATCTGGAAAATATATAGGAAATATACATATATATATATATATATATATATATATATATATATATATATATATATATATATACAGTGGCGTAACTAAGGAGCAATGGGCTCTGCTGCAAGTTTTAAATTGCCCCCCCCCCCCCAAGTACTCTATATGTAACAATTGATATGGGGCACCAAAACCTGCCAAAGACATCCAAAGTGTCAGAGGTGCAAGAATGGGATGGGGAACAGCTTGTCAATGGTTACTACTATTTAAAGAGGAACTCCAGTGAAAATAATTTAATACAAAAAAGTGCTTCATTTTTACAATAATTATGTATAAATGATTTAGTCAGTGTTTGCTCATTGTAAAATCTTTCCTATCCCAGATTCACATTCTGACATGTATTACATGGTGACATTGTTACTGTGGGCAAGTTATGTAGCTGTTTCTAGCTGCTCTGGCTGTTACAGACAGCTTTAAACAGCCATTTCCTGTCTGTGAACATTGTTACATTGTGGCAGTTTGCCCAGAGTACCGCGGTATTCAGAGCCTCTTGTGGGAGGGGTTTCAGCACAAAATTAGTCACACAGCGCCCTCTGATGGTCTGTTTGTGAAAATAATTCTATTTCTCATGTAAAAGGGGGTATCAGCTACTGATTGGGATAAAGTTCAATTCTTGGTTGGAGTTTCTCTTTAAAGCATCTATAGAGGTGAGTATTACCAGTACAGGATCAATAGAGAGCTAATACTGCAGTTGAGGGAGGGCTCCTCTGGCCCAAGGGCCCCGGTGCGGTCACAACCTCTGCACCCCCTATTGCTACACCACTGTATATATATATATATATATATATATATATATATATATATATATATATATATATATATATATATATATATATATATATGCATGATTTAAAATGTTTTGCAAACTTTGGCCTCGATTCACATAGAAATTCCTAAAGACTTTGGACGTGCAAACTAGGGTGCTAAGTAGTTTGCACGTCTAAAGCTCTTACTGATCGCGCACAAAGTTTAGAGCTGAGCGGTGCACGTGAAACGTCGCACCGCGTGCGACGATAACATTGCACCTAGTGCGCCCGAAACGGTGCACTGTGGGGCGTTTCGGGCACACCAGGTGCGACATTTTAGGGGCACCCGGTGCAACGTTATCGTCCCACCCGGTGCGGCGTTTCGCTTGCACTGTGCAGCACTAAACTTTGAGCGCGAGGCTGTCTACCTCCAACTTGAAGCCAGGCTCTCCAGAAACAACATCCTTGACCCTCTTCAATCTGGCTTCAGGAAATATCACAGCTGTGAAACAGCCCTCACCCAGATTTGCAATGATCTGCTCATTGCAAGAGACAAGGGTCAATGTTCCATCCTGATTTTGCTCGACCTCTCAGCGGCTTTTGACACAGTCGATCATGAAATCTTGCTCAACAGGCTACAAGAGTACTGTGGCATAGATGGCATTGTTCTCCGGTGGTTCAACTCCTTCCTGGCTGGCAGAACACAAAGGGTAGCCTTAGGGCCCTTCCTCTCCAACCCTGTACCACTAAAATACGGTGTACCTCAGGGCGCAATATTATCCCCTTTACTTTTCACCATATATGTGCTGCCACTTGGAGATATCATACAAAAACATGGCCTGACATATCATTGCTATGCTGATGACACTCAGCTATATTTGTCATTCAAACCTGACGTCACAGACCCTACTCCACAAATAAATGCATGCTTAGCTGAGCTTCAGGAGTGGATGAATAATAATTGGCTAAAACTTAATGCTGACAAAACTGAGGTTCTTGTTATCGAGGGCCAGGGCTCAACAGCAAAGCAGCCCCAGTCTCAACCAACGCCGCTAAGGATAGGGAGCTCAGACCTGAACAACTCAGACTGTGTGTGCACAGCCTGGGAGTACTGATTGATGGGAAGTTAAGCTTCAGGAATCAAATCTCAGCTGTTGTGAAACATTCCTTCTTTCACCTAAAGGATATTGCAAGGATTAAAAACCTAATTCCTTCAGAGGATCTTCCAACCCTAATTCATGCCTTCGTCACATCAAGGTTAGACAACTGCAACGTCCTCTACACAGGCCTGCATAAGAAAGACTTATGCCGCCTGCAATTAGTACAGAATGCCGCCGCAAGGCTGTTAACGAGCCAACCCCGCCATTGCCACATAACACCAACCCTGTGCTCACTCCACTGGCTACCGATAAAATGGAGAATTCTGTTTAAGATTGGCTTACTGACATTCAAATCCTTGCACAATCTGGGCCCTGGATACCTGAAGGACTTGTTGCAACTGCATCACACCCCCCACAATCTTAGATCAAAAGGACGTAACACCTTGGTCACCCCCAGAGTCCACCTCAAAACCTTTGGAGACAGAGCCTTTTGTCATGCTGCCCCTACACTTTGGAACTCCCTGTCACACCCAATCAGGACAGCTCCATCCCTGGAAGCATTTAAGTCTAAACTGAAAACCTACCTCTTCAGTCTGGCATTCATGAACATCTGATTATCTCCTCTGTAACACAACCCAGCCTGCAACCCTGTATTGATCTGAGACACAACTATGCGCTTTGAGTCCTATGGGAGAAAAGCGCTTTACAAATGTTATTGTATTGTATTGTATATTAGCGCGCGCAAACTACCTTTAGGCATGCTAAGGGGCTTTTCACAGTCGTGCTAACACTAAGCACCCTTTTGTGAATCAAGTCCTATTTCTTAAGTAAGAATTTGATATAAATTTAGCTGAGATAAAATATTGCCGGGATTCAGCAGCTGCCCAAATGTTTTCAACCAAAGCCAATTGACCGTTATACTGCTTGCTTCAATCTGCTGGCCTGGCTCTCTGACTGTATAAATCACCACTACAGATCTTCCAGAGTCAGCATGATTTACACTCTGCAACATGCTAGAAGCATTTGTATAATTCCATGTTAGCTGAATGTTAAAAGGGGAACACATTCCAAGATGGATCATAAACTGAAATGCTAAATTTCACTTTTACAATTTGAGACTTTTTTTCCCGCTAAGTGAAGTTTATAAGGAAACATTTTGGCGAGACACTGTCAGGGGTATATAATAACGGACATGATTAATGACATGCAATACAAAAACAAGCCATTTAATGTCAAATGACATCTTCAGAGCACTCAACGTTTTTCAGAACACCCAAAGAGAAAAGATTATTTCTATTCAATCTGGCTGACAATGATTGGCATCCCCCTGATTCAACTTTCCTCAATATAGCTTAGTGAATACAATCGCTTATTTTGAACACTATTACTTTACAAATGATTTAGTCAATGTTTGCCCATTGTAAAAGCTTTCTCATCTCCCCGATTTACATTCTTACATTTATAACAGGGGGCAACTTCTTTATTGCTGGTAGGTGCATCACTGTGGAATGTTAATGTACTGTGTGTTCTGAAGTCAACAGAATAAACACTTGATCTCCCAGGATGTTTTACTGGATATTATTGGTTAGGATGTTTTACTGGATTCTATTGCTTACTCAGCAGACATGTGTTGCCACCCATGTCAGCTGAACTCTCTCTCAGCTGATTCTTAAAGGATACTTGAAGTGACAGTAGACATGATGAGATAGACATGTGTATGTACAGTACCTAGCACACAAATAACTATGCTGTGTTCCTTTTTTTCTTTCTCTGTCTGAAAGAGTTAAATATCGGGCATGTAAGTGGCTGACTCAGTCCTGACTCAGACAGGAAGTGACTACAATGTGACCCTCACTGATAAGTATTTCCCCTTTTTATATCTTTCTTGCTCTCAGAAGCCATTTTTCTGCTAGGAAAGTGTTTTATAGTTGGAATTTGTTATCAGTGGGGGTCACACTTTTGTCACTTCCTGTCAGCACTGAGTCAGCCACTTACATAGCTGATATTTAACTCTTTCAGACAGAGAAAGAAAAAAGGAACACAGCATACTTATTTATGTGCTCGGCACTGTAGATACCCATGTCTATCTCATCATGTCACATGTCACCTCGGGTATCCTTTAACCACTTGAGGACCTAGGGCTTTCTACCCCTTAAGGACCGGCCACTTTTTTTCCATTCAGACCACTGCAGCTTTCACGGTTTATTGCTCGCTCATACAACCTACCACCTAAATGAATTTTGGCTCCTTTTCTTGTCACTAATAAAGCTTTCTTTTGGTGCTATTTGATTGCTCCTGCGATTTTTACTTTTTATTATATTCAGCAAAAAAGACATGAATTTTGGCAAAAAAATGATTTTTTTAACTTTCTGTGCTGACAGTTTTCAAATAAAGTAAAATTTCTGTATACATGCAGCGCGAAAAATGTGGACAAACATGTTTTTGATAAAAAAAACCATTCAGTGTATATTTATTGGTTTGGGTAAAAGTTATAGCGTTTACAAACTATGGTGCAAAAAGTGAATTTTCCCATTTTCAAGCATCTCTGACTTTTCTGACCCCCTGTCATGTTTCATGAGGGGCTAGAATTCCAGGATAGTATAAATACCCCCCAAATGACCCCATTTTGGAAAGAAGACATCCCAAAGTATTCACTGAGAGGCATAGTGAGTTCATAGAAGATATTATTTTTTGTCACAAGTAAGCGGAAAATGACACTTTGTGAGAAAAAAAAAAAAAAAAAAAAGTTTCCATTTCTTCTAACTTGCGAAAAAAAAAAATGAAATCTGCCACGGACTCACCATGCCCCTCTCTGAATACCTTGAAGGGTCTACTTTCCAAAATGGGATCATTTGTGGGGTGTGTTTACTGTCCTGACATTTTGGGGGGTGCTAAATTGTAAGCACCCCTGTAAAGCCTAAAGGTGCTCATTGGACTTTGGACCCCTTAGCGCAGTTAGGCTGCAAAAAAGTGCCACACATGTGGTATTGCCGTACTCAGGAGAAGTAGTATAATGTGTTTTGGGGTGTATTTTTACACATACCCATGCTGGGTGGGAGAAATATCTCTGTAAATGACAATTTGTTAATTTTTTTTACACACAATTGTCCATTTACAGAGATATTTCTCCCACTCAGCATGGGTATGTGTAAAAATACACCACAAAACACATTATACTACTTCTCCTGAGTACGGCGATACCACATGTGTGGCCCTTTTTTGCACCCTAACTGCGCTAAAGGGCCCAAAGTCCAATGAGTACCTTTAGGATTTCACAGGTCATTTTGAGAAATTTCGTTTCAAGACTACTCCTCACGGTTTAGGGCCCCTAAAATGCCAGGGCAGTATAGGAACCCCACAAATGACCCCATTTTAGAAAGAAGACACCCCAAGGTATTCCGTTAGGAGTATGGCGAGTTCATAGAAGATTTTATTTTTTGTCACAAGTTAGCGGAAAATGACACTTTGTGAAAAAACACAATTAAAATCAATTTCCGCTAACTTTTGACAAAAAATAAAATCTTCTATGAACTCACCATACTCCTAACGGAATACCTTGGGGTGTCTTCTTTCTAAAATGGGGTCATTTGTGGGGTTCCTATACTGCCCTGGCATTTTAGGGGCCCTAAACCGTGAGGAGTAGTCTTGAAACCAAATTTCTCAAAATGACCTGTGAAATCCTAAAGGTACTCATTGGACTTTGGGCCCTTTAGCGCAGTTAGGGTGCAAAAAAGTGCCACACATGTGGTATCGCCATACTCGGGAGAAGTAGTACAATGTGTTTTGGGGTGTATTTTTACACATACCCATGCTGGGTGGGAGAAATACCTCTGTAAATGGACAATTGTGTGTAAAAAAATCAAAAGATTGTCATTTACAGAGGTATTTCTCCCACCCAGCATGGGTATGTGTAAAAATACACCCCAAAACACATTGTACTACTTCTCCCGAGTACGGCGATACCACATGTGTGGCACTTTTTTGCACCCTAACTGCACTAAGGGGCCCAAAGTCCAATGAGTACCTTTAGGATTTCACAGGTCATTTTTGTTTCAAGACTACTCCTCACGGTTTAGGGCCCCTAAAATGCCAGGGCAGTATAGGAACCCCACTAATGACCCCATTTTAGAAAGAAGACACCCCAAGGTATTCCGTTAGGAGTATGGTGAGTTCATAGAAGTTTTTATTTTTTTGTCACAAGTTAGCGGAAATTGATTTTAATAGTTTTTTTTCACAAAGTGTCATTTTCCGCTAACTTGTGACATAAAATAAAATCTTCTATGAACTCACCATACTCCGTACGGAATACCTTTGGGTGTCTTCTTTCTAGAATGGGGTCATTTGTGGGGTTCCTATACTGCCCTGGCATTTTAGGGGCCCTAAACCGTGAGGAGTAGTCTTGAAACCAAATGTCGCAAAATGACCTGTGAAATCCTAAAGGTACTCATTGGACTTTGGGCCCCTTAGCGTACTTAGGGTGTAAAAAAGTGCCACACATGTGGTACCGCTGTACTCAGGAGAAGTAGTATAATGCGTTTTGGGGTGTATTTTTACACATACCCATGCTAAGTGGGAGAAATATCTCTGTAAATGACAATTGTTTGATTTTTTTACACACAATTGTCCATTTACATAGAAATTTCTCCCACCCAGCATGGGTATGTGTAAAAATACACCCCAAAACACATTATACTACTTTTCCTGAGTACGGCGGTACCACATGTGTGACACTTTTTTGCAGCCTAGGTGCGCTAAGGGGCCCAACGTCCTATTCACAGGTCATTTTGAAGCATTTGTTTTCTAGACTACTCCTCGCGGTTTAGGGCCCCTAAAATGCCAGGGCAGTATAGGAACCCCACAAGTGACCCCATTTTAGAAAGAAGACACCCCAAGGTATTCCGTTAGGTGTATGGCGAGTTCATAGAAGATTTTATTTTTTGTCACAAGTTAGTGAAAAATGACACTTTGTGAAAAAAAACCAATAAAAATTAATTTCCGCTAACTTTTGACAAAAAATAAAATCTTCTATGAACTCGTCATACACCTAACATAATACCTTGGGGTGTCTTTTTTTTCTAAAATGGGGTCACTTGTGGGGTTCCTATACCGCCCTGGCATTTTACAGGCCCAAAACCGTGAGTAGTCTGGAAACCAAATGTCTCAAAATGACTGTTCAGGGGTATAAGCATCTGCAAATTTTGATGACAGGTGGTCTATGAGGGGGCGAATTTTGTGGAACCGGTCATAAGCAGGGTGGCCTTTTAGATGACAGGTTGTATTGGGCCTGATCTGATGGATAGGAGTGCTAGGGGGGTGACAGGAGGTGATTGATGGGTGTCTCAGGGGGTGGTTAGAGGGGAAAATAGATGCAATCCATGCACTGGGGAGGTGATCGGAAGGGGGTCTGAGGGTTTGGCCGAGTGATCAGGAGCCCACACGGGGCAAATTGGGGCCTGATCTGATGGGTAGGTGTGCTAGGGGGTGACAGGAGGTGATTGATGGGTGTCTCAAGGTGTGATTAGAGGGGGGAATAGATGCAAGCAATGCACTGGCGAGGTGATCAGGGCTGGGGTCTGAGGGCATTCTGAGGGTGTGGGCGGGTGATTGAGTGCCCTAGGGGCAGATAGGGGTCTAATCTGATAGGTAGCAGTGACAGGGGGTGATTGATGGGTAATTAGTGGGTGTTTAGGGTAGAGAATAGATGGAAACACTGCGCTTGGGTGGTGATCTGATGTCGGATCTGCGGGCGATCTATTGGTGTGGGTGGGTGATCAGTTTGCCCGCAAGGGGCAGGTTAGGGGCTGATTGATGGGTGGCAGTGACAGCGGGTGATTGATGGGTGGCAGTGACAGGGGGTGATTGATGGGTGGCAGTGACAGGGGGTGATTGATGGGTGATTGATAGGTGATTGACAGGTAATCAGTGGGTTATTACAGGGGAGAACAGATGTAAATATTGCACTGGCGAATTGATAAGGGGGGGTCTGAGGGCAATCTGAGCGTGTAGGCGGGCGATTGGGTGCCCGCAAGGGGCAGATTAGGGTCTGATCTGATAGGTAACAGTGACAGGTGGTGATAGGGAGTGATTGATGGGTGATTGATGGGTAATTAGTGGGTGTTTAGAGGAGAGAATAGATGGAAACACTGCGCTTGGGTGGTGATCTGATGTCGGATCTGCGGGCGATCTATTGGTGTGGGTGGGTGATCAGATTGCCCGCAAGGGGCAGGTTAGGGGCTGATTGATGGGTGGCAGTGACAGGGGGTGACAGGGGGTGATTGATGGGTGATAGGTGATTGGCAGGTGATTGACAGGTGATCAGTGGGTTATTACAGGGAAGGACAGATGTAATTAATGCACTGGCGAATTGATAAGGGGGGGGGGGGTCTGAGGGCAATCTGAGCGTGTGGGCGGGTGATTGGGTGCCCGCAAGGGGCAGATTAGGGTCTGATCTGATAGGTAACAGTGACAGGTGGTGATAGGGGGTGATTGATGGGTGATTGATGGGTAATTAGTGGGTGTTTAGAGAAGATAACAGATGTAAACGATACATTTGGGAGGTAATCTGACGGCGGGTTTGCGGGCGATCTAATGGTGTGGGTGGGTGATCAGATTGCCCGCAAGGGGCAGGTTAGGGGCTGATTGATGGGTGGCAGTGACAGGGGGTGACAGGGGGTGATTGATGGGTGATAGGTGATTGGCAGGTGATTGACAGGTGATCAGTGGGTTATTACAGGGAAGGACAGATGTAATTAATGCACTGGCGAATTGATAAGGGGGGGGGGGGGGGTCTGAGGGCAATCTGAGCGTGTGGGCGGGTGATTGGGTGCCCGCAAGGGGCAGATTAGGGTCTGATCTGATAGGTAACAGTGACAGGTGGTGATAGGGGGTGATTGATGGGTGATTGATGGGTAATTAGTGGGTGTTTAGAGAAGATAACAGATGTAAACGATACATTTGGGAGGTAATCTGACGGCGGGTTTGCGGGCGATCTAATGGTGTGGGTGGGTGATCAGATTGCCCGCAAGGGGCAGGTTAGAGGCTAATTGATGGGTGGCAGTGACAGGGGGTGACAGGGGGTGATTGATGGGTGATAGGTGATTGGCAGGTGATTGACAGGTGATCAGTGGGTTATTACAGGGAAGAACAGATGTAATTAATGCACTGGTGAATTGATAAGGGGGGGGTCAGAGGGCAATCTGAGCGTGTGGGCGGGTGATTGGGTGCCCGCAAGGGGCAGATTAGGGTCTGATCTGATAGGTAAAAGTGACAGGTGGTGATAGGGGGTGATTGATGGGTGATTGATGGGTAATTAGTGGGTGTTTAGAGGAGAGAATAGATGTAAACAATGGATTTGGGAGGTGATCTGATGTCGGATCTGTGGGCGATCTATTGGTGTGGGGGGGTGATCAGATTGCCCGCAAGGGGCAGGTTAGGGGCTGATTGATGGGTGGCAGTGACAGGGGGTGATTGACGGGTGATTGATGGGTGATTGACGGGTGATTGACAGGTGATTGACAGGTGATCAGGGGGATAGATGCATACAGTAAACAGGGGGGGGGGTGGTCTGGGGGGGGGTCTGGGGAGAATCTGAGGGGTGGGGGGTGATCAGGAGGGGGCAGGGAGCAGGGGGGGGGATAAAAAAAAATAGCGTTGACAGATAGTGACAGGGAGTGATTGATGGGTGATTAGGGGGGTGATTGGGTGCAAACAGGGGTCTGGGGGGTGGGCAGGGGGGGGGGTCTGATGGGTGCTGTGGGCGATCTGGGGCAGGGGGGGGAGAAATCAGTGTGCTTGGGTGCAGACTAGGGTGGCTGCAGCCTGCCCTGGTGGTCCCTCGGACACTGGGACCACCAGGGCAGGAGGCAGCCTGTATAATACACTTTGTAAACATTACAAAGTGTATTATACACTTTGTATGCGGCGATCGCGGGGTTAACATCCCGCCGGCGCTTCCGTATAGCCGGCGGGATGTTGCGGCGAGCGAGCGGTGACAGGCGCCGGCGGAGGATCGCGTCACGGATGACGCGATCGCTCCGCCCATGCCCTTAAATGGACCGCCGCCTCTGTGGGTGAGGCCGTCCTGAAGGGCTCCACTTCCCCGCCGCCCCTGTGTAGTGGGCGGTCGGGAAGTGGTTAAACAAGATTAATGCCTGCATGTAATTGGCTGTTGTGTGCATGTGGCTGGCCACTGATTGGATGCTGTCAGTATTTAAACCTTGCTGTGACACTTGCATCTTTCCTGTGATAGCTTCTAGCTTGCTGGTTGCTGGGTGTGCTGTTACCTGCTGTTTATATTGGATTATCTGGATTTGACCTCGGCTTTGATTACTGGACCTCCCTTGTCTGTTGCCTGAACTGATCTCTTGCCTGGGAATATCGTGACGACCCTTGCAGCCTGGTTTTGATTTCGGAAACGTTCTTTGACTACTCTCTGCCTTGCCCTCCAGTACTTTGATATTTCTGTTTACCCGTGTATGACCCTGGACTGTTGCTGGACTTTGTTATTCTGTATCCTTGTTTGGCCTTGGCCTGGCAGTTTACTTGCTCACCCTGCATTCAGCTCCATTACCTTACACACTAAAGGCCTGATGGTAACCGAAGTCGAGCAGGTGTTGTCTCCTCACCTACTGTTCAAGCGGGGACACACCACATAGAGTGAAGCGTGTGGAGTTAGATTAGCGCATTGGAGCTGATTTGTGAGTAGATATCCCTACAGGCCTGACACCTGAATACATTTACTACATTCTACTGCTGTATATGTCTCTGCGATGCATCTTTAAAGTGTACCAGAGATGATAACAGATAAAAATGTTATACATACCTGGGGCTTCCTCCAGCCCCATAAGCGCAGATCGCTCCCACACCGCCGTCCTCCGTCTTCTCCAACTCCGGTATCGAGACCCGTAACTTTAGCCAGTTGCGGCCAGTCGGCGCAAGAAAAGCTTTCCCTCTACGTATCTCTATGGCGGCTGCCGGAGAGATACAGGGAGAGAGCGCACTTCTCTTACGTCAGACTGGCTGCGACTGGCCAAAGATACAGGACTCAGTACCGGAGCTGGCTTTCAGGCTTCCCAGGGGGGAATGCAGGCCATGACACATGCACACGGGATCAGCCATGTGCTTCACCTTACAGCTATGAAACTTGGAGACTAGCTCTCCTTTGTTGTGTTTTCAGTCCCCTCATGAGCAGTATAATTCTCTGTTCTTTAAAGGATACCACAACCGAACGGTTGTGGTAAAATTGATTGTCACACTGTGTAGGGGGTAATGAGCGCATACCTGCATTTCCTGCAGCCCCCCTCCGTCTGCCGCCGTTCTTAAATTATCCATGCCGGTGAGACGATAGGAGGCGCCCTTGGTATTTCAGGTTCTTATGCTGTTTGCTAAATATATATATATATAAAAAATGATGTAGTTCGCCTACCTTAGTAAAGGAGACTTCCACTTTACATAAAAAATGTTTACTTTATTAATGACAAGCACTGGACAACGTGAAACGCGTTGTCCAGTGCTTGTCATCAATAAAGTAAACATTTTTTATGTAAAGTGGAAGTCTCCTTTACTAAGGTAGGCGAACTACATCATTTTTTATATATCTATATATATAATAGAGTAAGTGCCTCAACCTTCAAGCAAGAAGAAGAAGTAGCGCCCTGCCCCCAGGGCGGGTCCAAGCAAGAAAAAGGGGCTGGTCCAAGCAAGAAGAAGAAGTAGTGTCATATCAAACCACGGACAAAGAGGGATAATTTGCATATTTAGTAGCATTGCATTGGGAGTAACCACAAATGTTCACTTATAGCTGAATTTTTGCAGATTTACTTCTGTTTTAAGAAGGAACATTACACCAAGCTTTGCTTTTTTTAGTAGGAGGGCGTTTTGGTCTCTTTTATCCTCCTATACATTCTTAGTAGTTTGGGTCACCCTGAGCTGCTTGGTTACTCTGTTGTACTGGTCCAAGCCCTATCTCATACAGCTGTATCAATTCCTGCCATGTATAGATGAGGACCAAAAGTCTGAAACAGGCTGTCTACATGTGGGGTTGATATGACTGTGTAAAATTTAAAGCTATATGCTTGCTATACACCAGTGATTCTGGATGCTTGCTTGGCTTGCTAAGGGTGAAAAGCAATTATTTGCATATTCAGTAGCAGTGCATTGTGGGTAACCACAAATGTTCACTTATAGCTGAATTATTGCATATTTCCTTCTGTTTTAGTAAGGCAAATTACACCAAGCTTTGTTTTTTTAGTAGGAGGTCTTTTTGGTCCCTTTTATCCCCCTATACATTCCGAGTGGTGTGGGTCACCCTGAGCTGCTTGGTTACTCTGTTGTATTGGTCCAAGCCCTATCTCATACAGCCATATCAATCCTTGCCATGTACAGATGAGGACCAAAAGTCTGAAACGGGCTGTCACATGTGGGGTTGATATGGCTGTGTAAAATTTAAAGCTATAGGCTTGCTATACACCAGTGATTCTGGATGCTTGCTTGGCTTGCTAAGGGTGAAAAGGAATTATTTGCATATTTAGTAGCAGTGCATTGTGGGTAACCACAAATGTTCACTTATAGCTGAATTATTGCATATTTCCTTCTGTTTTAGGAAGGCAAATTACACCAAGCTTTGTTTTTTTAGTAGGAGGTCTTTTTGGTCCCTTTTATCCCCCTATACATTCCTTGTGGTTTGGGTCACCCTGAGCTGCTTGGTTACTCTGTTGTACTGGTCCAAGCCCTAGCTCATACAGCCGTATCAATTCCTGCCGTGTATAGATGAGGACCAAAAGTCTGAAACGGGCTGTATACATGTGGGTTTGATATGACTGTGTAAAATTTAAAGCTATATGGTTTCTATATACCAGCAGCTTTGGATGCTTGCTTAGCTAACCAAGGAGGAAAAGGGGTAATTTGCATGTGTAGTAGCAGTGCATTGTGGGTAACGTATAGCTGAATTATTGCAGATTTCCTTCTGTTTTAAAAAGGCAAATTACACCAATACAGTGTGCGGCATTGCAGGAAGTGATGACAGTGGAACGCACGATGGACCACGGAAGAGGTGAGTCATCCCCGCCCGCTGCCTCTTACTAATAGTGGTGGCTGCTACTGTGCTTAAAGAAAACCTGAACAGAAAATTAAAAGTCAAAATAAGCATACACAAGTCATACTTATCCCCCGTGTAGTCTACTCATCAATCTCTTTCTCCTCTCCTGCTTCCTGTTTGTCCACTGTGATCAATGCAAATCTCCGTCCTCCATTTTGAAAATGGCTGTTACGACATAACAGCTTCCTGGTCAGCACACTGTTAAACTGTAACATCGCCCACTTGAGCCATAGGGAAACATGGACACATCAGTTATCCTCTCAGCTGTAACTGACAGCTGCTGATATATAACTGACAGCAACTGATATACTTCAGTTATGACAAAATGTTGTCAGAACTGGAAGGGATCACTGTAAGAAGAAAATTGTGAGCTTCTGAGAGGAACTGATGGCAAGGTAACTATGTAATGTTCATTTGAAGTTACCTCATGTGTTTATTTTAAATTATTTTACTCAGTACAGGTTCTCTTTAAGCAGGAGGGAGAGCGCACATGGGGGACCCAGGTGAGGGGGGGGTTTTTCCTGCTGAGCTTAACCTGGAGGAGGAGCGCACATGAGAGACCCAAATGAGGTGGGGGGGTCCAACCCCCCCTCCCCACCGCTGTGCCAAATACCCCCTTCCTGCCCTCTACCCTCTTATGCGGCGTATGCTACGCCGCAGGTCGGCTAGTATATATATATTTAGCAAACAGCATAAGAACCTGAAATACCAAGGGCGCCTCCTATCGTCTCACAATCTAGTCTACTACCCCACTACGTGGGGTCTTCACAACCCGTTGGGGAGTGAGGAATATTTTTCTAAGGAGCAGCGACCATCCTGATGAAAAGACCGAGTGGGGACGGGATTTCCCCACATGCGCGATCGAGTGGTTGCCTCATTAAGCAACCTATTTTTGTGAGTAGTTTCAAACCCATTACTTAGACTCTCTATCCAGAGATAATACACCACAAGGGCTCCCGGTGTCCCTGTGTCTTTTTCTTTTTGTCCATACAGCCCCCATATCCATGCCGGTGTCTGGCGACTTTACTGAACTTTACCCCGGACATACTGCGCCCTGTGTGCGCAGTATGTCCTTCCCCCTTCGCTTCTGGCCAGCGCATAGTGCCAGGCTCAGAAGCACGCTGTCCCCTTTTTGCTGCGTGTAAGCTCCATTACACCGAGCGTCACATGCTAATCATGTGACGAACGGTGTAATGGAGCGCACACGCAGCAAAAAGGGGACAGCGTGCTTCTGAGCCTGGCACTATGCGCCGGCCAGAAGCGAAGGGGGAAGGACATACTGCGCACACAGGGCGCAGTATGTCCGGGGTAAAGTTCAGTAAAGTCGCCAGACACCGGCATGGATAATCTAGGAACGGTGGCAGACGGAGGGGGGCTGGAGGAAATGCAGGTATGCGCTCATTACCCCCTACACAGTGCGGGCAATTAATTTTAACACAACCGTTCGGTTGTGGTATCCTTTAATCACTACACCTCCAAGGGTTTTTCCTCTTAAAAAACCAGAGCAATTTTCACCTGTCAGCGCTCCTTCCATTCATTCGCCTATAACTTTATTACTACTTATCACAACAAAACAATCTATATTTTTTTTTTTCAACACCAATCAGGCTTTCTTTGGGGGTACTTTTTGCTAAGAATTACTTTATTATAAATGTGTTTTAACAGGAAAAATAAGAAAACAATAGAAAAAAATCATTATTTCTCAGTTTTGGGCCATTATAGTTTTAAAATAATACATGCTACCGTAATTAAAACTCACACATTTTATTTGTCCCGGTTATTGCAACATTTAAATTTTTTCCCTAGAACAATGTATGGCGCCAACATCTTATTTGGAAATAAAGGTGCATTTTTTCAGCTTTGTGTCCACCCCTAATTACAATCCCATAATTTACAGTGGGATGCGAAAGTTTGGGCATCGTTGTTAATCGTCATGATTTTCCTTTATAAATTATTATTATCATTATTATTTATATAGCGTTGACATCTTCCGCAGCACTATACAGAGTATATATATATATTCTTGTCACTAAATGTCCCTCAAAGGAGCTCACAATCTAGTCCCTACCATAGTCATATGTCTATATTGTGTAGTGTATGTGTTATAGTCTAGAGCCAATTTAGGGGGGCAATTAACTTATCTGTATGTTTTTGGGATGTGAGAGGAAACCAGAGTGCCTGGAGGAAACCCACGCAGACACAAGGAGAGCATACAAACTCCTTGCAGATGTTGACCTGGCTGGGATTCAAACTGGGGATCCAGCGATGCAAGGCGAGAGCGCTAACCACTATTCCACCGTGCTGCCCAATAAATAAATCGTTGGTTGTTACGATAAAAAATGTCAATTAAATATATCATATAGGAGACACACACAGTGATATTTGAGAAGTAAAAGGAAGTTTAGTGGATTTGCAGAAAGTGTGCAATAATTGTTTAAGCAAAATTAGTCAGGTGCATAAATTTGGGCACCACAAAAAAAAATGAAATCAATATTTAGTAGATCCTCCTTTTGCAGAAATTACAGCCTCTAAACGCTTCCTGGAGGTTCCAACGAGAGTCTGGATTCTGGTTGAAGGTATTTTGGACCATTCCTCTTTACAAAACCTTGCTAGTTTATTCAGGTTTGATGGCTTCCGAGCATGGACAGCTATCTTTAACTCACACCACAGATTTTCAAGTATATTCAGGTCTGGGGACTGAGATGGCCATTCCAGAACGTTGTATTTGTTCCTCTGCATGAATGCCTTAGTGGATTTTGAGCAGTGTTTAGGATCGTTGTCTTGTTGAAAGTTCCAGCCCCGGCGCAGCTTCAGCTTTGTCACTGATTCCTGTACATTGTTCTCCAGAATCTGCGGATACTGAGTGTAATCCATGCGTCCCTCAACTTTGACAATATTCCCAGTCCCTGCCACACAGCCCCACAGCTTGATGGAACCACTACCCTATTTTACTGTAGGTAGCAGGTATTTTTCTTGAAATACTGTGTTTTTTTTCCCTCCATGCATAATGCCCCTTGTTATGCCTAAATAACTCAAATTTAGTTTTATCAGTCCACTGCACCTTATTCCAAAATGAAGCTGGCTTGTCCAAATGTGCTTAAGCATACCTCAAGCGGCTCTGTTGTGGGTGGAGAAAAGGCTTCAGCTGCATACAGCATCTCCTTGTGTAAAGTGCACCGAATGGTTGAACGATGCACATAACCATATAAGTACAAGGATATAATTTTTGAAGAGACAAAAATGTTTCAAGATGATTTTAAATTTTAATGTATCAAAAAGTTATTTTGTAAAATATGTAATTGTTTAAAAAGCATTTTTAAACAATTGCATATTTCAACATATGTTTTTGGTACTTGATAATGGGATGTTGTTTACAAAGATGAATTCGTTTGAAGATTTGTGAACTCTGTTTTTACAAAATAACTTTTTGATACATTAAAATTTAAGATCATCTTGAAACTTTTTTGTCTCTTCAAAAATATTTTTTTTACTATATATCCTTGTACTTATATGGTTATATTATTGGTGTTCTGGCACTCCATTGAGGTTATGGTTTTTGGTCTCCCAATTTTTCCAATTACAGTGAACGATGCACAGTGACTCCACCTGCAGCAAGATGATGTTATAGGTCTTTGGTGCTGGTCTGTGGGTTGACTCTGACTGTTCTCACCATTCGTCGCTTCTGTTTATCTGAGATTTTTCTTTGTCTGCCACTTCGAGCCTTAACTTCAACTTAGCCTGTGGTCTTCCATTTCCTCAATGTGTTCCTAACTGTAGAAACAGATAGCTGAAATCTCTGAGACAGCTTTCTGTATCCTTCCCCTAAACCATGATGGTGAACAATTTTTGTCTTCAGGTCATTTGAAAGTTGTTTTAAGACCCCCATGTTGCTACTCTTCAGAGAAATTTAAAAGAGGAGGTAAACTTACAATTGACCCCCTTTTTAACATATTATCTTTTTTTTAATAATTTTTCCAAAACAATAACTTGACAGAAAATCAATTGACCCCCTTAAAGGGACACTTAAGTCAAACAAAAAAATGAGTTTTACTCACCTGGGGCTTCCAATAGCCCGATGCAGCTGTCCAGTGCCCTCGCCATCTCCCTCCGATCCTCCTGGCCCCGCCGGCAGCCACTTCCTGTTTCGGTGACAGGAGCTGACAGGCTGGGGACGCGAGTGATTCTTCGCGTTCCTGGCCACAATAGCGCCATCTATGCTGCTATAGCAAATATCATATACCATATAGCAGCATAGAGGGTGCTAATGTGTCTGGGAACGCGAAGAATCACTCGCGACCCCAGCCTGTCAGCTCCTGTCACTGAAACAGGAAGTGGCTGCTGGCGGGGCCAGGAGGATCGGAGGGAGACGGCGAGGGCACCGGACAGCTGCAGGGGGCTATTGGAAGCCCTAGGTGAGTAAAACTCATTTTTTTCGTTTGACTTAAGTGTACCTTTAAATACTCTTTCTCATAATTGGATGTAGGTCAGAGGTCACTAAGCTTACCAAGCCAATTTGAGTTCCAATAATTAGTTCTAAAGGTATTGGAATCAATAAAATGACAACCGTGCCCAAATTTATGCACCTGCCTAATTTTATTTAAACCATTATTGCACACTTTCTGTAACTCCAATAAACTTAATTTCACTTCTCAAATATCACTGTGTGTGTCTCCTATATGATATATTTAACTGACATTTTTTATCGTAACAAACAATGATTTATCTTGGAAAATCATGACGATTTGCAACGTTGCCCAAACTTTCACACCCCTCTGTATTAAGTAACAGTATTATACCCTCTTGACATATATGTTAAAAATGTTTAGTCCCTATCCCTAAGGTAATGTTTTTTTTTAATTGTATATATTTTTTTTTTTTTTTTTTTACCCCAAAAATGTCTGGGTAACTATTGGGGAGTATGGGAGGCAAGGGGTTAATTTTAAATGTAAAACAAAATGTAACTAAATAAAAAAAGGGTGCTGATGTAATTTTACTATTTGGCCACAAGATGTCCTCGCGCATAACTTCCATATGCATAGTATTACTATGCATAGTGGAAGTAATGCGCGGATGTGTAAGTATCGGTTTTGTGAATGGCGGCGCCATCTCATAGACAGCTACGGGCATTCACACGGGGACTTAGATCAATGAATCGATCTTCCAGCTAACAATTAGCGGCGGTAACGATCGGGGGAGTGCGTGGGGGGGGGGGGGGCGAGCGGGAAGGGACGTAGTAGCTACACCGCTGCACGGAGATATGGCATTTTTCAGGGACGTAGTTACTCATCCCAGGGGAGGGGAAGTGGTTAATGCATGTTGTGTCAGAATGTTGCAGCGGAGTGGTGCAGCACTGGTTAGCTGCAATCCTTTATGTACACTAATGTTATCTGATGCAGTGATGTAATAGCCTGTGTGTTATTATTTGTATCTCTCCCTACCAATTCTGTTGAAAATAAAAAAAAAAATCTCTAAAAAACAAAACAAAACTCCATACAGAATGTCTCATGGCCAGTAACTGAACCTGAGACTTTAGTACAAGTCATTAGCTGTTTATGGCAGGATCATAATTACAGAGGATCATAGAAGGAAGATCATTGGTAGAGGTTATCCTCTCAAGTGTTAAAGTGCCCATGCATAACTGGTTTTGTGGCATCAATAACCCGCCAATTCGATTATAATGATCCCCCCATGTAATGTGTTCCCCTGTGCCCATGGTGAGTGTGGAAGCAGGTCGGCTATTTGCCACACATCTCCTTTAGTGTCATTTCTGCATTGCCTGGACTGCTTGTTCCCCATGACCCCATCTGTGTCTGTAGAAACACAGACACAGAAGAAGATGGGGCTAAACATGAAATGGGAGGGGCACTTCTACACTTGGGAGGGACACTGCTGCACATGGAAGGGGAGCCCCAACACACTTGGCCTAGAGGCTGAAAAAGTATAACTTCGGCCTTGTCTACAGACCATCTGTGACAAGATCTACAGAGGAAACACATATAAAATGTCTTACCTAGCTGCAGAATGTGTGTAATTCTAACCAGCCATTTGTATAATTCAGGCTATTATTATTATTATTTATTGCATTTTTAAAGGGCCAACATATTACGCAGCGCTGGACACTAAAAACATACAATGATACAAAGGATGACAGATGTAATAAGGTTATACATCTTAGGAGAAAGCTATATAAGGCAAATGGTACAAAATACATGATCATGTGATTTTGTGCTGGTTAGGTAGGTCCATGAGGAGGTCATAGGATAGGAGCACACGGCCATGTAGAATACACAAGGGAAGGGAGGATCCTGCCAAAGTCTTACAATCTAAGGGGAGGGGAGATAGCTTTAGATAGCCTAACCACAGCTACCATCTTGACTTCTGTACTTTAAGCTTATCCATTCCAATCTGAGACACCCCCATACTGCTAACTGGATGGTGAAGTCCAGTTGAAAATTGGTGAGTTGTTTTCTCATTTCTTTCCATGTTGTACCACGTGTTACTTCTTCCAGTTTTAGAGCTTACAAGAGAGATAATACAAAGACATATTACATCCATCAAGCTCATTAAAAAAATAATCTAATAACTCTTTGCTGAACATATTACTAGATGGCATATTCCTAAACTTCACACATACAAACTACTGTCTACTCTATTTCTTATTGAAAGGGCCCCTGTGTGGCCTTGAAACATGGCCAATAATGTTGCTTAGCAGCACTGTGGTGTAAATAGACAGACTTCTATTTGGAGAGTGTAAAGCTGGCCAAAGTTTTTTTTTTTTTACGTTGTTTTCCCTACTGCTACAAGCAGGCTTGGTTGACCAGGCTGTACTTGTGTGGAACATTGGAAGGAAGCCATGTGACAGGTCCAGTGCATGGAGCTAGAGTGTGAGCTGCATGCTGGGATTGTGAGAGGCGTCTACTAATGTTTTGTATAGCCAGCTGTAGTGACATTGTTTGTTTTCTAGCAGTGGGTTAGCAAGAAATGCTATCTCCCTGGCAGGGTTGTTTCTAGCCATCATGGTGCCCCAGGTGAGACTTCTTCTGTTTCACCCTCCCCATCTCATTCAAAATGAATTACTTTTGCAGGTTAAGAAGTGGATACATTATATACTGAGATGATGTTATTTCTTATTATAAGTGTACAAAGGATACATAAAATATTACCAGGCTAGATAAACCTTACCAACTCAAACTCATTGAACCTACATACAAACTATTCCTATAATTGTTGTCATGAGGGGTGTGTAGCCACTTTATAAAGGCATTATACTGTTAATGTACAGCCTTGGTCTTTATAGGTCAGAAATGCAGAAATCAATACAGACTGAACTTAAAGGACAACTGAAGTGAGAAGAATATGGAGGCTGCCATATTTATTTCCGTTTAAACAATACCAGTTGACTGGAAGCCCTGCTGATCTATTTGGCCGCAGTAGTGTCTGAATTACACCAGAAACAAGCATGCAGCTAATCTTGTCAGATCTGACAATAATTCAATTCAATTCACTTTATTGTCATTGTGTAACACAACGAAATTACTTTTCATGACAACCCCACGGTGCATATAGGGAACATAGTGATAGAAACAAGGAAGAGAAGAAATTATACAAGTATGCCAGGTATTACAGATGTTTAAACAATTTGTACACAGTGTTAATTATTTCAGAGAGGATTCAGAGTTTATCAAGTTTATGGCGGATGGGAAAAAGCTGTCTTTCAGTCTGTTTGTGTGTGTGCGGATTGTTCTAAAACGTTTACCTGATGGAAGGAGCTCAAACAGGGCATTTCCAGGGTGAGTGTTGTCCTTGATAATGTTTTTGGCCCTTCTCACGCTGTGAGTATTATACAAAAGTTCCAGTTAGAAACACCTGATCTGCATGTGCTTGTTCAGGGTCTATGGCTAAAAGTATTATGCTAGGTACACACAATGCAATTTTCTGACATATTTACTGTCAGATCATCTATTTCCAACATGACCGATCTGATTTCGGATCAATTTTCAGATCAACTTATCATAGAAGTTAACAAAAAATCGATCAGAAATCAGATCAGACATGTTGGAAATAGTCGATCTGACAGTAAATCTGTCAGAAAATTGCATTGTGTGTACCCAGCATTAAAGGCAGAGGATCAGCAGGACAACCAGGCAATGTGCATTGTTTAAATGGAAATACATATGGCAGCCTCCATGTCCCTCTCACCTCAGTTGTCATTTAAAGCAATTACTGCTTGGTTAGCACATTGATAGCACCTACATGGGTTGGAATTACCATTTATACCATTCTTAATTGAGCTAGTAGATGTGTATAAGTATTCCATCAAGCACTAAGAATAGCTCTGTGGTGCCCCCTCTTACAGGTGTCACTCCAGGCATCTGCATGATTTGTCTATGCCTAAAACATCCCTGCTCCTAGAGAGGCAAAGGATTTTATTTCTACATTTTACAAGCTGTATCAAATCTCCCATGCTAATGGTGCTGTAGGACCGATCTGCTGTGGCAGAAAGTAAGATGCCACTTCCTGGAATATATAATGCTTCTGTTTATCCTGCATTGTGAACTTTGAACTCTCACATCCCCAAAACATGCTGACAAGTTAAGATGTTCCCCAAAATTGGCCTTATGCTGGGTACACACTATGAGATTTTGTGGTCGATTTACTGTCAGATCGATTATTTCCAACATGTTCTATTTGCTTTCCGATCTTTTTTTCCGAGCATTTTCCGATCGATTTCCTATTAAAGTGCACAGAAATCGATCGGAAGATACTCGGAAATCGATCAAAAAGCAAATCGGACATGTTGGAAATAATCGATCTCAGGGCCGGCCTTTGACCTGAGCGAC
This sequence comes from Hyperolius riggenbachi, assembly GCF_040937935.1. Classification (NCBI taxonomy): domain Eukaryota; kingdom Metazoa; phylum Chordata; class Amphibia; order Anura; family Hyperoliidae; genus Hyperolius; species Hyperolius riggenbachi. The sequence goes on from NC_090649.1 coordinate 98,746,142, forward strand.
CGGTGCGATCGCTCAGGGCGCCGGCTTCCAGGGGGCGCTCCTGCCGCCTGTGTTTTAATGCTGAAGCTGCGGCCCCGGCTGGGTCCGTCTCGCTCCGCCCCCTGGTGCCGCAAACATGCCCGTAATAGAGGGGAAGCCGCGGGGAGGGCAGCCCGACCTCTCCCTCCCTTCCTCTCCGGGCCACCCTCCGTGCTCCCCCCTCCGATACAGACTGCAGAGAGAACAACTCACCTCCCTGGTTCCGATCGCCGGCGCCTCTCACTTGCCGCTGGTCTCCTCTTCTACATTGTCACTGATGCACACTAAACTTCCTGCTTAACAGGAAGTTTAGTGTGCATCAGTGACAATGTAGAAGAGGAGACCAGTGGCAAGTAAGAGGCGCCGGCAATCGGAACCAGGGAGGTGAGTTGTTCTCTCTGCAGTCTGTATCGGAGGGGGGAGCACGGAGGGTGGCCCGTAGAGGAAGGGAGGGAGAGGTCGGGCTGCCCTCCCCGCGGCTCCCCCTCCACTATGAGGGGGGGGGGGCAGTTATCTATCTAATCTATACTGGGGGAAGCTATTTATCTAGCCAATACTGGGGGCACCTACCTATCTAACCTATACTGGGGGCAGCTACCTATCTAACCTATACTGGGGACAGCTACCTATCTAGCCAATACTGGGGGCACCTACCTATCTAACCTATACTGGGGGGCACCTACCTATCTAATTTATACTGGGGGCAGCTACCTATCTAGCCAATACTGAGGGCACCTACCTATTTAACCTATACTGGGGGGCAGCTACCTATCTAATCTATACTGGGGGGCAGCTACCTATGTAATCTATACTGGGGGGCAGCTACCTATCTAATCTATACTGGGTGCGGCTACCTATCTAATCTATACTGGGGGCAGCTACCTATCTAATCTATACTGGGGCAGCAACCTATCTAATCTATACTGGGGGCAGCAACCTATCTAATCTATACTGGGGGCAGCTACCTATCTAACCTATACTGGGGGCAGCTACCTATCTAATCTATACTGGGGGCAGCTACCTATCTAATCTATACTGGGGCCAGCAACCTATCTAATCTATACTGGGGGGCAGCACCCTATCTAATCTATACTGGGGCAGCTACCTATCTAACCTATACTGGGGGGGGGCAGCTACCTATCTAATCTATACTGGGGGGCAGCTACCTATCTAACCTTTTCTGGGGGGCAGCTACCTATCTAATCTATACTGGGGGGGCAGCTACCTATCTAATCTATACTGGGGGCAGCTACCTATCTAATCTATACTGGGGGCAGCTACCTATCTAATCTATACTGGGGGCAGCTACCTATCTAATCTATACTGGGGGCTGCTACCTATCTAATCTATACTGGGGGCAGAAACCTATCTAATCTATACTGGGGGCAGCGACCTATCTAATCTATACTGGGGGCAGCTACCTATCTAACCTATACTGGGGGCAGCTACCTATCTAATCTATACTGGGGGCAGCTACCTATCTAATCTATACTGGGGGCAGCTACCTATCTAATCTATACTGGGGGCAGCAACCTATCTAATCTATACTGGGGGCAGCAACCTATCTAATCTATACTGGGGGCAGCTACCTATCTAATCTATACTGGGGGCAGCTACCTATCTAATCTATACTGGGGGCAGCTACCTATCTAACCTGTACTGGGGGCACCTACCTACGGTGGACCCCCCCCCCCCCCCCTTAGTGTATATAGGCTACTAGTCTTGTAGATGTAGGTAGATTCCCCCTTTAGTGTATATAGGCTACTGGTCTTGCAGTCGCAGATCCCCTTTTAGTGTATTTAGGCAGCAGATTCCACCCCCCCCCCCCATTAGTGTATGTGTGTGGTGCGCTCACACGCAAAGAGGATGAATGGGGGGGGGGGGGGCGCGCCAAAATCTGGTTATGCTCAGGGCGCTGTGAAACCTAAGGCCGGCCCTGATCGATCTGACAGTAAATCGACCAGAAAATCTCATAGTGTGTACCCAGCATTAGACTGTAGTAGATACCAGACTACTCTAGTAGACAGTAGTACTCACATTAGACTATGATTGTAGTAGGGATTAGATTGTGCCAAACTGGGGCATTTTTCTGCAGCATTTCTCTGCTTTATTGATTGGCAATCACTAAAGCACTGTGTACAATGTATCCCTATGGGATCATTCTCACTTGATTTGTATAAATTGCAAATGCGCTGCATGTAGCATTTTTGGAGCAATCTAAATGCGATTCTCATTCCCCGAACGTGAATCGCAAAGCTCAATAGCTGAAAACTCGCTTTCCAAATCAAGTTAGAAGTGACATGACCCTGTTCTGTAAAGCACTATGCAGGATGTCCGCTCTTTATAAGCAGGCGTGTAGCTAGGGGGGGTCGGGAAGTTCCCCCGGGCGCCGGGTCCCTAAGGGCGCCTAGCTGAGCTGCTTTTTTTTTATTTATTTATTTATTTCTGGGGAGGGGAGCAGCACAGAGTAGAGGGAGAGCTGCTCTCCCACCCTCGCTGTCCCCTCCATTAATGTCCGGGTGTCTGGCGCAGCGGGCGGAACTCACCTCCGTCTCGCTCCAGCGCCGGAAATTCAGGTGCCGCAGCCGCTGCTCTGGTCTGGACCAGACCGAGTAGCGGCAAATCGATCCAGCGCTGCGACGAGACGGTGGTAAGTTCCGCCCGCTCCGCCAGACACCCGGACATTAATAAAGGGGAAAGCGAGGGAGGGAGAGCAGCTCTCCCTCTTCTCTGCGCTGCTCCCCTCCTGCTGGGGAGGGGGACACCTGGCTACCTACTCTGGGCACATATACCCCTGGCTACATATACTGGGCATATATACCCCTGGCTACATATACTGGGCATATATACCCCTGGCTACATATACTGGGCATATATACCCCTGGCTACATATACTGGGCACATATTATACCACTGCCTACATATACTGGGCATATATACCCCTGGCTACATATACTGGGCACATATAACCCTGACTACATATACTGGGCACATATACCCCTGGCTACATATACTGGGCACATATACCCCTGACTATATATACTGGGCACATAATATACCCCTGGCTACATATACTGGGCACATATAACCCTGGCTACATATACTGGGCATATATACCCCTGGCTACATATACTGGGCACATATACCCCTGGCTACATATAGTGGACATATATACCCCTGACTACATATACTGGGCACATATTATACCCCTGGCTACAGATACTGGGCATATATACCCCTGGCTACATATACTAGGCACATATACCCCTGGCTACATATACTGTGCACATATACCCCTGGCTACATATACTGGGCACATATACCCCTGACTATATATACTGGGCACATATTATACCCCTGGCTACATATACTGGGCACATATACCCCTGGCTACATATACTGGGCATATATACCCCTGGCTACATATACTGGGCACATATACCCCTGGCTACATATACTGGGCACATATACCCCTGACTATATATACTGGGCACATATTATAGCCCTGGCTACATATACTGGGCACATATACCCCTGGCTTCATATACCGGGCACATATACCCCTGACTACATATACTGGGGACATATACCCCCCACTACATATACTGGGCACATATACACCTGGCTACATATACTGGGCACATATACCCCTGACTATATATACTGGGCACATATTATAGCCCTGGCTACATATACTGGGTACATATACCCCTGGCTTCATATACTGGGCACATATACCCCTGACTACATATACTGGGGACATATACCCCCCACTACATATACTAGGCACATATACACCTGGCTACATATACTGGGCACATATACCCCTGACTATATATACTGGGGACATATACCCCTGACTACATATACTTGGGACATATACCCCTGGCTATATATACTGAGAACATATACACCTGCCTACATATACTGGGCATATATACCCCTGCCTACATATACTGGGCACATATACCCATGCCTACATATACTGGGCACATATACCCCTGGCTACAAATACTGGGCACATATACCTCTGGCTACATGTACTGGGGACACATACCCCTGCCTACATATACTGGGCACATATACCCCTGGCTACCTGTTCTGTGGACATCTCTATCCCTGGCTACCTGTTCTGGGGACATCTATACAGCTGGCCACCTATTCTGGGGACATCTATACTGCTGGCCACCTATTCTGGGGACACCTATAGACCTGGGGCTACCTATTTTTGGGGAACCACTGCTGTCAGATTGAGTGTATTTTGGGGAACTGCTGCCAGGTGAGAGGATTCTACCATATTAAGGGGGAATTCTGCCTATTTATGTGAAATGCTGTCTATTTATGTGCCTCTTGACTGCTGAATTTGTCTTGTTGGGGGCCTCATGGTTACTGAATTTGTCTTGTTGGGGGCCTCATGATTTGTTGGGGGCCTCAAGATCGCTGAATTTGTCTCGTTGGGGGCCTCATGATTGCTGAATTTGTCTTGTTGGGGGCCTCATGATTGAGGAGTTGGTCATGTTGGGGGCCTCATGATTGCTGAATTTGTCTTGTTGGGGGCCTCATGATTGCTGAGTTGGTCATGTTGGGGGCCTCATGTTTGCTCATGATTGCTGAAGTTGTCTTGGAACATGCTGGAAGGTACATACTGAGGGAGGGTGGGTGAGCGTGAGCCTGCTAACCTCCATGTACATTTGGCTCCACCCATAACCACGCCCACATTTATTATGTGGCCACGCCCCCTTTTGGCCTTGGGGGGGGCGCATTAATAGTCTTTGTCCCCGGGCGCTGAAAACCCTAGCTACGCCTCTGTTTATGAGTACATAATAATTCTTAGTTGCAGCTGCCCATATTTTTTCAATGGTTGCAGAGGAATCTACTCCAACCACACACAGCTCATCGATCTTCTATAGATTTCAGCAAAAAATGTATTGAAAATTTTCCAACCGTAGCATAGTACTACTATATACAGTGCAATTCTATAGGCCATTGATCTACCAATGCTCCTCCCCCACCCCTCGATCAATCAAGATTTTTCATCTGGTCCGAAAATGAATGTAAATTACTATCAATGTGACACGTTGTGCAATAGATCCCTGGCAGTTTTGATCTGTGTGGGCAGCTATTGTCTATGTACAAATGACTGCAGTTAAAGTACTGTACCCCGTACCAGGGACCCCCCAAAAAATGAATGAAGCCCTGGTGGGCTAGATTATGTTTTAAGAAGTGTCCTGATGCTGCTCGTTGTCTTCAGGGACCCCCAGTTCCCTGTCCCTGGCCCTCTAAATATTAGATGAAGCCTTCCTGTTAAATACTTTTAAAGGAAGTTCCCCCAGTGGCGGCCTGCAATGCAGCATTGTGCAGACGCAGTTCCAAACCATGCATGCACAGTGAAAGTGACCACTCGTCCATCAGCGCTTTCTTTCACTGTGCAGACACAGTTTGGAATGGCTCTGTGCCGCCCTGAGGAACTTCCGGAAAGGCATTGGAGTTACAAGGAGCATAGACAGGGATTGGGGGGAGGAGAACGGGCAGTGTCAGGACACTTCTGGAAAGGTCATCTACCGTGTTTCCCCGAATATAAATCATCCCCTGAAAATAAGACCTAGCTTATATTTCGAGTATCCTCGAAATATAAGACATCCTCCTTAAATAAGTCCTAGTGGCTGTGGACCAGGCGGTGACATGGTCGGCACTGGGGTCCTGCTTACTTCACCCCCCTTCCCCCGATCTCCCCTGCCCGCCTGCTTTACCACATCTGTGCCTGGCTCCTGGCTCCTTCGTTACAAAGTCCGATCCCTCCACTGTTCATCCCCGGCATAACTCAAACCGCTGATACAAAAATTAAAATAAGACAGTGTCTTATTTTCGGGGAAAATAGGGATGCTCATTGGGATTCCGCTGAATTGAAATTCCCACATTTCCGATCAGAAATCGTCATTTCCAATTTAAAATCGGAACTCAGAAATATGATTTCCATGGAAATCCAATTTACCGCAGTAATTTTAGCCCAGTCACAGAACACGGGAGCACTGGACCAATCAGAGAATGCCAAATTTTTTGAAAGTCGGATTACTGCAGTCATTGTAGACCAGGCATGGGCAAACTTGGCCCTCCAGCTGTTTAGGAACTACAAGTCCCACAATGCATTGCAGGAGTCTGATAGCCACAGTTAGTGTTGGGCGAACACCTGGATGTTCGGGTTCGGGCCGAACAGGCCGAACATGGGCCAGATGTTCGGCATGTTCGGCCCGAACGCCGAACTCAATGGGAGTCAATGGGACCCCCGAACATGCCCATTTTGGGGGCCCCATGGGGTCGCAGGCATAAGGGGGGAGCATGCCCCGGTCGCGGGGGGGGGGGTCGGAAATTCCCCCCACCCCCTCCGCTAGCGCTCCCCCCTCTGCCCGCTTCCCCATACAAAAAGTTTGAAACAAGTTCAATAGTACCTGGGCTGGTGGCACTGGCTGGCAGTGGAGTGAGGAGGAGGAGGAGTCCGAGTAGCAGAGTGACGTTGAGGCCGGGCAGCGAGCGGTTCAGCGCTAGTACCCTTGTGGTACTTCCGCCCTTTCTCTGACCTCACGTCCTCTGCGTGATGACGCATACGAGGGTACGCGTGATGCGTACCCTCGTATGCAGAGGACGTGAGGTCAGAGAAAGGGCGGAAGTACCACAAGGGTACTAGCGCTGAACCGCCCGCTGCCCGGCCTCAACGTCACTCTGCTACTCGGACTCCTCCTCCTCCTCACTCCACTGCCAGCCAGTGCCACCAGCCCAGGTACTATTGAACTTGTTTCAAACTTTTTGTATGGGGAAGCGGGCAGAGGGGGGAGCGCTAGCGGAGGGGGTGGGGGGAATTTCCGACCCCCCCGCGATCGGGGCATGCTCCCCCCTTATGCCTGCGACCCCATGGGGGGCAGTGTTCGGCCGAACAGGGCCCTGTTCGGCCGAACAGGGGCCCTGTTCGGCCATGCATTCAGTAGTTCGGCGAACCCCGAACAGTTTGGCCGAACACCACCAGGTGTTCGGCCGAACTCGAACATCACCCGAACAGGGTGATGTTCTGCAGAACCCGAACAGTGGCGAACACTGTTCGCCCAACACTAGCCACAGTCATGACTCATAAAGGCAAATGCATTGTGGGATTTGTAGTTCCTTAACAGCTGGAGGGCCAAGTTTGCCCATGTCTGTTGTAGACCAATCACAAGACTGATACTACCGGGTTTTCCAGAGTCTTGTGATTGGCATAAACATTTCCGTGGTATTGCGATTACCGGGTTAAGATTCTGCATTTCTCTGTTTGGTCCAATACCCGAGTCAACTCGGAAGTATTTAGCCAATAAGAGGATGCAAAAAAGTAAAAACTTCTTGGAAATCGAAAAATCGGAAATCATCAGTGGTGGAAATTGGAATTTCCACCGAATCAGAAATCGGCATTTCTGACCATTGCTACAATCTAGCCCACCATGGGCTTCATTTCATAGGTTTCCCCCAATTCAGGGATACTTTCAAGTGATTTGCAACCTATGAGAACTGGTTCTTCAATGTAAGTTCATGAATGGCCCTCTGAAACCAGCCCCTCCTTACTGAAAGTTAAAGTCAAACTTGGTTAAACTTTTTAGCCATTCATTGGAGCAATTGGACCTGACTTCATGCTGAAGTAATGGGAAAACCTGACAGAGAAACAGTACAAAAGGATAAAGACAGGAAAAAAAATACAATCGAGATGTTTCAATGCTTCAGCCTGTAAAGCACGGAAGGGCCACATTCTTCTGCCATCATGTAACAATGGAAGAGAGTGGTGGATCTCTCTCCTGGAAGCAGCACCTGCAGAGCTTGTGTTGGTGATGGATGAGTCTTGGGGAAAATAACAATAGAATTCCATTACGCCTTCTTAGCATTTCTTTTGTTTAGAAAGGAACCTTTTATTTTAAAGGCACTTGTTGGGTTTTTCTTTTTTTTAGTCTAAAATAAATAAAAAATAAAGAGAAAAAGGTGCAGTGACCATCTCAAATGAGGTTAATTTTGAAGGAAAGTAAATCTTTACATAAGCACGTTTAAAAGAAAAAAGCTGGTATTATATATTTCAATAGTAGTCAAAGAGCCACCAAATTCTGTAAAACTTTTAAAAATACATCCGCTATAATTATTGTTAATTAAAATTCATGCGTAGAGGCACGTTTTGGTAAAAAGGCAAAGCCAACTGAAGCCAGGTTTTATAATAGGTTACAGAGTTCACAGCCTAGAACAGAAACCTGACCAAGGGCTGTGTCCAACTGCTGCACAGTTTTATTTTTTATAGAATAATGATATCTATTTACCTTTACTGGGGAAGCTAACACATTAATTGGTGGTAGTTAAGCTGAATACTCACCTTGCGACGAAGGAAAATGTGTCACAGCGACGTCCCAAACGCTCCCCGATCCATTTGTCTGCCAGCGGGTATATGCAATGGCACATGATGGGCATGAACTGGAAGTCAAGCGATCACAGTACTTTTGCGCAGAGGAGCTTAAAGAGACTCTGTAACATTAAAAAGATCCCCTGGGGGGTACTCACCTTGGGTGGGGGAAGCCTGCGGATCCTAATGAGGCTTCCCACGCCGTCCTCTGTCCCACGGGGGTCTCGCCGCAGCCCTCCGAACAGCCGGCGACTGTGCCGACTGTCAGTTCAATATTTACCTTTGCTGGCTCCAGCGGGGGCGCTGTGGCGACTTTCTGCACGGAAATAGACGGAAATACCCGATCTCCGTCGGGTCCGCTCTACTGCGCAGGCGCCGGAAACTTGCGCCTGCGCAGTAGAGCAGACCCGACGGTGATCGGGTATTTCCGCCTACTTCGGCGCCGAGAGGCATCAGAGTGCCTGCGCAGGAGCCAGGAAGGTAAATATTGCGTCACGGCTGTACGGAGGGCTACAGCGAGACCCCCGAGGGACGCAGGACGGCGTGGGAAGCCTCATTAGGATTCCCACACCCGAGGTGAGTACCCCCCAGGGGCCGTTTTGTCGTTACAGTTCCTCTTTAAAGATCCGACCAATGACAGTTGTTATCACCACGCATTGCTACTTGTCATTCACGTGATTGTGTGCCTGTACCCACATTGAGAGGTCATGGAACTGACCGTTAGGGACTCAAAAAAACATCGGTCAAAAGGAAAATTGTTGGAAAAATCCCAAGGTGAGTATGAGCATCAACTCTGCATCTAGAAATGAACCATTAAAAGACTAGTAAGGGCATAGCTTCTGTTGTACCTCTTTCTGAGGACCAGTCTTGGCTTGCAGGACAGTTCTTGGTTTTTGTGACAGTCCTTGATTTGTGGGACAGTCTGTGGTTTGTGGGACAGTCCTTGATTTGTAGGACAGTCCTTGACTTGTGTATTTTGTGGTTTTTGCAAGTCTTTGGTTGGGAACAAATCCTTCTGACTCACTTTCTTCTTTAGCTCTCAAGCTCTATATTAGATGCATTTTATTATTTTTTTATTTACATAGCACTAACATCTTCTGTAGTTCATGTGTGGTTTAAAAATATCCCTAGTACAGGTTTATTTTAGATAAAGTATCTAAAGGGTGGTCTAGGGGTGGTCCCTTCTAGTGTTGGGCGAACAGTGTTCGCCACTGTTCGGGTTCTGCAGAACATCACCCTGTTCGGGTGATGTTCGAGTTCGGCCGAACACCTGACGGTGCTCGGCCAAACCGTTCGGCCACATGGCCGAACTAAGAGCGCATGGCCGAACGTTCCCCGAACGTTTGGCTAGCGCTGTGATTGGCCGAACGGGTCACGTGGTTCGGGCCCGAACGCGCTCTGATTGGCCGAACGGTCACGTGGTTCGGGTAAATAAATACCCGAACCACGTCATATCTCCGCCATTTCTCTGTGGGTTTAGCTTTGGGTAGGCAGGCAGGGTAGTTCGCTCTCCAGCCACGCTAGCCAGGGTCCCCCCCAGTCATTGTGTGTCGCTGCTGGGAACAGTAGTACACCGCTCGCTCAGCCACACTATATATATAGCATTGTTTACTGCCACTGTGTACCTCGCTCAGCCACGCTATATACAGCATTGTGTTTTCTGACACTCTGTGTACACGGCTTAGCCTGGCTATATAGCATTGTGTGTACTGCCACTGTGCACCTCGCTCAGCCACGCTATATATAGCATTGTGTTTTCTGACACTCTGTGTACACGGCTTAGCCTGAGTATATAGCATTGTGTGTACTGCCACTGTGCACCTCGCTCAGCCATGCTATATATAGCATTGTGTTTACTGCCACTCTGTGTACACCGCTCAGCCAGACTATATACCATTGTTTACTGACACTCTGTGTACACCGCTCAGCCAGACTATATACCATTGTTTACTGACACTCTGTGTACACGGCTCAGCCTGACTATATAGCATTGTGTGTACTGCCACTGTGCACCTCGCTCAGCCACGCTATATATAGCATTGTGTTTACTGCCACTCTGTGTACACGGCTTAGCCTGACTATATAGCATTGTGTGTACTGCCACTGTGCACCTCGCTCAGCCACGCTATATATAGCATTGTGTTTACTGCCACTCTGTGTACACCGCTCAGCCAGACTATATACCATTGTTTACTGACACTCTGTGTACACCGCTCAGCCAGACTATATACCATTGTTTAATGACACTCTGTGTACACGGCTCAGCCTGACTATATAGCATTGTGTGTACTGCCACTGTGTACCTCGCTCAGCCACGCTATATATAGCATTGTTTACTGACACTCTGTGTACACCGCTCAGCCAGACTATATAGCATTGTGTGTACTGCCACTGTGCACCTCGCTCAGCCACGCTATATATAGCATTGTGTTTACTGCCACTCTGTGTACACCGCTCAGCCAGACTATATACCATTGTTTACTGACACTCTGTGTACACCGCTCAGCCAGACTATATACCATTGTTTACTGACACTCTGTGTACACGGCTCAGCCTGACTATATAGCATTGTGTGTACTGCCACTGTGTACCTCGCTCAGCCACGCTATATATAGCATTGTTTACTGACACTCTGTGTACACCGCTCAGCCAGACTATATAGCATTGTGTGTACTGCCACTCTGTGTACACGGCTCAGCCAGACTATATATCATTGTGTGGACTGCCACTCTGTGTACACCGCTCAGCCAGACTATATAGCATTGTGTGTACTGCCACTCTGTGTACACCGCTCAGCCAGACTATATACCATTGTTTACTGACACTCTGTGTACACCGCTCAGCCAGACTATATACCATTGTTTACTGACACTGTGTGTACACCGCTCAGCCAGACTATATAGCATTGTGTGTACTGCCACTGTGTACCTCGCTCAGCCACGCTATATATAGCATTGTTTACTGACACTCTGTGTACACGGCTCAGCCAGACTATATAGCATTGTGTACTGCCACTCTGTGTACACCGCTCAGCCAGACTATATAGCATTGTGTGTACTGCCACTCTGTGTACACCGCTCAGCCAGACTATATAGCATTGTGTTTACTTCCACTCTGTGTCTGCTGGGCCTGGGAACAGTAGTACACCGCTCACCTGCCACTGTATAGCATTGTGCTCTGTGTCGCTGCTGGGAATAGTGGTACACCGCTCACCCACCACTGTATAGCATTGTGCTCTGTGTCGCTGCTGGGAATAGTGGTACTGTATAGCATTTCTGTACTGCCACTGTACTGCTGCCAGTCAGCGTGTACTGTAAGGATAAGTGAAATGAGGAAGAAATCCGGTGAAAGAGGAAGGGGCAAGGGAAGAGGTGTTTCCCCTGACGGTTCACGTACAGGCCACAGGGGAGCACCCAAGAAAACCCACTCAATACCGCCCATGTTGTCCAGGACAACAACCCTCACAAATCCAAAAGAACAGGACCAGATAATTACTTGGATGACCTCTCAAGCGTCCAGCAGTGGGTTAAGCAGCACCAGCACATCACGCACGAGGTCCGAGTCCTCAGCCAGTTACAAGCAGCCAGTGGGCACAAAGCTGACACAACCGGCAGCGACACCACGCACACAACTGCCAGATAACCAGTCCGATGAATTACCTCAGGACACAATGGGGTATTCGCAGGAGCTATTCCCAGCCCAACAAACTTCCACCTTTCAAAGGTCAATGGAGGAACAGCCAGAAATGTTGTGCCCGGATTCACAACCATTAACTGTGGGAAATGCACCGCGCACTGAAATACAAGGCGAGTCCGAGGAGGACTCGGAAACCCAAATCCCAGAGCAAGTTGGGCAGGAGGGGTTGCAATTGCAGGAGGTCGGCCGACAAGATCTGGAAGACGACGTTGGAGTGAGCTGCGCAGAGGTTGTTCTGGGGAGCTCTACTCCACGGCGGCGGCCCCCCACAATGACATATGACGAGTTTGAGGAGATGGAAGAGGAGGGTATGGACAATGTGGACATAGACCCAGATTTTGTTTGTGAACGAGAACATCGCCGTCGTAGCAGCAGCACAGATGAGTCTGTTGAAGAACCCACTGCTGCACGAGTTCGCCTTGTGCCACAAGGTAGGCGGCGCGCAATTTCAGGCACCACAAGCGTGGAAGTTCAAGTGAGAGGCAAAAGAGGAGCAAACAGAAATCGCCAGCAAGGAGGCAGGTGCTCCAAAGTCTGGGCTTTCTTTGAAGACTGCGCTGAGGATGTTACCATGGCGATTTGCAAGGTGTGCAAGACCCGCCTGAGCAGGGGGAAAAGTATTAACAACCTCTCCACCACCAGCATGAGCCGCCACATGCTATCCAAACATCCCACTCTGTGGGCAAACGCGGCAGGACAGGGTACCAGCAACACTGCCTCCCTTGGGTTCACCAGACTCACCACCAGACCCGCCTCAGTCAGCAGCAGCAGTAGCCCAGCCATTGCGTGGTTCACAACATTCACAAACATCAGACGACGCTGACACTGTCACTTTCCGGAGTAGTGCTCTTGAGGTCTCCCAGTGTTCATCAAACACAACAACCAACAGCCCTTCTGTGTGCAGCGCTACGGTTCAGTTGTCTGTGTCGGAGATGTTTGAGCGCAAGAGGAAATTGCCAGCAAATGACCCCCGGGCCGTGGCAGTAACAGCCAGCATAGCCAAGCTTCTGGCCTGCGAAATGCTGCCATATCGAGTGGTGGAGACAAACAGCTTCAAGGGCATGATGTCAGTGGCCATCCCACGTTACGTGGTTCCCAGCCGCTACCACTTTGCGCGCTCTGCAGTGCCTGAGTTGCATGAGCACGTGGTCAGCAAAATAACCCGAAGCTTGAAGAATGCCGTTGCCTGCAAGGTTCACCTCACCACTGACACTTGGACGAGTGCGTTCGGCCAGGGTCGATACATCTCCCTTACCGCGCACTGGGTGAACCTTGTGGAGCCTGGCAGCGATTCCTCACCTGCTACGGCGCGGGTGTTGCCCACGCCGCAAACAGCTGCACCGCCGTCCCTCCCACTGGATAACAACAGCAGCACCTACCTCTCTGACTCCTTCTCCTCCAACGCATCTCAAAGCTGTACCTCATCCGGAAACGCTAACCCAGCAGCAGTAGGATCGTGGAAGCAGTGCAGCACAGCTGTTGGCATGCGTCAGCAAGCGTTGCTGAAGCTGATCTGCCTTGGGGATAAGCAGCACACAGGGGAGGAAATTTGGAAGGGAATAAAGGAACAGACGGATTTGTGGCTGGCACCGCTGGACCTGAAACCGGGCATGGTTGTGTGTGATAATGGGAGTAATCTCATTCGCGCTTTAAGGTTGGCTAAGCTGACACACATCCCTTGCCTGGCGCACATGATGAACCTAGTAGTTCAGCGGTTCCTGAGGACATACCCAGGCGTGGCCGATCTTCTGTTGAAGGTGCGTCGAGTGGCCAAACATTGTAGAAATTCCAGTACTGCTTCGGGGGCACTCGCCAAGATGCAGGAGCGCTTCAATCTCCCCCACCATCGCTTGCTGTGTGATGTCCCTACGCGCTGGAATTCTACGCTGCACATGCTAGCACGCTTTTGTGAGCAGAAGAGTGCAGTGGTCCAGTACATGACGGCGCAGTACCGAGGCGCATCCGGACAGCTGCCAAGCTTCTGTGGATCCGATTGGGCCAACATGTTGGACCTCTGCCAAGTCCTCCAAAATTTTGAGCAATCCACGTTGCTTGTGAGCAGTGACAACTCTTCAGTCAGCATTACCATACCACTGCTGTGTTTACTGAAGAGGTCAATGTTGAAAATCAAGGAAACAGCTGTCATGATGCAACTGGGGGAATCTGAAGGAGAAAACGATCAGCGTGATGGTACCAACATCAGGCCATCCGCCTCAGGGAACGCTGGCCCCAGCAGCTATGACGAAGAAGAGGAGGAGGAACAGCTGGAGTTGGAGCAGGAATTTCATGCCACCACTGACGAGGGCCAGAGCGGTGCACGTTGGACTTCCACAATTCAGCGCGAATGGTCAGCAGAAGCAGACCAGGAGGAAGGTGACGACTATGATGCATCACAACAACTATCACAACGCTCACAAGAGGATGATGAGGATTCTGGTAGGACTCTGGCACACATGGCTCAATTCATGCTAGACTGCATTGAACGCGACCCACGCATTGTGCGCATTCTGGACAACACCAATTACTGGGTTTATACCCTTCTGGATCCACGGTACAAACACAATGTTCCAAAACTGCTTGAAGAAAGAGTCAGACAGGTCAAAATGGAAGAATACCAGCAGGCCCTTGTGGAGACTTTAGAGAGGAGATTGACATCCTCCCCCTCCTCTAGCCAGTTGTACGCCGACAGACTGACTTCCGCAAACCCAGGACGACCAGGAGGGCAGCAAACAACGCAAGCCGCAGCTAGTGCCCAAAAGGGAATGGTATCGGCAGTGTCCTTGGAGTGGGAAAATTTTCTGACACCCATGCAGCAGCAGCCCACTGAACAGCAAGCGTGCAGATCCACCTCCAACACCGATCGCCTGGAGAAGATGGTCAAGGACTACATGTCAGATGACGTAGCTGTGTCGAACAATCCATCCGCACCCTTCAACTATTGGGTATCGAAGCTAGACACCTGGCACGAACTGGCAATGTACGCAATAGAGGTGCTGGCTTGCCCGGCAGCCAGCGTTATGTCGGAACGCTGTTTCAGTGCTGCCGGAGGCATCGTCACAGATCGGCGTATCCGCCTCTCCACAGAAAATGCAGACCGTCTGACTCAAATTAAAATGAATCAATCCTGGATTGGAAATGACTACGCAACACTCCAGGACCCCAACCAAGTAACATGACCAATGAACATCTGGGATGGTGTAGCGTTTCCGGTCCCTGTTTATTGAACCTCTCATCTGTATTACATTTATGACTGCATGGCGGCAAAAAGCATTGCTGCTATATCCGCACGCTTTTTGTCCTCATGCAAGGCCTGGGTTGTTGTGTCTCAAAAAGCATGGCCTTCTCCTCCTGCGCCTGCTCCTGTTCCATCACGTGTGCTGCTGCTGCTGCTGGGTTAGCGTTGCCGGTCCCTGTTTATGGAACCTCTTATCTTTATTACATTTATGACTGCATGGCGGTACAAAGCATGCTATCCGCACGCTTCTTGTCCTCATGCAAGGCCTGGGTTGTTGTGTCTCACAAAGCGTGGCCTTCTCCTCCTGCGCCTCCTCCTGTTCCATCACGTCTGCTGCTGCTGGGTTAGCGTTGCCGCGTGGTCCCTGTTTATTGAACCACTTATCTTTATTACATTTATGACTGCATGGCGGTACAAAGCATGCTATCCGCACGCTTCTTGTCCTCATGCAAGGCCTGGGTTGTTGTGTCTCACAAAGCGTGGCCTTCTCCTCCTGCGCCACCCTCCTCCTGTTCCATCACGTGTGCTGCTGCTGGGTTAGCGTTACCGGTCCCTTTTCCTGGAACCTCTTATATGTATTACATTTATGACTGCATGCCAACAAAAAGCATGTTACCTGTGCAAAGAAAACAGACATTTCCCGCATTTAAAAGACAGTTTTCCCTTTGAAACTTTAAAATCGATTTTCTCAAAAACTATAAGCTCTTTTTGCTAAATTTTTTTTCCTCTTGTACCCACTCAAGGTGCACATACCCTGTAAATTTGGGGTATGTAGCATGTAAGGAGGCTTTACAAAGCACAAAAGTTCGGGTCCCCATTGACTTCCATTATGTTCGGAGTTCGGGTCGAACACCCGAACATCGCGGCCATGTTCGGCCTGTTCGGCCCGAACCCGAACATCTAGATGTTCGCCCAACACTAGTCCCTGCCCCTGCAAGCTTACCATCTAGAGGCAAGAAGGGTGGGGACACTAGGTGAGAATGTGAAGTTGATAGAAGATGATGCAGTGAGCCTCAACATCTGACCGGTTCACATCTGCGTTTTCAGCCAAACGGATCCGGTGAGTGGATCCGGTCTCCGCTTCACCGCATCCGGATGGCTCAGTCGATGGCCCGTTCCCATAGTGAAAACGGATCTGATCAATGATTGATTGGATCTGTTTTCATTCAGCAAATACATACTTTATCTTCATAGGCAGCCGGCTGTAGAGGCTTTCTCTTCTTCCGCTGTGACTACTCAGCGCGTGATGTGACTAGTCACATGACGTGTCATGTAGTCACATGACGCGGAAGAAGATGGAAGCCTCTACCGCCAGCTGCCTATGAAGGTAAAGTATGTATAAACCCTTCCTAGCTCACCCGTGGCTGCTGCACCCTCCCGTCGCTAGATTGGCGTCGGCCCATGCCCCCATCACCCGTGGAACGGTCTCTTTCTTCACTAGTGTGGAGAAACGTTTAGTTTCCCATTGCCCGTATGCTGCAGTATTTTTGTCCGGATCAGTTCCGCTAGGCAGAATGGTCCGGAAAATTAGGGCCTGCTGCATTTTTCAGATCCGGGGATGTATCAATACTAACGGACGCATGTGAATGGATCCATAGGTTAACATTTGATCCATTCACATCCGTTCCGTATGTACAGTATACCTTCCGGTTACGTTCCGGAAAAAAACGCAGATGTGAACCGGGCCTATGACAAATTATTTCCTGAAACTATCTTTCATGATGCCTTTAGGTGATAGACCATTCTGTTTTATGGAGGAAGAAGTAAAGAGAATGCACAAAAGGTGTGAAACTGCAAACATGGCGGACCAAACAGGATCTAAATTTGGGGTTTACTGTAGAGTACATCACCATTATCGGAGCATGTTAGTACTCACACTAGTGTTCACCCTGTTTTTGGGCAATACAAATCTAGTGCATCTATGTAGCTTTTATTTTTATGAACATATATGAATACATAAGTGTATTTATCTGCTACAAAAAAGTCCTTGGGCTTGATTCACGAGCTTCATGCGCGTAAAACTTTACGCGCGCACTGCACAGAGCGCAGGGCGCTCCGCGCGAAGTGCCCATTAAAGCCTATGGGACTTAGCGTGCGCATAGGACTTTGCGCGTGCAAAACTTTGCTCGCGGTACTTAGCGTGCGATCTGATTGAGAAAACCGGTGCTAACCTACTTAGCACCCTGGTTAGCGCGCCTAAAGACTTTACACGTGCTAAGTAGGTTAGCACCGCTTTGTGAATCAAGCCCCTTGTGTTGTGATACTATTTATGTCTAATCTTTAACAGTAACTGTCTGGCATAAAATCAAAAATCATTTTTTATTTTTATCTAGTAAACAGAAAGAAAAGAAAGAAATAAGGATGCTAACCAGGCAATCCAAAAGTTAAAAATCACTCTTACTTGTCTACTCCATAAAACATAATTCCCCACTTTCCTGGCTCTTATTTGTTACATCTGCCACACAATGGAAGTTGCAGGTAGGGCTGATCGGAGCAGCTGAATTCCGATTCCGTCGAAATTTCGTGTACCGCATGCGAAAACCGAGTTTCGTGTTCCGAATTTTCGTGTTCCGAGTGCATTTCTATTGAATTAAATAGTGTTAACTTCTGCTGTTAATTGTAAAGCCCCCGTACATGCTATCATCACCAAATTTGGCATGTATGTTAAGCAGATGAGTAGGAACATGGTAAAAAAAAAATTTGTGAAAAGAGCTTATAGTTTTTGAGCAAATCGATTTCAAAGTTTCATAAGAAAAATGTTTTTTAAACTGTGTAAAATGACACTGCTGCAGAGCAGGTTACTGCATTCCGAGTTCTGTATACATATTGTATACATTTCATGAAAACAGACAGCGTGGGGTCCCCCCTCCCAAGCCTCCTTAACCCCTTGTCCCCCATGCAGGCTGGGATAGCCAGAATGCGGAGTCCCGGCCACGTGGGGCTTCGCACCCTGAGCTATACCAGCCCACATGGTCCATGGTATGGGGGGGGGCTCTGGAGGAGAGGGGCGGCCAACCTCCCCCTCTCCCCCAGAGCCCTTGTCCAATCCATGGACAAGGGGCTCTTCCCCACCTCCGGTGCCCCAGGAGGAGGTGGGGGCCGCCGACGTCCTGGGGGGTTCATGGTGCCATTCGGGGTTCCCCTTTAACAAGCGGACCCCGGAAGCCGCCCCCTCCTCAGGAGAAATGAGTATAGGGGTACACGGTACCCCTTACCCATTTCAGCAGAGTTAAAAAAAGAAATAAAAACACGACAACGAAAAAAGTCCTTTATTGTTCTAAATTAACCAGGGATACTTACCTTGCAATAATCTCACGCCAGTAACCTCAGGAGTGGTCCCACGCCAGTATCCTCTTATGACATCCCACCTCCCTCCCACACTGACTAACTCCCACCACTGAATGGTCACAGTCAGCCTCTGCATCTGTATAGCAGAGGCTGAGAACACGAAAATTTTGCCTTTAAAACAAGAAATTTCGGCAACCAGTGATGCAATCAAAATGGCCACTGGGAAATCCCCGATCGCTGGAGGCCACACTAGAGTGGCGAAACCAGTGATTTTTCACATAGATGGTGGATCCAGGTGACCAGAGCAGGAGGTGCCCTAATCCCCTGGACCCACCCATTCATGTGAAATAACGCGTATTCTGACACTCTGAGGTGGCCTCCGGGGAACGGGGATTCCCCAGCAGCCATTTTGTTTATGACACTGTTTGCCGAAAATTCTTGTTTTAGCAAACAATTTTCGTGTTTCTAGTTTATGCAATACAGATTGCAGAGGCTGTCTACAGCAATTCATCCCCAGGAGTTCTGCAGGATCGGCAGGTGCGTGGGACCTCCTAAGAGAATAGAGGGGGGCACAGCGCAGGAAGGTGGGAAAGTGGGCACAGAGCGGCGGGGAGGGGGGGAAGCCTCCCCTCCCTCACCTAGGGCCCCCCCTTGCGAACTCCCCCCCACCTCCAGAATTTCAGCCAGCCAGCGGAACGGCTTACCGAGAGCGATAGCTTTGTGTGCCGCTGGTCTGGTATTCTGCACTGACACTGTCCAATCACGCTCTCGCAGTACTTCCTGTGAGAGCGTAATTGGACAATGGAATGCAGGAGACCAGACCAGCAGCAGCACACAGAGCTCTTCTCTCGCTGTGCCCCCCTCTATTCTCTTAGGAGGTCCCACGCACCTGCCGATCCTGCAGAACTCCTGGGGATGAATGGCTGTAGACAGCCTCTGCAATCTGTATTGCATAAACTAGAAACACGAAAATTGTTTGCTAAAACAAGAATTTTCGGCAAACAGTGTCATAAACAAAATGGCTGCTGGGGAATCCCCGTTCCCCGGAGGCCACCTCAGAGTGTCAGAATACGCGTTATTTCACATGAATGGATGGGTCCAGGGGATTAGGGCACCTCCTGCTCTGGTCACCTGGACCCACCATCTATGTGAAAAATCACTGGTTTCGCCACTCTAGTGTGGCCTCCAGCGATCGGGGATTTCCCAGTGGCCATTTTGATTGCATCATTGTTTGCCGAAATTTCTTGTTTTAAAGGCAAAATTTTCGTGTTCTCAGCCTCTGCTATACAGATGCAGAGGCTGACTGTGACCATTCAGTGGTGGGAGTTAGTCAGTGTGGGAGGGAGGTGGGATGTCATAAGAGGATACTGGCGTGGGACCACTCCTGAGGTTACTGGCGTGAGATTATTGCAAGGTAAGTATCCCTGGTTAATTTAGAACAATAAAGGACTTTTTTTGTTGTCGTGTTTTTATTTCTTTTTTTAACTCTGCTGAAATGGGTAAGGGGTACCGTGTACCCCTATACTCATTTCTCCTGGGGAGGGGGCGGCTTCCGGGGTCCGCTTGTTAAAGGGGAACCCCGGATGGCACCATGAACCCCCCAGGACGTCGGCGGCCCCCACCTCCTCCTGGGGAACCGGAGGTGGGGAAGAGCCCCTTGTCCATGGATTGGACAAGGGCTCTGGGGGAGAGGGGGAGGTTGGCCGCCCCTCTCTTCCAGAGCCCCCCCATACCATGGACCATGCGGGCTGGTATAGCTCAGGGTGCGAAGCCCCACGTGGCCGGGGCTCCGCATTGTGGCAATCCCAGCCTGCATGGGGGACAAGGGGTTAAGGAGGCTTGGGAGGGGGGACCCCACGCTGTCTGTTTTCATGAAATGTATACAATATGTATACAGAACTCGGAATGCAGTAACCTGCTCTGCAGCAGTGTCATTTTACACAGTTTAAAAATCATTTTTCCTATGAAACTTTAAAATCGTTTATTTCAAAAACTATAAGCTCTTTTCACAAATTTTTTTTTTTACCATGTTCCTACTCATCTGCTTAATATACATGCCAAATTTAGTGATGATAGCATGTAAGGGGGCTTCACAATTCACCACGGAATTTAGCACAATTGACTTCAATGTAAACACGAATTCTGTACTCGGAATTGCAGAATTTTCGAGTTTTGAGTGCTTACTCGGAACTGCCAAATTCCGATGGCAAACTCGAAATTCGGAATCCGAGAGCTCAGCCCTAGTTGCAGGGCATGCTGGGTTATATTTTTTTCTTCTTTACTTTCCCCACAGACTTAACTAATGCAGCCTGATTGGCTGAAGCCTCTTTCCTTCCTGTTTTCCCCTCCCACACCTCTGTTCCTCTCTGATTGGCCAATATTTCTCAACGCACTTTCTACTGCAGAGCTGGGTGGGAGTGTCTGAAGACTGGGAGGGGGCGGACAATGATGCACAGACAGAGTAAGGGAGGAAATAATGTCAGGATTAGCTTTAAGATAGACACAGACAAAATCCTAAGAAGAATTTTCTCTTTTTCTTACTATAGGAAAATCACTAAAATCAACATGTGGACAGTGCAATACATATGTTATGTAAGTAAAGCAAGTATTTATCTACCGTACTTATGTATGTGTTTTTTTTCTTAGATAGTATGGCTGACAGCTCTACTTCAAAATGATTTCATTGCTTACTCTCTAAAATGCTTAACTAGTGTGATCTGAGAAATGGGACTGTGTCTTCATGGTCTGTCTGATTGGAGTTATTTATATTTTACTCAAAAGTAATCAAAACCTTCGACTAGTCTTCAGAATGTCTCTGGTCATGGCCAGCATTCTGTGCTATGCTTTGGAATGAGAGATAACCAGAGAGACACATTTCTAGACCGAAAGGCACTAAGATATAAAAGTCGCCTTGAGGAACAATAGATGGACTGTGCCACCTCAGAGAACGTGCTTTTCTGGTAGCACAGCAGGAGCTATAGAAATGCCTCTTACAAGTGCATTTCAACTCAGATCTTGGCATATAATGTTTTCACAGGCAGAAAACCTGATTTTGAAAAAAAAATAAAAAATAAGGATTTCAAGCTGTTCAAAATTAATTGGCAAAAACTGATAACTTTGGGAATATTTTTTTCAAGTGTTGTGGAAGGCTTCCTTACAGTCTGCAGAGCTTTATTACCCAAGGAGTTGTTGATGATTCATTCTGCTGTCAGTCTCCTATTTCTACAGGTGTACCTAGATGTCGGCTGCCAGTTAAGCTACATACACACCTGGAATTACTGTTGCCTAGCAGAGGTCAGGACCTGTGACAGATTAGAGACCGATGCTGCACAGTAGAGTTGGGCCGAACGGTTCGCCGGCGAACGTGGTTCGCGCGAACTTAGGTGGTTCGCGTGCGGGTGTCGCAAGCGAACGTTTTGCGGCAAAAGTTCGCAAAAAATCGGTTCGCCCCATAATGCACCTGAGGGTCAACTTTGACCCTCTACATCACAGTCAGCAGGCCCAGTGTAGCCAATTAGGCTACACTAGCCCCTGGAGCCCCACCCCCCCTTATATAAGGCAGGCAGCGGCGGCCGTTATGGCCACTCGTGTGCCTGCATTAGTGAGAGTAGGGCGAGCTGCTGCAGTCTCTCATAGGGAAAGATTAGTTAGGCTTAACTTCTTCCTGGCTGCATACCTGTTCTGTTCAGTGAGCCCTCAGCCCACTGCATACCTGTACTGTGATCCTGCCACTGCATACCTGTTCAGTGATCCTGCCACTGCATACCTGTTCATTGATCCTGCCACTGCATACCTGTTCAGTGATCCTGCCAGTGCATACCTGTTCATTGATCCTGCCACTGCATACCTGTTCATTGATCCTGCCACTGCATACCTGTTCAGTGATCCTGCCAGTGCATACCTGTTCATTGATCCTGCCACTGCATACCTGTTCAGTGATCCTGCCACTGCGTACCTGTTCATTGATCCTGCCACTGCATACCTGTTCATTGATCCTGCCACTGCATACCTGTTCAGTGATCCTGCCACTGCATACCTGTTCAGTGAACCCGCCACTGCATACCTGTTCTGTTCAGTGAACAGTTTGGTGTGTCAGTGTGAAGCAGTACCTTAATTACACTACCTGATTGATGTATACACATGCAAGATGTTTTAAAGCACTTTAGGCCTGTCATTTAGCATTCAATGTGATTTCTGCCCTTAAAACGCTGCTTTGCGTCAAATCCAGATTTTTCCCGGGGACTTTTGGCATCTATCCCACTCCGCCATGCCCCCCTCCAGGTGTTAGACCCCTTGAAACATCTTTTCCATCACTTTTGTGGCCAGCATAATTTTTTTTTTTTTTCAAAGTTCGCATCCCCATTGAAGTCTATTGCGGTTCGCGAACTTTAATGCGAACCGAACCTTCCGCGAAAGTTCGCGAACCCGGTTCGCGAACCTAAAATCGGAGGTTCGGCCCAACTCTACTGCACAGAGATGCCACTAGCCTAGTCTGTTGCTATGGAGAGGGGTGAAGGGATGCGTAGAGCACAACAGAGCGGTTTCCTATGGGCATGGTGAATGAGAATAATGTATACCCGCTTCCCGTCCCTTCCCCTGCTGCCTGCACATAACCGCTATCAGCTGCAAGCAAACTGCTGCAAAGCTTTTATAAGCTACGTACTACTATGGATAAAACCCACCCATTTGTCACGGTTATCACTACATTTAAAGTATGTCCCTAGTACAAAGTGTGGCGATAATATTTTATCCAGAAATAAAGGTGTATCTTTTCCGTTTTGTGCCTGCCACTTATTGCAAGGCCATTATATGGAACCTGCCTGTCATTGAGAGACCCAGATGGGACCCAGGCGGAATCCTTCGCTTCCAGGTCTCGGCGCTTGTTACCCACTGATGGCGCTGCTGCTGGAACGCAGGCTGCACATCCTGATAGGCGGAAA
The DNA here is from genome assembly GCF_040937935.1 of Hyperolius riggenbachi. Classification (NCBI taxonomy): domain Eukaryota; kingdom Metazoa; phylum Chordata; class Amphibia; order Anura; family Hyperoliidae; genus Hyperolius; species Hyperolius riggenbachi. The sequence continues at coordinate 98,769,717 of NC_090649.1, forward strand.
GCGCATTCCTAGTACGCCCTCCGCAGATGTAAACAATAGTCAGCTGACCACAGTCAGCTGACAGCGCAGTGTCCACTGACGTTACAGCTGCCACCTAGGTAGCTGTACCGCTGCGTGATTGGATGTGCGGAGTGTGGCCGGCCACTGATTGGATGAAAGTTGTATTTAAGCCTGCAGAGTGCTCCCAGTCATCGCCCGTGATAAGCATAGCTGTGGCTAGTTGCTGGGTGCGCACTCACATTGTTGAATTACTGGATCTCGACCTTGGCTTGTATTTGACCATTCTTGTTTGCTGTTATTAACCCTTGCTTTGATTACTGGATACTCTTGCTTGCTGCCTGGACCGACCTCTTCCTGTTACTGGATACTCTTGCCTGCCACCTGACCGACCTCTGCTTGTTAACTGGATACTTTTGTCTGCTGCCTGGACCGACCTCTGCTTGTTACTGGATACTCTTGCATGCTACCTGGACCGACCATTGCTTGTTACTTGACACTCTACCTGGACTAACCCTTGCTTGTTTCTTGAATAACCTTGCATGTGAACCTTGCATGAACTCTCTGCCTGGACCATTCACTGCCTGTTCCTGTCATTACTGTCAATCAACGCTGAGGGCCTCATACTCCTGAATCAAGGTAATAGTCCTGAGCGATACTTATGAACTATTGAACTGTTAATTGCCTCAGTGGAGTTCTGGTGGGTTATTGGCCTCTCTACCTAAGTCTGTATACCTTGCACGTTAAGACTTGGGGTAACCGTGGTCAGGAGACAAATAACGTGTCCTGATCACGTGGGGACTTGTCTATAGGTGAAGACCGTGGGCCGGGCTCAGAGATGTGGCAATAGATTGGGGCATAGAGACTGATTGGGGACATAACCTGTCAGGCCTTACACCCATAGTTGCAAAAATAACAGTAACATACCCGCATGACATACATATTAAAAAGTTGAGTCCCTAAGGTAACTATTTATGTATTTTTTTAAATGTCACTTTTTTAAAACATTTTTATAAAAGTGTTTTATTTTGTTAACTATGAAAAGGGGGAATAAGGGGTTAATTAATTGGGTATTTTATGTATGTTTTTATTGGAATGTATGTAAGTGTAATTTTACTATTTGGCCACTAGATGTCCCTCCACTTTATCTTCCTGTGCATTCTGTTAGTACGCTAACAGGAAGTAATGCGAGTATGTTTTACTTTAGTTTTATCAGTGACTGTCGCATCTCATTGATGCCGGTGGTCATTGATCACAGGCACTTAGATCAATGAATGGAAACTGTGTTCCCATTCACTGATTTGTGTCCTAATGGGCAGTGACATAAACATGGACGGGAATGACTGCAGCGGCGATCGCAAGGAGATACGTATATCTACGCCCCTGTAGCTAACATGAAGACTTCGGGGGCGTAGATAATATACTGCATTAGATGCACTAACTGGTTGAATTAATGTTTTCCTATCTTGCTGTCACTTACAGTAGGCAGTACAAATTTTATGGATCTGACCAGATTTTGGACTATTCCATCTCCTCATAGGGGATTTTCAGAGTTTTCTTTTTCAAAAGCACTTACTGAATGGCAATTATTCAGCCCAACTGCCAAAATAAAATGCAAGCCAGTAGGGAGGCCAGCCACCGTCCTTGTATAGATACTTTCCATAAAGTGCTTTTGTAAAGAATGAAGGACATACTGAGAAGAATCCCTCATGAGGCGATAAACTAGTCAAAAACCTGTTAGATCTGTCAACTTTTTACTGCCTATTGTAGGTAAGTAGAAGCACTGTCGTCTAAAAAGACTAGCCCTATAGGTACATACAAAGTTTTATTGTAAGGAACATACCTGCTGGCTCCCACTTGTCATCACTAAACAAGTGGAGGGGGATAAGCCAGGACCCCCACAGCAAAGTATTAGGGTAGTGAATTCACAGGGGGCTTTTCACAACTGTGGAGTCCGTTTTACCAATTGGTTTTTATTTATTTATAAAGTATATACAACTTTGTATATACCTATAGGGTTTGTCTTTTTAGACTACAGTGCTTGTATTTCTTTTTCCCTGGTACTTTTATATTTCGGTTATTGTAGGTAAGTAACAGCAACATAGGAGAAAAGTAATTTATGGTGCATTTCACTCTGAAAGAAATGTACTTCTTATAAATAAGTTATTTAAAATTTTGCATTTTTTTTTGCAATAGTGGTGCTTCAACTTTTTTTATTCATCAGCCTCCCCCCACCCTGGCGGACAAGGAAACTTAATGGTATAGTCATATACAACTATAGCATATTATTGGACTCATTAATATGTCCTTATGTTGATGGCCCACTCCAGTACAAGCCCAAGTTGAAGAGCTTCAGCAAAAAGTCAGTCTGAACAACCCAATAGCTGCCGTAGTAATTTAAAGAGTGCCTAAATTATAAATGACAGTTTGCTTTAAATCTAATAAGTTGCCAAGATGTGAGAATCCGCTCAGCTGCCTGCGCAGGCAGGCAGCCTTTTGACCATTGGTTAGGTTTGCTTGCTGCAGGACTCTGGAAAGGAGACCTTCTGTCAGTTGTGCAGCTTGTGTTGCTGAGGGATTTGCATACATTAGTCATGCAAATCCGTTACCTGCCTTCTTTTGATGACTGGCACTATAAAAGCATTCTGCTCCCAGAATGCTTTGCTGGACATTTCCCTTCCATGGTCTGTTCCTGATGGACACTGCTGGAGTGTCAGCCATTGCTATCTAGTATAGTTAATTCCTGGGGGTTGCTTTAGGCTCCCCTTCTAGCCCAGTCAGGTTGTATTATCTGTATTGCCTGTTCTGTCTTGTCTTGCCTGTTGCCATTGTCCTGTCCCAACGGTGGTGGACAGGAAATGGTTCTGATCTCTGTTCTTGGAGTATAGCTGGTGCAGCGGTTGCTACCAGCTATCTCTTCTGTTCTGTCTCCTGGGATCGCGCTGGCTACTTTTCGCTAGTGCTGGGGATCCTTCTGTTCTGTTTTCTGGGATCGCGCTAGCTACTTTTCGCTAGCGCTGGGGATCCTTCTGTTCTGTCTTCTGGGATCGCGCTAGCTACTTTTCGCTAGCGCTGGGGATCCTTCTGTTCTGCTACTCTGTACCTGGATCGCGCTAGCCACTTTTCGCTAGTGCTGTGGATCCTATCTCTCGCTTGTCCCTGTTTTCGTGTGTCTGTCTTGTCTGCTACGCTTGCTGGAGGCTCGGTGAGGTAACCGTTAAGCAAGCGCTCGCGTCCTTTGTTTCATGTTTGTCTGTTAATGGTTAGTTAGGCATGCTTGTCTCTATTGTGCTTAACACGTGGAGACCACGCATAACCGCGTGCACTGTTGCGAATGAGTGCGGTGTTCGCGGTTAGCTAGCGTTTGTTATTTTCCGTATCTCCCTATTGTATTATTTGCTGTGCCTTTGCTACTCTCGTATTCTATCCTGATCTGCCTTGTGTCACGTCTGGCGATCGCACCTCTCGCGATCGCGTTCCTATTTCATATCTGCTGTTGTGTGTGCGTGGTCGCGGGGTGGCGACTGGATTGGCGCACACACATACAACCTGTCCCTTTGCTCAATCTCATTCGCAATCACCTCTCTTGCGATTGCGTTCTGCGCTTCGTACAATTCCTGTCTGGCATTTGTGGAGGTACAGAGGATTGGTTCCTCTGCACTCCTCAGCGCCATCTGCCGACAGGAATTTCCCTCTACAGGTGCGTAGCACCTTTTGCTGGGTGCCTGCAAATATACGCTTGTGGAGGATTTCCGCCGTGTCAGCGCACACGTTGTGCGCTGATCACGGAGAAAGTTCCACAATCGTTACACAAGATATATTAAATCACACATAATAAAGATGTGATTTTCTTCCCCCCGGGTCTATATTCCATATATGGTCTTGTAATTCCTGCCCCCTGTCTGAAAACCGGACCTGACAATTTATTTTCTTTACTAGCCATGGGTGCAAAGCATGCTGGGGGATTGATGTCATGACTCCACCCTCCATGCCGTGCTCCCAGCCCACACCCACTGTGAAAAGAGATGTAATCTAATCCAGGCTGGCAGGGAAACATCTGGGGTAAGATACAGACATGATAAGCATTTCTGCTGTCTCTCCTCTTTCCTACATACTGTGGAAAGAGATGTAATTTGATCCAGGTAGGCAGACAGGCAGAAGGTAGGGGAGGTCACCACCAGGCTGGAGGCGAGGACACCATGTTGAGGACACAATGCTGTGGATGTACTTGCAAGGCATCAGCATGAGGAGAAAGATGGAGGTGCTACTACAGATACAAATGAGTTTCTCTTCTAGACTCTACGATGTACAAGATGTAAACTTTATATGTTCATCTAACTGTAAACGGTGCATAGACTAGACAAAACAAGACAAGACAAATAACATTTATATCGCGCTTTTCTCCTGGCGGACTCAAAGCGCCAGAGCTGCAGCCACTAGGGCGCGCTTTATAGGCAGTAGCAGTGTTAGGGAGACTTGCCAAAGGTCTCCTACTGAATAGGTGCTGGCTTACTGAACAGGCAGAGCCAAGATTCAAACCCTGGTCTCCTGTGTCAGAGGCCTTAACCATTACACCATCCAGGCACAGCACAGCACAGACTACATATAAGTATTGCCATTTGAACTCTTTTTTTTGAGTGGAGGTAGTCTTTAAGAGGCTGAGCAAGTTGCAAGACTGTGTGTGAGGCACTTTTCCATGCAATACTATCAAAGAGAAACTACATAAGAAGGTCCAGGGAGAGACAAACAAATAGACGCTCAGGCTCTTCTATGGGCATTATCTGCAAAGTAAAGTAATTCTAAAAGAATAGAACTATAAACTTTGTTGCCAGTATAACGTTACTCTATATGCTAGACTGCTTTCTTTACTTGACATTAGTCCTACTTTAACAATGTCCATTCCAGCGAGACACCAGGATCCCGTTTTAATGACCTATTCGTAGGCAATTCATTGCGTCTGGCTGATAAACTGTTCAGAATGAGCCATCAGTCAGATGTATGTACATCAGTCTGTCATCTGACATACAGCCGGCCCACGATGTATACTGGTTAGACATGTTAACATAATTCAGTTGACAAGAAAATAAAACCTCACCGTGATGCACATTCGCTCAGACAGGGAAAACACAATTATAGTCAGGCAAACATTGCCAGCACGCCTGTCTATTAATGTTTGACCAGTCATTTTCTAATTGCTGATCCTAATGTCAAATTATGGAGCTGTAATGCTTTCTGAGTCCAACAAATGAGATTTGTTCTGCTGGTGCGTACAGAGTTTGCTTTCCTGGAATCTCATGTATTGGCACTGGTCCTTGCCAGGAAAAGGAATATGGTATATATACGTATGTATATAAATCATGCTAATGGTCTTAATCAACATTTTTAATTATGTCCCAAGCCAGATCATTGTTCGTTAGTGCTGCAAAGTATCTGTTTTGAAAGGGCTTCTATGCGTTAATGGAACAGGAAATGTGTATTGGTTTCCCAGAGATAATCACAAGTTGGAAGAATGAACTTTGCTTCCTATAGAGATTTATAGCACATGATCGTTAGCAGGTAATAATCACCCTAGAATGGGGCATAATGGCACTAGTTACAAGGGGGATTGGCAGTAGCCATGGTAGAATCAGAATCTTTATTCGCCAAGTGCGACCAGAACGCCCAGAATTGTTTGTGGTTTACATGGAAATGGCAAAAGAGCAAAGACATTTAAGAAATTGACAATAGAGTAAGACAGACATAAGTTGACAGCATGGGAAATATATGGTGAGACAGTCAAGCCTAAATGAACGTGCAATTGAGCATGGGAAGCAGTCGTGGGCATCCCAACAGGGAGTGGAGTAGTCCTCCTCACAGCGATTACCAAAAGTTCAGTGTGGCGGCTGGGTATATAACTCCAGGAAACAAGAGTGCCTTGGGCTAGGGGTGTGTAAGCTGAGCAGGACTAGAGTACAGCCAAAGTGCGTGCCGGGCGTGATCGTTTGAGTTTAGCAGGAGAGCTGCTTGGGGAAAAAAGGTGCAACTATGCATGGTAGTTCTTGAGTGGATGGTCCTGTAGCAGTGGACTGATGGGAGCAGCTCGAAGAAGCGCCAGCCTGGATGGGAGAGGTCCTGGGAAATCCTGTTAGCTCTTGTCTTCATTATAGCGGTATGGAGGAGGTCAAGAGGTGGCAATGATCCTTTCTGAACTTATGACTCTTTGAAGTTTATACTTATCTCTGGCAGTTTCACCTGCATAGGAGACGATGATGGAGGAGCAGAGGATAGCTTCGATAGTAGCAGCAACAGCTCTCGTGGCATACCAAATATTTTCAATTAGCACAGGAAGAATACCTTCTGCTGAGCTTTCTTCTGGATTTTGGATGTGTTCTGCACCACCTTAGGTCATTAGTTAGGGTTGTGCCAAGGAAGCTAACACTTGGTAACTCATAGACTTCAGTCCTGTTCAGAACATGGTAGGGCATGGGGGGATGTTTCCTGAAGTCCAAGATCAATTCAACTGTCCTAGATGTGTTGAGGGCGAGCTTGTTGGCCTTATACCACCTGCAGATTCTCTTGATCTCACTTTGATAGTCTTGCTCTCCCTCCCAGCTGATGAGCAAAATGATAGCTGTATCATTGGCAAATTTGATGACCTTAATGGAGTCGGCGGATGAGGTTCAGTTATTAGTGTACAGTGGGAACAAGAGAGGGGACAGAACACATCCTCCTGTGTTGGTAGTTCTCACACTGGAGAAGCAGTTGCCAAGCTTAACCTGCTGCATTCTATTGGAGAGGAAGTCCTTGACCCACACGCAAAGTGTGAAGTCAACTCTGAGATGTGCAAGTTTGTTAATCTGGATGTCTGGGCAGATCATATTGAATGCAGAGCTAAAGTCCAGGAACAGGATCCGGGCATAGGGGTCTGGCCTGTCAAGGTGTTCTGAGATGTACAACAGACTCATGTTGATGGCATCCTCTATGGTCCTGTTAGCACTGTATGCGAACCGATGTGGATCAAGGAGGGAGTTAGTGGAATGATGCAGGTGGGTGAGAACCAGTCATTCGAAGATCTTCAGAACACGGTTACTAGCTGGTCCGGACAGGTTCTCAGGCAAATTGGTGACACATCGTCCAGGTCGGCTGCTTTCCTGTGAATGAGCCTGCGGAGGTGACAAAGTACATCTGCTTCCTGGACTGCAGCTGGCACTGAGTCGCTGTGGGTCTTCAGGGGCGAGAGCTTTATCATGGTTGCTGGGTCCACTAGCTGCTTGGAATGGAGCTCGAACCTGCAATAGAACTCTGGTACCTGGGCCAAGAAGCAGAGGGACCCAGGTAATCCCTAACTTCTTACTATCCTTGCTTTGCATCTCTCCAACCCCATAACAAGTAGCAAGATTTCTAATTTTTGTGCCCCTAGGCCAAGTATGTTGTGACTCCCTTTCTTGCGCCACAGCACCCTTCCCATTCCATATGCAGCCCCCTCTTCCATGTGTATCATCCATGTACAGCACCCCTCACATTCCATGTGCAACCCTGTCTTCCATGCATAGTATCCATGTACAGCACCCCTCACATTCCATGTGCATCCCTGTCTTCCATGCATAGTATCCATGTACAGCACCCCTCACATTCCATGTGCAGCCCTGTCTTCCATGCATAGTATCCATGTACAGCACCCCTTACATTCCATGTGTAGCCCCCTCTTCCCTGTGTATCATCCACGTACAACAGCTTCTTTATTTCATAAACAGTTCCCTTGGGAATCAGTTTCCCTTTTCATGTGCTGCTCCCCATTTTCACCCCCCTATCATACTTTTTTGATGTCAAATCAATTTTGACAGTTTTAACAGCTTATCCATGCTTCTCAGTTCTCACCTAAACCACTCCCTATGCTAACTTAAAAAACCACTATCGTGAACAATTGCACAATTTACAATATACACATTAACCCCTTCAAATAAGTACATTTCTTTCATAGTATAAATTACTCTTCTCCTATGTTGCTGTCAATTATAGTAGGCATTAAATCTCTCAATCTCCTCGTAAGTGATTCTCAGTATTTCCTTTTTTAAAGGATCTAAAAAAAAAGCAGGCTGACCTCCCTACCCGTTTGACAGTCCAAATGCCAAAATAGTGTGCAATTAGCAATTACTTTTTTTAAAATAGAGAGAACAGATCATATGTAGACTGTGTCGATTTTTAAAAAAATAAAAATACATTTTACAATGTGTTATATAGTGTAGGTGTAGTATAGTGTAGTGTATTATAGTATAGTGTAGCATAGTGGAGTGTAGATTAGAATTGTACATTTAACCCCGCCGTTTGCGTGCGAACATTTGTGATTGCGCGTGAAACCCATTACGTGCGTTATAACACGCACAAAATGCTAGCGCGACCGTGATAAGAGTTATCACGGATTTGTGAATTAAGCCAAATGTGCGGGATTAAATGTTTACCACTGTAAAAAATCTCTATTCATCCTGAAAAAAAAAAAAAACAACAAGATTGTCTGTTGGACAAAGTACAGCCAAACTATAAGCTGTGAAAATGTAACAATCCCAAATGCAAAAACATGTTATGGAGCTGCTTTCACTGATGGTAGCAAAGTGGTTAAAGAAGAACTGTAGGGAAAATAAATACAATATTCATTTATAAATTATTTAGTCAGTGGTTGCCCATTGTAAAAAAAATGTCCTTATCCTAATTTACATTCTAAAATGTATCAAATTTATTAGTCCTGTCAGGCTATCTCTGCGTAATATTTGTTTCAAAGAATTCCAAAACGAGTGAAAATAATGTCTGGTCTCCCAGAATGCTCTGGGAGGAAAATTCTGAATAGCTAAACAGCCTAGGCTAAGCATCACTGAGAGGGCGGGGCTACATACCAATACATAGCAATACTGTATATAGTTATAGGAAGTGTTTCTGATGCTGAGACCAGGAAAATGACCATAAAAGTTGGCATTCTAAATAGTTTACTGCACTGTACTCTTTAAGGCCCTATTCAGACCTAAAAATGGAAACGCAAACGCAGGCCTTTTGCATTTTTCTGCACTGTTCCCCCCCCCCTTCCAGCGCTCCACTGCGCGCTGCATTTTTGTACATAGCGCATTTCTAGGCGCATTTTCAGAGCAGTTTTGTAAATCACTCCCTGACGCAAGTCAGGAGGTGAGCTCTTTGACCAGGTAAACGCGAACGCAATCACTGCACAAATCGATTTTGTGAGCGTTTTGCATTTTTCCTATACCTTCCATTATAGCAAAAACTACCCAAAAATGGTACAGGCAGCGCTTTGCTGAGCGGATCGGAAACGAACCGCTCAGCTGTGAACTCTCTCATAGGGAATCATTGCACAAGCGCTTTGTGGGCGATTTTCAAAATCGCCTGCGCTGGAAAAAGGGCGGAAAATGCCCCTAGTGTGAACGGAACCTCACAGTTGCATTGGGTTACTGAATAGCACAGCTCCAGGAGTAAGGCGTATTTATTTTTGTAAACCTAAACTTTGCAAACATTTGCTGGTTAGACTGAAAGTCTAAAATGTATATTCCGCCATCAAATTAAATAATAAATGTAACATATTTTGACATCCTCATTATAGCCTCTCTCCAAGAAAATGTGCAAACCCGCTGAATTCACACTCCATTAGCTTTATGGGGAGCCACAGGCGTCCAGGATTTTACACTCTGTCATTCCTGGATCAATATATTGTTTTAAATTAAGTCTCAGTAACGTTAAAATATTTTATTGACCATCCGTTTCCAGCCATCTCAGTAACCTATGGAAACACAAAATAAATGACCGCCCTGCTATGCCTTATTCTGTAAATTATGCATTAGTTTAATAATTAGGCTCTTGGCCAGTGAGTTGCATCTCTAGCTGGAGAGAACTGCAGGTTTCCTAATATAGTTCCCGAATGCTGGCACTCAAGGAAGTAGAAAGATTAAGAAGCCTATTTATAAGAGGACAGGCTGGCTGTTCACCAGAGCAATGCTATGTTTTTCCTGTTATAACAGTCATTGCCACTTTTAAAGTGACAGTTGCTTACTGTTGTTTATTGGCCTGTTTGTCCTATTGCCAAAAGAAGTATGAAGTGGCAATTAGACCTGATTGCCACTTTATAAGGGCCCATGGGAACCATCATTTAAAAACTGAAGAGTCCCATAGGAGATTGTAGTACTTCCTGCAAACACCTATATTCCACATTGGGCATTATTATTACTTTGCCAATAACTAATAGTTCACATTTTTTTCAATGCAAGTGAATAGGGCTTCCCATTGCCACTTAGAGCTGTTTTCCACTACACTCGATTTTGCTGTGTATTCCAAAAAGCAAGGACATCAACAAAGTAATGGAAATCACAAGAACCCTTTTATACTATTGCAATATGATTTTGCCTGATCACAAAAGGCCTAACATCGAGTGAAAATAACATCCAAAATCGGATTGTAAAATTTCAAAAAATGGCATCAAAATTGCGATTGCATTTTGTGATTTGTAGTGGAAAACAATGGTTAATTTGCATATACCGTATATACTCGCAAGCAAGCCGACCCGCATATAAGCCGACCCCCGAACTTTTTCCTGAAAAACCAGGAAAAAATGATTGACCCTCATATAAGCCTACGGCCAACGACCAACGTGACTCGCAAGCATGCCGACCCCCCAACTTTTGGCCCACTTTTGGGGGGTCAAACATTCGGCTTGCTTGCGAGTATATACGGTATTCAGCAGTGATGCACTGGGAGACATCTCAAGCTCACTCCAACCTGAATTAAACGCAAATTCTTTCTGTTTTAAGAAAGCAACCTTTTGTTTTTCTTAGTGGAAAACAGGAAACCCCGAAGCAGGGTGAAAAAGTTGGCGTTTATCGTATTGATAAATAAATGGTACCGTATATGAACAAATTAATGCAAGGGTCCAAGATACTATGCACCATTTTGAGAAAGTCTGGAAGCCATAGATGGAAGTACTTGGTTTCTTTATAGGGTACCTGAGATGGGGATAATGGCAGTATTCATACACACCTGCCCCATATAGTCTGCCCCACAGCCCCATATAGTCTGTGGGCTCCCTCTAGCAGCTCTGTTCAATTACAATAGCTTCTGGTATGCCGGCCAGTGGCGGCCAGTTGTCAGCTTCTGTGCATGCGCGGCCAGGCCATGCCTGCCTCCGCCAAGCTCCCGTGTCCCTGCGCAGTACTATGGGAGGTGAGTGGGAGGTATGTACATGGCCGGCCCCCGCATGTGCAGAAGAGTGCCGTGGGACAGAATAATGGGAGCTATTGAAATTGAACAGAGCCACCAGAGAGGACAGAGAAGGAGTCCACAGACCTCGGTAGTATAAATATCCCTGTTATCTCTATCTCATAGTCTCTTCAAGGACATTTTATTCTGTTTCTTATCAAAAATCCATCAACCCTTCGCACTTTCGCATGCAAATGTTCAAACAAATGCATTCACAGATTTACTCATCCAGGCCCAACTGTTGTCCCTACAGCTAAGTTAAAAGCCGGGGTTTTAGTTCACAGAAGAATGCATTCTTATGCTTAGTCACCTATACTGCGCAGAAGTACCCAGGTAAACATAGGTGTCCTAACTCTGGCCCTGTAACATGCATAGTGCAGACATGCAAACACATTCATTGCATCAAACCTATCAATGGATTAGGAGCACACATCCTGACTTCCTCTCCTGGGAAAGACAGTGCATCTTACCAATCGCACAAGGGAGCTAACGTTATGTATCCATGTGCACCATGCCCATACACCAGCATAAGCTGTGTGCATGCTGACAAACACATACAGGGGAGGGAGGGAGTGCACTGAATTAGACCCTAGCCACAGGGGTCAGCAACAAGAAAATACTTCTGCGCAGTATAGGTGACTAAGCATAAGAATGCATTCTTCTGTGAACTAAAACCCCGGCTTTTAACTTAGCTGTAGGGATAACAGTTGTGCCTGGATGAGTGAATCTGTGAATGCATTTGTTTGAACATTTGCATGCGAGAGTGCAGAGGGTTGATGGATTTTTGCTGTTTTCTGGCCACATCCCCTTCAGCGCCTCCCTTTCCTTAATGGCTTGTGTAGTGTCCTAGCTAGAGGCGATGTGCCTGGATATATGAATTTTATTCTGTTTCTTATTCATTATATTTCCTTGCTACTAAGTAGCACACTTAGGCAGGGTACACATTTCCTAAAATGGCTTGTATTTTGCCACATAGCATGGAACACACACCGCTGCACTTACAGTGAAAGTCAATGGGTCGCTTGCACTTCAGGATTTTTTCCTATTCTTTTGCATTTCTGTTTTTTTTTTTTTTTCATGTGATTTCCATCACTTTAAAAAGAATCAGACAACTTTCTATATATATATTTTTTTTTTGTTACGTACCACGATTTGCTAATTCTGTTGTAGTTTGCTGCAATTACAAAATTGCATGAAAAATTGAAAAGTCTCACATGGAAAGTTCAAAACCAAGTGTGGTATGCTGATACTAATTAGGCTCAAGTTACAGTATAAAGACTGTAGTAATAAAACAGATGTAAGTAGTAGGCAGTGTGGTACTGTTTATCCCTCACTAGAGGGCAGCGTTGGAAGGTAGGAGAGATAGCAAAGGACTTCTGCAATCAGTTCCTGTGTAATAGTCACGTGATCGCATAATCCATAATTAATTTAGCGCATAACCGTAATTACATGATGTAATTTCACAATTACGGGTAATTACACGAAAATGAAAAATGTGGTTCTGTTGGTACAAGTCTAAAAAAATGTTCAAAAATGTTCAATGTGGTTTCAAAGAAAATCAATTTTTTAAATATTCAAAGAAAAAATGTTTTCTAAGTGCTCGTTCACACTAGAGGCGTTTTTTGGATTTTTTAAGCGTGGGTGATTTGTACATTGGAAAGCGCTTACACTCTGCTTTCCAATGAGATAGTACTCATTAGGCCGTTCCGTTTGCTTGCCGCTGACAAAAGCGCTGCCTGTACCATTTCCAGGGTGATTTGCTCTGAATGGAAGGTATAGGGAAATCGCAAAGCCCTTGAAAAAGCGATTTGTATAGCGATTTCCCAAGCGCTTTGACCTCCTTGACGGTAACCCCGTGTGTGACACAGGGTTAGCCGCCGGAGGGTGCCACTCAGGCCCTGCTGGGCCGATTTACATCATTTTTTTTTTTGCTACACGCAGCTAGCACTTTGCTAGCTGCGTGTGCATAACGATCGCCGCCGCTACCCGCCGATTCGCCGCTATCTGCCACCCTACCCCCCCCAGACCCCTTGCGCTGCCTGGCCAATCAGTGCCAGGCAGCGCTGAGGAGTGGATCGAAACATCTGCTGACGTCACGACGTCGATGACGTCGGTGACGTCACCGCGATCGTCGCCATGGTGACGGGGAAGCCCATACAGGGAATCCCGTTCAGAACGGGATTCCCTGCAGGGTAAAAGCGCCGGCGGCGATCGGAGGGGTGGGAGGGATAGCGAAGGAAGGGGGGAAGCATGTAGCTAGCGCTAGCAGAGCGATTTGAAAAAAAAATGGCTCAGTGCGGCCAAGAGCATGAGCAGAACGCAATGTGAATGAGGCCTAAGGGCCCGTCTCTATTTGTCAGTTTTTCTGTGAATCATGTTTTCTGCATGAGTTGTCTGACAGTTTTGTATGTAGTTTGCATTCAAAAAAACGCATTCAAGTGTGAACTAGCATATTGATTAACATTAGTTGCCGTTTTCCTGGGCAGAAAACAGACAGAAAAACTGACAAGTGGGAACAGGCCCTAAACTCTGTATAATGACGTTTTGCTGTTGTACACTATATACAGAGTTCAAAGTTTTGCATACACCTATTATACATTTTAAAACAAACCTGTGATCCAGCGCTGGAACCGTCTGGAAGTTTGTGACTTCGCTCCCGTCTGTGAATGACCACACTGCACAGGTGCAGGACACCTTGCGCCAGCGCAGTACCACGGAGCCACTTGGGCTCAGCTTTTTCCTCCAAGCCCAGGTGGCTCCATGCTACTGCCCAGGCACGGGGCGTCATGCCTCTGTGCAGTGCAGCTGTGGTCATTCACAGAAGGGAGCGCGGTCACAAACTTCCAGAAGATCTTAGCGCTGGATCAGTGGTCTCCAGGAGCACGTGGGAAGCCTATGGCTGATCCAGGGACTTCCCTCTATCAAAGTAATTATGTGACTTTCTTCAGTCACAGGTTCTCTTTAACATGCATTAAATGTGTCTGCAGAACTCGGGGTATATGATGAGTGTACTGCAGCAAAATGTCATGAAATTTACAGAGTTTAAAAAACATTTTTTTTCTGTGAATTTTAGAAAAGTTGATCTTTCTCAAAAACTACCTTTTTGGCTTTCATCTACTTGTTTGAATGTGTTTTTGCAATTTACGTGAAAAAATAGTTTTAGGCGGCCGAAAAATTTTAAATGCGTAATGTATGGGTTTTGCAAAATCAATAAACTTTTGAAATTGTAATTATAGATGATTGTAATTTCAAAATGGTATGCAAAATTTCATGTAACCGAAATGAGCTCATTGCGATTATCACTAGGCAATGTTTATCCTAATGGAGGGTGAGCCAGCCTGTGCGCCTAAGAAGTAGTGTTGGGCGAACAGTGTTCGCCACTGTTCGGGTTCTGCAGAACATCACCCTGTTCGGGTGATGTTCGAGTTCGGCCGAACACCTAATGGTGTTCGGCCTTTTAAGTTCGGGTTCGCCCCGAACTACTAATTGGCCGCCGAACAGGGCCCTGTTCGGCCGAATACTGCCCCCCTATGGGGTTGCAGGCATAAGGGGGGAACATGCCCCGATCGCGGGGGGGGGGGGGGGTCGGAAATTCCCCCCACCCCCTCCGCTAGCGCTCCCCCCTCTGCCCGCTTCCCCATACAAACGTTTCAGGAAGTACCGGTCCGGTGGTAGTGGGTGGCTGGCAGTGGGCGGCACTGTGAAGTGAGTGACTGAGGAGGAGGAGTCCGGAGAGGGAGGCCGGGCAGCGGGCGGTTCAGCAGTAGTACCGTACTACTGCTGAACCGCCCGCTGCCCGGCCTCCCTCAACGCGTCACTCTCCGGACTCCTCCTCCTCAGTCACTCACTTCACAGTGCCGCCCACTGCCAGCCACCCACTACCACCGGACCGGTACTTCCTGAAACTTTTGTATGGGGAAGCGGGCAGAGGGGGGAGCGCTAGCGGAGGGGGTGGGGGGAATTTCCGACCCCCCTCCCCGCGATCGGGGCATGCTCCCCCCTTATGCCTGCGACCCCATAGGGCCCCCAAAAGTGGGATGTTCGGGGAGTTCGGGGTTCGGCCCGAACATGCCGAACATTGCGGCCATGTTCGGCGAACTTTCCCGAACCCGAACATCCAGGTGTTCGCCCAACACTACTAAGAAGTGCCTGGATTTGTGTAATGTTTCTAATTATTAACTCAGTAATTTACACTTTTTTTTTTAGGATCTACCGTAATTTAGATTTTTTTAAGTAGTTTACAGTCACTTTGAATCATTTAAAGCAGAGCTCCCCAACCCTGTCCTCAAGGCCCACTAAGGCCTTGTTCACACTGCAGGCGGTTTTGTTATTTTTTAAGCACGGGCAATTTTTCAAAATCTCCCTGAAAACGCTTACACCATGATTCTCTATGTGATAGTTCATGTCTAAGCAGTTAGTTTCCGATCTGTTTAGGTAAGCGGTGCTTGAGCCATTTTTGAAGCGATTCCGCCTCAATAGAAGGTGTAGGAAAAATGCAAAACGCTCACAAAAACGATTAATGGAGCGATTGCGTTCTCGCTTTTAAGAATAAATACATTGCATTTATTCTTTTCTGGATCAAAGAGTTCACTTCCTGACTTGCGCCAGGGAGTGAATTACCAAAACGCTCGGGAAAAATGCGTCGGAAACCGCTAACCACAAAAAAGAATCGCCTACCCAAGCGCCGGGAATCGGAAAGAAAAAACGCCTCAAAATAAGCCCACTGCGGATGGACAGTACATGTTTTGAAGGGAACCACAAACATGCACAGGTGTGGTAATTAGTGTTTCACCAGAGCTAACAACTACTTCTGTTGATTTCTACTAAACATGCACTGTTGGTGAGCCCTGAGGACAGGGTTGGTGAACACTGATTTAAAGGACCACTATTGCAAAAATTGTACATTTAAAATACATGTAAACACACTCAGATAAAAGGTACATTTCTTCCAGAGTAGAATGAGCTATAAATTAATTTTCTCCTACGTTGCTGTCACTTACAGTAGGTAGTAGAAATCTGACAGAACCGACAGGTTTTGTGGTATCCCATCTCCTCATGAGGGAATCTCAGGGTTTTCTTTATTTTCATAAGCACTTAGCAAATGGCAGTTGCTCCTTTCAACTGGCAAGAAAAGTGTGCAGCGAGCATGTAGGCTGGTCAGCATCTTTGTATAAATCCTTTTTAGGGAGTGTGTTTATAAAAAATAAAGGCGATGTTGAGAATTCCCATGAGGAGATGATCTGGTCCAAAACCTGTCAGTTCTGTCAGATTTCTACTACCTACTGTAAGTGACAGCAAAATAGGAGAAACGTAGTTTATGGCTCATTTTACTCTGGAAGAAACATGCTTCTTATTTGTATATTTTTACGTGTATTTTAAATTTTACATTTTTTTTCACGGTAGTGGTCCTTTAACGGAGGTCCATCATGAGAATGATGGAGACCATTTTCCGAAACACTGCTTGGCTGGCTATAATAAAGATTCTTTTGCGTAAAAAAAAAATGTAATCTGTAATTTTGTTTCTGGCTAGTGGCTCAGAAAGCATTATGGCAGGCGGTCACCATTGCAGCCTGACCATGTTTCAAAAGGAGGTCACCAATGACACTGTCCATACTTCTTCCATGACAGGTTTCCTTTAAGATGGGGAGAACAGGCAGATCATCAACATTTTCCATGCATAGGGTATGATTTCCTACAAACACAAATACTAGTCAACATCAGCAAAAAGCACTAAAGACATAAATTACTTAAAGTGGATGCATCAATAAAATCAATAGAGCACGTGTTAGCAATATCAGGCTACATTATTATTTGGAGCAGCATTATTATTTTGCATTACTTTCCATGGAAAAAGAAATGCTGCTCTCCAGTTTATCAGCAAGAAAGTGACATGGGGAAGAAAGGGAAGGAGAGGACAGTATAAACATTTCCCACCATTACAAACTGCAGGAAGAATAAAGACCCATCTTTAGGGCTTTAGTAGTGAAAGTGAGAATTTGTTTTTTGTACTTTCTGCGTTTGCATGCATTGCATGAAAGTGAACGGGTCAGCCGCGCGTTTTGGGAAAAAATGCGTGCAGCATGTGTTCGTGTACAGCACTGGTACGGAACGCATGCAATGTGAACATCAGACAGTGCAGTCTATGCCCTTCTGATGTTCATGCGTGTCGGCCTCCCGCACGTGTTGCCGAAATACAGACGAAATACAGAAATGAAACAGGTGGAGAATGCAATTACCATTCCAGCCGTTAGTGAGGCTATATATTTAACTACTTGATTAAACAAGAGGGTCTCAGGCAGGCCGCAGGAGTAATGGGCTCAAGGTAGTACATTCAGAGGCTTCCTACTACTTAGGTAAGTATCTGAAGTATAAGTAAGAATATAGGCAAGTGTCTAAATTAACAAGTTTTAGGAAGGTTTCTTTTTCTCCACAGGCTCCTGGCAGTGGCGTTCTTAGCATATTTGACAATTGGTGCTGATTATTTACAGAAACCCATGTTATTGGTACTCCCCAATGTGACATCCCTGATGGTTTGGTGGTACCCCATGGAGAGGGGGCTGACATGACATAATTCCTCCCACCCTCTCCATGGGCCCCCCTCCTGTGTCCACCTACAGAGGGTGAAAATCACCCCTTTGATGTCCCTGAAAGTTAAACACACCTCCAGAACCACTGAAATGCGATGACGTCAACTTGTTAATTGTACAGAGCCATTTTAGTAAGAGGGATTTATCATACCGTTTGTAGCCCCTTACACACACCTAAGAGTTAAAGTGAACCTCCGGACTAAAAATCGACTCAGCAGCACTGAAAAGGCTTTGTGTTTCTTTAACAGTTTCACAGCATCAGAACTTTGTTTCTCTTATACAAGCCTCATTTTTAGCTGCACAGAAGAAAACTGCCCGGGCTTTGTCCTCCTGATGCGGTGCAAAGCATGATGGGATTTCTGATTTTGTTGTTCTCATTCTGCTGTTTTGGTGCAAATTGGTTTTTTTTACATTTTGAATTTGACATTTGAAGCCTAGTGTGTGCAGCTGGGAGGGGTAATCAGGACACAGGGCAGTTGGAGCTGTCTCCTGCTCCTTGTCACCTCATTTCAACCAAAAAGATGGCTGCCCCCATGACAAAGATGGCAACCCCCATGAATCACAAACATTTGCCTGTTCTTTTAAAACAGGGTGGGTAAGATATTATATTACCTATCTATTCTAATTAACATAACTAATGTAGCTTGATGACAGTATGTTTGTTTAGGCTGAAGTTCCCCTTTAAGGTTCAGCATGCGCTTGCTGGGTAGTATGCAAATCTGGGTGTTTCAAGTCTTACCCCATAGAGCCACATTAATCCATGCCATGCACTGATGAGGATCAACCAGGTCGAAACAGTCTGTATGCATGTTGGATTATTGTGGCTCTGTACAATTAACAAGCTGACACATTTTTGCATTACAGCGGTTCTGGACGTGTGTTTATCTTTCAGGGACATAAATGGATGATTTGCATATTCAGCAGTGATGCATTGTGGGAGACCTCATGTGGTCATTCCAACCTGAATAATTGCAATTACCTTCTGTTTTAAGAAGGCAAAATTCTGTTTTGTTCTGTAGATACAGCCTGGATATTACAGCTGATGTGGCTGCAGTCCCCAATACTGCAGTATGATGAATGTCTGTAATCCATTTACCGAGCGCTTCTGCTGCTTTCTGCAGATCACTGTTATTACATAAACATCTTTACCTTCTAGAGCGTTTAATCTGAAGTTAGGTATACGCCATCTGTTTATGCTTTCTTACAGAGCCTGACTTCAAACATTTTTTTTTTAATGTAAACATGTAACTCTTTTTAACTCCCAGAAATACATTTTAGGCATAAAGAGAGATTTATGTACGTGACACAGAGATAGAAGTCCGCAGAGAACGATTTTATGCAATGCTAGAAGTGAAAAGTTGTTCTGCGTAAAAAAATCTGGTGTTCGCAGCTGATATATCTGTGAATTATCATATCGATGTGTTATGCATGAGTGAATGTATAATTAATATTCTGTTTCCTTTCAACGGGCTACCTTGTAAACATTTGGTGTAAATATTTGCTACTGAGATTTATATCTATAAACTAGTACATCCTGCTTAGATTGCGCCGCTCGCCTCCAGCAGAGAAAACCGCCAAAGCTGCGTGCGTTCAGCAGAAACACCAAAGCTAGAAAGGAATTAAACAGTCCGGCAGACAAAAATTCTTGCGCTGAGTGGACTTGTGGAATACTTAAAGCTCAACCATCAATTAAACCTAACATAGGCTCTTGACAGAAGAAAAAAACTCTGGCCCCCTTCTCAAGAAAAAAAAATATATATACTTCCTGCAATTACAGCATTAATGTTCTGTTTTACGTGTTGTAGATATCATTTGAATCCCATTTCCAGAAACTTGTTCTCCCAGGAACATCCTCTACTCCACTATAGATGTAGCCCCCCTCCCCACCAAACCCCTCATATTTATTGGCTGTTCTACGCATCTAGGTTATTCGGGTTCTGCGGAATTGGAAATGGAAATTGGAAAATCTGTGCAAAATTGCTACTGGGATACAATTCAACTCAAACAGTAAGGATGCCTAATATATTCCTGTAGACGGGCTCCATAAAAATAGCACCTGGATGTGCAGACAGTAACTTGAATAGAAGGTTGCACAAGGAAGGTGTGACAGGAAATGATGTCACGACTGTTTGAACTTAAAGCTGCGGTCTTGCAGCCTATTGCGTTGTCTTGAGAAAGCCGGCGTGCCCGGTGAAATTGCGCAAACTTCCCTCGCAGATGGCACTTTATTGCTACAGTAACCGCCGGACCCCCAGTACCGTATGTCAAGAGGTGGGGTGGGCTATCAGGACTGTTTCCCAGCGAGGCCGGTGAGACGTCACCCGAAACCATACAGTATACACCTGGCTTGGTGGACAGAATACCACTGTGATGATACATGGAATAGTGGAAGCGGATTGGTGAGACCGTTTATGTTTTACACTTTACACTGGATGCATATCGTCCTGGCGTGACGCAGCAGATATTGATTTATAAATTCACACTCTCCCTACATGACTACGTTTATATGGAGGAATCATGGATTTATGATACCACTATAGATCTGGATTTATGGATGTGGAATATTCTCACAACCTGTAACACACAGAAGGAACTTGTCCTTATATGGAACTGTCACCATTTTTTTGCCACGGTTTTTTCTTTGTACATCTGTACGCCAGACAGAGTGATTATGGTGTATTACACCGTTCTGATTAACAGTGCGCACTGCGAGGACTTTGCTCATTTTTCCCTCATAAGGTTTTTTTTTAGATTATTATATTTTTATAATTTTGTAATAAAAGTTATATTTTATTGCAGCAGCCCATGTTGTGAATTCATAACGTTACTTGAATTGTATCCCAGTAGCAATTTTGCACAGACTAGATTAGTGGGTTATTCAGGTTGTGGTCAGTGTACCGTGTATTTATTGGAAACCGGAAAATGGAACTCTTAATTCCACGGAAATCAGTTTTCAACTCTGTAATTTTAGACCAATCACAAAGATTGATTTTACATTTTTCCAATTTCAGTTTTTACATTTTTTTGCATTTTCTGTTGCAAAAAAATGACAAAAATTGGAAAAACCGAAATTGGAAAATCGAAATAGGAAAAACGGAAATTGACATTGGCAGAAATTGAAATTTCTATTGAATCGAAAAGGGGCATTTTTGACCATTCCCACATGCATGTGAGCAGATCAGGCCATCGAAGTGCAGGAATGGTCAGATGTCTAATAGATGCCTGTGTTAATAAGTGGCAATGGGCATCCAAGTAGTAAGTTGAGCACCTGATAAGGCTAGTAACCGATTGGCTACTATATAGGAATTAATGGGTGTAGCTGGATGTAGATGATAAGCTGCAGCCAGAGCTGGATTAAGGCTAAATGGGGCCCTAAGCAAAGTAACTGATTTGGCCCCCCCATCATGTCGTAATAGAATCAGAATATGCAGCTGCACAGCAATATGCCGCACACAGCGGGGCAGCTGAGCTACTGGTTGCTATGGCCAACAGCCCGCTTTCCTCTGTGGGTGCAGGGAATAGCAGCGGCAAAATGCAGAGTGAGAGATGAATGGCTGGGACATTTGCACTCAGGGGCTGGGGCACTCCTGTGAAGAGGGTGCCAGATATCACAGCAGCAGCACTTTCCCCCTGCATCTCAAGCCTGGCAATAGCAGAAAGCTCTGGACACCGCCAAACCGGAAGCCGTTCCCTAGACAGAATACATAACCACCCCCACCACCGAACAACCGATTTCCTCCCAAACTAGACAGCCACCATGCAGCCTCCATCCCAGTGAATACGAAAGTCCAGCAGAGAAGGCAGCCGCAGCGGGGGAGAATGACAGCACCAGATGACTCACATTCACCTATTGCGATCCAAGTAATAGAGGTCCCGTCATCCGGAGCCCATCTGTCTCCTCTAGAGTGCTGCCGCTCTGTTACTACTACTATTACTACTTCCTACTTCTTGTCTGATCTGAGAATCAGGAAGTTCAGAGCGAGCAGCTGCACTGTAGAAGAGACAGATGGGTTTCAGATGAGGGGATCTCTATCGCTTGGATCATGGATAGGTGAGTGAGCGTTAGCCATCTGCTGCTATCATTCTTGCTGCAGCTGTGGTTCTCTGTGGGAACGGAGTAGTGTTGGGCGAACACCTAGATGTTCGGGTTCGCGAACGTTCGCCGAACATCGCCGCGATGTTCGGGTGTTCGCGCCGAACTCCGAACATAATGGAAGTCAATGGGGACCCGAACTTTCGTGCTTTGTAAAGCTTCCTTACATGCTACATACCCCAAATTAGCAGGGTATGTGCACCTTGGGAGTGAGTACAAGAGGAAAAAAAATATTTGAAAAAGAGCTTATAGTTTTTGAGAAAATTGATTGTAAAGTTTCAAAGGAAAAACTGTCTTTTAAATGTGGAAAATGTCATGTTTCTTTGCACAGGTAACATGCTTTTTTTCGCCATGCAGTCATAAATGTAATACAGAGAAGAGGTTCCAGGAAAAGGGACCGGTAACACTAACCCAGCACCAGCAGCAGCAGACGTGATGGAACAGGAGGAGGCGCAGGAGGAGAAGGCCACGCTTTGAGACACAACAACCCAGGCCTTGCATGAGGACAAGAAGCGTGCGGATAGCATGCTTTGTACCGCCATGCAGTCATAAATGTAATAAAGATAAGTGGTTCAATAAACAGGGACCACGCGGCAACGCTAACCCAGCAGCAGCAGACGTGATGGAACAGGAGGAGGCGCAGGAGGAGAAGGCCACGCTTTGAGACACAACAACCCAGGCCTTGCATGAGGACAAGAAGCGTGCGGATAGCATGCTTTGTACCGCCATGCAGTCATACATGTAATAAAGATAAGTGGTTCAATAAACAGGGACCACGCGGCAACGCTAACCCAGCAGCAGCAGCAGCACACGTGATGGAACAGGAGCAGGCGCAGGAGGAGAAGGCCATGCTTTTTGAGACACAACAACCCAGGCCTTGCATGAGGACAAAAAGCGTGCGGATATAGCAGCAATGCTTTTTGCTGCCATGCAGTCATAAATGTAATACAGATGAGAGGTTCATTAAACAGGGACCGGATACGCTAAACCATCCCAGATGTTCATTGGTCATGTTACTTGGTTGGGGTCCTGGAGTGTTGCGTAGTGGTTTCCAATCCAGGATTGATTCATTTTAATTTGAGTCAGACGGTCTGCATTTTCTGTGGAGAGGCGGATACGCCGATCTGTGACGATGCCTCCGGCAGCACTGAAACAGCGTTCCGACATAACGCTGGCTGCCGGGCAAGCCAGCACCTCTATTGCGTACATTGCCAGTTCGTGCCAGGTGTCTAGCTTCGATACCCAATAGTTGAAGGGTGCAGATGGATTGTTTGACACAGCTACGCCATCTGACATGTAGTCCTTGACCATCTTCTCCAGGCGATCGGTGTTGGAGGTGGATCTGCACGCTTGCTGTTCAGTGGGCTGCTGCTGCATGGGTGTCAGAAAATTTTCCCACTCCAAGGACACTGCCGATACCATTCCCTTTTGGGCACTAGCTGCGACTTGCGTTGTTTGCTGCCCTCCTGGTCGTCCTGGGTTTGCGGAAGTCAGTCTGTCGGCGTACAACTGGCTAGAGGAGGGGGAGGATGTCAATCTCCTCTCTAAAGTCTCCACAAGGGCCTGCTGGTATTCTTCCATTTTGACCTGTCTGACTCTTTCTTCAAGCAGTTTTGGAACATTGTGTTTGTACCGTGGATCCAGAAGGGTATAAACCCAGTAATTGGTGTTGTCCAGAATGCGCACAATGCGTGGGTCGCGTTCAATGCAGTCTAGCATGAATTGAGCCATGTGTGCCAGAGTCCTACCAGAATCCTCATCATCCTCTTGTGAGCGTTGTGATAGTTGTTGTGATGCATCATAGTCAGGGCCGGGCCGAGGCATAGGCTGGAGAGGCTCCAGCCTCAGGGCGCAGTGTAGGAGGGGGCGCACAATTCATTCAGCTGTCATTCCTAATTGTGTTTGAAGCAGAAAGAAATAAGAAAAGGGGATACATGGCAGTGACTGCAAGCCAGATAACTAGATATTAAGGTGTTGGGGAGGTTGTGGGCCCTGTGGCGCCTCTTAGTCTAATAGCAATCAGTGTGTGACTGCTGGGGTGGGAGGGATGGAGGGGCGCATTTTGGTGTCTCAGCCTTGGGTGCTGGAGGACCTTGTCCCGGCTCTGATCATAGTCGTCACCTTCCTCCTGGTCTGCTTCTGCTGACCATTCGCGCTGAATTGTGGAAGTCCAACGTGCACCGCTCTGGCCCTCGTCAGTGGTGGCATAAAATTCCTGCTCCAACTCCAGCTGTTCCTCCTCCTCTTCTTCGTCATAGCTGCTGGGGCCAGCGTTTCCTGAGGCGGATGGCCTGATGTTGGTACCATCACGCTGATCGTTTTCTCCTTCAGATTCCCCCAGTTGCATCATGACAGCTGTTTCCTTGATTTTCAACATTGACCTCTTCAGTAAACACAGCAGTGGTATGGTAATGGTGACTGAAGAGTTGTCACTGCTCACAAGCAACGTGGATTGCTCAAAATTTTGGAGGACTTGGCAGAGGTCCAACATGTTGGCCCAATCGGATCCACAGAAGCTTGGCAGCTGTCCGGATGCGCCTCGGTACTGCGCCGTCATGTACTGGACCACTGCACTCTTCTGCTCACAAAAGTGGGCTAGCATGTGCAGCGTAGAATTCCAGCGCGTAGGGACATCACACAGCAAGCGATGGTGGGGGAGATTGAAGCACTCCTGCATCTTGGCGAGTGCCCCCGAAGCAGTACTGGAATTTCTACAATGTTTGGCCACTCGACGCACCTTCAACAGAAGATCGGCCACGCCTGGGTATGTCCTCAGGAACCGCTGAACTACTAGGTTCATCACGTGCGCCAGGCAAGGGATGTGTGTCAGCTTAGCCAACCTTAAAGCGCGAATGAGATTACTCCCATTATCACAGACAACCATGCCAGGTTTCAGGTCCAGCGGTGCCAGCCACAAATCCGTCTGTTCCTTTATTCCCCTCCAAATTTCCTCCCCTGTGTGCTGCTTATCCCCAAGGCAGATCAGCTTCAGCAACGCTTGCTGACGCATGCCAACAGCTGTGCTGCACTGCTTCCACGATCCTACTGCTGCTGGTGCTGGGTTAGCGTTTCCGGATGAGGTACAGCTTTGAGATGCGTTGGAGGAGAAGGAGTCAGAGAGGTAGGTGCTGCTGTTGTTATCCAGTGGGAGGGACGGCGGTGCAGCTGTTTGCGGCGTGGGCAACACCCGCGCCGTAGCAGGTGAGGAATCGCTGCCAGGCTCCACAAGGTTCACCCAGTGCGCGGTAAGGGAGATGTATCGACCCTGGCCGAACGCACTCGTCCAGGTGTCGGTGGTGAGGTGAACCTTGCAGGCAACGGCATTCTTCAAGCTTCGGGTTATTTTGCTGACCACGTGCTCATGCAACTCAGGCACTGCAGAGCGCGCAAAGTGGTAGCGACTGGGAACCACGTAACGTGGGATGGCCACTGACATCATGCCCTTGAAGCTGTTTGTCTCCACCACTCGATATGGCAGCATTTCGCAGGCCAGAAGCTTGGCTATGCTGGCTGTTACTGCCACGGCCCGGGGGTCATTTGCTGGCAATTTCCTCTTGCGCTCAAACATCTCCGACACAGACAACTGAACCGTAGCGCTGCACACGGAAGGGCTGTTGGTTGTTGTGTTTGATGAACACTGGGAGACCTCAAGAGCACTACTCCGGAAAGTGACAGTGTCAGCGTCGTCTGACGTTTGTGAATGTTGTGACCACGCAATGGCTGGGCTACTGCTGCTGCTGAGGCGGGTCTGGTGGTGAGTCTGGTGAACCCAAGGGAGGCAGTGCTGCTGGTACCCTGTCCTGCCGCGTTTGCCCACAGAGTGGGATGTTTGGATAGCATGTGGCGGCTCATGCTGGTGGTGGAGAGGTTGTTAATACTTTTCCCCCTGCTCAGGCGGGTCTTGCACACCTTGCAAATCGCCATGGTAACATCCTCAGTGCAGTCTTCAAAGAAAACCCAGACTTTGGAGCACCTGCCTTGCTGGCGATTTCTGTTTGCTCCTCTTTTGCCTCTCACTTGAACTTCCACGCTTGTGGTGCCTGAAATTGCGCGCCGCCTACCTTGTGGCACAAGGCGAACTCGTGCAGCAGTGGGTTCTTCAACAGACTCATCTGTGCTGCTGCTACGACGGCGATGTTCTCGTTCACAAACAAAATCTGGGTCTATGTCCACATTGTCCATACCCTCCTCTTCCTTCTCCTCAAACTCGTCATATGTCATTGTGGGGGGCCGCCGCCGTGGAGTAGAGCTCCCCAGAACAACCTCTGCGCAGCTCACTCCAACGTCGTCTTCCAGAGCTTCTCGGCCGACCTCCTGCAATTGCAACCCCTCCTGCCCAACTTGCTCTGGGATTTGGGTTTCAAAGTCCTCGGACTCGCCTTGTATTTCAGTGCCCGGTGCATTTCCCACAGTTAATGGTTGTGAATCCGGGCACAACATTTCTGGCTGTTCCTCCATTGACCTTTCAAAGGTGGAAGTTTGTTGGCCTGGGAATAGCTCCTGCGAATACCCCATTGTGTCCTGAGGTAATTCATCGGACTGGTTATCTGGCAGTTGTGTGCGTGGTGTCGCTGCCGGTTGTGTCAGCTTTGTGCCCACTGGCTCCTTGTAACTGGCTGAGGACTCGGACCTCGTGCGTGATGTGCTGGTGCTGCTTAACCCACTGCTGGACGCTTGAGAGGTCATCCAAGTAATTATCTGGTCCTGTTCTTTTGGATCTGTGAGGGTTGTTGTCCTGGACAACATGGGCGGTATTGAGTGGGTTTTCTTGGGTGCTCCCCTGTGGCCTGTACGTGAACCGTCAGGGGAAACACCTCTTCCCTTGCCCCTCCCTCTTTCACCGGATTTCTTCCTCATTTCACTTATCCTTAAAGTACACGCTGACTGGCAGCAGTACAGTGGCAGTACAGAAATGCTATACAGTGGTGGGTGAGCGGTGTACCACTATTGCCAGCAGCGACACAGAGCACAATGCTATACAGTGGCGGGTGAGCGGTGTACTACTGTTCCCAGCAGACACAGAGTGGCAGTAAACAATGCTATATAGTCTGGCTGAGCGGTGTACACAGAGTGGCAGTACACACAATGCTATTTAGTCTGGCTGAGCGGTGTACACAGAGTGGCAGTACACACAATGCTATATAGTGTGGCTGAGCCGTGTACACAGAGTGGCAGTACACACAATGCTATATAGTGTGGCTGAGCCGTGTACACAGAGTGGCAGTACACACAATGCTATATAGTCTGGCTGAGCGGTGTACACAGAGTGGCAGTAAACAATGCTATATAGTGTGGCTGAGCCGTGTACACAGAGTGGCAGTAAACAATGCTATATAGTCTGGCTGAGCGGTGTACACAGAGTGGCAGTACACACAATGCTATATAGTCTGGCTGAACGGTGTACACAGAGGGCAGTACACACAATGCTATATAGTCTGGCTGAGCGGTGTACACAGAGTGGCAGTAAACAATGCTATATAGTGTGGCTAAGCCGTGTACACAGAGTGGCAGTAAACAATGCTATATAGTCTGGCTGAGCGGTGTACACAGAGTGGCAGTACACACAATGCTATATAGTCTGGCTGAGCGGTGTACACAGAGTGGCAGTACACACAATGCTATATAGTGTGGCTGAGCCGTGTACACAGAGTGGCAGTACACACAATGCTATATAGTGTGGCTGAGCCGTGTACACAGAGTGGCAGTACACACAATGCTATATAGTCTGGCTGAGCGGTGTACACAGAGTGGCAGTAAACAATGCTATATAGTGTGGCTGAGCCGTGTACACAGAGTGGCAGTAAACAATGCTATATAGTCTGGCTAAGCGGTGTACACAGAGTGGCAGTACACACAATGCTATATAGTCTGGCTGAGCGGTGTACACAGAGTGGCAGTACACACAATGCTATATAGTGTGGCTGAGCCGTGTACACAGAGTGGCAGTACACACAATGCTATATAGTGTGGCTGAGCCGTGTACACAGAGTGGCAGTACACACAATGCTATATAGTCTGGCTGAGCGGTGTACACAGAGTGGCAGTAAACAATGCTATATAGTGTGGCTGAGCCGTGTACACAGAGTGGCAGTAAACAATGCTATATAGTCTGGCTGAGCGGTGTACACAGAGTGGCAGTACACACAATGCTATATAGTCTGGTTGAGCGGTGTACACAGAGTGGCAGTACACACAATGCTATATAGTCTGGCTGAGCGGTGTACACAGAGTGGCAGTACACACAATGCTATATAGTCTGGCTGAGCGGTGTACACAGAGTGGCAGTAAACAATGCTATATAGTCTGGCTGAGCGGTGTACACAGAGTGGCAGTAAACAATGCTATATAGTCTGGCTGAGCGGTGTACACAGAGTGGCAGTACACACAATGCTATATAGTCTGGCTGAGCGGTGTACACAGAGTGGCAGTACACACAATACTGCTATTTAAGCGGTGCATATGAGGTGGTGAGTCATTCAGATGCGGCCCATATTGGTGAGCGCTTGCTTTGTTTCCTGCTGTCTGTATTGAATGTAAGTTACACATTTTAGCGTAGCTGCTGCCAGGGTAAAGACATTTGCTTTTAACTTAGGTCAGTTTAGTGTTAGGACATCTGCTCTGGAGATTTACCTCAACGTTGGTGCAGATGTCCAGTATATCTATATTTTTGCATGCAAAACTATGATGGAAGCTAAAATTTCTCCATAGACCAGTATTGCATTGTTTGGATGCGGGCGTACATTTTAGTCCAGGGGGGGCGGTGTGCGCCACAGCGATTAACCATTCAATTGTACAGTATTGGGTCAGGGATGCGCAGACTTTTACCTATATTTTGTATCCACAGTTCTGTAACTACCAGGCTAGCAGCACCCATTGTGCTATCCTGTTTTGCATGGTAAGTATTTAGTTTAGTTTTGCATATGTTTTGCATCTGTCTGATTGCTGAGTGTGTATTTGAGCTATTTAAGCGGTGCATATGAGGTGGTGAGTCATTCAGATGCGGCCCATATTGGTGAGCGCTTGCTTTGTTTCCTGCTGTCTGTATTGAATGTAAGTACACACAATGCTATATAGTCTGGCTGAGCCGTGTACACAGAGTGGCAGTAAACAATGCTATATAGTCTGGCTGAGCGGTGTACACAGAGTGGCAGTACACACAATGCTATATAGTCTGGCTGAGCCGTGTACACAGAGTGGCAGTACACACAATGCTATATAGTCTGGCTGAGCGGTGTACACAGAGTGGCAGTACACACAATGCTATATAGTCTGGCTGAGCGGTGTACACAGAGTGGCAGTAAACAATGCTATATAGTCTGGCTGAGCGAGGTACACAGTGGCAGTACACACAATGCTATATAGTCTGGCTGAGCGGTGTACACAGAGTGGTAGTAAACAATGCTATATAGTCTGGCTGAGCGAGGTACACAGTGGCAGTACACACAATGCTATATAGTCTGGCTGAGCCGTGTACACAGAGTGGCAGTAAACAATGCTATATATAGTGTGGCTGAGCGAGGTACACAGTGGCAGTAAACAATGCTATATATAGTGTACTGCGCATGCGCAGTAGTTCTGCGAATGCGCAGTACAGCCCGGCGGACGTCCGATGACGTCAGCGCGCCGGCGTGGAACGCAGAAGTCCCAGGAAATGGAGCGCAGAAGAGCCCGACCTGGCAGCCGGCCTGGCCAGGTCGGGTCGGGCACCGGAGACCACTGGGAGCCTGCGGAGCGGCGGCGAGGGCACCTCCTGCCTGCCACGGGCTGGAGGAAGCCCCAGGTAAGTGGAAATTTATTTTTATTTTTTTAATCCCCTCCCTGAACCTTCCCTTTAACAGATCCCTCTGACAGTAAATTCCCTTCCTGATGCCTAGTTGTCATTTCTCCCTCAAGGGTTATTCATTTCCTAATACCCAACCCTAACTTCCACCTAATGTTAACTCCTTCCTGGTCTAGCCCGAACTTCCCCTTATTCCTTTTTTATGCCTTTCCCTAACCTTCTACACCTAGCAATTAATGCTAACCAGCCCCCAACCTACTCCCTAACATAAACTCTTCTCTCCTTAGCACCTAATCCTAACCAATTGCCCTGACTTGCATTTACATTCAGTTGTTGGCTTCGGCTTTAGCATTCCTGGCTTTGGCTTCAGCAAGTCTTACCTTCCATCTTCCAAGAAGAATATTGTTAGTACTTGCCAATAACAGCGTTGTTATTGGAAACAGGTACACCTTGGAAGGTTCTAACAATAATGGCTATTTTATTGATCCATTAGGTACACTACAACATCTATGCCATGTTCCATGTTACAAAAACTATTGGCAAAAGGCTATTTACTACATCCAATCACAGGTTAGTGCACTGCTTTCATGTGCCTATCCCGGTTTCCCAGTCTGATACTCACTTCCTGCCACCATCCTTTATAACTGTTCATTATTTTGAGGAAGGGTCAGTTAGACTCGAAACGGTCTTGTATTATAGTACTTACCTATGATATTTTAAAATGGCCTTTTGACAATTGGCTTTGTAACATGGGATATTTGGCATAGAAGTTGCAGTGTACCTAATGGTTCAGTAAAATAGCCTCTATTTTTTAAACATTCTTAGTTGTTTCTGTTTCCTATGATAATTATATTGGTGTGGTGATCACCTAGGTAGGCCTTAGCTTTTTCTTGTTAAACTAGCCAAAGGTCCATAAAATAACAGCATTATTGACACCCACACCTTGCACATTCTGATTAGTTTGAATGCTAAATCCACCTGCAGTCTCATAACAGTTTCTTTCAGACCTGTTACTATACCCTGGACTACATTTCTCTTCCATAGGAATTAATGAAAGGGAAATTTTAGTGGAAATTTAGCTTTTTTACACCCCCCCCCCCCACACACAAACACACACACACACACACACACACACACACACACACACACACACACACACACACACACACACACACACACACACACACTGTAAATCCCAGAATGTTATGCTACCTGCCCTAAGCACTGTATGTCATGGCCACACTCCTCTGCCTCTAATACTTTTAGCCATAGACCCTGAACAAGTATGCAGCAGATCAGGTGTTTCTGACATTGTAGACAGATCTGGCAAGACTAGCTGCATGCTTGTTTCTGGTGTGAAACACACTATTGCAGTCAAACAGATCAGCAGGGCTAACAGGCAATTGGTATTGTTTAAAAGGAAATAAATGTGGCAGTCCATATCTCTCTCACTTCAGTTGTCCTTTAAAGCTCATGATGCAAATATTTACTGGTTGGATTACTTGAATAAAAGTGAGAATTGTTAAAGGACACCCAAGGTGAAAATAAATGAATGAAATAAACAATTGTATCTATCCTCCACCTAAAAATGACTTTTTAAGATATTCCACAGTTTTGTTTTAAATCTACTTTTTAAGTTTTTACTGTTTTATCGTTTTTGCTCAATGACACATTCATTGAAGTATGTCAGAGCTAAAAATCTATGAACTATTGACCTTTTGTATCTATTCTGCACTTAGAAGCCATTTTCCTCTAGGAAAGTGTTTTATAGTTGTAATTTCTTATCAGTGAGGGTGACACTGTAGTCTGACCCAGTACTGACTCAGACAGGAACTGCCACTTACATACCTGATATTTAACTCTTTCAGGAAAAAAAAAGAAAAAAAAGGAATTAAACATAATTATTTGTGTGCTAGGCACTGTGCATACACATGTCTATCTCATCATGTCACATGTCACCTCGGGTATCCTTTAACTCCATTATGATTGAGGGCACTTCACACAAGCGACAAGCCAAAATGTCTTTTTGCAGCATTTACATCAGACTACTCCGATTTTTTTAAATGCATTGTTAGTAATGCAAAAGTTACCTCTCTTTAGAAGCCCAAAAAATGTGTTTAAGTGATGCTAATTATGCAGAAAAATGGAATAAATTAATTCCTTCAATTTATCCTTCGGGATTTTGTGAACTGTATGACATTTTGCCTAGCTACAGGTTTAACCATATTTTCCTGTTTGTCAGTTTCCAATTCCAGCATATCAAACACGTGGGTTGTTCTGCTTGATATGAGTTATTTAGTCTGTTACTAAAGAAATATATCTGTTTCAATTTATTACTGCTTTTTTTTTTGTCCACCATTTCAAAAATTGTAATGTTCCTTATCTTCTTTGCCTTTCTCTCTAAATTGTTTTTTTTTTAATCTTTGGGGGGGGGGGTTTTTGGTTCAATTTTAAATACCAGTATTTTTGTGTTTAATGTATATTGTACGTAATGCTTAACAGGGGCGTAACAATTGACCCTGCAAGGGATGCAGCTGCAGGGAGGCCCAGAAATCACAGGGGGCCCCATGGGGGGAGAATTGTATTTCCTTGTCATAAGAGACTGACAACTAAGGACACAGAGAAAAAAAACCTACTGCTCTCTGCACAGTTGTTCTAATGACTGCATCTGCTCAGTCACTAAAAAGGAATCATGCAAAGTTTTGCAGACAAAGATTTGTAGAAAGTCCCTATTCAGTGTTCAGCAGGGTTTTGTGTACAGCGCCCAGCCCCCAGCCTCTCTATCCCTCCCCAAGTGCTCTGTACCGAGTGATGCTGGTGGAGTCTACAGAGCCAGTTCTGCTACATCAGAGATGGACAGAGTGAGTATAATGAGCTGAGGCTGGGAGCACACTCATCTGTCAGTTTTCTGTCTGTATTTGTGAAATAATGCATGTTTTATCACAGAAGCTAATGTAATTGATAGAGAAAATGTGTGCAGTGCTTCACTGCTGTCTATTTTTATCTATCTGCATGGAGAAAACACATTCAAGTGTGCACTAGCCAATTGAATAACATTGGTTCTCAGTTTAGTTGTGCAGAAAGCGGGAGGTGGGGGGAGAGGAGGGGGACCCAACCAAAGTTTAGCAGGGGGGTACAGTGATTTCTAGTTATGCCCCTGATGCTTACAAATAGTTTTATTTGATGCTGCTCCTTATAGTTTGCTGATTTGGGCAGCAAGGAAATACATCAGTATGGCCACGCCTCCCCTTTCAATCACAGTGTGGCTTTAATTCACATGTTAAGGGAGAATCACTTGTTTTCCTAAAATAAAGCTATTTTAGAATTATTCTTATTCTTATTTCTAGTTACAATATATTTGACAAATAAGGCAGTTGCCAATATGATACAAGGCAGACAGTATAGATATTACAAGTCAAGGACAGTATTTGAGTTAAAAAGCGTGACAAACAGGGAGAGAAGTGTTTATTTTCCAGTTCTGTGCTGTAATGCTTTCAAGTCCTAGCAGTTTCAGCATTGCCGTTGCTGCTAGATTGATTAGCTTAGTTCTACCACCTGAAGGAGAAAACTGTTCCTATGCCTGGAAGTTTTTGTTGCAACTGACCAGCTTTTTGCTCCTGTAGGCAAATGTTGGAAGATAAAGTGGGCAGGGTGAGGGGGTCAGAGGAAATCTCTTTCTGCACCTGCTGGTGTAGGTCCTGCAGGAAAGGTAAGCTGCAGCTAATTATTCTTTCTGATGATCAGATGATGCGCTGTAGTTTCACCTTCTGTCATATGAAGCAGGAGCAGAACCAGACAGTCATAGATGATGTCATGATGGATTTGAGGATTGCAGTATAAAACTACACCATTTATTTCTGCAGTAGGCCAAACCTATGTGATATATCCTCTGTTGGGTTTTCCTGATGATGGTAACAGTGTTGCTATCCCATTCTAGGCTGTTGGAGACTATGGACCCAAGGAATTTGGATGACTCTCCTCAGGTTACTGCAGATCCATTTATGATTAGGGATAAGAGAGTTCTCCTAAAGTCTATTATCATTTCCGTGGTCTTAAGAACATTAAGTTCCAAGCTGTTACTGCTGTAAGCACCTACACTGATAATGTGCCATGGGAGGGTTTGCATCAATTACAATTTTGCCTGGTTTGAGGCTTTAAAGTGAACCTGTGGTGAGGGTGATATGGAGGCTGACATAGTTTGCTGCCATATTTGTTTCCTCTTAAGCAATAACAGTTGCCTGGCAGCCATGCTGATCTATTTGGCTGCAATAGTGTCTGAAGTACACCAGAAACAAGCATGCAGCTAATCTTGTCAGTGTTGGACTGGAAAGTGGAGAAACTGAGGAAATCCACTTGCTGGCCAAGCAGCAGTAATCATGTGTTGCTGCTCACAGTGAAGACTTGCTACAGGTTTCTGTTGGGAGTGATAACACAGGGTTTCTGCTGCTTGGCCAGTGGGGGGATTTACCCAGCTTTTCCACCTCCCAGTCCGACACTGTTGTCAGTTCTGACAATATTGTCAGAAACACCTGATCTGCTTGTTCAGGGTCTACGGCTGAAAGTATTAGAGGCAGAGGATCAGCAGGACAGCCAGGAAACTGGTATTGCTTAAAAGGAAATAAATATGACAGCCTCCATATAACTCTCACCTCGGGTTCACTTCAAAGCAAACCTGAAGCGTAAAAAAAAACAACTTATGATATAATGAAGTGTATGTGTAGTACGGATAAGGAATAGAACATTAGTAGCAAAGAAAAGTCTCATATTTCTATTTTCAGTTATATAGCTCTTTTTTTTTAAAAATAAGATTGCTTTATTCTGTCATAGTTGCTGTTTTAAAAGCATCCTCTGTCTTGTAAACTATAAAACAAAGCAGAAATAATTGTAAAAACAAAACAAAGGACACCAAGAGCCCAATAGTGTAATATTGTCTGGTAAGCTCAATATATAATTTAATGTCAAAGGTTCTTATACTCACAAGGGTGGGTTACCATCAGGCAACCACTTGGCAGGCAGGTGGGGAGTATTAGTACCTGACCCCACTCAGGTATAAAAGTTGCTCTCTGTAGATAGGAAAATGGGGAAAGAACCCCTCCACCAGGGGTGGACTTAATCATGCTGTAATATGTATGAACAGAGGCGCCAAGCAGAGTAAAACAATGTTCTAAAAATGATAAAAAGAGGGAAGTCGAGGTGGACTTACCTCCCTCTGGTAGTGGACATATACTCAAATGCAGGGTAAAAAATATACAATTTATTCACAGCTCCATAAAATCGCAACGCGTTGCGCAGTCAACAGTCCTGCTTCATCAGGCAGTACAGGAGCATATAAAGCTGGTTCAGGTCCATAAAGCGTGTGAGCGCCTCGACTTCCCTCTTTTTATCATTTTTAGAACATTGTTTTACTCTGCTTGGCGCCTCTGTTCGTACATATTAAAGCAGAAATGACATTTTCTAATTTTCCTGCAGTAAAACCTTATCTCAAGTTTTCTTTCACTGTTTCTTGGCTGTTTAAGTGATTCAGAAAACAGGACTGTATTCGATCAAGTGGGTCGAAGAGCCCAAAGAAGCTTTTTTGCACAGATAACAACTGAAGTTTCTTTCCTTTGCTACTAATGTTCTTCTTCTTAGCTGTACTACACATACAATTCATTATTTCATACGTTTATTTTCACTCCAGGTTTGCTTTAAGATGACAGTAAAGGAATTTCCTTTCTATCAAGCTCCATTTACTTATCATAACTGGCACATACTTCTGTTTCCTTTTCAGTACAGTATTAATTTGAATTTAAAATCAGCTGTCTTTTTATTGTGTCTTAGATGAAGATCTATATGAAAGACACAAAGCTGTATAGATGCAGTGAATAAATAATGTATTTAGCACCGAGACTTCTGAAGTCCGTAAGAGAAATCTATTATAATTAATACATGTTCACTATGAATCGAATTGCAGAGGAGTTCGAGATAACAGAGATATTTTCATTTCTTAGTAATGAATTAATGACTTGAATTTCTCCTAATTGATAATTCTTTTCTCCGTATATACCGGTAATAAAACTATTTGCTAATTGAGAGCGTGCATTATTAGCGCATTTGTACATTTCCTTTAAGTAGTTTAAATGCAGGAATTACTGAGTTTCCCCCTCTGAAGCTGCGCAGTCTTCTTGGAAATATCTCGTCTAATCACCTATATCATAATTATGTGCTAAGCGCACAAAAATGTATCTGATCTTTCTTAATCCCAGTTTTATTGAGGTATTATACAAATGGCAAGTGGTCTATCAGGCACATTCATATTTCATTTAGAAAGCAAGGCCCCTTGCAGATAAGTTAAGTGGACAAGGGGACTAATTGCAGGAACAAGAATACCGCACTTTACTGGAAGCCATGGTTAGGATACAAAGGCCAGGCACACACGTAATAATTTCTAACAGTATCAGGCTTACAGCAACCTTGAAACAAGCCTACATCCGGTAACAGAAACAGAGCATGCAATGAAAAACGACATAATCCGGGGTTATTTATGGTGAGAACCGGCATATGCAGAAATGGGAGCAGATGTAACAAAACAAAAGCAGACCTGAGAGTTGGGTGAGCAAAGCTCCCAAGCCTCTGTATTGGTCAGTACATTCTTTGCATCACAGTGAGGGTTTAATAATTCTGTACATCATACTTCCAAAAACACAATTCTATACATCTGTAAGAATTTCTTGTTCTACCCTTGATAAATACATTTTGGCATTCTACTTTTCTAAATAGGAACATTTTGAGAGTATTCCAGTTGCCCACTGCTCTATGTTTATTATGTAGTCTACATCCTAACCCTGCATTGCAAGCATTCCAATATAATCATAAATGTGTCTGCTGTAATGAATCTTATCTTCGTTAGCCTGGCTCCTTTCTGGTACATTGCCGAGGAGAGGGAAGCTTGTTATCTCTGCTCCCTTATTCCTGCTTCTCAATGATTGGCTGAGGGCAGTTCAATGCACCATGAGGCTGAGAAAGGAAATACACATCACCCCTCTGCAGAAGATGCTGAAATAAGATCTATGCTGTGCTTGCATGTGTTTATGAAGCAAACTAGATATGACAGTGCAGTTCCTACAGAGCTCAGTGGGGAGGAGAGCTGGCAATGCATACACAATTTCAAGCAAAGGAGAAAAAAGGGTAAGGGAGGAAATTACGTCAGGATTGGCTTTAGCCAGAGACAGTATAGATAGAAAACGCCTGGAACAGTTTTCCCTTTATTTACTATATAAAATTCACTGAAATCACAACGTGTACAATACATATGTTATATAAGTAAAATAAGTATTTATCTACTTATATATGTGCTTTTTCCTGGGATAGTATGGCTTTTCCTGCTGCTTTAATGTTCTTGCTCAACAGATCCTCTTTAAAGTCAGTATGACCGTATTGAAATGCCTACACTTTGGTATATACTTGGATAGTGTGAAATTAAATGATATGGTTAAATTGGCCTATTTATATATTTAAAAAAGTGAAGAACAAAAAAAACCCACTTTTTTTCCTTTACTCATTCATTTTATAAAGGTTTTATTGGCAAAATCAAAATAACTACAACAAGGATTTTCTTAAGATTTGATTACAACTTTGTTTAAATCTATATTTCTGAGAAGTTTATTAAAATGCCATTCATAATCAGCATCTGATCACCATGCCATTATGCAGAAAAATTACGATGTGCACCGCCATTCACTTGGATTGCCAGTCGCATTATTACCTCTAGCTAGAAAAATTAACAGCTTCTCTGGAGAAATGAATCTACCTGTCTCGTTCATGAATCTGAATTTGGTGGATGCTCAGAGTTCTACATGCCGGCATGTATAAACCAAACTGTAAAGTCTGGCGCTGGAGAAATAATGGTCTGTTCTTCAAAGTTTGGGTTTCATACCTTAATTCCAGGGCACAAAGGGCAATCCAGATTTAACATGAAATTGAATGCTGACTATTCACCCAGCATAAGTGCCTAACATCAAAGATGCACTTCTGTCTGAAAGCAAATCCACACAGCCATCTTTTAAAGACTAATAGAAAGCCTCCCAGAAGAGTTAACTATTGCATGCATGTAACTAAGGCGCCATGAAAACTGGGCATAGGGCAAAGCTGAAAAAGTCTCACCCTGCTCCTGCAAACGTCCTGGTGTCATTAATTACTATTCCTCCTCCAGGCCGCCATTGACTCAGGGGTAAAAAAAAATGCAGTATGAAAGGACCAGAACTATCCACAAAGTCTTTTTTTTTTTTTTTTTTAAAGCAGACTTTCTTTATTCAAAATCTTGTCAAACAAAACAGTGAAATCGTGACAGGACCAGGAGAGATATACAGCAATTAGATAACCATCAAAAATGGTCAAAGTCCATCAAATAGCTTACGCTCCCAGATCCAAGCTCCAACAGGCTGTCAAGGTGGAAAAGCAGGTAGACATTCAGTTCAGAGCATCATATGTCCAAAGTAAATCGGCAACAGATACCGGCCTAGAGCTGTTTCGGGCTTTACGCCCATCTTCAAACCAAGAAACATGTATCATGGACTCAGGGGTAAAACGTAATTCAACTGCCAGCTATTACTGGTGGCTGAATTATGCTGTTTTTACAGTCTT
This sequence comes from Hyperolius riggenbachi, assembly GCF_040937935.1. Classification (NCBI taxonomy): domain Eukaryota; kingdom Metazoa; phylum Chordata; class Amphibia; order Anura; family Hyperoliidae; genus Hyperolius; species Hyperolius riggenbachi. The sequence goes on from NC_090649.1 coordinate 98,808,022, forward strand.
TTGACAGTCTTTTGACAGCACCCAAATTACTATCTGAACATCTCTGTAGCTGTGTACATAATTCACATGAAGGCCTATGGTGGCGCATGGCACGCCCAAATTTCCTGCACCTTTTTGCCTGCCTCATAGCTATCTACTTAAAAAGGAATAGTAGTGAAAATAACATAAATAAAATTGCTTATTTTTTTTTACAATATTTCATTCATTCATTATTCATTTATAAAATATTTAATCAGTATTTGCTCATCGTAAAATCTTTCCCCACCCTGGTTTACATTCTGAATTTTATTACTGGTGGAGACCCCTTTAGTACTGGCAGCCTGCATCCCTGAGGAATGGTTGGGTGTTGTGTGTTCCGAGCTAAAAGGAAAAAACATCTGGTCTCGCAGAGTACACTGGGAGAAGACGGGAATAGCTAATCAGCCTAGGCATCACTGGGAGGGTGGGGCTACACACCACTATACAGCAATATATAGATATAGGAAGTGTTTCTAATGCTAAAACCTGGATAATTAACGTAAAAGTGTGTATCTTGAACAATTTACTGCATTATACTATATGTTGCTACAATTCCACTTTACCACTTAAGCCTATCTGGACGAACATTCTCGTCCAGATAGGCTGCGCACACTCCCGCGGGCCGCGCGTGCTCCCACCGCCGGCCGTTAGCCCAGCGATCAATGAATAAGATTATAGATCCCATTCATTGATTGAAGCCCCCCGCAGAAAAACCGACAGCCTCTTATCAGAGGCTGCGGTTTTTCTGAGTAACAAAAAGCGTCCCATCCTCCTAATGCTTCCTGGAAGCATATGATCATGCTTCCAGGACTTTTTGACTGTGGCCATCTTGTGACCAAATAGTAAAACTACACCCACATCCATTTTTTGAATTAAATAAATACATTTTTTTACATTTAAAATTAGCTGTTTACCTACCACACCAAAAATTACCCAAATACATTATTTGATAAAAAAAATTACAATTAAAAAAAACAAAAACAAAACATAGTTACCTAAGGGTCTGAACTTTTTAAATATGCATGTCAAAGGAGTATATTAATATACATTTTTAAATGATGGGCTTGTAAATAGTGATAAACACAAAATGAAAAAATGCACCTTTATTGCCAAATAAAATATCAGCACCATACATTGTGATAAGGACATAATTTAAATGGTGTAATAAGCGGGACAAATGGGCAAATAAAATACATGGGTTTTAATTACAGTACCATGCATTAATTTCAAACTATAATGGCCAAAAACTGTGAAATTATTTTTTTCCATTACTTTCTTAAAGAGACTCCGTAACAAAAATTGCATCCTGTTTTTTATCATCCCACAAGTTCCAAAAGCTATTCTAATGTGTTCTGGCTTACTCCAGCACTTTCTGCTATCACAGTCTCTGTAATAAATCAATGTATCTTTCCCCTGTCAGACTTGTCGGCCTGTGTCTGGAAGGCTGCCAAGTTCTTCAGTGTTGTGGTTCTGCTATGAACTCCCCCTTCCAGGCCCCTCTATGCACACTGCCTGTGTGTTATTTAGGATTAGAGCAGCTTCTCTCTTATCTTTTACAAGCTGGATAAATCGTCCTCTGAGCTGGCTGGGCTTTCACATACTGAGGAATTACAGACAAAGGCAAAGCTGTTTGCATGAAGAAACGAGCAGCCTGAAACTTCAGTGCATGAGAGATGCAGGGGGAAAGAAACACACAAATGATCTCTTGAGATTCAAAAGGAAGGGTGTATACAGCCTGCTTGTGTATGGATGTATTTCCTATGTGTGGACATACTGTACATCAACCTACTTCCTGTTTTGGTGGCCATTTTGTTTGTTTATAAACAAACTTTTTAAAACTGTTTTTAACCACTTTTAATGCGGCGGGGAGCTGCAAAATTGTAACAGAGGGTAATAGGAGATGTCCTCTAACGCACTGGTATGTTTACTTTTGTGCGATTTTAACAATACAGATTCTCTTTAATATTCCTGTTAAAATGGATTTAGAATAAACTAATTCTTAGCAAAATGTATCACCCAAAGAAGCCTTATTGGTGGCGGAAAAAACAGGATATAAATCAATTAATTGTGATGAGTAGTGATAAATGTATATTGTATTAACAATACATCAAGTTGAGGAGTCGGAGGTGCGCGCTGACGTCACCAGGAAGCGGGGAAGACGGATGGTGAGGTGCTGCTCTGTTTGTCCGCGGCTGGAGATAGTACAGTAACCTATGTAATCCCACTGAAGTAATAAAATTGGAGTTCGTTTTACATATGGGTCTTCTCCTTGGCTGATACGGGAAAGGCTTGATATGCAGTGAGTCAAGACGCGCTTGTGGGTGTGATTAAGCGCAGTGACTTGGTGAATATAATACATCAAGTTGGCAAATCCTTGGCTGACCATTATTGTAGTTCCTGCAGTGAGCTGCAGTAGGAAGCCTCCTGATCGTGTGTTCCTCCTTCCTCCTCCATAATACAGAATTGGCTGCTCTGCAGTGGGCAGTTTATCAGTTTGTCTGTAAACCGATTGGTAAATCATCACTTAAGGACAAAGTGCTCATGGAAAATTATTTCAGATGTACATGTAGTTTGAAGTCTGTCACAACAGCAAAGGACAGGCTAAGTCCATATTAGTAGTGATGCTCATTTTGATTCCACGAAATTGACATTTCTGCATTTTGTTTGTTTTTAGGTTGGTAATTTATATTCAAAAAATACTTCCATTTTCTGAGTATTTTCCATTGAAAAGGCTAGTAGTATTAACTGTATTTTTATATTATTCTCTAAGGAGCAATTTAAGCTTTTACTTTGGCTTTCTAACTGGCTGAATGAGCAGTTCACACGATAAATACTTCTTGCTGCATCTCTTAAAAGTTATAAAGCAAGAAAATAGAAAGTCCCCGAATTTCGATGTCTTTGGTGCTGCCTGACAGTCGGGTCAGTGTAGGCGTGTCATGGAAAAGGTTTTCTGTAAGGTATAATTTTTGTGTAGTTACTGCTGATGTTCGTAAGTGCTGTCTGAAAGGTCACAGCATTTCTGAAATGACAAATTGAAACAGTTTTCAATGACATCCCATGTACTTAAAAACTTCTTCACTCATAACTAACTTATTATTTTTACCTGTTTACTATAATTCAAAATGTTCCCTGGACTATTGCCACTGTTAAGCTGGGTGTGAATAATCATAGGCAAGTAATGAATGGTGTAATCCACTACTTGTTTTTTAAAACTGAATTCTATAGATAGGTCTTTAACCACTTCTCATCCAGACCTTGTTTGCCCCTTATGGACTAGAGGAGTTTTTACATTTTAGTTATGTCCCTATTTATTCAGCAATAACTTTATCCCTACTTAAAGAAAATCTGCAACAAAAAACGTCCCCTGGGGGGTACTCACCTCGGGTGGGGGAAGCCTCCGGATTCCATTGAAGCTTCCCCCGTCCTCCTTGGTCCCACGGTGGAGGTGAAAATCCTCCCGGAGCGATGGCGATGTAAATATTTACCTCCGTGGCTATTGCGCAGGAGATAGGCAGAAATAGCCGATCTCCGTCGGGCCACTCTGCTGCGCAGGCGCAAGTCTCCGGCGCCTGCGCAGTAGAGTGGACCCGACGGAGATCGGCTATTTCCGCCTATCTCCATCAGAAGAGCTGCAACAGCGCCCCCACTGGAGCCTGGAAAGGTAAATATTGAACAGGCTGTCAGGTCTGTCGGGCCGCTGTTCGGAGGGCTGCAGCAAGACCCCCGTGGGACAGAGGAGGACGGGGGAAGCCTCATTAGGATCCAAAGACTTCCCCCTCCCGAGGTGAATACCCCAGGGGAGGTTTTTCTTTTTACAGTGTCTCTTTAAAGAGACTCTGTAACAACAAAAACCTCCCCTGGGGGGTACTCACCTCGGGTGGGGGAAGCCTCCGGATCTTAATGAGGCTTCCCACGCCGCCCTCTGTCCCACGGGGGTCTCGCTGCAGCCCTCCGAACAGCCGGCGACAGAGCCGACTGTAGCTTCAATATTTACCTTTGCTGGCTCCAGCGGGGACGCTGTGGCTGCTTTCGGCACGGAAATAGACGGAAATACCCGATCTCCGTCGGGTCCGCTCTACTGCGCATGCACCGGAAACTTGCGCCTGCGCAGTAGAGCAGACCCAACGGCGATCGGGTATTTCCTCCTACTTCGGAGCCGACAGCCGTCAGAGCGCCTGCGCAGGAGCCAGGAAGGTAAATATTACGTCACCGCTGCACGGAGGGCTGCAGCGAGACCCCTGACGGATGGAGGACGGCGTGGGAAGCCTCATTAGGATCCGGAGGCTTCCCCCACCCGAGGTGAGTACCCCCCAGGGGACGTTTTGTCGTTACAGTTCCTCTTTAAGATACATACATATATATATATAAATATATATATATATATTTATAATACATATATATATGTATTATAAATATACATATATATATATATATATATATATATATTTATTTTTTCCAAGACAAACTAGGCTTTCATTGTATGACATTTTGTCCCTCGAAAAATTATGTTTTCTGTGCATTTTAATTGGAGAAACAGGAAAAAAAATAGAAAAAACACATTATTTCTCAGTTTTACCAGTTCCAGTTTAAAAATAAAAAGCGCTTCGGGAGAAATTCCCTAGGGAATGAGGCCAAATGACAGCACCACTGAGCAATAGAAAAAATATTTATTCAATACATCAATGAAAATACATATGAACACAGTGATAATTAAAAAAACACTTGAAAATGCAAAACTTTGATGGTCCCCCCCATGTTCATACTCCTTTCCTTGCCTACCCTTGATGCCCTTCACGGCCTTCAGGCCCATCTCTCAAGGGTCATAAAACAAGTGTGGCCATCATGGTTCTAACTTCTCACACCCACAACAAGTGTAGCTAGAAAAACAAATTCGAGGTCAGAATCAAGCAAAAGAACAAATCACACCCAGCAGCTAAAGTACTAACGACTAACTACAATGTGGCACTGAATTGGGCACGCTTTTACTGGGGAAGGATCCAATCAAGTGGGACTACAAGTTCAGATGGCCATTTCCCACTTTACCAGCAGAGCAGCAAACTGGTCACTTAAGACACCAGAATTAACACTTTCCTACAATGGCTAGGTGAATTAACTGACTAGCTTGCATGGCCTTTTGGGATGCCATGTTGAGCAGCAGAACTGGAGCAGAAGAGTTGGAGTGACAGAGATAAGTTCATGACAATGACATACTGGGATTGATTTTGGAGGACTATAGAGGCATTATGACCATTACTCTGTTGATCTGGTGGGTATGATGACACAAATGGAGTGTCAGTGAGGGATTTTCAGCTTAAGGGCCCTTTTCCACTAGCGGCGTTTGCGATACTGAATCGCAAAATCGCAAACCGCTAGTGATTTTGAAATCGCTACGGTTTGCTTTTTAACATAGGAATCGCGGTAGGTAATTTCCACAACCGCGATTCGTTTTTGACTCAAACGCGATCGCACCGCGGAGCGATCTTTGCCGCGATTTTGCTATGCAGTGCATTGCATAGCAAAATCGTGAACGCAATCGCCGGGAAGTTTCCTGCACTTGCGATTCAGCAATCGCTAGCGTTTAGCGTGAACGCTAGCGATTGCTAGTTGAACAGGGCCCTAGTGTCACATCATTTAAGTGATTTTTTTTTTGTTTGTTTTGTTTTTTGTTTTAGATATTTTGTAGGGGGGATGGAAGAAACCATCTCACTGACACTGTTGTTGTTGGTCCTGATGATGCACCACACACTATTGGCGTGAAACAGCTGTAGACCTTTCCCCCACTGATTTGTACTCTCTTCAGCAATGGTACTGTACCTTTAACTTTTTCAAATTAATAAATGAAACTGAATTTTTGCATTGGATGTGCGTGCCCACTTTTCTTCTTTTTTGGATATAGTGTGGACTAATACTGGGCTACTGCACTCCTTATGCTTAAAGGATACCCGAACTGAAATGTGACATAATGAGATAGACATGTGTATGTACAGTGCCTAGCACACAAATAACTATGCTGTGTTCCTTTTTTCTTTCTCTGCCTGAAAGAGTTAAATATAAGGTATGCAAGTGGCTGACTCAGTCCTGACTCAGACAGGAAGTGACTACAGTGTGACCTTCACTGATAAGAAATTCCAACTATAAAACACTTTCCTAATAGAAAATGGCTTCTGAGAGCAAGAAAGAGGTAAAAAAAAGGGAATTTCTTATCAGTGAGGGTCACACTGTAGTCACTTCCTGTCTGAGTTAGGACTGAGTCAGCCACTTACATACCTGATATGTAACTCTTTCAGGCAGAGAAAGAAAAAAAGGAACACAGCATAGTTATTTGTGTGCCTGGCACTGTACATAAACATATCTATCTCATTATGTCACATTTCAGTTCGGGTATCCTTTAAGTCACGGTCCTGTGCACTGACCTTCCTTCAAATCACTGACACTGTTATTCCTAAACAGGCCTTCAACACCCTTCATCATTAAGAAACAGTTTTGTTTTAGCAGTGTTATTCAGATATTTTATAGAGAATGCACATCTTCAGCCTGACGCTTAAAGTGAATCTGAAGTGGAAATAAACTTATGATATAATGATGTGCATGTGTGTTGTACTGCTAAGAAATAAAACATTATCAGCACAGATACATGTACATCATATTGTTTCCAATACAGGAAGAGTTAAGAAACTTTAGTTGTTATCTATGCAAAGGAGCGTCTTTGAGCTCTGCGACTTTATGAAGTCCTGGACAGCACTGTCTTTTGAAGCACTTATGTCAAAGGTCTCTCATTGTTTCTTCTTTGTTTATGATTTTTCTGCAGAGAAAAGTTCAAAGGGTCAGTAGCCTGCTCTGTGAAATCATTTAAAATGCTGAGTGTATTGTGGAAACTGCAATTATTAGAGAACGATGCAATGTTATAAAAGAAAAGCTATATACCTGAAAATAAAAATATGACACTATTTTCTTTGCTACTAATGTTCTATTAAAGGATACCCGAACTGAAATGTGACATAATGAGATAGACATGTGTATGTACAGTGCCTAGCACACAAATAACTATGCTGTGTTCCTTTTTTCTTTCTCTGCCTGAAAGAGTTAAATATAAGGTATGCAAGTGGCTGACTCAGTCCTGACTCAGACAGGAAGTGACTACAGTGTGACCTTAACTGATAAGAAATTCCAACTATAAAACACTTTCCTAATAGAAAATGGCTTCTGAGAGCAAGAAAGAGGTAAAAAAAAAGGGAATTTCTTATCAGTGAGGGTCACACTGTAGTCACTTCCTGTCTGAGTTAGGACTGAGTCAGCCACTTACATACCTGATATGTAACTCTTTCAGGCAGAGAAAGAAAAAAAGGAACACAGCATAGTTATTTGTGTGCCTGGCACTGTACATACACATGTCTATCTCATTATGTCACATTTCAGTTCGGGTATCCTTTAATTATCTGTATTACACAACCAATCCATTGTATCATGTTTTGTTTTTGGTTTTTTCGCTTCAGTGTCACTTTGAACCATTAATAGCTATATAATGAGTTTTGATTGACTTTTGCTGAATGGCGTCAGTGCATTACCTGTACTTAAAAGTGTCTGGATATTTCTGCATCATCCCTCTTGAACTGAAAAAGTTCTTTGTAGTAAACACAAAACACTAAGGGCTTGATTCACTAACCGGCGCTAAGTGTTAGCGCCAGAGTGAAAAATCACTTAGTGCCCCATAAGTAGCTGTGCACGCACTAAGAGCTGCGCAACCCTGCGATTACGTCGCACCCGCTGTCCTGTAAACATCGCACTTGGTGCGCCGTTTTGAGGGCACCCGATGTGCCGTTGCACCAAGTGCGACGTTTACAGTGCAGCGGGTGTGAAGTTATGGGCGCACCGCGCACTATTACTGGTGCACCGCACTGGGCGCGCACTGCGCGGGGCTGTGTGCGATATGTGGGCGCAAACCACCTAACTCTGTGGTTTGTGCCCACTAGCACTTAAGGCTCACTAACCGGCTTAGCATCGGTTAGTGAGTCAGGCTGTAGGAGCACAAAAGAGTTTTTGTACTATAACTGGAATTTTGGAACGTTTATCAGGAGGAGCTCTAGCAGGGCAGAAGTCTCCTGTTCCTTTAACATCCAGTGCAGCAGAGAGCATCATTGAAGACTCTCCATTCAGATCCATTGATGAGCAAAATTGCCAATATTCTTTTCGCAATAAATTTCATGAAAATAATGTAAAATTCGATTTTCAAGCGAAAATTCCATCGAAAATAAGTTTTGTCATTTTCGCAGTTTTCGCAAATTTTTACGGTAAAATCTAATTTTCATGTTTTTTTGGGGGAAAAAGGCGTGGTAAAAATATTTTTTGTTTGCATTTTCAGGTTAAAAATATAGATCTTTAAATGTTTTCAATTTTCATGGTAAAAATACTGGGTCTTTGTACAAAATTGCAAAAATTCAAGCACTTTTTTTGTAAAAAATTTCTCGAATCGAAAATAGGATTTTCGATACAAAACTGACTGGCGAAAATAGGCAAGCAACTCTGTTAAGATTCAGATTCACTTTCTCCGTAAACATCAGAGGGCTTGATTCACTAAGACAAACAGCACGCCTTATCAAAGTTAACACACCTTATCAGAGTAGTATAGCAAACTTATGCCTGCTAATTGGTAATGACGAGAGCTCCACTCGTCCTGCCCTGAGCCCCTGTGGATTCGTAGCACTCGCTATGCTACTCTGATAAGGCATAACTTTGATAAGGCGTGCTATTTGTCTTAGTGAATCAAGCCCATAGGCTCCTCTGTAGAGCAGAAATAGAAGCAGCAAAATCCTGTCTAGATTGTTAAAAGGACCACTGATTGGAGTTGGATCCATTGTTCAATTCCCACCTAGGACTCTATCTGCATGGAGTTTACATATAGGGATATAGCAAACATTGAATTTTCAGTTCGCAAACGCACATTTTCTGCAAAAGTTTGCGAACAGGCAACCAGGCAAACCGCCATAGGCTTCAATGGGCACACAAATTTGAAAAACTTGAGGGACCGTTTCTGGCCACAATAGTGATGGAAAAAGTTATTTCAAGAGGCCTAACACCTGGACAGGGGCATGCCGGAGGGGTATCCAAGGCAAAAGTCCCACCAAAACTTACATTATTGGCACAGAGTTGTGTTTTAATCTCTAAAGGGCAGAAATCACATTACAATACGAAATTTGTGGAATTAAGTGCTTTAAAACATCCAGCGTGCTTACATGGTGATAAGGTAGTGTAAGGGTTAGGCCCGGTTTCACACTGAGATGAAACTCATCTGTATATAGCCAGATCCCCTCTTAGTGTATATAGACAGACCCCCCCCCCCCTTTTGTGTATATAGGCAGATTCCCCTTTAGTGTACAGTATATAGACAGGTTTCCTCTCCCCCCCTTTGTGTATATAGGCAGATCCCCTTTTAGTGTATATAGGCGAGCAGATCCCCTTTTAGTGTATATAGGCATATCCCCCTTTAGTGTAGGGAGGCAGTTGGGGAACCTTACTTTTCTGCTGGGACCAGAAGATGGCCAGGAGTCAGGACATGAGAGTGACAAGTCCAGAGCAGCATCTCCGGAGCAGCCTGCATTTCCCACTGAAGCAGGCTGAGCCATGCAATCCGACATCGCCTGTGAGCAAGGGGCGGAGCTACTGGCTTACACACACTCCGCAAGAGGCAGCAGGAGTTTCCTGGAGTCTTCGCCCCCATCACCCCCATTGGCACCAGGGTGCGGAGCTACCACTCAAAGCAGCCATAGTTGGACCCGGCTGGAGCCCGAAGCCTGGTAGAAATGCGGCCAGGGCCAGTTAAATACACATGCGCCCCCCCCCTTCCCGAAGCCGGCGCCCTGATCGACCGCACTGGGCGCTCAGGTCAAAGGCCGGCCATGAATCCATGGTTGAAAGTCATTAGAACTTAGAAATGTTTCAACAGTGAAGGGTTAATTTTCTAGAAGACAGTCAGATAGCGTTCGGTAGGAAAACACTGTTGTTTTTGTTTTATAGACACGTCTTTCTTGAAATGTATTAAAGCTGCAAGTGAAATGTTGATGCCCTGACAACACGCCTAACACAACACGCATCTTCCAAGGCATTCTCAAAGGAAACACAAACCAATGGAAATGTTTATTTGATTAAACAAGGGATATCTTTGTGCTGTCAGAGCGATCTTTTCTTCCATGGACAGGGCAGTTTATTTTGTATTCATTTGACAATGTTTATAAACATTGCTGGACTGATTATCTTAATCTGAGTGCATTATGGTTTATATTACACAAATCATGTCGGGAGACTAAACAAAATGAGAGCTCAGCAACACAACAAGAATAACGCAGAGGAGAAAATCAGCGTCAGGTAAATTGACCAGTAATACTTTAAATGTACCTCTGTCCTTCAGGATCTGTTACTTGAAAAAGATCAGAGGCAGCTGATTGAACCTCTAACATTATTAGGCGCTGGCTGCATACAAAATACTGGCCTACATCGGAGCGTGACGATATGCAGCAGGACCTTTTAGAAAGCCATATTGATGGGGTTCGCTGGTCAGCACTGCTACTGTGCAGAACTAGTGCACCATTTATGATTGCTTGGTGCTCCACAAGCTCCACAGGGACAAACTGGCCAGAATGCTACTAAATGACTTCAAAAGTACATTAGAGAGTGTAGAGAACCATTTACATAAGTCAGTCTCAAGGGGAGATACTGACACATAACTAGAACCTGGCAGGCCCCCCCAACCAAACTGAGCACTGATGGAGCAGACTGGTCTGTACAAGCAGATAGGCACCCAGTATAACAAGCTAGAACTCTTGACTGAAGAACAGAGAGAGGTGCCTGGCTCAGAAGTAGAAGTACTGACCACATATGCTATTGCTCTGTTGTTATTGCCTGATGAAGTGGGATCAAACCTGCGAAATGCGTTGCATTGTCCCCTGGAGTATGTAAATTAATTTGTTGTATTTGACAAACACACTGGCAATTTTTGTGTCCGCTTGGAGGAGGTATGTCCACCACTGCCTGCCTTAGATTATTTTATCCTTTTGGCCCCTCTGTATCCATACTACGCTATATTAAGTCCACCCCTGGACTACGGAGTGCGACTTCTTAATCCTGAGTGGGGTCAGGTCTAATCTCCCCACCTGCCTATACAGTGGTTGCCTTTGAGGTAACCCTGCTTTGTGAGTATAGCTTATTACTCTATCATGCTTAATTTCAACTACCAGTACATACTACACTATATTTGGCTCTTGGTGTCCCTACTCTGTGTTCTTTACTGAAGAAAAACATGCAGAGATAAACCATACACCACCATCATGTAATGCAGCTTACTTAGAACAGAGTGAATACAGGAACTAACAATGAGATCATGAGATCATCATCACATTCTACAGACAGTGACATCTTGTGTTTTTTTTTTACTATAGTGCAGTTTAGGTAATAATCCTGTGGATACTTCCAACATGCACAACCCTGCATCTCCATCAAAATTTTGATCAGGACCCCCTTCACTAGCTTATAGGTAATGTATGCCACTTCCACTGCCCCCACAGGCCCCTTAGCCCTGCCCTGCATGGCTGGGGTTGTCGGGGCTATTGTTAATTGCCTGCCCACACTACAGGAACAAAATGATAGGTTAGACCTCCTCCTTAAAGTGCACCTGAGACAGAAAAAAATAAAAAAAAATCTACATACCTGAGGGTTTCCTCCAGCCCCCTCCAGGTTGATTGCTCCCTTGTTGTCCTCCTCCGCCACCTGGATCGTCTGCAATTCGGCACAGAAAGTCCTTCAGTCAGAGCCAGTCAGCGCAGTCCAGCCACGCGTCCTCTGCCGTTGCGCTCACGCAGATTGGAGCGTTCTGTGCCTATTCTGTAGTACTGCACAGTCACAGAATGCTCCTGGCTACGGGAGCGCGACGGGGCATGTGAATGGCCGGGCCACGCATGCACCCCAGACCAGACGATTTTCGGTATCGAATTGCAGATGATCAAGGCGGTGGAGGAGGATAGCAGGGGAGATATCGGCCTGGAGGGGGCTGGAGGAACCCCCAGGTATGTATCATTTTTTAAAATCCCCCCCATCTCATGTTTACTTTAAGTGTAAAGAAAGTTAATGTGTGGAAATTTTTATTTATTATCCTGCTAGTTTATTTTGCGAAGCCGCAACTGTTGATGGGATATCTATCCTGTAGCTCTGTGGCCACCCCCGGCTCTGCCACTACTGCCTAATCACACAAAATTCCTCCTCTCCTTAGAAGAACAGCTAGACTGTATGACAATACAGTTTTGGTTGTGTTGTTCACCAGTGTTCTGATGTCATGGTTACAATTACAAGTAATCTCACTAATAATGTGAAAGTTTAGATGTTTGTATGTTTGTTACTCAATCACGCAACAATGGCTGGACGGATTTGAATGAGATTTGGCACACACATAGTACATTACTTGGAATAACATATAGGATAGTTTTTATCCCCATAATCAAAAAGTGGGCGGAGACAAATACAAATTTCACTTGGAAAATGTACTGTAAGCTGCAGCCATTTTTACACTGTTAATGGTTCTTAAATTTTGCTCAGTTGGCCACTGGGTGACTGTAATTAATATTCAGAAAAGTGGGTGGAGCCTACAAAAGCCAATCAAAATTCACCTATTGATTTTCAAGGGGAATATTTCAATGCTGCCATTCTTGCACTGTTAATGGCACAAGCCTCAAACCTGGTACAGTTGGTCATTTGGTGACTGAACTTCAAATTCAGTAAAGGGGGTGGAGCCACAGCCAATCAGATTTGTTTTATTTCAATGCCAATTATTATTATTGATGCCAAAGACTGTAAAGCTCATACATTTGGTCATTGAGTATTGTGTGTTAGCATTAGAAAAAGTGGGCACAGCCACCACCTAAATACATACCCGGGCAAGGCCAGGTCATCAGTAAGTGGAGAGAAATACAAATTTCACTGGGAAAATGTAAACTGCAGCCATTCCTACACTGTTGGTAGGGTTCTCAAACTTTGCACAGTTGGTCACTGGGTGATTGGGAATAATATTCAGAAAAGTGGGTGGAGCCTAAAAAAGCAAATCAAAATTCACCTATTGATTTTCAAGGGGAATATTTAATTGCTGCCATTCTTGGACTGTTAATGGCACAAGCCTCAAACCTGGTACAGTTGGTAATTGAGTGACTGGGGTTCAAATTCAGAAAAGGGGGTGGAGCCACAGCCAATCAGATTTTTCATTTTAATGCAAATTATTGATGCCAAAGAACACAAAGCTCTTAAACTAGGTAATTGAGTAATTGAGTAATCGTGTGTTAAGGTTAGAAAAAGTGGGCACAGCCAACACCAACCAAATACATACCAGAGCAACACCGGGCAATCCGCTAGTCAATAATACAATAAAAATAGGTTATGTGCTGTCTGAGTCTTTATTGATACAAACCACATTTGTAAATTCAGCCTATCTTCCAAATAATATAGTGTGATAGCGCTATTGGTACCAAATAGAAACACTCACCACACACAATACAGACTGTTAAAGTACTCCTATGTAAAGTTTAATTTAAATTGCAGTTTTGAGTAATGACACCAATTTTCTGGGCAGCTCATAAAAGGGCTTGCCTGCCTGAAATAGCAGGCTGTAGCTGCCTGACAGCATTGATGGGATTTTAACTTGTCTTCAATAAATTTGGTGTTTTAAGAGTTGTGCATATCAAGGACTGTTTCTACCAATTTCAGATGCAGCGTGCAGCGACAAAAATATTTTCTAAAAAGAGTTCACAATTCATATATAATGTCTTCCAATAAAGATACAAAAAGTGCAACTAGCCATAATACTAGGTATACTAAGTGAACTGGGATTTCAAATGCAAAACAGTCTTTATTAATGTATGCATCTAGCTACCAGAATAAACCCATAAGGATAATCAGATAAAAATTCAATGAAAACAGTACAACCTGTGAGGACTGGAGATGCTCACATCTCCACTCACACAACAATGCGTTTCACAAACGATGGCTGCGATTTACATACATATATCATTTTGCAACATTATAACGGGGACCAAAAAATGGAACAAAGTCCAAAAACATTTCAGAGCTCTGGGATTAAAGAAAGAGTCCATGACAGCCTTTATTCCTCCTTACTGGAGTACCCTTGATGACGTAGCAAAGGTGAAAACTGGTTGGGTTGTGGAGCTCAACCCTAACCATAGAAGGAAACAGGAAGCAGCATGTTAGAAGCTAAAAAGGGATGTATTCGTATGTGGGACCATTGACTTTCATCATTACATGTAATTGACTTTCATCATTACATGTAATTGACTTTCATCATTACATGTAAATCACATGCAGAAAAATACGTGGAGTGAAAATCACATCAGAACAGATTACAAAAAATGCATCCAATGGAAACAGCTCGTTTGAAATTGCATTGGTGTCAGTGCTAATGCACATTTTTGCAATGAGAATTTGCACTCTGTGGGAATAGGCCCTAAAGTTCTAGTACAGGTCTGCCTTGTCATAGATAACTATGGGCGGAGCTCATCTGCTAACTCAGGTAACAGTGTATGTATACATACAGCTACTATAGCAAATTGTAGTCTATGCACACCTGTGCTTCTCACTAGCTAATCGGAAGGATGATACAGACTTAGAATATACTTAGAATATTTAAGCCTTTTGTAGGGGGGGGGGGGGGGGAACGACAAAACAATAAAAACAACAAAACATAAAATTAGGCATACTGCTTGGTGTAGCAAAATGTTGTAGCATTCTAAATAGTAAACACGCTTAGAGTTGAGCTGAAATTTTTGTAATTTCGCATTACTATAATTACGCATGCGAAATTTGCGATTACGATGCGAAATTAGCGTAGCGAAATTGCCATTAAAATCGTAATTGAAAATACCGTAAGCGTAATTTTCAACGCGAAATTTTGCGTTTCGTTCATGCCGTAATTTTGCATTAAACGCTACCGTAATTTCGTGTTAAACCGTAACGCTCCGTATAATATAAAAAAGCCGCCGACTTTAAGGGTTAATAGCAAAGCCCCCTTAAATGCTAAGAGCCTCAAATTTGGAGAATATATTAAGGAGATCAGGAGGAATAAGAGGAAAATTTTTTTTTTCAAAAAGACCTTATAGTTTTTGAGAAAATCGATGTTAAAGTTTCAAAGTAAAAATGTATACATTTAAAAACCCGCCGACTTTAACGGTTAATAGCAAAGCCTGCTTAAAGTTTAGGAACACCAAATTCCTAGGGTATATTAAGGGGATCAGTGGGAATAAGAGGAAAAAATTTTTTTTCAAAAAGACCTTATAGTTTTTGAGAAAATCGATTGTTAAGTTTCAAGGGCAAAAATGTCTTTTAAATGCGGAAAATGTCAGTTTTTTTTGCACAGGTAACAATAGTGTATTATTTTCATAGATTCCCCCAAGTGGGAAGAGTTTTACTTACTTCGTTCTGAGTGTGGGAAATATAAAAAAAAAACGACGTGGGGTCCCCCCTCCCAGACCTCTTTAACCCCTTGTCCCCCATGCAGGCTGGGATAGCCAGAATGCGGAGCACCGGCCGCGTGGGGCTCCGCACCCTGACTATACCAGCCCGCATGGTCCATGGATTGGGGGGTCTCGGAAGGGGAGGCGCAGCCAAGCTTTCCCCTCCCCCTCCGAGCCCTTGTCCAATCCAAGGACAAGGGGCTCTTCTCCACCTCCGATGGGCGGTGAAGGTGGAGGCCGCGATTTCCTGGGTGGGGGGTTCATGGTGGAATCTGGGAGTCCCCTTTAAAAAGGGGTCCCCCAGATGCCCACCCCCCCTCCCAGGAGAAATGAGTATAGAGGTACTTGTACCCCATACCCATTTCCTTTAAGAGTTAAAAGTAAATAAACACACAAACACATAGAAAAAGTATTTTAATTGAACAAAAAACATAACCACGAAAAAAGTCCTTTAATATTCTTAATTAACCATTAATACTTACCTGTCCCTTTAAATAAATGATCCCACGCAATATCCTCGGAAATGTTCTATCAGTTACAATGTAACAAAGTTATTACAATGTAACAACTTTGTTACATTGTAACTACGCCGCACCCGACGTCACTCGCCGCTCACCCGCCGCATACACTTACGCGTCCTTGCAGGACGCTAAGTCCCCGCAGCTCCCGCTGTCCACCCCGCCCACATCTGTCACCCACATGTCACCCACATGTGGGTGACATGTGGGTGACATGTGGGAGAGGCGGGGAGGGCAGCGGAGCCGGCGGGGACTTAGCGTCCTGCACGGACCCGACAGAGCTCTGAGCTATATAGCTCAGAGCTCTGAGAAGCATCTTTGTATTTGGGCTCCAAGTAAACCCCATTGGTCCTTAGCAGACCAATGGGGTTCCTTCAAATCAGAAGGAACCCCATTGGTCTGCTAAGGACCAATGGGGCTCCTTGGAGCCCAAATACAAAGATGCTTTCGAGAGCTCTGAGCTATAGCTCAGAGCTCTGTCGGGTCCTGCAGCACAGACGCGGCGGCGGCGGCGGCGGTGAGTGACGTCGGGTGCGGCGTAGTTACAATGTAACAAAGTTGTTACATTGTAATAACTTTGTTACATTGTAACTGATAGAACGTTTCCGAGGATATTGCGTGGGATCATTTATTTAAAGGGACAGGTAAGTATTAATGGTTAATTAAGAATATTAAAGGACTTTTTTCGTGGTTATGTTTTTTGTTCAATTAAAATACTTTTTCTATGTGTTTGTGTGTTTATTTACTTTTAACTCTTAAAGGAAATGGGTATGGGGTACAAGTACCTCTATACTCATTTCTCCTGGGGGGGGGGTGGGCATCTGTGGGACCCCTTTTTAAAGGGGACTCCCAGATTCCACCATGAACCCCCCACCCAGGAAATCGCGGCCTCCACCTCCACCGCCCATCGGAGGTGGAGAAGAGCCCCTTGTCCTTGGATTGGACAAGGGCTCGGAGGGGGAGGGGAAAGCTTGGCTGCCCCTCCCCTTCCGAGACCCCCCAATCCATGGACCATGCGGGCTGGTATAGTCAGGGTGCGGAGCCCCACGCGGCCGGTGCTCCGCATTCTGGCTATCCCAGCCTGCATGGGGACAAGGGGTTAAAGAGGTCTGGGAGGGGGGACCCCACGTCGTTTTTTTTTTATATTTCCCACACTCAGAACGAAGTAAGTAAAACTCTTCCCACTTTAGGGAATCTATGAAACAATACACTATTGTTACCTGTGCAAAAAAAACTGACATTTTCCGCATTTAAAAGACATTTTTGCCCTTGAAACTTAAAAATCGATTTTCTCAAAAACTATAAGGTCTTTTTGAAATTTTTTTTTTCCTCTTATTCCCACTGATCCCCTTAATATACCCTAGGGATTTGGTGTTCCTAAACTTTAAGCAGGCTTTGCTATTAACCGTTAAAGTCGGCGGGTTTTTAAATGTATACATTTTTACTTTGAAACTTTAACATCGATTTTCTCAAAAACTATAAGGTCTTTTTGAAAAAAAAATTTTTCCTCTTATTCCTCCTGATCTCCTTAATATATTCTCCAAATTTGAGGCTCTTAGCATTTAAGGGGGCTTTGCTATTAACCCTTAAAGTCGGCGGCTTTTTTATATTATACGGAGCGTTACGGTTTAACGCGAAATTACGGTAGCGTTTAATGCGAAATTACGGCATGAACAAATAACCATTGTAATGCGAAAATTACGTGAAAATTACGCTTACGCGAAATTTCGTGAAATCCTTCTTCATTACGATTATGTACTTACGCCCATAATCGTAATTACACTAAAAATCGTAATTAGGTCATTACGCTCATCTCTAAACACGCTTGCCTTGCAGCACTTGTGTGTCGGTTTAAGTCCTGCTTAAAGAAAATACAGGTTTAAGTTACTAAAAAACCTCCAGAGAACTCCAGGTATCTCCAGTGAGGATATCATATGTGATCCAGCAAACTAAAACTGGATAATTATAAAATTGTCTGTTATTATATGTTACAAGATTGCATTCTATACCTGGGTTATCGAAACAGAGTAAGGATTGCTGAAAGATTACCACTTTTGTGATATAGCAACTCATGTACAAAACTGTTTATTATAATATGGGCTGTGCCAGGTGGGGATGATAAATCCCAACAACATAATAGCAAACGATTTTTAACTACTCCATTACATGAAACTTGTTATATTGGTGGAGGGGGTGGATTTTGATGCCTGGAATCTTTCTGTTGGCTACAGGACCTGAAATAACACCTGGGAGGCTGGGGGCATCCTGTTGGCTGAGAGGTGCTGCAAAGGTACCTGGGAGAATTCTATTGGCTAGATGGGATGCTGAAATGGCACTTATTCTATTGGGCTGGCTGCTGAAAGCAGAGGGGGGCAGTTGAATTGGCACTTTGATCCAGGAAGCAGCTGTTACTAATTTTTCTGCAAAATATAGTAGATGATTTGAAAAGGTCTTCTGTAGAATCAATTTCATAGAATTTTCCAGCTTCTCTCTACTCCTTATTCCTGTCTTAAGGTGGCCATACAGTACTTCATATTGCAGCCTGATCGACCTTATGATTCAATAATTTTGTTGAATCAGGAGAGAATCAGTGCTGTAACAGGGTTCCCATTGATTGGTTGACCCTACCATCGATTTTGAGCCGATATAGTTCGAAAGGATAAATCAGACAAGCTGGAAAATCTCGGTTGTAAGGACTCAATCAGGTGCACGGCGGTAATGGTATTCTATATCGCAACAACTCTTGGACCCAGTGTACCCTCAGCTGGTTTTCCCCAACTTTAAAGTGTACCCACCCCATGCTCGTGCTCAGCGTAAAGGTGATTTCTGATAGATTTCATGATGAAGTCTATTGGAAATCTCTGTGCAGCATATAGGCAGGCTACAGATTCCTCTCTGATCAGATGTGTTCAAAGAGGGATCTATCTCATGGTCGATTTGTCCATATATCAAGCAGTGTATTGTTATAACTATGCCTTACCTGGTGGTTTGTTTTAAGATTTTTTTTTTTTATTTTACTTGACCAAAGTGACCAAATACAGGCATGAAGTAGAAGATATCTTTTAACCCAAATGGGGACAGGTTAAAATTTCTCCTATCAGCTTCTTAAGTGGTTCCCTCCTATCTGATTATCTCTAGACTATTATTAATTCGGATCTACTACACCATAGTGCATACCATTTTTATGTTTTTCTCTTCTGCCTTTTTAGGGTCTTTCAAGACTTTTTGTTAGAGAACAGACAACAGTTATTTTTAACCCATTCGCATTCCGTCATTTTCACTTGAGAAATGTTCACCTCCCATTCATTAGCCTATAACTTTATCACTACTTATCACAATGAACTGATCAATATCTTGTTTTTTCCACCACCAATTAGGCTTTCTTTGGGGGGTACATTTGGCTAAGAGCCACTTTACTGTAAATGTATTTTAACAGGAAGAATAAGAAAAAAACGGAAAACATTCATTATTTCTCAATTTTCAGCCATTATAGTTTTAAAATAATACATGCCTCCATAATTTAAACTCACGTATTGTATTTGCCCATATGTCCCAGTTATTACACCGTTAAAATTATGTCCCTATCACAATGTATGGCGACAATATTTTATTTGGAAATAAAGGTGCATTTTTTCCGTTTTGCATCTATCACTATTTACAAGTTTAAAATAAAAAAAATATAGAAGTATTTCATCTTTACATTGATATTTAAAAAGTTTAGACCCTTAGGTAAATATTTACATGTTTTTTTTAATTGTAATGTTTGTTTGTTTTTTATATTAAACATTTTATTTAGGTAGTTTTGGGAGGGTGGGATGTAAACAAGTGATTAATAATGTAAATGTGTGTTTGAATTTTATTTTTTTTACTTTTAGTTGTAGTTTTACTTTTTGGCCACAAGATGGTGGCCATGAGTTTGTTTACATGACGTCACTCTAAGCGTAACACACGCTTAGAGTGACGCATGGGGTATGTTACAGCCAGAAAAAGCGAAGCTTCCGAGAGAAGCTGTCGCTTTTTCAGCGGGGGAGAGGAATCAGTGATCGGGCACCATAGCCCGATTCACTGATTGCCTGGCTAACGAACCGCGGGCCGGGAGCGCGCGTGCACGCACGCGATCGGCCGCGGAAGCGTGCGGTAGCGCGCATGGTTCCTGGACGTAGTTTCTACGTCCAGGAACCAAAATAGGTTAAAGATAAAACCACTCTAACTTGAGAAATTGCCTATTGTTAAAACTGCAAGGGGTGTGAAACACCATTCTGAGAGTTTGTTTAAACTTACTCCATGACACATAAAGCCTGGCTGACCAACATTCTCCTTGACTGAAAACATTAAAAAAAAAAAAGTTAAAACCGCTAAATCACAAGAAAATTTGAAGCTCCGCGTAAGTTGCCACCTCCTTATATATCCTCATTAACCTCTAGTTACCATCCCACCCGGAACCTTCACTCCTCTCAGGAGACCCTCTTGTCCAATAGCTTGGTTGCCTCCTCTCACTCCTGCAACCAGGACTACTCGTGAACATCACCTCTGCTTTGGGACACTCTCCTCCAGCCTGTCCATCATGCTCCGAGCCTGGAAACCTTCGAACGTACTCTCAAAACACACCTGCTCAGACAAGCTTGTAATTTGCTATAGGTGGCGTTGGAGGCTTAGTGTGTAATCTGCTAAACCCTGTGTCTCCTCCCCAAATGTTTACACCCCACAAACCTGTAGATTGCAAGGCATGGACCTCCTGCTGGTGTTTTTGATTATTCTGTAATTTATCATATGAACATGTATCAGTAATGGTGATGTCTCAATCCACACATCAACTATGTGTCTACTTATACAGCTGGATGTCCTGATTTCAGGGGCGTAACTATAAATTGTGGGGCCCCCCAGCAATACTTTGATGCCCCCCCACCCCCCGATGTTCACACCCTTTCACTTGCCAATCCCTAGGTGACAGCCTGGGGGCCCATCTCACAAGGGTCATAAAACATGTGTGGCCATCATGATCCTCACACCCATAACAAGTGTAGCCACAGAAACCCCTCATCTGAAGGATGGACCCCTTAATCAGAGGGAAGGAAGCAGTAGTTGGGGCCCCCATACAACTCTGACCCCCCATGCAGTTGCAGGGACTGCTCCCTTAGTTACGCCTCTGCCTGATTGTACCGAGTTTTCAAGGTCTCAAGTGTCTTGTAAGAATGTACAGTGCTACGGAAGATGTTGGCGCTATATAAATAAATAATAAATAAATAATAATCAATTTGCGGTGTAATTTACTTATGCTCCCTGCAAGATAATTTACATGTGGCAATTAAAAAATACTAGCCTAACAAAAACATAACATACATACTTTTTGGGGGGTGGGAGGGGCTGGACTTCCATCATAGTTTTCTTTTAAAGGATACCTGAGGTGACATGTGACATGATGAGATAGACATGGGTATGTACAGTGCCAAGTGCACTAACTATGCTGTGTTCCTTTTTTCTTTCTCTGCCTGAAAGAGTTAAATATCAGGTATGTAAGTGGCTGACTCAGTCCTGACAGGAAGTGACTACAGTGTGATTCTCACTGATAAGAAATTATAACTATAAAACACTTTCCTAGCAGAAAATGGCTATTGAGAGCAGAAAAGAGATAAAAAGGTTCAATAGTTCATAGATTTTACCTCTTGCATACTTCAATGTATGTGTCATTGAGCAAAAACAATAAAGCAGTTAAAACTTAAAAAGTAGATTTAAACATAACATAAAACTGTGGAACATCTTAAAAAGTCATTTTTAGGAGAAGGAAGAAACAATTGTTTATTTCTGTACATGGCGAGGAAAGGAACAGCGCTACTTAAAAACAGATTGCATCCTTATGACTACCTGCTTGAGAGTGCAAGCCCCACTAGTGGGATAAAATACACACCCAGCATTCAAATAAAATGGGAGCAGCTGACCAAAGTTACTTACATTTGTACATGGCGAGGAAAGGAACAGCAATCTGTTTTTAAGTAGAACTGTTCCTTTCCTCGCCATGTACAAATGTAAGTCACTTTGGTCAGCTGCTCCCATTTAATATCATTGCTTATTGATGTTTATGCAGAGCTTCTGTTTGGTTTCAAGGTGCGTTTGTAGTTTCTTGGGGGGGCTCAGTGCACCTCTGATTGGTGGCCATTCGGAGGCAGCCTGGTGATGCGCTGATCCACCTTTGCGCAATTTTGAATTTTTACTTTGTAGCGCACCCAGGCTATGCATATGCATAATTTAGGATTAGTTAGTGTTAGGACCCCTCCCATGGGGATGACTTCTTCGCAGTGGGAGGGACGAGTACTTAAAAAGTTGCATGCAAGCTATTACGGAAACCAACATCCTCCAATGGTAGACAGGTGCATTTTATTTGAATGCTGGGTGTGTATTTTATCCCACTAGTGGGCTTGCACTCTCAAGCAGGTAGTCATAAGGATGCAATCTGTTTTTAAGTAGCGCTGTTCCTTTCCTCGCCATGTACAAATGTAAGTAACTTTGGTCAGCTGCACCCATGTAATAGCATTGCTTATTGATGTTTATGCAGATCTTCTGTTTGGTTTTAAGGTGCGTTTGTAGTTTCTGGGGGGGGGGGGTCAGCGCACCTCTGATTGGTGGCTATTCAGAGGCGGCCTGGTGATGCGCTGATCCACCTTTGCGCAATTGTTTATTTCATTCATTTATTTTCGCCTCGGTGTCCTTTAACTTTGTATGAACATTAGGAGACATAGGAGATTGTGAGGCTGCGAGGCCTCTAGGGCCGGAATGGTTCAATATCCTCTATAGAATGCTTTAGGAACATGGAAGCTCTACTGTACAAAGAAACATGGTATAAAATCGGAAGAATTAGCTCAGAGACACCGGGCTTTTGTGCAAATGAGGAGCAGAGCGATTGCCGGCAACAGCTGTTTGCTTTCAGACTCTGTCCTCACCTGCACTAGTAAATGGCATGTATGGATTTGTCTGGATAAATAAATACATGTGTGGTGCTGCTCTGGAAAATCAGAATCACTCAGCAGCTCAGCTACAGAATGACTAGAATTGCTAGAGTGAATGTATTACAATAAGCTTTCAGATCAGCTACAAATCAGCAATAAAAAGGTAAATGACATCAAGAGAAAGGATTCCAATGCACCAGGCATTAGACACCTGCACACTATCTTCATATATGCTGCCTGATACTAATGGTTCAAAGCACAGACACATACTGGCACATGCTTAACAGACAACTGCAATGTTTAGGCTGCTTTTACACCTGACCATAGCATTTGGGTACGATGCTCCGCTCCATCGCAGCGCAACACAACACTGAAGACGGGATTCATATGACCCTGCGGTAGAGTGTGCTGACAAGGTCATTTGCATAGCGCACCCCCCCTCATACACACAACCCTCGTCACGCTTCGCCGCGGGAAGTACTCCCTGCTGGACAGGAAGTACATCACTGGGATTCCCGGCATTCCTGCCACAATCATGTCGCTCTGCACACGTGCGCCATACTGCCGCCACCAATGTATTTCAATTTTCTGCATTGCTCATTGATGCATTCTGCTGGTGCGTCACTGTGAAAAACGTGCTGTTAACTTTGTGGTGGGTTGGAAGCCGATCGGACAATTCCAGTGTGACGCAACGAGGTAAGTGTTGTAGACAGGGGCGTAACAATAGGGAAAGCAGCCCCTGCACCTGCAGGGGGGCCCACTCAAGGCCGTTTTGGGGGAGCAGGAGGGGTCACAGCATGAGGGGAGAGCTTTTGCACATCGGCGGGGAGGGGGGGCAGTCCCCTCCTCCCTCCTCTTGGACTCTCCCCTCTGCGCTCCCCTTCTGCATCTATTACTGGCCGCAGTGGCGACAGCTCTACACATACCTTCATTCACCGCCGGAGGTTCTGTACTATAAGGGCTTCACACTAATTCCTGTTCAAACAGGTAATTATGTGAAGCCCTTAAAGATAGGAGACCTCCGGCAGTAAATGGAGGTATGTATTGCTGATGCCGCCGCTGCCAGTAATAGATGCAGGAGGGGAACGCAGATGTGCAAAGCTCTCCCCTCATGCTGCGACCCATCCAAAACGGCCGTGAGCGGGCCGGGGGGGGGGGGGGAGGGGATCACAAATTCTTGTAGGGGGGCCTTTTGACTTCTAGTGGTAGGCCCTATTGCCTTGCATTGCCACTGCATTACCCTTCAACAAAAAAGGTTAATGCAACACACACCTGCAAGGAAAGTGTAAAAGGAGCCGCAAAGAAAACAGTTCGATAATCACATGGGACTAGAATTGGGCCGAACCTCCGATTTTCGGTTCGCGAACCGGGTTCGCGAACTTTCGCGAAAGGTTCGGTTCGCGTTAAAGTTCGCGAACCGCAATAGACTTCAATGGGGATGCGAACTTTGAAAAAAAAAAATAATTATGCTGGCCACAAAAGTGATGGAAAAGATGTTTCAAGGGGTCTAACACCTGGAGGGGGGGATGGCGGAGTGGGATACATGCCAAAAGTCCCCGGGAAAAATCTGGATTTGACGCAAAGCAGCGTTTTAAGGGCAGAAATCACATTGAATGCTAAATGACAGGCCTAAAGTGCTTTCAAACATCTTGCATGTGTATACATCAATCAGGTAGTGTAATTAAGGTACTGCTTCACACTGACACACCAAACTCATCGTGTAACGCACCGCAAACAGCTGTTTGTGTTGTGACGGCCGTGCTTTACTGGTGCGCACCATGGCGAGAGTGCAGGTTTTGGTGGCTTTACAGCCCATATGGTCACCTGGCTGATGTAGCTGAATGACAGAACAGTGACTGTCCAGCTGATCAAATTTGGTCTGACCACAATGAGGCAACGACCTTATTATCGTGGGTGTGCCCCCCGAGACACTCATCTAGGCGCCGGTCATTGCTCCATTGTGATACGCAAGCCCCTTCACCACGGCAAGGTAATGATCACGAAGGGGAATGGGCGCATGTACATGCCTTTTCTTTTGTTGTTGCAGCTGCCCGCAGTGCAGCCAGAAAAATTAGGCAGTCATGTACACGCACCCGAAAAATTATTACAGCGTATGCAGTGGCGGGTTCACTAAACAGAACAGGTATGCAGTGGCGGGTCCACTGAACAGAACAGGTATGCAGTGGCGGGTTCACTTAACTGCACAGGTATGCGCACTGATGCGGTGGGTCCACTGAACAGAACAGGTATGCAGTGGCGGGTTCACTAAACAGAACAGGTATACAGTGGCGGTTCACTAAACAGAACAGGTATGCAGTGGCGGGTCCACTGAACAGAACAGGTATGCAGTGGTGGGTTCACAGCACAGGTATGCAGTGGTGGGTTCACAGCACAGGTATGCAGTGGTGGGTTCAATGAACAGGTATACAGTGGCGGGTCCACTGAACAGAACAGGTATGCAGTGGTGGGTTCACAGCACAGGTATGCAGTGGTGGGTTCACAGCACAGGCATGCAGTGGTGGGTTCACAGAACAGGTATGCAGCCAGACAGGAACAAGCTAAGCCTAACTAATCTTTCCCTGAGAGACAGTCTGCAGCAGCTCACCCTACTCTGACTAATGCAGGCACACGAGTGGCCGTAATGGCCGCCGCTGCCTGCCTTATATAAGGGGGGGTGGGGCTCCAGGGGCTAGTGTAGCCTAATTGGCTACACTGGGCCTGCTGACTGTGATGTAGAGGGTCAAAGTTGACCCTCCATGTGCATTATGGGGCGAACCGAACTTCCGCAAAGGTTCGCCTGCGGGACGCGAACGCGAACCACTGAAGTTCGCATGGAACCGTTCGCAGGCGAACCGTTCGGCCCAACTCTACATGGGACCCACTAGGAGCGCTAATGCAGCACTTGCCGATTGCCGGTGTTCAGCAAAGTGCTACATCGGTGGATCCCTGGGGGGGGGGTGATCCCACTAGCAGTGCTGCAATCGCTCTGCTTGCAGCATTTTTGGAGCCATTCCAGAGTGATTGCATCCGTGGCTACAGTAGCCAAATCAGGATCACTCTGGGAATTCTGCAAATCGTAGGTGCTTTGCGATTGCTGTAAATCGCCTGTAGTGGGTCCCAGGCATTACACTGAAGTGCAGAATGTGAGATCTTACACAGGCAGACTGTCATTGCTATGGGTTGCAATCTTCTCCCAGAAATTAATTCTGTACCCCCCCCCCCCCCCCATGCAGTCTGAACAATAGGATGATGCAATCTAAGCAGCGCTGCACTATGTCCACACAACCTAAGGATGCAGCTAAGAGGTTCTGATTCCTGTCTGAATCCATTGACTGCATGTTTCTTCCAGGTGGGTGTGATCCAAACACCTCTGAATATTAATTACTAATATACCTGATTATTCATATAGCGCCTTTATCTTTTTTGTTGCAATACGTGGTCTCAGGGGCGTCCTTATCGTGGCACATGAGCTTGCAGCACTCTCACCCATTTTCAGCCTCCTCTTTCATATGTAGCAACCAGTTTTTTATGTCCAGGTGCCACCTTGGCCTTTGCAGAGATCCAGTTCTGACTGTACAATCTCATCCCATGACCTTTTCCCAGGGGCGTGTCTGGGTAATATAGAGCCTATGGCAAATACTGAAATTACTCCCCCCCCCCCACCCGTCGGAGCCCCTTTCCCCATAAAAACAGCATCCTTGTACATTTGCCTGTGTTTTTTTGGCTCATGATATTGCTGAAGTTATATTTTCGGGGAAATATCTCTTCTTATTCCTCTCTGTCCTCTTTTCTAACACTAAGCCAAATGCACCCTAGATACATAAGTTAAGTAGCAATGTTCCGCCAGATAACAGAATTAATCTGATCTGAGGTCTGAGTGCCCGGAAGGCATGGAGGCAGGCATGGGGGAGCAGCACAGGGGCAGGCATGAGGGCACAACACAGGGGCAGACATGGGGGCACAGCACAGGGGCAGGCATGGGGGCGCAGCACAGGGACATGCATGGGGGCACAGAACAGGGGCAGGCATGGGGTGCAGTACAGGGGTAGGCATAGCAGCACAGGAGCAGGCATGGACTGTGCTATGGGCGCCACAGTACCATGGGCGCCATGCCTGCTCCTGTACTGTGGCACCCATAGCACACGCCATGCCTGCACCCCTCTAGATACGCCTATGCCTTTTCATGCACTAGTTTTACATACAGCAGTCGAGGATGTAAGAGAGTCCTGTAAAAAGTTTTCATCTATTCTCTTCTATTAAAGGATGTCGTTCTTCCTTCTCTCCACAATCTGAGTTCCCCCAACTTTTATACTGTTTGCTTATTGCAAATCAAATCAGATAACTTGTAAAGAGGTGCACACCACATCCAACAGTATTTATTTAAAATTCAGAGATAAGAAAGACGCAATAGTACTTGCGGTAGGAAATATGGATCCCTAAAAAAAGACTAATATGATTTAAGTTCTCGGAGTGATGGAAAAGGCTAATTATTTTGAACCTAACTTGCAACAAGGGACTTGAGGCAGGAACTCTATGAGACAGAAAACATTCAAACACAGAACCACATTGTAAAAAACGAGATGAACTCCCTGTGATCTTTCATGAATCTGACATCTTCAACAAATAGCAACAACTTAACTCTGCTCTCTTCCTGTACTTAACTAGGAACAGATCCAAACGCTCACATATCCCTCTGCAGGAAAAGCAGATAGAGTCATACTAACTAATACAGGATGTCTTTTGGGGTTATTTATCAGGCACCAAGTATATGATTGCTAAAGTAAAAACGCTATAATGGGAAAAATGGCTATTAAAAACAAAAATGCTGTAAAAGTCAAGGTTTAGAAAGGTGTTTACACAGAGCATATAGGGCCTGTAATCCTGCTTTACAAACTACTCTCAATAAAATAAATAAACCAACAATTTCCAGCAAGACGAAAGACAGTAAGGTGAATGTTCCATTACTTTTTGGATCTGACTGGAAGGAAATAAGTTTGCTTGCTTCAGTGGGTTCTGGACAACAAATTAGCAATTACATACAATGCAATTCTGCTTAGGGTTTTATGAGGATATAAAGAAGCAGGCAAGGCTGTGGCCTGGAAGCATGCTGATTTCTGCGCTGGAAGGAAGCAGGATGCTTTTATGAGAGCAACAATGAGGGCTGTTATTATTATGGATTTATGTAGCGCTGACATTTTCCACGCTGCTTTACAGAGAACATTGAACAATTCACATCACTGCCTGTCCATCAAAATCCATCCCCTGCCACGGCCAGGTTTATGCTTTTTCTGTCCCTAGGCATTGTGGTGTGCCTGTAGATGGCACTGTTATACTTTTTAAGGCATAAGATTATCTAGACTGTTGTGGGTTGTTGGTTAATGTTTTCCCTAATTTTTGGATCTCAAGGAACTCCCCGTGGGGGATGTGGGGAATCTTTTTGCATGATTCTTGACCTTGTGGGTATGATTGTTTAATGTGGCAGCCTTGTTGTTTATCCCCAGTCCATGTTTTTTCCTTACAGTGTTTACTATGATACAAGCACATGTTAGCGTTTCTTGCTTTAGGCCCAACATTTATAGCGTTCTCCTATAACAGTACTCTTTATTACATTACTCCTTATTATGGTTCCGCTCACTATACTGCCTCCTCATTCTAATGCTTTCTATTAATGTACTCCTCATTGTTCTGACCCATAATGTAGTGCTTCTTTATATGATAATGATATTATACATTTAGTCGTATTTGACTCTTGTGATTCTATGGGTTTGCTCTCTCCATACTATCTGATGTTGTAAAGTTTCACCAGTTGCTTTAAGCTCAATCCTGTGTCGGCTTTGATAGTGTCAAGCCAATGTGTTCTCTGGTGGCCTTGTCGCCTTTTGCCACTGATCAATCTGAGCATTAGGTCTTTCTTTAAAGGGATACTGTAGGGGGGTTGGGGGAAAATGAGTTGAAGTTACCTGGGGCTTCTAATGATCCCCCGCAGACATCCTGTGCCCGCGCAGCCACTCACCGTTGCTCCGGCCCCGCCTCCGGTTCACTTCTGGAATTTCAGACTTTAAAGTCTGAAAACCACTGCGCCTGCGTTGCAGTGTCCTCGCTTCCCCTGATGTCACCCGGAGCACACGGCGCAGGCACAGAGCATACTGGGCCTGCGCAGTACGCTGCTGCTGCCATCAGCGGGAGTGAGGACACGGCAACGCAGGCGCAGTGGTTTTCAGACTTTAAAGTCTGAAATTCCAAAAGTGAACCAGATGTGGGACCGGAGTATTGGGGAGTGGCTGCGCGGGCACAGGATGTCTGCGGGAGACCATTAGAAGCCCCGGGTAACTTCAACTCATTTTCCCCTGAACCCCCTACAGTGTCCCTTTAAGGAATATACTGTATAGTGTGCTCTATTATACTCCACCCCCACCGCTACCACATTTGGGGAAAACATACAATAAGTGAAGACACAAAGAAGCCAAAGAGGTACTTTTCAAAAACTTTATCAGCCTGACACTATCACCGGGGGGGGGGGGGGGGGGGGGAAATGCCAGGGAACCTCTGCAAAGACCTCTAGGAACCCTGGTTGAGAAAGCCTGTTCTATATGTTATTGCGGTTCCTCTTTAATGCAACACATATTCTAGGGCATGTCATCAGGATCACATGTTAATAAACATTTGAGAATATATTAATCAGTGTATGTAGAATGGAGATTATTCACCGACCTCTATGTTGATCACGGTCTGTTGTAGCGCAGGAAAATGCTGCAATACATAAATACGCTTGTAATGAGTTGCTTTTTTGTATTTGCTGAATAAAGTTTCAATGTTTACCCTGTGCTAATCATTGTTTTCCCTCATGCACTGATTTCTTACAGGCATCAAACTCATTCATACTTAAAGGCCAGTTCTATGTTTTCCTCCCTTTTTCTATCCCCACAGAAAGATAAGTCTAGCACCCACCAACCTTCCTATTTTGCTTCTACTCGGCTCTGGGAGTCTTCATTTTCAGGGGTGACACAATCTCTGAAAGAGCCATACTGATCCTCCCTACTTTAGCCTGGCTTCTAGCTTATCATAGGCCACACCTCCCTCATACAGGATACAGTAGAAGGGAGGCTGACTAGCAGACTGTCCTCACCTCCCAACATGTGCCATGGTGCATTCTGCCAAAGCCTAGTACTGAAGACATGCTCCCATTTTCTGCTCCCATCCGTATTCCTATATGGGAGGAAGGGTGGGACACTTGCTCCACGCTCCAGGAGCCACCATGGGAGGTGGAATGATGATCCCGTGTCCACTACAAGAATTTTTCAGGGACCATACCAAAGATACTGTGTGATGTCATCAGTGAAGCTATGCCAGGTATTTAGCAATTTTGTGCTTTTTGGACAGGGGGAGAGGTTCTGGGACTGAGAGGGAGACCTAAAGCTAGTGACCGAAACATGCCTTGTCCTAGATAAAAAAAATGACTATTGATGAATACAAAAATGCACATGCACAGGTATTTATACATATTCATTTCACCTGTAGTTTCTGACGTGGGGAAGTCCTCATTTGTTGATCCATATTAAACTGAAGAATTCCAATTCCAATTGTTTGACTTGGTAAGTCAGGCTCCGGGTGTGCCTAGTGTACCTGTCATATCTGGTCCTTCCACTGTCAAAACCCAGGCCAATGGTAACCCAGGCTCAGCTGCTACTTAAGGTGAAACTGTCCTGAACCATATAACATTATAAAAAAAAAACGCATATCGGTATCTTCCCGCCAGTTCGTCTGAGAAGCTCACCATTTTCTTCCAACCACAATTGCTTTCAATTCTGACTAGATCTAGTCAGACTTGTCTCTCCGGAAGCTGAAAGTCTTAGGGTCCTTTCCCACTATATCAGTTGCTGTCAGTTATAACTGAAAGGACAACTGATGTACAAGGTAATGTTCATATTTCCCTATGGTTCATGCGATATTACAGGTTAGGGAATGCTGACCCGGAAGCTGTTGCAGGGCCATCGCCATTTTTTAAATGGAGGATAAAGAATTCCATAAACTAAAGTGGACAAACAAGATGCATGAAAAGAGAAAGAATTTGATGAGTAGACTATGTGCGAGGTAAGAATGACGTGTGTATGTTTATATTGACTTTCATTTTTCAGTTTAGGTTTGCTTTAAACACTGCTGAATTCTTATGTTAAATTGGCTAGTTTCACAATATTTCTCCTCTTGAACTGAATGCCATTTGAACTGGCTTCAGTCTGTAGATTTTGGACATTATTATTATTTTGGATTCATATAGCACCAGCATCTTCAGTGGTGCTGTACAATAGATTATAAAAAAGTATAGACATTAGACTTCTTTGATAATTAAAGTGTACCAGAGGGGGGAAAAAAGTATACTGTATATTCCTGGGACTTTTTTCAGCCCCCTGCTAGTGTTGGGCGAACACCTGGATGTTCGGGTTCGGGCCGAACAGGCCGAACATGGGCCAGAGCCAGATGTTCGGCATGTTCGGCCCGAACGCCGAACTCAATGGAAGTCAATGGGACCCCCGAACATGCCCATTTTGGGGGCCCTATGGGGTCGCAGGCATAAGGGGGGAGCATGCCCCGATCGCGGGGGAGGTCGGAAATTCCCCCCACCCCCTCCGCTAGCGCTCCCCCCTCTGCCCGCTTCCCCATAAAAAAAGTTTGAGGCAAGTTAAATAGTACTTGGTGGCTGGCCTGGCACTGGCAGTGGAGTGAGGAGGAGGAGGAGTCCGAGTAGCAGAGTGACGCGTTGAGGCCGGGCAGCGGGCGGTTCAGCGGTAGTACCCTTGTGGTACTTCCGCCCTTTCTCTGACCTCACGTCCTCTACGTGATGACGCATACGAGGGTACACGTGACGCGTACCCTCGTATGCAGAGGACGTGAGGTCAGAGAAAGGGCGGAAGTACCACAAGGGTACTACCGCTGAACCGCCCGCTGCCTGGCCTCAACGCGTCACTCAGCTACTCGGACTCCTCCTCCTCCTCACTCCACTACCAGCGCCAGCCACCAAGTACTATTTAACTTGCCTTAAACTTTTGTATGGGGAAGCGGGCAGAGGGGGGAGCGCTAGCGGAGGGGGTGGGGGGAATTTCCGCCCCCCCGCGATCGGGGCATGCTCCCCCCTTATGCCTGCGACCCCATAGGGGGGCCGTATTGCGGCATGTTCGGGCGAACAGGGCCCTGTTCGGCCGAACAGGGGCCCTGTTCGGCCCTGTTCGGCGGCCATTCAGTAGTTCGGGACGAACCCGAACTTAAAAGGCCGAACACCATCAGGTGTTCGGCCGAACTCGAACATCACCCGAACAGGGTGATGTTCTGCAGAACCCGAACAGTGGCGAACACTGTTCGCCCAACACTACCCCCTGCTGGCTGATCGCTTGCTCACCATCCTCCCGTGCCTCCTGGATCCATCATTAGGCGGCCCGGTAAGTCCACCAGTCAGCTCCAGTGGGCACAGATGCAGTCCGGGCTTGTGTGGTCCCGTACCCGGAAGCGTTCTGCGTCTGCACATGAGCAGTACGCCCCAACTCTCTGAATTAACAAGCCGTCTAGGCTAGGATGACTGCTGGGAAGACGGCCTGGGAAGATGGCGAGGGACAGATCAGCCTGCAGGGGGCGAGGGACAGATCAGCCTGCAGGGGGCTAGAGGAAGCCCCAGGTATGTATACATTTTTCTTTCATTTAATCGCAGGTTTCCTTTAAAGAGAAACTCCGACCAAGAATTGAACTTAATCCCAATCAGTAGCTGATACCCTCTTTTACATGAGAAATCTATTACTTTTCACAAACAGACCATCAGGGGGCGCTGTATGACAGATATTGAGGTGAAACCCCTCCCACAAGAAGCTCTGAGTACCGCGGACTTCTGGCAGTTTCCTGTCTGTGAACCTTGTTGCCTTGTGGGAAATAGCTGTTTACAGCTGTATCCAACTGCCAAAACAGCATACAGCAGCTACATCACTTGCCAGCAGTAAAAATGTCACCATGTGATAAATGTCAGAATATAAATCAGGGATTTAAAATATTTTACAATGGGCAAACACTGACTAAATCATTTATACATAATTATTGTAAAAATGAAGCACTTTTTTATTACATTATTTTCACTGGAGTTCCTCTTTAAAATGACAACACTGGGGACATATGCGGAATTGTACAAATAACATATGCAACTGTGGGCTGAAATTTCTACTTTAGTTCCTTTATTTTCTCATCAAGTCAAATCTGCATCAGACTCACCTGATAACTTTGTTTATTTCATTGCCATTCACTCTCTCTAACATTCGCCGGCCAACTTCATAAGGTCAGCAGACAGCAAGCTCCTATAACTTCTGACAAAGGGATTGATCGCCTGTTTGTACTTGCACTGCTGGTGCTGGTCTCACCTTTTGTTTACTCAAACAGGTGTAAACTTGTAAACCTGACACAATCAGTAGAAGACACTTGCATTGAAGTTCTAAATTCTTTTCACAAAAAGCTGAGCCAAAGGATTCATCCAGCTGTTGTTTATTGGAGTAGGTTAGATGATGAGTTTGCTGTTACTAGGCAAACATCTCCACTTTGTGACTCATCAACTTTACGTCATAAAGAGCTAACTGCCGATGTACTTTCAGATCCGGTGACTTGTGAGCAGAGATTCGGCCAGGTGGGGAGGATGAATGACAAGGTGGTGACTGTGAGTCCCTAGGGAACTTGATCTCCTAATATGTAAAGCTCTGTCGAGACACTGGATTTTTCTTTTCCCAAATCATTGTTTTTTTTATCATTCTAAAGAAAATCTAGCGTAAGTATATATATCTTCCCAAATTGTTCTTAACAAAGTTTCTTGGACGCACTGTTCTATTTAATGTTTGAGGTGCAGCAGGGCCGGATTTACCATAAGGCACTATAGGCACGTGCCTACAAGCGCCTAATGATGGAGAGGCAGCATCCTCCCCGCCCTGAAAGTGGAGGGTAAATGATAAATTACACTCTTGACTCTCAGCATTCCATTGACGACATCTACCTTCAACTGGGGGCAGGCATCTCTAGCTACCTTTACTTTTGGTCACCTCTAGGCAGGGCCAGATTTATCATAAGGCACTGTAGGCGCATACCTACAGGCGCCTGTTGATGGAAAGGTGGCTCACCACCCTCTCCAAGTGCTTCCCTCCCGCCTTGCCAATGCAGAGTCCTAAGCAGTGTGTAAATGAGAGGTTACTCACCCAGCTCTCTGCATTCCACTGACATGTTCTCCCTTTAGTCGGGGGAACCTCTAGCTACTTAATCCTGAGGATAGCTCTGTCTACCTAATACTAAGGGACACCTGTAGCTACCCAAGAAAGGCAGGGGGATTACGGGAGAAGTGACAGCTGGTGGTACAGCCAGCACACTTGTGGTGCAGTTCGGCAGTTATTTGTAGGTTAATGGACAGCAAATTTTATGGTGCCAGGACATCTGTGCCTATGGGCTCCTATGAGATAAATCCAGGCCTGCCTCTAGCTACTTGGTACTCTGGCTACCTAATAATAAATGGCACCAGATAGCACACTTGCGGTGCGATTCAGTGGGGGTTTGTAGGTTCACGGAGGGTGAAGTGTGGGGTGCCAGGACATATGTGCCTATAGGCTCATGTGATGTAAATCTGGGCCTGAGGTGCAGTAACAGTCAGTCCACCAGAGTACCAGCGGATCAAAGCAAGTTTTCTCCATGTGGACCAGCACACTCCAATAATCTTCTGAATAACAGATAACTTTATTCTGATTCTTAACATACAAAGCATGCAAAGTGACAACCCAGGGAATATATAGGCAATAGGTAGTAGACAACAATAGCTCCACCCAATATGTCCAATTCCACTGGATATAAATGGCTACAGCAGAAGGCACATTCTATTAATGATGCAATAGTTCCATCTGATATTGGAGGTTCAAAAAGTTCTGAGATTTTGTGGGGCAGGCCGGATACATATCTGTGTCATGTGCTCAGTGTGGAAATGTGATGGGGGGATCGTGTCTCTCACTCGCCCAGTGGTAATTTTTTTTACGATTAAGGGACACTTTGTGATTCACAATTTGTTGTTTATTGTATTTAGTATCCAGGCGGATTTTTGTATGTTGGAGAAACTACTTAGAAGGTCAAAGGTACAGGGTGAAGCCGAAGGACTGCTCAGCCTGCCCCTGCTGTACATCTGTGGTTGTGTTAGTGCTGTTCCCCCTCCAAGTTGTAGCAATTTGGGAGGGACATGTAATTTGGGTACCTCCTATTGCCGGACGTCAAAATTACCTCATTTTTTGTAATTTGATCCCTGGCATCCGCTGGAGGCCAAATTAGTCACTGAGAGCCTCTATAGTCGTAATTCACATTACGGCCTATGGTGGAACCCAAATCATCCGCGGAGCTCTGCCGCTGCAGCCAACTCCTTCTGTTGTCGCATGACAGCAGAACTTCGTGAGCTGGTGATTAGTTCACAGCGATTACAGGGTTAGGAGCCAGTGAAATCGGATCCTGACTGGCTCACAGAGCTCTGCTGTCATACGACAAAACAGCTAGTGGGCTTCAGCGACTGGAGAGTGGCCCAAACATTGAGAGAGACGGGTCTGTGTGGCGTGACATCAGTGAACCATGTTTAGGGGCCAGAGACTTCTGGTACACAATATATATTTAATTGCTTGCTAAAAGATAAGGAGAAGTAGAGGCAGAGCATATGGATACCGGCCCTTTGCCTGCCATCGTAACCATTTTCTAACAAAATAAAAATGTTTATCAATACAGATATATGCATACATGTCTATAGTATAAAAATATTCAATTTGCACTGAAGAAAGAAACCAAAAACAATTGTTACTCAGTTCTAAATAAATAGACTCAAATCCTATTAAACTCATCACATCCTCAAATAATATGCACTTATTAATATGAAATAAGTCTTAGGGTGAAGTCTAAGAAAGTACATAATAAAAGACGAAAATTTGAAAGATTATTTGAAAGCCATCCCATGCAGGAACCCTTCCAGACATTAATATGTGTGCGGTAATAATCACATTGTGTATATGTGGCCAGCTGGTGCCATTACAATACGTGCTGTTTGGCATATTAGGCACCAACCGCTTCCCTCATTAGCTTCTCAATTTACACATCATGCACAGGTGTCAAGCAGTGAATGGAGCTGGTCATTAAAACTTTTTCACACCCTCACATGGAAGGCATCAGCGCAGCACCTGCGCGTTGTCATGTATTGATGGAGTATCGGATCAGAGATGAGCAGATAAATGTAATTATCATGATTTTCTCCATTCCTGGCATGTGCCAGGTTAAATGCAGCAAGTTCCTCTTAGATTGGTGATAATTATCGCTCGGGAATAATTTCACGCTGATCTACTTTGTAGTTTCATTTGTAAGAAAATATAGGTTAGTTTTTGCTATCGCGAGCCGTAGATCAATGCACGTTTCTCGCTGCACATGGCTGTTTCCAGGCTTGAAAGGGAAGTGCGTGGAGGATGTTCTACGGTCCTGGATAAATAAGCTGGCTTTAGTCACGGCTGCTTCTGTGATTCCTGCCCTCGGGGCCCGCTTGTGGCATAGCGGCCTTCATTGTACTCCAATGAGGTAAACGGTAGTGCTCAGATCAGTTCACCTTGGACTCAATAAACCATCTGGCCAATCCAAGGTGAAAAACGAACCACAATCAAACAAGTCAATCAAACAGGAAGTTAGTTACATGACTGAGTACAGTACTCCGTAAAACACTGCAGAACATGTTGGAGGTAAATACATACATACTGTAATAATAATCATCATCATCATCATTGTAAAAAAGTATCCCGGTGCTCAGTGCACGTTAAATTGAACCCAAGGTGAAAGTGAGATTGGAAGCTGCCATATTTATTTCCTTTTAAACAATGCCGGTTGCCTGGGTATTCTGTTGATCTTCCGTCATCAGTAGTGTCTGAGTCACAACCCTGAAACGAGCATGTGGCTAATCTAGTCAGATTTGAGTCAGAAAGGGAACATGCATGCTTGTTCAGGGTCTACAGCTAAATGCATGAGAGACAAATGTTCAGACAGACACCTAAGCAACTTGCATTGTTTAAAAGGTACATTTATCATATCACTCTCACCTTGGGTTCCCTTTAAAGTCTTTATAGTCTCAGGTGAATTATGACTGCGAATGGCCCTACCGAGGAGAACTCATGGCAAAGCATGTGATCAGTTTGATAAGCTGATAAATTTGTTGGGCTCTTTTTTTCTGGTTATGGTCATGTGTTAAACCAGGATGATATCACAGCAAATCAGAACCTTACAAATCTATCAGCTGGTTAAACTGATCACATGCCTGTCTAAGTTGTCTTCAGCAGGACCATTTCTAATTATGACAGTTTTTAATGCTTTACAGCTCCAGTCTATTAAACTTTTTATCTGCTGCCTGCACTTACAGTTTAATTGTTCCAATGCCATGCAAAGTTTAAATGACCTGTTATTAGTTATCAGTGAGAATTATGGCTACTGAAAGAAATCTGATATCTGACAGCCCAGAAAGTGCCATTTACAACCCTGCAATGTTAAAGCGGATCCGAGATGAAAAACTAACTATAACAAGTACCGTATATGCTCGGATACAAGTCGAGAAATTTAGGACTAACTCATAGTATAAAAGTGTGTGTGTGTGTGTGGGGGGGGGGGGGGGGGGACTTATACATGAGTAGTCCTAAATTTAACAACTTACAACCAAAATGAGAGGGCACCTTTCTCTCTCTCCCTCCCTGCAGTGCACTAGTGGCCGGGTATTGAGATCCTCCGTAATCCCTGCAGCATAAGTGAAGTGGTTGCCGGGGACTTTAATCCTCCCTCCCTCCACCACCCAAAGTGCAGCCACCTCTCACTAACCACCCTCCCCGTGTGTAATTGAATGCAGCGAAACATCGCAGCAGAAGCGAAGTAATTTCCCTTCCAGCGCCGGTTGCCATGTCCGCTCATCTTCCTCACTTGCACTGCGTCATGTGACTTCGTGAGGCGGCGGTACGCTAATGCACGTATCGCCGACTCCCGAAGTCACATGACGCAGTGCGAGTGAGGAAGATGAGCAGGCATGGCAACCGGCGCTGGAAGGGAAATGACTTTGCTTCTGCTGCGATGTTTAACTGCGTTCAATTACACAGGCAAGTTTCTCTGCATCTCCAGCCCTCAGCCTGTGAAAATTTTATCCCCCTCTCCTCCTCTCTCCTCCCCTCTTCCTCTAAAATCTCTGGCTAGTAACACCTCCTCCTCCTCTTGCCCAGACTGAGCTCCCATAAGCCCTTGCTACATGGGTCTCAGAGTGTCTTGGCACAGAAGGAGCTGTGGGCAAGGCTTGTTTAGTTTATAGGGAATTAGAGTATTAAAACAAAACAAAAAAAGTATTTGACTTGAGGAATGCCCTATAAACTATATGAAAGGAACACAATTATGCAATGAGTAAAAGTTTATATCGGATCCACTTTAACCCTTGTTAAAATGAGAAAACAGAAAAAAGGAACCCAGGCAAGGTCTATGCAGGATTGTACATGTACATGTTTATGTCATCATGTCATGTATTGCTACAGACATCCTTTAGGATAAAGGGCTGGTATACACGAGCTTCTGCGTGGCGGTAAATGTGACATGCAAGAAAAGGGACATTTAAAAGTGATCATTACATTTAAATAAATGGAAGCAATTTGTAAACGATGGGTACAGCTTTCCCTGTCGTTCATGTAAATGCTACGGTAGATCCCATCATCTTGTCTCACCTTGGATGCTACATGTAGTGTACAAGATGCCTGTGTTTGAGCACTTCCATGCCCCCTAGGGGGCTCAAAACTCATTGCAACGACAAACCACCAGGAACCGGTGTCAAGCGTTTTTCTGCTTGTTGCATCAGCTAAACGAGCCACCGCAAGCCGTCCCGTCAGCCGCCCATTTGGACCAAGCCTTAAAGGGAACCTAAACAGAGGGATATGGATGTTTCCTTTTAAACAATACCAATTGCTTGGCAGTCCTGCTGATCTCTTTGGCTGCAGTAATGTCTGAATCACACACCTGAAACAAGCATGCAGCTAATCCAGTTTGACTTCAGTCAGAGCACTTGATCTGCATGCTTGTTCAGGGGCTGTGGCTGAAAGTATTAGAGACACAGGGTTAGCAGGAGAGTCAAATGATCATTCCCCAATCCATCTTCCGCAATTGCGTACCGTGGGAACAA
The DNA here is from genome assembly GCF_040937935.1 of Hyperolius riggenbachi. NCBI lineage: Eukaryota > Metazoa > Chordata > Amphibia > Anura > Hyperoliidae > Hyperolius > Hyperolius riggenbachi. Next base: position 98,847,200 of record NC_090649.1, read on the forward strand.
AACGATGGGCGTTAACGCGACTTTCAACAATCATGTAATTAGTGCGGGGATTGATGTGGATCGGAAAGACTGTCCAACGTCAGGATCCACCATGGTCATTCAAAATGAACAACTGTCCTGGGTAATCTGAAGTTGTTGAGCATCATTTGACAAACTTTCATTAACGAAGTTACGTGATATCGTGCAAATGGTAATTTGTCAACGCAAACATCTTCTGGTGGGTATGAGCCTTTAGGGACCGTCCACACAAACCTAAGTAAGAAAGCACCATAACCACATAGTTGTACCACATTCAGCATCACTTAAAGTGGAACTGAAGTAAGAGGTATACGGAGGCTGCCATATTTATTTCCTTTTAATCAATACCTGTTGCCTGGCAGCCCTGCTGGTCTATTTCTCTGCAATAATATTTGAATAACACCAGAAATAAGCATGCAGCTAGTCTTGTCAGATCTGACTTTAAAGTCTGAAATGCCTGATCTACTGCATGCTTGTTCAGGGGCTATGGCTAGAGGCAGAGGATCAGCAGGGTTGCCAGGCAACTGGTATTGCTTAAAAGGAAATAAACATGGCAGCCTCCATATACCTCTCTCTTCAGTTCCCCTTTAAAGTGGCAGCAGCCTCTATTTTCATTTTGTGGTTGCAAGCTTTGGCAAAATCCAAAAACACTTTTCTTTTTTGCTCAAAACGTATAATGCTTCCAATCTCTCCTCCTTTGCGAATTGATTCCATAAAAGCTCAAAATTCTGCTATAATCAAGTCCTAAAACATTTTAAAATAATTGACATGTATAATGTGCCGCTACAGTGTACGCCTGGCAAACGTGACGCTATATTTCCACTATATTTCTCTTAAAACAGCAAGCTCATTTTAGCTTTCTCCATTTAGGTTGGAATGTATGGAGAAGGTGGGGACTGAGGGAATAACAAGTGTTTTGTATTTGGCTCAGAACGCGGTAATAATGGCAGAAGCCGAGGGCAAGTGGGAAATTTTCAGCTGGCAAGGTTCGGCACTTGTGCCTCAGTCTATATGGAAATACTAGCTCATTATGTATATTGGAAATGTATGCATTGGCGAGGCACAACAGATGTACATAATTTCCTAGTAATATTTTCCTGTGCACAGTATGAAACATATTTCTAATTCCTTCCCTTCTTAACTAGTTCATTTTTGAGTACAAAAGTAATAAAAGTGTCTATACCCTAAAGCCACATGCTTCAGCCAGTATACAGTAAAGGTCTTGTTAGCAAGAAAAAAAAACTAAACAGAAAATAATTTTTTTTCTACTTTCCTGCTCGAATCTGTAGCGGTTACTTTCGGCCTAAAAATAGAGAAGAAAAAAGTGAAATGCTTACATTTATTTTTACTTTAAGAGCCAGGAGAAAACTCTTAGCACCCATGACCTCTGATATAAACAGGGCTATGTTTATTTGACTTCCTTAGTCTACTCAGGAAAACGAAATGCAAAAAGTTGTTTTAAATCAAGAGAGAATATAAAACAAAATATGTCTTTAAAAGAGTATATTTATGCTAAACGTTTAGCAAGCCATCCGCAAGAATATAAAACAGAAGCAAAACTATCCAAACAGTGCAGCTGTGTAAACTGCTCAAAAAACGCCATTTGTTTGAAAAATTGTAAATCTTAAGCAAGGGCATGGAAAGAATTAACTGTATAAATAGAAATTATTACAAGTCTTTTTTCTTATGACGCTTGTACTTGCCTTTGGAATATCTATTTCGGCCAAAGGGCAATGGTCAAATTTCGGTTGAAGCTGGGGGAAAACATGCAAGTCTGTCTACAGAGCTGAAAACTGTATGTAAAGTGGTAATATATTCAAAGCATCCCCTCTGCCCCAATAGATTAGCCAAACCATAGCTTCTAGAAACAAATAATTACTTTGTAGATAGTTACTGAAAGGTTAATAGACTGTGTTTCACTTTGCTCAGAAGCTTAGCAGTTACATGATACACTACCTCACAGATTCCCTGATGTGTGTTTTGATCAGTTAGGCTCGGTCCACACTACATGCAGTTGCAGATCGCAATCTGCGGTCTGGGCTCCGGTTTTCAAAAACCGGAATAGAATGGATAAAAAAATGGATCCGTGCTGCAATTTTGCAGCACGTTTCCAGTCCGTTTAATTGTTCCATGGCCGTGGGTGGGAGGGCCGCCATGCTGGAGGGGGTAGCAACCAGGAAGGGGGCCAGCGGGCACAGCTGCAGGGAGGGAGGTCGGACCTGTGCCCGCTGCCCCCTATCCTGGCTGCTTTCCCCTCTGGCCTATCAGGAGGCACCTATGACTTTGAGGGGATGAGCAGGCAGTAGGCAATCCGGATATCCCTCCGTTTCTGTGTCTATGTAGAGGGAGATCTGTTTTTGCATTGCCTGCCACTACCCCTCCATGAATCCAGGCTCCGTGAAGTCCCATCTGGGGTCCTTAAAGTCCCGACAGGTCCGGACTCTCCATTTCGTTTTTAAAACGGATCCCCTGGATCACCCACAGATCCGTTTTTTAAGTGAGTGAAGACGGCTGCTATTTTTAACATTTGTATACGTGGCTCAGGTTTAGGTTCATGCCGAAAAACGGAGCCACGGATACGTTTTTAACCAGCCTTAATTGCAGTTGATAAGGTGCAAAGCATAAGCAAACATACATGTAGGAATAGGTTTTTTTTTTTTTGTTTTTACAGAATTCGGTGTGATTGTATGCAGAGAAGAGAGAAAAAATGTCCACAGTGTGCTGTTAATGATAGAATAAATATAGTGCAGAGGCATCACCCAATACTGCTGTATTCTCTGTTGAGGGACTTGTGATTTTTACACAGATGATATTACTTTGGGGGGACAGCAAAAAGGATAGCTATATGGGAAATAAAATGTAGGAAAACAGTATTAAGGCTCCCTGCACACTGCAAATCCGATTTGCGATTCCAATTTGCGATTCTGATTTTCCCTGAATGCTATCAACAGAAAAACGCAGAAGAAAACGCAGCATGCAGTAACGATTAAAAATCGGAAGGGAGGCCTAATGTTATTCAGTTTGAAAGTATACCTGTCACAGAGGGCCTGATTTAATAAGGCAAAGTTTTCTTTTGGGACTATCATATTGTACATCATCCAGAAAACATGGACTGGATTAAAGTAAGCCAGAGCTGTGGCTAAATGGTATCCTCCTGGTGCATAAACACATCTGTGTCCCACGCTGTCCTCCCGCGGTCTGCCGTTCAGGCGCGATCAGCCTCGGTGACTTGCTCAGTTGCGCATGCGCAGTAGACCCAGACTGGACGCGACTGAGCAAGTTACCGGGGTTGATCGCGGCTGAATGGCAGACCGCGGGAGGACGGCATGGGACAATGATGTGTTTATGCAGCAGGAGGAAGCCGCGGGTGAGTATCAAATCTTTGTTTAGCCACAGCTTCTGGTACACTTTAACTGCTTCTGTACTGTATGCTGTTTTAATACAGCACATTGCCATCAGTGCTCAGCCTGCAGTGCAAATTGCTGTAGCCAAACACTTCTTCCACCATTACATTGAAAGCAGGTTCCATAACTGTCTGGAAAGCAGCTAGTTGGCACTTGGCACTCTCCGAATCACATGACGACGTATGCAGGAAGAGAACAGACTCTGTAATGTGAGGGGAGAACTGGCTACATTCATTTTTTAGTGGTAAAAAAAAAACATAAAAATCGAAAACTATATTCAGATCTTTAAAAAAAAACAAAAACAAATATATTTAATTATAACAATCATTTATTAATACAAAAATACTAAAATAAAGCCAGAGCTGTGGCTAAATGGTATCCTCCTGGTGCATAAACACATCTGTGTCCCACGCTGTCCTCCCGCGGTCTGCCGTTCAGGCGCGATCAGCCCCGGTGACTTGCTCAGTTGCGCATGCGCAGTAGACCCAGACTAGACGCGACTGAACAAGTTACCGGGGCTGAACGCGGCTGAACGGCAGACGGCAGGGGACAATGATGTGTTTATGCAGCAGGAGGAAGCCACGTGTGAGTATCAAATCTTTGTTTAGCCACAGCTTCTGGTACACTTTAACTGCTTCTGTACTGTATGCTGTTTTAATACAGCACATTGCCATCAGTGCTCAGCTTGCAGTGCAAATTTGAGGGGAGAACTGGCTACATTCATTTTTTAGTGGTAAAAAAAAACCATAAAAATCGAAAACTATATTCAGATCTTTAAAAAAAAACAAAAACAAATATATTTAATTATAACAATCATTTATTAATACAAAAATACTAAAATAAAACAATCATTATCATAATAATGAGAAGAAATAAATACATTCATAATAGTCACAGGCAATTGCAATAATAATAATAATACGTGTTAACACTCGGTCTAGTCCCCAATAATATGGTGCGTGCAGAAAGGTAGGTGAGATTGCAGAGTATTTATTAGTGGGTTGTTGAGGTGCGTACGTTAAAAAAGGGCGCCGGGAAAAAAGGACGCAGGGTTTTAAACGATAATCATGAATAACGTTTAAAAAAAATTGTGCTATATTTCGTTTAAAAATAATGTTTAATAAAGTTATAAATCATTAAATAATGTGTATGAAATCGGCAATTTTAAAAACGTTAATCTTCCCTGTTTAAAAAGTGAAATTTATAATAACGTTTTATAAAACATTAATAAGAATTTTACTAAAGCTATACCTAACCCTACTCTCACACAGAACCCTCCCTGTACCTATCCCTAACCCCTAGACCCCCCCTGTTGGTGCCTAAACCTAAGACCCCCCTGTTGGTGCCTAAACCTAAGACCCCCCTGTTGGTGCCTAAACCTAAGACCCCCCCTGGTGGTGCCTAACCCTAAGACCCCCCTGTTGGTGCCTAAACCTAAGACCCCCCTGTTGGTGCCTAAACCTAAGACCCCCCCCTGTTGGTGCCTAAACCTAAGACCCCCCTGGTGGTGCCTAAACCTAAGACCCCCCTGTTGGTGCCTAAACCTAAGACCCCCCTGGTGGTGCCTAAACCTAAGACCCCCCTGTTGGTGCCTAAACCTAAGACCCCCCTGGTGGTGCCTAAACCTAAGACCCCCCTGGTGGTGCCTAAACCTAAGACCCCGCTGGTGGTGCCTAAACCTAAGACCCTCCTTGTGATGCCTAAACCTAAGACCCCCCTGTGATAAGCATTAATAACGTTTTTAAAAAAATATGGTGCGGTTTTTCGTTTAAAAATGTTTAAAAAAAAAATAAAAATTGTACGGTTTTTCGTTTAAAAGTAATGTTTTAAAAAAATATTGTACTGTTTTTCGTTTAAAAATAATGTTTAAATAATTATAAATCATTAAATAATGGGTAATCATGAGAAGCAGTTATAAAACATTAAAAGTCTCCGGGCACCGCTTTTAAAACGTTATTTTTCTCCGGCGCCCTTTTTTCCTGTTGGGCGCCCATTAAACGATATTTATTATGGGAGTGAATGGCGGCGCCCTTTTTGTCCACCTGCCTCATGCGCCCAAATTTCCTGCTTCCTGTTGAGGTACCTGCAGTATTACTATAGTTGTTATAGTGCATTGTGAGTTTTGCTCTTCTCACACAAGGTCCCCATAACTATAAACTTCAGAGCGGAGCAGGGAAGCATGTCAAGTTGTTTTATAGTTGCCTGACATGACACACATACTGTTGATGCTCTCTTCCTGTTTGCATTGATCACCAACTGACTCCCGCTCATGTCCTGTGTCTCTTGTTAGCGCCTGTATGACATTACACAAGCAGCAGCAGAAAGATGTGGATGTGGAATGTGGATGCAGCCAGGGTCTGCACTTCCATGGAGGCAAACTGGACAATTTCTCCAGGCCCCTTAGTTGGATGATTAGGATGATTAGATAAACATTAGAGCTCTTGGTGTCACCAGTACAGGAAGTGAGGAGAATTCTTTCTAATGATATCCCATTCATGCAGTAGTATCCTAAGCGGGGAAGGGGGAGGGGGGATTGCGGGAAGCGGGCTGCATTGGGTGTCACCATAGACATGACACCTGGTCAGAACCAATTGAGGTTCCAGCTGGTGGGGCTGATTAGGGTTGAGGGGGCATACATCATTCCTACCTCCCTCTCCATGGTTCCCCTCCTGCATACCTCCCAACTTTTTGAGATGAAAAAGAGGGACACTTAAGCCACGCCCCTGCCACACCCCTGATCACACACCCATCACACCCCTAGTCATGAATGCTATAAGAAAAATATGTTGTTTTATAATTCAAACCACATTGGTCCTTTCTATCCTGGTTCATTTTCCTTCATATGAACATTTTAAAATTAGTAATATATCAATTTAAGGGATGGGAATAAAGTGTACAGTCAATCAAACACATTTTTAGTAGAGACATATTTATATATATTTGCATAGAAAGAGGGACAAAGTCCTGAAAGAGGGACAAATGAGGAGGAAAGAGGGACAGGGCTCCCAAAGAGGGACTGTCCCTCCAAAAGAAGGACAGTTGGGAGCTATGCCTTCCTGTGTCCCCCTGCCGAATAGGGCACATCGGTGGGGCTTGTGGATTTCCCCTGATCCCGATGCATCCACGCTCCTCAGCAGCTGCCCGCTCACTCTATTTCCTGTTTCCTGCATGCTGCGTAATTACATGTGACATGCAGAGATCGGGAAGGCAGAGAGTGTCTGGCTGCTGCCCGGTACCACAAGACCACCAGGCAAGCTATATAGGGATGGAGGGTATCACCCTAGATATGCCACTGCACTCATCAATAACCTGACAGAATACTACTATGTCTAAAAAAGGAGGAAATGGAATATGACCAAACAGCTTGCATTGATGTTTGTTTCTCGGCACAGCATGCCTCTACCAGTTGTTTTCCCCAAATCTTGTCAGGTGGGGATTTCGGTTGAGTATCTCGTGGTGTGGAACACTATTGCCTTCTGCCCATTCCCCCTCTCTGTTTCACTTCTGCTGGATGCTTGTGGGTGATGATTAATAGAGCATATCCAATTGGTTCTGTTTGTCCATGCTGGTCTCCTTTATGCACACTGAGGTCAGTGGTGTATTTGTAGGTAACCATCCAAGGAAAACACCTCACAGCAGGAGAAAATGCTAACTAAGCAAGAGCAGCTCAGGAATGCAGTAAACTATTCAGCTAGGCTTCAACAGGCTTGATTTAACACTGTTGTGAAAATATCAAACTTGAGCTGAAGCAATGTGAAAAGGGAAGAAGTAAACCCCAATCACCTCTAAAGTAATATTTTTGGTAAACAGTCAAAACAGAGGATACAGTTCAGCCTCCCTGCCTTCTCCCGTGAGAAGGCCACAATGTGGGAATGTGAGAGAGGCTAACAGTCTAATATTAGCGTATTTCACCCTCCCTTGAATGCCCACCATTCTCTGCAGGTAAGCTTCAAGCCCTTTGATTCTTAAATGTACACTGAAGGCATTGTAATGTGAGATAGTGTTTATGTGACCTGAAACTGATAGCAGAGTTTAAAGAGAAAATTAGAAACACTTGAAGCAAACCTAAACTTAGAACTTCCTCTCTGCTCTGAAAGATAGGCAGCAGCATAATTACCTTTAAAGAAATACATTTCTTTGTTACAAGTCCTACAATAAATCTGCAGTGTGTCTACTTCCTGCGTTCATGGAAGCAGACATAGAGCTTACATCCTGTGTTTACAAATTAACTGCTCTGCCTAGGCAGCCAGCGGACATAGCTGAGAGATCAAATTACACTTGTGATTAGAAACAGATGAGGGGGAATTAGAAAGGCTATACTCTCTAAATACATACAGGCTGCACTTCTCCCTGTTTTCCTTTTGTCTTGTGCAAGAGTTCAGGTCCACTTCAAGGCACCCATACACTACTCAATTTTTCATCAAGCGATTAAATGATCATCTTTATTGGGTGATCATCAACAACAGTGTGGTCGATTGAAAGTCGATAGACTAGTGGCCCCTACACTGCGAGCGAGATCCTATGCTCTTCTTCACTAATCGATCTGAATGATGTTGAGCCTCCATGCCCTGAAACCAAATATTGATTCTGTATAGATCGATATCACGTGAACAGTAGCCAATTTCTTTACAATAGACCAATACTTGATTATCCTGCACAATTAAGTACATCGATCATTTTGACCAGATATCAGCCAATTCCCATTAATCAAGCAGAATGGAACATAATCAATTCTCTCCCAATCCAATAAAATGATCAAATCAATTGTCAACAAAGCTGGAAAATTGAGTCATGTGGGCACCTTTAGGTTCTTATATAATTAAGAGATACATTTTCATGTTACCTAAAACTCAACTCAAAAAGTACTAAAAAGTAGGTACCATTAATATCAAAACGTATTTTCAGTATTTTCTTGCACGGTGGGAACTTTAACGGAAACCCGAGACAGACCTTTTTATAAAGAAAAACAATAAAAACATGTTACCTGGTGGCAGGCCGGATTAGGTAGCATCAATTACCGCCACACCCCGCTACTCCTGTGTCCTGCAATCGCCAAAAAAAGGTGAAAAAAAAACATGGCTGTGATCCCGGGGTCACAATGCTGCAGCTCTGATGGGGCCGGATTTACCATAAGGCACTGTAGGCACGTGCCTACATGCGCCGGAGGATGGAAAGGCAGCTCACTCTCCTTCCCTAGTACCTCCCTCCCTCCTACTTTTTGTTTAAAGGTTATTATGCTGTTGAATAGCTTTTACAGCAGAGAGGACGTTCTGAGTTCACGTCTGCTTTAATGGTAAGATTTGAAAATACCTCCTTGGAGAAAACTTAGGAGAAAAGTTAATAGGATATGGGCCTCAGGCCCAGTGCACACCAAAACCGCTAGCAGATCCGCAATACGCTAGCGGTTTTGGGAGCAGATTTCAGAGCGATTCTAGGTATGTTTAGAGAGGTTTTCTAAACATACCTAGCGGTTTTGCGTGCGTTTTGTGTAGCAGATTACACATATTGTTACAGTAAAAGCTGTTACAGAACAGCTACTGTAACAAAAATGCCTGGCAAACCGCTCTGAACTAGCATTTTTCAGAGCGGTTTGCGGTTTTCCTATACTTTACATTGAGGACGAAACGCTTCCGAAAACCGCAAACGCGCAGCAGGAGGCGCGTTTGCGGCTTGGCAAAAAACGCAAACCGCCGGTGTGCACCATCCTATTGCAATACATTAGACAAGCGTTTTTAGAGGCGGATGCGGCCGGCGGATCGCTCCAAAAACCGCTCGGTGTGCACTGGGCCTCAGTGAGATTTTCTAAACAGAAACATGGGTTAGGCCTGGTGCACACCAGAGGAGTTTTTCTGAGCGTTTTGAGTTTTTAAATCTGCTGCTAATGTTATCCTATGTGTCTGTGCACACTGGAGCAATGAGGTTTTGTAAAAAAACCCATAGCATTACATTGGGAAGAGCTTTTGAAACCTCTAAGGGCTGGTGCACACCAAAACCCGCTAGCAGATCCGCAAAATGCTAGCAGATTTTTAAACGCTTTTTTTTATTTTTATGAGGCGTTTTGCTAGCGTTTTGCGGATTGCTGCTGCGGTTTTCAGTATAGTAGATTTCATATATTGTTACAGTAAAGCTGTTACTGAACAGCTTCTGTAACAAAAACGCCTGCAAAACCGCTCTGAAGTGCCGTTTTTCAGAGCGGTTTGCGTTTTTCCTATACTTAACATTGAGGCAGAAACGCACCCGCAATCCAAAAAATGCCTCACCCAGGCATTTTTCGTTTCTGCAAAACGCCCCCCGCTCTGGTGTGCACCACCCCATTGAGATACATTGACCAAGCAGATCCGCAGCCGCAAGCGGATCTGAAAACGCCCAAAAAGCCGCTCGGTGTGCACCAGCCCTTAATGTTATAAATTATTTCTACATTCAAGTCTTCAGCCAGATCAGATTTTCCAGACAGGACAAATGATACAAATATTGTAACCAGTACAACAATACACTGGTGAATGCCACAATCAAAATTACATTGACGTACACTGTGAAAAGTTAATTTGTACACTAACCCAGTTACCAACTTTCTGTCCAGGTGCTTAATCAAATCACTTGCTCTCTCTAAATAAAGCAGCAACCACAGATGCATCTATTTTGGCAGTACTGGTATACACTTTCCAAAGCACTGCAATGGAAAATTATTATTTTTTTTTAACGGGAATCTGAAGGGAAAATAAACGTATGATATTATGATTTGTATGTGTAGTACAGCTAAGAAACAGAACAGTAGTAGCACCGATATGAGTGCAATATTCCAGTACAGGAAGAGTTAGGAAACTTTAGTTGTCAGCTATGCAAACTTGGGTCGGCTACAGTGCTGTTTTCTGAAGCACTTATCTCAACCTGTCTCTCACGGTTTCTTGTTTGTTTAAGGTTTTACTGCAGGAAAGTTCAAAGGATCATCAGTGCTGCTCTGTTTCATCATTTAAAATACAGAGTGTAATTTGTAAACTGCAAACATTATAGAATGATAAAATGTTATAAAACAAAGCTATTTAACTGAAAATATAAATATGAGACTCTTTTCTTTGTTACTAATGTTCTTCTAATTATCCATACTATACCATACAGTTCATTATATCACAAGGTTTTTTTTTGTTTTTGTTTGTTTTTTTGCTTCAGTATCACTTGAAATACAATATTTGTCTAGAGAATTTATTATTCATAGATTTTAAGCAGATAAAGCTCTTTCTTACTGGGCCCGAGCAGGACCGCTATTTATACTGAAAATACAAAATGTATTACTAACCTCTGTGCTGTATACCAGCATCTTGATGCACTGATTGCAGAACAAAATGGAAACTCACAACTTGCATCTCTGGACTAAACAAATATCTTTTATTGAGATGAAGAAGGGCCAAGTCTAGATAAAAGGATAAAATAATTGAAGTCTTGGAATACCGTATTTTTTGGACTATACGACGCACTTTGTATTCCCCAAAAGGGGGGGGGGGGTCAGTGCGTCTTATAGTCTGAGTAGTAAAGTTGGACCAGCCCCTATAAGGTGTCTTCCATCCTGTGTCCCCTTCCTATGCCCCCGTGTCTGAATCCTATGTCCATACTAATGCTGCAGCCAATCACTTGTAGTGTCCCCTGTTCCTGTGTGCAGCGTCCTTCATTGTCCCCCTGTCTTGATTCCTGTGTCTATACTCACGCTGCAGCCAATCACTGTACCATGCCTGCTTTCCCATATGTGCAGCGTCCTCCGATGTCCCCATGTTCTACATTCCCGGTCCCAGACTCCTGTATCCTCACTTGCTACAGCCACGCAGCTCTAATTAAATCAAAGTAAGCAGGAGCCATCTACCAATCAGGCGGGGGGGGGGGGGGGGGGGCATTGCCCCAGCCCGCCAATCACTACTGCTCACTGCTTCTGCTCCCTTTTTAAAGAGACACTGAAGCAAAAAAAATTAGGATATCATGAATTGGTTGTGTAGTAGGGGTAATTACTAGAACATTAGTAGCAAAAAAAAATATTCTTATAATTTTATTTTCAGGTATATAGTTTTTTTTTTTTTTTTATAACATTGCATCATTCTCTAATATTTGCAGTTTACACACTACTCAGCATTCTAAATGTTTTTACAGACCAGGTAGTGAACTTTTGACCTGTCCTTAACTGTTCTCTACAGAAAAAAAAACACAATACAGTGGAGATAACCTAATCAGAAGTCAGAGCTCTCCAGGACTTTCAAAGTTGCAGAGCTCAATGGCAATTTGCATAGTTAACAACTGGAGTTTCTTAACGCTTCCTGTACTGGAAACAAACATTAGACTGACGTCTCTGCTCCTAATGCTTTATTTCTTAGCTGCACTACACAACCAATTCATTATATCATAATTTTTTTTTTTCGCTTCAGTGTCTCTTTAGTAGGAAGCGAAGGTCACACCGGCGGGACCAAGGGGAGTGCGTTGATTGGCGCCATCACTGGAGCCACTCCCCTTGGTCCCACCGGCGAGATCTTCGCTTCCTATTAAAAAGGGAGCAGAAGCAGTGAGCGGTAGTGATTGGCGGTCTGGGGCTACGCCCCCCCCAGCCTGATTGGTAGATGGCTCCTGCTTACTTCGTTTTCATCAGAGCTGCGTGGCTGCAGCAAGTGATGATACAGGAGTCCCGCCCTCCAAACTGCGTTCGAGGGTAGGAAGAAAGCAGGAGCGGCAGTGATTGGCGGTCTGGGGAAGCGCCCCCCCCGCCTGATTGGTAGATGACATCTGCTTACTTCCTTTTCATTGGACCTGCGTGGCTGCAGCGAGTAAGGACGAAGCAGCCCGGGCATTGGAACATAGAACACGGGGACAAGGACGATGCTGCACACAGGCACCGGGCTTGGTACAAACAAAGTGATTGGCTGCAGCGTGATTATGGACACAGGAGTCCCAGCATGGGGGCGAAGGGCACAAGGACAACAAGAGGCGGCTGCACACAGTAAAAAGGGCTTTATTATGCATCTCAGGTTGTGTTGTACTATTAACACTGTGTGGCTGCAGAGTAAGTATAGACACAGGAGTCCAGATGCGGGGGATACAGTATAGGAAGGGGGACAGAGGACAATGAAGGACATGGGGACACTGAATACAGGGACACCAGAGGATACAGGGGAGAGAGGATGACACAGGGCAACTCCAGGGGACACAATGAGATACCAGAGTACACAAGAATGCACAAGAGGGACGATCCATAAGATGCCCCTACACTATAGAGGCCCCAGGTTTAGTATATTTTTTCCCCTAGTTTTTGTTCTCTAAACCTAGGTGCGTCTAATAGTCCGGAGCGTCTTATAGTCTGAAAAAGTCTATATCCTGAGGCCAATGTAGATTATGGTAACTGTAGGAGATGCCAACAAATACAGTATATAAAATAATCAAAAACAGTTTAAAAAAAGAGGGGTATTGATTTACCTCCTCCCAAGGACTACAGTGCAGGCCGGCTTCTTATTGAAGCCCCAGGTGTTAGCGCCGGTTAGTATTCGCTGCCCTATGAAGTAGAAATAGAGTAACGAATACCGGCCATACATGGGGCTGCAATAAGAAGCCTCAGAGGTCATACACAGAAGCAGAGCCGGGACAAGGTTCTCCAGCACCCAAGGCTGAGACACCAAAGTGCGGACCTCCTTCCTTCCCACTAGGGATGCTCATCACAAGGTCGTGATCATGAGTAAGTCATGATCACGAACCTTTTTTTGCAATCACAAAGTCGTAATCGGCATTAGTGATCAGCTCCCGGTCATAAATCCCGGTCATGAATGCACCCCTGATTGCACTCGTGATTGCACATGTTACCCGACTCGTGATCACTAGTCGGTATTCGTGATTAAAAATCCGCCGACTGTAGCGGGTAATAGCAAAGCCCCCTTACATGCTAGAAACACCAAATTTGCCAGATATGTTAAGAAGAACAGTGGGAACAGGAGGAAAAAACATTTTCAAAAAGACCTTATATTTTTTGAGAAAATCGATTTTAAAGTTTCAAAGGAAAAAATTATACATTTAAATGCGGTAAATGACAGTTAATGCGTTTACCACATTTAAATGTATAATTTTTTCCTTTGATACTTTAAAATCAATTTTCTCAAAAACTATAAGGTCTTTTTGAAAAAAAAAATCCTCTTGTTCCCACTGTTCTTCTTAACATATCTGGCAACTTTGGTGTTTCTGGCATGTAAGGGGGCTTTGCTATTAAACGGTAAAGTCGGCGGGTTTTTAATAACGAATGCTGACTTGTGATTCGTAATTACAAGCAGTTATTTGACTCAAAATCGCACTCGGGTTGGATATCCCTTTCTACTCGTGATCGTGATCATGAGTCAATTTGTAAGTGGGTGCAATCAAATTCCTGATCACTCTAATTCGTGATTGGGGGTATCCGAGCACCACTGCCTCCCACACCAGCTGTCACACACTGATTGCTATTAGACTAAAGGTGGCCACACACTATACAATTTTTTAAATATCTGTTCAATTCAAGAATTGCCATACATTTTTCTGACTGATTTGTAACATTTCAATAAATATGACCAATGTACCACACACCTATGTTCAATTTTTTTCCTCAATTATGACAAAAATGAAACTCAGAGTGTGTATATTAATAAATTAACAATCCAACACACACCATAACATTTTCAGTAGAGATTGAAGAGAAATATCTGGCATTCCAGATCGATTTAAATCGAAAAAAACGGGAAATCCGGTCAGATTTTTCAGTTGAATGAAAAAAAGCTTTCAATTTTTTTGAGAGTAAAGGTGGCCACACACCATACAATTTTTTAAATATCTGTTCAATTTAAGAATTGCAATCAATTTTTCTGACTGATTGTAACATTTCAAAAATCTGACCAATGTACCACACACCTATGTTAAATATTTCCCCAATTATGATAAAAATGATTGGAAACTCTGACAAAATGCTAGGGTGTGTATATTAATAAATTGACAATCTAACACACACCATACAATCTTTAGAAAGATTGAAGAAAAATATCTAGCATTCCGGATCGATAAAAATCGAAGAAAACGGGAAATCCGATCGGATTTTTCAGTCGAATGAAAAAAAAGCTTTCAATTTTTTCGGGAGATCCGATCGTTTTTATCGAATTGCCGTAAAATCGGATCATTTTATTGTATCGTGTGTGGCCACCTTTACAATCGTTTTTATCGAATTACTGTAAAATCAGATCATGTTATTGTACCGTGTGTGGCCACCTTTAGAGGCACCCCGGGGCCCCCAACTGCGCCAATACCTTAATCTCTAGTTATCTGGCTTGCAATCGCTGCCATATATCCTTTTTTTCTTATTTCTCTTTGCTTCAAACACAATAGGTGAATGATAGCTGAGTGAGTTGTGCGCCTCCTCCTACAATGCGCCCTGAGGATGGAGCCTCTCTCGTCTCTGCCTCGGCCCTGCAAAACAATGGCACATTGAATCGAATCGAACATGTCAGATTGAATCGAATCGAATCAATTAATCGAATCAAATTAGACAAAAAATTGTATGGTGTAGATGGGACTTACCACATACACCCCAATGACACAGTGACAGCAGAGTTATAAAAAAAAAAAATTGGCACTTATTTTCTCCCAAGCTAACATCAAAGATATGGAGTAGAATAAACCCCTCATAGCAATGATGATATGGTGAGAGTGGAAACTGAATTAATGTATCACAGTATATAATATAGTAGTGAGTAGAATATGAAGGCCATAATGTGCATGGGGCCACTTCTCCCCGCTGCGCTACTTCCCCCCAGGGGGTGAGCCATCTCTATACAAACTTGTATGTGACAACATAACTGCCTGCCTACTAGGGATGATCACAGATATTCAAATTGTTCTGAGTTGATGCAAATGTATGCAATTTTTTTATGCAAATGTATGCAGCTTGAAAATGGACCAATCAATTTAAACCAACAATTTGCATCTCATTGATCATCCCTACTGCTTACATGTTTGCCTTAAAGGTCACTATCACAAAACACTATAAAATGTAAAATATGCATATACACATTATAAGCAGTACATTTCTCCTACAGTAAAATTCACTAAAAATGACTTTTTTCTATATTGCTGCAATTAAATTTCTATCAGATCTGACTTGTTATGGACTATTCCATTTCCTCATGGAAGTTTATCAGACTGTCCTTTATTTATTTTCTAAAGCACCCCCTGGAAAGGATCTCTACAAAGATGCCAATCAGCTTTCCTACTCACTACTACCTTGGCAATTGGACTGACCAAACTGCTCAGTAATTGCTTTTGAAAATAAAGAAAATCCTGGCAATCACCCATGAGAAGATAGACTAGTCCCAAACCAGTCAGATCTGTCACATTTTTACAAATGACTTCACCTGACAGTGAAATAGGTAAAATTAAATGTATAGTGCATCTTATTCTGGAACTGTTAATTGTATACATATGCATAAACATGTATTTTGAAATGTTACAATTCTTTACACTAGTGGTCCGTTATAAGTTTCTGTGACTTAAACATGGTGTATTCCAATGAAACTTCACAGAGCTCCCCTATTAACTGTTAAAATAGGTTTACATTGTTGCTAGACTGGAGAGCAGTGATGAGCAAAAATACCAATATTCTTTTCGCATTAAAGAACAACTGTAGTGAGAAATATATAGAGGCTGCCATATTTATTTCCTTTTAAACAATACCAGTTGCCTGGCAGCCCCGCTGGTCTATTTGGCTGCAGAAGTGTTTGAATAACACCAGAAACAAGCATGAGGGTAATCTTGTCAGATCTGACAATAATGTCAGAAACACCTGATCTGCGGCATGCTTGTTCAGGGTCTATGGCTAAAAGTGTTAGAGGCAGTGGATCAGCAGGGCTGCCAGGCAACTGGTATTAGGCTAGGTTTCCATTGCTGCGAATCCGGTCCGATTCCCCGCCCAAGAATTTGAATGGATTTTAGCAGCCTATAGAAGTCTATGTAAGCCATCCGAATTCATGGCCGAGGAAAAATCTGAGGCCCTGCAGCATAATTCTGTGCGTGACTGTCCGAATCCTATAGCCGCGTATAGCGCGGCTAGAGGGATTCGGCTGCGAGAGGTGAGCAGCTGTACCGGCATTGTGTCTCGCAAGACGCATGCCGGCGCACAAGCGGAAACAAGGCCTTACTGCAAATGAAATAAATATGGCAGCCTACCCCTCTTGCTTCAATTGTCCTTTATTTTTTGCAAAAATAATGATAAATAAATGTAAATGCACATAAATGATGTTAAATTAGATTTTCCAGTGAAAATACCATCAAAAATTGTATTTTTTGCTGTTTTTGCTAATTTTTGCAGTAAAGATATCTTTTTTTTTCGTTTTCGCTGTTAAAAGATTTGTGGTAAACATATAAGCTATTTTCACAAAAATGTTCTCGAAATCCTAAATAGCATTTTCTAACGCGAAAATTACTTTGGCCAAAACTTTGCAAGCAACACTGCTGGAGAGCATATTTCAGGTTTCAGATTGGACAAATATTCTCCACAACCTGGCAATGTTCTTGTAGGTTCATGCAGGTAAAATATGATAATATCCCAATATTGTGTACTGAGTCTCATTTCTAGGATAATAAAGAGTTTCATTTGAAGTTAATGGGAAATCAGGTCTGCCCAGGGAGAAGCGAGTGACATGGGAGCCCTACACATACCATATGGTACCACAGCTCTAGCTTGTATAATAAGGCCTGGAGGGTATACTGTGTAATTTGAAAATTCTAAACAACCCACTTCTGCCATTAAAGGAAAATCATACTCAGTTTGCAATTTAAAACTGTTGGTAAATGTAATTGTAATTAAACATTACAGTATCTCTAATTAAAAAACAACAACTGCACTTTGTATTATGTATGATTTAATTCATATATTTGTTATTATTATTTAAAAGATGATGTTAAGTTACACCCAATCGTAGCTGTCAATGAGGAGGACTAAGCTGCTTACACGCTCTGAGATATCGATGACTAATTAGGCTACTTTGGACCTATCTGTCAGTTGTGAGCACAATGCCGTCACCAAGATGACAGCATTTATTACCATGGTTACTTGAGGAAGCTGGAAACTCGTCAGGATTGGTTGCAATGGGTGCAGCATATGGTCCTATGTATAATGTTGTTTGGGAAGCCCACAATATTCTTAATTGGTCACAAATGATGGACATTTCAATAATACAATGACAACGGGTCTAATAATTGAGTTTCAATGGATAACAGTATAAATAAAATTTTTGTTCCTCAATAGCATCTGAAAAAAACAAAAAAAATTTTCTAAAGCTATCTGATCAACATCACTGCTATTATTATTATTGTTATGAATTAATCATTATTATGTAGTATCTTTATAGAGTCGACATCTTCCACAGCGATGTACAGAGTTATTTTGTCTTGTCACTTAACTGTCCCTCAAAGGGGCTCACAATCTAATCCCTACCATAGTCATACGTCTCTCTCTGTTTTATGTATCATGTAGTGTATGTATCCTAGTCTAAGGCCAATTTAGGGGGCAACCAATTAACTTATCTGTATGTTTTTGGGATGTGAAGACCCATTTAAACAGGGGAGAATGTGCAAACTCTGTGAAGATAGTGCCCTGGCTGGGATACGAACTGTGGACCCAGCACTGCGAGTCGAGAGCGCTAACCACTAACCACTGTCAATTGTCTGTATGGTTCTCTGTACAGCACTATACTGTAAAAGAGCATAGCACTATATATATCCCAAAAATAATTATTCACAATGAATCATGCACAGTACACAAGTACAAAAGTACACACATGCTTTAGGTGTGAGATGATAACAATTACACTAACATTGTTAAAGGACACCCGAGACGAAAATAAACTAATGCAATAAATGATTGTATCTATCTTCCTTCTCCTAAAACTGACTTTTTAGGATATTCCACAGTTTTATTTTTTGTTTAAATCTACTTTTTAAGTTTTAACTGTTTTATTGGTTTTGCTCAACGACACATTCATTGAAGTATGCCAGAGCTAAAATTTATAAACTATTGACCCTTTTTATGTCTTTCCTGCTCTCAGAAGCCATTTTCTGCTAAGAAAGTGTTTTATAGTCAGAATTTTTTATCAGTGAGGGTCACACTGTAGTCACTTCCTGTCAGGACTGAGTCAGCCACTTACATGCCCGATATTTAACTCCTTCAGGCAGAGAAAGAAAAAAAGGAACACAGCATAGTTATTTGTGTGCTAGGCACTGCACATACCCATGTCTATTTCATCATGTCTCATGTCACCTCGGGTATCCTTTAAGAACATAAGCCAGGTACGAACATGGGGATTTTGCCAGCTGAAACAATCATTCATAACCATTTTGGCCATTAGTGTGCATCCAAGCAGTAATGGATCATGCACATTCTGCTTGGATAAGCTGTTCATATTGTCCTATGGAAAAGAAAAGGGGGAGGAGAAGCAATCCAGCCCAGTTCATTGTGAGTTGCCTTAAGGTGAGTATACACCTTTGACAGATTTCCCCAGTTGGGGATCAGGACCTGATCCCTTTGAGCAACATCGTTGGGCCAGGCTGCAAACAAGCATGTCAGCTGTTTAGAACAGCAAGTGGCGCGTGAGTGGCGTCGCATAGTGGGCGATGGAGTGGCACAAACAATGGAATCAGTGTCAATGGGGTTGAGTAGCTCCTCTGGGCGGATTGCGAGTGGGTTGGAGGCTGCCATACACATGCCTGATTATCGCCTGAGGCCACCTCAGCTGACTTAAAGAGACTCAGAGACGACAGTCAACCCAGCTCTGATACTTACCCGGGGTCTCCTCCCGCCCCATAAACACGTCTAAGTCCCACGCCGTCCTCCCGCGGTGAGCTCCGTTACCAGCAGGGCCCGCTCATGAGGCGGGGTGAAACATTTGCCTCAGGCGGCAAATCTGGGGGGCGGCACCCGCCTCTGCATGGACGCTGGGGCCGCCCGCCGAGCTGGAGGGGTAGCGGGCAGAAAGAGGGTATTGGGCCTAGCGGCGGGGAGGGGGGTCGGACCCCCCCCTCCCTCGCCTGGGTCCCCCGATCTGCGCTCCTCCTCCAGCGTAAAGTACCAGGCAGCCAGCGTGCATATGACGAGGCAACGGGCGGGGGAATCACTCACCTCTTCCGCGTTCCATCGCGTGCTCCACTGATGTCACTTCCGGCAACGCCGCCCACTGTATTGTAAGTGGACGGCCTTGCAGGAAGTGACGTCAGTGGAGCGCACGATGGAACGCGGAAGAGGTGAGTGATTCCCCCGCCCGCTGCCTCTTAATGATATGCATGCTGGCTGCCTGCGCCTGGTACTTTACGCTGGAGGAGGAGCGCAGATCGGGGGACCCAGGCGAGGGAGGGGGGAGTCCAACCCCCCTCCCCGCCGCTAGGCCCAATACCCCATTTCTGCCAGCTACCCCTCCAGCTCGGCACTCCCCACCCCACGGCTGGGGGGGGGGCGGGCGATTTTTTCGAATCTTGCCTCAGGCGGCAAAAAGTCTAGGGCCGGCCCTGGTTACCAGGCTCAGTCAATGCCAGTCAGGATCTACTGTGCAAGCGCAGACCTCCCGCACATGGGCAGTAGACCCAGATGACGTCACTGAGCCTGATAACGGAGCTCACTGCGGCTGAACGGCAGACCGCGGGGGACGGCGTGGGACTTAGAAGTGTTTATGGGGCGGGAGGAAGCCCCGGGAAAGTATCAGAGCTGGGCTGTCCGTCGTCTGAGTCCCTTTAAGTCAAGCATGGGTACCAGCCTTCGTTTTTATCCACAAGGTTTTTGTTGCAGATCGCAGCGCTGTACTTAGTAGAAGATTTCGCCGTCTAAGGCCCGGTTTACATTAGCGTTCCCTGTCCGGATTTTCCTGATCTGATCCGGACCGTATACTGTACAAACGGAATGTACGTTCCGCATAGCAATGCAAAGTCTATGTGGACGTTCACACGTGTCCGTTCCGTACAGTACGGAGCCGGACCGGATCCGGACTCCGGACACTTTTCCAACATGCGCTATTTTTTGGGTCCGGATCTCCGGCCCACGCACCCGGACCAGAGCCGGACCTGAGCCTGACAGCACCATCCGGAACACAGAAACCAATGGGGAACGGAAGGCACAGAACACACTGCCTACAAAAACCTGACGTTCTACCCCACTTCCTATGCGTATCCAAGCGGCCATTTCGGATGGGGACACATGGGCCAAGCATGTCTGGAGTGGAGCAGCAGTGACAGACGTGCTGGAGCTGTTTGGCAGAATGTCGGAGGTGGAGGTGAGGCCTACAGCGGAGGAACCTGATTCTACAGGTGCACCAGGTGCACCTTCTGCTGACCCCAACATTTTTTTTTTAAATTTCGCTATTTTTTGCCCACGGATCCGGATGGCAGCCTGATGCATGCCTGATACAAACGGACCGGATCGGATCCGGATCGGAACCGTACGGTTCTGATCAGGATCAGGTCCTGATCCGATCAGGATCCGATCAGGATCCGGTCCATTGCCAAAACGCAAGTGTGAACGGGGCCTAACAGTCTCCTGAGCGGCGATTGTCGCTCGGAGACTGAAGGTGGGACAGAGCTCTGCCCCCCCAAGCAGGAGATGCTTAGCCAGCCCAATTGGCATTAGGCAGTCCTGGGGCTGCCGCCGCGGTCATGCCCATTGGCGTGATGTGTTCATTAGGTAGTTAAAGTAGTACTAAAGTGAACCTGAAAAAAAACTTACGAGTTATACTCACCTAGGAAGAGGGAAGGGTTTTGATTCTATGAAGCCTTTGCGGTCCTCTCTCCATGCCCTCGTTCCACCACTGTCCCTCTGTGAAATTTATTCGACTGACACCTTCTGGAGTCCTCGTGAAGGCCTCAAGATGATCGGGTCCATACTGCACATGTGTGAGTGCACGCTTACAGTGTGGGATCAGGGGCACAGAGAGAGAGGACTGGCAAGGCTCTATGAGGTCCAGAGACTTCCCTCTCCATAGCTGAGTATCAAACTTCTCTCTTTTCAGGCTGGCTTTAGATTTGCAGTTCTACAACCCTTCCCTCTCTTTTCTCTCTTCCACTAAAATGCAAGTGCCTTACACATAGATTAGCTCAATGTCTCTAAAGAGAACTCAAGGCGGTTTGTGGTGGGGCAAACGGAACACAGAGGCATGTTCTCTGCCTCATAACATGCCTCTGTGTTCCACTACCGCCGCTCTCTGCTCCCCCACAATATTTGTTGCTATCTCGGAGGTAAACATAGGAGAAAAGGATTCCCTGTTTAAAACGCCCACCAGGGGCGTTCCTGCAGGGTTTCCAGATCTGCCATTGGGCAGCTCTCTTTCTCTCCCCTGCCACTCCCCCGCCTCCCTGCACGCTGTAAATGAGAGGCACAGTGTCTCATTTCAGCGCCGTGACCCAAAGATCACGAAAGTGAAAGTGGGCCGGTGCAGCCAACAGAAGCGGCAGGGACTGGGAGCAGAGGTTTTTGTGGCTACCTGATCCGCTGGATCTTTTTTTAATCTATGAGGCCACCTTGGACTTTCTTTAAAGCGTACTCAAGGCACTTTTTTTTCTTAGCCCTGTGTAGGCACTTAGTGGTAAATATTGCTTTTTTCATTTCTACATTTGCTCCATAAATACATGATTTCAAAAACCTAGGTTGGGGCCTTTTTACGAGCCATTTCCTGTAGCACAGAGTGCCAGGGCTCTTAAGTGCAATGCTCTGAAATACCTCAGTCCATGCCCCGCCCACTAAGTTTCAAAGTATAATGAGGCCAAGCCTGGCAGGAGTGGAGTGGAAAGAACCTGCTGCTAACTCCTTCAGCTTTGCTGCTTTAGGTCATCTGATCACATTTAAAAACAAATGTATCTGAGCTTAGGAAGAATTAGGCTTTAACCTCCCTGGCGGTTAATTTATTTTGCCACATGGGCAAAAATCCTTTTTTTTTTAATTTTTTTTTTTGTTTCAATGGAAAGCTACCAGAGTGGTAGCTACATGAAACACCACTAGAGGGCGCATGTGTCCCTCTAGTGCGATCGTCGCCGCTACTAATAGCAAACAGGGGAGCGCGTATATAACGCGTTCCCCTGTTTGGCTTCTCCTGTCGCCATGGCGACGATCGGGATGACGTCATGGACGTCAGCCGACGTCCTGACGTCAGGCGCATCCGATCCGGCCCATAGCGCTGCCCGGAACTCATTGGTCCGGGCAGCGCAGGGCTCTGGCGGGGGGGGGGGGCCTCTTTCGCCGCTGCGTGCGGCCGATTGCTCTGCGGCGATCAAGCTGTTCGCGCGGCTAGCAAAGTGCTGGCTGCGCGCACAGCACTTTGAATGGGGCGAATCGCCCCAATAGATGCGGAGAAATCCTCCTGCGCGGCTTTCTCCAGCCCACCTTAGGTCGGGAGGTCCCTCGACGTCCAACTGGCTCTTCTCCCAGGGCCTGGTCAGAAATGGCTCCCTGGCGGTCTCCTCTTCCTGAAAGGTGACGTCAGTCGTCACCACGCCGGCCGCCTCGCGTCATCACGGCGGCCGGCGTGACAGTACGGTACATGCGCAATTAAACCGCAAATGCTCCATACTATCATGCCGGCCGCCGTGATGACGCAAGGTGGCCGGCGTGGTGACGACTGATGTCACCTTTCAGGAAGAGCAGCCCAACACTCGGGCCCAGTGTCGCCGGGAGCCGCCGGGGAGCCATTTCTGACCAGGCCCTGGGAGAAGAGCCAGATGGACGTCGAGCGACCTCCCGACCTACGGTGGGCTGGAGAAAGCCCCAGGTAAGTCCAGATTTTGATTTTAATTAGAGCTCGGAGTCCCTTTAAATAAAGTTTGGCTACAAATATATTTTGATGCCATTTTTGCTGTAATAGTGAAATGCTCTGCCTACCTGATATTATTCACTATCCCCACTCCTCCACCATCACTCATCTGCCTCCTCTGTTCCCATTATCTTCTCCACCCACGTTAACCTCTCCTCCAGCTGACTCCGCACTTACTTGTACCTGCTCTTGGAAGTCAAGCTCCACATGGGGAATTGTGTAATGCTGGGAGAATTATGTAGCATATGTCTAGCGTTATGCTAACAGCCCGGGATAACCAGCGCGCACTTGTCAGAAACTATATACTAAGCATGGAGATTACATACAGGGTATTATATGTGACAAATGATCTCAATATTATAGGTGTCTTATTTCATCGGCCTTTATAGCATAGAGGTATTCCAGAAACAGCTGACACAAACCTCTTAACAAGACATCCTTTGGTTCAATGCTAATAGAACGCTGAAAAGGTTTGTCTTTTTAAGTTAGGCTTCTGTAACAGCCAATCACCCACTGGCTAGATGAATTTCTTGGTTTTCACTCACCTAAAGTGTAACTGCAACAATAAAAGACATTTTTCAAATGTGTTAAACAAAAGAATCATCTCCTTATAAATAATGCAATTTCATTTCAATAATGATTTTTCTTCTTTCATCGATTACATTATGTCAAGGTCAGAGCTATACTTTTTTTCCCCCTATGCCAATTATGTTGTGGCTCTGCTTTCATGTGCAGCAGCGCCCCTCCCATTCCATGTAAAACCCTTCCTCCATGTGTATCATCCATGTACGGTAGCTCCCCTCTTTCATAAACAGCGACCTTGGGCATCAGTTTCCCTTTTCATGTGTTGCTCCCCATTTTCAACCTCCTCTTTCTTATGTTGTAACACCTCTTTCATTTTCAAGTGCCCTTCCCCCGGCTGAAGCCACCCAAGGCCCGGGCCTTTGTGGCCTTTCTAGAAATTCTACCCTGCATTCAGTGGGTCGCAACGAAGTCCTTTTTCTACATATTAGTGTCTTGCTTGCTCTGCCATGGCTGCCCGGCTTCACTCTGCTCTTACTAAACGCTTCAGATAGCCACTTGCACCCCTTAGATTAATTACTTGATATGCAGGAATGTATCTGTTTCTTCTATTCCACTCCTAGAATTTTTTGTAATAGTACCTTCAATCTTAGTACCTCATTTTATCTGTGTTACAAATATTCTGCTTTGGAGTTGAGTCTTGACTCAATTTCAGGGCCTCAGCAAAGTCCTGCCTCTTCCCAGGGCCGGTTCTAGCTACGATGGGGCCCTGGGGCAGAAGTAACTTGGGGGGGGGGGGTGTAGCCTTCAAGCCGACTCCCAGACCCATCCTACCAGACTCCCAGCAAAACAAAATCATTAGGCGTCCATCATATGTCCCCAAAAGCAGACCCCATTATTCCTCTCCTCTTTACAAATCCAGACTATACACACAGTGGACTGGAGTCCTAATCCAGGTAGGGTACAGAATGCAGCACCATGCTCATAAAAAATACGCCTTTCCCCCCCCTTCCACACACACATACACCAAGTGATATTACTCTTTACCCCCAAATGCAAGGAAGCGTGCATGAAAAAAGGGCGCAGTGAAAAAGGGCTTGGCTTGATAATGAAATGGTGCCGGTGGATAACGAAATCTGATAATGATAAACATCGTTGCCAAACTTGGTTAACGATAAATACCATTGTAATTACAGACGGGAAATAATAATGAAAAGATATTAACATTAAAAATCCTTACATAATTTAACAATACAGCTTAAGCCACCCCAACTCTCACACAGAACCCTCCCCTGGTGGTGCCTAAATCTAACCACTCCCTTGGTGGCGCCTAACCCTAATTACCCCCCACCCCCCAGTGGCGCCTAACCCTAGTTACCCCTCCGAGAGTGCCTAACCGCCCTGGTCGTGCCTAGCCCTAACCACCCTCCCTGGTGTTGCCTTAAACTAACTGCCGCCCGGGTGGTGCCTAACCGTAACCTCTCCCCCTGGTGTTGCCTAACCCTAACCACTCCCTCCGCAGAAACACCCTTTTACACATAGAAACGATAATATCTTTGATAATGTAAAATCTTTACATATAAACGAATATGACAAAAACTATAACGTTGCAAGCTTCTAAAACTATAACTACTTTAAAAACTATAATGTTCTAATGTTGTTAATGATATTTTTCACGCATTTACCATTATAAGCGCAGTAATCGCCCACGGTTACTTGAGAGTCCCTCTAAATGACAAATTGGTTCTAATATTAATGATATAGGTCAAAGTTTTCTTTTACCGAAAGTAGCAGAACATTAGGTTCTAGGTTCCTTCATGAGGCCATATTGGTGACACTAAAGTTACTGTAGCCCAAGTCACGGATCATTCGTCTAATTAAAACACATAATTGTGTTGATTGCACCTCGTCTCTCTGTTCTTGATTAGCAGAGCACGCTGGCTGATGATCTATCCTCCTGTAGGTGTTTGATTTTTCATATGTGGATTGTCCAAACAGATAATGTCACTGTGCGAAATGAGAACTGAATGTTACCGCGCCTCACACTGCGTTTT
Organism: Hyperolius riggenbachi; assembly: GCF_040937935.1. Classification (NCBI taxonomy): domain Eukaryota; kingdom Metazoa; phylum Chordata; class Amphibia; order Anura; family Hyperoliidae; genus Hyperolius; species Hyperolius riggenbachi. Next base: position 98,873,015 of record NC_090649.1, read on the forward strand.
CTCAGCATGGCTAATGTGGGAGTATTGTTTTAATATTTATTACAATGACTTCATCTCTTGCTGGGTCTGCAGCTAGGTTTTTTTTTGCTCTACAAATCACCAGATAGACTGAGAACGTGTTCATTGCAGCTCGGCATTTGAAAGTAACTGCTGCCATTAGATAGTGAGTAATTATTTCTCAGATCAAAGTTAATCTAGTCTGACAAAGTCAGGTAGCAGAGATCTGTGGCCTGTATTTGGATATGCACAGGGTAATAAAGTAAAATTAGATTAGAAGAAATAGAAAAGGTCAGAGAATGCGAGGCAGCCACAGCTTCATGGTTTGGGGATAAAATATTTAGTGCAGAGACATTTTCTACTGCGCTTAAAGTGAACCTGAACTTAAATAAAGAAACGCTCCCTTTCCTTAGTACAGCAGAGTCACTTGTATCCGGCACGGGCAGGGATCGCCTGATGCCGGGTACATGTGCTTGCCGGTTGCTCGAGCAACCTGCCTAGAAAGCACAACACTCCCCCCCCTAAATACTTACCGAGCCTCCAGCGATGTCTAGCAGCCTTCCTTCAGCACCTAGCATGCTCCTAGCGGCTTTCCAACTCCCCCCCCCCCCCCCCCGGCATGTCACCTGACCCGCATCGGGTACATGGACACTGAAAGCCGCTAGAAGCCCTCTAGGTGCTGCAAGAAGGCTGCTAGAATTCGCTGGAGGCTCAGTAAGTATTTTGTAAGCCTTAAAACTCACCGAAAGCAAAGTCCCCGTTATCCCTCAGGCATGCTGGTTAGTTGAGACTTTGGGTTGCCTTTGGGTTGCATGTGTTCCAGATAACAGGGACTTTGCTGTACACAGCTGATATCAACATACAGTCATTCCTCCCATTTCCAGTACTGCTGCTATTTGGGTCCGCATATCCACATTCCTCTTAACTTTCGGTAAAGTCATGATATAGACTGCCTGAGAGGCCATGCGCTGGGCCCATGTGTGATCATGGCATAGGAGGGGCAATACAATTCTCAAATCCTACGGTTTACAGATTTACATAGGAGAGTAGGAAGGTCCAGAAATGAGATACAAGAGAAAGGACTGTTACAGGGGCTTAACAATGTCCACCATGACTCCCACCAATGCAAAGTGGGTCGGGGGAGGGGCGAGCACTCCTATACACAATGCAGAGCAGAAGCAGCTGCAGATCATTATACATTACCTTTTTCCGATGGCGAGACTGGTCCTATTCACTCCTCAATCTCCATACAGCCAATCACCATGCAGATTCCATCCTTGCCACATGACATGCAGGGGTAGAAGCTGAATGGTGATTGGCTGTACAGCACTTGTTCACTGAAAAGGAGTGAAGAGGACATGTCCATTGCCAAAAGAGGTAAAGTATATTGGCCAACCAATGTCTACATTGGAGGGAGGGGGGTTAATGAGGGGAGAGTGGCACAGTGTAGGTAAGCCCCTAGACAGAGTATAGTCTCAAAGCAGGATCATCCACCAGGCAACCAAGGCAGGTGCATGGGGCCCAGTGGGAATAAAGGGACCCAACTGCCATCTTCTTTGACTTCCCTCCACTTCAGTTTACCAAAAGGACCTCAAAGGGGACCCAAATCGTCCACCTTGCCTTGTGCCCCTTTACATCTTAATCCATCTCTGTATAGCCAATATTAAGTTTGGTCTCTCTCAGCAATTACATAGTAGGTTTCTAGTTTTGTCCGTTATAATGACCCTTTTATAGTGTTTCCTTTCTGGTTTTGGTATAGTGTACCCCATCAGTGTCCTTTTCTGTATGGTGGTGTCCCCCACTGTACCCAGTTATTTAAAATGCACAAACAACACGAGTAGCCATGCTTTTCATGCTGAGACATAATTAAGGCAACAATGGAAAAGCAGGTGCTGAGGGTAGAGATCAAATTCTACACAAGCAATTATTAACCCTCTGCACTTAAAACACACTCACATCGAGCTGGAACCTGGACAGTGGTCCCTATTAATGTCTTATCAATGCACATTATTGGGCCTCCCTCATTAGTGCCATCTTATCTACTGTGCCACACATTACTGTCCTTTTCATTAACATCAGTCTCTATTAGCGTCCTGTTTGCTGCTGTTTGACTGACTGACAGTTTGATAGTCAAAGAAGACCATGAATGTTGGATAGAGATGGCCCGAACTGTTTGCCGGCAAACAGTATTCTGCGAACTTCCACTATTCGCATTCGCAGCGAACAGCGAACATTTGGAGTTTTCGACCCGCCCCCTATACATCATCATTGAGGTAAACTTTGACCCCTTAACTCACAGTCAGCAGACACATGGCAGCCAATCAGCCAGCACCCCTGCCTGGACCCCCCACCCCCTATCAAAAAGAAGTTGTGTGGCCATATTGGATTTATTTTCTGCTGGCTGCTGACTGTTAGTGAGAGCAGGGTCAGACTTGCTGCAGATAGGTAGGGAAAGCATTAGCTAGGCCTGTGTTTTCGTTCCTCACTTGCTATGAAAGCACCCCGAGCAGCCCTTTTGAGGGCTAGCACTTCGGTCTCCTGTGTTTTTTTCTTTTGTGTGTACATGAGGCGATACGAGACATGATAAGATAAACATGTGTATGTACCATGCAAAACTTATTAATAACAGGCTGTTTTTATTGTTTTCTTTTTTTTCTCATTTTCTTGAAAGAGTTAATTTTCAGGCATGCAAGTTACTGCTTCTGTCTTGTTGGTACCTTGTCGGGATTATAGTAAACCTCACTTCTGCCTTTCAGGAATCCCAACCTTGAAAATCCTGGGTTTGCCCCTGCAGTGTACAAGCGCAGCACAGCCAATCACCATGCAGCTTTCGTAGCCTGGAAGTAGCAGTTGTACCTGAGCAAGGAGCACCGTCCTACCACAAGAAGCAGGTAACATATAGTGCTTTAGTGCTCTGAATTGAGTGTAGAAGCCCCTTCCTAACCTCTGGCCCACACATTATGGGGAGGGGGAGGGGGCGCAAGTGCTATTGTAATGCCCCATCACCAACCCAGAGTGAGCAGGCAGATCAGATGCTGTGACTCTGGTCTGGCTGCACTGGCTGCATGCTTGTTGCAGGTGTGTGACTCAAAAACAACTCAAGCCTAAAGCTCAGCATGACAGCCAGGCAACTGGCATTGTTTATGAGGGAATTAAGATGGCAGCTTAAGTATTCCTTTCACTCAGGTTCTCTTTACAGCCACTGCAGGAACTGGAGTTGTGGTAACGTGGTAGAAATGTGGTAGACGTTCTAATCTTTTTCACACTATCTAAAACTAAACTATTTTTTCACATGAAGTTGGACATTAAGCCCCATCAGAATCTGTGTGAGAGCCTTCTCTTCCAGGAAGCACAAGTAGTGATGTGAAACTGTTTAATTATCCCGAGCCAGTCTCCTGTTGCAGCTTTTGTATTGAGTTTCTCTGCTCAATGATATAGCTATGAAATGGGCAGAAATCTATTTGCTGTACACTTCTCAACGTGATAAACTATCACATCTCTTCACAAAGCCCGGGAACGGCCGGCTGAGATTTTCTGCATTCCAGCGGGCTGCCTTTGGTGATTTTCTTCTCTGTCCTTTTTCTACTTCAGTGATTGTCAGGTCTTTCCAGTAATCCATCTGCCATAGCTGTTGCTGGCTCACAATCTCTGCTCCGCCTCCCTCTACATTTTCTTTCTTTACTGTAACCCAAACCGTGTCATCCGGTCAACATGTCACAGCAAGCCACAGGAGCTGCCAGAGTCAAGACGGGTCAGTTAAGCTGTGTGAGGAAGGAAAACAATACAGTTCAGCTATGCAGAAACCCTAAAAAAACCTCAGCAAACATAACTGCTCTCAGCACCAAGTGTGGCTTATTTCTCAAGATGTAGCGACTCTTCATGTCCTGATCTTTACTAGTAACTCACAGGAATCAGCAATGCTTACCGTGATCAAAACTCTATGGTGATGTGGTAGTTTTTAACTGACTTAATTACTATTATTATAATTATTATACACTGGCATTTTCCATAAACAGAAAGTCCATAGTCAAGAAGCAGGCTGAGGTGCCCTGTTAAAAATGGTGGTAAATGCCAATTGGGGAGCCCTAAGGCGCCCAAGGTTTATAGCCACTATTTAACATTTATAGCCACTTATTATAGATGCTATTTACCGTTTAAAGCCGCTATTTACTGCTTAAAGCCACTAATTGTTGCTTTTAACCTTGCCATCTATGATGACAAAAATAGCAGGTTAGGGCCAAGAGGCGAGATCTTTATTGTTAGGAGTCTGTTAGGGGTAGGCACCAAGGGGGCTGGGAAAGGTTAGCCAGGAGGGGTTCAGGTTAGGTGTGTGTGTGTGTGTGTGTGTGTGTGTGTGTGTGTGTGTGTGTGTGTGTGTGTGGGGGGGGGGGGGGTTAAGGTTAGGCACCACCTAAGTACCACCAGGGGGGTCTTAGGGTTAGGCAGCAGTAGAGGGAGGGTTCTTTGTGAGAGTAGGGTTGGGTTAAGTCATAGCAAAATATCTGTTAAGATCAGTGATATTTTACTATCCTAATTAAGTAGTAGAATATCAGTAATTTTACCAATATTCTGAAGTGGCAGGAAAAAAAGTTTACAAAAATATGTTAAAATGGATTTAATAAACAAGTCCTAAAAATTAATAATTAAATATACCACCCAACCTTCCCCCATACACACGTCACAAGCATACTTTGTGGAAAACGATAGTGTTTTTGCCGATAATGAAAGTCTATGGGCCGCATGCAGAAATGTGTTTATGTGCATTTCAAAACGCACAACTTGCTGCATAATTCTTAAAATGCTTATAAAACCCCAAGGCTGGGGTAACCAACCCAGTGGCATTTTCCTGGTGGCAGGTCAAGGGCTTGACCAGAGTAACGCATCTTACAACCTCCAGAGGCGTCGATACGTGGCCAGCCCTACAAGAGAAATTTGAAACCCCACAGCGAAATGTTTTCGCTACTTACAAATAGAACACTGGATAACAACCTTGACCAGAAACATGTATACCTGTTCTAACGTCACCCCACACAAGGCCATTTGCCTCAGTCACTCACCCTAACACCCTCGGGTTAATCTCCACCATCTACTCTTTTCTTATGCACCCTACCCACTCCTCTCCGCACACATACGCTTCTAAATGGGAAATTGGTCTTCCAGGCTCTAAAGATAGAGAAGACTGGGTAGATATTTGGGGCAGGGTTTCCAGCTTTTCTCGCAACCTCCATACGGTGAAAGCTGCCTATAAAATCATGCTGGTACCTGGTCCCCGTGAGGATAGCGAAGACTTTTCAAATACAGCTGCTCTGTGAGGGCCTCAGAGGTTGTCTAAGAGAAAATTGGGAGCAACAACACTGTGAAGACCAAAGAACACACAAGACAGGTCAGGGATCAAGTTATTGAGAAATTTAAAGCAGGCTTAGGCTACAAAAAGATTTCCAAAGCCTTGAACATCCCACGGAGCACTGTTCAAGCGATCATTCAGAAACGGAAGGAGTATGGCACAACTGTAAACCTACCAAGACAAGGCCGTCCACCTAAACTCACAGGCCGAACAAGTAGAGCGCTGATCAGAAATGCAGTCAAGAGGACCATGGTGACTCTGGACGAGCTGCAGAGATCTGCAGCTCAGGTGGGAGACTCTGTCCATAGGACAACTATTAGTCATGCACTGTACAAAGTTGGCATTTATGGAAGAGTGGCAAGAAGAAAGGCATTGTTAACAGAAAGCATAAGAAGTCCCATTTGCAGTTTGCCACAAGCCATGTGGGGGACACAGCAACCATGTGGAAGAAGGTGCTCTGGTGAGACCAAAATGGAACTTTTTGGCCAAAATGCAAAACGCTATGTGTGGTGGAAAACTAACACTGCACATCACTCTGAACATACCATCCCCACTGTCTAATATGGTGGTGGCAATCATCATGCTCGGGGGGTGCATCTCTTTAGCAGGGACAGGGAAGCTGGTCAGAGTTGATGGGAAGATGGATGGAGCCAAATACAGGGCAAACTTGGAAGAAAACCTCTTGGAGACTGCAAAAGACTTGAGACTGGGGCGGAGGTTCACCTTCCAGCAGGACAATGACCCTAAACATAAAGCCAGGGCAAAAATGGAATGGTTTAAAACAAAACATTTCCATGTGTTTAGAATGGCCCAGTCAAAGTCCAGATCTAAATCCAATCGAAAATCTGCGGCAAGAGCTGTTTCGCAAAAATGAATGGGCAAGGATTTTAGTCTCTAGATGTGCAAAGCTGGTAGAGACATACCCTAAAAGACTGGCAGCTGTAATTGCAGCAAAAGGTGGTTCTACAAAGTATTGACTCAGGGGGCTGAATAATTACGCACACCCCACTTTGCAGTTATTTATCTGTAAAAAATGTTTGGAATGATGTATGATTTTTGATCCACTTTTCACATGTACACCACTTTGTATTGGTCTTTCACGTGGAATTCCAATAAAATTGATGCATGTTTGTGGCAGTAATGTGACAAAATGTGGAAACCGTCAAGGGGGCCGAATACTTTTGCAACCCACTGTAAAATAGAGGCACTAATTGCCTTGCAGAATAAGCTGGCCTCAATGGTCTTCTCACCAACTGCTATGACCATCGCCAAGAAATGGAAGAAACCCTCAGTATCCTTTAGTGAGGTCAAATCAAGGATACATTTTTTTTTTATGACCAACAAGAAAATTACCTAGCCTCCTAAAAGACACCTACAAGAAAATCGAGAAAATCTGGGATCCCCTGCCTTAAACGAGGGCATCCGTCATTAGATGACTCACTTCCCCTGTTCCCCCACCTCTCTTCATTCCTTGTTTCCTTCACCATCTCTCTTTCTCTTCTTATTTTCTGTAATTATGTATGGCGACCCGCCTTTCCTTTGCTGCCCTGTCCACTCCTGCCTGACAGGCCATCTTCTTGGTTGCCACATTGTCTGGTTCTGTTCGCGTTGGACCAACCCCCTCTCCTTTTATGGACACGTGGATATGGACACGTGCCCCAGGTAGTTGGCTGCAGTCCCCTGGGGCATCATTCCTGTTTTCATTTGCATTTATGTTTTGTTTACTGTTTCAGCCTACAGATGTTTCCACGTTTCACTGTTCAATGGTCACTCATACTGTAGTTGTTTTTCCTGAATTCCATTACAGTTATCTCTATGGCTGTTATACGGTACGTATGCCCCTGTTGAACTTTCCTTTTAAAAAAAATCAAAATTAAATAAAAAAAACTATGAAACAAAAAATTGCATCTAAAGCACACATAATACAGTATTTTTCAATGGAGATGCAGAGGACTGCATTTTTACATGCATTTTTTTATGCTTTTTTTTTTTGTTTAATATGATATTGTATTTTACTCCATTAATAAAGGGAACATATTGAAAAAATGCAAAACGCAAGTGCACCAAAAAATTATGAAAAAGCAAAACACAATCGTAAACGCATACAAAACCGAATAAAAAAAATAAATAAAAGCGCAGAAAACGCATTGTTTTCCATGTTGCCCAGTGTACTCCTAGCCTCAAGCTACAGACCACTGGATATACAGTGTTTCTGTGCTATATGGATATACTGCCACTCCAGCATAGATTACCTGGGCTATATGTCTCCTCCTATAGCTGAGTGAGCCATATGTACCTGTTTTTGGAGGTAAAAAGAGGTCTTGTTATTTAATCGAACTGGTTTATATGCAGTGGCATAGCTAAGGAGCTATGGGCTCAGTGCAAGTTTTGCATTGCCCCCCCAAGCACTCTATACATGCTACTAATATGGTGCACCACAACCACAGTGTCAGAGGTGCAAGTAGGAGATGGGGAACAGTTTGTTACAGATAATTACTTCTAATAAAGCTTCTATAGTGAACAAGACCAATAAAGAGCTAATACTGCAGTTGAGGGAGGGCCCCTTTGGGCCCTTCAAGCCCTAGGGCCCCGATGCGGTCACAGCCTCTGCACCCCCTATTTCTATGCCACTGATTCAATGTCATAAAAAAGTAAAAGAAAATCATCTAATCATTATTTATAAAAAAACAAGTGTAAAAAATCATAAACAAGGTGTACAAAAATACAATAAATCCACGTATATCTTTAATATCTGTAATAGAAAGTTCACAGAGTAATCACTGGCTGTTAATAACAGAGTGGTTAGCAAAGTTTCAAACAAGGCTTTTTCGAGTCAAAAGCAGCTTTATTCAATCATGTCATGAAATCGGAATATGCCATTTTTGATCCTTTTCTCTTTTGAAATAGGGCTGTGAAGCAAAGTCTTGTGGGAGGAAGAAAGAGAAGAGACAGAGAGACCTGGGGGACGGATAGGTAATTGTATTAGGCAGTGACATACAGCACAGGTATAGGAGTAGTGGAGACAGAGGTATTTTATTAGTTTATGGCATTGGACTGTTACTAATTTCCTATACATTATTGCAGTTTGCATGTCTATGACCTTTTTTACTTCAGAAATTATTCCTTGGCTGCCACTTCACGCTACACTATGCAACTTTGTTTATTTTTTTTATTTTTTAAAATAAACACACTTGTGTTTGGCCATGTATGTTGTGTAAAACCGCAGAAAATATTTTATTTTTATGTTCTTGCAAGGTTCTACTGTCACTGCAAACTAATCGACAAAGCAGCTCATGTCTGTTTTCAACAAGTACCAGTAGATGCTATTTTCTCTGACAAATACTCACCTATCTAATTATACTTTAGTGTGTGAGGCTTAAAGAGAGCCCTAGGTGGGCTCAAAAAAGAAAAAGGGGCTGAGCGGATCAGGTAGCCGCAAAAACTGCCACTCCCCGTTGTTCCTGTGGCCCGCAATGGCCCACTTTCACTTTGACTTTGACTTATAGGTCACGACGCTGCACGGAGAGACTGTGTGTCTCTCACAGCGTGCAGGGAGGCAGGGCAGTGGCAGGGGGCGTGGCCAGGGAGAGAGAGCTGCCCAATGGCAGCTCTGGAAACCCTGAAAGAAAGCCCCTGGCACTTTGAACTGGGAATCCCTCTCCCTATGTTTACCTCCGACATAGTGACAAATATTGTTGCTAATCTCAGGGGGCTATAGTGTGGCGGTAGAGAGGGCAGAGAGCGGTGGTGTGGGTACACAGAGGCATGTTATGAGGCAGAGAACATGCCTCTGTGTCCCATCTGCCCACCCCATCTGCCCACCTTGGGTTCCCTTCAACAAATAAATGTTACCCTTTTTGTGTTTGTTAGATTTTGCACAGCCACCAGTCATTTCCTATGCAAGTTCCGGTAAAAAAAAAATACACACCTATTTAAATATACTTCACCATACTCAATTTTTTTGTGTTGATTAAATCCTACCTAATAAAACCTAGCTGTCCCTGCGTACTCCTGTCCCTGTGTCCTTGGGTCCGTGCTTATTGCTACTCCACATGTGCGCAGCACGGACAGCCCGGACAGCCGTTGGGACAGGAAGATGGGGTCAGTTAGCCGGGCGGGCATGTTGGCGGGCAAACGGGTGCGCGCACGAGAGGTGGGTGTGCGCGCATGCGCACTGACATGCAGTGGTGGCGGCGTTGAGAAACAGACCTAGAGCCCTTTTTTAAATAGGCATAGGTCTACTAGTTTTGCATAGTTTATTAATTTAAAGGCAATCTCCAGGAAAACAAACCACTTCACAACTGAGGGGTTTTACCCCTTTAGCACCAGAGCAATTTTCACCTTTCAGCGCTCCTTCCATTCATTCGTCTATAACTTTATCATTACTTATCACAATGAAATGAACTATATCTTGTTCTTTTCGCCACCAATTAGGCTTTCTTTAGGTGGGACATTATGCCAAGAATTATTTTATTCTAAATGTGTTTTAATGGGAAAATAGGAAAAAGTGTGGGAAAAAATGTATTATTTTTCAGTTTTCGACCTTTATAGTTTTTAAATAATGCATGCTACTGTAATTAAAACCCATGAAATGTATTTGCCCTTTTGTCCCAGTTATAAAACCGTTTAAATTATGTGAATGCGGATATACGGTTGCATTATCCGCGGATATCCGGGCTATTCGGATATCTGGATAGAAAAACCGAAAGTGCCCTTTAAATAGCTTTAAAAGGTGTTTTTAGGGTAAATGAGGCATGTATTTGCAAAGGGGAACACTAATTGATGATGTGGGGACTTTAAAAAAATGGCTGTCAATTAACATCAGGCCTAGGTTCCAGTCAGCGGTCGTGCAGCCCACATTGTGTCCAAAGTCCAACCGCACAACTGGGACATGACAGTTTTCAGCCAAAATTATGCAGCAATTGTCAGGGGCATAACTAGAAATCACTGGGCCCCCCTGCGAATATTTGGATGGGGCCCCCCATAGGTGCCAAATAATCGTAATGGGGCAGCGTTTCACTGTAAATTAATTGTAAAGTGGGCAGCATTTTACCAGACAATCGTAATGTGGGCCGGAAAATCGTAATGTGGGCAGAGTTCACCAGAAAATCGTAATGTGGGCCTTTAGAAAATCATAATGTGGGCAGAGTTCACCAGAAAATCGTAATGTGGGCAGAATTCGCCAGAAAATCGTAATGTGGGCACCAGTCACCAGAAAATCGTAACGTGGACAGCATTCACCAGACAATCGTAATGTGGGCAGCGTTCACCAGAATATCGTAATGTGGGACAGAAAATCGTAATGTGGGCAGAGTTCACCAGAAAATCGTAATGTGGGCAGCGTTCACCAGAAAATTGTAACATGGACAGCAATCACCAGACAATCGTAACGTGGGCAGTGTTCACCAGAAAATCGTAATGTGGGCAGCAGACACCTGAAAATCGCAATGTGGGCAGCAGACACCTGAAAATCGTAATGTGGGCAGCAGACGCCTGAAAATCGTAATGTGGGCAGCAGACACCTGAAAATCGTAATGTGGGCAGCAGACACCTGAAAACCGCAATGTGGGCAGCAGTGACCAGAAAATCGCAATGTGGGCAGCAGTGACCAGAAAATCGTAATGTGGGCAGCAGACACCTGAAAATCGCAATGTGGGCAGCAGACACCAGAAAATCGTAATGTGGGCAGCAGACACCAGAAAATCGCAATGTGGGCAGCAGACACCAGAAAATCATAATGTGGGCAGCAGACACCTGAAAATGGTAATGTGGGCAGCAGGCACCTGAAAATCGTAATGTGGGCAGCAGACACCAGAAAATCATAATATGGGCAGCAGACACCTGAAAATCGTAATGTGGGCAGCAGACACCAGAAAATCGCAATGTGGGCAGCAGTGACCAGAAAATCGCAATGAGGGCAGCAGTGACCAGAAAATCGTAATGTGGGCAGCAGACACCAGAAAATCGCAATGTGGGCAGCAGTGACCAGAAAATCGTAATGTGGGCAGCAGACACCAGAAAATCGTAATGTGGGCAGCAGACACCTGAAAATCGTAATGTGGGCAGCAGACACCTGAAAATCACAATGTAGGCAGCAGACACTAGAAAAAAAAATGCACCTGTGAACAAAAAACAATTCACTTACCTGACAGAAGTCTTCTCCTCTCCCGGCATCTGGCTCGCAGCTCCCGGAGTCCTCCTGCAGCACATCTCCTGCGCTGACAGGCAGAGTGCAGGGCTACGGCAAGATGGCTGCCGAAGCCCTGTACTAGAGACACAAATAGTCTCCAGTGTAGGGCTTCTTCGGCGGCCATCTTGCCGTAGCCCTGCTCTGCCTGGCGGAGACTATGCAGGCTGCTGGAGCGGGGCTGTGGGGAATGAACTGGCGCAGCGTCTATTAGACGCTGCGGCCAGTTGAGCACCTTGCTGGGGGGTCCAGAGCAGCGCTCCCCCCACGCACAGTGAGCGGGCCCCAGAGCTGCCCCGGGCCCCCCTGCGGCTGAGGGGGTCGCATCCCCGGTAGGTACGCCGGTGGCAATTGTGTTTTGGATTAAATATAGGTGGTATCAGTGGCCTGTGGCACCCTGGCCTGGCGGTGGGAGCTGCACAGGCAGCAGGAGCAGGACAATGCAGCAGCAGCAGGTGTAATGTATGCCAGGAGCCTGCCGGACGCGGCACTTGGCACGTGTCACTTGCCAAGTGTCACGTGGCACTTGTCACTTGTCACTTGGCACGTGTCACGTGCCAAGTGACATGTGCCAAGTGACACGTGCCACGTGCCAAGTGACACGTGCCACGTGCGAAGAGACACGTGCCAAGTGACAGTCAGACAGCAGAGGAGAAGACACTAGTGCACACTAACACATTAATGAATTAACAATAGTGTAGTGATAGTGAAGGGGTTAATCACTGAGCTTATCACTGTGTAAAGCCCTTGGCCCAGCAACAGCACTGCAGCTGTGCAGCACACTAACTGTCACACTATGAGACATCAATCAAGCTAATGAACGATTTAACTATAGTGTAGTGATAGTGAAGGGGTTAATCACTGAGCTTATCACTGTGTAAAGCCCTTGCCCCAGCAACAGCACTGCAGCTGTGCAGCACACACTCTAATGGCCCTTACTCACGGGCAACTTTTTGGCCTGTCGCCAGCACATGTGAGCGTGTGCGCGACAGGCCGGCGACAGCTTGTCGCCAGGTCCCTCCACATACATGCGGCGGAGGGACCTGGCAACTGATGCGGCGGAAGCTGTCGCTGTTGCTCCTCCCCCCGCCGGAAGCCCAATGCATTTCTTATCTTGTTGCTGTCGCTAGTCCGCGTACTCACGCGGACTAGCGACAGTTCTGGCGGAGTTGCGGTGGCGACATCAGCAATGAGCGACGGTTCGGGGTGCGCGCCCGTGCAACTCCGCATACTCACGGGCGACGTGTTGCAGCGACATTTGTAGCCCGTGAGTATGGGCCATAACTGTCACACTATGAGATAATCAATCAAGCTAAATAACGATTACTATAGAGTAGTGAGGGGGTTCATCAATGAACAGCTTTAGGTTTATAACTGTATACAGGCAGCCCTTGCTAGGCCACCAGCACTGCAGCACGTCTCTCAGGAAGCATTCAGCAAGCCAGAACGATCTGTCTCATCATGGCAGCCCTCCTTATTATACAGTGGGGCTGGCCAGTGTTCCTTTCTGTGATTGGTTGCTAGGGCTTCTGCTGGGAGCCCTCTGATTGGCTCCAGGACGTCATCACCTTAGTTACAGTATTTCGGATTCGGATATCCGTGGATATCCGCGGATATCCGGGTCATGCATCAAACTATCCTCAGATAGCTATGCGGATTTCTATAGCTATCCGGGATCCGGAATCTGATCCGGATAGCGTAAAAATGGTCGGATATCCAGGTTAACACGGATATCCGGATTCCGGATGAGCATCACTAGTGGTTAATGCTGGTGCTGTTTCTACTTGCAGGAAACGCTAGCTTCTGCATTTGGACAGCATTGATATTCATGTTGTGTTTTCTAACATGACAGGCCCACTTGAAAAGAATGTCTCCTCTGGAAGCAGGTGGTGTAATATCCTATGTGGTATTTTAATTTCGAGTATGATTAAAGAAATCCTCAGAACATGAACTGCCTGGGGGCGCATAGATGAAAATACCTCCATTATTTATGTGTTGTATGTAAATATAACATTGTACCATTACCAAATGATACCTCTGTTTCTCAGCCTACAAAGAAAAGTACATCTATCTAGTCAACATACCCATCACAAAAGTCCATCTATCACCGCGGTAACAGAAAAGGCACACGTCAAAACATGAAGAAGTAACAGAAGCTACAATAAAATCTACAGATAATTAATAATTTAATGTCATTATTAATTCTTACAGACATGGCTAGACTGAAAACATCCCTTGCAGTGAATACAATCTATCATCCCTATGGCTGCAAGGCACTATTTTTCAATGTCTTCCGCTGCACTTGGCCAACGCTAGCTGAAGAGACTGCTGAGCTGCCGTAAACAGCACACAGGACAAAGCTGTAATGTATGTTTTCATCCCACTGCTATTTCTCCTATTTGCTGAATACGGTTGAAATGCATACTGTATGCAGGAAGCAATTTCCCTGTCAATAGATTTGTCAGCAAACACCAATACTTTGTATCCTGCCCACCCCTGCAGTGCTATAGGGGTACCTAGAGAGGGGCAACACTTTCCAGGAGTACAAACCGTCCCCTAGTTATAAATGACTCCAGTTACAAGTTTTCATACAGACACGCAGGTTTTATCCATGTACAAAAAATACAGCACTGCTTTTGTAATTACCATATTTTTTGGACCATAAGATGCACCAACAAGAGTGGAGGGGAAGGGGGGGGGGGTGAGCCAAATGTGTTCATGTCCTAAATGTATTTGTCAAGAACGCCGCCAGCATACAAGCAAGCCAAGCCTTCCGCTGCGGGGGGCCTCACTTGCTGCTGGCGGCAGGCGTACGGGCACCGTGCAGAGCTGCGGGGAGAGAGAAGTTAGTTTTCACTCACCTGCCTGGATTCTGCGCAGCTTCTATGTACTTCCTGTCCCGGCCCGTGTCTGTCGCTAAGGTAACAGCGCCCCCTGTGATGACGTGACCATGTGTAGATAGAAGCTGCGTGCAGGATGAAGGCAGGTAAGTGGAAACTCCTCTCTCCCCGCTCCCCCCACCTACCTTTCTAACCTATACTGGGGCATATACCTATCTAATCTATACTGGGGTATATACCTATCTAATTATACTGGGGGACATATACCTATCTAATCTATACTAGGGCATATACCTATCTAATCTATACTGGGGCATATACCTATCTAATCTATACTGGGGGCATATACCTATCTAATCTATACTAGGGCATATACCTATCTAATTATACTGGGGGACATATACCTATCTAATCTATATTGGGGGCATATACCTATCTAATCTATACTAGGGCATATACCTCTCTAATTATACTGGAGGACATATACCTATCTAATCTATACTGCACTGGCGCACGGAAGGGGGTGTTCCGGGTGTCTGAACCCCCCCCCCCCCGCACCGAGACCGGAAGTGGGGCTGCCATATGTGTGTACGGCGGAGGGTCCGAGGGTCTGACTGGCAGCAAGGGCTCCCGAGGCCTCACGCTGTGGGGGGCCTCGCTTGCTGCTGGCGGCGGGGAGCGGGCACCAGAGCTGCGGGTAGAAGACTTTACACTTACCTTACTCGATCCTGCCAGCTTGTATCTACATCCTGTCCCGGCCGGCGTCTGTCGTTATGGTAACAGCGCCCCCGGTGATGACGTAACGGCATGTCATCACAGGGGGAGCTCTTACCGATGCGACGCACGCCGGGAGAGGATGAAGATAGAAGCTGCGTGCAGGATGAAGACAGGTAAGTGGAAACTCCTCTCTCCCCGCTCCCCCCGCCTACATATCTAGTCTATACTGGGCATATACCTATCTAACTTATACTGGGGGACATATACCTATCTAATCTATACTGGGGGGCATATACCTATCTAATCTATACTGGGGGGCATATACCTATCTAAGCTATACTGGGGGGCATATACCTATCTAAGCTATACAGTGGCGTAGCTAAAGAGCTGTGGGCCCCGGTGCAAGTTTTACATGGGGCCCCCCCACGCACTCTATACATAACAATTGATACGGCACACCAAAACCTGCCAAGGACAACCACAGTGTCAGAGGTGCAAGAAGGGGTTGGGGAACAGTGTGTTAAGGATTACTACTATTCAAAGCATCTATAGAAGTGATTATTACCAGCACAGGACCAATAGAGAGCTAATACTGTGATAGAGGGTGGACCCTTCGGGGCCCCTCTGGCCCAAGGGCCCCGATGCGGTCGCTACCTCTGCACCCCCTATTGCTACGCCCCTGCTGGGGGGGCATATACCTATCTAAGCTATACTGGGGGGCATATACCTATCTAAGCTATACTGGGGGGCATATACCTATCTAATCTATACTGGAGGCATATACCTATCCAATCTATACTGGGGGCATATACCTATCTAATCTATACTGGGGGGCATATACTTATCTAAGCTATACTGGGGGACATATACCTATCTAATCTATACTGGGGGGCATATACCTATCTAATCTATACTGGGGGGCATATACCTATCTAATCTATACTGGAGGCATATACCTATCTAACCTATACTGGGGGCATATACCTATCTAATCTATACTGGGGGGCATATACCTATCTAATCTATACTGGGGGGCATATACCTATCTAATCTATACTGGGCATATACTTATCTAATCTATACTGGGGGACATATACCTATCTAATCTATACTGCGGACATATACCTGTCTAAGCTATACTGGGAGCATATACCTATCTAACCTATACTGGGGGCAACTATATGGGCTACCTATACTGGGGAGGGGGGGACCTATAGCTGGCTACCTATACTGCGGGCACCTATACCTGTCTCCACGTTGGGAGCGCATTTTACGCCCTCACCCTGGGTGCAATTTAGCCTAGAAACTGCTAGTATTTGGCTCCACCCACACCATGTTTTGGCCACGCCCACACACCGCTTTCAGGAATCCCCCCCTTGGAAATCCTGGATTTGCCCCTGTACTGGAGCATATACCTATCTAATTATACTGGGGGACATATACCTATCTAATCTATACTGGGGCATATACCTATCTAATTATACTGGAGGACCTATACCTATCTAATCTATACTGGGGCATATACCTATCTAAGTTATACTGGGGGCATATACCTATCTAATCTATACTGGGGCATATACCTATCTAATCTATACTGGGGCATATACCTATCTAGCTTATACTGGGGCATATACCTATCTAACTTATACTGGGGGCATATACCTATCTAACCTATACTGGGGGCATATACCTATCTAATCTATACTGGGGCATATACCTATCTAACTTATACTGGGGGCATATACCTATCTAACTTATACTGGGGCATATACCTATCTAATCTATACTGGGGACATATACCTACTGTACCTAACTTATACTGGGACATATAACTTTCTAATCTATACTGGGGGCATATACCTATCTAATCTATACTGGAGCATATACCTATCTAACCTATACTGGGGGCATATACCTATCTAACCTATACTGGGGGCATATACCTATCTAATCTATACTGGTGGCCATATACATATCTAACTTATACTGGGGGCATATGCCCCCAGTATAAGTTAGATATGTATATGGCCTATACTGGGGGCAACTATACTAACCTATACTGGGGGCAACTATATGGGCTACCTATACTGGGGGGGACCTATAGCTGGCTACCTATAATGCATGCACCTATACCTGTCTCCACGTTTAGAGCGCATTTTACGCCCTTGCCCTGGGTGCATTTTACCCACATCATGTTTTGGCCACCCACTTTTCGCCGCGGAGGTGTGCTTCTTTTGTGGATGGGACCTCAAGTTATGGACTGCTTGGGGCCACCAAAACCTTAGCTGCACAACTGATATTTGTGTCAGTAGAAGCCCTCACCTGATCTAGCTGGCGTGCTCCAGTCCTCCTCCATCTTATCTTGGTCTTGTGATTTCTCCAGCCTGCGCTGGTGCCCTTTCACTGTGTGACCCCCCCATGCATGACCCTGTGCTCTGCCAAATCATATGGGGGCGTCACCAAGTCACACAGTGAAAGGGCTCCGAGCAGTGGCTGGAAACAGAGAAGAAGATGGATGACTGGTGGGTGCCAGCTGGATCAGGTGAAGGTTTCCACTGTGCTCTGACGTTGCCTCAGGGATTAGTGTAGCTAGTGGTGGCAGCCTGGGTTAGTGTACTTGGGGGGGGGGCATTTCAGGTTAGTGTAGCTAGTGGGGATTAGTATAACTGGTGGTGGCAGGATGGGCTAGTGTACTTGGTGGCAGGGTGGGTTGATGTACTTTGGGAGGCAGCGGTGGTTAGTGTAGCTAGTGGGGGATTAGTGTAACAAGTGTTGGCAGGGTGGGTTAGTGTACTTGTGGAGGGGCAGCAGCGGTTAGTGGCTGGGCAGTGTAGCTTAGGAGATAGAGATAGCCTCGAGTGAAGCTCACAAGATGCCCCTGTATCATGGACACACCAGGTTTAGAATATTTTTTTCATTTTTTTTCTCTCTAAACCTAGTTGGGTCTCATGGTCAGGAGCATCTTATGGTCTGAAAAATATGGTACAATAAGTAGCTGTGATATACATTGTCCATTACATTTGACTGCTATGCACATACTGAATGTGTGGTTAAATAGCAAATTATTATTTTGCTCTAAGTCTGAAGCTGCTTCAAAGGGATTATTGCTGAAAGTATGAATATGACCAGTGACACAAACTGGGGTCTTTAGTTTCAGAAACCAGTGAAAAAAGTTTCAACAGGGCAGACCGACCAATCAGAAATAATCTTTTCACTCACTCGACTCCAACAAACTTAATTTTGAATGGTTGGTATCACAGGAATTTGGAAGGATAGGAAAAAAATAACATCAGCAATAAACTGATTTCTAAATATTCTGAGGCTATCATCCAAATCCTAGCTTCTCTATCTACTTACAGTAGCTGACAACCTGGAACAAACAAATATGAGAGAAATTCATTTTTGTTCTCCAAACTTTGTTCTTGCAGTCAGTGGCTACCTCTTTGTGTCAGGTCAGTGACTCACTAAGTAGAGGAGTCCATATATTGTACATGCATGACAGTCTCAAAGTAAAGACCCGTGTCATTCTTCTAACATTACAGTGAACCTGAACCGAGTAAAATTATTTTTAAAAAACACATGACGTAGCTGCAAATGAATATTACATACTTACCTCACAGTCAGTTCCTCTAGAAGCTCACCGATTTCTTCTTACAAGGATTCCTTCCAGTACTGAGAAGATCTTGTCTGAACTAAAAAGCCATGGGGTCCTATTGTACTATATCATTTGCTGTCGGGAGAGGAGAAAGAGATTGATGAGTAGCCTACACGGGAGGTAAGTATGTATGTGTAAGTATGTATATGTATGTTTATTTTGACCTTTTATTCAGTTCAGTTAAGTTCAGTGCTTTAAATCAAACTTCTGAAGAGAAAAAAGGTAATGTTAGATACTTAAGTAGTAGGAAGCCTGGATGGTCCAGAGACTTCCTATGTCCTCTTTGACCCCACTGCTGCTTCCCAGGGCCCTCTTATTCTTTGCAGCTGCGCTCTTATCTGGGTACAAGTGCTGCCATACTGGGCATGCAAGTACAATCTATGCCTGCTCAGTATCACAAAGCCACTTGTGCATGGAGGGAAAAGCTATGCGCCACTGGCTTTGTGCTTCTGGGCAAGAGCAGATCGTACTTGTACTGCATGGCCATGCTCATACATGGATGGGAGAGAAACCATGCAAGCACATCTGACAAAGCTTTATCGCCTTAGAGGGTCCCAATACTGGATTGGTGAGCTCATCTAGGATGGGAAAGCCTCTGGACTATCCAAAGGCTTCCCTCCACTGAGGTAAGTATCTAACCTTTACTTTTTTCCCCGCTTTAGGCTTTAAAGCCCAGCTAAACCCAAATTTAAACAAAACAAATTCTGCAAGATATCATGCTAATTAGTGTACATTATAAGTTTTCCCTTCGAGAGCTAAACTATTCAGATTTGTGTATATTTTTAAAAGAGTTGTAATCTTACAAATGATCATACCTATTTTCTGTGAGCGACCTCGTGGAGACACATATCTTCCAGCCCCCTGTAGCCCATAAACTTCCTTGGTGTCAGTTCAGTCCCCTTCGTTCTGCTGCTGTCAGCACCGGACTACTGTTCATATGTGGCCCTGGCCGCATGGCTCCTCAATTGTGCTCCCATGGCCGGGAGTGTTCTGTGCCTGTGTGCAGTTAGTTAAGTTGTAACTGTGCAGACGCAGAACAAACCCGGCCATAAAAGCGCAGGACTGGGTCCACACATGTGCTGCCCCACCTGAGCTGCATTGGGGATTTAACTGGAGCTGATATAGGCAGAACAGAGGGGACCGGATGGACACAGAGGGAGCTGATGTACTACAGGGAGCTGGAAGACGCCCCAGGTAAGTATAAATCCAGTTCTTCCCCTTGTGACAAATACACTTTAAAGCAGCAGGGACAGCCAAGCTAGCCCAGGAAAAAAAACACATATATAAGTAGATTACTTAGTATAAGTAGTTCTACTTATATAACACTAGCTGGTCGCCCGGCGTTGCCCGGGTATGTAATTGGCTAGTGTTACCTCTGCCCACTTTTTCTAATCCTAACACACAATTACTCAAGGATGACCTAGTTTGTGAGGTTTGGCCGTCTTTGGCATCAATAATTGGCATTGAAATGAAATAAATCTAATCGCCTGTGGCTCCACTCCTTTGAAAATCAATAGGTGAATTTTGATTAGCTTTTGTAGGCTCCACCCACTTTTCTGAATATTAATCCCAGTCACCCAGTGACCAACTGTGCAAAGTTTAAGAACCCTGCCATTGACAGTGTAAGAAAAACAAAAGTTTGCTTTCTTAAAACAGAAAGAATTTGCGATAATTCAGGTTGGAGTGAGCTTAAAATGTCACCCAGTGCATCACTGTTGAATATATGCAAATTAACCATTGTTACCCTTAAAAGCTAAACACACCTCCAGCACTGCTGGAATGCAATGATGTGTCATTTTGTTAATTTGAACAGAGCCATAATAATCCAGCATGCATACAGACTGTTTTGGATTGTTTGATCCTCATCAGTGCATGGCATGGATTAATTTGGCTCTATGCAGGAGGGCTTGTAACACCGAGAGTTACAGACTAACCAGCAAGCTCATGGTGACCCAGAACTCATTGGAGTGTGTAAGGGACTACAATGGTCCTAAAAGCCCCCTTACTAAGATGTTAAGAAAAACAAAAGTTTGCTTTCTTAAAACAGAAAGAATTTGCGATAATTCAGGTTGGAGTGAGCTTGAGATGTCTCCCAGGGCATCACTGCTGAATATATGCAAGTTAACCATTGTGCCCTTAGCAGCTAAACACACCTGCAGTGTAACAGTGTAAGAATGGCTGCAGTTTCCACTTTCCAGTGAAATTTGTATTTGTCTCTGCCCCCTTTTTGGTTATGGGAATAAAAAGTATCCTATACTTTATTCCAGGTAATGTACTATGTGTGTGCCAAATTTCAGTTTACATTCTAGCAGTGAAATTTGTATTTTTCTCCACCCACTGATGTCCTAATGTTTCCCGGGTATGTATTTGGCTGCTGTTGGCTGTGGCCACTTTTCTAACCCTAACACACAATTGTCAATAGTTAATTACCAAGTTTGTGAGATTTGTGGTTTTTGGCATGAATAATTTTCATTGAAATGAAACACATCTGATTTGCTATTTGTGGCCCCACCCCTTTTCTAAATATTTAACCCCAGTCACCCAATGATCAACTGTACCAGGTTTGAGGCTTGTGCCATTAACAGTGCAAAAATGGCAGCAATTAAATATTTGCCTTGAAAATCAATAGGTGAATTGTGATTGTTTTTTGTAGGCTCCACCCACTTTTCTGAATATTAATCCCAGTCACCCAGTGACCAACTGTGCAAAGTTTTAGAACCCTACAATTAATAGTGTAAGAATGGCTGCAGTTTACATTTTCCCAGTGAAATTTGTGTTTGTCTCCACCCACAGATGACTTGGCATTGCCCGATTATGTATTTGGCTGGTGTTGGCTGCGCCCTCTTT
Organism: Hyperolius riggenbachi; assembly: GCF_040937935.1. Lineage (NCBI taxonomy): Eukaryota > Metazoa > Chordata > Amphibia > Anura > Hyperoliidae > Hyperolius > Hyperolius riggenbachi. The sequence goes on from NC_090649.1 coordinate 98,894,602, forward strand.
TCCTAACCCTAACACACAATTACTCAATGACTAAGTTTGTGAGCTTTGCGGTCTTTGGCATCAATAACCTGCATTAAAATGAAACAAATTCAGATTAGCTGTTTGGGGCTCCACCCTCTTATATAAATTTAAACCCCAGTCACGCAATGATCAACCGTACCAGGTTTGAGTCTTGTGCCATTAACAGTGCAAGAATGGCAGCAATGAAATATTCCCCTGATAAATCAATAGGTAATTTTTAAATGTTTTTTGTAGGCTCCACCCACTTTTATGAATATTAATCCCAGTCACCCAGTGACCAACTGTGCAAAGTTTTAGAACCCTACAATTAATAGTGTAAGAATGGCTGCAGTTTACATTTTCCCAGTGAAATTTGTGTTTGTCTCCACCCACTGATGACTTGGCATTGCCCGATTATGTATTTGGCTGGTGTTGGCTGCGCCCTCTTTTCCTAACCCTAACACACAATTACTCAATGACTAAGTTTGTGAGCTTTGCGGTCTTTGGCATCAATAACCTGCATTAAAATGAAACAAATTCAGATTAGCTGTTTGGGGCTCCACCCTCTTATATAAATTTAAACCCCAGTCACGCAATGATCAACCGTACCAGGTTTGAGTCTTGTGCCATTAACAGTGCAAGAATGGCAGCAATGAAATATTCCCCTGATAAATCAATAGGTAATTTTTAAATGTTTTTTGTAGGCTCCACCCACTTTTATGAATATTAATCCCAGTCACCCAGTAACCAACTGTGCAAAGTTTTAGAACCCTACCATTAACAGTGTAAGAATGGCTGCTGTTTACATTTTCCCAGTAAAATTTGTATTTGTCTCCGCCCACTTATGATTCTGCGTTGCCCGCTTATGTATTTGGCTGGTGTTGGCTGTGCCCACTTTCCTAACCCTAACACAGAATTAATCAATTACTCAATTACCAAGTTTGTGAGCTTTGTGGTGTTTGGCAACAATAATTTGCATTGGAATGAAACAAATCTGATTGTCTATTTGTGGCTCCACCCCCTTTCAGAAATTGAACCCCAGTCACCCAATGATCAACTATACCAGGTTTGAGGCTTGTGCCATTAACAGTGCAAGAATGGCAGGTTTGAGGCTTGTGCCATTAACAGTGCAAGAATGGCAGAAATATTCCCCTTGAAAACCGACCAACTGTGCAAAGTTTGAGAACCCTACCATTAACAGTGTAAGAAAAACAAAAGTTTGCTTTCTTAACACAGAAAGAAGTTGCGATAATTCAGGTTGGAGTGAGCTTGAGATGTCTCCCAGTGCATCACTGCAGAATATATGCAAATTAACCATTGTTACCCTTAGAAGCTAAACACACGTCCAGAACCGCTGGATGCAATGATGTGTCAGCTTGTTAATTTGTACAGAGCCATAATAATCCAACGTGCATACAGAGTGTTTTGGATCCTCATCCAAATGTTTTGGATCCTCATCAGTACATGGCATGGATTAATTTGGCTCTGTGCAGTAGGGCTTGTAACACCGAGAGGTACAGACTAACCAGCAAGCTCATGGTGACCCAGAACTCATTGGAGTGTGTAAGGGACTACAGTAGTCCTAAAAGCCCCCTTACTAAGATGTTAAGAAAAACAAAAGTTTGCTTTCTTAAAACAGAAAGAATTTGCGATAATTCAGGTTGGAGTGAGCTTGAGATGTCTCCCAGTGCATCACTGCTGAATATATGCAAATTAACCATTCTACCCTTAGAAGCTGCAATTTACATTTTCCAGTGAAATTTGTATTTGTCTCTTTTTGGTTATGGGAATAAAAAGTATCCTATACTTTATTCCAGGTACTGTACTATGTGTGTGCCAAATTTCATTCAAATCCGTTCAGCCGTTTTTGCGTGATCGAGTAACAAACATCCAAACATCCAAACATCCAAACAAACATCCGAACATCCGAACATCCGAACATCCGAACATCCGAACATCCGAACATCCGAACATCCGAACATCCGAACATCCGAACATCCGAACATCCGAACATCCGAACATCCGAACATCCGAACATCCGAACTTTCCCATTTATTATATTAGTAGGATGTATTGTACTGTTCACATTTTTATTTCAGTGACTTTTATATAGTAAATAAACAGAATGTTCCTCGCATTTGCAGTCTTGATTCCCTCTGACTGAAGACAACTCTGCTGTCACTTCCTCCCTTACTCCCCCCCCCCCCCTAGAAGCTGCACTGTCATAGCTAGCTTGCTTTGTAAACATGTCAGCACAACATAGCTAAGATTTCAGAAGCTCACTGAACTGCCTTCAGCCAATCAGTGAGGAGCAGGAATGTGGGAGGGGTGATGACAAGCTTCCTTCTCATCAGCAATGTTCCAAATAGAGCTGACTTAGTCGGATTTAGATAAGATTTATTACAGCAGAAACATTTCTGAATAGATTGGAGTGCATGCAATGCAGGGTTATGTTGCAGTCCACATATCAAACACAGAGCAGTGGATAAAGGGAATTTCATTTTGAATCCAAATAAAGGCAGATTGCACAATACTGTTGTTAGCACACTGCAAGCCGATTCCAGCGCCCCTAGTGGTGACTCCCGTTCTCATTAATCTCGCCTCACTGTGTTCTCCAAGCATCAACATGATTATGGAAATATATTTATGCACGGCTGTCACCGACGAATCCGGGGGATTTTTACGGATGGCCACAAAGGGAAACAACTTGTTCATTTACAGTCTGCTGGGAAATCACTTATGCATCTTGCCCCCTTCCAACAAATTGATGCCAACAGCATTAATTCCATCCTGGCAGGTATAGCCAACACATTGCATATATTTCTGTGCTGATATACTTTCTTGCATTTTATGTAACAGCAGAGCTGCCCTTCAGTGTATGCCAGCCATATCCATATAACATTGCTTAACGTCTCATTCCAATCTGGCCTCTAAGTCCTTCCAGTGTAATTGGTAATTTTGCTATTAATGATTAAAGATTTTTTTTCCATTTTGCAATAAACCTTGAAAATAATGATTTATGTGCCAAACATGAAGTGTATCCAGGAACAATCTGCATTTTCTTCCAGGAGCAAAATTATCTTTAATTTGAAGTCGGTCCCTTGTGCAATCTTTGCAATGCAAATGAGATATCTATGAATTTGCGATCCAGGCTGCTCAATTTGCCAGAGTCAGTCACCCTGCCTATAGAACAAAGAATCCCAGCTGAGGTTCTATTTTGAAAATGGTAGATTTTTCCCCATTAGTGCATGCGCTTAGTTTCACTAATGTACAAAATGAGAGCTATTTTTTTCCCCCTCCATATTTAAAGAAATCATCATTTTCATTTGCTGTCAGATATTTAAGTCTCTGCATCTTAAAAAGTACCGTCTATACCTATTTAATAATAATTTTAACAAATGACAGGTACACTTGTAAAATCTATTTCTTGACCTAAGTCCGTGGGCTGTTCAAGGATTACGTCATTGCTGTGTGTTGTCAGTGTCTGTGCAGGCTAGCTGTTGTGTCCTCCATCCAATACAGGGAGGGAAGAACAAGGAGACAATGTATTTTGTGTCTCTATTAAAGAATCTGATGCATTAACCCTTTGCATACTGCTACAAATCATGGGGCTCCATAGCAAAATTTCGGTTCAGCCCCCTCCCCCCCGCCTTCAAAAATTATAGGAAGCATTTTTGATTACCCCCCTTCCTTCTACCACACATACACACACCATTTTTTGTATCCAAAGGTCCCCTCCGGTATTAGATAACCCCTCAGTATCTTTAGCCAGAGGTACCTGTAGACTAACCCCCTTAGTATGTGTAGTCAAAGGGGCCCTCAGTATTAGGTAATGGAGATGGAAACATCTGAAGGAAGGTTGATTGCCAGTGGAACCTGCAGAAGTGAGTTCTCTCATGCGCTGCTTTGCACCTCAGGGAGCCCACCATGGACTCCCTTCTTGCCGACAGTCGTGATACCAGGACACCCTGGGCTACGGGCCCCATAGTAGCTTCTATGGCTGCTATAGTGATCCCTAGTGATCCCTACACCACTAACATACTGTTGTGAATTACAACACACATGGCCACTCTGTATTTAAATATAGGGATGCTTCATTATGCAACACATGATAGCCTGGTAACTGCTGCTGCAATGATCCCTGTAGAGCCAGTCCATAGCACTGTCAACAACAAAAAACACTTACGGTACATGTATCTATTATATGAAGAGTAGACCGATGACCCATGGACACATCAAACCAACAAGCGTTGATTCGGGTGATACCTTTAATGACTAACTGTACAGGACTTATTGCAAGCTTTTGAAACTTTAAATTACTTCTTCAGGCATTATACAGAACTAGGTCAGAACTGTTCTGTGGTACAGTTCTGACCCAGGTCTATAAATTGCCTGAAGAAGAAACTTGAAGCTGCCAAAGTCTGCACTAAACCTTGTACAGTTAGTCATTAAAGGTGTTACCAGAAAAAAAACATTTGTTAGTTTGATGTCTACATTCCTGTTCGTCGACTAACACCGGACCACAATACACAATGATTTTTTGGGCAGATTTACTGGCTAAACGATTTTCCGATTGACTGTCCGATTGTTTTTCGAATCATTTTTCCGGTCGATTTCCATTCACTTTTATGTCGGAAAATATCTATTGAGGCATCTTTCTGCCCCCCAAAAAAACTCATTGGGCTTGATTCACAAAAGAGTGCTAACTGTTAGCACGGGCGTTTTCGCGTGAATTTTCGCATTTCGCGCGATCGCGAATTTTCACGCGAAACGATAACGTTTTCGCACGCAAATGCGAATTTTACCACGAAATCGATATCGTTTTCGCGGGAAAATTCGCGTTTTCGCGTGAAAACTTTATCGTTTCGCGCGAAAATTCGCGAACGCGCGCAATGCGAAAATTCACGCAAAAACGGCCGTGCTAACAGTTAGCACTCTTTTGTGAATCAAGCCCCTTGTGTATTCCCAGCATAAGAAACCATCCACTTTCACAGTTTTTCCTTTTTCAGTTGTAGCTATAATGATCAATTTTATAGATTAGACATTTCAGAAGACAATGTCGCTGATGTGCCACACACTTGTTATAGCGGGACTGAAAGGAAGTGTTTATATTCAGGCAAAATATTACTTAGGTTGATTTATGTAAAATATCTCGTGAATTATCTGTGGTTACTTTTTTATTTATTATGTACTTGTTTATAGGGGCCGGGCATGCTGTAGTGCCTAGGTTCTCAACATGCGGTACGCGTACCCCAGGGGGTACTTCTGATGGGTCCAGGGGGTACTCGGGCTTGCTATACTTAACCAAGAATAACAAATGTAGAGATTTAGAAAATTATAATTCTTATTTAAACACCACCAAATTAGTATGTTAGCTAATTAAAAGAAACAATACATGCTTGCACATTGTTTGGAACCAATTATCATGTACTACGATTAAATATATATTTGTCAAGGGGTACTTGTGATCATGTTTACTATGCTAGGGGGTACTCGATGAGTACAGGGTTTTAAAAGGGGTACACACTAATAAAATGTTGAGAAACACTGCTGTAGTGCATAGGGTTGCAAAAAGTCGACTGAATGGTGACTGAACAACAACGTATTTACTAGCTCAACTATAAGTAGAGACAGTTAATGAGATAAACAGATAAGGGACCTGATTCACAAAGTGGTGCTAACAGTTAGCACGCTGATGAAAAGCCCTTTATCACGCCTAAACTCAGTTTAGGCATGATAAGTTTAGGTGTGATAAGTTTAGGCATGATAAGTTTAGGTGTGATAAGTTTAGGCATGATAAGTTTAAGCACCAACTGGGTTAGCACCGCAGTGCACAGCTGATCAAAAGTTTTGCGCTAGCAAAGTCTGGTGCACTTCGCATAGAGTTTAATGGAGCTGCTTTGCGTGCGGGACTTTGCGCGCGATCTAAACTTATCTTAACTTAGCATGCCTAAACTTATCATGCCTAAACTTATCACTCCTAAACTTATCACGCCTAAACTGGCTTTTCACCAGCGTGATGCAATGGTTATTACGCCTAAGGGGCTCGATTCACAAAGCGGTGCTAACCCAATTAGAGACTTTAGGAATGATAACCATTGCACCATGCTGGTGAAAAGCCAGTTTAGGTGTGATAAGTTTAGGCATGATAAGTTTAGGTGTGATAAGTTTAGGCATGATAAGTTTAGATAAGTTAAGATCGCTTGCAAAGTCCCGCACGCACAGCAGTGCCATTAAACTTTATACGAAGTGCACTAGACTTTGCTAGCGTAAAACTTTTGATCAGCTGTGCACTGCGGTGCTAGCGCAGTTGGTGCTTAAACTTATCATGCCTAAACTTATCACACCTAAACTTATCATGCCTAAACTTATCACACCTAAACTTATCATGCCTAAATTGAGTTTAGGCATGATAAAAATGGTTATCACGCCTAAAGTCTCTAACTGGGTTATCACCGCTTTGTGAATCGAGCCCAAAGTCTCTAACTGGGTTAGCACTGCTTTGTGAATCAAGCTCAAGAAGAGAAAACTGATAAGTTGAGACAGATAAGGAGAGAAAAATTGTGTTCCCTGTAGGAAAGCAGGACCCATTCACACCTGGCAATCTCCATCATGTCCACGTTTGTTGAAACTTAGAACAGACAATGCCCGTGTCAGGCAAGGACTTGTGGCATTAGCGTATAGCTGTAGTGTATACCTCTTATTACTCTCAGTGCTTTGTGCTGTCCATTATGTTTATTATGTTAAATATATGATTGCACCATATATTAAGCCAAGCACTGAGCAGCACTGCTGCTTCTCTGTGCAACTTAGTCCTAAGAACTTCTCATCATCATTAATGCTGCTTTGAACTGTGTGATTTATTCTATTATATTTGTGATTGCAGCATATTACACCACACATTGAGCAGTACTGTTACTTGTCTGCAAAGTACATTCCTAACTATTTTTCTCCTCCTCCTAATCTTCGTGACCATGTACTTCTGCACGCCAGATGTCTCGGTAAAGTTACTGCCTCTTTCAGATGTTGCATAGGCATGTTCATAGCTGTATATATAAGTAGGAGGGGACACCGAGATTGTAGTGTAGTAGGTACTGGTACAGGATGATAAATGTAGAGTAAACAAGTTATACTCACAAAGCAGGGTTACCTCCCAGGCAACCACTGTAAATGCAGGTGGGGAGATTAGACCTGTCCCCACTCAGGATTAAGAAAGCGCTCTCTGTAGATAAGAAGAAAGAAGGGGGTAAAATACCCCTCCACCTGGGGTGGACACTGTACAGTATAAAGCAAACAGAGGTGCCAAAAGGATAAAATACCTAAAAGTTTTAAAAAAGCTAAGGAGGCAGTGGTGAACTTACCTCCTTGAAGCAGACACATAGACTGCCAGGTTCAAGAAAGACTAGTTTATTGACATACTCCGATAACAATGTTTCAACACGTTTCACAGGTGTGATCCTGCTTCATCAGGCAATAAAAACGAGGTGTATATAACAGCATAAGGTCTAGGTTACACCAAGTGCCTCTGTGAATAGCTTCATATGTGCTGTCTATCCATCTTAGCCTCTGTTGTCCTCTTCTTCTTTTTCTAAGATTCAAGGATTTCTCCCAAAAATCTGGTCTTCTCATTAAGGGACCAAAGTATTTGAGTCTTAATAGTAGTTTCAGTCATTCTAGTGAACACTTAGGCCTTATTTCTTCAAGTATTGGCTGCTTAGATCTTCTGGAAGTTCAGAGAACTATCAGTGGCTTTCTCCACATCCACAGTTCAAAAGCATCACATTTTCTACACATAGCTTTACTTACAGTTAAGCTTTTACAGCCATATGTTACTATTGGGTACATCCACAGCTCTAACTATCCTAATCTTTGTTGGTAAAGTGACATCACTATCCTTTAGTACTCGTACCTTGTCCAAACTTGGTGTAGCTTTCCTTTCAACTAATTTTAATTGTTCATCATTACTGTGTAATCATTGCTTTATGCAGTAAGGCTTATTCTTATGTTTTTGCATTTTCATTACACCAGGTCTTTAATGAAAAAAGTAAAGTATGCAACTCTAAGTGGCCATTCCATTTTTGTAACACATACATCAGTTAAGAACACGAAGACTGAAAAGAAAGGTCTGTGGAGGTAAGCATAAGAGTGGCAGGGTGGAGTAAATGACCAATCAGAGCATGAGGTCCAAAACATACCAGGCAGAGAGATTCTACCTCCCAGAACTTACTGTGAGAGTCTGGTCTGGAGGAGAAAGAAAGGAGGAGGAGAGACGATACAGTATATTGCACACTTCTCATAAATCTGTACTTATTTGATATAATTGGCTTTGTCTCTTTGACTGACCAAAAAACAGCATGGAAAATATAAATCAAAAATAAAAAAATAAAAAAAATAAATTAGATGATCAAAATGTATTGATAAAAAAAAATGATGCAACTTTCTAACTAAGCCTCATCATTGTAGTTTCAAAAGTTTTTTTATTAGGCCAAAGGCTAAAATTAAGATAGGCGTACAAGCAGTTATTCATCCCAAGTGGGACAATTCAGAAATAATTTCAACAGTAATGACTTAGATAATAAACAGAATACACTGACAGGTATCTATTATAATGTAACAGTTTATTAACCACTTCGCATCCAGACCTTGTTTCCCACTTATGGACAAGAGCAGTTTTGACAGTTTAGCTATATCCCTACTTAATCAGCAATAACTTTATCCCTACTTATGATGCCTAAGTGAAATATATATATATATATATATATATATATATATATATATATATATATATATATATATATATATATATATATATTTTTTTTTTTTTTTTTTCAAGACAAACTAGACTTTCATTGTTTGCCATTTGTTCTCTCAAACAATTTTGCTTTCTATGCATTTTAATGGGAAAAAGAGGAAAACAATTGAAAAAACATTTCTCAGTTTTTACGAATTACAGTTTAAAAATAAAAAGCACTACTGTAGATAAAAAACACAAATTTTGTTTGGCTATTTCTACCGTTTATTACAAAACTTAGATTATGTTCCTGTCACAATTTATGGTGAGGGTATTTGATTATGAAATAGTGCTAAAAAGTTTATTTTTCACTATGAATTGAGAAAATAAAAGTATTTTTAATGGTAAAAATCAATCTTATTGGCTCAGGGTACATATATTCCCTTTCACCAATTAGTGCTGCATCAGATAGTGCTAGAGGTGTGCACAAGAGCAAGCTCAATCACGCACAACTGTGCTTCATCTACAAGACGTATATCTATGTCCTCGTGGCTTAGATAAAGTCACAGAGGATGTAGATATACTGTTGTGGTGGATAAAGTGGTTAAGGAATGTATCCACAAATAAAAACAATTAAAAACTGGGGAGCCAAATGATCAGAGAAGTGCAACTGAAACAATAAACAAAATAGCAAAATGCATGGATAAATCAACCTGGGAAATGCAAAAAAATGCTAAATAAATGCACAATGAAGTATAGATACCACTCACTCCCACAGTAAATCCATTGCAGTATGGTTTCCTGTAAACAATATGAAAGAGGAGTGCCCCAATTCCAGGGATAACTGTATAGATAAAGCCACTAACCAAGGATGGGTCACGCTGCACTCGCCAAGCAGTTCGCCACACCGTCACTCACGACTGCAGTGGGTTTAGGCTGTGGGAGTGACTGGTATCTGTACTTCATTGTGCATTTATTGAGCATTTTTGCCATTCCCAGGTTGATTTTTACATGCATGTTGCTATTGTGTTTACTGTATCAGTCGCACTTCTATGACCGTTTGCCGTCCCCGTTTTTAAGTGTTGTTATTTGTGGATACATTCCTTAATAAACTGTTACATTATAATAGATACTTGCCAGTGTATCGGTTTATTCTGATTAGCCATTGATGTCTGGTTTCTATGAATATCCGTTTATACTTCCATGGCTATGGATTTGTATTGACATTTGTGGCTCTGTACATTTATCTATAATACAACAGTGATCATGGGTCTTCAACAAACATTAAAAACATATATTGCATGTTGGAGAATATGGAGGCACTAGAGGAGCACAGCAAAAGACCATAGGCAAAGTACACTCCAATTAAACAGCAGTAGAGCAAACCAGGTAAGTAAATACAAGATAGTCAAGGCTGCCACACTTTGGCAAACGCATCCATCGTGTCATTGTCAATTGCCAGAAGCCTTTCAGAAATAACAATATCAGAGATAATGGAATCTGTAGAATCAAGAGAAAGTATTGGTTTTAGCCACTGTCTGGTGATGTGTAACCTGCCAGCCCATGTTGTGGGTGCTTCCATCCCCATGGTTTGTCACCGACACCCAGCAGTAATATCATAGGGTCAGGGGGGTTTGATTTTCCCAGTGCAGGAAAAGCAGCAAGGAGTGTTGAAAATGGGACAGAGGGGGCTCTGAAGACATGAGGATTCCTGTAGTATGTATTTATTCTGCATGCAGACAGGAGCATGGCTGCAGGAGGTGGGGAGGGGCTTCAACCTTTGCTGCAATTGGCATGTATTGCGCCCTCCTATTGCTTCTGATGCCTCTCCTTGTTTCTCCATCGACTGCTGTTGACAAGCAATATTCACCATCAGACAGCGGCAAACGTTGGAACCTATGGATGGAACACCTTGGGCAGCATCCATCTATAGTGTAGACATTTAAAACTACCCCACATAATCCCTTTATTATTATTATTAATTTATAAAGCACTAACATAGAGATAGAGAGAGAGAGAGACCTCCGAGAAGAGACTTTTGGATGCATTTTAAGCCATTTTTAGGTCACTTCCAGTTTTCTATCCGGATATTCGAATCCAGCCGGATATCCAGATCAATTCGGATTTTGAAAATGGTTATCCGAGCACCCCTGCTAACATATTCCATAGCACTTTACAAAGTAAGAAACGAACATGGAGTACATAATACAGACAATGGTGTACACCAATATAGAAAATACAGAATAGGTAATTATAGCGACAGAAGTAACAGGATGAATAAAATGTATAACAAATCCCAAGACATGAAAGGTTGAGAGAGCCCTGTCCTTGCAAGCTTACAATCTAAAGGAATAGGGGGGAACAAGTGGAGGGGTAGTATATAATAATCATACCTAGAGGCAGTGTGTTTTTAGGTTATCTAGTGCAACTTGGCCTTAGGTCAAAGGAAGAATGGCCTAAGGTAGAGCGTATGCTGGTCGGCAAAAATGAATTTTGAGGAAGCATTTAAATATATCAAAGGTTGATGTCACGGCGCAAGCCGGTATTGTAAGGAATGACCACAATTTGCAGAAATACTGACACTGAAACAAACACAATAGTGTGCAAAAGTGTTTAACGAACCTCATATGGTGCATAAATGCAACCACATGCACCGCAAGCTATGTACAACAACCAGGAATTGCAGTGATATATACATACTATATATATATATATATATCCTCTAGATTGTAAGCCTTTGGGCAGGGTCCTCCTCCCTTTGTGTCCTACCTGATCATGCACTTCCATTACTGTGAACCCATGCTATGCATCTGAGTGAACCTAACTTGCCTAACTCCATGCTCCCATCCAGTGACTGACTAAGCATTACCTTGTACTCATACTGTGCTGTGTGATCTGGTTTTCTATTATTCCTGTATTGTCATATTGCTGTATGTCACCCCTAAATATTGTCTGTAACCTAAATTAATGTTCAGCGCTGCGTAATATGTTGGCGCTTTATAAATACAATAAATAATAATAATAATAATATATAATGATGTAAATAAGATGCAAACATATGTGAACCACATACACAGCAAATACAGTATATTCAGGTGATCACCAACCAATCATGCACATGCAATATACAAATATGCAAACAAACCTAACTATCTAACTAAATGCAAATAACCGTGAATATATACAAACATACACATATATACAAAATATCACTGGGAATGGCAATGACAAGTCATAACAGAGTACCAGGGTCAGCAACAGTTAATCAGATACATGCGAGGCACAGAGGAACAAACAGAAGCAGAGTCAGGACAAGCAAAGGTTCAGCAACAGGTTATCAAATCAGGTAAACAAGGAACAAAAATCAAGGAACAGGAGTGTCCAGGAACTCAGACCTAAAGGGGAGGAGGTTCTGGCAATTGTTTGGAGGAAGAGGCAGTCTTTACTGTATATAGTCCATGTGACAGGAAGAAGCTGGTGGTAAATGATCAAAGTTCCATTAGACAGGCTACCTGCTGGTGGATAGTGGAAGTCCATGCAATAAGTTCACAATATAATAATCAGTAGATGGGAATCATGACGGTTGACTTCTGTGTTGTGGAAGAGCATTCCAGAGGAGGGGTGAAGCGCAAAATCTTGTATATGTGAATACGAAGAGTTAATTCTAGAGGAGGGCAATAGAAGATCATGTGCAGATCTGAGATTGCGGTTGGGTTGGTATCTGGAAACTAGTGAGAAGATGTACAGGGGTGATTGTGGAGAGCTTTGTAGGTTAGGATTAAAAGTTTGAATTGGATCCTCTAGTTAATTGGTGGCTAATGAAGAGCTTGACAGAGAGGAGCAGCTGAGAAAGAGCGAGAAAGAAGATGAATGAGACGAGCAGCCGAGTTCAGTACGGATTGGAGTGGTGCCAGTCTGTTAGTTGGTAGTCCAAAAAGTAGCATTTTACAATAGTCCAGACGAGATATTATAAGAGCATGCACTAACATTTAGTTGTATCCTGAGTGAGAAAAGGTCAGATGGGAGATATGCAAGGATGGCTTTAGAACTTTAAATTACTTTGAGGTTACACTCCTGACTCAGAGCAGGAAAGCACCTTGATGGAACACATGGATACTGTTTAGACAAGATGCAGGATATCCTCTAAAAATGTATTTACCTTCCTGGTGGTCAATTGCAGAGCCGGGACAAGGTCCTCCAGCACCCAAGGCTGAGACACCAAAGTGCGCCCCTCCATCCCTCCACCCCCAGCCGTCACACACTTATTGCTATTAGACTAAGAGGGCCACAGGACCTCAACACCTTAATCTCTAGTTATCTGGCTTGCAGTCACTGCTATGTATCCCCTTTCCTTATTTCTTTCTGCTTCATACACAATTAGGAATGACAGCTGAATGAATTGTGCGTCCCCTCCTACACTGCGCCCTGAGGCTGGAGCCTCTCCAGCCTATTCCTCGGCCCGGCCCTGGTCAATAGGGCCTTAAAAAGCACTCTGTGACTTTAAGTCAATGAATAATTTGCCAAGAGGGGGACAGTAAATGATCAGGATCTTAAATGTAGCTATTTAGAGCTGCTTTATGTGGTATCCCTGGCTTCTTACGGGTAACTTGTTTTCCTAATCTTTAGCTGTAACGTTATTGTTTAGCAATGACAGAGGCAGTGAATGTAAACTGTATATTATGCATGTACCAAGCTGTGTAATTCAGTATGTTGTTGGCTATTAATGTAACATGCAGGCATGTACATGTAATTAATCTATATGGAGTTTAAAAGAGTTTAGCCAACCTGAAGATAATTGAGGAGCGGTTTTGATCTTGGGAAAGGCAGATATTTTCCTGCAGGCCTCAGATCTCCTCTTGTAAGTCAGCTGAAGGACACTGCAGGGAGCCTCCCTGAGATTAAAATGCCTGTTGGTGCGGAGTAATGTCAGAAACATGTTTTCATGCAATGTCGCACAACACACAGTTCCTCCTACCAAATGGCAGTGTTGGTTTATTTAATATCACAATAAAAAGAAGAAATGGGCAACAAGCCAGCTGACAGCCTTCACTTACTAAAACAATCCCCCCAAAAACTAGGTATACCAATGAAATGTAGTCTTTTACAGTGAGCTATAACATAAATATTATAAGGTGTTGAAACCAATAAAAACAAATAGATCACAGAACTCTGGGCATTGGCCCAGCCTAAGCCTTAATGCCTTTGCATATTTATTAAATATACAGTATCTATTTACCTTGAAGGACTGCTCCAATGAAAACATAAGCAGTCCATCTCCTCATGGAGGACTCTCTGGGTTTTCTTTGTTTTCAAAAGTGTTTCCTGAACGGCAGTTGCTAAGTCTAACTGACAAAATAGTTTGCAAGTGAGTAGGGAGGCTGGCATCTTACTATTTGACAATTAAACTGCCGTTCAGAAAATGCTTTTGAAAGCAAAGCCCTAAGAATCCCCATGAGAAGATGGACAAGTCCAAAACCTATCAGTTTTGTCAGATTTTACTTTTTCGCTGGAGTGGTCTTTTAAACTAAGCTTAAAGGGAACCTAAACTCAGGACTTTCTCTCTGCTCTAAAAGATAAGCAACAGCATAATAATCTTTACAGAAAAAAAAATCCTGGTTACAGCTTACAGAGCTCCTTCAGAGATGCCGCTGTGTAGTTACTTCCTGGTTTGCTGGGAGCACAGAAAGGGTTAAATGCCGGTGTTCACATATAGCCTGGCTGAATGGCACAACCATGGCACAGATCCGACAGAGATGACAGCTCAAAGTACAGTGGTTCATTCTTACAGATAAGGGAGCATTAGGCAGGCTGTTATTTCTAAATACACACATGTTGAGTTTCCCTGTTTTCCTTCTCTCCTGTGGAAGAGTTTAGGTCCTATTTAACCACTTAATTACCAACGGTCTCTGCCCCCTTAGAGGACAACTGAAGGGACATGTGACATGATGAAATAGACATGTGTATGCCCAGTGCCTAGCACACAAATAACTATACTGCGTTCCTTTTTTTCTTTCTCTGCTTGAAACAGGTATGCATTTGACAGTTTCTGTCCGGGTCGGACTGGGTCAGACTATAGCATAACACTTACTGATAAGCAATTACAGCCATAAAATACTTTCCTGGCAGAAAATGGCTTCTGAGAGCAGGAACGAGATAAAAAGAGTCAATAGTTCATAGATTTGAGTTCTGGCATACATTAATGAAGGTGTCATTGAGCAGAGACAATGACACAGTAAAAACTTAAAAACTAGATTTAAATATAAAATAAAACTGTGGGATGTCTGAAAATGTCATTTTTAGGTGAAGGAGGACAGATCCAATTGTTTTTCTAATCAGCTTATTTTCACCTTGGATGTCCTTTAAGGACCAGAGACCGCTGGTACAATAACAACGGAATACCGACGAATCGCCGCACATACCTGCCACAACCAACGTCCACGCTGCATGCCGGGATCCTCAGGACATCCACTCTGCCATCTCTATGATGGCGGAGTCAAGTGACACGGTCAGGAGCCACTTTCATTGGCTCCATACCATGTCTATCAATATAAGCCTATGGGAGTTGCATACAATGATAGACACGGCCAGGAGCCAATGAAATCGGCTCCTGACCGGCTCACAGGGTTTTGCAGTCATAGAGACTGACAGGGCAAGTGAGCTGTGATGGGAGACGGAGGGGAGACAGTGGCAAGATCGCCGGGTGCAACGAAAACGGCAGATGCGTGCTTCAGCACTGAATTGACAGCCAGATCAACATCAAAACAGGGCAGGGCGTAGATTTCAATTAGCGTGGTCCGTAAGTAAGTAGTTAAAAGCAACCTAACATGAATAAAGATGCCTGTTTAACTTACCCAAGGCTTCTTCCAGCCCTCTTAGGTCCTCCCGATCAGTGCTGGGCCGAAATTACGCATGAGCGTAATTACGCATCGTAATTCAATGTAAATTTACACGTAATCGCTACGCGTAATTTACGGTCTTACACGTAATTATTTACGCGTAAGCAGTAAAGTGGTATCGTAATTACACTGTCTACTGTAATTGCTTGGTATGCGTAATTTTACGAACACTTACGCGTAATTGTACGCGTAATTACTAAAGTAAAAACTCCCCTTTTCTAAGAGTACCCAATCAGTCAACATCCTAAGCAACCAATAGTATCTTCTCCTGCCCTTCAGTATAAGCGTACGTTTTGACGCATACGAATGATATGTACGCAATAACTGTCACATTGCCGGCTATTGCGTACATATCGTCCAAATGCGTAAAAAAATACGCATTAATGGGTATTACGGCACTACGCGTAACATCGTAGTGTAAGCGCCTACATTACGGTATCCTTACGCGTAACTGCGTACGTTTACGCGTAATTACAGTGATGTACCGTAAAAAATTTCCTACACCGTAACCGTAATTGTGTAATGTGTAATAGCGTAAAATTACGCGTAATGATCCGTAAGCGTAGATTTTTCCATTACGACCAGCACTGCTCCCGATCCCTTCCTGTCATTCCACGCTGCTCCGTTCAGCAGAAGTGCCCTTCTCAAAACTGGCTGACTTGGGTATCTGGGCTGTACTGAGCATGCGCCGCACTGGCTGTGCGCCTCCTTGATCATGCTCCCATAGTTGGGAGTGTTCTGTGCATGCACAGTTCCAATTTTTAAGAATTGCACAAGCAATGATCAAGAGACATGTGGCACTGGGTTGCTCATGCAGCTGTCAGAAGGCTACTGTAACTTATTAGAGTAATGTAAAATGATGGCAAGGGCACAAAAGGACTGCAGGGGGCTGAAAGATGCCACAGGTAGGTTAAACTGGCCACGTTTATTTCACTTTAGGTTGCCTTTAAGGCTAGGTTCACAATAGACTGGGAAACTTTCATGTAATGGACTGTAATAGACCAATTGACAAGCCAATAAATCCTATGTTAAGTATAGGATCTGATCTGACAAATCTGCTGTGTCTATCCTGATGACACAATTCAAAGTCCTGCTCTGCACAACTTTTCTGGTTGCTGGATGGAAATTGGGCATGGTTAGTATCAATAGCAATGGTATATATGAAGTGTCAAGTTGCAACAAATGCCAATAGATTTGTGAAAGTGATGGAAGGTTAGTGTTGGGCGAACAGTGTTCGCCACTGTTCGGGTTCTGCAGAACATCACCCTGTTCGGGTGATGTTCGAGTTCGGCCGAACACCTGACGGTGCTCGGCCAAACCGTTCGGCCATATGGCCGAACTAAGAGCGCATGGCCGAACGTTCCCCGAACGTTCGGCTAGCGCTGTGATTGGCCGAACGGGTCACGTGGTTCGGACCCGAACGCGCTCTGATTGGCCGAACTGTCACGTGGTTCGGGTAAATAAATACCCGAACCACGTCATATCTCCGCCATTTGTCTGTGGGTTTAGCTTTGGGTAGGCAGGCAGGGTAGTTCGCGCTCCAGCCACGCTAGCCAGGGTCCCCCCCAGTCATTGTGTGTCACTGCTGGGAACAGTAGTACACCGCTCGTTCAGCCACACTATATAGCATTCTGTGTACTGTTCTGTGTCTGCTGGGAACAGTGGTACACCGCTCGTTCAGCCACACTATATAGCATTCTGTGTACTGTTCTGTGTCTGCTGGGAACAGTAGTACACCGCTCGTTCAGCCACACTATATAGCATTCTGTGTACTGTTCTGTGTCTGCTGGGAACAGTAGTACACCGCTCGTTCAGCCACACTATATAGCATTCTGTGTACTGTTCTGTGTCTGCTGGGAACAGTAGTACACCGCTCGTTCAGCCACACTATATAGCATTCTGTGTACTGTTCTGTGTCTGCTGGGAACAGTGGTACACCGCTCGTTCAGCCACACTATATAGCATTCTGTGTACTGTTCTGTGTCTGCTGGGAACAGTAGTACACCGCTCGTTCAGCCACACTATATAGCATTCTGTGTACTGTTCTGTGTCTGCTGGGAACAGTAGTACACCGCTCGTTCAGCCACACTATATAGCATTCTGTGTACTGTTCTGTGTCTGCTGGGAACAGTAGTACACCGCTCGTTCAGCCACACTATATAGCATTCTGTGTACTGTTCTGTGTCTGCTGGGAACAGTAGTACACCGCTCGTTCAGCCACACTATATAGCATTCTGTGTACTGTTCTGTGTCTGCTGGGAACAGTAGTACACCGCTCGTTCAGCCACACTATATAGCATTCTGTGTACTGTTCTGTGTCTGCTGGGAACAGTAGTACACCGCTCGTTCAGCCACACTATATAGCATTCTGTGTACTGTTCTGTGTCTGCTGGGAACAGTAGTACACCGCTCGTTCAGCCACACTATATAGCATTCTGTGTACTGTTCTGTGTCTGCTGGGAACAGTAGTACACCGCTCGTTCAGCCACACTATATAGCATTCTGTGTACTGTTCTGTGTCTGCTGGGAACAGTAGTACACCGCTCGTTCAGCCACACTATATAGCATTCTGTGTACTGTTCTGTGTCTGCTGGAAACAGTAGTACACCGCTCGTTCAGCCACACTATATAGCATTCTGTGTACTGTTCTGTGTCTGCTGGGAACAGTAGTACACCGCTCGTTCAGCCACACTATATAGCATTCTGTGTACTGTTCTGTGTCTGCTGGGAACAGTAGTACACCGCTCGTTCAGCCACACTATATAGCATTCTGTGTACTGTTCTGTGTCTGCTGGGAACAGTAGTACACCGCTCGTTCAGCCACACTATATAGCATTCTGTGTACTGTTCTGTGTCTGCTGGGAACAGTGGTACACCGCTCGTTCAGCCACACTATATAGCATTCTGTGTACTGTTCTGTGTCTGCTGGGAATAGTGGTACACCGCTCGTTCAGCCACACTATATAGCATTCTGTGTACTGTTCTGTGTCTGCTGGGAACAGTGGTACACCGCTCGTTCAGCCACACTATATAGCATTCTGTGTACTGTTCTGTGTCTGCTGGGAACAGTAGTACACCGCTCGTTCAGCCACACTATATAGCATTCTGTGTACTGTTCTGTGTCTGCTGGGAACAGTAGTACACCGCTCGTTCAGCCACACTATATAGCATTCTGTGTACTGTTCTGTGTCTGCTGGGAATAGTGGTACACCGCTCGTTCAGCCACACTATATAGCATTCTGTGTACTGTTCTGTGTCTGCTGGGAATAGTGGTACACCGCTCGTTCGCCACTGTATAGCATTGTGCTCTGTGTCGCTGCTGGGAATAGTGGTACACCGCTCACCCGTCACTGTATAGCATTGTGCTCTGTGTCGCTGCTGGGAATAGTGGTACACCGCTCACCCGTCACTGTATAGCATTGTGCTCTGTGTCGCTGCTGGGAATAGTGGTACACCGCTCACCCGTCACTGTATAGCATTGTGCTCTGTGTCGCTGCTGGGAATAGTGGTACTGTATAGCATTTCTGTACTGCCACTGTACTGCTGCCAGTCAGCGTGTACTGTAAGGATAAGTGAAATGAGGAAGAAATCCGGTGAAAGAGGGAGGGGCAAGGGAAGAGGTGTTTCCCCTGACGGTTCACGTACAGGCCACAGGGGAGCACCCAAGAAAACCCACTCAATACCGCCCATGTTGTCCAGGACAACAACCCTCACAAATCCAAAAGAACAGGACCAGATAATTACTTGGATGACCTCTCAAGCGTCCAGCAGTGGGTTAAGCAGCACCAGCACATCACGCACGAGGTCCGAGTCCTCAGCCAGTTACAAGGAGCCAGTGGGCACAAAGCTGACACAACCGGCAGCGACACCACGCACACAACTGCCAGATAACCAGTCCGATGAATTACCTCAGGACACAATGGGGTATTCGCAGGAGCTATTCCCAGCCCAACAAACTTCCACCTTTCAAAGGTCAATGGAGGAACAGCCAGAAATGTTGTGCCTGGATTCACAACCGTTAACTGTGGGAAATGCACCGCGCACTGAAATACAAGGCGAGTCCGAAGAGGACTCGGAAACCCAAATCCCAGAGCAATTTGGGCAGGAGGGGTTGCAATTGCAGGAGGTCGGCCGACAAGATCTGGAAGACGACGTTGGAGTGTGCTGCGCAGAGGTTGTTGTGGGGAGCTCTACTCCACGGCGGTGGCCCACAATGACATATGACGAGTTTGAGGAGATGGAAGAGGAGGGTATGGACAATGTGGACAGAGACCCAGATTTTGTTTGTGAACGAGAACATCGCCGTCGTAGCAGCAGCACAGATGAGTCTGTTGAAGAACACACTGCTGCACGAGTTCGCCTTGTGCCACAAGGTAGGCGGCGCGCAATTTCAGGCACCACAAGCGTGGAAGTTCAAGTGAGAGGCAAAAGAGGAGCAAACAGAAATCGCCAGCAAGGAGGCAGGTGCTCCAAAGTCTGGGCTTTCTTTGAAGACTGCACTGAGGATGTTACCATGGCGATTTGCAAGGTGTGCAAGACCCGCCTGAGCAGGGGGAAAAATATTAACAACCTCTCCACCACCAGCATGAGCCGTCACATGCTATCCAAACATCCCACTCTTTGGGCAAACGCGTCAGGACAGGGTACCAGAAACAACACTGCCTCCCTTGGGTTCACCAGACCCGCCTCAGCAGCAGCAGTAGCCCAGCCATTGCGTGGTTCACAACATTCACAAACATCAGACGACGCTGACACTGTCACTTTCCGGAGTAGTGCTCTTGAGGTCTCCCAGTGTTCATCAAACACAACAACCAACAGCCCTTCCGTGTGCAGCGCTACGGTTCAGTTGTCTGTGTCGGAGATGTTTGAGCGCAAGAGGAAATTGCCAGCAAATGACCCCCGGGCCGTGGCAGTAACAGCCAGCATAGCCAAGCTTCTGGCCTGCGAAATGCTGCCATATCGATTGGTGGAGACAAACAGCTTCAAGGGCATGATGTCAGTGGCCATCCCACGTTACGTGGTTCCCAGCCGCTACCACTTTGCACGCTCTGCAGTGCCTGAGTTGCATGAGCACGTGGTCAGCAAAATAACCCGAAGCTTGAAGAATGCCGTTGCCTGCAAGGTTCACCTCACCACTGACACCTGGACGAGTGCGTTCGGCCAGGGTCGATACATCTCCCTTACCGCGCACTGGGTGAACCTTGTGGAGCCTGGCAGCGATTCCTCACCTGCTACGGCACGGGTGTTGCCCACGCCACAAACAGCTGCACCGCCGTCCCTCCCACTGGATAACAGCAGCACCTACCTCTCTGACTCCTTCTCCTCCAACGCATCTCAAAGCTGTACCTCATCCGGAAACGCTAACCCAGCAGCAGTAGGATCGTGGAAGCAGTGCAGCACAGCTGTTGGCATGCGTCAGCAAGCGTTGCTGAAGCTAATCTGCCTTGGGGATAAGCAGCACACAGGGGAGGAAATTTGGAGGGGAATAAAGGAACAGACGGATTTGTGGCTGGCACCGCTGGACCTGAAACCGGGCATGGTTGTGTGTGATAATGGGAGTAATCTCATTCGCGCTTTAAGGTTGGCTAAGCTGACACACATCCCTTGCCTGGCGCACGTGATGAACCTAGTAGTTCAGCGGTTCCTGAGGACATACCCAGGCGTGCCCGATCTGCTGTTGAAGGTGCGTCGAGTGTCCAAACATTGTAGAAATTCCAGTACTGCTTCGGGGGCACTCGCCAAGATGCAGGAGCGCTTCAATCTCCCCCACCATCGCTTGCTGTGTGATGTCCCTACGCGCTGGAATTCTACGCTGCACATGCTAGCCCGCTTTTGCGAGCAGAAGAGTGCAGTGGTCCAGTACATGACGGCGCAGTACCGAGGCGCATCCGGCCAGCTGCCAAGCTTCTGTGGATCCGATTGGGCCAACATGTTGGACCTCTGCCAAGTCCTCCAAAATTTTGAGCAATCCACGTTGCTTGTGAGCAGTGACAACTCTTCAGTCAGCATTACGATACCACTGCTGTGTTTACTGAAGAGGTCGATGTTAAAAATCAAGGAAACAGCTGTCATGATGCAACTGGGGGAATCTGAAGGAGAAAACGATCAGCGTGATGGTACCAACATCAGGCCATCCGCCTCAGGGAACGCTGGCCCCAGCAGCTATGACGAAGAAGAGGAGGAGGAACAGCTGGAGTTGGAGCAGGAATTTCATGCCACCACTGACGAGGGCCAGAGCGGTGCACGTTGGACTTCCACAATTCAACGCGAATGGTCAGCAGAAGCAGACCAGGAGGAAGGTGACGACTATGATGCATCACAACAACTATCACAACGCTCACAAGAGGATGATGAGGATTCTGGTAGGACTCTGGCACACATGGCTCAATTCATGCTAGACTGCATTGAACGTGACCCACGCATTGTGCGCATTCTGGACAACACCAATTACTGGGTTTATACCCTTCTGGATCCACGGTACAAACACAATGTTCCAAAACTGCTTGAAGAAAGAGTCAGACAGGTCAAAATGGAAGAATACCAGCAGGCCCTTGTGGAGACTTTAGAGAGGAGATTGACATCCTCCCCCTCCTCTAGCCAGTTGTACGCAGACAGACTGACTTCCGCAAACCCAGGACGACCAGGAGGGCAGCAAACAACGCAAGCCGCAGCTAGTACCCAAAAGGGAATGGTATCGGCAGTGTCCTTGGAGTGGGAAAATTTTCTGACACCCATGCAGCCGCAGCCCACTGAACAGCAAGCGTGCAGATCCACCTCCAACACCGATCGCCTGGAGAAGATGGTCAAGGACTACATGTCAGATGGCGTAGCTGTGTCGAACCATCCATCTGCACCCTTCAACTATTGGGTATCGAAGCTAGACACCTGGCACGAACTGGCAATGTACGCAATAGAGGTGCTGGCTTGCCCGGCAGCCAGCGTTATGTCGGAACGCTGTTTCAGTGCTGCCGGAGGCATCGTCACAGATCGGCGTATCCGCCTCTCTACAGAAAATGCAGACCGTCTGACTCAAATTAAAATGAATCAATCCTGGATTGGAAATGACTACGCAACACTCCAGGACCCCAACCAAGTAACATGACCAATGAACATCTGGGATGGTGTTGCGTTTCCGGGCCCTGTTTATTGAACCTCTCATCTGTATTACATTTATGACTGCATGGCGGCAAAAAGCATTGCTGCTATATCCGCACGCTTTTTGTCCACATGCAAGGCCTGGGTTGTTGTGTCTCACAAAGCGTGGCCTTCTCCTCCTGCGCCTGCTCCTGTTCCATCACGTCTGCTGCTGCTGGGTTAGCGTTGCCGCGTGGTCCCTGTTTATTGAACCACTTATCTTTATTACATTTATGACTGCATGGCGGTACAAAGCATGCTATCCGCACGCTTCTTGCCCTCATGCAAGGCCTGGGTTGTTGTGTCTCACAAAGCGTGGCCTTCTCCTCCTGCGCCTGCTCCTGTTCCATCACGTCTGCTGCTGCTGGGTTAGCGTTGCCGCGTGGTCCCTGTTTATTGAACCACTTATCTTTATTACATTTATGACTGCATGGCGGTACAAAGCATGCTATCCGCACGCTTCTTGCCCTCATGCAAGGCCGGGGTTGTTGTGTCTCACAAAGCGTGGCCTTCTTCTCCTCCTGCGCCACCCTCCTCCTGTTCCATCACGTGTGCTGCTGCTGGGTTAGCGTTACCGGTCCCTTTTCCTGGAACCTCTTATATGTATTACATTTATGACTGCATGCCGACAAAAAACATGTTACCTGTGCAAAGAAAACAGACATTTCCCGCATTTAAAAGACAGTTTTCCCTTTGAAACTTTAAAATCGATTTTCTCAAAAACTATAAGCTCTTTTTGCTAATTTTTTTTTCCTCTTGTACCCACTCCCAAGGTGCACATACCCTGTAAATTTGGGGTATGTAGCATGTAAGGAGGCTTTACAAACCACAAAAGTTCGGGTCCCCATTGACTTCCATTATGTTCGGAGTTCGGGTCGAACACCCGAACATCGCGGCCATGTTCGGCCTGTTCGGCCCGAACCCGAACATCTAGATGTTCGCCCAACACTATGGAAGGTCACAGGACGGTTTGGACATTGAATCTGCTGTAACTGACTACCTATTCGATGTGTTGTAATGTTAACCCATTTGTAAAGGTATTTTTTGGGGGGACACCCATTATTTAGACTGAATATCTGCGGGCACTTGTATAGAACTGAGGAAGCTGGCAGAGACCCGTGAAACGAGTTGTCTTTTTAAAAACCATGCTTGAATAAAAACCTTACCTTATCAAAACCCTCTTTTTTGGGGTTCTATAGCTAGAAGTGGTAAGATGCCTCATGCTTTTATTAATAATTTTTTTATTTTTCATATAAAGGATACCTCATGTACACATTCTCGGGCGCCTCTACCTACTAGTTGCCTAATCTTAAAGTAGCAGTCTGATGGTCACTTGTTTGACTTCCTATTTTCTCTAATTAGCCCCCGCACACACACACACACACACACACACACACCACACACACACACACACACACACACACACACACACACACACACACACACACACACACACACACCCCTACACACACACACACACACACACACACACACACACCCCTACACACACACACACACACACACACACCCCTACACACACTCACACGCACACACACACACACACACACACCCCTACACACACACACACACACACACACACACACACACACACACACAGTCACACACACACACACACACACTCACACACACACACACACACACACAGTCACACACACACAGTCACACACACACACACACACACACACACACACACACACCACACACACACACACACACACACACACACAGTCACATGGTACACACACACACACACACTCACACACACACACACACACACACGTTACATACAAAACAAATACCGATAATATATTCACAGTAACAATAATAACAGATGCAAAATATTACAATCAGAGCATATGTTGTTAGGGTTTAACAAGTACACTTGCCTATCTGTTTATTAAATGTTGGGCCAGAAGGAGATCAGGGGACTGTTAAGTTCAGTAAAAGCCCTACAATCTATATTTGATGTGGATGAGATTTTTCTTCTTCTTCTTTTTAAAAAGCTAAAGTCTGACATTACATTACACTAGTGTGCTTTAAATCGTATGCCCTTGCGCACTCTATATGGAAGAAACCTGGAGCCAAACAGATCTTTCCTTTGTTCTGGCATAAGGATTAGTGTATGGCTCCCAAACTGAATAAATTAGCACCGTACCACATCCTATCACTGCTCTAGGGTGCTATACAGCAGATTAAGAACATGTTTAAATTAGGGCTGGAGGAAGCCATCCAACAAACATAAGCAGAAGTGGGAGTCAATTGGCTGTTTTCACTGCATACTTAAAAAGGCAGCATTTATAATTATTTCATTTTGAAAAGAAAGATATATAAAAAGGAAAGTAGGCTTCGCTATTCTGTGAGGTTTTATTTGCTTTGATCCAAAGGGACAGGATATTCAAGGCAAGGGGAGGAAATCAAACATGTTATTTTCTGCCTTCTCAACTTCCTGGGACAACTGCGGGCTTGCTGGAAACACATGTAGGACACAAATTCTTTTAATTATCTGCTTGTTTCTTTGCTATTCAAAGAAAAGTGGAAATGTGTATGGAAAAATGACAGAAAGGTAGACACAGGTAAATTGAGGGATATACCATCAGGCTAGGCATGCAGGGGTTAGTATATGGCCCCAAAATAGCAAGCGATGGATCACTCCTCAAACAAAAATTCATTAGATACTTGTAGTCACTTCTATCATGCCGCCCACTCGATCTCTATTAGATCTCAATGTTGTGCCGAAACAGAAATGTTCTCTCTGTAGAGTCATATTACTTGTTAGGCCCGGTTCACATTAGCGGTTGCCGTCCGGAATCGCCGTGCCGGAGCCGGACTGCATGCAGAACGGACGGAACGGACGCACGGCATAGCAATGAAAGCCTATGCGTCCGTTCACATGCGTCCGTTTCGTCCGGACCGGATCCGGACCGGATCCGGACTCCGGCATAAGATCCAACATGCGCTATATTTTGGTCCGGCTCCTCCGGCAGCCGTACCCGGAGCGGAGCCGGACTGCACCATCCGGCCAATACAAACCAATGAGAACCGGAGAGCGCACAACACACTGGCTAAAAATCCGGATGTTCTACCCCACTTCCTATGCGTATTGTAGCGGCGATTTTGGATGCGGACACATGGGCAAGCATTTTGGAGTGGAGCAGCAGTGACTTTAAACGTGCTGGAGATGTTGGCAGTATGTCGGAGGTGGAGGTGAGTGCTAAACAGCGGAGGGCCTGATTCCACAGGTCCACCTTCTGCTGACCTCCCAGACCCCACCATTTTTATTCGGTTTCTACTAGCTTTTGCCAAACGGATCCGGATCGCATCCTGATGAACACCTGATGCAACCTGACCGGATCCGGATCGGATCCGGATCAGAACCGTACGGTTCCGATCCGGATCCGGTCCGGATCCGGTCAGGTCATCCGGTCCGTTTGGCAGGGAACCGCAAGTGTGAACCGGCCCTTAGTGTTGCAAGGCCTCAGATGTGCATCAGGAGCAGGTTTGTTAAATTTGGTTTTATTGCTCTCACATTGGGCCTGATTCCTACATTTTCTCCCAGGCGATACATTCTCATCTTTTGTTTAACCACTTCAGCCTACAGCTTTGAAAATCTTATGCATCCGAGCAATGTTCACCTCCCATTCATTCGCTAATAACTTTATCGCTACTTATCAAAATTAATTTATCTATATCTCGTTTTTTCCGCCACTAATTAGGCTTTCTTTAGGTAGTACATTTTGCTAAGAGCCACTTTACTGTAAATACATTTTAACAGGAAGATTAAGATAGAAATGGAAAAAAATCATTATTTCTCAGTTTTTGGCCATTATAGTTTAAAATTAATACATGCTACAGTAATTAAAACCCATGCATTTTATGTGCCCATTTGTCCCGCTTATTACACCATTTAAATTACGTCCCTATCACAATTTATGGCGCCGATATTTTATTTAGAAATAAAGGTGCATTTTTTCAATTTGCATCCATCACTATTTACAAGCTTATAATTTTAAAAAATTTAATAAGATACTCTCTTGACATGTATATTTAAAAAGTTCAGAACCTTAGGTAACTATTTATGTAGTTTTTTTTTTTAATTGTAATTTTTTTTATTTTTTTTTTAATACAAAAATGTATTTGGGTAATTTTAGTTTGGGAGGTAAATAGCCAATTTTAGATGTAATATAATGTATTTTTTATTCAATACAGGTATGTGGGTGCAGTTTACTATTTGGCCACAAGATGGCCACATTCAAAAAATTCCTGGATGCGAACAATGTCGCATCTAGGAACTAAAATGAAGAGAAGAAGTTTCCTGGGGGCAGAAATACCACGCTCTCTGATGAGAAAGCGTCGGTATTTCTGCCGGGGACTTAGATCGGTGAATGGGAATTATATTCCCATTCACTGATTGGGGGGCCAGCGGGAGGCAGCAAGAGCGCGCGCGGGCGCGCGCCCGATCGCGCGCACCACACGGCTGCAGCACCACTGCCTATCTGGACGGATATATGCGTCCAGATATGGCGAAGTGGTTAAAATAACTTTTCAGCACTCTGCAACTGAAAAAGTACCAAAAAGAAGTGAAAAAGTACTGTGAAAGTTATTCTGAATATTTTCTTGCTTTCTGGTGGCTTAAGAGGCATTTTATTGATAAGTAGAGATGATGGCCCGCACGTTTTTTTGTGCAAATTTCGTGGGTTCGCGTTCGCGGCGGAATGCGAACTTATCGCAAGTTTGACCCGCCCCCTATACCACATCATTGGGCTAAACTTTGACCCTCTACATCACAGTCAGCAGACACATGGCAGCCATTCAGGCTGCACTCCCTCCTGGACCCCCCCCCCTTATAAAAGGCAGCAGCATCGGCTATGTTCTCACTCTGTCTGCTTCCTGTAGTGAGAGTTAAGGGAGATACATTGCTGGAGAGATAGGGAGAGCTTAGTTAGTTCTTTTTAGCTTGCTCCTTGCTGATATTTGTTGCTGAAAAGCACCACCAAAATAGCTCTTTTGAGAGCTAATGTTCTTGTGATGTTTTTTTTTTTTTGTGCAGCCCACTGACACTGCATATACAGCCTTGTCTGTTGCAGCTGGCCCTTGCTAATTGCTATACTGTGCCAGGTCAAGCACATTCAGTGCATACCTTTTCACTGCACCTGTGTGACTGCACATTGTATCATACCACCAGCAGTCACTGCATACCTTTTCACTACACCTGTGTGACTGCACATTGTATTATAGCAGCAGTCACTGCATACCTTTTCACTGCACCTGTGTGACTGCACATTGTATTATAGCAGCAGTCACTGCATACCTTTTCACTGCACTTGCGTGACTGTACATTGTATTATAGCGGCAGTCACTGCATACCTTTTCACTGCACCTGTGTGCCTGCACATTGTATTATAGCAGCAATCACTGCATACCTTTTCACTGAACCTGTGTGACTGCACATTGTATTATATCACCAGTCACTGCATACCTTTCACTGTATCTGTGCGACTGCACATTATATTATAGCAGCAGTCATTGCATACCTTTTCACTGCACCTGTGTGACTGCACATTGTATTATACTTGGCAGTCAGTGCATACCTTTCACTTGAATGGATGGCAAACTTGCCCTCCATAACAGATTCTTGTTGAAGGAACTGCACAGACAGCAGAAAAATTAATTTAAAAAAATAGATGTAAGCGTTAACAATGGTAGAGAAAGAACCATCGACAGTCTGAGCAGTGATGAACCCCTGGACTACTGGGTGCGCAGGCTTGACCTGTGTCCAGAGCTGTCACAATTTGCCATCCAACTTCTGGCTTGTCCTGCCTCATCGTCCTGTCAGAAAGGACCTTCAGTGCAGCTGGAGGCATTGTCAGTGAGAAGAGAAGTCGCCTAGGTCCAAAAAGTGTTCGGTACCTCACCTTTATCAAAATGAATGAGGCATGGATCCCGGAGGGCTACTGCCTGCCCGAAGACTAAGTCAGTCCCTTCACACAGAATCTCTGCCTGCACACCGTGTAACTGCCTGCCCCAAGGCTAAGGCAGTCCCCACACAGCATCTCTGCCTGCCTGCCGGCCGCTGCTGCCTGCCCCAAGACTAAGTCGGTCCCCACACAGCATCTCTGCCTGCAGGCCACTTGATTTCCTTCTCCGCCACCACCAACAGGGACCAGGACTCCAGGTGGATTCCTGAATTTTTAAGGCTGCTAACAAAAAGAATAATAAGTTTTCTGGTGCGTGTACATGCCTGCTTAATTTTTCTGGGTGCACTGCGGCTGCAACAACAAAGCAAAAGGCATGTACAATGTACATGTGTCAATTCCCCTTCGTGATCCTTACCTTGCAGCGGTGAAGGGGCTTGCACATCCCAATAAAGCAATGACCTATATGAGTGTGTTGGGGAGCACACCCAAGAAAATAAGGTCGTTGCTTCATTGTGGACACTGGACAGACCAAATTCGATCAGCTGGACAGTCACTGTTGTTCTGTCATTGAGCTACCTCAGCCCAACCATATGGGCTGGAAAGCTTCCTGCCATCAGCAGCACTCTATCCAATGTGCGCACCAGCACGGCCATCTGTTTGCGGTGCGTTACACAGTGAGTTTGGTCTGTCAGTGTGAAGCAGTACACTACTTACACTACCTGATCCATGTCTACAAACACAAGGGGCTTGATTCACAAAGTGGTGCTAACTGTTAGCACGCCTGTGAAAACCCCCTTAGCACGTCTAAACAAGCTTTTCGCGCATAAAACTTTACGCGCGCAAAACTTTATGCGCGTAAAACTTTACGCGCGTACTGCACAGAGCACAGGGCGCTCCGCGCGAAGTGCCCATTAAAGCCTATGGGACTTAGCGCGCGTAAAACTTTGCTCGCGTAAAACTTTGCGCGCGCAAAGTTAGCGCACGATCTGATTGAGAAATCCGGTGCTAACCTACTTAGCACCCTGGTTAGCGCACCTAAAGACTTTAGACGTGCTAAGTAGGTTAGCACCGCTTTGTGAATCAAGCCCAAGATGTTTTCAAGCACTTTATGCCTCCAATTTAAGAATGCAATGTGATTTCTGACTTTTAGGGATTATAACCCTGCTGTGTGTCAAATCCGTAATTTTCCCCGGGACTTTTGGCATCTATCCCATTCCGCCATGCCCCCCTCCAGGTGTTAGATCCCTTTTTCATCACTTTTGTGGCCAGAAACAGTGTTTATAGTTTTTCAGGTTCGCCTGCCCATTGAAGTCTATTGCGGTCAGCCCGTCAGTACTCAGACCGTACACCGCTCACTGCATAAAATTGGTCTGCATTGCTCTGGTCCCAGAAGGAATCCTCTTCTAAAGATGATGCACAAGAAAGCCAGCAAACAGTTTGCTGAAGACAAAGCAAACCAAGGACATGGATTACTGGAACCATGTCCTGTGGTCTGAGACCAAGAAAAATATATTTGGTTCATATGATGTCAAGCGTCATGGCGGCAACCAGTTGAGGAGTACAAAGACAAATGGGTCTTGCCTACAGTCAATTATGGGTTATGGTGAGAGTCATGGTTTGGCTGCATGACTGCTACAGTTCATTGAGGGATGCCAACATGTACTTTGACATACTGAAACAGGGCATTATTACCTCCCTTCAGAAACTGGCCCACAGGGCAGTATTCCAACATGGTAACAACCCCAAACACACCTAAACCCTATGAGCACCCTGGTACACCCTGAAATGGAAGGAGGAGGAGCTCAAAGTCTTTAACGTTCACCAGCTTCGTGATGTTGTCAGGGAAGAGTGGAAGAGGATTCTGGAGGCAACCTGTGAAGCTCAAGTGAATTCCATTCCCAAGAGTGTCAAGGTAGTGCTGAAAAATAATGCTGGGAGCACAAAATATTGACACTTTGTGCAGAATTTTCACATTTACTGGGCAGAATTTTCTTCACTTAGGGGTGTACTTACTTTTTTGGGAGTAGTTTAAACAATGACGATTTCCGAGAAGTTTTTTTTTGTTGTTGTCATTTTTTGCATTCTTTGATTGGCTAAATGCTTTCAAGTTGATCACGGTAATCGGAATACCATGTAAATTTTAGGCCAATCACAAGACTCGGGAATACTTGGAAGTATACCAGTCTTGAGATTGGTCTAAAATTACCACGACAATCCTACTTTGGCTGAACAATTCTGAAAATCTCTGATTGGGCCAATGCTTCCGAGTTCTGTGACTGGGCTAAAAATTACAGAGTTGTTGTAGATATTTCTGAGTTCCGCTTTTCAATTGGAAATGGCGATTTCTGAAATGCGATAATTTCAATTCTGCAGCATCTGAATGAGCATCCCTAAAAGTCAGATCTTTCATGTTGTCCTATGAAAAAAAGTAATTAAATATTTACAAGAATATTTACAAAAATGTGAGAGGTGTACTCACTTTTGTAATATACTGTACATCTAATGTTGTTTGGAATCTAACTCTATCCTCCTCCAGCTTTAACCTTCCTGAACTCCCTGACCTGATCAATTTGATATTTCCCTGTTGGAATGGATGTAATACTGTGAATGTATTTGTTACAGCTCTGTGCCCAGCTGACCAGTTGCTGAGACTGCGGCTTTACCTTAGCCACACACTCTGATGTGTACTCTGGTTTAAGCATGTTTCTTCTGCTTTGAACGCGGAAACCAGTTATCAGAGCCATATCAGTTAATCATTAATCAATAAAAATAGTACTTTCTTTGTACTTTCCCTTGAATTCAGTATTGCTTATACAGTAAGGATGGTCGGAAATGCTAATTTTGTATTACGCAGAATTTCCGATTTCTGCCGATGCAGATTGACAATTTTGCAGATTTCTGATTTCCGAGGAGTCTTTTTTGTCATTCTTTGCATCTTCTGATTGGCCAAATACAACTGTATTGACTCGTAAGTAATGGACCAGATCGCAATCGGTAAGAGATTGTGATTTTCGCGCTTACGAGTGTGAATGGTCCCTAAGAGACTCCAGCTCCAGGACCATGACCTGCACCTCTCTGCATTCGGGGGAGGGGGGTGATGAGAGGTGTCAGATGGGAGGAAAGAAGTTGTCTCTTTGTGATCTTTACTGCTCTGCACCTTAAAGGAATACTGTAGGGGGTCGGGGGAAAAGGAGTTGAACTTACCCAGGGCTTCTAATGGTCCCCCCAGACATCATGTGCCCACGCAGCCACTCAACGATGCTCCGGCCCCGCTTCCGGTTCACTTCTGGAATTTCAGACTTTAAAGTCTGAAAACCACTGCGCCTGCGTTGCCGTGTCCTCAATCCCGCTGATGTCACCAGGAGCATACTGCGCAGACACAGACCATACTGGGCTTGTGCAGTACGCTCCTGGTGACATCAGCGGTATCGAGGACACGGCATCACAGGCGCAGTGGTTTTCAGACTTTAAAGTCTGAAATTCCAGAAGTGAACCGGAGGCGGGGCCAGAGCATCGGTGAGTGGCTGCGCGGGCACAGGATGTCTGGGGGACCATTAGAAGCCGCGGGTAAGTTCAACTCATTTCCCCCGACCCCCCTTCAGTGTCCCTTTAAAGGAGGCCACGCGTTACAATGTTTCTGTTCAATTTTACCCCAATCAAGTTTTTCTTGTTTTTTTGAGATTGAACATGTTGGAAAATTCAGATCAACTTTACCAAGAATTGTATGGTGTGTGTGATGGATTGTCAAATTGTATTCAAACAAAATAAATTGTATATAACCATTCAGTACATACCGAACTTTGTTGTTTGTAGAATGGAAACAATTATGAGTGTGTTTGTTTTTGTATATGTTACGGCCAGAACCCGAAGTTTGGCCACTTCTAGTTCTGGCCGGCCACTTCGGGTTCTGGCCGGCCAATGCGCGAAGTGGCCGCTGCGCTGCGGCCAATGTTAGAAATGGATTGATTCCTCTCAGGTTAATGTATCTTCTGGCCGCAGCGCAGCGGCCAAACGTATCACAACTTTAGTGAATTTATTGCAATTCAGCCGGCGGCAATGTAACAATTCAAGCCGCCGGCTTTTTCTCTGCGCCTCTCTCTCCTTCCCCCCCCCCCCCCCCCCTCGCTCCTCTTCTATGGGCAGCCGGCGGGGACATTCGTGTCCCCGAGAGTCGTTCGTGGCGCCAGGGCAGCAGAGCGGGGAGGCTGCAGACATTGCTTCTGCCAGCACCCGCTCTGCAAGAACGGCAGGATTCCCCTGCCGCGACGAACGACTCCAGCTGCCACTCGTGTCCCCGCCGGCTGCCCATAGAAGAGGAGCGAGAGGGGGGGGGGGGGGGGAAGGAGAGAGAGGCGCAGAGAAAAAGCCGGCGGCTTGAATTGTTACATTGCCGCCGGCTGAATTGCAATAAATTCACTAAAGTTGTGATACGTTTGGCCGCTGCGCTGCGGCCAGAAGATACATTAACCTGAGAGGAATCAATCCATTTCTAACATTGGCCGCAGCGCAGCGGCCACTTCGCGCATTGGCCGGCCAGAACCCGAAGTGGCCGGCCAGAACTAGAAGTGGCCAAACTTCGGGTTCTGGCCGTAACATATATAATGAAAAGATGGAAAGTGTATGCCATTTAGTGTGAAAATAATATAAATGGAATTGTTTTGTTGTTGTTGTTTTTTTGTTTTGTTTTTGTAGCATTATCAAAATATACAGTATAACTGTATTGCACTTATATTATTTGTGATTAATAGACAGAAATCATTGAGTGTTTGTAGCACAATAAAGTGTGGTAGGTGTAAGTAGCATTGTAGTGTTCAGGGGTAATTTGTAATGCTAAACAGCAAATGATGATCGCATGAGACATTGATTGATGTACAGGGATGGAAAATAGTGATAAATGTCACAGTGGAAAATGTAGTTTTGTACAAATGCAAAATGATCAAAAGTTGATTATTGAGTTAAAGGGATGCCATGCAGGAGGGTTATCTAACCAACCAACCAACTTTTTCAACATTAACAAACTTTTTCTTCCTGAAATTGTGGCAATCTCAAAAACATGTGTGTTAAATATAACAATTTCTTCAAAACATTTAATCAGCTGAAAAATTGGATTGGCTAAAAATTGGATCTGTCTATATAAACTGAATTGAATCAAAATAAAAACAAATTGTAATGTGTGTGGCCACCTTAAGGCTGGTTTCACACTGCATATTGGCGTAAGCAATGCTGTGTGTCGCGCCCGCCACACCGCATCGCACCACCAAAGATGGGCCTTCAGGGAATATCGCGTTAGTACACTGTATTCCCTGTCTGACATTGGCCAAGCAGGAAGTGACACGTGCTTGCGGTCACTTCCTGCTTTGAGTATGCGGAAGTGCACTGAAGTGTACTGTAAAAATACGCTTCCGTGCAAGCAACACCAACGTGGTTAAAGAACCCTGCATCACCATAGACTAACATGACTTCCGGGCCGCAGGTCGCCGCAGGAGCTGCACGGAAACATAGATATGTGCTAGCGTTAAATTGGGCACTTCCAGCGCAGCATACTGCACCGTGGGAAGTATGAACTTCCCCATAGACTTTTATCAGGCTGCGGTATTTGACACAACAGCCTAGTGTGAAAGGGCCCTGAGGCGAGAGCCTTAGGACTGGTGCACACCGGAGTGGTTCTGAAGCATTTTTTTAAAACGCTTGCAGGGGGAAAACCACTTGGCTAATGAAAGTGAATGGGATGGTGCACACCAGAGCGGCTCGTTTTTTCCACAAACGCAAGCTCGGTGGCTGCAGCATTTTTTAGATTTCTAAGCCATTTCTGCCTCAATGTTAAAGTATAGGAAAGTGGAAAACCGCTCTGAAAAACGCTACATCAGAGCGGTTTTCCAGGCGTTTTTGTTACAGAAGCTGTTCAGTAACAACTTTTACTGTAACAATATTTGTAATCTGCTACACAAAAACGATCCAAAAAATGCTAGGCATGTTTAGAAAACCTCTCTAGACATGCCTAGAATCGGTTTGAAGTTTGCTTCAAAAACCTCTAGCATTTTGCAGATCTGCTCGAGGTTTTTGGTGTGCACTGGGCCTCAGTTGCTTCATCCCAAATCATGATAGTGGATTTATTTCTAAGTGGCCATTAAAGAAGGTCAATGAGATACAAATAAATGTATATTGAAACTGGGCCATTTAAAATCAACAGGAAGTGCATGTGATTAGTCTACTTCCTTGCTGCATACATACTGCATGAAATTTGCATGCAGGCATAGTGATGAGTGAATTTAGCCATTTTCTTTTCACAGTGGTTTTTACAAAAATGTCATATTAATAGTGAGAATATTAGCAAAATATATATGGGCATAAGACAATTCATTTTCACCAAATGCATGGAAGTCTATAGGCAAGAGAAAACACATTGTCACACAAGTATATGTGTAAATATTTATACATTTAAGAGCAAAAACACAATTTCCATATGCATTAAATACTATGTTAATATATTTGCATAAATTGGCAATATACAAAGTTGTTTGCATTTGCATGCCTGTACAGTTTAGGTAAATACATTTGAATACTTGATGACTGGCTCATGTAATTCCTTTTTACCTGCAGAGTGGGAGTTCCTTCTCCAACATAACTGATCACCTGACTGCACCCACTTTCTTCCTCTAAAAGAAATTAACTCTGGGTGGTCAGTATTGCAGTTATATTTCCACCCTGCTCAGTGTGTATTAAAGCATTCCATCCCACTCTCTTCTCAGTGTCATGTGTAGCCCTAATCAGCCTGCTTGGTGTTCAATAAGAAACCATTTCTTACTGCTTTTTATTTAGCCCTTTTATAAAGACGTCAAGGGGGTTGTAAGAAGGGTTACATGCTTTTCTCCACACTGAGCAGGAGTAGAGAGATAAGATTCTGCTCAGCTTTAGTGCTGCAGTACTGACCACAAAGAGTTAAACATTCAGAAGAGGGAGGTGGTAGGAGGGGTCAGGTGGTAGATGCACACAAGGAGAGACTGGCTGCTGCCCCCTACCTGTGGGTAAAGAGTTTGCACTGCTGTTTCTCTGGAAATAACACATTGCCATCTAGAGGAGCAAACAGCCTAACACTGTATGTTAAACATATTTATGTACATTGATAGTTATTACAAATTTACTATAGACAGTAAAACTGAAAGCAGGGCTTTAAAACTTGAAATAAGTAGAGCTAAAAAATGTATACATATATATTTTTTTACAAACAAAAGTGGACTTTCACTTGTAAACTGAAAAAAAAAAATGTGGTTAGATTCTGCTTTCTCTCAAATTGGCCCAAAAATAGTCTCAGGGCAATCAGTCATTAATCACTGGCACTTGGATTGAAAAAAAAAGACATATCAATGCATTTTCCACGTTTATATATATTTTTTGCAAATAGTTTCAATGTAGTCTTTCCTAAATTAATCATGAATTAATTCTTAAACCCCCGGCCCCTTAATATATAATTTAGCAAATAATAAATTAAAAAAAAAGAACAGCACAGGCAATCTTTCATTAGACATGGGGTGATGAGGGGTCAGCAGACACTCCTTGCAGTACTAAAAATAAAAGGTTCACATCTGGTATGAAACGACGTCTGGAATTGTAATGCATGTGCATCCACTTACTGGCCCTGCCGAAGCTACAACCGCCACAGAGCAGCGCATTGAAACATGAACCAGTGCAATAGGAACTTAAACACAAGTCCAGACTGTTTGTATATGTATGGGCAGTTTATTAGAAAATGGGAAAGGCCGGGAGACGCAGAAAAACATTGGCTGGAGGAGATCTGTCACACGTTTAACAAGCTGTTTGTAATATAGACCATTTCAAGTTAAGAGGGTAAAATCGCTCCCAGAAGCCTTTGGGGAATGGTGATACTTAACAGGGGCATTTTTTCCAGGAGTTGGACTGAGCTGCCCCTGTTACGATGTTCCAATATGAGTCATTTACATGGGGGAGGAAAGGAGGATTCTGAATGAAATCAGTTGCTGGGTTTGTCTTACTTAATTTAAATGATGTCAGGAGGGACACGGCGATTTGTTGTAACATACCTCCCACTGTCAGAGATGGGAATGAGGGATCACTTTTTAATGGCAAGAATTTTTCAGGCGAAATTCGTGATCCCGCAATACTAAGCATACTGTCATCATTTCAGATTGTAAAACTAACAGATCATCAATATTTTATGTGCAAAACACACCTTTTTCATCTTTTTTACAGATAGGCAGAGTAGCCAACATCAACAAAAATTGGGCACCATGGAGACTATTTATAAAAAGGAAAGAAAGTAGAGAACAAATATTCTGTTCACATTTTTAAAATATAATCACCAGGGGCACGACGCCAACTGAATGACATGCATCAGGAGGCGTCATGCATCATTTGGCATCCAGCCCGCCTCCCACCCTCTCTGCCCGCCGTTCATTTACCTCCTGAGTGGCGGCCACCTCTCCAGGACAGCCCCGGACCCCTCACTTCTAGTAGGCCTCAGATCAGTGGTGACCCGCAGTGCTGCAGTGAAGGGAGGAGAGCGGCTCCCGTAGCGGCACATGTACAGGAAGTACTTACTTCCTGCATATGCGTCATTATCAGGGGAACCACTCTCCTTCCTTCACTGCAGCACTGCCATTCACCTGATCTGAGGTCTAGTAGTAGCGAGGGGGACCGGGAATTGTCCTGAAGGTGGCGGCCACCACTCAGAAGGTAATCGAGCAACATCCGGGGGGGGGGGGGCAGACTGGTTACCTACCGGGGGCACCTACCTGGTTAACCTATACTGAAGCCAATTATACTGGCTACCTATACTGGAGGCAACTATATTGGCTTCCTATACAGGGGGCACCTGTACCTGGCCACCCACCTACGTATACTGAGGAAAGTTTTTTGGTTGCACCGCAACTATAACGTGCGGTGCAAATTGTCAGGTGCTAACAAGTTTGCCTCAGGAGCAAAAAGTCTACAAGAGGATCTGATAATCACCATTTTTATAATGCTATATGAATAAAAAATCCCAAGCAGGCCACTGTGTGTATGTGCGTCCTTCTGACCAATACTTGCCCCCTCCTACCACCTCTCGCTCTGATTGGCTGCAGCTCTCATTGAATAGCATGCGCATGCGTTGGGATGGCGCACAAACTCCTGTCCCATGCAGAGTAGTGCATACAAACAAACACAGAACACTTATATCGCGCTTTTCTCCTGGCAGACTCAAAGCGCCAGAGCTGCAGCCACTAGGACACACTCTATAGGTAGTAGCAGTGTTAGTGAGACTGGCCCAAGGTCTCCTACTGAGTTGGTGCTGGCTTACCAACAGGCAGAGCCAAGATTCAAACCCTGGTCGCTGGTGTCAGAGGCAGAGCCCTTAACCATTACTCCATTCAGCCACCAGCTTGTACATACAGTACATAAAAGACACATCATATTTTGGTCATTGATGTTCGACCAGCACTGCAATTAAGTTAAGTTGGTCATACGCATCTTCATACACTTGAACAGAGTAACAGATTGCCAACTAAGACTATAACTGTTCATCTTTCTCAATGCAAGTCTTTGGGTCATGCCTTAAGATACATACATATGATAGACTAGTGTCATTAAGACACATCCCCTGGCTACAGCTGTGCGACACATCTGGCTTTATGGAAAGACAGGAAGCATGATGGTTTGGTGCATGATGGAGCAGCTAGCAGCAGGTGGTATACGGGAACTGTTCCTGTCTTTTAAAATCTAGTGGGCTACTAACAATACTTAATTCAATAATTTGCATTAGGTGTAAGCATGTACTAGGGCTCTTACTTTTTCATAAAAGGTGTTCAGCCACACACATGCAGGTTTTTAGGAATCAATCGATTCCCCAACTTATACCATTTACATAATACAAATGGGCCTACAAATGGGCCAGAGTGGTAACTGGGAGAATGGGAGCAACTTTTAAAAGACAAGCGACTTCTTCTAGTTCATGTAGTGGCTGAATAGAGTCCATGTAGTGGCTGAATAGAGTACTGGTTAAGGGCTCTGCCTTTGACATGGGAGACCAGGGTTCGAATCCTGGCTAGGTCAAGTACCTATTCAGTAGGGAGTTCAAGGCAAGACTCCCTAACACTGCAGGGTGGCCTCCTGAGCGCGTCCCAGTGGCTGCAGCTCTTGAGCGCTTTGAGTCTGACAGGAGAAAAGCGCTATATAAATGTTCAGATTATTATTATTATTATTATTCTACCCTCCAATCTTGCTCCAGTTCTGGCTTACTTACATTGTGTAAATGTGTTATAGTATTAATTACTAACTAAAGATTGGTTTTAGATGTGGAATTAGCTAACGCATTGTTGGAACACAAGATTAGAGATGGCCCGAACGATTCGCTGGCAAACGGGAAACGGCGAACTTCGGTGGTTTGCTTTCGCGATCAAACGTGAACTTTTCCGAAAGTGCGATTCGCCCCCATAGTGCATCAAGAGGGTCAACTTTGACCCTCTACATCACAGTCAGCAGGCACATTGTAGCCAAACAGGCTACATTCCCTCCTGGAGCCACTCCCCCCCTTATAAAAGGCAGGCAGCGTCAGGCTTTTCACTCACTCGTGTGCCTGCAGTAATTAGAGAAGGGAGAGCTGCTGTGCAGTGACCTATAGGGAAAGCTTAGTTAGGCTCTTGTAGGCTTCTTAGCTTGCTCCTTGCTGATTCTTATTGCTTAAAAAGCACCCCTCAACAGCTCTTTTGAGAGCTAATCTTGTTCTTGTGAACTTTTTTTGTGTGTGTGTGTGTCCCACAGACACTTGTTTTGCATAGACAGCCTTGGTAATTCCTACTGTGTGTGCCACTGCCAGGCCCAGCACATTCAGTGACTACCTGTGTGACAGGTGCACCTTGTAATACCCATCACTGCATATACCTACCTGCTGTTCACTATGCACCCACCTACCTGTTGTTCACCTACCTACATGAGCACACGAATTGTCATTGTGCCTGTCCGGTACCTGTCTGTGTGTGACAGGTGCACATTGTAATACCCATCACTGCATATACCTACCTGCTATTGTTCACTTCAGTCAGTGCACCCACCTACCTACGTGAGTGCACACAGTGTCACTGTGCCTGTCCGGTACCTGTGTGTGTAAAAAACACACCTGATTAGAACTACAAAAACATGGATATTACCTTAATGGAAAAGTATTAAAATATAACTTTTATTCAAGTTGCATTAAAAATAATCAAATTGCTGACCATATGATAATATGTGAATAAGTGGACTGGAGGAAACGGTTTGGGGTCAAAGGACCATCCTCCTAGTTCACACAAACTTGTGTGAACTAGGAGGATGGTCCTTTGACCCCAAACCGTTTCCTCCAGTCCACTTATTCACATATTATCATATGGTCAGCAATTTGATTCTTTTTTAATGCAACTTGAATAAAAGTTATATTTTAATACTTTTCCATTAGGGTAATATCCATGTTTTTCTACCTGTGTGTGTGACAGGTGCACATTGTAATACCCATCACTGCATATACCTACCTGCTGTTGCTCACTTCAGTCAATGCACCCACCTACCTATGTGAGCGCACGCAGTGTCACTGTGCCTGTCCAGTACCTGTCTGTGTGTGACAGGTGCACATTTGTAATACCAGTCATTGCATAATTGTTCACACTACCTGTGTGACTGCATGCTGTGTAATATACCACTCCGAGCATACCAGTTAACTGCACTTGTGTGACAGCTGCACATTGTATTGTAATACCAGTCACTGCATACCTTTCACTGCACCTTTGTGACTGCACATTGTATTAGTCAAGTCAGTGCATACCTTTCACTTCATCCCCCCCGATATGGACAAAACAGGCAGAGGCAGGGGCAGACCCAGAGGAAGGCTACCCGGCAGTTCTGTTCGAGGTCGTGGTGACGTGATTTCATGCGGCCCTGGCTCAAAGTACAGTGCTAAGAAGAAGGCACGTCCCATCACCTCCCAAGATTGTCAGGATGTGGTTGACTATTTAACACAGAACACTTCATCTTCTGCAGCCACCAGTGCTACTACTAGCACCACTTCCGCTGCATTTGACACTTCGCAGGAGTTATTTGGTGGGGAAATCACTGATGCACAGCCATTCTTGTTACAACAAGATGAAGGCGCTAAGCAAGTTACACCACCTCATATGTCTGAGTTAGGCGAAACTATGGTGTGAGGAGCAGGATGATGAAGTACCTGCTGTTGGTGCAGTTTATGAGGTGTCTGAGGCAAGCGAAGCTGGGGAGGATTATTATGATAATTATGATGATACGGATGCCACGTGGGATCCTAAGAGACATGATGACCAGGGGGACAGTTCAAAGGGGGAGTCAGAGAGGAGTAGGAGGAGACGAGTTAATGAAAGAAGCAGGGGGAGCTCATCGCCAGAAACAGCTGGTGGCAGTGTCTGGCGCCATGTATTGCCACCTATGGACAGCCAGCTAACATGCCCTTTAATGCCAGCTGCGGAGGCCAGCATAGTGTCCACACCCCAGATGTGTATGCCAAAGATCAGAGCACTGCCATCTGTACTCTCTGCCACAAAAAATTGAGCTATGAAAAGGCCAACACCCATGTAGGGACAACTGCCTTATGAAGGCACATGCAGAAAAAAAGCACAAACTGC
This sequence comes from Hyperolius riggenbachi, assembly GCF_040937935.1. NCBI lineage: Eukaryota > Metazoa > Chordata > Amphibia > Anura > Hyperoliidae > Hyperolius > Hyperolius riggenbachi. The sequence continues at coordinate 98,935,934 of NC_090649.1, forward strand.
AATGGGAAGAGCACCCGAGGAAAAGCAGCACACAGAAGCAAAGCCACCCTCCTTCTCCTCTTCCTCCTTCAGGTGCATCATCGTCAGCCGCTTTCTCCCTTGCACCTTCACAATCACAGCCTCCCTTCTCCACTCCACCTCTCACCGTGAGTGGTTCCTGCTTCTCTGCCCACAGCAGCAGCCAGGTGTCAGTGAGGGCAATCTTTGAGCGGAAGAAGCCAATGTCTGCCAGTCACCCCCTTGCCCGGCGTCTGACAGCTGGCTTGGTGGAACTGTTAGCTCGCCAGCTGTTACCATACCAGCTGGTGGACTCTGAGGCCTTCCGTAAATTTGTGGCCATTGGGACACCGCAGTGGAAGATGCCAGGCCGCAATTATTTCTCTAAAAAGGTGATACCCAAACTGTACCGTGAAGTTGAGAGGCAAGTGGTGTCATCTCTGGCACACAGCGTTGGGTCAAGGGTCCACCTGACCACGGATGCCTGGTCTGCCAAGCAGGGTCAGGGCAGGTACATTACTTACACAGCCCATTGGGTCAACCTGGTGACCGATGGCAAGCAGGGAGTACATGGCTGTGCAGCAGACCAACTTGTGACACCTCCACGGCTTGCAGGCAGGCCACCTGCCAGTTCCTCTCCTCCTGCTACATCCTCTTCGCTGTTGTCATCCTCCTTCTCCTTGGCTGAGTGGCAGTTCAACTCTACTGGTGCTGCCATCTCATCTCCAGCTACACCGCCCCAGCTCCCCAGGGCCTACGCTGCATGCCAGGTACGACAGTGTCACGCCATCTTAGACATGTCTTGCTTCAAAGCGGAGAGTCACACTGGAGCAGCTCTCCTGGCTGCTCTTAACAGACATGTGGTTTAGTGGCTGGCTGATACCGCACCAGCTGGAGATCGGCAACGTGGTGTGTGACAACGGCAGCAATCTCATTTCTGCTTTGAATTTGGGAAAGCTGACACATGTACCCTGCATGGCACATGTGCTCAATCTAGTCATTCAAAGATATGTGTCAAAGTACCCGGGCTTAGAGGACGTCCTGAAGCAGGCCAGGAAGTTGTGTGAGCATTTCAGGCGGTCTTACATGGCCATGGCACACTTTGCCGAATTCAGCGGAGAAACAAGTTGCCGGTGTGACGTCTCATATGCGATAGCCCCACTCACGGGAATTCGACCCTCCTTATGTTCTCTCGCCTGCTAAAACAGGAGAAAGCCATCACCCAGTACCTCTACAATTACAGTAAAAGGACACACTTTGGGGAGATGGGGATGTTCTGGCCCAACAACTGGACACTGATGCAAAATGCAAGCAGGCTCATGCGGCCGTTTGAGGAGGTGACCAACCTGGTGAGTCGCAGTGAAGGCACCATCAGCAACTTGATCCTGTACGCTTACTTCCTGGAGCGTGCTGTGCGTAGAGTGGTGGATTAAGCTGTGGAGGAGCGTGAATAGGAACAGTTACAGGAGGAAGCGTCATGGGATCAATTCTCAGCAGAAGCAGATGTTTCCTCAACACCTGCGGCAGTACAGAGGGGGGAGGAGGAGGACGAGGAAGAGTGGTGTGAGGAAGAGGAGTCAGACTCGGATGATGAGGAAGGTGTTTCTTTGGAGGAGGAGGAGGAGGCGGTGGCAGAAGACTAACCGCAGCAGGCATCTCAGGAGCTCGTGCTGCTCGACGTTCCCTTGGTATTGTAAGAGTCAACAGAGGCGCCAGCAGGATAAAAGGTTCTAAAAGGCTTAAAATCCCTCAGGAGGTGGTGGTGGACTTGCCTTCCCGAAGCAGACAAGATACCGTCAGTTTTATGACAACAGGTTTATTAATATACTCCAAAACAAACAGCACTGTTTGTTTTGGAGTATATTAATAAACCTGTTGTCATAAAACTGACGGTATCTTGTCTGCTTCAGGAAGGCGAGTCCACCACCACCTCCTGAGGGATTTTAAGCCTTTTAGAACCTTTTATCCTGCTGGCGCCTCTGTTCACTCTTACATTATCAATATCCACCTCTGGTGGAGGGGTGTTGCCCCTTATTTCCTTATCTACAGAGAGCGACTTTTAATCCTGAGTGAGGACAGGTCTAATCTCCACACCTGCCTATACAGTGGTTACCTAGGAGGTAACCCACGTTTGTGAGTATATACATTATATAATTTTCATTTCCAACCCTTTGTTTTGCATACTACACTATATTGGGCTCTCGGTATTTCTTTTGTCTTTCCCTTGGTATTGTTCGTGGCTGGGGGGAGGAGGAGGACTTACCTGGCATCACTGAGGAAAAGCAAGAGGAGATAGATAGTACGTCTGCATCCGAATTTGTGCAGATGGCATCTTTCATGCTGTCCAGCCTGTTGAGGGACCCCCGTATAAAAAAAACTCAAGGGGTGTAAGGAAACGCAGAAAAGCCGCCGCGTGTACTAACAGCAAGGCGGCTGATTCCACGTCCATTGCGGCGGTTTGCATACAGCAGTGTGCGTCCGGTGTGGCTGGGTCTGTTAGTTCACACAGATTCAGGAATACGCGCGCGTGCGCTGAGAGGCAGAACATTTATGACAGCCAAGGAGGGATCAGCTGACCAAGCGGGTCAGCTGACCTCAGAGCAAGTGACTATTGGTCAATCACTGATGGGTGGCGCCGGAGAGCGCTGCTCTATATATAGTTACAGCTGCTCAGTCTTAAGTTGTCTGCCGTTGGGTACACTACGTGGAAGCACTCAGACCTTAGTCAGATCCTACAGTGTGTTTGAACCAGGAGGACCTGGGAATTCACACTGAGCCAGATTACTTCTGTTTATCATTGTGTTATTATTCAGACTAGTTCCAGGGTGTCGAGACCACGGACCTCACACCCAAGATTAGGGAACTTGTGTTATCATTGTGTTATTATTCAGACTAGTTCCAGGGTGTCGAGACCACGGACCTCACACCCAAGCTTAGGGACTTGTGTTATCATTCTGTTATACTTCAGACTAGTTCCAGGGTGTAGAGACCACGGACCTCACACCCAAGACTAGGGATACTGTGTACCATCTTAGTATACTCAATGACTAGTTCCAGGGTGTCGAGACGACGGACCTCACACCCAAGACTAGGCATTGTTTGATATTTGTTATGACCTAATGCTTTCCTGACTATCCCTCTGCTCTCTGATTCGGTACCTACGCAGATCTGATTATCTGTTGCCAACCCTGCCTGCCTTGGATACCGAATCAGCCTGCTGTCTCTGTACCTTATCTGTCTGTGTGTTGCCGACCTGGCGTGCCCGACCTCGAGAGCTATCTCTCTCCTTTAAGAGATAGTCTCCAGACCTGCTAGTGACATCCACCTTCAAGTGTCACTCACTTACAGGTCCCTCCTACCTTCAGCCTGGGACTCCACCCCTTTGGAGGTCTCAGGCTGCTGGAAGGCTCTTGTACTTCTCAAAAGGCAGTATCACCCATACTGCCAAAAACCACCTGCTCCTCGGGTGGCTTTACTCAAAGTCAATACTGTTGCACCAAACACTCACACTATCTAGGTGTCCAGAGGTTAGTTATACTTGGATTATCGGTGATTCTGCAGATCATCAATAATCAGGTATATATCTGCATTCTTGGTGATACTGCAGATCACCAATAATCAGATTCTCTCTGTGTGCTGACACCGATCGTTACAAGGGGAATGAGCTGTACTGGGTGGCCACACTACTAGACCCTCGGTATAGGCACAAAGTGGTGGAGATATTTTCAAATCACCAGAAGGCAGAAAGGATGCAGCACTTGCAGAACAAGCTGGAAACTATGCTTTACAATGCGTTTAAGGGTGATGTCACAGCACAACGCAATAAAGGTACCACTGCCAGCTCCAGCGATCTCATGGTAATGTTGGACATGCGGACATTCTTTAGTCCAACTTAGCGCTTCCGGATCCACCCTCCACCAATGCATCGACCGGCAGGTAGCCGACTACCTGGCCTTAAGTGTGGATGTAGACACTGTGAGCAGCGATGAACCCTTGGATTACTGGGTGCACAGGCTTGACCTGTGGCCAGAGCTGTCACAATTTGCCATCCAACTTCTGTCTTGCCCTGCCTCAAGCTCCCTGTCAGAAAGGACCTTCAGCGCAGCTGGAGGCATTGTCACTGAGAAGAGAAGTCGCCTAAGTCACAAAAGTGTTCAGTACCTCACCTTTATCAAAATGAATGAGGCATGGATCCCGGAGAGCTACTGCCCACCACAAGACTAAGTCATTCCCTTACACACAGCATCTCTGCCTGCACGCCATGTGACTGCCTGCCCCAAGACTAAGTCGCTTCCCACACAGAGAGCACCTCTGCCCGCAGGCCGCTTGACTGCCTTCTCCGCCACCACCAACAGGATCCAGGACTTCAGGCCTACTACCCACAATGCCGAATTATGACGGTACTCCCCCACATGCAAATTTCAGTGGTTGATTGACACAGCAACCCACACTTGTGAGTATTCATTCTTGTATCTATATATTGTCACACCTAGATCTTACTAACCATTCTCCCAGTGTTTTTTTTTTTTTTTTTTTTTTTTTTTTTTTACAAGGCCCATATGCAATTCACTTTTTCTCCTAGATGATATTTTCACGCCTTGTCATAAAATGCCCTTTAAAACCCCAGTAAGGAAGAAAATGCTCAAAATAATTTTGTTAGTACTTTTTTACCAACTTGAATTTTTTCACCAACTTTTTCAATTGTAAAATGCTTAAAAGTTATTTTAAAGAGAATATAAAAATTATATCCCAGGAGATATCTCAGGAAAAAAACGTTAATTGCATATGGGCCCCAGACTTGCAGTTCCATGCATGGTACAAAGGTTGGAATAGGGACTGATCAAAGGAAAAAAACAACAAACAGGAAGCCCAGCCTAAGCAAGTTTCTGCAGTCGTATTTGAACTAAGCCGCGCTTTTATTGCTGTCTGTGAAATAAGTTATTATACTATGAGTCAGAGTGCAATGGGATTAAATGGATACCTATTACTCAGAGATTACTATAGTGCTAAAGGGAATGTGAGGGACATAATTACACCATACTTTATAAACCCTACTGTATTTTAAATAACTGCTTAAAATGTAAATTACATTTTCAATTGAAAATAGTTATTTTTGCAGCCAGTCCCCATACAGCATCTATTGCCTTTGTTTATTTTGTGCAGTTTATATTGAATTCAATTCAATCCCTCTAAGATTAGAATAATTCAGATAACATTTTTCTTTCTCTATGGCTTCGCACATCCCATGTCTCCTTTTTCCTGCAACAGCAGAGGTATTTAATTAAAATTACATGCTCTAAATTGTCTAGAGGGTGCATGTCAAAGGACGGGAGTGTAGCTTCTATCTAACAGGCAAATGGTGTGAATAATTCTAAAATAATCACTGTAATATTCCGATATTCAGGAGTATATGACTGCTGCGCATTGTACCAGCTCCCACCTTATACAAAAACTGTCCCAAATTTATAGTGTATTAAGTGATCTCAGAATGGTAACTTTAGATGCAGGGATGTCAAACCAGTCCTTCGAGGGCCGAGGTCCACTCCTTACACATTCTTGGCACAGCTCAAATTAACTGGTGGGTCTGAATCATGAAAGGTGTGGTCCATCAAGTAGAACACATTCTTCTCTTTCTCAGTCCATCCTAAACACTGGCATGGATCTGGCCCTCCAGACTCCAGAGTTTGACACCTGTGGATTAAAGCCAAACAGGAGTATAATATAAAACAGGAATAACAGTAATTTGGGGATCCGTTGAAAAAGGCACCCGAGCTGCCTGTATGAAAAGGGCGCCTCGATAGACATCAATGTTATTTCTGCAAATATGGGCTACAAGGTGGTGAAAAGGGCGCCCGAGTTTTGATATAGGCTACAAGCCAATATTTTTTCAGCTACAAGGTTTTCGGCTACAGTAGGGCGCCCCTTTGTAGCCCATATTTTTTTGGGCTACAAGGTTTTTCGGCTGCAGTAGGGTGCCCCTTTGTAGTCCATATGTTTTATTTGGCTACAAGGTTTTTGGCTATAAGGTTTTTGATTCTGCTACAAAAGGGCACCCTTTTGTAGCCTAGATTTTTGATTTGGGGTGCAGGAGGGGGGGGGGGTGTTAGGATTAGGCATCACAAGTGTGGGGGGGTCTAAGGGTTAGGCACCACCTAGTGGATTTAGGGTTAGGCACCACCAGGGGAATCTTAGGGTTAGGCACCACCTGTGGGGTCTTAAGGTTAGGCACCACCTGGGGGGTCTTAGGGTTAGGCACCACCAGGGGGGTTAGGGTTAGGGGAGGGTTATTTGTGAGAGTAGGGAGAAGTTAGGTCATAGTAATCACCAGGGGCTGTCTTATGGTTAGGCACTACCAGGGAGGGGTTAATGTTAGGCACCACCAGGGAGGGGTTAAGGTTAGGCACCACTAGGGGGTTAGGGTTAGGCACCATAAGGGGAGGGTTCTGTGTGAGAGTAGGGAGAAGTTAGGTCATAGTAATTGTCAGGAACCGGCCCGCGGCACGCCTGCGTATACGGTTCCCGACTGCGGGTTTGACCAGATTAAGCAGGGAACAGCCTTGTTCGAGCTAAAACAAGGCTGGGACCCCTCAGAACACCTCTCACTGCCACCACTAGCGGTTCGCTAGACACTTTCAATCTGCTGTCGAGTCCTCAGCGCGCACTCCGCATTTTCGTATTCGGGTCAGCTTTGCACCCACACACACGCACAGTTGCAATCTTACACTGTAGTGAAGCAAAAAAACACTAACAGTCGTTCCAAACGATACTGTTAGCCACTCTGCTGTCGCTACTCGCACTGGCGTTTTTCGTACGTTGGGTCAGCTGCGCGCTTTAGGCCAACATATGACAAACGCCCCCACACACGATGCAATTACAATTTCATAGGGTAGTGTTGCTTAAGCATACAAATAGGCATGGATTTATACACAGTTGCACTTCAATCTCTTCTAGGCTATGAGTGTTAGTTTAGCACAGCAGAAGTCAAGCTTATTAAATAACGATTTAATATTCCATAAAAAACGAGGAACAATGCAGAACCTAATATATACAAAAGATGTACAAAAATAAAAAAGTTACAAAGATAAAAGTTACAAAAATAAGAGGTTACAAAGACACACACAAAAGCGATTTGCTTACCAAATACAGGGATCCAGATAGAAGAATCTTGGACTTTTGTGGACGGACACAGTTCTGGCTTTGACCAGGAGCCCCTTAGGTTGGGCGGGAGTCCAGCTGCCGCTACCGTCAGGAGGGGACTGATTTGAGGTATCTGTCCCCTGGTTTTTATAATGAAATATTCGCCTCGAGGCTGTAAGCCTGTGTGGAAGGGGGGGGGGACTAGATTTAATTACATCCTCAGTCATAATTGGATTTCCAGAGATCCAACATCCACTATAGTACACACACCCAACAAAAGACTTCCTTAGTCCAATTTCCCCAGGTTACAATGTCTATACATCTAAAGATTGCCTGTAAACAGACACAGACAATCACATCCGAGATTGTCTGCTATTGTTCTCCCTCAGGTGACTGCTAGTGGCCTGATGAGCCCCTTCCTTGCCTATTGAAGGTGACTGGTCTATTCAATAAGACACTGGCAGTTCCTTTGATCTCTGCCCTGAATGACTGTTTTAATCTACATACAGACATATCCAGGTGACACCTTTCAAAAGCCAGACTGGCTGGCCTACCTACTTCTCTGACAAAATATATAGCTGAAGGCGATAGAAAATGAAAGAAATATGTTCCTGTTATCCTTACATCATCAGCACCCCAATATATCACCACAGTAATCACTTTTCTCAGCTATATCTAGAGCCCTTTTATAGCCCAACTAATTTTGCCTATAACAGCATCCTTTTTTTATAAACTAAAACTATATGGCATATATGGGCTACAACAGGCGCCCTTTGTAGCAAAGTTTGACATATATGGGCTACACCAGGGGCCCTTTGTAGCCAAATTTGACATATATGGGCTACACCGGACACCCTTTGTAGCCGAATTTGGTATATATGGGCTACACCAGGCATCCTTTGTAGCGGAAATTGGTATATGGGCTACACCAGGCATCCTTTGTAGCCGAAATTGGTATATGGGCTACACCAGGAGCCCTTTGTAGCTGAAGTTGGTATATGGGCTACACCAGGTGCCCTTTTTGTAGCTGAATTTGGCATATATGGGCTACACCAGGCGCCCTTTTTTCCAGGCGCCCTTTTCAAATAGATGCATAATTTGTACTTTAACGTTTACCTGGGGCGGATATTTTTGATTTAAATCAGACACAGAGGCATGTTCACTGCCTTATGCTGTGCCTCTGTGTCCCCTCTGTGCCACACTCTGTGTCCTGCCACAAGCCCCGCTGCAACCTCCCAAATCCACCAACAAGCAGCTTAATGAGGAAGGGGTGTTCCTTGAAGGAGAGGAACTCCTGTGTAACATCTCTCCCCCGCCTCTCAGAGCCATCTCACTGGCTCTCCCCAACCCACTCCCCACTTTACCCCCACCCCTTCCACTCCTCTGTATGCTGTGTGCTCTCAAGGGGGCTGTTTCTGCAGCGTCGTGGCCCAAGAGTCATGGCCTTTATTTTTCTACAGCAAAACAAAAGAAACTGATTACTGGGCACTGGAGTGGCAGGGAGCAGCAGTAAGGGTACCTACCTGATCCAGCTAGCCCCCCTCCCCTCCCCTCCCCCCCCCCCCCCAGATCGGGTAGTATGTTTTTTTTTTCAGTTTTTGAATCAGCTTGTGTTTTCCTTAAAGAGAAACCGGGGTGGGATATAACTATGTTAGTGGGGCACAGAGGCTGGTTGTGCACACTAACACCAGCCTCTGTTGCCCCATGGTGTGCCTCCAGGACCCCCCTGCGCGCCGCTATACCCCCCGCAGTGCTAGCGACACACAGCGTGTCGCCAGCACAATGTTTACCTATGCCTGTCTGTTAGCGCCACTCCCCCGCCTCCTCCGTATCGGCGCTACCCGCCTGCGTCCCTTCCCTCCAATCAGCGGGAGGGAAGATACACGAGCGGGTAGCGCCGATACGGAGGAGGCGGAGGAGCGGCGCTAACAGACAGGCATAGGTAAACATTGTGCTGGCGACACGCTGTGTGTCGCTAGCACTGCGGGGGGTATAGCAGCGCGCAGGGGGGTCCTGGAGGCACACCATGGGGCAACAGAGGCTGGTGTTAGTGTGCACAACCAGCCTCTGTGCCCCACTAGCATAATTAAATCCCACCTCGGGTTCTCTTTAAAGGGAACCTGAGGTGTGCTGGTGCCCTGGCCGGGAGCAGCCTGTGCATGTATGGTTACAAATACTGGAGAATACAGAGCATGGGCCCTTTTTCTGATTAGTTTCAGTTAGTGATTTGAATGGGAAGGAGAAGCAAACATTTTTTACATCAAAATTTAGCATTTTAAATATCCCCATTCAAGTCACATGAGCATGCTCAGTAGACATTTGTTTGCTATTAATGCAAAAATAACAGCAAAAACTGTCTACTTAGCATGGTCAAGTGATATAAATGCAGAAATTCTAAGCAAAATGTGCAAGTCAGCATTCCATGAATTCCTTATGACAACTTTCGACTCGCAGAATTCCAATGCGCAAGTCGAAATTCATAATAAATACGCTACCTCTGTGTGCTCATCCTGATCTGCAAAGATCGCATGTCCCCGTATCAACTCAGGACTAAAGCAGGAGCGCAATAAAATAATCCATCCAGGTAATGTCCTGGGCATCTGAAAGGAACAAGGCAAAGCATGGAGGTTTCACTCTGTTTACTCCTATCACGCAATTATGTCCACAGCAATTTTTCAAAGAGAAATGAACTTCAATATGTAATTTTGTGTTTGAAGTGATCATAGTGACGATAACGGCTGTTCAGCACACACACATCTCCTTTAGTAAATAAAACCCATTATGTTTAAACAAAGGTTGATAGTATACCATACTTTTAGCCTCTAAAGCTGAAATTTCAATTTAAAGAATGCATTTAAGAGAATGAACTGGGAAAAACACCATAGACCTGAATTACTTATGGCTCTCTGGGGCAGAGATCATCTGAGGTCATACAACATCATGCAAAACCTGCCTGCAGGTAAAACTCGAAAAATTAGAATATTTAAAAGTTAAGTTATTTCAGTAATTCAACTTAGGCAAAACTAATATATGAAATAGGAACTAGAAATGGTCAGAATGGTTCGACAGAGAACTTGTTCATGCGAACTTAGCTGGTTCCAGTTTGCAGTGAACGGCGAACACTTAGCGAGTTCGACCGCCCCCTATACCACATCATTGGGCTAAACTTTGACCCTCTACATCACAGTCAGCAGTTCAATTTCGTGGGTTCGCGTTCACAGCGGAACGCAAACTTTTCGCAAGTTTGACCCGCCCCCCTATACCACATAATTGGGCTAAACCTTGACCCTCTACATCACAGTCAGCAGACACATGGCAGCCAATCAGGCTGCACTCCCTCCTGGAGCCCCCCTCCCCCTTATAAAAGGCAGCAGCATCGGCCATGTTCTCACTCTGTGTGCTGCTGTATTAGTGAGAGAAGGGAAAGACATTGGAGAGATAGGGAAAGCGATAGTGAGGAAGTCTGTTAGCTTGCTCCTTGCTGATATTTGTTGATGAAAAGCACCCCAAAACTGCTCTTTTGAGAGCTAATGTTCTTCTGAAGTGTTTTTTTTGTGTGTGTGCCAGTGCCACTGACTCTGCATATACAGCCCTGATTATTGCAGCTGGCCCTTGCTAATTGCTGTAATGTTCCACGCCCAGGACATTAAGTTCATACCTTTCACTGCCTCTGTGTGACTGCACTTTGTATTATACAATACAACCACTTGTCAGGGCATACCTTTTCCCTGCACCTGTGTGACTGCACAATTGTATTATTGCAGCAGTCACTGCATACCTTTTCCCTGCACCTGTGTGACTGCACAATTGTATTATAGCAGCAGTCAGTGCATACCTTTTCCCTGCACCTGCGTGACTGCACAATTGTATTATAGCAACAGTCAGTGCATACCTTTTCCCTTCACCTGCGTGACTGCACAATTGTATTATAGCAGCAGTCACTGCATACCTTTTTCCCTGCTCCTGTGTGACTGCACAATTGTATTATAGCAGCAGTCAATGCATACCTTTTCCCTGCACCTGTGTGACTGCACAATTGTATTATAGCAGCAGTCAGTGCATACCTTTTCCCTGCACCTGTGTAACTGCACATTGTATTTGTAATGCTTGTGTGCATTAGCTATACTGTCTGTTTACAAATCACAAGTGTAATGCTTGGGGGTTATACTTTGACCACCCAGAGCAACAAGACTGGTAGGCTGGTAGCTGAATAATGGAAGAGGCTACACAGGCTGCCCAGAGCAACCGCAGCTCTGGGCTTTCGATATCGCTACAAATAAGACGCAATGGCAGCGCAGTGCGATGTTGCGCTGCCTTAGCGATAGCAAGCATTCAGGCAGGTACAAGACAGGACTATAGATTGGAGTGTAACTTGTAGCAACCGCAGCTCACAGTCCCGTCCACAGAAGCAGAGCAAGCAGGCTAACAAAAGTCACCAGCAAGCATCCACACAGGCAAGACTACAAGAAAGAACATAACTAATAGCAACGCAACTATGCTAACTAAGCATGGGTGATCACGATAAGCGCAACCTACCGAAACGTGCTAAACAGACTAGCTAACACAGTAACTGAAAAATCTCTGTGCAAATGACAATGTGACTCACTGCAAATGCACAACCGAATGCAAGCAGACAAGCCAGAACTGTCCGCTTGCAGCTCCACTGCAACAGACAGAATGCACTACAGGAGGGATCCTTACAGTATTATACCACCAGCAGTCACTGCATACCTTTTCACTGCACCTGTGTGACTGCACATTGTATACCAGCAGTCACTGCATACCTTTTCACTACACTGTGTGACTGCACAATTGTATTATAGCGGCAGTCAGTGCATACCTTTTCACTGCACCTGAGTAACTGCACATTGTATCATACCACCAGCAGTCAGGTCAAAAAAGTGTTCAGTACCTCACCTTTATCAAAATGAATGAGGCATGAATCCCAGAGGGCTACTGCCTGCCCGAAGACTAAGTCAGTCCCCACACACAGCATCTCTGCCTGCATGCCATGTGATTGCCTGCCCCAAGACTAAGTCAGTCCCCACACAGCATCTCTGCCTGCCAGCCGCTGCTGCCTGCCCCAAGACTAAGTCAGTCCCCACACAGCATTTCTGCCTGCCAGCCGCTGCTGCCTGCCCCAAGATTACGTCAGTCCCCACACAGCATCTCTGCCTGCAGGCCACTTGACTGCCTTCTCTGCCACCACCAACAGGGTCCAGGACTCCAGGTGGATTCCTGAATTTTTATGGCCGCTGCTGCTAGCAGCAGCTGCTACCAAACATAATAATAATTTTTCTGGTGCATGTACATGCCTAATGCCTAATTTTTCTGGCTGCACTGCGGCTGCAACAACAAAACAAAAGGCATGTACATGTGTCAATTCCCCTTCGTGATCGTTACCTTGCCCCGGTGAAGGGGATTGCGTATCACAATGAAGCTGACCCAAGATAATAAGCTTTGTTGCTTCATTGTGGACAGTTGTTCTGTCATTGAGCTACCTCAGCCTGACCATATGGGCTTGAAAACCGCCATCGCCTGCACTCTCGTCATGTTGCGCACCAGTCCAGCACGGCCATCGCTACACAAACAGCTGTTTGCGGTGCGTTAAACAGTATGTTTGGTCTGTCAGTGTGAAGCAGCACACTACTTACACTAACTGCTGATTCATGTATACACACGCAAGATGTTTTCAAGCACTTTAGGCCTCTAATTTAGCAATGCAATGTGATTTCTGCGTTTTAGGGATTATAACCCTGCTGTGCGTCAAATCCGTAATTTTCCCTGGGACTTTTGGTATGTATTCCACTCCGCCATCCCCTCTTCAGGTGTTAGACCCTTTGAAACATTGTTTCCATCACTTTTGTGGCCAGAAACCGTGTTTGTAGTTTTTCAAGTTTGCCTGCCCATTGAAGTCTATTGCGGTTCGAAAAGATCGCAGGTTCTCAAACTTTTTGGGAAGTTCGAGTTCGAGGTTCGCGAACTGAAAATTGGAGGTTCAAGCCATCTCTAGGGAACCCTTTGCAGGTGTTATGTATTGATTAGCTGATTAGAGTCTGACACTTTGAGCCTAGAATATTGAACCTTTTCACAATATTCCAATGGTCTGAGATTTGGATTTTGTGGTTTTCACAATCTGTAAGCCATAATCATCAAAATTATAAGAAATAAAGACTTAAAATATATTGCTATGTATGTAATGAGTTTATTTCATATATTAGTTTTATATTAGTTGAATTACTGAAATAAATGAACTTTTGCACAATATTCAAATTTTTTACTTTAACCTGTAACTCACATACTATTAGACGGAAAGGTTTTGCATCACTGTCTTTTTTCATATCAGACCATAGCAAGGGTCAGGGGCATAACTACGCACGATGGGACCCCCCTGGCAAACGTTTAGTGGAGACCCCTTCCTACAATCAGACCTCTTCCCTCTTATCTCCATGCCCTGTGGGTAGGAAAGGCCCTGCTTTCTTCTCCCATTGGGACCTTCCTCTTGTGCTCTCCTAGTCCAGGCCTACAGATCAGGACAGTAGCAAAAAAGGGCTTTCCTCTTCCCTGTTGGGCTTTTCAGGCACTCCGACTGCAGCAATTAGGTGTCACTATCCTCTCTACGTTCATCTTGCTCTGAATTTCTATGCATACCGCGTGAAGTCTTGTGTGTCAGACCAAGAAGAAGGCAGACAGCAGAGAGTACAGGGACACCTATTGGCTGCAGTGGGAGTGCTGGAGAGACCCAACAGGAGAAGAGGTAAGCCCTGTCTTTTCTGATCTGTAGATCTGGATGAAAGGATGCAACCAGGGGAGCACAGGTGGGAGGCCTGGTGGTGGAGGAGAAAGGAAAAAGTCTGGGCCCTCCTCTTTGCTAGCCCCCCTTAGGTTCGTGGGAGCTGTTACCCCATAGTTACACCAGTGGCAAATGTTGGTGGAAAATTAGTGAAGTAGTCGCTGTATGATTGCAGAAATATTCCTACCGTGAGAACTGATAAATTGATATATTACATCTATACTTTTTGCACTGCTTCAGATTAATATTTTAATGATAATAGAGAGAGCTGTAAAGGGGATAGTTAGAGGTACATTGTTTGGATCTATGTGTATTTTAGTATAAAATTTGGTCCAAGTATCTAGGGTGTTTTTGGTAGTGGGGTAAAGGGTAATCTTGGGGAGGATTTAAACAGCGAGACTGAGACGAATTCTAGTAGAGGTTACCCAGCCTTGGCTTCTTCAATTATGATCCACGTTTTAATATGTGGAGATACCCTCCAATGTTTGCTGTTATCTAGAATGCATGCTTGATAATAAAGATTAAGGTCTGGTAGACCAAAACCACCTAGTTGGATGGGATTTGTAAGTGTGCTAAAGGCTATACAATGTGATTTACCTTTTCAAATGAACCGAGTAATGATGAATTTTAATTCAGTAAAGAAGTACTTCGGTAATAATAAATTGATGGTTGTGAATACATAGATTATTTTTTGGAAGAACCATCATCTCGGAGGCTGCAATTTTCCAGAGAATGGAGAATTTGGATTTTGCTATGTTTTCTGAAACCTTCTTAACTGTAGCAATTAATGGGATATGGTTGTATTTATAAAGGTTTGTGGTTGACTTGGGGAGATGGATTCCCAGATAAGGAATAGTTTTTTCTTTTAGCGGAAATGGAAAATTGGCTGAGATAAGACGTTGAGCATCAGGAATGTTACAAGTAAGTAACAACAATTTATTATCACGCACCTTGTATAGAGAAGCCTGCAAAAATTCTTTAAAAAAATATGTGGTGGTGGTTAGAGCTCATTAGGTTTTCTGCGCTTAAAATGAATCGTCCGCAAATAGACCAATGGTATATTTGGAACCTGCTATATCAATAGCTTCAATATTGGGACGGGCTCTTATTTTTTTGGGCCAGTGTTTCCATAATTAGGGTGAAAATTAATGGTGAGAGAGGACACCCTTGACGGGTACCGTTTGTTATAGAAAAAGTGTTAGAGGAGAAACCAGTCATTCTTACAGTTGCCTATGGAGCAGAATATAAAGTGAAAATTGCATTTCAAAAGAGTTCAGAAAAGCCAAATTTAAGGAGGATAGCCCGGAAGAACCCCTGGTGAACTCTGTCAAGAGAGCACCATAAGGTGAATTATGTTTTTAATTGTCCTCGTCCCATCAGGTGCTTCTCGGCCTTTGTGAAGCTCAACTGGTCAATATGAATTAGTGTAGGAAGAATATGAAGCAGTCTACTACCTAGAAGCTTAGCAAAAATTTTCAGAAGCGAGTTGGTCTGTAATTTGCAGGAAGGGCTGCATCTTTACTTGGTTAGATTACAGATATATTGGTCAATTGGAACTCGGGCTAAATAATTAGAGGGAAAGTAAGTTTGTCAATTGGGTGCCAAGAATTGCCTAAAGTAATTATTAGTAAAGCCGTCAGGGCCATGTGATTTTTTAATTTATGTAACTTTTAATACTTCACCAATTTCTAATGGGCTATTCAGAGTAGACATTTGTTGTTCAGAAAGTTGAAGAAGATCTATGGACTCAAGCAATTACATTTTTTTTTATTCTGTTTTTGATTCTGTTGTTGGGTGAAATGTATTAGGATTTTTGTTCAGATTATATAACTTATCGTAGAAATCATTAAGAGCATTTTCTATTTCCTTTGGATTTTAAAGAACTAATATATTAAAGCAGAGGTGGCCATTGAGTAGATCATGAGCTACCAGTAGATTACAAAGCACTTCTGGTTAGATTCCATACTACCTGTCTGAGTGATGTCCATGTGCTGCAGTTGTGACTTGAATCTGTAGGTAGATTCTACCTGGTAGATCACTTTCAGTTCATAATTTTTCTAAGTAGCTCGAAACACAAGCTGAAAAAGTGTATGCACCTCTGTTGAAGGAACAAGGGCTCTCCTTTTGATTGTATGATCTCAAGCCTGGTGATGCCTTAATGAATCAGATCCTTTGTCTTATTCATTTTAGTTCCGGAGGATGTAAAAACATTAGAGATTTGTGAATGCAGTTTCTTTACACTATTAGTGACCCATAGTCTTCCATTAACGTATTCAGTGCATTTTCCAACATATGATTTAACAGTGTTTATAAACCTCTGTCATTATGAGGTTATTACTATAAATGCATTCATTTTAAGTCTTTATTGAAATGGTATTCAGCTAGGCTATTCTGACTCCATCCACAGTCTATACACCCGTCCTTGAAGGAAACTTGTGCACTGACATAAGTGGCTTCATCTCTGAAAGAGAGATTGTTATTTACAAAATTCTCATAATACTTTGTTCACAGTCCTTCCATCAATCAATTTACATCAAGTATAAATGCACTGAAGGTCAGCTGCGCTGTGTGTCCTTAGAAGACATTGCGAGATTAAGTGTAGAGGTGACTTATGTTAACTGCAAGCATCAGGAATGGTGCCTTACATTGCATTCCATCACCTTGAAGTGAATCTGAAGCCTTATTTAAAAAAAAACACACAGATACTTACCTAAGGAGAGGGAGGGCTTTGGGTCCTATAGAGCCTTCCCATTCCTTTCCTCATCCCCTCGTTTCCCCGCAGGCTCTTCCGTTTAAATCTCCCACCATGGGAGGCTTCTGAAGTCTTGGGAGGCTCTGTATTGTGCATGCGTGAAAGAGGGAGCTTGTGTGTCCGCAGAATGGAGCGGCCCATCTGGGGAGCCCAAGTGCTCCCGAAAACTTCTAAAGCCCACCAAAGAGGAAGAGAGTAGTCTCCAATCCATGGGTCGGAGACTGCTAACAGGGCAGGAACAACGGGACAAGGAGAGGAATAATAATGATAATCAGGTGTCTTTTTTTTTTTTACATTTTCACTTCAGACTCCCTTTAAACATGAAAATTAAACTATAGAGGAATCTATACATATGCTGAAAGCCTTAAATAATGCATCAATGCAAATACAGTTCACACCCCCAGCTTGGAGCTAAAATTAACCGTCTTAATCAAATGCATAACAGCCAAGGGTCAAGGGCGTTTTAGGTGAAGTATTATTTAGCTAATGAAAAGACGTGATGATTTGAAAAAACAAAATGAGAAGAAAAAGAAGTTAAAAGGAAGAGTCTCCAATTATAGAAGAGAAATAAGTGGATAAGACTGCGCAGATTTCTCACCCTCCTGCGTGGATAATCAACTGCAAAAGCAGGACGCAAGATCCATCAGAAGATGGCTGTATGTTCAGGCAGCAATCTAGGCAGTGAATTGAACAAGCTTCTTGGCACACCTACAGGAGTGGCCAAATGCTGCTTGTCTTTTCTCCACAAACCTAGTTTTGCTTAAACACTATTACAACTACCCCCCCCCCCCCCCCCTTTAAAGCACACCTGAACAGAAATGGATATTAGTATTATTATCATTAATTAATAAAGCACCAACTTATTCCATGGTGCTGTACAAAGTAAGAAACAAACAAGGGGTACATAATAATACAGACAGTGGTGTACCACAATATACAAAACTAGCCGACCCGCAGCGTAGCATACGCCGCATAAGAGGGTAGAGGGCAGGAAGGGTGGTATTCGGCACATCGGCGGGGATTGGGATTGGACCCCCCACCTCATTTGGGTCTCCCATGTGCGCTTCCCCTCCAGCTTAAGCTCAGCAGGAACCCCCCCTCACCTGGGTCCCCCATGTGCGCTCTCCCTCCTGCTTAAAGAGAACCTGTACTGAGTAAAATAATTTAAAATAAACACATGAGGTAACTTCAAATGAACATTACATAGTTACCTTGCCATCGGTTCCTCTCAGAAGCTCACAATTTTCTTCTTACAGTGATCCCTTCCAGTTCTGACAACATTTTGTCAGAACTGAAATATATCAGTTGCTGTCAGTTATATATCAGCAGCTGTCAGTTACAGCTGAGAGGATAACTGATGTGTCCATGTTTCCCTATGGCTCAAGTGGGCGATGTTACAGTTTAACAGTGTGCTGACCAGGAAGCTGTTATGGGGTAACAGCCATTCTCAAAATGGAGGACGGAGAATTGCATTGATCACAGTGGACAAACAGGAAGCAGGAGAGGAGAAAGAGATTGATGAGTAGACTACACGGTAGATAAGTATGACTTGTGTATGCTTATTTTGACTTTTAATTTTCAGTTCAGGTTTTCTTTTAAGCACACTAGCAGCCGCCACTATTAGTAAGAGGCAGCGGGCGGGGATGACTCACCTCTTCCGTGTTCCATCGTGCGTTCCACTGTCGTCACTTCCTGCAATGCCGCACACTGTATTGGTGTAATTTGCCTTTTTAAAACAGAGGGAAATCTCCAATAATTCAGCTATAAGTTACCCACAATGCACTGCTACTACGTATGCAAATTACCCCTTTTCCTTCTTGGTTAGCTAAGCAAGCATCCAGAGCCGCTGGTGTATAGAAACCATATAGCTTTAAATTTTACACAGTCATATCAAACCCACATGTAGACAGTCTGTTTCAGACTTTTGGTCCTCATCTATACATGGCAGGAATTGATACAGCTGTATGAGATAGGGCTTGGACCAGTACAACAGAGTAACCAAGCAGCTCAGGGTGACCCAAACCACAAGGAATGTATAGGGGGATAAAAGGAACCAAAAAGTCCTCCTACTAAAAAAACAAAGCTTGGTGTAATTTGCCTTCCGAAAACAGAAGGAAATATGCAATAAATCAGCTATAAGTGAACATTTGTGGTTACCCACAATGCACTGCTACTAAATATGCAAATAATTCCTTTTCACCCTTAGCAAGTCAAGCAAGCTTCCAGAATCACTGGTGTATAGCAAGCCTATAGCTTTTAATTTTACACCGCCATATCAAACCCACATGTGCCAGCCTGTTTCAGACTTTTGGTCCTCATCTGTACACGGCAAGGATTGATATGGCTGTATGCGATAGGGCTTGGACCAGTACAACAGAGTAACCAAGCAGCTCAGGGTGACCCAAACCACAAGGAATGTATAGGGGGATAAAAAGGACCAAAAAGACCTTCTACTAAAAAAACCAAAGCTTGGTGTAATTTACCTTCTTAAAACAGAAGAAAATCTGCAATAATCAAGCTATAAGTGAACATTTGTGATTATCCACAATGCACCGCTACTAAACATGCAAATTACGCCTTTTCACCCTTGGTAAGTCAAGCCAGCCTATAGCTTTAAGTTTTACACAGTCATATCAAACCCACATGTGCCAGCCTATTTCAGACGTTTGATCCTCATCAGTACATAGCAGGGATTGAGACAGCTGTATGAGATAGGGCTTGGACCAGTACAACAGAGTAACCAAGCAGCTCAGGGTGACCCACACCACTCGGAATGTATAGGGGGATAAAAGGGATCAAAAAGACCTCCTACTAAAAAAACAAAGCTTGGTGTAATTTGCCTTCCTAGAACAGAAGGAAATATGCAAGAATTCAGCTATAAGTGAACATTTGTGGTTACCCATAATGCACTGCTACTAAATATGCAAATAATTGCTTTTCACAATTAGCAAGCCAAGCAAGCATCCAGAGCTGCTGGTGTATAGCAACCATATAGCTTTAAATTTTACACAGTCATATTAAACCCCATGTAGACAGCCTGTTTCAGACTTTTGGTCCTCATCTCTACATGGCAGGAATTAATACAACTGTATGAGATAGGGCTTGGGCCAGTACAACAGAGTAACCAAGCAGCTCAGGGTGACCCAAACTACTAAGAATGTATAGGAGGATAAAAGAGACCAAAAAGCCCTCCTACTAAAAAAAAGCAAAGCTTGGTGTAATGTTCCTTCTTAAAACAGAAGCAAATCTGCAAAAATTCAGCTATAAGTGAACATTTGTGGTTACTCACAATGCACTGCTACTAAATATGCAAATTATCCCTCTTTGCCCTTGGTTTGATATGACACTACTTCTTCTTCTTGCTTGGACCAGCCCCTTTTTCTTGCTTGGACCGGCCCTGGGGGCAGGGCGCTACTTCTTCTTGCTTGAAGGTTGAGGCACTTACTCTATTATATATATAAATACAGAGTTGGTAATTACAGTGACCAAAGTAACATGATGAATAAAATGTATAGCATATAATGTACTTGTCTGAAAGGGACGATAATTGTATGCCTGTTTTAGAGATTCAACTTAAGGGTGCCCGTTTAAGTTTTGAGGTTTAGATTCAGGCAGACAATATGGGAAGAGAGTTCAAAATAAGGATAAAAGCTTTTGAGAAATCTTGGATGAGAAACTAAGAGATGGTGACCACGGCATACATTTGAAAAAGCAGCTAGTTGAAAAGAGTGCAGAATAGCGGTAATAGAATATCGGTTACCTATATTCTACTACACTGATATAGTAAAATATCGATAACATCTACAGATATTTTACTACGGCCTAACCTCTCTAGTGTTGGGCGAACATCTAGATGTTCGGGTTCGGGCCGAACAGGCCGAACATGGCCGCGATGTTCGGGTGTTCGACCCGAACTCCGAACATAATGGAAGTCAATGGGGACCCGAACTTTTGTGCTTTGTAAAGCCTCCTTACATGCTACATACCCCAAATTTACAGGGTATGTGCACCTTGGGAGTGGGTACAAGAGGAAAAAAAATTTAGCAAAAAGAGCTTATAGTTTTTGAGAAAATCGATTTTAAAGTTTCAAAGGGAAAACTGTCTTTTAAATGCGGGAAATGTCTGTTTTCTTTGCACAGGTAACATGCTTTTTGTCGGCATGCAGTCATAAATGTAATACATATAAGAGGTTCCAGGAAAAGGGACCGGTAACGCTAACCCAGCAGCAGCACACGTGATGGAACAGGAGGAGGGTGGCGCAGGAGGAGAAGGCCACGCTTTGAGACACAACAACCCAGGCCTTGCATGAGGACAAGAAGCGTGCGGATAGCAATTTGCATTTTGTCGCCATGCAGTCATAAATGTAATACAGATGAGAGGTTCAATAAACAGGGACCGGAAACGCTAACCCATCACAGATGTTCATTGTTCATGTTACTTGGTTGGGGTCCGGGAGTGTTGCGTAGTCGTTTCCAATCCAGGATTGATTCATTTTAATTTGAGTCAGACGGTCTGCATTTTCTGTGGAGAGGCGGATACGCCGCCGATCTGTGACGATGCCTCCGGCAGCACTGAAACAGCGTTCCGACATAACGCTGGCTGCCGGGCAAGCCAGCACCTCTATTGCGTACATTGCCAGTTTGTGCCAGGTGTCTAGCTTCGATACCCAATAGTTGAAGGGTGCAGATGGATTGTTCAACACAGCTACGCCATCTGACATGTAGTCCTTGACCATCTTCTCCAGGCCAGGGGCGTAGGAATAGACCCTGCAGCCCCTGCAGTTGCAGGGGGGCCCCTAGCAAGTCAGGGGCCCGGAGGAGGAAAGGCTGTCACCACCGGCGTACCTACCGGGGATGCGACTCTCTCAGCCGCAGGGGGGCCCGGCCGCCCGGGGCTGCTCTGGGGCCCGCTCACTGTCCGTGGGGGGAGCGCTGCTCTGGACCCCCCAGCAAGGTGCTCAACTGGCCGCAGCGTCTGATAGACGCTGCGCCAGTTCATTCCCCGCAGCCCCGCTCCACCAGCAGCCTGCATAGTCTCCGGCAGGCAGAGCAGGGCTGCGGCAAGATGGCCGCCGAAGAAGCCCTGCACTGGAGACTATTTGTGTCTCTAGTACAGGGCTTCGGCAGCCATCTTGCTGTAGCCCTGCACTCTGCCTGTCAGCGCGGGAGATGTGCTGCAGGAGGACTCGGGGAGCTGCGAGCCAGATGCCGGGAGAGGAGAAGACTTCTGTCAGGTAAGTGAATGGTTTTTTTTTCACAGGTGCATTTTTTTTTCTAGTGTCTGCTGCCTACATTGTGATTTTCTGGTGTCTGCTGCCCACATTATGATTTTCTGGTCACTGCTGCCCACATTGTGATTTTCAGGTGTCTGCTGCCCACATTATGATTTTCTGGTGTCTGCTGCCCACATTACGATTTTCTGGTCACTGCTGCCCACATTGCGATTTTCTGGTGTCTGCTGCCCACATTACGATTTTCTGGTCACTGCTGCCCACATTGCGATTTTCTGGTCACTGCTGCCCACATTGCGATTTTCTGGTGTCTGCTGCCCACATTATGATTTTCAGGTGTCTGCTGCCCACATTACGATTTTCAGGTGTCTGCTGCCCACATTACGATTTTCAGGTGTCTGCTGCCCACATTACGATTTTCAGGTGTCTGCTGCCCACATTATGATTTTCTGGTGTCTGCTGCCCACATTGCGATTTTCTGGTGTCTGCTGCCCACATTACGATTTTCAGGTGTCTGCTGCCCACATTATGATTTTCTGGTGTCTGCTGCCCACATTGCGATTTTCTGGTGTCTGCTGCCCACATTACGATTTTCAGGTGTCTGCTGCCCACATTGCGATTTTCAGGTGTCTGCTGCCCACATTGCGATTTTCAGGTGTCTGCTGCCCACATTACGATTTTCAGGTGTCTGCTGCCCACATTACGATTTTCAGGTGTCTGCTGCCCACATTACGATTTTCAGGTGTCTGCTGCCCACATTATGATTTTCTGGTGTCTGCTGCCCACATTGCGATTTTCTGGTGTCTGCTGCCCACATTACGATTTTCAGGTGTCTGCTGCCCACATTATGATTTTCTGGTGTCTGCTGCCCACATTGCGATTTTCTGGTGTCTGCTGCCCACATTACGATTTTCAGGTGTCTGCTGCCCACATTATGATTTTCTGGTGTCTGCTGCCCACATTGCGATTTTCTGGTGTCTGCTGCCCACATTACGATTTTCAGGTGTCTGCTGCCCACATTGCGATTTTCAGGTGTCTGCTGCCCACATTGCGATTTTCAGGTGTCTGCTGCCCACATTACGATTTTCTGGTCACTGCTGCCCACATTGCGATTTTCTGGTCACTGCTGCCCACATTGCGATTTTCAGGTGTCTGCTGCCCTCATTACGATTTTTAGGTGTCTGCTGCCCACATTACGATTTTCAGGTGTCTGCTGCCCACATTACGATTTTCTGGTGTCTGCTGCCCACATTACGATTTTCTGGTGTATGCTGCCCACATTAGGATTTTCTGGTGACTGCTGCCCACATTGCGATTTTCTGGTGACTGCTGCCCACATTGCGATTTTCTGGTGACTGCTGCCCACATTGCGATTTTCTGGTGACTGCTGCCCACATTAGGATTTTCTGGTGTCTGCTGCCCACATTACGACTTTCTGGTGTCTGCTGCCCACATTACGACATTCTGGTGACTGACTGCTGCCCACATTAGGATTTTCTGGTGACTGCTGCCCACATTAGGATTTTCTGGTGACTGCTGCCCACATTAGGATTTTCTGGTGACTGCTGCCCACATTACGATATTCTGGTGACTGCTGCCCACATTAGGATTTTCTGGTGACTGATGCCCACATTGCAATTTTCTGGTGACTGCTGCCCACATGGCGATTTTCTGGTGACTGCTGCCCACATTGCGATTTTCTGGCCCGCATTACGGTTTTCTGGTAAACACTGCCCACGTTACGATTGTCTGGTGAATGCTGTCCACGTTACGATTTTCTGGTGAACGCTGCCCACATTACGATTTTCTGGCCCACATTACGATTTTCTGGTGAACACTGCCCAAGTTACGATTGTCTGGTGAATGCTGTCCATGTTACAATTTTCTGGTGAACTCTGCCCACATTACGATTTTCTGTCCCACATTACGATATTCTGGTGAACGCTGCCCACATTACGATTGTCTGGTGAATGCTGCCCACGTTACAATTTTCTGGTGACTGCTGCTCACGTTACTATTTTCTGGTGACTGGTGCCCACATTACGATTTTCTGGTGAACTCTGCCCACATTACGATTTTCTGGCCCACATTACGATTGTCTGGTAAAATGCTGCCCACTTTACAATTAATTTACAGTGAAACGCTGCCCCATTACGATTATTTGGCACCTATGGGGGGGCCCCATCCAAATATTCGCAGGGGGGCCCAGTGATTTCTAGTTACGCCCCTGCTCCAGGCGATCGGTGTTGGAGGTGGATCTGCACGCTTGCTGTTCTGTGTGCTGCTGCATGGGTGTCAGAAAATTTTCCCACTCCAAGGACACTGCCGATACCATTCCCTTTTGGGCACTAGCTGCGGCTTGTGTTGTTTGCTGCCCTCCTGGTCGTCCTGGGTTTGCGGAAGTCAGTCTGTCGGCGTACAACTGGCTAGAGGAGGGGGAGGATGTCAATCTCCTCTCTAAAGTCTCCACAAGGGCCTGCTGGTATTCTTCCATTTTGACCTGTCTGGCTCTTTCTTCAAGCAGTTTTGGAACATTGTGTTTGTACCATGGATCCAGAAGGGTATAAACCCAGTAATTGGTGTTGTCCAGAATGCGCACAATGCGTGGGTCGCGTTCAATGCAGTCCTAGGCCGAAGAGGTCATAGCCTAGGGTCACAAAACCTGTTTATTTGGGCAATTTCAATGGTGGCGAGTCTGACGTACATAAATCGCAGCAATGGCCGTTAGCAACGTCTGAATCTCACGAAATGTCTCATGCAGGTAGAAGACATATTGTTAGACTTGGGCTCCAAAGATGGGTTCCCTACATCTCTGCAAACCAGAGTTACAGGGCTCCAAATTTGGTAAAATCACCCATAGGCTTTCATTGGGCCTCCTATTTACAGTTCCAAAATCTCACATCTTTTCAAAGGGCAATTACTCAGCAGTGGCAAATTTTCTAGCATTGTAGGGACCCTTAGGGGGAACATGACTGGTGAGTTTCGGGCCCCTAGGCCAAAGAGGTCATAGCCTAGGGTCACAAAAACCTGTTTATTTGGGCTATTTCAATAGTAGTGATGGTGACGTACATAAATCGCAGCAATGGCCGTTAGCAAAGTCTGAATCTCACGAAATGTCTCATGCAGGTAGAAGACATATTGTTAGACTTGGATTCCAAAGATGGGGTCCCTACATCTCTGCAAACCAGAGTTACAGGGGTCCAAAATTGGTAAAATCCCCCATAGGATTTCATTGCCTCCCTATTTCACTTTCCAAAATCTCACATCTTTTCAAAGGGCAATGGCTCAGCAGTACCAAATTTTCTAGCATTGTAGGGACCCTTAGGGGGAACATGACTGGTGAGTTTCGGGCCCCTAGGCCGAAGAGGTCATAGCCTAGGGTCACAAAAACCTGTTTATTTGGGCTATTTCAATGGTAGTGATGGTGGCGTACATAAATCGCAGCAATGGCCATTAGCAACGTCTGAATCTCACGAAATGTCTCATGCTGGTAGAAGACATATTGTTAGACTTGGATTCCAAAGATGGGGTCCCTACATCTCTGCAAACCAGAGTTACAGGGGTCCAAAATTGGTAAAATCCCCCATAGGATTTCATTGCCTCCCTATTTCACTTTCCAAAATCTCACATCTTTTCAAAGGGCAATGGCTCAGCAGTACCAAATTTTCTAGCATTGTAGGGACCCTTAGGGGGAACATGACTGGTGAGTTTCGGGCCCCTAGGCCGAAGAGGTCATAGCCTAGGGTCACAAAAACCTGTTTATTTGGGCTATTTCAATGGTAGTGATGGTGACGTACATAAATCGCAGCAATGGCCGTTAGCAAAGTCTGAATCTCACGAAATGTCTCATGCAGGTAGAAGACATATTGTTAGACTTTGATTCCAAAGATGGGGTCCCTACATCTCTGCAGACCAGAGTTACAGGGGTCCAAAATTGGTAAAATCCCCCATAGGATTTCATTGCCTCCCTATTTCACTTTCCAAAATCTCACATCTTTTCAAAGGGCAATGGCTCAGCAGTACCAAATTTTCTAGCATTGTAGGGACCCTTAGGGGGAACATGACTGGTGAGTTTCGGGCCCCTAGGCCGAAGAGGTCATAGCCTGGGGTCACAAAAACCTGTTTATTTGGGCTATTTCAAAGGTAGTGATGGTGGCGTACATAAATCTCAGCCATGGCCGTTAGCAACGTCTGAATCTCACGAAATGTCTCATGCAGGTAGAAGACATATTGTTAGACTTGGATTCCAAAGATGGGGTCCCTACATCTCTGCAAACCAGAGTTACAGGGGTCCAAAATTGGTAAAATCCCCCATAGGCTTTCATTGGGCCTCCTAATTACCGTTCCAAAATCTCACACCATTTCAAAGGGCAATGGCTCAGCAGTGGCAAAACTCACCAGTCATGATCCCCCTAAGGGTCCCTACAATGCTAGAAAATTTGGTACTGCTGAGCCATTGCCCTTTGAAAAGATGTGAGATTTTGGAAAGTGAAATAGGGAGGCAATGAAATCCTATGGGGGATTTTACCAATTTTGGACCCCTGTAACTCTGGTTTGCAGAGATGTAGGGACCCCATCTTTGGAATCCAAGTCTAACAATATGTCTTCTACCTGCATGAGACATTTCATGAGATTCAGACGTTGCTAACGGCCATTGCTGCGATTTATGTACGTCACCATCACTACCATTGAAATAGCCCAAATAAACAGGTTTTTGTGACCCTAGGCTATGACCTCTTTGGCCTAGGGGCCCGAAACTCACCAGTCATGTTCCCCCTAAGGGTCCCTACAATGCTAGAAAATTTGGTACTGCTGAGCCATTGCCCTTTGAAAAGATGTGAGATTTTGGAAAGTGAAATAGGGAGGCAATGAAATCCTATGGGGGATTTTACCAATTTTGGACCCCTGTAACTCTGGTTTGCAGAGATGTAGGGACCCCATCTTTGGAATCCAAGTCTAACAATATGTCTTCTACCTGCATGAGACATTTCGTGAGATTCAGACTTTGCTAACGGCCATTGCTGCGATTTATGTACGTCACCATCACTACCATTGAAATAGCCCAAATAAACAGGTTTTTGTGACCCTAGGCTATGACCTCTTTGGCCTAGGGGCCCGAAACTCACCAGTCATGTTCCCCCTAAGGGTCCCTACAATGCTAGAAAATTTGCCACTGCTGAGTATTTGCCCTTTGAAAAGATGTGAGATTTTGGAACTGTAAATAGGAGGCCCAATGAAAGCCTATGGGTGATTTTACCAAATTTGGAGCCCTGTAACTCTGGTTTGCAGAGATGTAGGGAACCCATCTTTGGAGCCCAAGTCTAACAATATGTCTTCTACCTGCATGAGACATTTCGTGAGATTCAGACGTTGCTAACGGCCATTGTTGCGATTTATGTACGTCAGACTCGCCACCATTGAAATTGCCCAAATAAACAGGTTTTGTGACCCTAGGCTATGACCTCTTCGGCCTAGGACTGCATTGAACGCGACCCACGCATTGTGCGCATTCTGGACAACACCAATTACTGGGTTTATACCCTTCTGGATCCACGGTACAAACACAATGTTCCAAAACTGCTTGAAGAAAGAGCCAGACAGGTCAAAATGGAAGAATACCAGCAGGCCCTTGTGGAGACTTTAGAGAGGAGATTGACATCCTCCCCCTCCTCTAGCCAGTTGTACGCCGACAGACTGACTTCCGCAAACCCAGGACGACCAGGAGGGCAGCAAACAACACAAGCCGCAGCTAGTGCCCAAAAGGGAATGATATCGGCAGTGTCCTTGGAGTGGGAAAATTTTCTGACACCCATGCAGCAGCACACAGAATAGCAAGCGTGCAGATCCACCTCCAACACCGATCGCCTGGAGAAGATGGTCAAGGACTACATGTCAGATGGCGTAGCTGTGTTGAACAATCCATCTGCACCCTTCAACTATTGGGTATTGAAGCTAGACACCTGGCACAAACTGGCAATGTACGCAATAGAGGTGCTGGCTTGCCTGGCAGCCAGCGTTATGTCGGAACGCTGTTTCAGTGCTGCCGGAGGCATCGTCACAGATCGGCGGCGTATCCGCCTCTCCACAGAAAATGCAGACCGTCTGACTCAAATTAAAATGAATCAATCCTGGATTGGAAACGACTACGCAACACTCCCGGACCCCAACCAAGTAACATGAACAATGAACATCTGTGATGGGTTAGCGTTTCCGGTCCCTGTTTATTGAACCTCTCATCTGTATTACATTTATGACTGCATGGCGACAAAATGCAAATTGCTATCCGCACGCTTCTTGTCCTCATGCAAGGCCTGGGTTGTTGTGTCTCAAAGCGTGGCCTTCTCCTCCTGCGCCACCCTCCTCCTGTTCCATCACGTGAGCTGCTGCTGGGTTAGCGTTACCGGTCCCTTTTCCTGGAACCTCTTATATGTATTACATTTATGACTGCATGCCGACAAAAAGCATGTTACCTGTGCAAAGAAAACAGACATTTCCCGCATTTAAAAGACAGTTTTCCCTTTGAAACTTTAAAATCGATTTTCTCAAAAACTATAAGCTCTTTTTGCTAATTTTTTTTTCCTCTTGTACCCACTCCCAAGGTGCACATACCCTGTAAATTTGGGGTATGTAGCATATAAGGAGGCTTTACAAAGCACGAAAGTTCGGGTCCCCATTGACTTCCATTATGTTCGGAGTTCGGCCATGTTCGGCCCGAACCCGAACATCTAGATGTTCGCCCAACACTACACGTGACCCGTTCGGCCAATCACAGCGCTAGCCGAACGTTCGGGTAACGTTCGGCCATGCGCTCTTAGTTCGGCCATATGGCCGAACAGTTTGGCCGAACACCATCAGGTGTTCGGCCGAACCCGAACATCACCCGAACAGGGTGATGTTCTGCAGAACCCGAACAGTGGCGAACACTGTTCGCCCAACACTACCCTACTCTCACATAGAACCCTCCCCTGGTGGTGCCTAACCATTAACCTCCCTTTTTGGGGCCTAACTCTTAACTCTCCCTTGGTTGTGCATAACCCTCAACCACCTTTGGTGGTGCCTAACCCTCAACTCCCCCTTGGTGGTGCCTAACCCTTAACCACCTTTGGTGGTGCCTAACCCTCAACTTCCCCTTGGTGGTGCCTAACCCTTAACACCCCTCTGGTCTTGCCTAACCCACTGTAACAAGTAGTGGCTACAAATTGCAGCCGCTATAGCGGCTAAACATTTAAAATAACAGCTACAAATAGTGGCTAGAAATAGCGGCTACACATAAAAAATAGCAGCTACAAATAGCGGCTAAATATTATAGCCGCTATTATAGCGGGTGGCAATTGAATACTGTGTGCGCCACAATTTCTGCGCAGCCACTAAAATCAATAGGGTAGGTAACCACGCATTTTTAACTTGCAGTGTTTTCAAATGATCCTTGACCAAGGTGGGGGATAGGAGGGTTTTGTGTGAAGAGCAAAAGTTGTGGGTGGGACAGTATCTGGAAATTAGCGAGGAAATACATGGAAGAGAGGGTTAGAAGTTGAGATGGATTTTCTGGGCAAATGGAAGCCAAAAGTAAGGATTGGCAATGGAAAAGTGGGGCGATATTAGAAGAGCAGGAAGAGAGGTGGATAAGATGAGTAGCAGAGTTAAATATGGATTGAATAGGCACCAGCTGAGCTGGGGGTGTCTTCATTGTCCTGCTCAGCCATACCTAGATCCTAGCAGCCCCTGATGAGTCCGCACAAACGAAACACGTAGGGCGGAAGCAGGTGCGTCTGACGGCACTGGAAGCGGAAACACTCGCCGATCAGACAAACACTGAGCAGAGATACCGTGGTGGAAACGGGACGCCGGGACCGCACTAAGGAAGTGATACCGATGGGCTGTGAAGCCCAATAGGCCTGAAAACTACATGCATCACGTGCGTGCGCTGAATAGTGCAGGGCAGGGTGCCAGACTTTAAGATTGTTTTACACTATGATTGGTTTTATTATTGTTTTTTACATGTGGATTTTTGATTAAACTTTTGTACCTTTGGAAGCCAGAGCAGTGGAATTTGGCTTATTTGGGTATTAAACGCTAGACCCACCTGGATGTGAGGTGGATCTCATTTGGTGAGCTGCTATATTGAAGGGGTTGCGTTTGGACTTATGCACAGAGTGAAGCACATTGATCAACTGATCACACGGCCCTGCTTCTCAGCTGATTTGATGCGACAGGGATTCCGGCAGGTCTTTCACTGTATCAGAGCCGAAGAAGGTGACATTTCGGGGGATTTTCTGCATCCCTTTAGATGTGAAAATCTGTATTCTGTGATACAGAAGAGCTCCCCCTGATGGCTGCAGCACATCTAAAGGGATGACTGGGATGCGCTGGACAGAAAACCCCTACTCATACACACAGCCTCCTGCCTCACTGCTGACCTGCTACATGGCTGGTAAGTGACACTCACCCAGCAGGCCTTAGTGAACTGAGGCATGTTTGTCCGGTAAATTACCAAACTTCTGCCTCATGCTGACAATCTTCAGTGAATGTGGAAAAAAAAGTGTAAAATAACGAATGAGGTATTTACCAACCAAAAGGATTTTACCAACCTGCCCTTAGTGAATTGAGGCCTATGTGCGTTCAAAGTCCTCTCTAGTACTTTGAATACTGCTTATATGACTACTATGAGGTGTCAAGTTAAAGAGACACTGAAGCGGGAAAAAAAATATGATATAATGAATTGGTTGTGTACTATAAATAATTACTAGAAGATTAGCAGCAAAGAAAATATTCTCATACTTTTATTTTCAGGTATATAGTGTTTTTCTAACATTGCATTATTCTATAATATGTGCAGATTACACAACACTCAGCATTCAAAATGAGTCTTTCAGAGCAGTCTGTGAAGTAATGACCTCTCCTCTAGCAGAGGAAAAGTAAATAGTCCAGGAACAGTTGAGATAATAAAAGTCAGATAACAGCCCTCTCCACGACTAAGGGCTGGTTCACACGGGCGTCTGCTGAGCTTTTGCTTGGCATTGCGTTCAAACGCCAGCGTTTAAACGCCAGCGTTTAAAAGCTAGCTTTTAAAAGCTTTTGAAAAGCGTTCAAGGCTAGCAGTTCTGGTCTCTGCTATTGTTTCCTCGCGTTTACTGCCTCTGAAAGCAGCATGTTGCTTTTGAGACTGGACGCAACGCTGGGATCTACTGCCAGGCTTTCATGAAAGCCTGCAAAAGCCAGCTCTAAACGCTCCCATTCACTTGCATGGGATGGCAGTAGATCCCAAAAAACGCTGTGTCTGAAATGCTGCGTTAAACGCCACAAAAACGCCCGTCTGAACCAGCCCTAACTTAGTTGGAGAGCTTAATGGCTTGTTTGCATAGAGATAACAACTGGAGTTTCTCAACTCTTCCTGTACTGGAAACAATTACACTGATGTATCTGATCTTAATGTTTTATTTCTTAGCTGTGCTACACATACAAATCATAATATCATCATTTTTATTCCGCTTCAGTGTCTCTTTAAAGAGTAACTGTCAGGCTGCAGAAGCTAATTTAAACCTCTATTCTCCTGTGTTAAACAGTTTAGAAGGAAGCCCAAAAGCCATTAGTGAAGATAAAAATCTCAGTTACCTTTGATGTGTGCTTATCTTAAAGGCTGTTATAGACCCATAAGGACGCAAGCCGCATACTAAACTGCAAAGCATTCTGGGGCCCTCCCCTCGGCTGCTAATGAGACGTTACAGCAGCTTGTAATCAGTCCAGCGCGTAGCACTGATAAATCTCCGGGCAGAGTACACTGCAGGAGTCAGCTATTGTTCCTAGCCACATGGCTCATTAATATTCACTGCACACTGTGTTGTTCAAGTACCAGCTTTTCTGTGATCAGGAAGCAGGCAGGACATGACGACACATTTGACAGAAAAACATGGAGCCTGCCATGAGCTGTCAGGAGCATCTATCTCTGCATATACTATATACAAATTCTGTGAAATCCAAACGTGGACAGTGAAATGCATATGTAATGTAAGTACAGCCAATATTTAGCTACTGATATATGTGTTTATTTTCTCTGAGACCTTATACCTAACAGCTCCTCTTTAAGAAGGAATTGCAGCCAGCTTCTTAATAAAAGTCAGTTTATTTGCAAAGTGAAAGTAAACAGCTTAGCTTCAGCATACATTGAAAAGGAAACAAACAGCTTACATCAGCTTTTGAGAGTCCTTCGCATTGGCAAAGTCCAGATTATTCAAATCAGTGCATCTTTTTTTAGGCAAACCACCAATCCACAGTATGGCTTGGCTTTTACACAGTGATTCCAAACACACTTCAAGGAAGTCAGCAGCACACCTGCCCCATGCACAAATTCTCCTCCCATCATGCACCTGTGCCTCTCTTTATGCAAATTTTAGAGTTTTCACTCAGCTGCAGCAAAAGCCAGGTGTACCTGGGTGGAATCGGAAGCCCCTCCCCCCTCCCCTGTTCCTTCTCTCCCATTCCACAGTGCGACCCTGAGAAACATAATTAAGACAGCAACCTGGATTGCTGCCAAATAATCCTCAGACTCCTTCCCAGATATACATACAGCTTAAAGGGCAACTGAAGCGAGAGGGATATCGTATAGAGGCTGCCATATTTATTTTGTTTTAATCAATGCATATTGCCTGGCTGTCCTGCTCATCCTCTGCCTCTAATACTTTTAGCTACAGACCCTGAACATGCATATGCAGATCAGGTGTTTTGGACATTATTGACAGATCTGACAAGATTAGCTGCATGCTTGTTTCTGGTGTGATTCAGACACTACTGCAGCCAAATAGATCAGCAGGGCTGCCAGGCAACTAGTTTAAATTGGCCCTGAACCTCCTGCTCTATAAGATACAGAACAGCATAATAACATTTAAAGGAAAACATTTCTTTGTTACAGCTGATACACATCCTAAAATACATTTCCAGTGTTTCTACTTTCTGCTTTCATGGAAACAGACATATTGTTAACAACCTGTGCTTTCAAATGAGCTTATCTTCCTTATCTGCCGTGGCAGTCAAGTGAGTGACAGAGGGGAGAGAGCAAATTACAACTAGTGATTAGACACAGATGAGGGCGAATTAGACAGGCTAAACTCTCCAAATACATTGAGGGTGCATTTCTCAAAGTTTTTAGTCTGGCCTGTGCAAGAGTTCAGGTCCACTTTAAAAGGAAATAAATATGGCAGCCTACATATTTCTCTCACTTGAGTTATCCTTTAAAGTGACCACAGTCCAGATAATGGGGAAATATACCTCCCATCCAGGACCCAGTCCTGATGCCCCCCTACAGTGGGTTCAATGTTCTCTCTGGTACTTTGCATAAAGGTTACTAGCATGGGCGTAGCAATCACCCCTGCGGCACCTGCCATCGCAGGGGGGCACAGGGGTTTTGGGGGCCCCTTCTCCTTCCTCTCCCCAACCACAAGTGCAGCCAATTAGCAAAGTAACCTCCCCATTCGCTCACAAAAACTGTGTGCAGGAGCGTGTGTAATTTTTTTCTGCTTCCAGACCCTGCTTCACAGCAGAACACTCTCTGCTGCCATTTACCAGCTCCTGATCATGTGGGGTTGGGGGACAAGGGGGGCCCATGCTATCATATTTGCGGAGGGGCCCAATTAAGTCTAGTTACAGTCTAGTTACACCCCTGGTCACATGACTACTATGTGGGCTCAAAGTCCTCTCTAGCAGGGCCGGATTTGTACTCTTTACTGTCCTAGACCACTGTCACCAGCCGCCCCCCTTCAGTATACTGTAGGTAGCGAGATGACCCCTCCTCCTTCCCTCCAGTATAGGTAGCCAGATAACTCCCTTAATCCCTCCTTTTCCCACCACCCACCTTTCTGTATAGGTAGCCAGCTCACCTTCACACCTCAGCAGCCATCAGTATCACTCATTTCTCCGCTCGTCTTCAGTGCAGAAGCTTCCTCTTCTTTCCGTCTCCAATGCTGCCCAAGTCCATAGTGCAAACGTGCACAGAGAGCAAGGTGGCTGCTACACAGGCGGCTAGCAGCGAAGTACCACGGTCAGGCGCTTGCTTGATCTCCCTGCATTGCAAGCTTGCAAATGCTGCACCAGTCTAGCCTGCTGCTTTGGTGCCCTTCCTCCTGTGGTGCCCTAGGCCATGGCCTAGGGGGCCTTGGCCTAAATCCGGCCCTGCTCTCTAGCATTCTGCAAACAGGTCACATGACTACTATTTGAAAAAAACATTGTACCACGTTATAAATTCACAAATATCTGATATTCCCCTTTTCTAGAGGAACACAGAGCTGAAAATCCTTCTGGAAGCTGTTCATGCATTCTTATTACTCCCGTGCTTATACATTTACTTTTCTTAGTGCTAAACCAGATATTTTGCCCAGTGCATATTTGACAACAAAAACATTTATTTCAGCACTTCTAATTTTCCAGAACGCTAACACTGTAGCATAACGTCCTCGTTTCTGTACTTTCCTTTATACATATTGTAGATGTTGCCAGGAAGGTATTTCGCAGATCATTTGGGATTCATTTGTGATGTACTGTAATACATGGTCAATATTGCTTCTGAGAACGGACAGGAAGGATATGCCTGCCTCTCCTGTGGCCCATATGTGCACATACCACTAAGAGCTGAAGCAATGAGCCTATACTGCTGATCACAGAATTCCTTTACATAAATACATGGTCAGGATCCTGATTACATCACGTTATGATTAGCATTGCACAACCATAATGCCCAATCTCTTATATTAGGAAATCCTTCGGAGAATTAAAATCATTACTATTTGAATTATTGTACATATAACCAGATTTTTATGAGACGCTGCGTCCTGTACAGAAGCATATGGCTGCAACACTACCTCCTGCTATATATCATCGGGCAATGCAATAATGATTCTGCACTGAGGGATTGTTATATAAAAACATAAAGATGTAACAGTGCAAAGACCGGACTGCAACTTAAAGTGGTCTGAAAGTCAGCATTTGTGCTTTGCTCTAAAAGATTCCTCTCAGCTTGAAAGCTACTATCCCAGAAATGTTTTTTAGTAGAACATCACTGAAATGGTTAAACAAAGCACTTTGTCCTGCTATTCAGCTTCAAATCCGCATCCAAACTGGAGATAACAGTACATTTGTTTACATTTCAATGTTGTTACAATGGGCCTGATTCACAAAGCGGTGCTAACAGGTGAAAAGCCCTTTATCACGCCTAAACTCAGTTTAGACATGTCGGGCTCGATTCACAAAGCGGTGCTAACCCAGTTAGAGACTTTAGGCATGATAACCATTGCACCACTCTGGTGAAAAGCCAGTTTAGGTGTGATAAGTTTAGGCATGATAAGTTTAGGTGTGATAAGTTTAGGCATGCTAAGTTTAGATAAGTTTAGATTGCTTGCAAAGTCCCGCACGCAAAGCAGCGCCATTAAACTTTATACGAAGTGCACCAGTCTTTGCTAGCGCAAAACTTTTGATCAGCTGTGCACTGCGGTGCTAACGCAGTTGGCGCTTAAACTTATCATGCCTAAACTTATCACACCTAAACTTATCATGCCTAAACTTATCACACCTAAACTTATCACACCTAAACTTATCATGCCTAAACTGAGTTTAGGCATGATAAAGGGCTTTTCACCAGGGTGCTAACTGTTAACACCGCTTTGTGAATCAGGCCCGATAAGTTTAGGTGTGATAAGTTTAGGTGTGATAAGTTTAGGCATGATAAGTTTAGGTGTGATAAGTTTAGGCACCAACTGGATTAGCACCGCAGTGCACAGCTGATCAAAAGTTTTGCGCTAGCAAAGTCTGGTGCACTTTGCATAGAGTTTAATGGCTCTGCTTTGCGTGCGGGACTTTGCGCGTGATCTAAACTTATCTAAACTTAGGATGTCTAAACTTATCATGCCTAAATTTATCACGCCTAAACTGGCTTTTCACCAGTGTGGTGCAATGGTTATCACGCCTAAAGTCTTTTAGGCGTGCTAACTGGGTTAGCACCGCTTTGTGAATCAGGCCCAATGTGTGTAAACACAGTGTAATAAGTGAAAGGGGGCTCTCTGTGAAGCTCTCTGTGCTTCAAGCACACAAACAGCTAAGAAAAGCTCATTAGAAGATAATATATATTAAAAAGCAGTTTGAATAAAATACAATGCCAGATTTCGGGGCAAGATAAACTACACTTTGGAAACTTGTAATTTGTAAACTGACAATATTACTTATGCACAAAAGCAAATATGATAACTGTATGAGTAATAAAAAGTAGGAAAACACATTTTTATTGAATGTTATGTCAGAGTTTCAGACCACTTTAAAGTGGCTCTGAAATAAATGTGGGCAATGCAACTACATAGTCAGAGGTTACTTAAAGTGAAAACTGCATGTCTAAAGTCCTTAACTTCACTGTTGGTCAGAGAAGTGATGTGACCCAGTTAACAACCAATAAGAAGGCTCAGGGACATTTTTCAGCAAAAGAAGGCTCTGAGCTGTTTTTCAGCAAAAGCACTCCAAGCAGTGGCCTGGAGCGCCATTTGCTCAAGGAGCGTTGTCAGTTGTTATTATGCTAACAATCAAATCGATCATCAGCAGGAGGGGCAACTTTCCAATCCCCTTTTCAGTGCTGTTCCCACGTGGCACATATGCAGGTTGCTCTGCTCCGCCCACCCCTCATGCACTATTTCCTTCTCCCTCCCCTTATGCACCTCCCCTTCCCTTCTCTACTAGAGCCCCAACTAGAGTGCCAAAATCAAAATGAATTTTTAAATGTGTCAAAACTCAGTTGGCTGCTGGTCAAGCATTCACTGACACTCATTGCATTCATAGACGTTGCCAAAAAGTGACTGAGAATGAGGAAACAATTACCTTTCCTCCACTATTGGTCTTTGGAGGGGGTGTGGAAGGGGGTGTGGCTATGGGGGAACAGTCATTCACTCACTGAAGCTTAGAGGGAATTCATTAAGCTGTAAAACGATTTTGAAGCACATCGGAAGTGAGAAGGAAATGGAGAGTGACATATTTTTTACCTACGGCTACTACTATATTTTTTACCTTTTAAACAACGCAACTTGTCTGACTGGCCTGCTAATCCTCTGCCTCTAATCCTTTTAGTCATAGACCCTGAACAACAAGGGCAAACCCAGGATTTTCAAGGGGGGGATTCCTGAAAGGTCTCCCTCTGCCACGCACCATACAGTATAATAATATGGTAGGACATCATGCTGGGTACACACAATGCAGTATCCCTCCGACTGACAGGATCTGACAATTATTTCCTAAATGTTCGATCTGCTTCCAAACAACAACGGGTTCGATCAGGAGCAGTTTGGATACAGATAATAATGCGGACAGCCGGCATTGCTAATGAAGGGTAAAGTAAAGCATTCACACAGCAGGGAACAGGGCTGTGCTCTGTTAAGTTCTATTAAGAAAGGGGTGGTGCTGTGAGCTGCAGTATACCTGCAGACATTCTGGTGTCTCAATGTGTGCCTGTCCCCAGACACTGCACCACCTCTGGTCTGAGGGGGGATTCTGGGAAACTGTAATCCCCCCTGCATTTGCCTATGAACAAGCATGCAGATCAGATGTTTCTGACTATAATAATGCATGTTCCATGTGTGTGATTCAGACACTACTGCAGCCAAATAAATCAGCAGAATGCAAGGCAACTGGTATTGTCTAAAAGGAAATGAAGATGGCAGCCTCTATATCCCTCTCACTTCAGGTGTGCTTTAAAAATCATTTTACAGCTTAGTACATTCCCTTTAAAGGAAACATCAGGGGATTATTAAAAAAAAAATCAGATCTACTTACCTGGGGCTTCCTCCAGTCTCTGGAAGCCTATGTGTCCCTTGCCGAAGCTCCACTCCAAGCTGATCTCCCGGGGTTCCCTCCGTAGCAGACGCCTCCACGGCCTGGTTGACAGCCACTGTGCATGCCCGAGCGTGCATCCGCGCTGCTCGAGTCGCGCTACCATGGCTGGGGCTGGAGGTAAGTAGATCTGATTTTCAGTGATGCTCTAGCCAGTAATAACGAGTGCTTAAGCACTCGAATTTGTGATTTAAATGAGCTTTAATTAGCTCAGATGTGCGGCAGGGAGTGAAGGGGTTATTTACCCATAAGTGCGCATCCTCCCTGCGCTCCAACTAGCTTGCACGGGTCCTATTGGATGCGTTGAAAGCTCACCACCACACACTTCCTCCTTCCAGCTTGAAGGAGGAAGTGCGAGCAGTGAGGCTTGGAATGCATCCAATAGGACCCGTGCAAGCTAGTTGGAGAGCAGGGAGGAAGCGCACTTATGGGTAAATAACCCCTTCACTCCCTGCCGCACACCTGAGCTAATTAAAGCTCATTTACATCACAAATTTGAGTGCTTGTTATTACTGGTGAGAGCATCACTGCTGATTTTTATTACTCCCCTGATGTTTTCTTCAAGCTTTTCCAAAATCCTACTAGACTTACCTCTGCCCTAAAAGCCATGTTCCAAGAAAAGGAAAGCAGATCTTTCTCTTCCTCTCTCCCTATCCTACCATAGAAAGTATAAAGGTAATCTACTGCATATTAGAAGATTATTAATATGTTTATATAAAAGTGTATCCTTATATTCAGTGAGAGGATGACTGATCTGAAGGATGGTCCCCTAAAAAGGAGGAAGGGAAGGTTAGTAGCACCCCCAACCCAGCTCTGACCCCCCTCCCCCGTGCTTGTTTTATGTCTCTTTCTCGAAGAAAACTGCATGAGGGAAGGCTTATCTCAGAAGACAGAAAAAGAAAAACAACTGGGTCAGCAACACTTGAAATAACAGTGAAAATAAAGCTGTATCAGAACATCAGAATCAAAGACTGCTGTTTTTGGTGTCAACCCTTTATTAACCACTTCAGGACCTCAGGCTTACACCCCCTAGTGACCAGGCTATTTTTTATTACATGGGGCTGTGCAGCTGTGTTAGCGTGCTGTACAGCCCTACAACTTAGCACACAAATTATTTTTACCTGCTTTTAGTGACACTCTGTCAGAGATCTCTGATCGCTGCTGCAATCTTTTTTTTGTTTTTGTTTATTGGCAACAAAAGGAAGGCTTTTCCCTCCCTCCCCCTCCCTCTCCTTCCCTCCCCCTCCCTCTCCTTCCCTCCCCTTCCCTCCCCCTCCCTCTCCTTCCCTCCCCTCTGTGCCATCCTAATCGCCAGAGGATGGCGATCGGCACTGCTCCCCGCCTCTCATAGGAACCAGCCTATGAGAGGCCACGCAGATCAAGCCGCTCTGAGGGAACAGCCAAGTGTCCCTCGTACAGCGCTGCAAGAGATAGTTGTGCTGTACAACTGTGAACAAAGGGGAATTCTTTCCCCTGTCGGCTCTTATCAGCCTGCTAGCCGCGAGAGGCTAATCACGAAGCAGAGCTCCGTGAACCGGCAGGGAACGATCGTGCATGCGCACACGCGTTCCCTGCCAAACTGCATCTCCAGGACTTAACGCCAATTGGTCGTTAGGTAGTTAAACATAATTTTGCTGCATGTGGGTGCGTTGGCATAACTTTCATGCCCCCCCCCATGTTCATACCCCTTCCCTTGCCTCTCCTTGATGCCCTTCACAGCCTGGGGGCCCATCTCACAATGGTCATAAAACAAGTGTGGCCATCATTGTCTTCACACCCATAACAAGAATAGCCACGAAAACACCTGATCTGAAGGATGGTCCTTTTTATCTGAGGGAGGGATGGTTAGTAGTCCCCCCTCCCCCCACAGCTCTGGGGTAGGGATGGTCGGAAATACCCATTTCTGATTCCACGGAAATTCTGATTTCTGTTTTTCCGATTACAGATTTTCTCATTTCTGTTTTTCCGATTTCCGTGGAGTCAAAAATTGGAAATCGTAAAATCAGTCTTGTGATTGGTCTAAAATTACCACGGTAATCCAATTTTTGCTGAAAAATTCTGCATTCTCTGATTGATCCAATGCTTCCGAGTTCTGTGATTGGGCTAAAATTACCGATTTGTGGTAGATCGGATTTCCGCAGACTCGGTTTCTGAGTTTTGATCATCTCAATGAGCATCCCAACTCTGGGCCCCCTGTGATTGCAGGGGCTGCTCCCCAAAAGTTACGCCCCTGCCTGGGTGCTTCTCCCCTCCTGGACATCCTATCCCAGAAGGCATTGCGTAAAGGGATGAGGAGCTACAATGACTTATGAATATGCATTAGCTTATAGAATAACAATAACAGCAATGATAATAAGTGCACCTGGAATGTAATTGACAAAGTTATGTGCCAATTTGCACAAACTGACGGAAGCAAAGCAGTTAAAGACATCTGTAGGTGAAGGGCATATCATGTAGAAAGATAGCAATGTCAAGGAGCAATTAGTCTTGACCTCCAGTTTGTGGTTCTTTGACTTCATGCTCAATTTGAGAAGATAAAGTGGAAGTGGCACAAGCAGTTTCTGTTACTGATATCATCAATGCAATAAAACGGTCACATTGAAATATGGAATATATTAATTGAATTATCAGACATGCAATTCATCACATTCTCTGAAACCCCAGGGATGTGCTGCTCCCGTATGCAGTGACAATGGTAAATGAATGCAACGCCCGTGCCTGTATATTATATGCAATGACATGTTTTTTTAAATCAATGTATGTATGCAAGCTATTTTCATGTACATATTTTTCATCCATATAAATAGATGAGAAACCTATGCATTCTTGAATATTATTATAATCAAGGTAAGACATGCCGGAATATACAGATTGCATGTCACAAGGACACTGTCATTTGTATTAGAAAAAACTGGCAATTTCATATTTACATAATGCTATAATTTTTCCAATACTGGGTCTACTAAGTATGCTGGTTGGACTGATTTAAATATCACATTAAGCGAAGACTTATGTTTCCCAGCCAGTGAGCATTTTTCCCATC
Source organism: Hyperolius riggenbachi (assembly GCF_040937935.1). Lineage (NCBI taxonomy): Eukaryota > Metazoa > Chordata > Amphibia > Anura > Hyperoliidae > Hyperolius > Hyperolius riggenbachi. The sequence goes on from NC_090649.1 coordinate 98,976,735, forward strand.
TAGGAAATTGCAGTAGGCAACAAATATGGATTAAACATGCACCAACCTGTTTCAGCCAATCAGCAATCATCTTTCATTGTTCTAAGTGCTGAGACTTTGCCTTTATCTACGAACACTCTAATTGGTGAGAAAAGGAGGCTGCTGATGGCCCCTATCAAAGTGAAGGTGTCATTGCTTTTGCTGTGCACCACCATTCTTCAGTGTCACCATCATGTTCATCCATTATTGTAGATGATGACCAAGAACATCCTATCATACACAGGAGGTTGACTGGGTACAATGTGTCTGGATGTGGCTTATCAGTCTGATTCGGGCTCAGAAAGGTCTGCCGCATGTAGGGCACAGTGGTTTTCTGGGATAGTTGGCAGAGCATTGGCTTTGAATTTGCACAGCTCGTGCTTCTTCCGGGCCTCTTCTGCTCACGGGAAGCAGCACCTTTGCCGATACAGCTTTGCCAGGTGGGACAATCTTCCTCTCCCAGGAATCCAGGTCAACGTCAAAGCTTTTGATAGAGATTTTGAGTGTGTCCTTGCTTTTTCTGCCCACCTCGTGTGCGTTTTCCTTCAGCCAGTTTAACCATAGTTCATATAGTGTATTACATTTATTAAGACCATCTACACTTTCATATGATTTTGCCCCCTTTTTTCTAACTATCATTATTATTATTGATTTATATAGCGCCAGCATCTTCCGTGGTGCTATACAATCACATACATCGCGAACAATACGAAGTATACAATTTAACAGTTGATACAAGACAAGGAGGTATAACAAATTAACTTCATATTTTACAAGGGGTGGGAGGTATGTACACTCATTGCACAGCATTGTGAGACAAAAGGGGAAGAGAGCCCTGGCCAAAAGGCCTTACATCTAAAGGTTTAACCTTCTGCCGCCCGTGTCACGCCAGTGTGCGTGGCCGCGGCGGCAGCCCCAGGACCGCCTAACGCCAATTGGCGTAAAGTCCTGGGGCTCTGTTTTGCATGAGATCGAGAGAGCTCTGTTGGTGGGGAGAAAAGGGGGGGGGATCACTTCTGTGCTGAGTTGTGCGGCCCTGCAGCTTGGCCTTAAAGAGGAACTCCAGTGAAAATAATGTAGTAAAAAAAGTGCTTCATTTTTTACCATAATTATGTATAAATGATTTAGTCAGTGTTTGCTCATTGTAAAATCTTTCCTCTCCCAGATTCACATTCTGACATTTATTACATGGAGACATTGTTACTGTGGGCAGGTTATTTAGCTGTTTCTAGCTGCTCTGGCTGTTAGACAGCTAATAACAGCTGTTTCCTGTCTCTGAACATTGTTACATTGTGGCTGTTTGCCAGGAGTACCGCGGTCTTCAGAGGTTCTTGTGGGAGGGATTTCAGCACAAAATCAGTCACACAGCGCCCCCTGATGGTCTGTTTGTGAAAATCATTGTCTTTCTCATGTAAAATGGGGTATCAGCTACTGATTGGGAAAAAGTTCAATTCTTGGTTGGAGTTTCTCTTTAAAGCTGCAGTGGCCAATTTTGCTAAAAATGGCCTGGTCACTAGGGGGGTTTAGCCCTGCAGTCCTCAAGTGGTTAAGGTATAGAACAGAAGGTAAAGGGAAGCTGTGTGTGGAGTGGTAGAAATGGTGGTTAGTGGGCGGTGTCCTAGGTAGGAGAGTATGCTTGTCTGAAGTGGTGAGTTTTCAGATTGTGCCTAAAAAATGTGGATGAGTGGCGGAGGTGTTGAGGGAGAGTGTTCCCAACCATACCAAATAACAGTGAATTAAATGGTTTCTGTTTATAACTAGCCACTGTACAGTGTCTGGCAGCTCCTGTGGGAGATTGGGTAAAGTTCAGACTGGCACTACGGCCACTTGTGTCCAAGTGGCTATTTGCTCACATGCTTTATTCAGGCCCAAGCACGTAAGCAAGCGTCTATTTAGAGAAGATTCAGCCGGACAGCTGATCTGAGCTTTGCCCAAGCTCCCACCCCCTGAGCCACTCACATTCCAAGTCATAAAATGCACTGCGTTTTCTATGTTATTACTGCAAACATCCAACTGCATGACATTAGCCCAACAGTCATGTGAGCTGATCCGTCTGTTGGATCCGGTAAACCGCCTGCTATCAGTTGCACGTCTAGCCGTTTGTCACGCATTCACATGCCAAACTATCATCCAACAGACCAAGTTTGGATGATAGTTGGGCGGAAAAGTTGCATGTGTGTACGAGCCTTAAAGAGAACCTGAACTGAAAATAAAAAGTAAAAACAACCATACACAGGTCATATTTACCTCTCATGTAGTTTACTCCTCAATCACTTTCTCCTCTCATGCGTCCCATTTGTCCGCTGTGATCAATGGAATTCTCCATCCTCCATTTTAGAAATGGCCATTACCCCATAAAAGCTTCTTGGTCAGCACACTGTTAAACTGGAATATCACACCACTTGAGCCATAGGTAAATATGGACATTACCTTGCACATTCATTTGTAACTGACAGCTGCTGATATATAACTGACAGCAACTGGTATATTTCAGTTCTGACAAAATATTGTCAGAACTGGAAGGGATCACTGTAAGAAGAAAATGGTGAGCTTCTGAGAGGAACTGACCATGAGGTTAGTATGTAATATTCATTTGCAGCTATGTCATGCGTTAATTTTAAATCATTTTACTTGCTTCGGGTTCCCTTTAAAAGGACTGATTGGTGACTGATTGGTACATTGGTGTCTGGAGTGAAAACTTTGGGAACCTGAATTCATAAACCCATAATTTCCTAAATTATCAGAATCTTGCATTAAAATAGACAAAAACATTTACAAAACTACATAAAATGTATTTCATCCATAGCAATTTACTAATTACAGTACTTAGGCAATCTTGTAAGTATAAAATATATCACTAATAATGTAGTTACATAGTTGCATAGTTATTTGGGTTGAAAAAAGGTATACATTGAGTTTCAACAACAAACAATAATATATGATAATAATAACAGCTACCTTCAGCTGCAAATTTTAAAGCCATAGACAGAAATATATTTGGTTATTATTAGGGATAGTCAATGAGATGCAAATGATGCAGTATTATGCACATTTTGTGTGCAGCTGTATGCAGCTTGAAAATGAACAAATCAAATCCCATCCATGAATTTTGTATAATCCTGCATTAACTCGGAATTACCACAGAGTCTCCAGTAACCGACACCAGCGGGGATCACCTGATGCCAGATACATGTGCTTGCCGGTTGCTTGAGCAGCTGGCCTAAAAAGCACCTCCCCCAAATACTCACCGAGCCTCCAGCGATGTCTTGCAGCTTACCTCTTGCTCCTAGTGGGCTCCTAGGAGTTTTCCATCTTCCCCCGTGCATGGACGCTGGAATGTCACCTGACCCACAACAAGTCACATGACACACTGGGAGCCGTGCAAGGACACCAGAAGCTGCTAAGGACAGTGATGGCTAACCTTGGCACTCCAGCTGTGGTGGAACTACAAGTCCCATGAGGCATTGCAATACTCTGACAGCTCTATGCCTAACTTGGGGAGGCAGAGGCATGATGGGATTTGTAGTTTTGTCACAGCTGGAGGGCCAAGGTTAGCCATCACTGTGCTAGGAGCTCGCTACGAGCAAGAGGAAGTCTGCAAGATGTCGCTGGAGGAGGCTCAGCCAATATTTAAAAGGCTGCAAACACCGCCAACAACAAAGTCCCCATTATCCCTCAGGAATGTCGGTTAGTTGAGACTTCCAGTTGTTTGAGTTCCTAATAACAAAGACTTTGCTGTATTTGTATTTCATTGCGAGTCCTTATAGTGGAACCATGTTTAGGCTTTTATTGCTGTTTTTCCACCATCAAGTTTCTCTGAATGGGGAAATCTGTCCAACAGTAATGTGCAGCAACACATAACATGGGAGAACAGGGAAGCGTTTTGATCCCAGCTGATTTTTATTGCCATGCCTCATAATCTTCTGCTAGTACCACCAGGGTTCATATTACTGACATGGATGTCCCAGTGGAAGGGCATAAAGGACCTCTCTAGTGAGGACACAAGACAACAGTTAAAACCTAAAGGGTTCAAAGTCCTTTTCACGCTATCCAAAACTATCCCCTCCCCCCTTCCCTGGAGTTAAGCTTTAAAGAGAATCTGTACTCTAAAATTCTTACAATAAAAAGCATACCATTCTATTCATTATGTTCTCCTGGGCCCCTCTGTGCTGTTTCTGCCACTCCCTGTTGCAATCCTGGCTTGTAATTGCCAGTTTTAGGCAGTGTTTACAAACAAAAAACGTGGCTGCTAACCAGCATGTGATAGGCTGAGAGAAGCTCAGTCTGTGACTCATACAGAGCCTGGAGGGGGCGTGAGGAGGGTGTGTATAACTTCTACCTATCACAGCAAAGCAGCACATTCCTGCCTGAGCCGACAAAGCCGGCAAAGGAAAGAAGATTCGATTATTTAACAGAGATAATACAGCCACTGTGCAACTAGGACAGGTTGCAGTAAGACAGACCACATTAGAACAGGAACTTATAGGATAGAAGAAATAAGGCTGAACATTTTGTTACAGAGTCTCATTATGGAATGTGCAGTAAATAATATAAATGCAAAAGCTGCTGAATTGGATTGCTTGCTGTTGGCAAACAATCTGTTTCTCAATTATCATTAGGGAGTAATAAACAAGCATTAGATAATTAATTTTCCCATATTGTCATTATCATTAAGTAACTAAAATGTGAGCAGCTAAAAACCAGTTAAGTTCAGCAAAAAGAAAACCATACAGTTTATAAATAGGGTTGAGTGGAGTTTTTATATCTGAGGATTCTTCAAAGGATACATTCGGGGCCGGCCCTAGGTTTCACAGCGCCCTGAGCGAAACCTGAGTTTGGTGCCCTTTCTTCATCCTCTTTGCACATGCACATATGCGCGCACGCACACACGCACACACGCACACACGCACACACACACACACACACACACACACACACACACACACACACACACACCCACACATACACACACACACACACACACACACACACGCGCCCATATGCAATTCACCTTCTCTCCTGAGTTACCTCCTAGGAAAGTGGTTCCCAACCTTTTTGAAGTCGTACATCACACCAAATGCTCAGATCTCTGTGACACATCACATATGTATAATAGAGAAATAGTAATAACCACAAAATGGATGGAAAGAGTGCATTATTCTGAATACACTTAAAAATTAAGGCTATAAACTTTCAGGAATATTAATAAAATCAGTAGGACAGTCACCCCCCCCCCCATTTGAAATGATAGCACAGCACCAACAATTTGTAACCACATGTTATAAACGCAGTGCGTCCCCCCCCCCCCCCCCAAAAAAAGCCCTCAGACTCAGTATAGGTAGGTACCCAGGTATAGGTGCCCCCAGTATAGGATCTCATGTGTAAGTACCCTCAATATAGGTAGCCGAGCATAGGTGCCCCCAATATAGGAAGTCAGGTGTAGGTCTCCCCCCATAGGTAGCCAGGCGTCAGTGCCTCCAGTATAGGTAGCCAGGTGTTGGTGTCCAACCTCCATTAGATAGCCAGCTCTAGGTGCCCTCTTGGAAGCCGGCGCCTTGAGCGACCGCTCGGGTCGCTCAGGTCAAAGGCCGGCTATGCCTATGTTTATATTGTTGGAAAATTATACCCATCACATTCAGCTTTTGATTGAATCTTAAATCCCACTCTAGGCTTGAATCTCTTCCAGTCCTGTGCAGGCAAGCAGTCATCGGTTTTATCTGTTTTGAGGTGCCCATACATGGTACAATTTTTCATTTTTTTTCAATTAGATAATTTAATTCGATTATTCCTTTAGATATATATTCGAATATAAAGATTTTCTCCAGCATTTCCAGCATTTTTCTCGAAAAAACGAGATAATCGTTTGAGTTTCTTGATCGGAAAAAAAATATTTTCAACTTTTATTCGATTCGATCATTTAGATCGAATAAACGGGAAAATCAAATGTTTTTTATTGTATCGTGTATGGGCACCATTAAAGATCCTTTTACAGTACCTGACAAGTTTATTGGCAGTTTATTGGCAACTTTTGTCATTGGTACCTCTGTATCATGTAAGACTTAAAAGCCAGATTGAAGGCGTGCATGCAAAAAGTGTGCTGGGGAAATTTGGACGCCCTGAAAACGTAATTTTAGAATATCGTTAAATTTACCAATATTCCACTATCACAGTAGTGATGTAATATGTAAATGATGATAGTAAAATATCGGTAATACACCCAAAAAAACATAAAAAGTCCCACCATTTTTCAGGACCCATTGAAATATTGGCATGGAAGGGAAAATTTTAGTGCCCATGGCGCCAAATAAGTATCGGGACCTAAGCCCACAGACATCACCTGATAATTATCAGGGCCATGGGAGCCCAAATTTCCCCTCAATGCCGATATTTCAATCTTCCGCCACTAGAAAACACCCAAATTTCCCATTACCGATTGAAGAGGGGCAAATAGTGAGTTGGAGATGAGAAATTATCTTAGTCATTTGTAGACAAGAGCCCTAAGGTGCGTACACACATGCGACTATAGTCGTTTGTAACGATCGTTCCCCGATCTTTACCAACGACGATCGTTACAAAAAACGAACCAACGACTATTAAGGCAAACGACGAACGAGGCAAATCGCTACAAAACAAAGTTCTGTCTTGGCGGATTTTTACCACCGACGATCGTTAGCAAAAGTGGCACATCGTTGGAAACGATCGTTCGTACCAGGCTGGACATGCGCATTTCACTTTTTCTCCAAGGAACTTTACAATTTTATGCGCAGGCGCATTACGTGCTTTTACGTGGTGTAACGTTCGTTCTAACGATGTGATCGTTACATACTTTTTACAACTAACTTTACTTCGGTCGTTCTTTCGTCAATTAAAAGATCGTTCGTCGTTGACAACGAACGATCGTTGTCGCATGTGTGTACGTAGCATCAGGAGATAATTTTTCATCTTCTCTGTAAAATAAATAGAACCGCATGGGGTCATGTGAAACTCTGACTTGCATGCACGGACAGCGGAAAGCCTCTAGGAGCCTGCTAGGTGCTGCAGGAAGGCTTCTAGACATCGCTGGAAGCTCAGTAAGTACTTTTAAAGCCCCAAAAATAGCCAAAAGCAAAGTCCCTGTTATCTCTCAGGTTAGTTGAGACTTCCGATTGAGTCCTGGATAACAGGGATTTTGCTGCACCAGCAGTATAACTAGGGTTGCTCAAATCCGAATTTGGGTGAAACCCGGATAGTTGCTATCCGGATTTCAGCCTGCTAATTACACCCCGCTCTGTGGGCTGGGCGGGGGGTCAATCTTACCTCTCTGACGTCTTCTTCGGTCCGCCCCTCGGCGCCTCTCATGATGCGGTCCACGCGGCGGTCACATGAGTACAAACACTTCCTCCTTCCGGGTTGAAGGAGGAAGTGTATAGTCGCATGATGCCGAATTGGACCGCATCGTAGGAGGCGCCGAGGGACGGACCTAAGAAGACATCAGAGAGGTAAGATTGCCCCCCCCCCCCCCCCCCGCCCAGCCCGCACAGCTGATTGTAATTAACAGGGTGAAATCTGGATAGCAACTATCCGGGTTTCACCCAAATTGAAATTTGAGCAACCCTGAGTATAACTGCAATTTATATTACATATAACTAATGTATATACACCAAGGGCCATATGCAATTCACTTTTTCCTCTGAGTTTTCTCCTAGGTGATATTTTTAAATTTGTCAATAAAATGCCTGTTAAGCAACCAGCAAGCAAGAAAATACTCAAAATAATTTTGATAGTACATTTGCGCTTACTTCTCAGTACTTTTTCAGTTGAAAAGTGCTGGAAAGTTATTTTAAATAGAAGATGAAAAATGATCTCCCAGGTGATAACACAGGAGAAAAGTGGAATTGCATATGGGCCCAAGTATCTCTTGTGCTGCAGTAGACTGACTCTAATATTATATACTAGTGACCTAAGCCCGTTTAAAATTGGGCTCTAGGTCTGTCACCACCGCCACAGCAGCATGCCAGCCTGCCGCGTGCGCACCCCCTGGCCCCACTGGCCCCGTCATCCTCCGCCTCTTTCCCTGTGTCATCCTCCCAGCTCTGCACTTTGTGCCCCTGTTGCCCTAGCAACCACAGGGACAGCGCAGAGCGAGCCGGCTGAACTGCACGCACATGCATTTAGCCAACATGACTGTAAAGGGAATAGTCTATTATACATGTATTAATGATAGTAGAAAACAAAAACAAAGCGTTAGCAAAAATAACACATTAAAATAAAGAAATTTATCATAATCATTGATAACAATAATAAAAAATACTCATACTGTAAACTGTGTAATTGAAATTCTACATCCATTAGATGTGATACTGATAATGTAATACATCTTCTGGGACCTCTGTAAGCACAGCAATATGTGTACGGGCCCTTTTCCACTAGCATTCACAATCACAAATCACAAACGCCAGCGATTGCGATTTTTTACCACTTTTCTCTAGGCGATTGCGATTTGCAATTTGCGTGATTGCGCGATTTTTGTTTTCTGAAGCTGCGTTTGTGATTTGTGATTTTAGAAAACTAGAATTTGATTGGCTGAAAATTTGTTATGTGATTATATGTACAAATGAATGTGATGTCATTACATATGAAATTACTTGTTTTAATTGGTTTAATAATTGTTTACATGATCCTATTGGTTAAAAAAGTATGTAATGAGACAAACCCATTGATTGTGTAATATTTTAAACCTTCCCCTTTTCCCTACATAAAGGGATAAAGCAGAGATTTACTTGTGGGTTGTAGTAAGGAGTTTGTTTGAAGAGGTGTCTGTGGAGGTTGCTTTGCTTTTTAACCACCCTGGCGTTCTATTGAGATCGCCAGGGCGGCTGCGGGAGGTTTTTTTTTTAAATTAAAAAAAAACTATTTCATGCAGCCAACTGAAAGTTGGATGCATGAAAGCCCACTAGAGGGCGCTCCTGGAGCATAATTCCGATCGCCACCGGCGATCAGAATTAACAAGGAAGGCTGCAATGAGCAGCCTTCCTTGTTTGGCTTTCCTCGTCGCCATGGCGATGAGCGGAGTGACGTCATGGACGTCAACCGACATCCTGACGTCAGCCGCCTCCGATCCAGCCCTTAGCGCTGGCCGGAACTATTTGTTCCGGCTGCGCAGGGCTCGGGCGGCTGGGGGGACCCTCTTTCGCCGCTGCTCGCGTCGGATCGCCGCAATGCGGCGGCGATCGGGCAGCACACGCGGCTGGCAAAGTGCCGGCTGCGTGTGCTGCTTTTTATTTGATTCAAATCGGCCCAGCAGGGCCTGAGCGGCACCCTCTGGCGGTAATGGACGAGCTGAGCTCGTCCATACTGCTAAGGTGGTTAATGATGTTAGCTGGATTTGAGAAGAAGACTTCGGAGAAGAAGATTTTGGGTCCATCCTTTTCTGAAAGGCCGGCAGCAGAAAGGGCAATTTTGGACAATTACAAAGTAAAATACAAAGACCTTCGGCAGCATCCGGATAAATTCTTTGGCTATGCCAGGATGTCAATTGAATGGTAAGATATTCTGTTTATACTGTGCCTATAGTTTGTATTTTTTTTTTATTATTCTTACCTGTTCTTGTTTTTATTATGCTGCAGCTGAAATTTTTTTGGTTTGGTCTCTGTCTTGTAATTGTGTTTGATGAACACCAGTATGTGCAGTGTCAAAAGTGGCAGCACCGCAAGTATTGTGTGAATTTACCCTCTTTTTTTTTTTTTACCTTCTTTTGTGTATATCAACCAGCATCTGTCATTTGTTAGATTTTTTTCTTTTTTGTCTTTTTTGTAATTATGTAGATTGAACAATATGTGCAGTTTGTTAAAATTAACATCACAGCATATATTGTGTGAATCGGCCCTCATTGTTAAAGGAGAACTGTAGTGAGAGGTATATGAAGGCTGCCATATTTATTACCTTTTAAGCAATAGCAGTTACCTGGCTGCCCTGCTGATCCTCTGCCTATAATACTTTTAGCCATAGACCCTAAACAAGCATGCAGATCAAGTGTATATTATTCTCATTATTGTGTTCATTATTATCAGATCTGACAAGATTATCCACATGCTTGTTTCTGGGCTAATCAGACACTACTAAAGCCAAATAGATCAGCAGGGCTGGCAGGCAACTGGTATTGTTTAAAAGGAAATCAATATGGCAGCCTCCATAAACCACTCACTACAGTTCTTCTTTAAGTAGTATTACCACATTTTTTTATAAAGTCTCATTTTTGGTTTGATATTTTCACCTTATTAGATTTTTCCTGTGAAATAAATTTTATCATTTCATAAAAAATATAACAACCCTAAATACAATACTTAAATAAAGACTTTTTTTAAAACTTTATTGTAAACTGAACATTTTTTTGTTGTAAAGATTTATTATTTACTGCAAACAAAACAACATCCAAAAAATATGAATGTATAAATATGAGTGTGCAAGATTTACCTTCATATATTCAGACATTACAAATTTCACATATATTTTCATAGAAATATGCTACTTAAAGTGACCCTAAAGTCAGGAAGAAAAAATGAGTTTAACTCACCTGGGGCTTCCCTCTGCCCCCTGAAGCTGATTGGTGCCCACGCTGACTCCATCAGATGTCCCTGGACCGGCGGCGACTTCCGGTTTCACCGTCACCGGCCGACAGGCTGGGAACGCGAGTGATTCTTCGCGTTCCTAGCCAGAATATCGCCCCCTATGCTGCTATTGCAGCATAGGGAGGCCGCAATAGCAGCATAGGGGCACTATTCTGGCTGGGAACGCGAAGAATCACTCGCGTTCCCAGCCTGTCGGCCGGTGACGGCGAAACTGGAAGTCGCCGCCGGCCGGTCCGGGGACATCTGATGGAGTCAGCGTGGGCACCGATCAGCTTCAGGGGGCTGAGGGAAGCCCCAGGTGAGTTAAACTCATTTTTCTTCCTGACTTTAGGTTCACTTTAACATTATAACATAATAAAACTGTGTTCTTTGAGCAAAATGCTCTGCTAGATAGTAGATAGATATCAATGCGAGCTATGCAGTGGTAGTGCATCTAGCCTTCACTGGTTACTTATCAGGGATGGTTGTAGTCAGCCAACTTCGCTACGCTGGAACTACGCGTAGTTTTACACAATTACGCTTCACCAAACTATGGCTTCGAAATGAAATATTCGCTTCGTATGCATTTTGTAGACTATGCGTTAAAATACGCAATTACGCGTAGTGCGAAGCGTAATATATGCGGATGCTTATGCCCGTATGCAGAACATTTTACGCATTAATTTCTCTTTAAATGCTTATCCCAGGACCTCTTCTATGCATACATTCCCCTTTCCAATGCGTAAATTTGTAAGCATACAATCGCACGCGGAAAATTAGACGTGAGTAACGCATTTGTAGTTCACTACGCAATACAAATGTTAACTACGCATAGTGGGCGTAACGCGTAAATTCATCAGCGTAGTTTTGAAACTTTACCTATGAACTACGATGCGTAGATGCGAACTACGATGCGTAACTTCGCACTGGCGTAGTTTCTGCTCATCCCTGTTACCTATGGTAAATGAGAGTGACGTTAATTCCGAGCTGCAACCGTAAATAACTAGTGCACGCTAGATGCAATTCCTAAGCATTGTTCGCACTGATCTCACACTACTGTCATGTAAGGATACTTCTAGATAAGTAAAACAGTAAAGATCCACTTACCTGGGGATTCTTCCAACCCGTGGCAACGATCCAATGCCTTTGCCGCAGCTCCGGTGTCTTCCGGTCTCCTGCTCTGTAGGAACCGACCTCTCCAGGTAGGCTCCTTGGTCGGCTTCTTCTGCACTTCCCCGTGCAGGTCACATGGTCGGGCTGACATCATCTGGATTGGACTGCGCAGGTACAATAACTACTGCGTCCGCACAGTGCAATCCTGATTTGACTTATACTGGATTTAATTGCACCTGTTTTGTAATTTTGTCAATATTATATTAAACATTCCTAATATTTTACGTAATTGTGTCTTAATTTCATTATTAAAAAAACCAAAAAAAACCAATTTAATTCCTTACTACAGCGCAGGAGCATGCCATGTGGCAGCACAGGGGAGCAGGCCATGTGTTAGCACAGGGGAGCAGGCCATGTGGCAGCACATGGGAGCAGCCTAGAGGAGCAGGCCATGTGGTAGCACAGGGGAGCAGGCCATGTGGTTGCACAGGGGAGCAGGTCATGTGGCAGCACAGGGGAGGAGCCCAGGGGAGCAGACCATGTGGCAGCACAGGGGAGCAGGCCATGTGGCAGCACAGGGGAGCAGGCCATGTGTTAGCACAGGGGAGCAGCCCAGAGGAGCAGGCCATGTGGTAGCACAGGGAAGCAGGCCATGTGGAAACACAGGGGAGCAGCCCAGGGGAGCAGGCCATGTGGCAGCACAGGGGAGCAGGCCATGTGGCAGCACAGGGGAGCAGGCCATGTGTTAGCACAGGGGAGAAGCCCAGAGGAGCAGGCCGTGTGGTAGCACAGGGAAGCAGCCATGTGGAAACACAGGGGAGCAGCCCAGTGGAGCAGGCCATGTGGCAGCACAGGGGAGCAGGCCATGTGGAAACATGGGAGCAGCCCAGGGGAGCAGGCCATGTGGTAGTACAGGGGAGCAGGCCATAGGGCAGCACAGGGGAGCAGGGCAGGGGAGCAGGCCATGTGGTAGCACTGGGGAGCAGGCCATGTGGCAGCCCAGGGGAGCAGGCCATGTGGAAACATGGGAGCAGCCCAGGGGAGCAGGCCATGTGGTAGTACAGGGGAGCAGGCCATAGGGCAGCACAGGGGAGCAGGGCAGGGGAGCAGGCCATGTGGTAGTACAGGGGAGCAGGGCATGTGGAAACACAGAGGAGCAGCCCAGGGGAGCAGGCCATGTGGCAGCACAGGGGAGCGGGCCAGGAGAGCAGGCCATGTGGCAGCACAGGGGAGCAGGCCACGTGGAAACACAGGGGAGCAGGCCATGTGGTAGCACTGGGGAGCAGGCCATGTGGCAGTCCAGGGTAGCAGGCCATGTGGTAGTACAGGGGAGCAGGCCATGTAGCAGCACAGGGGAGCAGCCCAGAGGAGCAGGCCATGTGGTAGCACAGGGGAGCAGGCCAGAGGAGCAGGCCATGTGGCAGCACAGGGAGCAGGCCATGTGGCAGCACAGGGAGCAGGCCATGTGGCAGCACAGGGAGCAGGCCATGTGGAAACACAGGGGAGCAGGCCATGTGGCAGCACAGGGGAGCAGGCCATGTGGCAGCACAGGGAAACAGGCCATGTGGAAACACAGGGGAGCAGCCCAGGGGAGCAGGCCATGTGGTAGTACAGGGGAGCAGGCCATGGGGCAGCACAGGGGAGCAGGGCAGGGGAGCAGGCCATGTGGTAGTACAGGGGAGCAGGCCATGGGGCAGCACAGGGGAGCAGGCCAGGGAAGCAGGCCATGTGGCAGCACAGGGCAGCAAGACATGTGGAAACACAGGGGAGCAGCCCAGGGGAGCAGGCCATGTGGTGGGCAGGGGAGCAGGCCATGTGGCAGCGCACTGGAGCAGGCCATGTGGTAGCACATGCAGATTAAAGTAATTAAAAGGCAAGGCATATAAAATATCATGGTATTTACACAAAACAACATGTATATTCTTACTTTTAGAATCCTTCGCTTTGTTTGTAAAATCCCAGCAGCCTTCAAACAATTCAGTGGCAATCTCGATCCAGGCACTGTGTGCATTCTTATTGTCCCTATTCTCCTCACTCCCCTTCTCATATAGGCATGGATGGGCCTGGATTTGGGTTAAGAGCCCATCAGTGGTGAACCACACCATGCTGCTTCTTCTATGGACGTGAACAGGAAGAGGAAGAGACAGGAAGAAGAATTCTGAAAAAAGAAATTGCTTCTGGTTAAAAAACGCATTAATATCGCTTTCCATTCTGATCGGCATGGCGATTTTCAAGCGATTTTCATGCATTCCTATCTTTTTCATTGAATCACAATCACGGCAAAAATCGCTCCGCGGTGCAATCGCGCTTTTGTAAAAATCGCATCACGGTAGTGGAAAAGACCTACCGCGATTCCTATGTTATTTAGCAAACCCTAGCGATTTTAAAATCTCTAGCGTTTTGCGTTTTTGCTATTCTGCAATTGCAATCGCTCTAGTGGAAAAGGGCCCTACAAAGGGGTGCTTATTTTACACGTACCGGTATTTAACCACTTCACCACTGAGGGGTTTTACCCCCTGACCACCAGAGCAATTTTCACCTTTCAGCGCTCCGTCCATTCATTCGTCTATAACTTTATTATTACTTATCGCAATGAAATGAACTATATCTTGTTTTTTCCGCCACCAATTAGGCTTTCTTTAGGTGGGACATTATGCCAAGAATTATTTTATTCTAAATGTGTTTTAATGGGGAAAATAGGAAAAAATGTGGGAAAAAAATATTATTTTCAGTTTTCGGCCATTATAGTTTTTAAATAATGCATGCTACTGTAATTAAAACCCATGAAATTTATTTGCCCATTATTCCCAATTATAAAACCGTTTAAATTATGTCCCTATCACAATGTTTGGCCCCAATATTTTATTTGGAAATAAAGGTGCATTTTTTTCAGTTTTGCGTCCATCCCTAATTACAAGCCCGTAGTTTATAAAGTAACAGTGTTATACCCTCTTGACATAAATATTTAAAAAGTTCAGTCCCTAAGGTAACTATTTATGTTTTTTTTTTTATTGTATATATATATATATTTTTTTAAATTACAAAAAAAAATAAAAAAATTGGGGAGTGTGGGAGGTAATGAGTTAATTTATTATGTAAAACAATTTATTTGTATGTGTAAAATGCATTAGGGTGTAGTTTACTATTTGGACACAAGATGGCCACAGTGAGTATGTTTACATGCGACCTGTAAGCGACCGGAAGGACGCTTACAGGAAGCAGTAGGAGGCTGGGAGAATCACAATGATCGCGCTGTTTCTGAAAGAAGCAGCAGATCATTGCGGGGGCTTAGATCAACGAACGGGAATGGATTTTCCCGTTCATTGATCTCCGGGCAAGCGGGCGGCGGCGTGCACGAGCGGCGGGTGCGCGCGCACGAGCGGCGGTAGCGCGGACAGTACGGATTTCTCCGTCCCTGGTTTTTTAGGAGGGAAAAAAGGGACGGAGAAATTCGTACCGCCGGGGGTAAAGTGGTTAATTCACACAAATCTCATTAATATTATAAATGCAAAAGTTTGGATGTTTGTCGCTCAATCATGCTACAATGGCTGAACGGATTTGGATGAAATTTGGCACACACATAGTACATTGCCTGGAATAACATATAGGATACTTTTTATCCCCATACCCAAAAAGTGGGTAGAGACAAATACAAATTTCACTGGGAAAATGTAAACTGCAGCCATTTTTACACTGTTAATGCCAGGGTTCTCAAACTGCACAGTTGGTCACTAGATGACTGGGATTAATATTCTGAAAAGTGGGTGAAGCCTACAAAAGCCAATCAAAATTCACCTATTGATTTTTAAGGGGAATATTTCATTGCTGCCATTCTTGCACTGTTAATGGCACAAGCCTCAAACCTATTACAGTTTGTCATTGGGTGACTGGGGTTCAAGTTCAAATGAGGTAGAACCACCCCAATGAAATAAAAGAAAATAAAAACATAAATCGTTACCTAAGGGTCTGAACTTTTTTAATATGTATGTGAAGAGGGTATATTGCAAACATTTTTTTAAATTATAAGCTTGTAAATAGTGATGGACGCAAAACTGAAAAAATGCACCTTTATTTCCAAATAAAATATTGGCACCATATATTGTGATAGGGACATAATTTAAATGGTATAATAACCGGGACAAATGGGCAAATAAAATACATAGGTTTTAATTATGGTAGCATGCATTATGCTAAAGCTATAATGGCTGAAAACTGAGAAATAATGATTTGTTTTCCATTTTTTTCTTAATATTCCTGTTAAAATGCATTTAGAAAAAAAAAATTCTTAGCAAAATGCACCACCAAAGAAAGCCTAATTGGGGGTGAAAAAACAAGATATAGATCAATTAATTATGATAATTCGTGATAAAGTTATTGCCGAATGAATGGTAGATGAAAATTGCTCTGATGCATAAGGTGAAAAATACCCGTGGGCTGAAATGGTTAATATGTCATTGAGAAGCGGCCATGAAACAGTAAAAACTTAAAAAATAGATGTAAATATAAAATAATACTGTGGGATAGCTAAAAAAGACATTTTTAGGAGGAGAAGGATAGATACAATTGTTTAGCTCATTAGTTCATTTTCACCTTAGATGTCCTTTAAAGGGAAACTGAAGAGAGAGGTATATGGAGGCTGTCATGTTTATTTCCTTTTAGACAATACCAGTTGCCTGGCAGCCCTGCTGATCCTCTGCCTCTAATACTATTAGCCATAGTCCCTGAACAAGCATGCAGCAGATCAGGTGTTTCAGTGGTTCAGACTTATAAGTCTGATCTGACAAGACTAGCTGCATGCTTGTTTCTGGTTTTAATCAGATACTACTGCAGAGAAATAGACCAGCAGGGCTGCCAGGCAACTGGTATTGATTAAAAGGAAATAAACATGACAGCCTCCATATACCTCTCTCTTCAGTTCCCCTTTAAGCATAACCCATTGCTGGCCCATTTTAAACAACAACAAATGACATTTGTAAAGAACTTTTCTGCTGTAGGACTCAAGGCGCGTAAGCATGGCTCAGACCAATAATTGGTTGATTGGTAAGTCGTGGAACAGAGGAAGAATTCTATAAGTCTGGAAATGCCGGGCTAAACAGGTGGCTTTTCAGACTTGATTTGAATAACTCCAGGGATGGGGCTGTCTTTACTGGGTATGCTAGGGAGTTCCAAAGAGTAGGGGCAGCATGACAGAAAGCTCTGTCTCCCAAGGTTTTGAGGTGCACTCTGGGAGTGATCAAGTTTATAGAACCTGCTGATCTGAGGTTGTGAGAGGTGTGGTGCAGCTTCAGCGAGTCCTTCATGTATCCAGGGCCCAAATTGTGCAGTGATTTGAATGTCAGCAATCCAATCTTATTCTCCATTCTACTGGTAGCCAGCGCAGTGAGCGAAGGATCGGTGTAATGTGACAGTGGCGAGGCTGGTTTGTTAGCAATCTGGCAGCAGCATTCTGCACTAATTGTGGGTGATGCAGGTCCTTTTTGGGGAGGCCTGCATAGTGAGCATTGCAGTAGTCCAGCCGTGATGTGATGAAGGTGTGAACTAGGGTTGGAAGATCCTCTAAGGGAATCAGATGTTAAATTTTTGCAATGTTCTTCAGATGAAAGTAGGAAGATTAGACTATGGCCGGATGTAGCTGTATTATACTGTGTTAGCCATCAGTAAAATAATCAGTAAAAGCATTAAGTCTGAAGAAGACATAGCAATAAAAGCAGCATTTCAATATGCATGGGTGCATCTATATGTTTTCCCCAGACACAATAGCCTTGCGAAATTCCAGTGTTATCTGGTCAGCAGCAATGGATTTGGCTACCAAGTTGTACAGTAACAGACCATGTTAATAAGTAAACTGAAGACAGATTACCTGCTCATTTACTGATTGGTTACTCTGTTCATTTACAAAATAAAAAAGAAGCTACTTGCTGAAACAAAGCTATACAGTATTTCAGCCCCATATGGAGGGTAATGGGTACACTTTTCTTAATACGTAATTGTTGCCTATTGAGAGCTGCGCAACAGGTCTCTGATTAAAGCAGAGCAGAGAGGGAGATGAACGCTGCTCTGCTACTTCACTACTGAGGCACTCACTGTTCTGTCAGGAAGTACGATCATTTATCAGCTGAGAGAAAACATAGATATACACGAGTCACTAAAACAGGATTTTTCTCCTGATTGCTAGTCAGGGTGTTGGACAGGATGCTGTTGGGTGGAGCGGTTGGAAGCCTTGGGTGCTGGAAAGTATAAATCCGGCCCTGCCTGAAGTTGGAATCCCTCAGGTAATAGTAGTTAAAAATGAAGTGCATACAGAGAGGTAGTAGGGCTAGATAAGGCTGGAGAGTTACAGCTGATTGAGTGTGAACTGCATAGAGTCAGAGGCTTGGGGTATGGGTAACTGGGCAACAGAGTTAGAGAACATATTAATCATAAATGGAGAATCAGGAAAGACTGAGCTGGAAGTTTAGAGCCTATTTGCAGTGCAGTGCAGATCATTGTATCATGTTCTGTCAGTACTGTAGGAAGGGAAATTGAAGATTGAACTTGGGTGCAGACCGGGATATCTTAGCCACAGCTCTTTCTTGTCCACTTTGCTTGACTCATGTTTAAGACCTCAGCACAGATCTCAGTGTCGAACTGACTCCGGTCTTTTGGAATGTAATTTTTTCACAGCATGTCAAATTCATGGCATTCTCAAGATTCTACATATGCTCACCATGGAACCATTTGCCTTGCTTGATTTACAAAGTTCATTCGCTGCTATTATTTATATTCATAATCAGCCTTCTTGAAAAGACCTGCCAACATCTGGATTAGGTTTTTTTTTCTGGTCTACTTGAAATCTATCATGTATAAAAAGGTGGCGCATGTTGCATTTGGCCCAAAGATTTGTCCATTAACATTCTCCACTCTAAGCTGATAAATGAAAGAATTTCCAGTGATTTCCTCTGCAGGCTATTCTTATTCACATTTGACAAAGATTTACTAAACGCTCCCGCAACTTCTCAATTTTCATTGGCTGGCATTTACATGCTGCACTGTTTATTAATCTGCATTTTAAATCCTGTTGAATATTACCAGCATGTTAAAGAGGCACCATAACGACATAAGGCCACTACAAAGC
This sequence comes from Hyperolius riggenbachi, assembly GCF_040937935.1. NCBI lineage: Eukaryota > Metazoa > Chordata > Amphibia > Anura > Hyperoliidae > Hyperolius > Hyperolius riggenbachi. Next base: position 98,995,566 of record NC_090649.1, read on the forward strand.
GCAAATCGCTAGCGTTTTTAATGAGCGTTTTGTAAGCGATTTCATGAGCGTTTTCTGGCAATTTTGTTAGGGATTTAAAAAAAAAAGTGTAAGCCTTTAGCCAGTGATTGTGTAGCAATTTGCGATTAGAATTTTTACTTCTGATTGGTCCTTTCAGTTAATCTTAAAGGAGAACTGAAGTGAGAGGTATATGGAGGCTGCCATATTTATTTCCTTTTAAGCAATACCAGTTGCCTGGCTATTCAGCTAATCCTCTGCCTCTAATACTTTCAGCCATAGGCCCTGAACAAGCATGCAGCAGATCAGGTGTTTCTGACAAATTTAGACAGATATGACAAGATTAGCTGCATGCTTGTTTCTGGTGTGATTCAGACACTTCTTTAGGAAAATAGACCATCAGGGCTGCCAGGCAACTGGCATTGCTTAAAAGGAAATAAATATGGCAGCCTCCATATCCCTCTCACTACAGTTCTCCTTTAATTTTTTTTACAGCGTGCAGTAATTTAAAAACGCTAGCAAATCGCTCTGTATAGCGATTCATGAGCGATTACACCAGCGTTTATATACTTTACGCAAAACAGTGTAGAGAAGAAAAGAGTGGTCGGCACTATGCAGAGGAGCAGTCCCCTGTAGGAGGTGACAGGAAAAACTCGGAAACACCCAGGCTCTTAATGCTATTACCTACGTGCTCAGGACGACTCAGAACGCCAAAGGATATTAGGTCACAGAGAGGATACAGGAAACATCCGGCACTTGTAGCAATAGACTTCATTTATTTCCGACTGTAGTCAAACAATAAAGTGCATACAGCATGCAAAGCGTAACTGGTACAATACAGTCCTACCGTGGGTGTAAAGTTGGCAGTGGGCGCAGGGTGTGATAGGGCAGCCTGACGGCCGTTTCGCACGGCGGTGCTTCTTCTTGAGGCTAAACCTACTTTACATTGCAGAAACTCTAACACATAAAAAATGCTGCATGTCCTGCGTTAGTGATTTTGCTAATCACAATTGCTCCAGTGGAATTTGTCCCATCCATTAACATTAGCTGAGCATTTAGGGAAATCTCTAGCGTTTTGAATTGCTCCCTAAACGCTCAAAAAACTCTCTAGTGGGTTGTAGCTCTAAGAGTAGTTGTAATACATTATTTAAGACACCAAATGTTATGTTAATTATCTGCAGCATATTGGTATGTACCCCCCCAGTGATGTTTAGCCTAAGCTGTTTAGTTATGCAATGTTTAGTTCAAGCGCACATCAAGCCACAGCCTTATATGCCATCAGACTTCTGCTTTCATAGATCTAGATCAATCAAGGCAAGTATATATGCTTGAATATAACTGAACTGTATAGGTTTAAGAGGACCATCAAAATGTATATGGCTAACTTACTATCCCCCTCCTATTTAGTGTTTCCTTTAACCACTTAAGCCCACAGGGTTGACATTTTTTTTGCATCTGAGCAACTTTCTCCTCCCATTCATTTGCCAATAACTTTATCACTACTCATCACAATTAATTTATCTATATCTTGTTTTATCCGCCACCAATTAGGCTTTCTGTGGGTGATACATTTTGCTGAGAATTAATTTATTCTAAATCCATTTTAACAGGAATATTAAGAAAGAAATGGAAAAAAAATCATTATTTCTCAGCTTTTGGCCATTATAGTTTGAAACTAATACATGCTACCATAATTAAAACCCATGTACTTTATTTGCCAATTTGTCCCGCTTATTACACCATTTAAATTATGTCCCTATCACAATGTATGGCACTATTTAAAAGCCCATAATTTAATAAATTATATTGATATACTCCTTTGACATGCATATCTAAAAAGTTTAGACCCTTAGGTAACTATTTATGTTTTTTTTTTATTATTATTGTAATTTTTTTTTAATTAAAACTTTTTGGGGGGTATTTTTTATGTGGGAGGTAAACAGCTAATTTAAAATGTTAAAAAATGTATTTATTTCATGTAAAGTGCTTTTGGGTGTAGTTTTACTATTTGGCAACAAGATGGCTACAGTCAAAAAGCTCCCAGGAAGAAAATTTAAGCAGGGGAACTTTTTGAGCTCAGAAAAGTCGCAGCATCTGAAGAGACGCTGTTGGCTTTTCTCCGGGGGGCTTTGATCAGTGAAAGGGATCTATAATCCCTTTCATTGATCGCTGGGCTAACGGCCGGCGGCGGGAGCGCACACGGGGCCTGCGGGAGCGCACGCGACCCGCGGGAGTGCGCACAGCCTAACTGGACGAGAATTTTCATCCAGTTAGGCTTAAGTGGTTGAAGGACACCCGAGGCGGAAAAAAACTAATGAAATAAACAATTGTATCTATCTTCCTTCTCCTAATTTTTTTTAATATATTCCACGGTTTAATTTATTGTTTAAATCTACTTTTATAGTTTTAACTGTTTATTGTTTTTGCTCAATGACACATTCATTGAAGTATGCCAGAGCTAAAATATATGAACTATTGACCCTTTTTATCTCTTTCCTGCTCTCAGAAGCCATTTTCTGCTAAAAAAGTGTTTTATACTTGAAATTTCTTCTCAGTGAGGGTCACACTTACATACCTGATATTTAACTCTTTCAGGCAGACGAAGAAAAAAAGGAACACAGCATAGTTATTTGTTTGCCTATACCCATGTCTATCTCATCAAGTCACATGTCCCCCTGGTTATCCTTGAAAGCTGACCTGAACTCAGAACTTCCTCTCTGCTCTAAAACATAAGCAACAACATAATAACTTTTAAAGAAAAACATTTCTTTGCTAAAGCTGATAGAAATCCTGCAATAAATCTGCAGTGTGTCTACTTCCTGCTTTCAGAAGACATTGGGTTAACATCCTGTATTTATAAATTAGCTGCTCTGCTGAGGCAGTTAGCAGACACCACTGATAGATCAAATTACAGTTGTGATTAGTCACAGGTGAGGGAGAATTAAAAAGGCTAAACTCTCTAAATATATACTAGGTGCATTTCTCTATGTTTTCATTCGGCCCTGTGCAAAAGTCCAGGTCAACGTTAACCACAGCATTTTTATTTTGTTTTCTGTAACATTTCTCAGATACATCTTACCCATTTTCCCATTAGCTGCTTATCCGTGTTTCCATTAGAAATATGTATAAGGTCATAATCTTCCCCCACCCTCACCCATTCCCACTCATTCTTGAAACATCTCCTTCCCCTGGAATGAGGAATGAAGATTCAAAAGGAATTGGGATTTCTGGGGAATGGCTTTAGAAGCAGACAGAACATTTTACAAGCACATGTTAATGTCTTGCTTAGAGCATAGAAAGAGGCAGCCTTGGAAGAAAAGAGTCGGAGGGTTTCTGTTCATCATGGTTCCCCCCAAAGGCTGCGATATGGGAGTGTCCCAGTTTGCTTCAAATCATTTGATTAGCCCAGATGTGGAAAATACAGTGGGTTGCAAAAGTATTCGGCCCCATTGAAGTTTTCCACATTTTGTCATATTACTGCCACAAACATGAGTCAATTGTATTGGAATTCCACATGAAAAACCAACACAAAGTGGTGTACACATGAGAAGAGGAACGAAAATCATACATAATTCCAAACATTTTTAACAAATAAATAACTGCAAAATGGTGTGTGCATAATTATTCTGCCCCCTTTGATCTGAGTGCAGTCAGTTGCCTATAGACATTGCCTGATGAGTGCTAATGACTAAATAGAGTACACCTGTGTGTAATCTAATGTCAGTACAAATACAGCTGCTCTGTGAGGGCCTCAGAGGTAGTGTTGGGCGAACACCTAGATGTTCGGGTTCGCGAACGTTCGCCGAACATCGCCGCGATGTTCGGGTGTTCGCGCCGAACTCCGAACATAATGGAAGTCAATGGGGACCCAAACTTTCGTACTTTGTAAAGCTTCCTTACATGCTACATACCCCAAATTAGCAGGGTATGTGCACCTTGGGAGTGGGTACAAGAGGAAAAAAAAATATTTGAAAAAGAGGTTATAGTTTTTGAGAAAATTGATTGTAAAGTTTCAAAGGAAAAACTGTCTTTTAAATGTGGAAAATGTCATGTTTCTTTGCACAGGTAACATGCTTTTTGTCGCCATGCAGTCATAAATGTAATACAGAGAAGAGGTTCCAGGAAAAGGGACCGGTAACGCTAACCCAGCACCAGCAGCACCAGCACCGTGATGGAACAGGAGCAGGCGCAGGAGGAGAAGGCCACGCTTTCAGGTGCAACTCAGGCCTTGCATGAGGACAAAAAAATGTGTGCGCAAAGCAATGCAATGAGTAGTTTTCAGGACACAATGGGCTATTCGGAGGAGCTATTCCCACCCCCACAATCTTCTACCTGTGAAAGGTCAATGGAACAGCCACAAATGTTGTGCCCGGATTCACAACCTTTTTCTGTGGAAAATGCACCTCGCACTGAAATGCAAGGCGAGGCCGAGGATGAACATGACGTCAACAACTCAACATGACGCAAAATGGGGGCGGAACAGAAAGCTGCTTTCAATGTTTTGAAGGCCTTAATTGCCTCCGGTGGCCAGTTAGATGCATCATTCATCACACCAAAATCCCAGAGCAATGTGTGCAGGAATTTGAATCGCAGGAGGTGTACCGAGATCATCTGGACAAGTGACCAAGTGACCAAGTGACAAGTGACCAAGTGAAAAGTGACCAGTGACAAAGTGACAAAGTGACAAAATGACAAAGTGACAAAATGACAAAGTGACAAGTGACAAGTGACAAAGTGACAAGTGACAAGTGACAAAGTGACAAGTGACAAAGTGACAAAATGACAAAGTGACAAGTGACAAAGTGACAAGTGACAAAGTGACAAGTGACAAAATGACAAAGTGACCAGTGACAAAGTGACAACTGAGAGGTTGTTCTGGGGAGCTCCACTGCACTCAGTCGCATATGAGGAGAGGTCTCGTCGGGACTGCTGATCCTCCTCAGCTTGCTCAAAGCCTTGAGGGTTCCTGAAGATCCTCTGCTTGGAGTTCGCCGGGGTTCAGCTTGGTGTCGGGGTCGGCGGCGTCCTCCTCACTCCAACGTGGCAGATCTTCTGTTGAAGGAAAAAAAAAAAACATTGTTAAAAGTCCAGTACCGCTTCTGAAGGACTCACCAAGAGATGCAGGAGAGCTTTAATCTAGCGCACCATCGCTCGCTGGGTGATGTCCCTCCCTACGCGCTGGAATTCTACGCTGCACATGCTAGCACGCTTTTGCGCAGTGCCGAGGCGCATTCCAGCAGCTAGCTACCAAGCTTCTGTGGATCTGATTGGGCCACCATGTTGGATCTCTGCCAAGTCCTCCAAAATTTTGAGCAATCCACGTTGCGTGACTGAGCAGTGACAACTCTACAGTCAGCATTACAATACCACTGCTGTGTTTACTGAAGAAATCAATGTTGAAGATGGAAACCGCTGGCATGATGCAAGTGGGGGATTCTGAAGATGAAAACGATCAGCGTGATGATACCAACATCAGGCAACCTGCCTCAGGAAACGCTGGTCCCAGCTATGACAAAGAACAGGACGAGGAACAGCTGGAGTTGGAGCAGGAATTGGATGCCCCCACTGCCGAGGGACAGAGCGGTGCACGTTGGACTTCCACAATTTAGCGGGAATGGACAGCAGAAGAGGAAGAAAGTGATGCTGGTGACGAATATGGTGCATCACAACAATCACAACGCTCACAAGAACATGAAGACAGAGGAGTCTGGCAGGACTCTATGGCACACATGGCTCAATTCATGCTAGACTGCATTGAACGCAGCCCGCGCATTATTCACTATTCATTATTATTCATTATTCTGGAATCTGGACAACACCAATTACTGGGTTTATACCCAGTTTATACAAACACAATGTTAAAAAACTGATTGAAGAAAGTGTCAGACAGGTCAAAAATGGAACAATTCCAGCAGGCCCTTGAGGATAGAGTTTAGAGAGGAGATTGACATCCTCCTCCTTCTCTAGCCAGTTGTACGCCGACAGACTGACTTCAGCAAACCCAGGAGGACCAGGAGGGCAGCAAAGAACACAAGCTGCTGCTAGTGCCGAAAAGGGAATGGTATTGGCAGTGTCCTTGGAGTGGGAACATTTTCTGACACCCATGCAGCAGCCCACAGAACAGCAATCGGGCAGTTCCACGTCCTCCAACACCAATCGCCTGGAGAAGATGGTCAAGGTCCAGGACTACATGTCAGATGGCGTAGCTGTGTTGAACAATCCATCTGCAGACAGACGGTGAGTGTGACAGGCAGCACAGAAGGACCATGGCAACTCACTCATAGTACCACAGTTTGATAGTGCTGCCCAAAAAATTATATGGATCCGTGGACCCGGGCACTGCGGGCAGTACTGGGAAGTGGGAACGCAGATTTTAGTACCTAAACACACGATACAACATGTTTTCCGGGGTCGGACTCTGAGGCACATACAGATGGTCCCGATCATCATCCTCATCATACAACTCTTCTCCTGAGTCTGACCCACCCACCACCTCTGCCACCCCAACATCCCCAGACACAGACCCCTCATCGTCCTCAACATTAACTTGGGATGCTGGCCTGAGCCAGACCTCCTCCTCCACATCAGGCCCCATCATCTCCTCAATGGCAGCCCTCATTAATCGCTCTGGCGACGGACCGATGGACACAACGTTCTCCTCCGGGGAGGGCTGCTGCTGACCACTGGCTGCTGGGGTGGATGTTATAGCTTGCGTGGGGCGTTGGCTGTTGCTGTTGTTGGGAGTGCTGCTCACAGCGGAGGTCTCTGAGGAACTCATGGTGAGCTCATATAGTGGTTGGCGGTGAGTGGATTATTACTGATCCCAGCAATATACACACTGACTGGCAGAGTACGCAATGCTATATAGTCTGGCTGAGCGGTGTACACAGAGTGGCAGTACACACAATGCTATATAGTCTGGCTGAGCGGTGTACACAGAGTGGCAGTAAACAATGCTATATAGTCTGGCTGAGCCGTGTACACAGAGTGGCAGTAAACAATGCTATATAGTCTGGCTGAGCGGTGTACACAGAGTGGCAGTACACACAATGCTATATAGTCTGGCTGAGCCGTGTACACAGAGTGGCAGTACACACAATGCTATATAGTCTGGCTGAGCGGTGTACACAGAGTGGCAGTACACACAATGCTATATAGTCTGGCTGAGCCGTGTACACAGAGTGGCAGTACACACAATGCTATATAGTCTGGCTGAGCGGTGTACACAGAGTGGCAGTAAACACAATGCTATATATAGCGTGGCTGAGCGAGGTACACAGTGGCAGTACACACAATGCTATATAGTCTGGCTGAGCCGTGTACACAGAGTGGCAGTAAACACAATGCTATATATAGCGTGGCTGAGCGAGGTACACAGTGGCAGTACACACAATGCTATGTAGTCTGGCTGAGCCGTGTACACAGAGTGGCAGTAAACACAATGCTATATATAGTGTGGCTGAGCGAGGTACACAGTGGCAGTAAACAATGCTATATATAGTGTGGCTGAGCGAGCGGTGTACTACTGTTCCCAGCAGCGACACACAATGACTGGGGGGGACCCTGGCTAGCGTGGCTGGAGAGCGAACTACCCTGCCTGCCTACCCAAAGCTAAACCCACAGAGAAATGGCGGAGATATGACGTGGTTCGGGTATTTATTTACCCGAACCACGTGACCGTTCGGCCAATCAGAGCGCGTTCGGGTCCGAACCACGTGACCCGTTCGGCCAATCACAGCGCTAGCCGAACGTTCGGGGAACGTTCGGCCATGCGCTCTTTGGTTCGGCCATGCGGCCGAACGGTTTGGCCGAGCACCATCAGGTGTTCGGCCGAACTCGAACATCACCCGAACAGGGTGATGTTCTGCAGAACCCGAACAGTGGCGAACACTGTTCGCCCAACACTACTCAGAGGTTGTCGAAGAGAATATTGGGAGCAACAGCACCGTGAAGTCCAAAGAACACACAAGACAGGTCAGGGATCAAGTTATTGAGAAATTTAAAGCAGGCTTAGGCTACAAAAAGATTTCCAAAGCCTTGAACATCCCACAAAGCACTGTTCAAGCGATCATTCAGAAATGGAAGGAGTATGGCACAACTGTACACCTACCAAGACAAGGCCATCCACCTAAACTCACAGGCCAAACAAGGAGAGCGCTGATCAGAAATGCAGTCAAGAGGCCCATGGTGACTCTGGACGAGCTGCAGAGATCTACAGCTCAGATGGGAGACTCTGTCCATAGGACAACTATTAGTCATGCACTGTACAAAGTTGGCCTTTATGGAAGAGTGGCAAGAAGAAAGGCATTGTTAACAGAAAAGCATAAGAAGTCCCGTTTGCAGTTTGCCACAAGCCATGTGGGGGATAGAGATGTCGCGAACCTCCGATTTTAGGTTCGCGAACCTCCGCGAAAGGTTCGGTTTGCAAAAAAGTTCGCGAACCGCAATAGACTTCAATGGGGAGGCGAACTTTGAAAATTTTAAAAACTTCTTCCGGCTGGAAAAATGATAGAAAACATGTTTCAAGAGCTCTAATACCTGGAGGCACACCTGATTGAGTGAAATACACATCACTGCTGGAGGACCCACTCTCCCACCTCCAAGCAAGGTCCTTATACCATTTGACTCAGTTGTCTGCCTACACTAATTAGTTATGGGACAGCTGCTACACACTCTGCTAGGGTGATTTTAATTAGCCTCTTGTGGGTCTCCTCCCTCGTTTCACCTGTTTGCTTCTCCCTCCTACCGGAGGGAGGAGGGTCTCATCTGCCAAGGAATTATACTATTTCAAAAACCAGTTTACATCATATCATGGTTGGGAATCGAACCCAGATCTCACTGTGTGGTGGGCAAGCACACTAACCACTGTACCACAACAGTAGTAACTGAATCTGGCCTAAAATTTACCATGTATGCTCAATGCAATAGAAACATTAGGTTGCTTAAAGGGAACCTTAACTGAGAGTGATATGGATGTTTCCTGTAAACAATACCAGTTGCCTGGCAGTCCAGCTGATCTTTGTGACTGCAATAGTGCCTGAATCACACCCTGAAACAAGCATGCAGCTAATCCAGTCTGACTTCAGTCAGAGCACCTGATCTGCATGCTTGTTCAGGGGCTGTGGCTAAAAGTATTAGAGACACAGGATCAGCAGGCAATTCAGGCAACTGGTATTAGTTTAAAAGGAAAAATCCATATCCTTCTCCGTTTAGGTTCCCTTTAAGGATTTGTAGCATAAAAGCCAACTCACATTGACTGGGATTTGAACCTGGGTCTCACTGTGTGGTGGGCAAGCACACTAACCACTGTACCACAACAGTAGTAACTGAAGCTGGCCTAAAATTTACCATTTATGCTCAATACAAGAGAAAAAGTAGACAAGACAAATAACATTTATATCACACTTTTCTCCTGACGTACTCAAAACACCAGAGCTGCAGCCACTAGGGCATGCTCTACAGGCAGTAGCAGTGTTAGGAAGACTTGCCTAAGGTCTCCTACTGAATAGGTGCTGGCTTACTGAACAGACAGAGCTGAGATTTAAACTCTGGTCTCCTGTGTCAGAGGCAGAGCCCTTAACCATTACACCATGCAGCCACTGCTTATGGATATGTAGCCAGACATGGCCTTGTCTTTGTGTTCAACAGTTGTCAAGAGAAAAATTAGACAAGATAGCAGTGTTAGGAAGACTTGCCTAACAATGACAATGACCCTAAACATAAAGCCAAGGCAACAATGGAATGGTTCAAAACAAAACATATCTATGTGTTAGAATGGCCCAGTCAAAGTCCAGATCTAAAACCAATCGAGAATCTGTGGCAAGATCTGAAAACTGCTGTTCACAAACGCTGTTCATCTAATCTGACTGAGCAGGAGCTGTTTTGCAAAGAAGAATGGGCAAGGATTTCAGTCTCTATATGTGCAAAGCTGGTAGAGACATACCCTAAAAGACTGGCAGCAAAAGGTGGTTCTACAAAGTATTGACTCAGGGGGCTGAATAATTACGCACACCCCACTTTGCAGTTATTTCTTTGTAAAAAATGTTTGGAATAATGTATGATTTTCGTTCCACCTCTCACATGTACACCACTTTGTATTGGTCTTTCACGTGGAATTCCAATAAAATTGATGCATGTTTGTGGCAGTAATGTGGCAAAATGTGGAAAACTTCAATGGGGCCGAATACTTTTGCAACCCACTGCAAGTAACAATCTCCTGCTTCAGCCAGCTATTAACTCCTTCAGGATACAGGGAGTTCCCAGGCAGTTTGCACTCCCCAAAGAGAGTGTGAATTCCAGGCCTGCAAAGAAGAGCAGTTTTGGGAACTGGCTAGAAATCAAACTGACATATTTTTTATTTTTAACAATATCAAGTTGAAAAAGACTTGAAGAGCACTGATAAATGGTTGTAGCAATGTCTACTTTAATAAACAACAGGTGATTTTCTCTCAGTCATCAAGCCTCAGCAAGCCAACCTACAATCAGGGTACCACTGAACTGAGGTGTCATATCCTCACCTGCTCTGCAAGTCTGTGAATGTTCTAGCAGTTCAGGAAGTCAGTGTGAGAGTTTGATTTCCTGTAAGGTTGCAGATGGGATCCCCAACACTCCTGCAGATGTGCAACAGCCTGCATAGTCCGGCAATTCCAGTGGGCAGGCTCTGCAAGGTGGAGTTTCCTGCATTCCTGTAGATTGGCCGAAAGCCACTTATGATGTCCCCTGTAAGAGGCAGATGTGTGTAATCACTTGTTCCTCCTATGCATTATGTCACAGATGCTGACTGCGGTTGATTAACTAGCTCATTGCTATGCATGAATGATGTGCAGGAAGTGGTTTTTGGTTGACTGCTGGGAGGTTTGGCCTGTTGTGATTGGCTTACTGTGGTTAATAAGCTTCTCCTAATTCTCACTCATTACCCGTGATAGTGTAATTTACACTAGCTGCTGGGTTATTTGGATTACTGTTGATCTTCTGTTGTGACTATTGCCTGAACTCTGACTACTCTTTTTGATTGCTGCCTGGACCGACATTGGATTGTTTCTGACTCTGATCGTTATGCCGACAGCCGGTAATCTCACTATAGGGTTACAGCGCCACCCGGAGGACGGAGAGAAAACTGGATCCCAGGGAGGTGAGTCTGTGCTAAGCTGCTGCAGATCTCCCTAGCAACATGATTTTTTTTTCAGGTGTTAGGGTCTGAAAGGGTGCAAAAAAACTGTACCTATTTTAGACCCTAAAATCCAAAAAGAATCATACCGCCAAGGGGGGTAATCATACCTTCAGACAGATTAAAAAAAAAAAGCTATAAATATTTAAAACAATCCAACAGAGCACAGAAATATTAATAATGTTAAAACACTCTTTTTTTTGTAAGTAATAAATTATGCTGATTTAAATTACTCAAGCACAAACGCATTCTTCAAAGAAAAATAAGGATCATAGTCTTTAAAAGTTAGAATGTAAATGGCTTTCTTTATCTGTGTTACCTATTTCATCAAGATGAACATCTTTTTTTGTCTTTTTTTTAATGCAGCACATACAGATTTAATGCTTAAAATATGTCTTTGTATTTGGCAAAAAAAATTCTTTGATGCATAAAATACCACATAAAAACAAGAAAAAAGACTATACATGCCTTTGTAGAAAAAGGCCTACATTTGATAAATGGCCCTTGTAATCGTGCGTGTATTTTTAGATGAACACCTATGAGAACAAGGCTTCTTACAAGACAATTATGTGCTTGCACTTAGTGATTTTTTTTTTTCCTTGCTTGAAATGATGAAATTGTCTCTCAATTTTAATAACACACTAAACTGCTTTCCTCCATGCAAATGAAGTTTTCACTGGGATTTCAACCAATTACAGGCAAACATTTAGATTTGTTAATGCATTCTTCCCGCATATTAATTTTTTCCATTCAGATTAAACACACTTCTACAGATAAAAGCTTCATGAAATTGGCTTAATACAGCCAATAAATTCACAAACAGCATTAAAGAAATCTCGCTAAATGTGCAATATGGAAAAAAAATATACATTTTGGTTCGACGTACAATTAAGACTGTAAAAATACATTTGCTGAGTGCATTTATTTCTTTAAAGAAAAACTACGTGTTGTTTAACCATGGAAAATCCCTGTAGGTCTAAAACAAATACTAATGTTGGTAAGTATATTTTAACAGATCCATTGGGATACTAAAAGAACATTTTATTTGCAGAGTTTTTTTTCTTTTTCTTTTTTTTTGTTAATAATAGGATGAATTTTTCTATTTTAATGTCTCATCTATTATTCATAACTAAACATACCAAAAATAAGGCCAGAAATGTAATTAAATGATAACTGTGCTATTAACACAATTATTATATTATAATTATTATTGATTTCTAAAGTGTCAGCATATTCCATGGTGCTGTACAAAGTAAGAAACAAACATGGGGTACATAATACAGACAATGGTGTACACCAATATACAAAATACAGAATTGATACAAAATACAGAATTGGTAATTACAGTGACAAAAATAACATGATTAATAAAATGTATTCAAATTAAAAACAAATTCAAAGACACAAAAGGGTGAGAGAGCCCTTGCAGGCTTACAGTCTAAAGCCTAGGTTCTCAACGTGTGGAACGCCTACCCCAGGGGGTACTTGTGATGGTTCCAGGGGGGGTACTCAGGATTGATATACATAAAGCGGAATATAACCCTGCATTTCAACTTTGCTCTAAAACATTATTTACAGCATATTATATGCAACCAGCATTTTTTTTTTATTAGACCAGCTTTAAAGTTCCGTGGAGAGAAATACTGCCTCAGCCGAAGTTTAGATAGATACATTTAAGTAAACAAAATGTAACAAGTGAGGAATGTGACCCACTTTCTCTGACTGTGCAGGAGCTGGAGGACAGCCAAAGAGTGTGTAACATTCACCACTTGTTACATTGTGTTTATATATAATATGCTGTAAATAATGTTTTAGAGCAAAGTTGAAATGCAGGGTTATATTTCGCTTTAACCAAGAATACCAAATTTAGGGCTTGATTCACAAAGCCGTGCTAACTCTTAGCACGGCTGCGCTACGCTTCGCGGGCGGTTTACCGTGCATAAAACTTTACGCGCTCTATAACAAACGTTTGCGCGCATTCACAAGGCACAATGCATGCAAAATTACGCATTGTGCTGCGTGAAGGCGCGGGCAGGTTTGTTATAGCGCGTGTAAAGTTTTATGCACGGTAAAACGCGTGCGAAGCATAGTGCGGCCGTGTTATGAGTTAGCGTGGCTTTGTGAATCAAGCCCTAAGAGTTTTAGAAAATGATACATCTTATTTAAACAATACTAAATTAGTATTTTAGCTAATCAAAAGCAATATTAAATGCTTGGAAATTGTTCGGAACCAATTATCATGTACTACGATTAAATATATATTTGTCAAGGGGTACTTGTGATAATTTTTTATATGCTACGGGGTACTTGGTGAGTGCAGGGGTTTAAAAGGGGGTACATATCCATAATAAGTTAAGAAACACTGGTCTAAAGGAACAATTAGGTTGTTAACATATGCAGTACAGCAGCTCTCAATATTAAGATTAGTTTTAAATATGTTTTTTCTGGTGTGGTAGGTCTGTTCCCACTCTCCCTCACCACCAGAAATCTCTGTAGGGAGATGACACACGGGCTTATTCAGAATCATGAAAAAAAAAAATCTCTCAACAGTGGCCAAAGGGAACATTAGAAGACTTCTCTCAAATCCTAGTATTAGCTTGAAGGTGCCCGTTTACTATGCTATTAGTGGTAGAGTTAATAATATCATTTGTACAGCAGAAGGAAATGGCAGCGCTTCCAAACAGACGCTGCACCTGAACTGACTACCTGCACAGGTATGCAGAGCTCAAACAACGGGCAGGTTACACACCTTGCATTCAAAACAGGTACAGTAAAGGGGGGCGTTAGCTTCAGCATAAGTTGTGCACAAATTATCCCTAATAGACTCTCCAACGGCGGTGACGTGCCCCATAGGAGAGAAACTAACCACTAATCTAGCAGTGAAACATATAAAAAAGTGAAGCATGTTCAAATAATGAAAATTGTCCAAAAAAAAAGGTTAAAACCTCAAACTAATGTAACAGTGAAACATATTCAACAGTGAAACATATCCAACAGTGAGCCCTAGCTAGTCTAAAATTAAAATCATAATCCTTACCTGGTGCAGCTAGCCATAAATGGTATACACATTTGTTCAGAAGACAGCAAGCAATGGGCAGCGCTCACAGGCTGCAAGTGAAGTGAAAGCTCCAGAGATATGCCCAGCCCCTTGGGGCTAAATACACACCTTGAATACAAATCAGATGCAAATTATGTGCTAACACTAATCTAAATTCTAAAATTTGAATGCAAGCTGACACCCCTGGAGGCAGCTAGCCTGAAGTATACATAAGTTTTGTACAGCAGAAGGAAATGGCAGCGCTTCCAAACAGACGCTGCACCTGAACTGACTACCTGCACAGGTATGCAGAGCTCAAACAACGGGCAGGTTACACACCTTGCATTCAAAACAGGTGCAGTAAAGGGGGGCGTTAGCTTCAGCATAAGTTGTGCACAAATTATCCCTAATAGACTCTCCAACGGCGGTGACGTGCCCCATAGGAGAGAAACTAACCACTAATCTAGCAGTGAAACATATAAAAAAGTGAAGCATGTTCAAATAATGAAAATTGTCCAAAAAAAAAAAAGGTTAAAACCTCAAACTAATGTAACAGTGAAACATATTCAACAGTGAAACATATCCAACAGTGAACCCTAGCTAGTCTAAAATTAAAATCATAATCCTTACCTGGTGCAGCTAGCCATAAATGGTATACACATTTGTTCAGAAGACAGCAAGCAATGGGCAGCGCTCACAGGCTGCAAGTGAAGTGAAAGCTCCAGAGATATGCCCAGCCCCTTGGGGCTAAATACACACCTTGAATACAAATCAGATGCAAATTATGTGCTAACACTAATCTAAATTCTCCAGGGGTGTCAGCTTGCATTCAAATTTTAGAATTTAGATTAGCGCTGCCCATTGCTTGCTGTCTTCTGAACAAATGTGTATACCATTTATGGCTAGCTGCACCAGGTAAGGATTATGATTTTAATTTTAGACTAGCTAGGGTTCACTGTTGGATATGTTTCACTGTTGAATATGTTTCACTGTTACATTAGTTTGAGGTTTTAACCTTTTTTTTTTTTGGACAATTTTCATTATTTGAACATGCTTCACTTTTTTATATGTTTCACTGCTAGATTAGTGGTTAGTTTCTCTCCTATGGGGCACGTCACCGCCGTTGGAGAGTCTATTAGGGATAATTTGTGCACAACTTATGCTGAAGCTAACGCCCCCCTTTACTGTACCTGTTTTGAATGCAAGGTGTGTAACCTGCCCGTTGTTTGAGCTCTGCATACCTGTGCAGGTAGTCAGTTCAGGTGCAGCGTCTGTTTGGAAGCGCTGCCATTTCCTTCTGCTGTACAAAACTTATGTATACTTCAGGCTAGCTGCCTCCAGGGGTGTCAGCTTGCATTCAAATTTTAGAATTTAGATTAGTGTTAGCACATAATTTGCATCTGATTTGTATTCAAGGTGTGTATTTAGCCCCAAGGGGCTGGGCATATCTCTGGAGCTTTCACTTCACTTGCAGCCTGTGAGCGCTGCCCATTGCTTGTTGTCTTCTGAACAATAATATCATTTGTCTGTGTTGCCACTTGGCACCACCTTGCGTCATATTAGACAAAATGTCAGCAGAAATCCTGTTTGATTTTTGATGTGATAAATGTAGCTGCTAGCTTTGTACTGTTGGGGCTGGAAATTCTATAGGGGCCCAATTTGTTGCAGAGTGAATGCACCAGAGCATCTCACCGGTCCAGCATGCATGCTCCTCCTTTCTTCCTGCGGAGTCCTGTCTCCATCCCCACGGCATCTCCCTCTTGTGCATAAGTGTGTACAAGCCTGCAGATCATGGCAGGAAATGGGGGAGGGGGGCAGCCTAGTACTATCTGGGGTAGGACAAATGCTACTCAATGTTACTATTTAAAGGAGGGTGTAATAATTGCTGCCTAATGCTGTTATCTGGGGGTGGAAGGGAACATTAGCCACCTAATGCTGTGATCTGGGGGCTGGAGAACTATTTTCATCTACTATCCTTCCAAATGCAGTTCAAAGCCAGTGAAATGCCTGCCAGGGCCCATCAGATCGATCATGCACACAAACAAACGCACACAAATGCACACGCGCACACACACACAAACACACACCACACATGCACGCGCACACACACACACGCGCACACACACACAAACACACACACACACACACACACACACACACACACTCACACACACACCACACACACACAGACACACACATGCATGCACGTGCACACATACACACTCATATGCATGCACGTGCACACACACAAACACACACCACACATGCACACACACACACACATGCACACACACACACATACACACACACACACACATATGCATGCACGTGCACCCACACCACACATGCACTCACACACACACACACACATGCATGCATGTGCACACACACACAAACACACACCACACATGCACACACACACACACGCACACACACACACAACAACAAACACACTCAAACACACACCACACATGCATGTGCACACACACACAAATATATATAAATATATATATAGACAATGTTATAATTTGAATAGATTTTCAATTAATTTTTTTTTTATCTAATGTTCAATCTATTTAAATTATTTTTTGCACTCACATCTGTCATCACTGCGGAACACCAAATATTGGAGTAGTCCAATTACTTCCACACAGGAACTGATGAAACCTGGTAGAACAAAATGTGTAAGTTTGAGGTGGGTTAGAGCCAGCATTTTAGGGTAATCTGGAATTGTTTGTTTGATGTTACATTTGTGAGTGCTTTCAGTAAT
Organism: Hyperolius riggenbachi; assembly: GCF_040937935.1. Classification (NCBI taxonomy): domain Eukaryota; kingdom Metazoa; phylum Chordata; class Amphibia; order Anura; family Hyperoliidae; genus Hyperolius; species Hyperolius riggenbachi. Next base: position 99,012,537 of record NC_090649.1, read on the forward strand.
TGGTAGTAGGATGAAGTATTAACACAGCACAATTATTTTCTGGAAATGCCAAACTGAACAGGTGGGGTATTCAGTCTGGAATTAAACATATCCAGAGATGGAGGTGTCCTGATCTGCTGAGGTAAAGAGTTCCATAATATAGGTGCGGCATGACAGAAGGCTCTGGGACCAAAAGGTTTCAGGTGGACTCTGGGTGTGACTAAATTATTGGAGCCTGTGGATCTGAGAATGCAGAGATTGCTATGCAGCTGCAGCATTTCGTTAATGTATCCAGGGCGCAGATTATGAGGTGAGTTAATTACACACCGACCGATGCACTCCAGCTATGCAAGGGAGACAGGAGGGGGGACCATGGAGAGGGAGGAACGATGTCAGCCCACAATTCTGCTGTCACCCAAATGAGCGGAGGCGAGAGGAGGTCGAATGCTGCCCTGACCCAGGATGCCGCCTGAGGAAGAGGCATCACCTGGCATCATGGGCGGTCTGGGGATGGACATGTATAACTAGATCTAGTCAGAACTGGAAGGAATTGTTGTTAGAAAGAAATGGTGAGCTTCTGTGAAGAACTGATGGCAAGGTGATTGTGTAATATTCATTTGAAGATACACCATGCCCCATATGCAATTACATTTTTCTCTTGATTTTTCTCCTAGAAGATAATTTGTCATCAACTCTTCAGCACTTTACAATAGAAAAAATAACCAAAAAAATATTAAAAAAAATAAGTGGAAAATAGGTGAATAGGTTTTTTTTTTTTTTGAGTATTATTTTGCTTGCTGGTGATTAAGAATGCATTTTATTGGCAAATTTGAAAACATCACCTAGGAGAAAACTCAGGAGAAAAAAGTTAATTGCATATGGGCCCATGCACAATATTCAATTCATTTATTCTCCTAAGTTTTCTCTTAGGTGATATTTTACATCTTATTAATAAAATAGTTTTTGACCATTTCAGCCCGCGGGTATTTTTCACTTTATGCATCAGAGCAATTTTCACCTCCCATTCATTCACCAAAGACTTGATCACTAATTATCATAATGAATTGATCTATATCTTGTTTTTTTTCCAGCACCAATTAGGCTTACTTTTGGTAGTGCATTTTGCTAAGAATTATTTTTTTCTAAATGCATTTTCACAGGAATATTAAAGTGGATCTGAGATGAACTTTTACTCATTGCATAATTGTGTTCCTTTCCTATTGTTTATAGGGCATTCCTCAAGCCAAATACTTTTTTGTTTTTGTTTTGTTTTAATACTCTAATTTCCTATAAACTAAACAAGCCACGCCCACAGGTTTTTAGAGAGCCAAGGCACTTTCAGACAGTAGCAAGGGCTCATGGGAGCTCAGTCTGGGGAGCTCAGTCTGGGAAGGAGGAGGGGGAGGTATTACTAGCCAGAGATTTCAGAGGCAGAGGGGAGGAGGAGGGGGATTCGTTTTTTTTTTGCTCAAGATGCAGATAAGCCTGCCTCTGTGTAATGTTTACAAACAACATGGCTGCTGTCATTGTATCACAGGAAGAAATAATCATTTTCTATTAAAGCTGTTTGCAGCTAGATTTGCTGTGTAAACTATCTAAACTTTAGATAAGATATATAGACAAGTTACTTGTTATAGTTAGTTTTTCATCTCGGATCCACTTTAAGAAAAAAAATGGGAAAAAATTCTCAATTTCTCAGATTTCGGCCATTATAGCTGTAAAAAAATACATGCTACCATAATTAAAACCTATGTGTTTTATTTGCTCATTTGTCCCGGTTATTACACCATTTAAATGATGTCCTTATCACAATTTATGGCGCCAATATTTTATTCAGAAATAAAGGTGCATTTTTTTCAGTTTTGCATCCATCACTATTTACAACTTATAATTTAAAAAATGTTCATAATATACCCTCTTCACATGCATATTAAAAAAAAATTCAGACACTTAAGTAACTATTTATGTTTTTTGTTTTTTTTAATTGGAATTTTTTTTCCATAAAAACTTTTATTTGGGTAATTTTTGATGTGGGAGGTAAACAGTTAATTTTAAATGTAATAATGTGGGTTTATTTTATTAAAAAATGTATGTAGATGTAGTTTTACTATTTGGCCACAAGATGGCCACAGTGATTTTTTTTAGCCCTGGAAGCGAAGTGCTCGCTTCCAGGAAGCATACGGAGGATGGGAAACTTTTTTTTTTTGCTCAGAAAGACAGCGGCCTCTGATAAGAAGCCGTCGGCTTTTCTGCTGGGAACTTAGATCAATGAATGAACTATGTTCCCATTCATTGATCTCCAGGTACGGGGGCATGCAGACATGCGCAACTGCACAGCAGCAGCCGCCTGGACGTGACAATCACGTTCAGGCAGCAGGAATAGTTAAAGGACCACTGTCACGAAAATCCTAAAATTTAAAATATATGTCAACTCATATAAATATGAAGAACGTTTATTCTTGACTAAAATGAGCCACAGATTATTTATCTGCTATGTTGCTGTCACTTACAGTAGGTAGTAGAAATCTGACATTACCGACAGGTTTTTGGGCTAGTCCATCTCTCCACGGGGGATTCTCAGCATAGCCCTTATTCTTTATAAAGACACTCACTGAAAAAGATTTATACAAAGATGCTAGCCAGCCTCCCTGTTCACTGTACAATTTTTATGGCAGTTGGACAGAGAAACTGCCATTCACTAAGTGCTTTTGAAAATTGAGAAAACACTGAGAAGTCCCCACGAGGAGATGGGCTAGTCCAAAACTTGTCAGCAATGTCAGTTTTCTACTACTTACTGTAAGTGACTGCAACATAGGACAAAAGTAATTTATGGCTCATTTTACTCTGGAGGAAACATACTGCTCACATGTATATGTGTATATATATTTTAGATTTTATGATTTTTGCAACAGTGGTCCTTTAAAGGGGTACTTTCGCAAAAAAAAGTAGGCAGTTAAAAAATGTGACAGATGACAGGTCAGGAAATGCTGTTGAAAACAAAGAAAGCCCCGAGAATCCCCCTTAAAAAGATGGACTGGCCCAAAACCTGTCATCTGTCACATTTTTTAACTGGCTACTTTTTTCGCGAAAGAACCCCTTTAAGCCACCAGCAAGCAAGAAAATACTCAGAAAAATTTTGACAGTACTTCTTCACCTACTTTTTGGTACTTTTTAATTGTAGAGTGTTGATAGGTTATATTAAACAGAAGATGAAAATGTTTCTCCTAGGAAAAAATTAGGAGAGAACATGAATTGAATAAGGGTCCTTGATCCATATGTAATTTACTTTTTTCCTCAGTTTTCTCCTAGGAGATAATTTTTCAACTTCTGTTTACAATAACTTTTAAACACTCTGCAACTAAAATAGTGCCACAATGTAGGTGAAAACGTACTAGCAGAAATATTTCGACTATTTTCGCGCTTACTGGTGGTTTAACAAGCACGTCATCAACATGGTGTAAATATATATCACTTAGGAGAAAACTTAGGAGAAAAAGCTAATTTCATATTTTCTTCTATGGCCTAGTGCACACCAGAGCATTTCGGCAGCGTTTTGCGACCCGCTTGCGTGTGCGGATCCGCTAGGGTAATGTATATCAGTGGGCTGGTGCACACCAGAGGCATTTTTCAGAAACGCATACTCCCGGGCTGCTGCAGATTTTGGATTGCGGAGGTGTTTCTGCCTCCAATGTAAAGTATAGGAAAAACGCAAACAGCTCTGAAAAACGGCAGTTCAGAGCAGTTTTCCAGACGTTTTTGTTACAGTAGCTGTTCAGCAACAGCTTTACTGTAACAATATATGAAATCTACTACGCCAAAAACGCTTCACAAAACCGCAAAACGCTAGCTGAAACGCTACAGAAAAATAAGAAAAAGCGTTTCAAAATCTGCTAGCATTTTGCGGATCTGCTAGCGGTTTTTGGTGTGCACCAGGCCTAAGTGATATTTTAAATCTTGTCAATAAAATGCCTTTTGATTTCACCAGCTATAAAGAAAATACTTAAAGGGACTCCGAGCAGTGCAGAAACTATGGAAAGATGCATATCATTTTAAAGCTCTCTTTCTCCTCTTTCCAGTGATATATAAATCGTTGCCCTACGCCTTTTAGTTTTCGCTAGTTTCGCGATTGAAATTGCCGCGGCCGCGATTTCAATCGCGAAAATAAAGAAAACTAAAAGGCGTAAGGCAACGATGGAAAGATGGATATCATTTTAAAGCTCTCTTTCTCCTCTTTCTGGTGACACCTAAATCGTCGCTCTACGCCTTTTAGTTTTCTTTATTTTCGCGATTGAAATCGCGGCTGCGGCAATTTCAATCGCGAAAATAGCGAAAACTAAAAGGCGTAGGGCAGCGGTTTATATATCATTGGAAAGAGGAGAAAGAGAGCTTTAAAATGATATGCATCTTTCCATAGTTTCTGCACTGCTCGGAGTCCCTTTAAAATAGTTTTGATTGTACTTTTCCCCCAACCTGTTACTTTTTCAATTGCAAAGTGCTACAAAGTTTAATAGAAGATGAAAAAAGATCTCCCACGTGAAAACTTAGGAGCAATTCCCTTTTTCTCCTGAGTTTTCTCCTAGGTGATATTTTGTCAAACTTGTCACTAAAATGATTTTTAAACCACCAGCAAGCAAGAAAATACTCAAACTATTTTGACAGTACTTTTTCACCCACTTTTTTGATACTTTTTAATTTGCAAATTGCTTAAAATCATTTACATACAAGATGATTTACAAAAATATCTCCAGGAAAAATGTTAATTGCATATATGTTTATTTTATACTCCAGAGTGCATGCCCAACAAATAATGAGAAATACACAGCAACATTACTTTTGTTAACAGCAATGGAATGGAATAGGGAAATAAATATTTATCTAGCTCTAGGCTGTCCTCAAGTTCTCCCAGTGCTCATGTTTCCTGTAATGCTGTGAAATACCCACATGGCAAACTGATGATGAAGTTTGCACACCAAGCCAAAACTCTTTTTTGTTTTTATACAAACAACGTTATTCACTATTAGGGAAAGCTGCTAACTGATAACAGGGCTAAATTGAATATTCAATCAGGCTACTTTCACAGTGGAGAGGCAGAGAAAGATCTGGCACTATAGCTTTTAATGTAGCAAAATTTTGCAGGGCTAAAACGCCAAGCTTCTTCTGAGGAGTGCACTCCTCAGAAGAAGCTTGGCGTTTTAGCCCTGCGAAACGGCGTAAGGCCGTGCACCCATTGGCACCCACACCTGCTGCCACCCTAATACTCAGGTTAGCATTGAACTTTGTGCTGTTGTCACTTATCAATGTCATACTGATCAATCACGATCGTGCATTGTAATTTGTATCTGCTGTTACCACAAGCATTCAAGCACTTGTCAATTTTGCTACATTAAAAGCTATAGTGCCAGATCTTTCTCTGCCTCTCCATATATTTGAACTGACTACTCTTCCGATCTTGAGCACATAGCCCGCCTGAGTATTTATCACTGGCCTCTTACAGTTTTCTCCGAGTGCCTACCAACTCTCCACATTACTTTCACAGTGGGACATTGCGTTTTGATGCGACGTTAAAGTCGCAATGCAAACTAACAACGCAATGTCCCAAAAATGTCACAGCGTTACTCTATGCCCTGTTATCGTCGCATACAGTAGGCATACAGGCAATGAAAAGTATGCTTCCAGGTCATTACTGAGCATGTGCAAACAGTCCAACGCAGCTAATAACGTGTATAACGCACTGCATACAGCACTTTCTAATAATGCTACATGTTACACACAAACACAACATGTGCACTGAATGTCGCACAGACTTAGTATTGCTGTGTATTTGTCCACATTAAAATATTTTCTAACGTGCGACTTTAACGTCGCACTGTGAAAGAGGCCTCATGATTTTTTTATGTAGCAAACCTCTTTTGTCAAATTTTAAAGAGGAACTGTAACCAAGGATTGAACTTCATGCCAATCAGTAGCTGATGCGCCCTTTCCCATGAGAGATCGTTACCTTTTCTTGAACAGTTCATCACAGGTCTGTATGGCTGATATTGCAGGGAAACCCCTCCCACAGTGTGATGTCAGCACCTATGTCCTGACATCACACTGTGGGAGCCTTGCATAGTGGGAAATAATGTCTGTTTCCAATTGCCTGGCAACCACTATTTCCCTCTGTCCATATGTATATCTATAAAAAAAAAAAAAAAAAGCCTTTTAGCCTATAGCATTGTTAAGGGGCGTGGTTATAGATAATGGCAGTTGGTGCTGTCTGTTTTTTTTTTCATGTCTGCCAGTAGTAAAAATGATTGCGTGCAGGCTGATTGTGGATCAAACAATATGAACAAATTACATGGCGAATATCAATAATTTCTTGAGCCCTCTTCTATTTTTAAACTTCTCACTTTTTGCAATGTATTGATTTGTTTTTCCCCTTTTCTTTACAGTTCCTCTTTAAGGCCAAAAGCCTTGTCAAACTGGATTGCTTTGTGAAATAATCATAGGTGGACACTAGTTTTACAATTTTATTCTGTCTTCATGATTAAATTAAGTTGTTTTTACAGGAAAAGCAAAAATGGAACTTTGGTGTGTTGATTCCCTCTGCCCTCTCTGCTCCTCTCTGGATATAAGAATATCATTCAACCCCACTATAATCAGATGAATTATATTCCGATGTCGCAGACAGGGTAACGCTTCTGAAATAATATGTAAAATCAGTCTTATAAATGTTAAAGTATTAAACTTTTACTACAATAGTTAAAATAAATAGTACAATGGACATAAAATATGCAGAGTTAAATAGTTAATAAGGTTGACGTGTGGGCCACCAAGCTCAACTAATAGCATATATTTATTTTATTAATGGCTATATTACTGGCAGCCGTAATGTATATGCGCACAGCTGATGAAAGGTAAATATGTATAAAAAGACATTTAAACTGTCATTTCTCTGACTTTGCTTAATGAAAAGTAATGTAGATATTTCAAATGAGCGTCTAACATCAAAGAACATCATTAACTTTTATTGAGTGCAGTGTTTTCAATGACATGAATGCAAATCTACAGCTTATATTGTGATCTGAATTTTAATAAATAGTGATAGTGAGTCTATAACTAAAGGGGCTTCAGAGAATGCTTCCAGTCCTATGAAGCCCGGGGATCAAGCATGACCTACGCTTCTCCTTATAACCCCTATTTAAATAACTTTTCTCTCTTTCTCACAGGTGATATTTTCATACCTTATCAACAAAATACATTTTAGCTGGTTCCCAACCACTGGACCAGGGGTGTAGCAATAGTGCTGCAGAGGTCCCGACCGCACTGGGGCCCTTGGGCCCTCCCTTAGCCACAATATTAGCTCTTTATTGGTCCTGTGCTTGTAATAATCACTTTTATAGATGCTTTGAATTGTAATAATCCTTAATAAACTGTTCCCTATCCCCTTCTTGTACCTCTGACACTGTGGTTGTCTTTATCAAGTTTTGGTGCACTCTATAAGTTTTAATGTATAGAATGCTGGGGGAGGGGCCCAATGTAAAAATCGCACTAGGGCCCATAGCTCCTTAGTTATGCCACTTCGTTGGACAGTGTATCTACACCCCTGTATACTTAATTTAACAACCAGGGACGTAGATACACGTATCTTTCTATTTAATCATGGCTCGGGGATCCACGACCGCCCTTGGCAGAGTAGTGATTGGGGAATGGGAACATGTGTTCCCATTCAAAGTACCCGCAGTGAGATGCTGATGGTCATTCACAAAATAAAAGTAAACACAAACACATACACATTACTTCCTGTGTACTATTCAGTACACAGGAATACAATGTGGGGACATCTAGTGGCTAAATGTAAAGAAGACACAATGACGTCAATTCATCAAGCATTACCGCATGTGGTAATGCTGAAAACAGCTGATTTTACAGAGTACTTAGGAAAGTGTCAATTCATCAAGGCTGTTACCACATGAAAAGCTGAAATTATCGAGTAGTGAGGTAAATTACCGACTTGTGTGGTAAATACCTCAACAAATGTCAGTAAATGTTAATTCATCAAGGTCACAGCATGCAAAATAACACAGTTCCATTACCAACAGTTCTCCTCTGTCGGTATCAGTGCGGGACTCACAGAACTCACAGAAGTAGAGATGATTACCTATGACTGACAGGAGCAGAAGCCAATAGAAATAGCCCCTGTCTCCTGCAAGTCCGGATGATGCATTTTGATAGGACCCGCGTGCTTCTCCGGCGGGTCTATCTTACCGACCCCCAGGCAGCGAGCAGAGAAATCATGGAACAAAAGAGGCTTCCCCTGCCTCCCTTCTGCAGTTTAGCCTCTTAGATTCCTGTTTGAAGATGTGGAGGAGCTAGTGGGCAAATCATCTAAGCAGGGCATGTGTAATGTCTCCTGGTTGTTGTTCTAAGCTGTGGCAATCAAATAAAATGGTAAGAAAGACTAATGGACAGATTCAAAGCAGGCAGAGGCAGTATAACAAAAAGAATAACAAAACATGTACTTCTAAAGGGATGTCGGGATGCCTCTTGCCTCTTTTTGTTTATCGGACAGCCTTGATGAATTGACGCCCATATTACATTAAAATTAATAATAAAACTAAATTGCCAATTATTACAAAAGTCTTCATCTTTAGGTCATCTGAGGAACTGCAGAGTTTCCAGTACATGGAGGGACACCTGTTGGTGGACAGCAGAAGTCCATATAAAGTCCATAAAGCTGCTACCAGCAGGAATACAAAGGCAAACATCGTGACAGTCAGAAAACAAATATCATGTATAATGAATGTAATGATCATGTGATGAAGCTGCCTGCCCAGAGTTGTATGCCAGTGGCATAGGTATGGACCCAGGGGCCCAGGTGTCGATTTAACCCTCCCTCACCCAACAGAGCTGTATGCTTAAAGCAGAACTGAACTCAGAATGTCCTCTCTGCTCTAAAAGATATGCAACATCATAATAACATTTAAACAAAAACATTTTTTGTTACAGCTGATACAAATCCTAAAATAAATCTGCTCTGTTTCTACTTCCTGATTCATGAAAACAGACATATTGTTAACCTCCTGTGCTTTTAAATGGCTTTATCTGCCATTTCTGCCATAGGCAGTCATGTGACACAGGGGGAGATCATATTACAACATGTGATTAGATACAAATGAGGGGGGCATTAAACAGGCTAAACTCTCTAAATGCATACAGGGTTCATTTCTCTATTTATTTCTTCATTCCAGTTCAATAGTTTAGGTCCACTTTAATAATGGCATGACACAGACCACCATGGACAACCACTGTGTTATAGAGGTGTAAGCAGGAGAAAAGCAATGGCATTTTAACTATTCCACTATTCAAAGTACACAGATACACTATAGTATCAATAAAGAGCTAGTGCAGTGACTGGAAGAGGGCTTTATGGGGGCCCCACAGGCCCAGGGGCCCTAGTGCAATTGCAACCTCTGCATCCCCTCTTGTTATGAAATGAATCCATAGGAAATACATTTACTACTTGCATAATTTTGTTCACAACCAACAACAACTTCATCAAACAGCCTAAGAATTACTATAAGCATATTACAGACTGCTCCATCGGTTAAGCTATAAATCTACTTTTCCAAAGTATAGTGAAGCAGAACATGCAGCCTCTTTCTAGGTAATGGCTAGTAAAAAGAGACCTCATTCATAATAATTGAGTGCACTAAGAATAAGTAATTACATACTTAAAATTCATACCAGAGTTGTTGGTCAACAAGCCCAATTAAAGGTGTTATGTTGTCACAATTATGTCGGAATAGCTTGCTGGCGCATGAAAGAGAGATTAACACATTGTTAGTTACTTATCTCACACTGTGCAGACCTGCAGCACTATTTGCATTTGAAAACATGGATTTAGTAGGCAGTTGTGATTGGCTTTAGCATCTGTTTTAAGGTGTTGGTTATAATTTACACATGCCTTTTCTAAAATAACAGACTTGTAACCTAACTATATGAAACCAATAAGGAGTGCTTATTAAGTCCCCGGTTTATGGTGATGGGGGCCAAAAGGAGCACAAATTGTATACCAGCTTGGTCAGAGGTGTAATGATTCCTGCATCGGTCAATTAAAAAAAGAAATCATGGGCTAAACAAACTTAAATGATTGAAATGCATTTTTTTCTGTGCCCCGTGTCCCTGTGAACGAAAAAAATACATATTAAACGTGAGTGATTTTTCCAATTTCCAATTTTCCATTTTTACGATTTTCCTTTTTTTCCGATTTTCGAGGATTATTTGTATTAGTCATTTTTTTTTGCATCAGAGACTGCAAAAACGAAAAAAAAAAAAAAAACACGAAAAAAATGGGAGTCAGAAAAAGCGGAAAATCAAATCTTGTGATTGGTCTATAGTTAAAATTTTGCTGAAAAATTCTGCATTCTCTGATTGGTCGAATGCTTTTGAATTTTGTGACTGGGCTAAAACTACGAAGTTGCACTAAATCAGATTTCCGGAGAATTCCATTTTTGACTTCTGTTTCCATTTTCCAATTTCAGAATTTTGATTGGAAATTAGAGATGGCTGGAACTTCCGATATTAGGTTCGTGAGCCTCGAACGCGAACTTCTGCAAAAGTTCGCCTTGCGCGAACTTTCGCGAACCACAATAGACTTCAATTGGGAGGTGAACGTTAAAAACTAGAAACATTTATGCTGGCCATAAAAGTGATGGAGAAGATGGTCTAACATCTGAGGGGGGCATGGCGGAGTGGGATACATGCCAAAAGTCTCTGGGAAAAATCCGGATATGACACACAGCAGCGTTTTAACGGCAGAAATCACACTGCATGCTAAATTGGAGGCCTAAAGTGCTTTAAAACATCTTGTATGTGTATACATCAAACAGGGAGTGTAATTAGAGCACTGCTTTACACTGACACACCAAACTCACTGTGTAACCGCAAACAGCTGTTTGTGTAGTGATGACCGTGCTGGACTGGTGCGCACCGTGGCCAGAGTGCAGGCGATAGCGGTTTTCAAGCCCATATGGTCGCCGGGCTGAGGTAGCTCAATGACAGAACGACAGTGACTGTCCAGCTGATCGAATTTAGTCTGTCCACAATGAAGCAACGACCTTATTATCTTGGGTGTGCCCCTCCCTCCCAAGACACTCATATAGCCAGTGGTCATTGCTTCATTGTAGTACGCAAGCCCTTTCACAGTGGCAAGGTAACGACCATGAAGGGGAATTGACACACGTAGGTAGGTGCACTGAACAGGTATGCAGTGAATGGTATTACAAATGTGCAGCTGTCACACACACAGGTACCGTGAACAGGTGCAGTGACTGGTATATAATATAACACTGCTTGCGGTCACGTAGTTAGGTGCACTGAACAGGTATGCAGTGATTGGTATTACAAATGTGCAGCTGGCACACACACAGGTACCATGAACAGGTAGTCACTGAATGTGCTGGGCCTGGCAGTGGCACAGTAGGAATTACCAAGGGGCCAAGGGCCAGCTGCGACTGACTGTCAGGGCTGTATATGCAACAAGTTTCTGTGGGACACACACACAAAAAAAATGTATCACAAGAACAATATTAGCTCTCAAAAGAGCTGTTGAGGGGTGCTTTTTAGCAATAAGTATCAACAAGGAGCAAGCTAACAAGCCTAACAAGAGCCTAACTATGCTTTCCCTATGTCTACAGCAGGTTCCTCTCCCTTCTCTAATTACTGCAGCCACACGAGTGAGTGAAATGACTGATGCTGCCTGCCTTTTATATGGGGGGGGGGGGTGCTCCAGGAGGGAGTATAGCCTGATTGGCTACCATGTGTCTGCTGACTGTGATGTAGAGGGTCAAAGTTGAGCCTAATGATGTAGTATAGGGGGCGGGTCAAACTTGCATATAGTTCGTGGTTCACCACAAACGCGAACCACCGAAGTTTGTGTGTTTGCTTTCGAATGTGAACCGTTCGGGCCATCTCTAATGGAAATGTGGAAATTTCAATTACAAGATATCCGAATAAGCACTTCTATGCTAGAGCTAGAAGAATAAGTCCTATTTATTTAAAGGGACACTATGGTGAAAAATTGTAAAATGTAAAATATGTGCAAACAGAAACAAATAAGAAGTACATTTTTTTCCAGAGCAAAATGAGTCTTAAATGACTTTTCTCCTATGTTGCTGTCACTTACAGTAGGTAGTAGAAATTTGACAGAAGCGACAGGTTTTGGACTAGTTCATCTCTTCATAGGGGATTCTCAGGGATTTATTTATTTTCAAAAACACTTAGTGAATGGCAGTTGCTCTGTCCAACTGCCTAAAAACTGTGTAGGGAGCAGGGAGGCTGGCCAGCATCATTGTTTAAATCCTTCTAAGGGAATATCTTTGTAACATTCTTACCTTCCAGTGGCAGGTCCCGCGGCATCTCCGGCATGGTTAGGGCAAGCAGCAGGGCTTCACTACCGACATCTTCTAGAGGCGTCCCCGGCCTCCCTCTGGCGGTGAGTTCCGGCGCATGCGCATGCAGTGCAACCAAAAGCGCACGCGACTTCTGATAAGCCTTCTAGGCTTAGGAGGAGGCTCTAGCTGAGGTCAGCATTGAAGTCACTAAAAGTGACATCACTATGGGGGAAGTGCAATCTATTTGGGAGGGGTTTCTGGGGAATTGTAGTTTGTATATAAGGCCAGTGCTTTCAGTCACTCACTGGCCTTGATACTAATCAGTTCGCTGGTTCTAGGTCTAGCTAGCTACTTTGAGCTACATTGATATATTGTGTAGACGCACAATATACAGTATATGTACTCCAGTTAGTCAGTCTTAATTATTTTTGTATATATTCTTGTAATATTATTGTTGTAACATCCAATTGTATATTATCTGTGTACCGACTTCTTGCTTGCCTCTTGACCTTGCTCTTATCTAGCCCTTCTGTACTGCTGCCATCTGATTTCGTTACCGACTCTGTCTGTCCCTGACTTTGTTACTGCCTGATTCTTTCAATACGACTGACATCTGATTTACGTGTATGACTCTGCTCGATTATTGGCTATGATTTAGCCTAACTACTCTGTACCTCGATATCTCTGACTTGTATACGACCTCAGCCTGAGCTAGACTACGCTTTTGTGTCATTGTTTGTATTTATTACCTATACGCTATCTCATCACGTACCAGCGTGATAATCTTTATAAAGAATAAAAGCCTTGCTGAGAATCTTCTATGAAGAGAAGGCCTAGTCTAAAATCTGCTGCTAATGTTATCCTATGTGTCTGTGCACACTGGAGCAATGAGGTTTTGTAAAAAAAAACATAGCATTACATTGGGAAGAGCTTTTAGAGGTTTCAAAACCTCTTCCCAATGTAATTCTATGGGTTTTTTTTACAAAACCTCATTGCTCCAGTGTGCACCGACACATAGGATAACAGGGGCAAACGCAGGATTTTTAAGGGGGGGGTTCCTGAAAGGTCCAGAAGCACGTATGTCCCGAGTGCTTCCGAATACAGGTGGCTCCACACTGCCCATGCACAAAAGTGCGCTGGCGTATTACGGAGCTGCCTATCTTTGGAAGTACTCAAGGACACGAGTGTTTCTGAGGGCTTCTGGTAGCAGCAAATGTGAACGGGGTACAGCGCTGGAACAACTCCCCAAGAGAGGAACAGGAGATAGACTTAGTTTGGACAATTCAGTGGAATATGCTACATAGTTTCACATAGCGCATGCGATACCCATATGATGCAGGGATATATGCATCTGCGGAAGATGGCGGCGCTACATAAATACTAAATAATAATATTTTGCCTCACCAGGATTGCACTTTTATTTAGCTTTCCTGTAAGACAAGAACACACAGTCAGCTCTAGGGGAAGAGGGAAACAAAGGTGAATGAAGGAGGGCTGGTGCACACCAAGAGTGCTTCTGAGCGTTTTTCAAATCAACAGTGATTTGAAAAGCGCTTGGCTAATGTTACCCTATGTGGGTGTTCCCACAGCAGCGTTGTGATTTTTTCAAAATCGCAGGTATACTGCATGTAGCATGTTTTTGAGCAATTCATTCAAAAATCGCTCTGAAAATCACTTCACAAAATCACACTCACAAATTGCTAGCGATTGCTATTGTCATTTTGGCGTTGCACTAGCCCAGAGAGAGGAGTGGAGAAATTGAGAATAGCCTGAGATGGAGCAGAGAACTTATCTGTATTGCAGTCCCACATCAGACAGGCTACTTGCCTGTAATCGGACTCCTGTCCCTGTCAGTCTCTCACACAAGTCAGAAAGAAGCCCTCCTGGAGTCTAGGGACTGTCAAAAACTTTTCAGCTTGTTATCCACACCTTATCCACACATGCAGTCATTATAACAATGGGGAGAGACCAGACAGATGTTTGCCCACAGACCCTGAGTCCAGGCAAGCTCTGCATCATGCTGTGCATATTTACCAGCTTGCCTGCACTCTAATTTCATCATGTCGGACACTTCTGTGCTGTGGAGAGTCCAGGACTCCATAATCAACATTCTCTCACTGCAGGCTGCATCTTCTTGTGAGGGAAGCTGGGCTGCCTCTCTCATTCTATTAGCTGGAGGGAGGCACCAGAAGTAAGAAGGGAGGGAGAATGAAGCTGTTTATATTATGCAGGCTTCCCTGGCTGAATACACAGCTCAGTGCAGGGGGGAGGTTCCAGACACCCGGAATAGCCCCCTGAGTTCGCCAGTGGATAACCTTAGCAGCAGATTTAAAAACTCAAAACGCTCAGAAAAACTCCTCTGGTGTGTTTCAGGCCATAGTCATATGTCTATATTATGTAGTGCATGTATCATAGTTTAGGGCCAATTTAGGGGGAAGCCAATTCACTTATCTGTATGTTTTAGGGATGTGGGAGGAAAACAGAGGGCTGGAGGAAACCCACACAGACACGGGGAGAACATACAAACTCCTTGCAGATTTTGAACTGGAGACCCAGTGATTCAAGGCAAGAGGCAGAGCGTTAACCACTACACCATCATGCTGCCCAAGTCCTATCAGTAATTTGCCTGTGGCTTCTTCTGACTTTTAGGCCCAGTGCACACCGAGCGGTTTTTGGAGCGACCCGCCGGCCGCATCCGCCTATAAAAACGCTTGTCTAATGTATTGCAATGGGATGGTGCACACCGGCGGTTTGCGGTTTTTGCCAAGCCGCAAACGCGCCTCCTGCTGCGCGTTTGCGGATTTTGGAAGCGTTTCGTCCTCAATGTAAAGTATAGGAAAAACGCAAACCGCTCTGAAAAACGCCACTTCAGAGCGGTTTGCCAGGCATTTTTGTTTCAGTAGCTGTTCAGTAACAGCTTTTACTGTAACAATATGTGTAATCTGCTACACAAAAACGCACCCAAAACCGCTAGGTATGTTTAGAAAACCTCTCTAAACATACCTAGAATCGCTCTGAAATCAGCTCCCAAAACCGCTAGCGTATTGCAGATCTGCTAGCGGTTTTGGTGTGCACTGGGCCATACTGAGCAGATGTGTTTCCTACCATCAGTGTTCTTAGTTGATAAAGTTGATCTGCAGTGAGAAGATATTTGATGCGGATCTGGGATTAGCCACTAGGTGAACTGATCTGTTACAATTTATTAACGCTGAACAGTCAGACATGTAAACATGTGAATTGCAGAACAGGTGTAATATAGACTGTAATATAAAGCACTATAAAAAATAATTTACCCTGAAAGGGTAATTGCATACCAGAAATGGTCCCAGTGTAATTAGTTCATAATTCAAAACCCACTGCTATTTCATGTTCCCTGTCACCACTGGATGAAAGAATAGCAAATACTTTTATTCAAACATAAACCAAAACTAGAAGACATTAATGTATTGAAAATAAACACATCAGTATAGGATAATGAGAACATTCCTCAAGCTTGGAAAATAACACACAGAGGTTTTAATGGGGTGTATTGTATTTTTTCTAATTCACTAATTTTTCAGCACATCCTCACTATGTTTTGATTTGACCCAGATAAAAGCTGTTAAAGCAAACCTGGGGTCCCCAACCCCTCCCTCTAGATTGTAAGCCTTTGGCAGGGCCCTCTCCCCTTGTGTATCATACATGACTGTGTGCACTTTACCCAGAATTTGGAACTTGTTACCACTACCACTCCAGTTTATGATCTGGCATTGTACTACTGTCTGCATTGTGTTGTGTATCTTTTTGCTAGTACCTGTATTAAGTTGTATCTATTGTCTATTACCTGTATTGTTCTGTCCCCCCTGTTATCATTGTCTGTATCCTTATTTATTGTACAGCGCTGCCTAATATGTTGGCGCTATATAAATCTAATTCATAATAATAATAATAATTAACCACTTCAGCCTGCAGGGTTGACATTTTTTTGCATCTGAGCAACTTTCACCTCCCATTCATTTGCCAATAACTTTATCACTACTCGGCACAATGAATGGATCTATTTTTTCCGCCACCAATTAGGCTTTCTGTGGGTGATACATTTTGCTGAAAATTAATTTATTCAAAATGAGTCTTTCAGAGCAGTCTGTGAACTAATGACTTCTCCTCTGCCAGAGGAAAAATAAATAGTTAACTAACAGTTGATATAATAAAAGTCAGAAAACAGCCCTCTCCAGGACTTTAAAAGTCGTAGAGATAATGGCTTTTTTGTATAGAGATAACAACTGGAGTTTCTTAACTCTTCCTGTACTGGAAACAATTAGACTGATGTATATGATCTTAATGTTTTATTTGTTAGCTGTACTACACATACAAATCATAATATCATAGTTTTTTTTTTGCTTCAGTGTATCTTTAAGCCCACAGGGTTGAAATTTTTTTGCATCGGAGCAACTTTCTCCTCCCATTCCTTTGCCAATAACTTTATCACTACTCATCACAATGAATTGATCTATATCTTGTTTTTTCCGCCACCAATTAGGCTTTCTGTGGGTGATACATTTTGCTGAGAATTAATTTATTCTAAATCCATTTTAACAGGAATATTAAGAAAGAAATGGAAAAAAATCATTATTTCTCAGCTTTTGGCCATTATAGTTCGAAATCCATACATGCTACCATAATTAAAACCCATGTACTTTATTTGCCAATTTGTCCTGCTTATTACACCATTTAAATTATGTCCCTATCACAATGTATGGCGCCGATATTTTATTTGGAAGTAAAGGTGCAATTTTTCAATTTGCGTCCATCACTATTTACAAGCCCATAATTTTTAAAAAATATATTCATACACTCCTTTGGCATGCATATTTATAAAGTTCAGACCCTTAGGTAACTATTTTTTTTTCCTTCATTATTGTAAAAAAATGTTTTTTTTTTATTAAAAATTGTATGTGGGTAATTTTTGGTGTGGGAGGTAAACAGTTATTTTTTAATGTAAAAGAGTGTATTTGTGTAATGTAAAATGTATGTGGGTGTAATTTACTATTTGGTCACAAGATGGCCACAGTCAAATAGTCCTGGGAGCGATCGAACTCGCTCCCAGGAAGAAGATTGAAGCAGGAGAACGTTTTGCAACGCAGAAAAGCTGCAGCATCTGGAGAGACGCTGTCGGCTTTTCTCCAGGAGGATCCGATCAGTGAAAGGGATCTATAATCCCTTTCACTGTTCGCTGGGCTAACGGCCGGCAGCGGGAGCGCGCACAGGGGGGCCCGCGGGAGCGCGCGCGACCAGCGGGAGCGCGCACAGCCTAACTGGACGAAAAATTTCGTCCAGTTAGGCTGAAGTGGTTTATTTTATGTGTAGTATGGATAATGAATAGAACATTAGCAGCAAAGGAAAAAAGTCTGATATTTTTAGTTATATATCCTTTTTTTCCCATTGTACATCATTCTGTCACAGTTGCATTTTTAAAACCATACTCTGTCTTTTAAGCTATTAACCTCTTGAGGACCACAGTGTTAAACCCCCCTAAAGACCAGGCAATTTTGCATTAAATTGCCCACTGCAGCTTTAAGGCCAAGCTGCAGTGCCGCACAACACAGCACACAAGTGATCCCCCCCCCCTTTTCTCCCCACCAACAGAGCTCTCTGTTGGTGGGGTCTGATCGCCCCCCCCCCAATGTTTGTTTGTCTGTTTGTTTATTTATGTTTTTTTTTAATATAAAAAATCCCCGTGATCAGCTGTCATAGACTTCAGCCTATGACACCCGATCACCTCTGTGTCTCAGGAGAGGACAGCCGTGTCACATGGCTGTCCCCAGTATAGCACTGCTGCTGATCGCAGCGCTGTACATGTAATTAGTCGGCGATTACGCCGTCTAACAGTCTCCTGAGCGGCAACCACCGCTCTGGGACTGAAGGCAGAGCTCTGCCCTGCCCAGCAAGCAGGAGATGCGCTCGCACCCTGCGCGCGATCTCCTGCAAAACAGAGCCCCAGGACTTCTCGCCGCTCGGCGTTAGGCGGTCCTGGGGCTGCCGCCGCAGCCACGCCCGTCGGCGTGACGCAGTCGGCTAGAGGTTAAACAAAGCTGAAAAATATGACCCTTTGAACTTCCCTGCAGTAAAACCTTATCTCAAGCTGTCTCTCACTGTTTCTGGGCTGTTTAAATGCTTCAAAAACAGGACTGTATTTGACCCAGTGGATCGAATAACTCTTTTGAATAGATAGCAAATAAAGTTTTTTTTAACTGATCCTGTACTGGAAAACAATATGAAACTCTCTTCTTTGCTACTGATGTTCTATCTCTTAGCTGTACTACACATACAATTCACTATCTCATAAGTTTATTTTCGCTTCAGGTTCGCTTAAACATTTAATCGCTTACCCCTCCATCCTCATTTTGCCACATGTCCCCTTTTTGTTACTGATTTAGCAAAAAAAAAAATTTGAAATAATAAAAGGAGAGGAAAACGTCACCCTGCCACCATATCCACAAGGAAAGCCACAAATGAGATCATCAGTCGGTCTTTTCTATCATATAATGTCCATAAACACCTTCATGCTACACAAACACTTGCACAGAACCACAATGACTTCTGTTTATGATTTTATATACATGCCAAGCAGAAAAGAGATGACCTCTACCATGACTAATAATAATAACAAATAACATAAATCAAACTATTCTGAACATTTGAATTATTTTGTGTCATCTGTTTTTCTTGTGGCTTTTTGGGGATTTCTTCATTAAGTTCTGGAAAGCCTTTTGAAACTTGAAACCCCATCAAATATTATTTTAACCCTGTGGCTTGACTTTTCTCCTTTGAACGGCCAAAAACTTCCATATAAATAACTGGCATGTGTCCAGTTTGTTTCAGAAATAAAAGGCGACATTATAGAGAGAGAGTAATTTATAGAGTCCAGATTTGGATCTGTGCATTTGTATTTGTGCCTTCAAGCTTAATCCTATAATGTCATGTTGTTATTTGAGATATGATGTTCTGTATATACAGCATATATATATACTGTATCTCACAGGCATTACACAGGCATTACGCAGCAAACACACATTTCAAGTGTAAAACCAGCCTGAAGATGACACTTGATACAATGTAAAAAAGTAGTCATTGTACAGCTTGTATAGCAGTGTAAATTTGCTGTCCCATCAATATAACTCCACACAGAGCCACTAGTACCGTTGGCAAGAATAGTGAGTGCACCTTTTAAGTGAAGAATGACAGAATTCTGCTCAAAGTGTCAATATTTTGTGTGTCTACCATTAGTTTGCAACACTGCCTTAAAGGGAACCAGAGGCCCCAGAAAAAAGCTATTATACATACCTGGGGATTCCTCCAGCCCCATACGCACGGATCGCTCCCACGCCGCCGTCCTCTGCTTCCTGTATCCGGCGGTACCAGGTCCCGTAGTCTCGGCCAGTCGGCGGCAGGACGCGGCCAATTGTCCGCATCACAGGGGCTCCCGGCATACACTTACGCGTGCAGCTGCATACTGAGCAGCTGCACGCGTAAGGGTATGGAGGGAGCCCCTGGTCATGCGGACAATTGGCCGGAAGTGACAGGACCCGCTACCGCCGATACAGTCAGCGGTGGACGGCGGCGTGGGAGCGATCCGTGTGTATGGGGCTAGAAGAAGCCCCAGGTGTGTATAAAGGTTTTTTTCTGTTTTTAAAGAGAGTTCCTCTCTGGTTCCCTTTAACCCTTTTGGGCATAGAGTTCACTAGAGCTTGTGGGCACCACACTACCCCTGTTATTTTTTGACCTAGGGACCCATTTCACTCGTTTATCTAGAGCAGTGGCCCTCAAACTATGGCCCGTGGGCCGAATGTGGCCCCCCTGGGGCTTTTTCACTGGCCCCCCCAAACACAAAATGTATAACTTATAGATGTGGCCCACTGCACCTTTTCATATCAGCAGGAGAACAGAGGCGCCAGCAGAATAAAAGTGGATAAAACCTTTAAAATTTGCTTGGAGGAAGTGGTGGAGTTACCTCCATAAAGCAGACATAAAAGATTGTCTGAAAAGTAGCAATCACATTTATTAAATAGTACCCCAAAAGTGCAATGCGTTTCACAGGCCAAGCCCGCTTCATCAGGCAATAAACGTGGGGACAAAACAGAATTTCGGCAATAGTAGGTGTAGCACCTCACCTGCTATTGCCAAAATTCTGTTTTGGCCCCACGTTTATTGCCTGATGAAGCGGGCTTGGCCTGCGAAACGTGTTGCACTTTTGGGGTACTATTTAATAAATGTGATTGCTGTTATAAACTGTTCTAATCACCTTTTCCCGGCACCAGCAACTTCTTATAGTTGCGTCTCACAGACTGTGAGATAACTTGACTCTCAACACAGCAAGCAGGAGATAGACTTTCTCAGGCTTCTTCAATATTCACGTTATTTATTCAGGAAACAGAAATACAGATAGATACAGTTCATCATATCCTAGCCACGCCAATCTTCATGTTGCGTTACAAGCTTCTTGATTAAACTTCCTGCTGAAGTCAATCAGGTACCTTCTTTCTAACCTACGTTACACTAGACTACCTATGTACAGCATACATTATATCAGATTACATATAGAATGAAAAATACTTAGAGGTTCCAGGCAGCATTGAGAGCTAGTGTGAAAGTAAGAAGCAGAGTGAGCTCCCATCACTCACTCGGGCTTTAATACCGACTAGAAAAGAGTTAAATATGACATCATCTTCGCCATCCCCTAGATCAGACTATTGGTGGACCCACTCGTGGTGTCATCATACACACCTACTCGATTAATATTCAATGCGGCTTTTGACATACATACAAGAATGTGGTGTTTAGTAAATATGGCTGATGTTTATTGTTCTAGTGGTGTACATGCACAGGTCAGGGAGACCTGTGGCCTTGTCCATAGAACAGCTTCTTGGTATGTTCTAGTTCTGACAGAACTGAAGATTTTCTCTCTAAGAGAAAATCCCCTTAAAGGGCAGGTCTGCTCCCCAAGCCTTTTTGACTAACTCAGTCCAAATAACTGAGGCCTACTTAAATTATAACAATTGCTACTTTTCAGACAGTCTTTCATGTCTGCCTTATGAAGGTCAGTCCACCACTTCCTCCAAGCAAATTTTAAAGGTTTTATCCACTTTTATTCTGCTGGCGCCTTTGTTCTCCTACTGCAAAATCGTGTCCACCCCTGGTGGAAGGGTGATCTACCCCTTTTTCTCATCTACAGAGAGCAACTTCTTAGCCCTGAGTGAGGACAGGTCTAATCTCCTCACCTGCTTAT
Organism: Hyperolius riggenbachi; assembly: GCF_040937935.1. NCBI lineage: Eukaryota > Metazoa > Chordata > Amphibia > Anura > Hyperoliidae > Hyperolius > Hyperolius riggenbachi. The sequence goes on from NC_090649.1 coordinate 99,034,155, forward strand.
ACAGTGGTTGCCTGTGTGGTAACCCACGTTTGTGAGTATATTCTTCTCACTGATTTGCCTTAACTTTGTTTATGTTTTAACATACTACACTATACTGAGCTCTCGGTTTCTCTACATTTCATATCAGCGGCTCGCATATAGAATAGCAATGCTGGCACCACCCATTCACATACTGTAGAAGCCAGTGAGCAGTAATTTACTGACTTCCAATCCAATTCTGCATCAGGTGACACTGCTGTCCAACTGGATGGCAGGTTGTCAATCGGGTATGCTTCACTGTCTGGTGCACACAGACGTTCTTTGAGTGCCGCATGACTGAATGGCTGCTGCTGGGAGTTCTCTGCCGGGCATGATTGGAAAGGAATCAATACCTAGATTCAATGTAATGTTTTTCAACATCGTTTTATGTATGTTCCGGCCCCCCAGCAGTCTGAAGTATGTTGACCCAGCCCTTGACTGAAAAAGTTTGGGGACCCCTGATCTAGAGAGAGTGAATCCAGGAGCAACATGAATATAAGATTCCCAACAACTTTTTTTGAATCCTCTTCAGGTAAAACAGTTTGCAAGTAGCAGTGGATAAAAGGCCACAAATACTTATCAGACACAATGTGAAGATCAAGAGGTGTGGCGGAAGTTCAATGATCATTTTGCCCCACAATCTGGGCTTTCTCAAGACTTAGAACCAGTCCTGAGTTCTGCCATTATAGTCCCCATGTTCCCCCCATAATGAGAGCAGTCATAATGTGGCCCGTAGGCTAGTGCTATAATGTACCATTGTGTTCCCCCGTAACATGCGCATCCATAATGCAGTATTGTAATTATTGCTTGTAAGTGAGAGCACCATTATCAGTCAGCTGTCCCTTCAGTTTCACCTTGGCAGATTGAGGCAATCAAGGTATTGCCTGGCTTGGCCTCCTTGTACAGGATTTCACATACAGGGGATGATTCATCATTTTATTCAACCAGAACCTTGAAAAGTACATTGCAGGTGTCTGTGGATTAGAAAAAAATGTTGTATCATCATACAGTTAACATTATTAAAGGGTCTGTCTAGCCAACTGTAGGGTGGTCCCTGCTCTCTGGTCTCACTTCATCTTCATACGTCTTTTTTTTTATCTGGATTTCCAGCTCTACCAGAAATGGGATCTCATTCATTAGTCAGTTACATGCCAAACTATTAGCTAATAGTTTGTCATGTATTTTACATTACAATGAGTTTAGAATTAAGGATCTTTTTAATTCCTTTGTAATGGCTATACTGGTTGGCAGAACAAGTATTTCTTGAGAGGAGAACTCATTCTCCAAAAACACTTTGTTTCCATTAGGCAAATTCCATGTAACTTTCTGTTCTCAGTGACCCTATTACTGAGCATTAAAGGTAAGGAAATGCTGCTCAAGAGGAATTAAAGTGAAACTTAACTGAGTTAAAAAAAAAAAAAGTTTCACTTACCCGGGGCTTACCCCCCTTCCCCCTGCAGATGTCCTGTGCCTGCGCCAACACTCATCGATCATCCGCTCCTCTGCCGTGGCTCAGTTTCATTTTGGACGGTGCACATGCGCTGCTCTGGCCGCGCTCTTCCTCGATTGCGTTCCTGTTTCTGTGGCCATCTTGTGCCTGCACAGTACACATAGGCACATAGTACTACGCGTACGTAAGTATGTACTACGCAGGCGCAGGGCGGCCACAGGGACGGAAGCGCGATCAAGGACGTGCATGGTCATAGATGCGCAGGCACAGTGCTGAAAATGAAACTGAGCCACAGCGAGGGACCGGATGATTGGTGAGTGACGGCGCAGGCACAGGACACCTGCAGGCAATTGGGGGAAGCCTCAGGTAAGTAAAACTTTTTTTTTCGACTCAGTCAAGGCCCCGTTTTAAGGCAACATTAAAAGTCAGAGATTACTGTTACTTAGTGTTATCAAGTAAAACATGATCATAAACTTAAAGCGGACCTGAACTCTTGCACAGCTCATGAAAAGTCTTTATTTCACAGATAATTGCTCAATAAATTCATTTCTCTGTGCCCTGTGTTTGTTAAGCAAGATAAAACTGTCTTATCAGCAGGTGTGAATAGACTTCAGGTGAGAATAGGCTGCAGGTGCTCTGCCAGATCTCTGCCTAGGCAGCTTTTAGGCTCTATTTACACTTGCGTTTTGCGTGAGTGATTTTTCCGCAACTTCACGCAGAAAAATCACTGGACAGTGCAGCGATTTTTCAGTGATCGCGTTTTGCGCTTATATAGCGCTGAAACGCGATCGCCGGGAAATCGCCTGAAAATGGTGCAGGCGACGCGTTTGCGTTTCACGATTTTGGCCGTTTTTGGGCGATTTGCGGTGATTAGCGCAAATCGCCTAAGTAAGAACGGGCCCATAGGTTTTCATTACACTAGCGCTTTTAAAGTAAAAGTAAACACTGAAGCTTAACCCTCTCAGTGCCCTCTGCAACAAAAGTTAAACATTATTTTTTTTTTTTTAGGATTTCCAAATATTGTAATGATTTTTTTTTCCCATAAAAGTTATCATGCTATGGCCAATCTTTTAGCGCAGAGAAGAAGTTCTGAGTTTACTTTTACTTTAACTCCTTGAAATACTGTAAAGTTAAAATGCATACTCTCACTTAGGCTTTTAATGACATTGAAAGTTGTAGTTCTGGTCAGATAAGTACTGTGGTGGCCACATCTCTCTATATATTCCTACATAGGAAATATACTCTATCTTCTCTTTTCCTTCTTCCATCTCATGTCTCAGAATTTTGTATACACTCAAGTACTCAAGTAACTTCACCGGATAGCACTATAATCTTTCTTCAACTAAAATGAGGACTCAATCTACTATCAACACCTCTACGGAAGTTACTTAATCAAGACTCGAGACTTAACTCTCTACTTTCCTACCGAGTTTATCCAGTTTGTTCAAGTTTTCACTGTTAAGTTACCAAACAGGACTCCATTATGTTCACAGTCTACCTGTTGTTTCCCCACTTTCTACTGATAAGATGTATATGTCATTACCAAAATGTGGATAATTTGCAATGTAATTGACATGAAACCATTACTTTTCAAAATAAAAATAAGTATGAGAAAGTTGTAGTTCTTCATAGAATGGTTAATGCAGAGCCAAATTTCACAGACATTTTACTTATGTAAAGAAAACACAGCATATTGTAATTCAACACTGACTGCAAAATGACAAAGCAAGTAAGCAACACATATCAAAAAAGGAGCAGGTTCAATCCAGGGGCGTAACAATAGACCCTGCAAGGGATGCAGCTGCAGGGGGGCCCAGAAGCTGCAGGGGGCCCTGTGGGGGGAGGAGTTTCTTTTCCCTGTCCTTAGACCCTGACAACTAAGGGTATGGAGAGAAGGGTAAGGGTATGGAGAAAAATAATTCTGTTCTCTACACATTTTTTCTAATGACTGCATCTGCTCAGCCACTGATAAGGAATCGTACAAAGTTTTGCAGACACAGATTTGCAGACAGTCCCTATTCAGTATTCAGTAGGGTCAAGGGGGGCCCCCATCCAAAGTCTTGCAGGGGGGCCCAATGAGTTCTAGTTACGCCACTGGTTCAATCACTAGTAGACCAGTGGCAATATACAGGTATTACCTCTATGCTCATTTTAAATGTTTCTGTATATATTATGCAGCCAGTGTGGTCTGGTTGTAGACTGTAGCTCTCTTTCCTCTATTCCAGCATTTCTTTAAAGGGCACCTCAAATGACATGTGATAAATGTCTGTATGTACAGTTTTACTCCCACATATAGCTAGGCTGTGTTCATTTTTTTTCTCCCTGAAAGAGTTAAACATTCAGGTATACAAAATTACAGTTTCTCTCTATTTGAAACCTAGTCCTTTTCTCCAAAGTAATTTTCGTATCGAAGATGCTATTTTCGATTTTTGAGAAAATATTTGCGAAAAATACATGTAATTTTGCAATATGGATGAAAAAAATATTCTTTCCAATGCAAAAATTTGTGAAAAATGTGAAAACACACAAACTTATTACAAATAGATTTTCGCTCGAAAGTTGAATTTTACATTATTTTCATGAAAATGAATGCAAAAAATGAATATCAGCATTTTCACTCATCACTAGTGATAATAGCATAGCATAGCATAATCGCAATTTCGCATTGAAATTTGTGATTACAATGCAAAACCATAACCCTAAATTTTCAGGTGACTGTCCCGCTACCCCCCAAGTGAAATGAGTATAGGGGTACAGAAATAGCCTCTACCCATTTCCACAATGAAATCCCAACAACGAGAAAAATATTTTAATATTTTTAATTAACCATAAATATATAGCTTTAATTAAATGATTCCACACCAATATCCTCAAACATGTCCCATGGCAATATCCTCTGGATATCTTAATTGAAGATTCCCTATGAAAAAACACAGCACACATCACCACTGGCACTTGCTGGCAATCCCTGGCAAAGCATCTTTAACCACTTCAGCCTACAGCTTCGAAAATCTTATGCATCCAAGCAATGTTCACCCCCCATTCATTCGCTAATAACTTTATCGCTACTTATCAAAATTAATTGATCTATATCTCGTTTTTTCCGCCACTAATTAGGCTTTCTTTAGGTAGTACATTTTGCTAAGAGCCACTTTACTGTAAATACATTTTAACAGGAAGATTAAGATAGAAATGGAAAAAAAACATTATTTCTCAGTTTTTAGCCATTATAGTTTAAAATTAATACATGCTACAGTAATTAAAACCCATGCATTTTATGTGCCCATTTGTCCCGCTTATTACACCATTTAAATTACGTCCCTTTCACAATTTATGGCGCCGATATTTTATTTAGAAATAAAGGTGCATTTTTTCAATTTGCGTCGATCACTATTTACAAGCTTATAATTTTAAAAAATGTAATAAGATACTCTCTTGACATGTATATTTAAAAAGTTCAGACCCTTAGGTAACTATTTATGTAGTTTTTTTTTTTTTAATTGTAATTTTTTTTATTATTTTTTTTAATACAAAAATGTATTTGGGTAATTTTAGTTTGGGAGGTAAATAGCCAATTTTAGATGTAAAATAATGTATTTTTTATTCAATACAGGTATGTGGGTGCAGTTTACTATTTGGCCACAAGATGGCCACATTCAAAAAGTTCCTAGATGCGAACGATGTCGCATCTAGGAACTAAAATGAAGAGAAGTTGTTTCCTGGGGGCAGAAATACCACGCTCTCTGATGAGAAAGCGTCGGTATTTCTGCCGGGGACTTGGATCGGTGAATGAGAATTATATTCCCATTCACTGATCGGGGGGGCAGCGGGAGGTAGCGGGGGCGCGCGCGGGCGCGCGCCCGATCGCGCGCAACACACGGCTGCAGCACCACTGCCTATCTGGACGGATATATGCGTCCAGATATGGCGAAGTGGTTAAAAGTGACGCCGGGCTCCCTTTAACAGACCAATGGGAATCCTACCTGAGAGGTATGTATGGCATGTAATCTGCCTTGGAAAGACAGATTACTGAGTATATATATATATATATATTGAAAAGTTTCCCCCCTCCTATCAGATGTCACTGCTACTGATCGAGTCCAGTGATTGGCCCAATGACCCCTGCTTTGGCCCGCCCCCTGCCTGATTGGTCACACATCGGTGATGGGGTTTTACCGTGGCATGCCTCAATAAGAGGCATATATCGGCACTTCACCTGCTAATGATGTCATAGGAATGGGCATCAAGTCCCACTGGCTGAATAAGAACAAGGATTTGGAATGCGTTAATGAGGGTAGTGTGTGTGCCAAGAAGGTGGACGGGAGAGCGGAGAGGAGGCAGGTGGCCCAAACTCTTTGTCCAAAGCTTCCCCCTAGATTCATGGGACTCAGGTGGCTTCATGGCAGGGCCGGTCTTACCCCTGGCAACATGGTGTGGGGCATGCAGCAATAGGAGGAATAACCTGTGCCGCGGTTGTGGAGTGGAGCGGAGAGCAACAGCACCACATGCATCGCCAGGGATCCCCGTGACTCTCTGATGAACTGACTGTTTCTCATATCTATGGCGCCATCTAGTGGTGTCTTGAGACACAGCAACAGAGACACACAGAAGCTACAGAGGAATTGGCACTACACGTGATGCTATTGCCCGCTCCACTCCACCGCAGCCACCATAACGGGACACAGGTCAGTCCTTCTATTGCTGCACGCCATCTATGGAGCCATCTAGTGGTGTCTTGAGACACAGCAACAGAGACACACAGAGAAGCTACAGAGAAATTGGCACTGCACATGATGCAATTGCTCGCTCCACTCCACCGCAGCCACCATAACGGGGACATAGGTCAGTCCTTCTATTGCTACACGCCATCTATGGCGCCATCCTGTGGTGTCTTGAGACACAGCAAAAGAGACACGCAGAGATACTACAGAGGAATTGGCACTGCACGTGATGCTATTGCCCGCTCCACTCCACCGCAGCCACCATAACGGGGTCACAGGTCAGTCCTTTTATTGATGCTTGCCCCACACCATATTACTTATCCACAGCAAACTATGTAAGTATGCGTACCAGTCCATTAACACACTTGATAGCCTATCTTCCTGAGGCAGCTCACATATGATTTAGCATAAGCCCCAAAGTGCAATTTTGATTAATTTTTAATAAATATGCTAATCAGAATCCATATTACTACTTCCTTTGTTTACACGTTGTCATCTTTGTTCCCTGGAGGTCATTGGTCAGATGGTTGTTACTTCTATTTGCTATGGCTGTTGATGAAGTAATATTGTGCTCATGTTAGCTGAGTAGTATTACTATTAATATTACTATTTACTAGTTGCTATTCTGTTCTTTTTTTCTGTGTGGTTTCCTTATAACACATGCAGGCCTTATAATCTGCCTATTGAAAGTTAACAGTAACGGTAATGGCACATACGGAACAGGCACAAAAATAGATTTTTAATATAGGGTGCAGCTGCGGATCAAATGTTTTTTTCATTCCTATTGTACAGATAATAGCAGATGGATTTGTGTTTAGCAGGAGGGAAAAAAAAATAGTCATGTGACCCAGGCGCATTCACTCTCTAATCTATAACTACATGCGGTCTTTTGTAATGATAAAGTGTGATTTTTTCCATTTACAAAATGTGGCCTTGGTAAAATGGCAGAAATGTGTTTTTCTAATTCAGAAAAAAAAAAAGGCAGGCTGAGATCTTTTCCCTAAAGGCAGGATGCAGCGTAGGTAATAATTGTCAAGTCTCAGCTAAAGAAAAAAAAAATCCTTGTGGCTTTTTAATATGACTATGAATAGTGTGACTCTCAAGCTAGATGAGATAAAGGCTGGAACAAAAAAGAATCTTGAATTACACCAGCAGAGGCCTAATAGCAGCAATTACTAGACCCCAGTATTCTAGAGTTCCACACCCATCAACGCCTAGAGGTAAAAGATGTGAGCGGCAGCCAGTGAAAGCCTCGTCTGAAAATGCAAACACCAGGGCATTCACTTGCAAAAAGCCTAAATGAGCCATCCGCACTCTTCTTTGTGGTCTTTCAAATAAGGCTATGGAGTTGTCCTGGTGACAGCAGCCTGGAGAAAAAAAAAGGTTCAATGTGGCCCCCTAATTTATATAGGGTCCGTTATTGATCTTTAAGTGAACTGTCTTGTTAGGGATTGTGAAGCTGCATTAGCAGCTGCCTGTCTCGGTCCATTATTGGACATACATATGTATGGCTCAGGGGCGTAGCAATAGGGGGTGCAGCGGTAGCGACCGCATCGGGGCCCTTGGGCCAGAGGGGCCCCGAATGGCCCTCCCTCAACTACAGTATTAGCTCTATATTGGTCCTGTGCTCATAATAATCATTTATATATATACTTTGAATAGTGGTAATCATTAACAAACTATTCTCCATCCCCTTCTTGCACCTCTGACATTGTAGTTGCGATTGGCAGCTTTTAGTGCGCCGTTTCAATTGCTATGTATAGAGTGCATGGGGGGCCCCATTGTAAGACTTGCATCGGGGCCCACAGCTCCTTAGCTACGCCACTGGTATGGCTATTAATATTTAAGTCTTTCAGTGTTGGCCTGTGTTGTTTTTTTGTTGATTAATTGATGCATTTGAGTGCCGTAACCATAGTCTGTGAGAATGGACATGATGAGAGTTGACGCGAGTGCTGAATGACATTTTATGATGGTTTTAGTATTCCTACAATAAATGGAACCCAATTAAGAATGGATATACGTATAACATAAAAATCACCTTTTTACATGTTCATGGGAGTTTAAAGAGGAACCGTAACCAAGGATTGAAATTCATCTCAATCGGTAGCTGATGCCCCCTTTCCCCTGAGAAATCTTAACTTTTTCTCAAATAGATTATCAGGGGGGTCTGTATGGCTGTTATTGTGGGGAAACTCCTCCCCCAGTGTGATGTCAGCACCAAAGTACGGACATCACACTGTGGAAGTCTTGTTGAATTGTGGGAAATAATGGCTGTTTCCAACTGTGTCAAGCATCCAGTATCTCCCTCTGTGCATATGTATATCTATAAAAATACAACCTTTTAGCCTATTGCATTGTTAGTGGGTGCGGTTATAGACAGTGGCAGTTGGAGGATTACGTGCAGGCTGATTGTGGATCAAACAACATGAACAAATTACATGGTGAATACCAATCATTTCTTGATTTCGCTTCTATTTATTAACTTCTAACGTTACAATGTACTGATTTTTTTTCTCTTTTTTTTAAGTAAATCAATAATTATATCTGGTTCATGCTCTGAATTCATCTACTTGCAGTGTACAGATACCAGTAAGTGAGCAGAGAAGAACAACCTTTAGCAAGTGGAGATATATCACAGCCAAAGCTCCCTGACTGAAAAGTGATTTGATTGGGCATTAAGTAAAAGTCTGCCTAGCAACAAATAATGTATTGCACTTGTATTTGATTGGACAGTAACCCTCCAAGTGCAGAAATATTTTCAGCTAGAGCAAAAATCTTTGTTATTTACTTAATTCCTGTCAATGGATCAGACCTGGCTTGCAGATCACTAATCGTAGATACATTCAAATACAATCAAGTACTTCTATAAAGCAAGTACAATTTATAAGCTCAGTGCTGGGTAGTGTTGGTGTTTGAATTTGGAATTTTGCATTTGGAAACCTGAATTTTGCTGAACACCGCACTTTAGTACTCAAGCTAGTGGACAGGGTCATGGGGTTGCTGTAAGGGACTCAGAGGCTTCCTGCATCCAGCTTGGATGCAGGAGGATCGGAATCACATAAAGCACAATGTAGACCACAACCCCGTGACCCTGTCCATTAGCTAGGGTACCACTTAACGATAGTCTAACGCCGATAGGTGTCGGCAGGTCGTAGTGGTGTTTCCATGGAAACGTTCCATGTCAGTTCACGGAGGGTGTCTCCGTGAACAGCCTGCGAGCCTCCGATCGTGGCTCGCAGGCGAAATGTAAACACGCGGGGAAGAAATCCCCTGTGTTTACATCCTACGGTGCTGCTGTCGCAGCAGCGCCGTAAAGGAGATCGGCGATCCCCGGCCTCTGATTGGCCGGAGATCGCCGGCATCTGATAGGCTGAAGCCCATGGAGCGAAGGGGAGGGAGGGAAGGAGAGGGAGGGAGGAATATCGCTGCGGAGGGGGGCTTTGAGGAGCCCCCCCCTGCTCGGCCACACAGATCAGACCCCCCCAGCAGGACATCCCCCTAGTGGGCAAAAAAGGGGGGAAGTCTGATCGCCCTGCTTCAATCCTGATCTGTGGAGAGCCCACACAGCACAGATCATTCAAAACAGCCCTGGGTCGGAACCCCGAATTACCTTTACATACTCTGCGTAATATAACATTACTGCTATGGTGAGCCAAGTTTGGGTGCTCAGTACTGAGTGTCTTGTGCTGAAACTACCGGCTTTAGGCAATAGCTACAGGCCTCCTGTGTGTGGTGTACACACTGCTGTAATGGAGATGTGTTTGTACACAGTGGGCTTTATTCATAAAAAACTTGTGGCGTAAATACTCGTAGAGGTAAAATACCGCAGCGGTATTTTACACTTCTGGGTGGTCATTCAAAAAAATCTTGCCAGCTGCGATGCAAGAGCGGAGATCTCCCGCTGAAAGCTGGCAGTAAGCTGTCGGAAGGCATGCGGAAACACTTAAGCCGGCAGAGTTCCTTCCGTGCGCTGCTCTCTCTGGGAGGTCTGTCCCATTCACTTGTATGTAATCCGCAAAATCAGAGGAAGCGGTATTTCCCGTCCACATACCGCTTCCTCTAAACTTCATGAATGGCCATTTTGTTACTTTTTTCTAGATAAATCTAGAAAAACACTGGAGAAGGCGGAAATTTCTCGCTCTGCTGGGGGATTGTAGATTTTCATGCGGGAACAGCTTTTATGAATGCCCATTTTGCTAAATGGACGGGGAAATCCGCTGTTTTGAGCGGAAAACTTGCGGTAACCTTTTATGAATAGAGCCCAGTATCTAGCTGGGAGAGTAGGGTCTTTGAGTTTCTGGGACAACTACAAAGCCAACATACACACTATTGTTACCACATTTGCTGTATATGTCAGTGATGCCAACTTATCCTTTTAATTACTGACACATATGAATTATACAGGTTTCATGGCTAGGTAGATGCAGTTAAGGCACTCATTATGTGTAAGTAGCCCCAGTACCTGTATAACTTAGATGTGTCAGTAATTAAAGGGATGAGTTGGCAACACTGGTATATGTCAGGGTCACTAGTATAAACATATAATAATTTGATAAAAATCAATTTTAAAGTTTTTGGTAGTAAAACATAATTTTATACCCAAACATGTCAGATTGTGGTAGTTTTTGGTCTATTAGCTACCTCACAAATGATGAAAACAATGAAAAAAATATTTATGTAAATCTTAATTCAGGGTGCAGCAATACAAAAGGTGGATGGAACATCCCAATGGAGTGAATAGGAACCAGTTTCACTCCAGCTGTTCCTGTTTCTGTGTTGCACCTGTTCCTGTCTGTGGTGTGCCTCTTCCTATCTAGCACTTTCCAGCAATTGGTCGGTTAGCTGAGGCAGTGCTGACATTTGGATATCTATCTATCTATCTATCTATCTATCTATCTATCTATCTATCTATCTATCTATCCATCCATCCATCCTCTATGTGCCTCTTCTGCCTTCCCCTTTGGCCTGGCCCTGGGTTAAAGCCTTATTTTGAGCTGCTTTATTGCACTAAATGTGTTATGGAAATAAAGATCTCAAAGTATTTCGGCAGCCTTAATAACAATGTTCTAGCTTGGATTTAGTGACTGGGAATGATTTGATCTCTCGGGGTGGGAGCAGAGAGGCAGAAATCTGCAGAAAAATAAGACTGTCTTTTTAGAATAAATTATAACTTTGTATGTCATGGAAAGATTACAGGTGAACTGAACAAAATACACTATTATAAATATTAGCACTGTAATAGTTCAAAACTCTGAATAGAGATGTAGCTGATTCATAAAATGCTGATTTTGGTTAGTTTTTGTTCATAGGAAAGGTTATATCCCTTAAAGAGGAACTCCAGCCTAAACAAACATAATGTCATTAAGTTACATTAGTTATGTTAATTAAAATAGATAGGTAATATAATCTCTTACCCACCCTGTTTTAAAAGAACAGGCAAATGTTTGATTTCATGATGGCAGCCATCTTTTTGGTTGAAAGGAGATGACAGGGAGCATGAGACACAGTTCCAACTGTCCTGTGTCCTGAGCACCTCTCCCAGTTGCTAGGCAACGTGAATAACAACATAGGAAATCCCATCATGCTCTGCACAGCATCAGGGGAAAAAAGCCCGGGCTTTTTTCTTTGGTGGGTGGAGCTTAGTTAAAAATGCAGCAAAAAATGATGCTTTGGTAAGAAAAACAAAGTTCTGATGCTGTGAAACTGTTAAAGAAACACCAAGCCTTTTCAGTTCTGCTGAGTAGATTTTTAGTCCGGAGGTTCACTTTAAGTATGTGATCAGTTTGATCAGCTGATAGATTTGTAAGGCTCTGGTTTGCTGGTCATGATCATACGTTAAACCAGGATCCACGCCCACCTCTAGCACAGTTAAGCATATAAATGAGCGGAGCTCATAGTTCAGTCAGTAGCTAGTAGAAGGTGAGGTGTTTTTAATTTCTCCCATTTAGTTGACCGTTGGGCTTTTGGCATGGTTCCCACTAAAACGTTGATAAAAACTAGCATTTTTGCCTGGTTAGAGTAGGACTCACCAGATTGGGGACACTTTGGCGCAGTTGGTGAGCTTAAATGCGTTTAAGCGTAACCAAGAGCCCCTGTCACTGCTTTCCTGTTGTGTGCTGCAGCCCCCCTGTATTTATATATTTCTTATGGAGTCTGCGGACCTCCAGTGCTGCGTGCATGCTTTGCATAGTATTGCATATAATTTGGTTTGTGCTGCTCATCCCTTGGTATATATACAGTGGTGTGAAAAACTATTTGCCCCCTTCCTGATTTCTTATTCTTTTGCATGTTTGTCACACTTAAATGTTTCTGCCCATCAAAAACCGTTAACTATTAGTCAAAGATAACATAATTGAACCCAAAATGCAGTTTTAAATGATGGTTTTTATTACTTAGTGTGAAAAAGAAATTGCCCCCTGAACCTAATAACTGGTTGGGCCACCCTTAGCAGCAATAACTGCAATCAAGCGTTTGCGATAACTTGCAACAAGTCTTTTAGAGCGCTCTGGAGGAATTTTGGCCCACTCATCTTTGCAGAATTGTTGTAATTCAGCTTTATTTGAGGGTTTTCTAGCATGAACCGCCTTTTTAAGGTCATGCCACAATATCTCAATAGGATTCAGGTCAGGACTTTGACTAGGCCACTCCAAAGTCTTCATTTTGTTTTTCTTCAGCCATTCAGAGGTGGATTTGTGCTGGTGTGTTTTGGGTCATTGTCCTGCTGCAGCACCCAAGATCGCTTCAGCTTGAGTTGACAAACAGATGGCCGGACATTCTCCTTCCGGATTTTTTGGTAGACAGTAGAATTCATGGTTCTATCTATCACAGCAAGCCTTCCAGGTCCTGAAACAGCAAAACAACCCCAGACCATCACACTACCACCACCATATTTTACTGTTGGTATGATGTTCTTTTGCTGAAATGCTGTGTTACTTCCATGCCAGATGTAACGGAACACGCACCTTCCAAAAAGTTCAACTTTTGTCTCGTCGGTCCACAAGGTATTTTCCCAAAAGTCTTGGCAATCATTGAGATGTTTTTTAGCAAAATTGAGACGAGCCTTAATGCTCTTTTTGCTTAAAAGTGGTTTGCGCCTTGGATATCTGCCATGCAGGCCATTTTTGCCCAGTCTCTTTCTTATGGTGGAGTCGTGAACACTGACCTTAATTGAGGCAAGTGAGGCCTGCAGTTCTTTAGATGTTGTCCTAGGGTCTTTTGTGGCCTCTCGGATGAGTTTTCTCTGCGCTCTTGGGGTAATATTGGTCGGCCGGCCACTCCTGGGAAGGTTTATCACTGTTCCATGTTTTTGCCATTTGTGGATAATGGCTCTCACTGTGGTTCGCTGGAGTCCCAAAGCTTTAGAAATGGCTTTATAACCTTTACCAGACTGATAGGTCTCAATTACAGTACTTTTGTTCTCATTTGTTCCTGAATTTCTTTGGATCTTGGCATGATGTCTAGCTTTTGAGGTGCTTTTGGTCTACTTCTCTGTGTCAGATAGCTCCTATTTAAGTGATTTCTTGATTGAAACAGGTGTGGCAGTAATCAGGCCAGGGTGACTACAGAAATTGAACTCAGGTGTGATAAACCACAGTTAAGTTATTTTTTAACAAGGGGGGCAATCACTTTTCCACACAGGGCCATGTAGATTTGGAGTTTTTTTTTCTCACTAAATAATAAAAACTTTTTTTTTTCAGCAAGGCTTGGTGTACATAGGCGCCAGAGTAGAATAAAAATGTTTAAAAACCGTCTAAAAGAGGGGGATGTTCAGGTGGACTTACCTCCCTCAAAAATATAGAACTCAATTGAGTCACAATATATCAATACAAAAAAACGTTTTATTTAACTCCACTTAGTGCAACGCGTTTCGCAGGTGTGGTCCTGCTTCATCAGGCAAACAGGAGTATAACTATAAAACAAACAGAAATATATACAAACATAATGACCCATAGAAATAGCTTAAAGTAAAGGCGCAGTATAAAAACATGAGAAGACATGGTAAAATTGTAACATTTTTGTTCGCAGTGTAGTACAATTCTACACTGCGAACAAAAATGTTACAATTTTACCATGTCTTCTCATGTTTTTATACTGCGCCTTTACTTTAAGCTATTTCTATGGGTCATTATGTTTGTATATATTTCTGTTTGTTTTATAGTTATACTCCTGTTTGCCTGATGAAGCAGGACCACACCTGCGAAACGCGTTGCACTAAGTGGAGTTAGATAAAACGTTTTTTTGTATTGATATATTGTGACTCAATTGAGTTCTATATTTTTGAGGGAGGTAAGTCCACCTGAACATCCCCCTCTTTTAGACGGTTTTTAAACATTTTTATTCTACTCTGGCGCCTCTGTACACCAAGCCTTGCTGAAATCTTGATTCCACCCTCGGTGGAGGGGTGCTACCCCGTTTCCTATCTACAGAGAGCGACGTCTTAATAACCTGGGTGGGGTCGGGTTCTGGTACTCCCCGCCTGCATTTGGAGTGGTTGCCTATGGGTGGCCCATGTTTGTGAGTATATCTTAATATTTTGCTTTAAACCACAACCAACTTAACAATACTACACCATATTGGGCTCTCGATTTCTCTTTGTTCTTCCAAGCATAAATAATAAAAACCATCATTTAAAACTGCATTTTGTGTTCAATTATGTTATCTTTGACTAATAGTTAACGGTTTTTGATGAGCAGAAACATTTAAGTGTGACAGACATGCAAATGAATAAGAAATCAGGAAGTGGGCAAATAGTTTTTCACACCACTGTATATATATATATATATATATAAATATATATATATATATATATATATATATATATATATATACACAGAGCCTTTTTTAAGGCAGTGCGGGCAAGTAGAAGAAGGGGGGCGCAGGCAGACATACTTGACCAATAGGGAGCTGGTGATGCGTGGTGCAGCCAAATGGAAGAAGAAAGAAGATTGCCAGCTCAATCACCTTCCTTGACTCCTCCTGGGCTGCCTGCATCGGACGTCCAGTCATCATCACGTCACCACCGCGTGATGACAGCTTATGTCCTGTAGCGGTACTGCAGGTTGTCAGTGTGCGGCACCCATGGAGGAGTCGGCTTTCCAGGATCTCCTCGCTTGTGTGTTCTCCTGGTCCCTGCTTCCTTCCTGGATGATTGGCTGGTCACTAGTAAGTAGGCAGATCTACTTATGACCTGTGGCTGTGTGACTGTCCCTAAAGAGTAATGCCGGGAATACATGGCACGTTTATTATGCTGCCGGATCAATTCCCGCTCATCCCCGTGGGCGATTGTCTTATCTTCTGCTCGTTTTCCTTATCTTTTTACATTGTCCCGCCCACGGTATCGAGCGTGTAATCGATCCGGTGGGTGATCGGACATGTCCGAAATTATCAATCGAGCCATCTAATGTATTCCCAGCATAAGGGTTCGCGAGTCCACGTGGTGGGGGGAAAGGGAGCACAATTTTTACAGCCTTGCCCTGGGTGCAATTTAGCCTAGAAACTGGCCTGTATATATATATATATATATATATATATATATATATATATATATATATATATATATATATATATATATATATATATATATATATATATTCACAAACACACACACATACAAACACATAGTATTTTAAAGGTAATTGCACAGGATGTAGTGTCACAACACCCCCTCTTGGCACGGGAAAGCAATACACAATCACAACATGTGGGGACTGTGGTAAGAAGCTGGGCTGATGATGACATATTTTGTATAAATAATATTCAAGGGACTATTTTCAAGTCCCACAGGAAAAATCCCACTTGTTTATTTCTACGCAGATAAAGCTGTCATTAGGGACAACCTAGAAAAACGTTTGGTTTATAGCATCATGTTAATTAAAATCAACAGCTTGCTGTGGTTAATGCTCAGCAAGACATTTGATCCAAACAAGATCAAAGGAAATCTGGACACTATTTTTGGTAAGAAAAATATTGGTCAGTTTGTATCCCATCTCGCTGACCACTCAGTGACCTAGGTCCAACAGTGTCTTTATAGTGCGCAGGCTAAAATCATTATTTGTCTATTGTCACTATCTCCGATATACCTCACTGATGTTAAAGTGTACCCTGGCTTGGCTAGGGTGAGGGTGTAACTGGGACTTCTCCTGATTGTTTGCTTTCTGGCCTAACTGAGGCCTAGTCTAAAATTTGCACTTAATCCTATGTTCTAATAGTTACACCACTGATGGTCAGCATTCCTTCATTTTACAGCAACCCCTGTTCTATTTACAGAAGTCTCCTTCTTCCATGTTCAGCCAATTATGCATATACTGCATTTTCTTGTGAAGCCCCTCATCATGTAGAAATCCCTGATTCCATATAATGCAGTGGTTGTGCGCGGAGCAGCAGCATCCATACGGCAACCTAGGCAGATGCTTAGGGCTTAGTGGGTATCAAGGGGCCCACCTGCTACCTTCTTTGACCACTCTTGTCTTCACTTCATTTTACCAAAAGCACCACATGGAGGCCCCAAATCTACTACCATGCCTAGGGCCCCTTTACATGTAAATCCATCTCTGCCTGTGTGAATAAGCATGCTTTATTCCATATTAGAGATGGCCAGAATGGTTCGCATTCGAACGCAAACACGCAAACTTCTGTGGTTTGCGATCGCGATCGAACGCAAACTATATACGCGTTCGACCTGCCCCCTATACTACATCATTAGGGTCAACTTTGACCCTATACATCACAGTCAGCAGACACATGGTAGCCAATCAGGCTACACTCCCTCCTGGAGCCCCCCCCCTTATAAAAGGCAGGCAGCATCAGTCATTTCACTCACTCGTGTGGCTGCAGTAATTAGAGAAGGGAGAGGAACCTGCTGTAGACATAGGGAAAACTTAGTTATGCTCTTGTTAGGCTTGTTAGCTTGCTACTTGCTGATACTTATTGCTAAAAAGCACCCCTCAATGTAACGATTGTGGAATTCTCTACGTGATCAGCGCACAAGACGTGCGCTGACACTGGGGAAATCCTCCACAAGCGTATAATTTGAGGGAACCCAGCAAAAGGTGCGATGCACCTATAGAGGGAAATTCCTGTCGGCAGGTGGAGCTGTGGAGTGCAGAGGAACAGATCCTCTGTCCTGCTACAGACGCCAGACAGGAATTGTACGAAGGGAAGAAACGCAGGGCAAGATAGCCCTGAAAGAGAGAGAGCAAAGCGACAGAGGGTATGTGTGTGCACCAATCTAGTCGCCAACCCGCGACAGTGCATACACAACAGCAGATATGAAGTAGGAACGCAATCGCGAGAGAGGCGATTGCCAGAGGTGACACAAGGCTACAGCAAGGCAGAGCATGAGAGTAGCAAAGACACAGCAAATAATACAATGAGAAGATAAGGAAAATAACAAACGCTAACTAAACGCGAACACCGCACTCATTCGCAACAGTGCACGCGTTTATGCGCGGTTTCTGCGTGTTAAGCACAACAGAGACAAGCATGCCTAACTAACCACCGACAGACAAACATGAAACAGAGGACGCGAGCGCTTGCTTAACGGTTACCTCACCGAGCCTCCAGCAAGCGTTCGTAGCAGACAAGACAGATACACGAAAACAGGAATAAGTGAGAGATAGGATCCACAGCACTAGCGCAAGGCGAGTGCGATCCAGGCAAGACAGATCAGATGAGATAGCTGGTAGCAACCGCTGCTCCAGCTATACTCCAAGAACAACAGATCAGAACGACTTCCTGTCGACCACCGCTGGGACAGGACAATCGCAACAGATAAACAAAACAAATATGCAATCCTAACTGCACTAGGGAACCTGCCTAGTGCAGTCCCAGGAATTACTCTAAGCTAATCTTTAAACAAAGAGCAAGGCTGACACTCCAGGAGTGTTTCACAGGACAAACCCTTATGACCAGCCCAGGTCTGTGATATCACATGGTATATATAGAGCAAGCCTACAAAGGATGTGGCTAGGCAATCTGCATGACAAACCTATGCAAATTCCTCAGCAGCAAGCTGCAAAACTAACAAAAGGTCTCTCTTCCAAAGACCTGCAGAATGCAGACCTGAACAGTGGTCAAAAAGCTGCCTGCCTGCGCAGGCAGCCGAGCGGATCCTCACAGTACCCCCCCCCCTCTAGGGTCAGATTCCAGACGAGCCTCTAACCTGATATTTGCAAAAGACTTTAACTGAAGACTCATGAAGGTCAGGACAGCCCGACAAGGCCCAATTCCAGAGTCAGCCCACCCGAAACCGACCTCATCGGAAGGAGAAGCCCCCGAAACATGCCCATCAGCACCACAAGTCTCAGTGTTACACCCATCAGGACTGTGAATGCCAGAGAAGAAGCCATTGACACCCACCGAGCCATGCCCACCACCTTCCAAGGACCGTCCAAAAATACCAAACCTGCCACAATACCCATTCGAAGTGTCCCTTTCCACAAAGCACCTACTGCTGATCTCATCCAAGGTATCAGGAAATATTTCTCCCAGGATTTCCCAGAACACTTTGAAGCTCCGCAAAGATCCCAGGAGGGCAGAACGATCACCAGGCTCACACGGAGAACTATCAAGAACCCCTATGGAACCAATGACAATTCCGGATTCAGAATTACCAGGACAAGCATCAAGACCAGGGCCTTCAGGGACCACCTCTGGGCATGCAGGCAGGCAGGCAACATCAGAACAGGTTTCCACCGAGGAAGCATCTGAGCAGGCTGGCAACCGAGACACACTTGGGCTAACTGGGTCACAGAAAACATCGGGGTACACTAGCCCAAGGGGAACCTCAGGACACGTCGAGGAACTGCCAACCTCAGAGTCCGTTACGACAAGACCAAAACCAGAACCGGGCAGAGAATCATCACGAGCAGTGGTCTCAAGCACTGGACTTTCAAAAGAAGGCTTGGACTCAAACCTAGAAATCTCTGTGACAATAATATCATCATTGACTACATATGAGTGAAGCTCCACCAGAGCTGCAAAGGTAGTCAGCACAATAGCAATGCCTACTGAAGTGGGCAACACCTCAGAAGGTCTTGGGGGGCAGGAGACATCTCCTACAAGTTCTGCACCCTTTGGGAGGAACTCGGAGTTCTCCAGGACATCAGACAAGACCTCAGGAACATCATTTTCTACGTTTTCTGGGAAGGATTCTGAACTATCCATGTTACAGGGCAAAACTGGAACTTTATTTTGTGGACAGGGCAGATGTCCCACGGGAGGTTCCACCATAAACTGAGACTGAATTTCATCATCATGAGCAGAATGTACAGGAATATTTACTGGAACACACACTGACTCCCTAACTTTAATCTTACTGCACCCAGAATTCTGCGTAGCAGTCAAACTAGTTTGCAACTCCAAAACTGCAGAAAAACAGGTGAGTATAGTAGCAATACCTAGACGAGCCTCTAGGGACACTGCAGGAGACTCTAAACAAGGCCATATTAACTCATGCAGAGTACAGGGTGCAGAATCAGCATTTTCCTCAGAACAAGAAAGGGACTCACAAATGTCAGTGCGAGTGGAGATCATGTTTTCATTCATGGTACAGGGCAGATTCAGAGAAAGCTTCTCTGGGCAAAGCAAAGAAGCTTCAGCATCAGATTCGCAAAACCGAAGCGCTGTCTCACTCTTAGATTCGGCTAACAATGTCAAATCCGAGGAGTCAGAACGCAAAACTTGCGAATCAAAAATCGCTTTAGGTTGTGAAACTGACGCTTCCATAGCGCAAACCTCCGCGATCTGCGGGGAAGACTGTAAGGCGTTCAGGACAGAAACACTGGAGCAACTGTCACCAGGCAACGGGCCCTTACAGGTGTGAACAGGGTAAGAGAAAGACGCATTTGCAGTAGAAATAGCGACAACATCAGGAAAAACTTTATTAGACATTTTAATTTTACTTTTGATGTTGCATAATTTAGGAATTTTCCCCATAGCAGGATCACAGATGGAAGATCTTAAAGATCTGTCTCTAACTGACAAGGGGAAACACTCGTCCTTGAGAAAACTGGCACATTCATGCTGATCACAATCTGCAGGAACATCCGAGAAACAGGCATTAGATTGCATAGATTCAAACTGCACACAGGCAGGAGAGAATCTTTCAGGATTCGTACAGGAATCAACCACAGTGGTACACCCATTCATTTCAGATCGCACAATATCAAGACTCACATGCTTTACCCCAGAAAGGCAGGAACAATCACCGGACAACAATGTCTCTTTATTGGAATCAATTGATTGGTATGTGTGCAACTCATTAACATATGATAATGACAGAGAAATGTTGCATAACCTAATCTGATCAGCATTTTGCACAGCAGGAAAAAACTCATAGAAACAGCCTGGCAGGGGAATTCTAAGCTTACGAGAAAACACATGAGAGAGAAACCTGCGAGGATTATGTCTCAGATTCTTGTGTCTGGCATACTCATCAGCCCACACAAACAGATCCCCTTGGAAAAGATTGTAAGCAATCTGACCACTCCAAGTGGAAATATTGGTGGCCTGAAATTCAGGATTTGCCAAGAATCTGAAACATTCTGATATGAACTCATCTCTGGTTTCAGAGTCCAGTATCTTAAACCTCTTAAAGACACAGGACCCATATTCGACCAAATCGTACAAATCGGAAATTCCCTCTACACTGGGAATTTCGGTTTGGCTGGTCATACTGTAACGATTGTGGAATTCTCTCCATGATCAGCGCACAAGACGTGCGCTGACACTGCGGAAATCCTCCACAAGCGTATAATTTGAGGGAACCCAGCAAAAGGTGCAATGCACCTGTAGAGGGAAATTCCTGTCGGCAGGTGGAGCTGTGGAGTGCAGAGGAACAGCTCCTCTGCCCTGCCACAGACGCCAGACAGGAATTGTATGAAGGGAAGAAACGCAGGGCAAGATAGCCCTGAAAGAGAGAGAGCAAAGCGACAGAAAGTATGTGTGTGCACCAATCTAGTCGCCAACCCGCGACAGTGCATACACAACAGCAGATATGAAGTAGGAACGCAATCGCTAGAGAGGCGATTGCCAGAGGTGACACAAGGCTACAGCAAGGCAGAGCACGAGAGTAGCAAAGGCACAGCAAATAATACAATGAGAAGATAAGGAAAATAACAAACGCTAACTAAACGCGAACACCGCACTCATTCGCAACAGTGCACGCGTTTATGCGCGGTCTCTGCGTGTTAGGCACAACAGAGACAAGCACGCCTAACTAACCCCGACAGACAAACATGAAACAGAGGACGCGAGCGCTTGCTTAACAGTTACCTCACCGAGCCTCCAGCAAGCGTTCGTAGCAGACAAGACAGATACACGAAAACAGGAATAAGTGAGAGATAGGATCCACAGCACTAGTGCAAGGCGAGTGCGATCCAGGCAAGACAGATCAAATGAGATAGCTGGTAGCAACCGCTGCTCCAGCTATACTCCAAGAACAACAGATCAGAACGACTTCCTGTCGACCACCGCTGGGACAGGACAATCGCAACAGACAAACAAAACAGATATGCAATCCTAACTGCACTAGGGAACCTGCCTAGTGCAGTCCCAGGGATTACTCTAAGCTAATCTTTAAACAAAAAGCAAGGCTGACACTCCAGGAGTGTTTCACAGGACAAACCCTTATGACCAGCCCAGGTCTGTGATATCACATGGTATATATAGAGAAAGCCTACAAAGGATGTGGCTAGGCAATCTGCATGACAAACGTATGCAAATTCCTCAGCAGCAAGCTGCAAAACTGACAAAAGGTCTCTCTTCCAGAGACCTGCAGAATGCAGACCTGAACAGTGGTCAAAAAGCTGCCTGCCTGCGCAGGCAGCCGAGCGGATCCTCACACTCAACAGCTCTTTTGAGAGCTAATGTTGTTCTTGTGATCTATTTTTGTGTGTGTGTGTGTGTCCCACGGACACTTGTTGCATATAAAGCCCTGTCAGTCAGTTGCAGCTGGCCCTTGGGCCCTTGGTAATTCCTACTGTGCCACTGCCAGGCCCAGCACATTCAGTGACTACCTGTGTGTACGACAGCTGCACATTTGTAATACCAATCACTGCATACCTACCTGTTCAGTGCACCTACCAACGTGAGCGCACACAGTGTTATATACCAGTCACTGCACCTGTTCACGGTACCTGTGTGTACGACAGCTGCACATTTTTAATACCAATCACTGCATACCTACCTGTTCAGTGCACCTACCTACGTGAGCACACACAGTGTTATATACCAGTCACTGCACCTGTTCACGGTACCTGTGTGTGTGACAGCTGCACATTTGTAATACCAATTCCTGCATACCTGTTCAGTGCACTTACCTACCTACATGACTGCAAGCAGTGTTATATTATATACCAGTCACTGCACCTGTTCACGGTACCTGTGTGTGTGACAGCTGCACATTTGTAATACCAATCACTGCATACCTACCTGTTCAGTGCACCTACCTATGTGAGCACACGTAGAGTTATATACCAGTCACTGCACCTGTTCACGGTACCTGTGTGTGTGACAGCTGCACATTGTATTGATACCAGTCGCTGCATACCTGTTCACGGTACCTGTGTGTGTGACAGCTGCACATTTGTAATACTAGTCATTGCATAATTGTTCACAGTACCTGTGTGACCGCACGCTGTTTAATATACCAGTCCATGCATACCTGTTAACTGCACCTGTGTGACAGCTGCACATTGTATTGTAATACCAGTCACTGCATACCTATCACTGCACCTGTGTGACTGCACATTGTATTAGTCAAGTCAGTGCATACCTTTCACTTCATCCCCCTGATATGGACAAAACAACAGGCAGAGGCAGGGGCAGACCCAGAGGCAGGCAACCCGGCAGGTCTGTTTGATGTCGTGCTGACGTGATTTTGTGTGGCCCTGGACCAAAGTACAGTGTTCAGAAGAAGGCACGTACCATCAACTCCCAAGATTGTCAGGATGTAGTTGACTATTTAACACAGAACACCTCATCTTCTGCAGCCACCAGCGCTACTACAAGCACCACATCCGCTGCATTTGACACTTCGCAGGAGTAATTTGGTGGGGAACTAACTGATTCACAGCCATTAGTGTCACAACAAGATGAAGGCGCTAAGCAAGTTACACCACCTCAGGCGACACTATGGACGTAAGGTGTGAGGAGGAGGATAATGAAGTACCTGCTGTTGGTACAGTTTTGGAGGTGTCTGATGCAAGCAACGCTGGGTAGGATGATTATGATGATGAAGATTATGATAATACGGATGTCACGTGGGTTCCCAATAGAGGGGATGAACAGGGGGACAGTTCAGAGGGGGAGTCAGAGAGGAGTAGGAGGAGACGAGTTCCTGAAAAAAGCAGGGGCAGCTCGTCATCAGAAACAGCTGGTGGCAGTGTCTGGCGCCAGGTATCGCCACCTATGAACATTCAGCCAACATGCCCTTCAACATCAGCTGCTGACGCCACCATAGTGCCATCACACTTGACCTCAGCGGTGTGGAAATATTTTTGTGTGTCTGCCTCAGATCAGAGCAATGCCATCAGTTCTCTCTGCCACCAAAAATTGAGCCGTGGAAAGGCCAACACCCTGGTAGGGACAACTGCCTTACGAAGGCACATGGAGAAAAGGCACAAACTGTAATGGCAAGACCACCCGAGGAAAAGCAACACACAAAAACAAAGCCACTCTCCTTCTCCTCTTCCTCCTTCAGGTGCATCATCTTCAGCCGCTTTATCCCTTGCAGCTTCACAATCACAGCCACCCTCCTCCACTCCACCTCTCACCTTGAGCGGTTCCTGCTCCTCTGCCCACAGCAGCCAGGTGTCTGTGAGGGAAATCTTTGAGCGGAAGAAGCCAATGTCTGCTAGTCACCCCCTTGCCCGACGTCTGACAGCTGGCTTGGTGGAACTGTTAGCTCGCCAGCTGTTACCATACCAGCTGGTGGACTCTGAGGTCTTCCGAAAATTTGTGGCCATTGGTACACCGCAGTGGATGATACCACGCTGCAATTATTTCTCAAAAAAGGCAATACCCAAACTGTACTGTGAAGTTGAAAGTCAAGTGGTGTCATCTCTGGCACACAGAGTTGGGTCAAGGGTCCATCTAACCACGGATGCCTGGTCTGCCAAGCACGGTCAGGGCAGGTACATTACTTACATAGCCCATTGGGTCAACCTGGTGACCATTGGCAAGCAGGGAGTACGTGGCTGTGCAGCGGACCTAGTTGTGACACCTCCACAGCTTGCAGGCAGGCCTGCTGCCACTTCCTCTCCTTCTCCTCCTACTCCTCCTGCTACATCCTCTTTGCTATCGTCCTCCTCCTCCTCCTTGGCTGAGTCTACTAGTGCTGTGATCTCCTCTCCAGCTACACAGCCCCAGCTCTCCAGGGCCTATGCTGCATGCCAGGTATGATGGTGTCACGCCATCTTAGACATGTCTTGACTCAAAGCGGAGAGTCACACCGGAGCAGCTCTCCTGGCTGCTCTTAAAAAACAGGTGGATCAGTGGCTAACCCTGCACCAACTGGAGATTGGCAACGTGGTGTGTGACAACGGCAGCAATCTCATTTTGGCTTTGAATTTGGGAAAGTTGACACATGTACCCTGCATGGCTGAATCTAATAAGTCAGAGATTTGTGTGTAAGTACCCAGGCTTGCAGGACGTCCTCCTGAAGCAGTCCAGGAAGTTGTGTGGGCATTTCAGGCGGTCTTACACGACCATGGCACGCTTGACCGATATTCAGCGGAGAAACAACTTGCCGGTGAGACGCTTGATTTGCGATAGCCCGACTCGCTGGAATTCAACCCTCCTTATGTTTAACCACCTTCTACAACAGGAGAAAGCCGTCAACCAATATCTCTACAACTACAGTAGAAGGACACACTCTAGGAAGATGGGGATGTTCTGGCCGAAGTACTGGACACCCATGTGAAATGCCTGCAGGCTCATGTGTCCGTTTGAGGAGGTGACAAACCTGGTGAGTCGCAGTGAAGCGCCATCAGCGACTTGATCCCATATGCTTTCTTCCTGGAGCGTGCCATGCGTAGAGTGGTGGATCAAGGTGTGGAGGAGCGTGGACAGGAACAGTTACAGGAACAGGAGGAAGAGTTGTGGAATCAATTCTCAGAACCAGATGTTTCCTCAACACCTGCGGCAACACAGAGGAGGGGGGAGGAGGAAGAGGAAGAGTCGTGTGGGGAAGAGGAGTCAGATGATGAGGAAGGTGGGTGGTTTTTTTTTGGAGAAGGAGGCGGAGGAACAACTGCAGCAGGCGTCACAGGGGGCTTGTGCTGCTCAACTTTACCGTGGTATTGTTCATGGCTGGGGGGAGGAGGAGAACTTACCTGACATCACTGAGGAAGAGCAAGAGGAGATGGATAGTACATCTGTATCCAAATGTGTGCAGATGGCAGCTTTCATGCTGTCCAGCCTGTTGAGGGACCCCCGTATAAAAAAACTCAAGGGGAATGACCTGTACTCGGTAGCCACGCTACTAGACCCTCGGTATAGACACAAAGTGGCGGAGATGTTGTTACCAACTCACCTGAAGGCAGAAAGGATGCAGCACTTGCAGAACAAGCTGGCAACTATGCTTTACAGTGTGTTTAAGGGTGATGTCACAGCACAATGGAATAAAGGTGCCACTGTCAGTAATCTTCCTCTTCCTCCCATGTCCACGCAGGCAAGGACAGGACACTAACAATCTCATGGTGATGTCAAACATGCGGACATTCTTTAGTCCAACACCTCGCCTTAGCCCTTCCAGATTCACCCTCCACCAACACCTCGACCGGCAGGTAGCCGACTACATGCCCTTAACTGTGGATGTAGACACTGTAAGCAGCGATGAACCCTTGGACTACTGGGTGCGCAGGCTTGACCTGTGGCCAGAGTTGTCACAATTTGCCATCCAACTTCTGTCTTGCCCTGCCTGAAGCGTCCTGTCAGAAAGGATCTTCAGCGCAGCTGGATACATTGTCACTGAGAAGAGAGGTCGCCTAGGTCACAAAAGTGTTCAGTACTTCACCTCTATCAAAATGAATGAGGCATGGATCCCGAAGGGCTACTGCCCGCCCGAAGACTAAGTCAGTCCCCACACACAGCATCTCTGCCTGCACGCAGTGTGACTGCCTGCCTCAAGACTAAGTCGGTCCCCACACAGCACCTCTGCCTGCAGGCCGCTTGACTGCCTTCTCCGCCACCACCAACAGGGTCCAGGACTCTAGGCGGATAATAAGGTCATTGCTTCATTGTGGACAGACCAAATTCGATCAGCTTGACAGACACTGTTGTTCTGTCATTGAGCTACCTCAGCCTGGCGACCATATGGGCTTGAAAACCGCTATCGCCTGCACTCTGGCCATGGTGCGCACCAGTCCAGCATGGCCGTCACTACACAAACAGCTGTTTGCGGTGCGTTACACAGTGAGTTTGGTCTGTCAGTGTGAAGCAGTACACTAATTACACTACCTGATTGATGTATACACATGCAAGATGTTTTAAAGCACTTTAAGCCTCCAATTTAGCATGCAATGTGATTTCTGCCCTTAAAACGCTGCTCTGCGTCAAATCCAGATTTTTCCCCGGGACTTTTGGCATGTATCCCACTCCGCCATGCCCCCCTCCAGGTGTTAGACCCCTTGAAACATCTTTTCCATTACTTTTCTGGCCATCATAAATGTTTCTAGTTTTCAAAGTTCGCCTCCCCATTGAAGTCTGTTGTGGTTTGCGAAAGTTTGCGCAAACCAAACTTTTGCGGAAGTTCGCAGTCGAGGTTCGCGAACCTAAAATCGGAGGTTTGAGCCATCTCTATTCCATATACAGCAGCCCGCTGAATTCCATGTGCATTCACTTTTTAATGTACAACTCCCCTTTACACTGACTCTTACCCACTCCACCATTCTTGTGCATCTTTGAACCCTCCCATTTCATGTGCAAGATTACCACTTGTTCATGTGTACTATAAGAATATAATGTGAGAGCCAGTGTTGCCAACCTCAGAAAAAAAATTTACTGACAAAGTTCAAAAAATTTACTGGCAGAACATTTTTTTTACAGACGCCCCACGTGCATTACACACCAGTAACCACGTAGGGCGCGAGTGAAAAAGAAGAGTGCGGACACAGTGGTGGTAAAGTATTAATGCGTAGGCACCGGGGGGTTGTACATCTACATTTGGGGAGGGGCGTGGCCGTGGGTTTCCGTTGCATGTATGATTATC
Organism: Hyperolius riggenbachi; assembly: GCF_040937935.1. Lineage (NCBI taxonomy): Eukaryota > Metazoa > Chordata > Amphibia > Anura > Hyperoliidae > Hyperolius > Hyperolius riggenbachi. The sequence goes on from NC_090649.1 coordinate 99,061,555, forward strand.
ACATGCCGTTACCGCCGCACATCCATTCAAGCACGTCCGCCTGATATTTTACAGCATGTCCGATTGATGCAGTGCTGCTCTTGGCAGCACCAATTTTCATCAGATGCGATAATAATTATCGAATCTGAAGTCGATTGGTCTCCAAGTCTACAGATGTGTTGCCACCTTTAGCTAGAGCAGTGTACATTCCAGAGTGACACATACATTGACAAGCAGTGAGGCTTTGTTCACATCTAAAATCGAAATCGCTGATGGCAGGGATTTTTGTGATTATTTTGTTTTTTTAGTTTTTTTTTCCCCACCCGGCACTCCACTGCGCAGTATGATTTTGTGCAAAGCGCTTTTGCAGAGCTATTCCGTTTTGACATCACTGACGTCAGAAAGTGAACTCTTTGTATTTATTCTTAAAAACGCAAACACAATCTCTAGATAAAAATTTTAAAACTGATTTGTGAGCATTTTGGCTTTTTTCCTATACCTTCGATTGTAGCAAAATCGCCCCGAAAATGGTACATGCAGCGCTTTTGTGAACGGAAAGCAGAAGAAATGCGCTGATGTGAACTATTCCATAAGGATTCATTGCACAAGGTATTTTAGGGCGTTTTTCAAAGTTGCCCGCGCTAAAAAAAAGTGCAAAACGCCCTAGGTGTGAACAAGCCCTAAGTGCTGTAATCTACTGGGGGAGAGAGAGGTTTCTTTACTGACATCACAAAGTTCCCATGGACTTCACTGGCAGCCCAGATTTGTTTACTTTTTTACTGACTGTCAGCAAATTTACTGACGGTTGGTAACACTGGTGAAATCCCCCCTCCCTCCATGGCCTCATATGCTGCATCCCCTGTAGGTGCTGCCTCTTGGTATAGCGCATTAAATATGGATAAGTACTTACAACTGGAGAAAATCATAAAAAAGCTATGCTGATTGAACAGGTGCACCTGCAAATTCTATACACCACTTCTGAGTGGTTTTTGTGCAATTTTTTTATCAGTCAAGAGAGCAAACAAATATATATATATATATATTAGTTAGTTTTAGCAAGGTCTTTCTGGTTCATAAATGAAATGTAACAACATCCATGAGTCACAATCACAAACCCTTCACAATCAGCATGACATTCAAATTTTTCAAAATATGCTGCAGTACGTGACATTGCTCTGAAAAGCACCATTCTCCCGCTGATTGCGTATAGAGGATGGGTAAACAGAATATTCCTCTCAGACATCATTATTTGGAAAGCAGAACACCTTGCTTCCTCCTAAATTGTCCCTTTCGAGTTTGAATCACTGAGCTAACAAACAGCTCTAAGACCGTTTACCTCATGTGTAGATTCAACTATTTTTCATATTTATAAAGTTTAGAAGTTTTAAGTCATATCTACCTCTTATTCGGACTATTTCTGGCCATTTTGGTGCCCCTAGGCAATCAGAATCGGAATCGGAAATATTTTTTTTTGCCAAGCATGAGTGGGTCGTGCTCGGAATTGGATTTGGACAAAGGAAGAAATACAGCAATAGAGGTAAAAAACAACTTAGATTTAACAGAACACAGACATGTTACAATAAGTAAACACATTAAAGACAAAAACAACTATAGAGAGACAGTAAGGCAGGGGTCACACTAATCGGCTTTCGTACGCGTTTTCTGCACAGAAAAACTGACTTCAACTGAGAACTCATGTTAATCATTAACCCTCCTGGCGGTTTGTCAAAATCCGCCAGGGGGCAGCAAATCCGTTTTTAAAAAAAAAAAAAAAATTTTTTTCATGTAGCGAGACGAGGTCTCTCTACATGATAGCTGCTGCTCAGCGGCATCCCCCCAGCCCCTCCGATCGCCGCCGGCGATCGGAGATCAAGAGATCCCGTTCAAAGAACGGGATCTCTTGGAGGGCTTCCCCCGACGGGATGACGTCACCGACGTCATCGACGTCGTAAAAGTCAAAGGGGACTCCGATCCACCCCACGGCGCTGCCTGGCACTGATTGGCCAGGCAGCGCACTGGGTCTGAGGGGGGGGGGGGCGGCTGCGGCGCGACGGATAGCGGCGGATCGGCGGGTAGCGGCGGCGATCGGACACTGCACGCAGCTAGCAAAGTGCTAGCTGCGTGCAGCAAAAAAAAAATTATGCAAATCGGCCCAGCGGGGCCTGAGCGGTGCCTCCCGGCGGCTCAGCTCGGGCTTACCGCCAGGAGGGTTGTTAAGCAAGGTCACACTTTAATGCAGATTTCACATGCAGGAAAAAAAAAAACTGACATCTTGCGCAATTTGTCAGTTTTCTCTATAAATTACATTAGCTGCTGTAAGGCAGGGGTCACACTTGTCTTTCAGTTTTCTGAAAAGTGTAGAAAACTGAAAGACAAGTGTGACCCCTGCCTAACAGAGTACAGCGCAACAACAGTCGTAGCAATGCAACAGTCGTGCAACCAAAGGAAGCTAAGGCCTGGTGTGTGTGTGTGTGTGTGTGTGTGTGGGGGTGGGGGGGTGGGGGGGGGTTGTCAATAGGGGGAGAGGGGTATAGTCAGCGTTCAAGAGTCTCATGGCTGCAGAGGAAAAAAAAAAGGCACCAGGGTTGGCACTACCAACTACTACAATAGGCAAAGGGGACATTTCCCTAGGGCCCCCAAGCACTGCCCCCCCCCCCCACAGGTTTCCCCCTGACTTGTGCTGTAAAAAGCCCTTCAAAAACCTATCCCAGTGCGCTGCTGTGTCCCATCTCCACCCCGGCCGCTGGCTGCCTCTTCTCCATGATTGCATGTCATTATGCAATAACATGCACTGAGTCACTGAGAAGAGGCGCCCCTGTGTGGATGAAGACGAGAACACATGGACTGGAGTTTCTATGCTGACAAACATGGTTCAGGAGCTCCAGGGAGCACAGTGAAGTTGAGAGGTCCTGGGGGCTGAATATGCTGTGGGGGTGGGGCAGAGGGGGCCCCCAGGTTAATTTTGCGTCAGGGCCCCATTGTGGCTTCAACCCCAGCAAGGCAACCATATAATGTTACCCTAATCCTATGGTATTTCAGAAGTAAACAATGAGGCTTTGCACAGTGTTGAAAGCCCATCTCTACTTCATAATGGTTGATGGATGTATGATAAAGGATACTGTTGTCTTTTTCATGAGTAGGGTTTACAACTCAATCTTTTATTTACTACCGTAGCTAAATTATATTGTTTTACCATGACAAGTTTGGGTATCCATGTGGTACCAATATGCACAAATGGTCCGTGGCAGTGGCAGATGCACCCCCTGCGCTGGGAAGTGGATGCATACCATTCCATGGCAACACATCTGCTGTCTGAGACTTTGCTGGTCGGTTTTGTATGTGCAGAAATGCTACAGACAAACCCGGACATAGGAGAGACAAACATGCGAGATTAGGTCCATGCTTTCTCATAGGAAAGCATGGGTCCATTAGTCTGCTGCTGTCTAGTCTACACTTAATCCTCATACACACAGTCAACTGTGAAGGCCAATAATGACTGAATCGGGCTTATAATTGGCCCCTGACCCCCAAGCGATCCGTCCGACCAATCAACTCACCCAATCGACGGCCGACTCCATTGTAGACCCCATTCTCCCACCACGTGACATCACACATGAGCTGCTCTGTCATCCCAATGCTCCCCTAACATTGCAGCAGAATGTGTCGTCAGCTACATAGCATCTGTAGAACCCGACCCAGCAATGTCACTGAAGGGTATCGGGTCCCAATTTCTGACGGGCGACATCCATCACAGGTGTGTTCGCACCTTTAAAAGCAATCTAGCAGACGTATGGGTGTATATATATACTTTGACAGACACTGCCAAAACTATACATAGTTTGTGAAACCTGCGTTATACACACAATGGCCTCAATTCTGGTAGCTATGTGAGGTACGTTTTTTTTTTGTAAGTAAAATACCTCATGAGGTTTTTTTTTTGTTGTTGTTTTTTTTTTTGCAATTCTGAAAGATTTTTCTCCATTTCCAAACAAGAGGTAAAACATGAGGTAAATGCATTAAGTGAGGTAAAACATGAGGTATTTCAGTGGTAAGCATGTAGTAATTAATAAATAATAGTAGGCTTTAATTGTCTAAGTTAAGATAGTCTTTGGAAGATTTTGTTTTGAGGGGGGAACGTGTATTTGATTATGTAGCAACCTATGAAAAGTATATTTATAGACATCCCTTATAAAAAAATACAAAAAAAAAAAGACAGTAAATATTTGGAATTTTATTTCTACTCTTCTGTGGGCAGCATGGTGGCGTAGTAGTTAGCGCTTTCGCCTTGCAGCGCTGGGTCCCTGGTTTGATTTCCAGCCAGGGCACCATCTGCAAGGAGTTTGTATGTTCTCCCTGTGTATGTGTTGGTTTCCTCCGGGCACTCTGGTTTACTCCCAGATCCCAAAAACATACAGATAAGTTAATTGGCTTCCCTAGACTACGATACATACACTGCACGATACAGTACATAGACATACGACTATGGTAGGGATTAGATTGTGACAGTTAGTGACAAGACTATATTCTCTGTACAGCGCTGCATACAATGTCAGAGCTATATAAATACTAAATAATAATAATTACACAGCCTGAATAGGAAACGACACTAAAACAGCATTAGGATCTCCACTAAAAACTGCAAATTGCATACAAATTGACATTCCCTCCAGGTACAGGCAGGTGTTAAACTGATCGGTAAATTATGTGCTAACATGCTCCCAAAATTTCCATGAGAATAGCTATTTTCGGCAAAATTAATGCAAATTACCTCACAAATTACCTCATAATTTACCTCATGAGGTAAAACATGACTAAAACCTACCAGAATTGCTAAATGTCATTACCTCATGACAGGCCCGCCATCAGGGGGGTACAACTGTGACTTCCGTCACGGGCCTGGGCCGGGCGGAGGGCCCGCAGCCTCGGCCCCCCCAGGCATTAACCTGCTGACTGGTCTCTTCGGCCCCCCTTCCCCCAGCGGCTGCCGCTGTTAATACCTTAGCAGCGGCCGCTCTCCCCTCTCCGGCGTGTGTACTTATTATTCCAGCAGCATCTCCCGGCTGCTGTGTGTGATGATGCAGCAGGAAGCATGGCTCGGTTCCCATAGTAACGGCGATACACATCGCCGTTACAGGAAGCCGCTGCCCTGCTTCCTGCCGCATCACACACAGTAGCCGGGAGAGGCTGCTGGAAAGTACAGGCGCCGGAGAGGGGAGAGCGGCCGCTGTTAAGGTAACAACAGCGGCGGGGACGAGCGGGGGGCACCACCTACCCATACTGGGGAACTATACTGGCTATACTGGGGCACTATACTAGCTATACTGGGGCACTATACTGGCGCGCTATACTGGCTATACTGGGGCACTGTACTGGCTATACTGGGGCACTATACTAGCTATACTGGGGCACTATACTAGCTATACTGGGGCACAATACTGGGGGCAACTATACTAGCTATACTGGGGCACTATACTGGCTATACTGGGGCACTATAATGGGGCACTATACTAGCTATACTGGGGCACTATACTAACTATACTGGGGCACTATACTGGCTATACTGGGGCACTATACTGGCTATACTGGAGCACAATACTGGGGGCAACTATACTAGCTATACTGGGGCACTATACTGGCTATACTGGGGCACTATACTGGGGCACTATACTAGCTATACTGGGGCACTATACTAACTATACTGGGGCACTATACTGGCTATACTGGGGCACTATACTGGCTATACTGGGGCACTATACTGGCTATACTGGGGAACTATACTGGGGCACTATACTGGCTATACTGGGGCACTATACTGGGGCACTATACTAGCTATACTGGGGCACTATACTAACTATACTGGGGCACTATACTGGCTATACTGGGGCACTATACTGGCTATACTGGGGACTATACTGGGGCACTATACTGGCTATACTGGGGCACTATACTGGGGCACTATACTGGCTATACTGGGGCACTATACTAGCTATACTGGGCACTATACTAGCTATACTGGGGCACTATACTGGCTATACTGGGGCACTATACTGGCTATACCGGGGCACTATACTAGCTATACTGGGGCACTATACTGGCTATACTGGGGCACCATACTGGCTATACTGGGGCACTGTACTGGCTATACTGGGGCACTGTACTGGCTATACTGGGGCACTATACTGGCTATACTGGGGCACTATACTGGGGCACTATACTGGCTATACTGGGGCACTATACTGGCTATATTGGGGCACTATACTGGGGCACTATACTAGCTATACTGGGCACTATACTAGCTATACTGGGCACTATACTAGCTATACTGGGGCACTATACTGGCTATACTGGGGCACTATACTGGCTATACTGGGGCACAATACTGGCTATACTGGGGCACTGTACTAGCTATACTGGGGCACTATACTGGCTATACCGGGGCACTGTACTGGGCGTGCACAGCAGTCTGTAGGGGGGCCCAGGCTTGATGTTGTGTGAGGGGCCCCAAAATTTCTGATGGCGGCCCTGCCTCATGAGGTAAATTACCTCACATGAGGTAATTTGTTTGATAACCCTACCAGAATTGAGGACAATGCATGTTGTTTGTAAACGCACAACACAATTTACACAAGCAGCATACGTTTTACCGACTATGTAATATACGCTACACAGTTTTTGTGATGCCCAGCAAAATGTATGTGCACTGTGTGCGCACGTAAATTTTATCTTTTTTTTTAGTGAATAGACCCCCTAGTGTGAACTACCTCACTGCAAGTAAGTAACTCTGCTGGAGTTAGTATACAGCTTATAGATCAGAAAACAGCTTCTCCATTAGGCAGGTATTTGACATGTGAACATATTTATTTCTGCTCTGATATTTCATGAGAAAGTTTCCTGCCCAGTTCTGAGAGGCTGAGTTTCTTTGTTTTCAGCTTGTGAAGATGAAGACCAAATTCAGCAGTTTCTTCATCTGTATCTGGTTGTGATGGCTAACTTTAAACTGTTACATTTACATGTTGGTGGCATCATCCATCATTTGGCCTCAGAACACACAATACTTGGCTAACAAACCGTACAAATACATGATCCACGTGCTCTACCATTGGCGTAAGAAGAGATTCCCAATGGAAAACCAAAGTGCTTGTTTACCATATTTGTGTTATTTGATACGAAAGCAAAGTCCCCAGACTTAGTAACTAATAACTAGGCAAGTTCTCTGTGGATCTCTTATCTAGAGCTTTCTGGTACTTACAGAGTTTGCCAGTTAGACCAGCAGAGGGAACCCCAAGCAAAAATATTTTTACAATTTCTGTTGTTTGAAATTTAAATATATATACAAAAAACTATTTGTAGCACTAAATAAATATAATAAAAATACCAGGCATTTCCTTCAGAATTAATTGTGATGACATTTCAAGTAACATGAAGGCGGGTAGATAAGTAGACTGGGGAGGGTCACCTACCCTCCCTATAGAAAAAGAGCGAGTGTGGACATAGTCTGATCTAATCCAGAGTTTTGTTTATGTGCTTGTTCTAATTTCAGTAAGACTACATTCACAGTGGTGCATTGTGGTGCGACTTGCAGGAAGACAAAATGGAAAAATCGGGTGGCCACAATAGTGTAGTAGGTTAGAGTAATATAAACAAATGTTTTGTATATACTGTAATAATACTCACAAGCAAGGGTTACCAGCCACTAAGGCAACCACTGAGTAGGCAGGTGGGGAGCTTAGACCTGGCCCCACTCAGGTTGAGAAGTCGCTGTCTGTAGATCAGTAAAGGAGGCGCTGCACCACTTCACCAAGGGTGGTCTAGACTAGCAGTCTAGAGTAGTTAATAAAGTTCTTTTTGCTTGAATTTGACAAAATCAAGTCATCTCTGAGGAGCAGTAGGGTATTGTACCATGTTAGCCATCAGTACAAGCAAGACGTTTTGAATCAGGGTGGACCATTGATTGGCCAATAAATGGTATCATCCTGATTCAAAACTTCTTGCTTTTATCTTTGAGGATGTAACTCTACCACTACTCGCCATTTGTAAACTGTTTTTTTTTTTAATGTTTTTAGTATATATTATCCTGTTATTGGCGCCTCTCTTCCAAATGTATTTTGTATTGTGGTGTGACGTAACCGCTGCATTGTAATGTGGAGCGTTGCACTGCAATGCAATACCTATGTGCTGTCTTTTTGACCCATTCAGCTGTGTTCTTGCTTTTTTTTTTACAGGTAGTGCAACGCAACACCCACTGTGAACCTAGCCTCTGGCTTTATGGACATAAAAAGGCTTCTTCCGTGTTATTATATTGAGAATTTGAAAGCAATGGTCAGGTAGAAAGTTTATATAAAACCTAATGCACAAATGAGGCTGTAGTTGGATTGCATAACCTAAATACAGAACTATATTTAGTTCTCTATAAAAAACGAGTTTACCTTTTCTTTAGAACCCTCTCCCACAGCCTGTGGACATGAAGTGGCAGAGAGTTCTTAAAGTGAACTTACGGACTAAAAATCTACTCAGCAGCACTGAAAAGGCTTGGTGTTTCTTTAACAGTTTCACAGCATCAGAACTTTGTTTTTCTTACCAAGGCATCATTTTTAGCTGCATTTTTAGCTAAGCTCCACCGATCAAAGAAAAAAAGCCCAGGCTTTTTTTCCCTGATGCTGTGCAGAGCATGCTGGGATTTCCTATGTTGTTATTTACATTGCCTAGCAACTGGGAGAGGTGCTCAGGACACAGGACAGTTGGAACTGTGTCTCATGCTCCCTGTCACCTCCTTTCAACCAAAAACATGGCTGCCCTCATGAAATCAAACACTTGCCTGTTCTTTTAAAACAGTGTGGGTAAGATATTATATTACCTATTTATTTTAATTAACATAACTAATGACTGTATGTTTGTTTAGACTAGAGTTCCTCTTTAAGGAAAAGTGATGCTAGCGAGAATACTGAAGATCTTCTAGCAGGACAGTAGAGAAAAGTTCAAAAGGTTATAATTTCTCTGTGTAGGATCTGAATAACCAGCAGTGGGGTAAGTGTGTGTTAAAGTGGACCTAAACTCTTGCACAGGACAGAAGGAAAACAGAGAAATGCACCCTGTATGTATTTGGAGTTAGTCTGTCTAATTCACCCTCATTTGTGTCTATTCGCAAGTTGTAATTTGATCTCTCCCCTGTGTCACCTAATAAGGCAGATAAGCTCATTTGAAATTACAGGATGTTAACAATATGTCTGCTTCCATAAAAGCAGGAAGTAGACATGCTGCAGATGTATTGCAGGATTTGTGTCAGCTGTAACAAAGTAATCCTTTTCTTTAAAAGGTTATTATGCTGTTGTGTATCTTTTAGAACAGAGAGGAATTCTGAGTTCTGATCCGCTTTAACCATAGACTAGACTTCATACTGAGGTTTTCAGCCCTTAAACCCAAAATAAGAATATGGGGCTCCAAGAAAGTTAGATTTTAAATGACTCCTATAGATACAATTAAAAACACACGATTGGTTCGCACGATGGCCAGGGGCCCCGGACCTCTCTCACTGGCCGGGGCCCCAAGGCCAATGCGCGATACCTGGAGGGGAGTGTAGGTGGGCCTGGACCTCTCACACCCAGGCTCTGGACCTCTCACATCCAGAAAACCCACCAACACTGCCTCCATACTGAATGCTAAATTCGACACACACAAGCAATAGAACACAGCAATACATGCATGCAGCTACATTTAAAGAGGAACTCCAGTGAAAATAATGTAGTAAAAAAAGTGCTTCATTTTTTACCATAATTATGTATAAATGATTTAGTCAGTGTTTGCTCATTGTAAAATCTTTCCTCTCCCAGATTCACATTCTGACATTTATTACATGGAGACATTGTTACTGTGGGCAGGTTATTTAGCTGTTTCTAGCTGCTCTGGCTGTTAGACAGCTAATAACAGCTGTTTCCTGTCTCTGAACATTGTTACATTGTGGCTGTTTGCCAGGAGTACCGCGGTCTTCAGAGGTTCTTGTGGGAGGGATTTCAGCACAAAATCAGTCACACAGCGCCCCCTGATGGTCTGTTTGTGAAAATCATTGTCTTTCTCATGTAAAATGGGGTATCAGCTACTGATTGGGAAAAAGTTCAATTCTTGGTTGGAGTTTCTCTTTAAGTCGTCAGCAGGTGCTCGTCAGCCACTCAGGATGCACTGTCATACACCCTTTACCTGCCATACCACATCTAGCAGCCATTAGCATTCAGGTGGGAGGCTTCAGTTGGACGCAAATCGCAAGATTGCGTCGCTAGCAGGACCGCCCCGTGCAGGCATCCCTCCCACAGGGGTCCCTCCCTAACCGCTCACCTGTCTGCCATGTCCTAGAGCTGAAAAAAAAACGTTTAAAAACACACGATTGGTTCGCACGATGGCCAGGGGCCCCGGACCTCTCTCACTGGCCGGGGCCCCAAGGCCAATGCGCGATACCTGGAGGGGAGTGTAGGTGGGCCTGGACCTCTCACACCCAGGCTCTGGACCTCTCACATCCAGAAAACCCACCAACACTGCCTCCATACTGAATGCTAAATTCGACACACACAAGCAATAGAACACAGCAATACATGCATGCAGCTACATTTAAGTCGTCAGCAGGTGCTCGTCAGCCACTCAGGATGCACTGTCATACACCCTTTACCTGCCATACCACATCTAGCAGCCATTAGCATTCAGGTGGGAGGCTTCAGTTGGACGCAAATCGCAAGATTGCGTCGCTAGCAGGACCGCCCCGTGCAGGCATCCCTCCCACAGGGGTCCCTCCCTAACCGCTCACCTGTCTGCCATGTCCTAGAGCTGAAAAAAAAAGTTTAAAAACACACGATTGGTTCGCACGATGGCCAGGGGCCCCGGACCTCTCTCACTGGCCGGGGCCCCAAGGCCAATGCGCGATACCTGGAGGGGAGTGTAGGTGGGCCTGGACCTCTCACACCCAGGCTCTGGACCTCTCACATCCAGAAAACCCACCAACACTGCCTCCATACTGAATGCTAAATTCGACACACACAAGCAATAGAACACAGCAATACATGCATGCAGCTACATTTAAGTCGTCAGCAGGTGCTCGTCAGCCACTCAGGATGCACTGTCATACACCCTTTACCTGCCATACCACATCTAGCAGCCATTAGCATTCAGGTGGGAGGCTTCAGTTGGACGCAAATCGCAAGATTGCGTCGCTAGCAGGACCGCCCCGTGCAGGCATCCCTCCCACAGGGGTCCCTCCCTAACCGCTCACCTGTCTGCCATGTCCTAGAGCTGAAAAAAAAAAACGTTTAAAAACACACGATTGGTTCGCACGATGGCCAGGGGCCCCGGACCTCTCTCACTGGCCGGGGCCCCAAGGCCAATGCGCGATACCTGGAGGGGAGTGTAGGTGGGCCTGGACCTCTCACACCCAGGCTCTGGACCTCTCACATCCAGAAAACCCACCAACACTGCCTCCATACTGAATGCTACATTCGACACACACAAGCAATAGAACACAGCAATACATGCATGCAGCTACATTTAAGTCGTCAGCAGGTGCTCGTCAGCCACTCAGGATGCACTGTCATACACCCTTTACCTGCCATACCACATCTAGCAGCCATTAGCATTCAGGTGGGAGGCTTCAGTTGGACGCAAATCGCAAGATTGCGTCGCTAGCAGGACCGCCCCGTGCAGGCATCCCTCCCACAGGGGTCCCTCCCTAACCGCTCACCTGTCTGCCATGTCCTAGAGCTGAAAAAAAAACGTTTAAAAACACACGATTGGTTCGCACGATGGCCAGGGGCCCCGGACCTCTCTCACTGGCCGGGGCCCCAAGGCCAATGCGCGATACCTGGAGGGGAGTGTAGGTGGGCCTGGACCTCTCACACCCAGGCTCTGGACCTCTCACATCCAGAAAACCCACCAACACTGCCTCCATACTGAATGCTAAATTCGACACACACAAGCAATAGAACACAGCAATACATGCATGCAGCTACATTTAAGTCGTCAGCAGGTGCTCGTCAGCCACTCAGGATGCACTGTCATACACCCTTTACCTGCCATACCACATCTAGCAGCCATTAGCATTCAGGTGGGAGGCTTCAGTTGGACGCAAATCGCAAGATTGCGTCGCTAGCAGGACCGCCCCGTGCAGGCATCCCTCCCACAGGGGTCCCTCCCTAACCGCTCACCTGTCTGCCATGTCCTAGAGCTGAAAAAAAACGTTTAAAAACACACGATTGGTTCGCACGATGGCCAGGGGCCCCGGACCTCTCTCACTGGCCGGGGCCCCAAGGCCAATGCGCGATACCTGGAGGGGAGTGTAGGTGGGCCTGGACCTCTCACACCCAGGCTCTGGACCTCTCACATCCAGAAAACCCACCAACACTGCCTCCATACTGAATGCTAAATTCGACACACACAAGCAATAGAACACAGCAATACATGCATGCAGCTACATTTAAGTCGTCAGCAGGTGCTCGTCAGCCACTCAGGATGCACTGTCATACACCCTTTACCTGCCATACCACATCTAGCAGCCATTAGCATTCAGGTGGGAGGCTTCAGTTGGACGCAAATCGCAAGATTGCGTCGCTAGCAGGACCGCCCCGTGCAGGCATCCCTCCCACAGGGGTCCCTCCCTAACCGCTCACCTGTCTGCCATGTCCTAGAGCTGAAAAAAAACGTTTAAAAACACACGATTGGTTCGCACGATGGCCAGGGGCCCCGGACCTCTCTCACTGGCCGGGGCCCCAAGGCCAATGCGCGATACCTGGAGGGGAGTGTAGGTGGGCCTGGACCTCTCACACCCAGGCTCTGGACCTCTCACATCCAGAAAACCCACCAACACTGCCTCCATACTGAATGCTAAATTCGACACACACAAGCAATAGAACACAGCAATACATGCATGCAGCTACATTTAAGTCGTCAGCAGGTGCTCGTCAGCCACTCAGGATGCACTGTCATACACCCTTTACCTGCCATACCACATCTAGCAGCCATTAGCATTCAGGTGGGAGGCTTCAGTTGGACGCAAATCGCAAGATTGCGTCGCTAGCAGGACCGCCCCGTGCAGGCATCCCTCCCACAGGGGTCCCTCCCTAACCGCTCACCTGTCTGCCATGTCCTAGAGCTGAAAAAAAACGTTTAAAAACACACGATTGGTTCGCACGATGGCCAGGGGCCCCGGACCTCTCTCACTGGCCGGGGCCCCAAGGCCAATGCGCGATACCTGGAGGGGAGTGTAGGTGGGCCTGGACCTCTCACACCCAGGCTCTGGACCTCTCACATCCAGAAAACCCACCAACACTGCCTCCATACTGAATGCTACATTCGACACACACAAGCAATAGAACACAGCAATACATGCATGCAGCTACATTTAAGTCGTCAGCAGGTGCTCGTCAGCCACTCAGGATGCACTGTCATACACCCTTTACCTGCCATACCACATCTAGCAGCCATTAGCATTCAGGTGGGAGGCTTCAGTTGGACGCAAATCGCAAGATTGCGTCGCTAGCAGGACCGCCCCGTGCAGGCATCCCTCCCACAGGGGTCCCTCCCTAACCGCTCACCTGTCTGCCATGTCCTAGAGCTGAAAAAAAAAAACGTTTAAAAACACACGATTGGTTCGCACGATGGCCAGGGGCCCCGGACCTCTCTCACTGGCCGGGGCCCCAAGGCCAATGCGCGATACCTGGAGGGGAGTGTAGGTGGGCCTGGACCTCTCACACCCAGGCTCTGGACCTCTCACATCCAGAAAACCCACCAACACTGCCTCCATACTGAATGCTAAATTCGACACACACAAGCAATAGAACACAGCAATACATGCATGCAGCTACATTTAAGTCGTCAGCAGGTGCTCGTCAGCCACTCAGGATGCACTGTCATACACCCTTTACCTGCCATACCACATCTAGCAGCCATTAGCATTCAGGTGGGAGGCTTCAGTTGGACGCAAATCGCAAGATTGCGTCGCTAGCAGGACCGCCCCGTGCAGGCATCCCTCCCACAGGGGTCCCTCCCTAACCGCTCACCTGTCTGTCATGTCCTAGAGCTGAAAAAAAAAACGTTTAAAAACACACGATTGGTTCGCACGATGGCCAGGGGCCCCGGACCTCTCTCACTGGCCGGGGCCCCAAGGCCAATGCGCGATACCTGGAGGGGAGTGTAGGTGGGCCTGGACCTCTCACACCCAGGCTCTGGACCTCTCACATCCAGAAAACCCACCAACACTGCCTCCATACTGAATGCTAAATTCGACACACACAAGCAATAGAACACAGCAATACATGCATGCAGCTACATTTAAGTCGTCAGCAGGTGCTCGTCAGCCACTCAGGATGCACTGTCATACACCCTTAACCTGCCATACCACATCTAGCAGCCATTAGCATTCAGGTGGGAGGCTTCAGTTGGACGCAAATCGCAAGATTGCGTCGCTAGCAGGACCGCCCCGTGCAGGCATCCCTCCCACAGGGGTCCCTCCCTAACCGCTCACCTGTCTGCCATGTCCTAGAGCTGAAAAAAAAAGTTTAAAAACACACGATTGGTTCGCACGATGGCCAGGGGCCCCGGACCTCTCTCACTGGCCGGGGCCCCAAGGCCAATGCGCGATACCTGGAGGGGAGTGTAGGTGGGCCTGGACCTCTCACACCCAGGCTCTGGACCTCTCACATCCTGAAAACCCACCAACACTGCCTCCATACTGAATGCTAAATTCGACACACACAAGCAATAGAACACAGCAATACATGCATGCAGCTACATTTAAGTCGTCAGCAGGTGCTCGTCAGCCACTCAGGATGCACTGTCATACACCCTTTACCTGCCATACCACATCTAGCAGCCATTAGCATTCAGGTGGGAGGCTTCAGTTGGACGCAAATCGCAAGATTGTGTCGCTAGCAGGACCGCCCCGTGCAGGCATCCCTCCCACAGGGGTCCCTCCCTAACCGCTCACCTGTCTGCCATGTCCTAGAGCTTTTTTTTTTTTTTTTTTTTTTTCAGCTCTAGGACATGGCAGACAGGTGAGCGGTTAGGGAGGGACCCCTGTGGGAGGGATGCCTGCACGGGGCGGTCCTGCTAGCGACGCAATCTTGCGATTTGCGTCCAACTGAAGCCTCCCACCTGAATGCTAATGGCTGCTAGATGTGGTATGGCAGGTAAAGGGTGTATGACAGTGCATCCTGAGTGGCTGACGAGCACCTGCTGACGACTTAAATGTAGCTGCATGCATGTATTGCTGTGTTCTATTGCTTGTGTGTGTCGAATTTAGCATTCAGTATGGAGGCAGTGTTGGTGGGTTTTCTGGATGTGAGAGGTCCAGAGCCTGGGTGTGAGAGGTCCAGGCCCACCTACACTCCCCTCCAGGTATCGCGCATTGGCCTTGGGGCCCCGGCCAGTGAGAGAGGTCCGGGGCCCCTGGCCATCGTGCGAACCAATCGTGTGTTTTTAAACGTTTTTTCAGCTCTAGGACATGGCAGACAGGTGAGCGGTTAGGGAGGGACCCCTGTGGGAGGGATGCCTGCACGGGGCGGTCCTGCTAGCGACGCAATCTTGCGATTTGCGTCCAACTGAAGCCTCCCACCTGAATGCTAATGGCTGCTAGATGTGGTATGGCAGGTAAAGGGTGTATGACAGTGCATCCTGAGTGGCTGACGAGCACCTGCTGACGACTTAAATGTAGCTGCATGCATGTATTGCTGTGTTCTATTGCTTGTGTGTGTCGAATTTAGCATTCAGTATGGAGGCAGTGTTGGTGGGTTTTCTGGATGTGAGAGGTCCAGAGCCTGGGTGTGAGAGGTCCAGGCCCACCTACACTCCCCTCCAGGTATCGCGCATTGGCCTTGGGGCCCCGGCCAGTGAGAGAGGTCCGGGGCCCCTGGCCATCGTGCGAACCAATCGTGTGTTTTTAAACGTTTTTTTTTCAGCTCTAGGACATGGCAGACAGGTGAGCGGTTAGGGAGGGACCCCTGTGGGAGGGATGCCTGCACGGGGCGGTCCTGCTAGCGACGCAATCTTGCGATTTGCGTCCAACTGAAGCCTCCCACCTGAATGCTAATGGCTGCTAGATGTGGTATGGCAGGTAAAGGGTGTATGACAGTGCATCCTGAGTGGCTGACGAGCACCTGCTGACGACTTAAATGTAGCTGCATGCATGTATTGCTGTGTTCTATTGCTTGTGTGTGTCGAATTTAGCATTCAGTATGGAGGCAGTGTTGGTGGGTTTTCTGGATGTGAGAGGTCCAGAGCCTGGGTGTGAGAGGTCCAGGCCCACCTACACTCCCCTCCAGGTATCGCGCATTGGCCTTGGGGCCCCGGCCAGTGAGAGAGGTCCGGGGCCCCTGGCCATCGTGCGAACCAATCGTGTGTTTTTAAACGGTTTTTTTCAGCTCTAGGACATGGCAGACAGGTGAGCGGTTAGGGAGGGACCCCTGTGGGAGGGATGCCTGCACGGGGCGGTCCTGCTAGCGACGCAATCTTGCGATTTGCGTCCAACTGAAGCCTCCCACCTGAATGCTAATGGCTGCTAGATGTGGTATGGCAGGTAAAGGGTGTATGACAGTGCATCCTGAGTGGCTGACGAGCACCTGCTGACGACTTAAATGTAGCTGCATGCATGTATTGCTGTGTTCTATTGCTTGTGTGTGTCGAATTTAGCATTCAGTATGGAGGCAGTGTTGGTGGGTTTTCTGGATGTGAGAGGTCCAGAGCCTGGGTGTGAGAGGTCCAGGCCCACCTACACTCCCCTCCAGGTATCGCGCATTGGCCTTGGGGCCCCGGCCAGTGAGAGAGGTCCGGGGCCCCTGGCCATCGTGCGAACCAATCGTGTGTTTTTAAACGTTTTTTTTCAGCTCTAGGACATGGCAGACAGGTGAGCGGTTAGGGAGGGACCCCTGTGGGAGGGATGCCTGCACGGGGCGGTCCTGCTAGCGACGCAATCTTGCGATTTGCGTCCAACTGAAGCCTCCCACCTGAATGCTAATGGCTGCTAGATGTGGTATGGCAGGTAAAGGGTGTATGACAGTGCATCCTGAGTGGCTGACGAGCACCTGCTGACGACTTAAATGTAGCTGCATGCATGTATTGCTGTGTTCTATTGCTTGTGTGTGTCGAATTTAGCATTCAGTATGGAGGCAGTGTTGGTGGGTTTTCTGGATGTGAGAGGTCCAGAGCCTGGGTGTGAGAGGTCCAGGCCCACCTACACTCCCCTCCAGGTATCGCGCATTGGCCTTGGGGCCCCGGCCAGTGAGAGAGGTCCGGGGCCCCTGGCCATCGTGCGAACCAATCGTGTGTTTTTAAACGTTTTTTTTCAGCTCTAGGACATGGCAGACAGGTGAGCGGTTAGGGAGGGACCCCTGTGGGAGGGATGCCTGCACGGGGCGGTCCTGCTAGCGACGCAATCTTGCGATTTGCGTCCAACTGAAGCCTCCCACCTGAATGCTAATGGCTGCTAGATGTGGTATGGCAGGTAAAGGGTGTATGACAGTGCATCCTGAGTGGCTGACGAGCACCTGCTGACGACTTAAATGTAGCTGCATGCATGTATTGCTGTGTTCTATTGCTTGTGTGTGTCGAATTTAGCATTCAGTATGGAGGCAGTGTTGGTGGGTTTTCTGGATGTGAGAGGTCCAGAGCCTGGGTGTGAGAGGTCCAGGCCCACCTACACTCCCCTCCAGGTATCGCGCATTGGCCTTGGGGCCCCGGCCAGTGAGAGAGGTCCGGGGCCCCTGGCCATCGTGCGAACCAATCGTGTGTTTTTAAACGTTTTTTTTCAGCTCTAGGACATGGCAGACAGGTGAGCGGTTAGGGAGGGACCCCTGTGGGAGGGATGCCTGCACGGACGGTCCTGCTAGCGACGCAATCTTGCGATTTGCGTCCAACTGAAGCCTCCCACCTGAATGCTAATGGCTGCTAGATGTGGTATGGCAGGTAAAGGGTGTATGACAGTGCATCCTGAGTGGCTGACGAGCACCTGCTGACGACTTAAATGTAGCTGCATGCATGTATTGCTGTGTTCTATTGCTTGTGTGTGTCGAATTTAGCATTCAGTATGGAGGCAGTGTTGGTGGGTTTTCTGGATGTGAGAGGTCCAGAGCCTGGGTGTGAGAGGTCCAGGCCCACCTACACTCCCCTCCAGGTATCGCGCATTGGCCTTGGGGCCCCGGCCAGTGAGAGAGGTCCGGGGCCCCTGGCCATCGTGCGAACCAATCGTGTGTTTTTAAACGTTTTTTTTTTCAGCTCTAGGACATGGCAGACAGGTGAGCGGTTAGGGAGGGACCCCTGTGGGAGGGATGCCTGCACGGGGCGGTCCTGCTAGCGACGCAATCTTGCGATTTGCGTCCAACTGAAGCCTCCCACCTGAATGCTAATGGCTGCTAGATGTGGTATGGCAGGTAAAGGGTGTATGACAGTGCATCCTGAGTGGCTGACGAGCACCTGCTGACGACTTAAATGTAGCTGCATGCATGTATTGCTGTGTTCTATTGCTTGTGTGTGTCGAATTTAGCATTCAGTATGGAGGCAGTGTTGGTGGGTTTTCTGGATGTGAGAGGTCCAGAGCCTGGGTGTGAGAGGTCCAGGCCCACCTACACTCCCCTCCAGGTATCGCGCATTGGCCTTGGGGCCCCGGCCAGTGAGAGAGGTCCGGGGCCCCTGGCCATCGTGCGAACCAATCGTGTGTTTTTAAACGTTTTTTTTCAGCTCTAGGACATGGCAGACAGGTGAGCGGTTAGGGAGGGACCCCTGTGGGAGGGATGCCTGCACGGGGCGGTCCTGCTAGCGACGCAATCTTGCGATTTGCGTCCAACTGAAGCCTCCCACCTGAATGCTAATGGCTGCTAGATGTGGTATGGCAGGTAAAGGGTGTATGACAGTGCATCCTGAGTGGCTGACGAGCACCTGCTGACGACTTAAATGTAGCTGCATGCATGTATTGCTGTGTTCTATTGCTTGTGTGTGTCGAATTTAGCATTCAGTATGGAGGCAGTGTTGGTGGGTTTTCTGGATGTGAGAGGTCCAGAGCCTGGGTGTGAGAGGTCCAGGCCCACCTACACTCCCCTCCAGGTATCGCGCATTGGCCTTGGGGCCCCGGCCAGTGAGAGAGGTCCGGGGCCCCTGGCCATCGTGCGAACCAATCGTGTGTTTTTAAACGTTTTTTTCAGCTCTAGGACATGGCAGACAGGTGAGCGGTTAGGGAGGGACCCCTGTGGGAGGGATGCCTGCACGGGGCGGTCCTGCTAGCGACGCAATCTTGCGATTTGCGTCCA